>NC_044991.1:69015358-70285746 GCF_008728515.1 Papio anubis
TTTTTAGTAGAGACGGGGTTTCACCGTGTTAGCCAGGATGGTCTCGATCTCCTTACCTCGTAATCTGCCCGTTTCGGCCTCCCAAAGTGCTGGGATTACAGGCTTGAGCCACCGCGCCCGGCCTCAAATGCTTTCTTTGCCTTGCTTCGGTGTGCACCTTATACAAGCTTTCCCCTTGGGCTCCAAACCACCCGCCGTCTGGCACTGCCTGATTCTTGAATCAAACTCCTAAAATTTTAAGTGCTTAGGTTTATCTTTTTTCTTTTTTTGAAATGGAATTTCGCTCTTTTCTCCCAGGCTGGAGTGCAATGGCGCGACCTTGGCTCACTGAAACCTTCGCCTCCTGGGTTTAAGCCATTCTCCTGCCTCAGCCTCCCAAGCAGCTGGGACTATAGGCGCCCGCCACCTCTCCCGGCTAGTTTTTTGTGTTTTTTAGTAGAGACGGGGTTTCACCGTGTTAGCCAGGATGGTCTCGATCTCCTGACCTCGTGATCCGCCCGCCTCGGCCTCCCAAAGTGCTGGGATTACAGGCGTGAGCCACCGCGCCCGGCCAAGAATTTTCTAAGAAGGAGTGTGATAAAGTCAGACATGCGTTTTGGAAGGAGCATTATGGAGAAATTGTGGAGACGATGCTGGAATGGGTAGTCAGGGGACGGGCAGGTTAGTTACATAGTGGTTGAAGTGGTTGAAGCAACCGAGGATGGGTGAGGCCTGAACTAGGTGGTTTAAAAGTGTGAGAGGTTGTGCTGGGTTTTCAGCCTGGAATGTGGGCTCCATCTTAGCTCATGCTGGCATTGAGTTTTGCCCTCCTGGCCTAGTGAGTCATTCTGCAGGTGGGATCACTAAGGCTCTGAGTCATGTGCCAGGCCATCCAAAAGGCAAAGCATTGTCTCTCAATGAGAGGCAAAAGATACTGTTTTTACCCAGTTTTCAGGATAATCTATTGGGGTTTTCATTTTCTCAGCACATTTTATTCAATTTTACTAGGTCATTTAGCAAATAATTTTAATTTTCTGCTTAGATCAGAATTTCAGAAAGTAATGTACTGTTGTACTATTAATGGGTCCTCTAATAGGCTCCAGGAGAATGCAATTTGCAAGTCATTCCCAAACATAACTGTCACTCTGCCTGGTTGTCAATTAACACACTCCTTTGTCATTCTCCTTAAGAGGGCCCAGAGATTTCTGGGAGACTCCTGTACCTGGCTGGGCCTCCCGTGAAGCCTCTGTGAAAGGGGAAAGCAGATAAGGGAGTCAGAGCTCATTTCAGTGTTGAGCTGTGGCACCTGCTGCATTCTCGTTTCCCACTGTGGGGCAGCTGGTTCTTAATCTCAAAACTGAATGGCACCCTGGGTTGCATGGATCAAGTAATTGTAACAACTTAGCAGGTTAACCATCCAGGCATGTGGGGATTTCAGCTGCAGGATGGTGGTGGATGAAGAGTAGGAGAAGGAGCAAAATTTATTAAACACAGCTGTATGCCAGCATAGCATTAGGACATTCTTTTTATTGATATTATTTTTAATACAAATAATACATTAATATAAGTCTTTTTTTGGTAATTTATTTTAGCAATAAACAATTTGCCTCTTACTCTGCTAACAAGTTAGAACAGGGGTTGGCAAACTATGTCCACAGGCCAAATCTATCCCATAGAGTGTTTCTGTAAGTCAAGTTTTATGGGAACACAGCCACACCTTTTCAGTTACATATTATCTGTGACTGCTTTCCTCCTGCAATTGCAAAGTTGAGTAGTTGTGACAAAGCCCCACAAAACTGAGAGTATTTGCTATGTGGTTCTTAATGGAAGTTTGCCTAGTTAACGATATAGATTCTCAAACTTTTTTCTGCTAATTGATGTAGCAGACATATTCACAGACTCTATTTCATTTTGTATATAATTGGGATTACACCATATGCATTTTTCTGAGACAATTTTTTTCCTTTTGATTATATGCCTTGGAGATCGTTCCGTGCTAGAATACTATTTTGATTTATATTTTGTGGCTACATAGGAAGTTATATTATAAATATCTTGTAATTTATGCTTTCTTTTTTGTATTTTTGTCAATTATCTTCATTGTTTTTTAAAATAAATATTTTGGAATAATTTTAGATTTACAGAAAATTTGCAAAGAGGAAACAGTTTCTATACACATGTCGCTCAGTTTCTCCTAATTGTTAACAGCTTATTTTACCATGGTATATTTGTCCCACTAAGAAACTAACATTAGTACTATTTATTCATTTTTAATTATACCAGTAATGCATACAAAAATCTTTCTTTTTGTGAAAATATGCAGAATAGGTTCAAATTCCCTTTGCCCTGCCATCCTAATCTCAGGACCTTTATTCCAATCCCTGTCCTACCTCTATTTGGTATTTATCCTTCCAGGCTTGTGGTAGTCCATTTTGTAATGCTCTAAAGGAATACCTGAGACTGGGTAATTTACAAAGAAAAGAGGTTTATTTGGCTCACAGTTCTGTGGTCTTTATGAGAAGCATGGCCTCAGCATCTCCTAGTGGGGTCTCAGAAAGCTTGGACTCATGACAGAAGGCAAATGGGGAGTTTGCATATCACATGGCAAGAGGGGGAACAAGAGAGAAGGAAGGAGGTGCCAGGCTTATTTATTTATTTATGTGTTTATTTATTTATTATACTTTAAGTTCTGGGGTATATGTGCAGAACATGCAGTTTTGTTACATAGGTATACATGTGCCATGGTGGTTTGCTGCACCCATCAACTTGTCATCTACATTAGGTATTTGTCCTAATGCTCTCCCTCCCCTAGGCCCCCACCCCCGATAGGCCCCAGTGTGTGATGTTCCCCTCCCTGTGTCCATGTGTTCTTATTCTTCAGCTCCCACTTACGAGTGAGAACATGCGGTGTTTGGTTTTCTGTTCCTGTGTTAGCTTGCTGAGAATGATGATTTCCAGCTTCATCCATGTCCCTGCAAAGGACAATGAACCCATCTTTTTTTATGGCTGTGTAGCATTCCATGGTGTATGTGTGCCACATTTTCTTTATCCAGTCTAACATTGATAGACATTTGGGTTGGTTCCAAGTCTTTGCTATTGTGAACAGTGCTGCAATAAACATATGTCAACCCCATGTCAGGCTCTTTTAAACAACCACCTCTTGTGTGGACAAATGAAGTGAGAGCTCACTCATGACTGCAAGGACAGCACCAAGACATCCACGAGGGATCTGCCCTCCTGCTCCAAACACTTCCCACTAGGTCTCACTTCCAACATGGGGGATCACATTTCAGCATGAGATTTGGAGAGAACACACATCCAACAACATCAGGGCCTTTCTGTAAGCATTCACTACACACAAACACACGTTGGCCATATTGAAAGCGCAGTACTTTCTTGTGGTTTAAAAATAAAAACAGTGCATTTTTCTCTTCAACTTGTTTATTTGAGATGGGCTTTTAGGGGAAAGGATGAGGCTTGTGTGGTGAGCTCAAGACACATGCACTGATATTATCTAAGTGTCCCTGATGTTTGCTGAATGGGATGCAATTACAGGAGTCTTGAAATTGAGGCTGTACATAGAGTCAGGCGTGGTGGCTGAGCTGTGAATCTGGGCCGGGCTGCCATTTGGTTTAGAGAAATTTCCAGTGACTGGGAGAGTGGAGGGTATCAGGACTAAGGCCTACCCACAAGTGGAGGGGCTGGTAAAGGAAGTTCAGGCACTTCGGGAAGTGAAGGCCCAGGGAAATGAATTAACTCCATGCAGAAGGCACTCCTGGCAGAGGCTAGTATGGGCTAGGCTAGTACTTAGTGGACATTAAGTTGCACAGATCTTCCCTGAGCCTGTGGCTTTGAGTCTTAGGAGAGTGAGGTCAACTTCAGCCCCTACCTGCTGGTAGACAGGGCTCTTAATGTTAACCACAGCTTGATATGGATGGGCTGCAGCTAAGCTTCCAGATTGATGATCCTTGGTTTTTGCAGCTGAGAGGGGCTGGGAGGGAGAAAGCTAATAGTTCTGTAACTTGTTCTTGTCTGTCTGGCAAAGTCTTAACTGTTCTTAAAAACTGAAATTAGACTTCTGCTTTTGGGAGGATTAGGTAGATGTGCTTTTCCCTATTTCTCTTGCTAAGTCCAATTAATGAACATTACATATAAAATACCAGAAGACTGAAAAGTAGAGAGAACAAGGCAGACAGGGCCAGGGACCTCAAAATCTGAGAATGATAGGGTGGTAAGTTCTTTGGGTTTTCTTTTTGCCTCATGTACCCCAGTACTGGAGCTGAAAAAGTTGGCAACTTGGAAATGCCAACAGGCGTAGAAAAAAACCCCACAACTCCAACAAAAACCTGCTCTCTCAGGCCAAAACACCAGAACAGAAGTAACCTAACAAGACAGAAAACTTTTAACAACTGTTCTACTACAGCAAAACACCACAGAAAAGAACTATGGCCCACCCCCACCCATGCCAACAAGGTCAACTTTGGAGCCTAAGCCTTCCCCTCTGGCAAGGCTGTGATGAGGCACCCCAATATCCCTGCTGGAGTGGTGTCAGAGAAGGCCTTTGATCTCTGCTGGCTGATAATGAGT
Source organism: Papio anubis (assembly GCF_008728515.1). Classification (NCBI taxonomy): domain Eukaryota; kingdom Metazoa; phylum Chordata; class Mammalia; order Primates; family Cercopithecidae; genus Papio; species Papio anubis. The sequence continues at coordinate 69,019,925 of NC_044991.1, forward strand.
CCATTCACCCCTCCCTCCACAGTTTCAGTGGAGACCATATATGGAGTCTGGACTTACACCCTCACCTGGCATCAGCAAGGTTCTTCTCCTCCCTCTCCCTGCTGGGGTGGTGTCTGAACGGTTGAGTGGAGAGTCAGGACTTTCACCATTACCCAGGACTAACAAGGCCACCCCTCCTGTAGTTTCAGTGGAGACCCTGTGGAGATCTAGTATTCCTACTACTACTCACCAAGCAGTGTCAAGAAGTTCCCTACCTTTGGTGTCAACAGAAGCTGAGTAGAAACCTGAACGTCTACCTATACCTAGCAATAATGAGAGGTATGGAAGGGAGTGCTCTTCCTTTTGCACCTGCTGGAGTGTTGTCAGAAAAATCAATTAAAACAGAAGGCTTAAATAAGATCCAGAATTTCTGAAAATAATATGAAAATGTCTAGGTTTCAACCAAAAGTCATGCATCATACCAAGAACTAGGAAGGTCTCAAACTTAATGGAAAAAGATGATCAATAGATGATGCCAACACTGAGATGCTAGAATTGTCTGACAAAGATTGAAAGCAGCTATCAAATCCTTCAGTGAACAGTTATGAACACTATTGGAACAAATAAACAAAAAGGCTCAGCAAATAAACTGAGTCTCAGTAAAGAAATGGAAGGTGTAAAGAAATAAATAGAAATTTCAGAACTGAAAACACCTAAACTAAAATGCAAACTCAGTGAATGGGCTCAGTAGCATAATGAAACAGGAAAGAACGAAAGACCTATAAAACACAACAGTAGAGATTACTTAATCTGGACAACACAGAGAAAATAGACTGAAAAAAGTGAACAGAGCCTCAAGGACCTGTGGGACTATAACAAAATATCTGACATTCATATCACTGGAGTCCCAGAATGAAAGAAAAAGGACAGATAAAAAATAGTGGTTGAAATCATTCCATATTTGGCAAGAGGCATTAGCTACAGACTGAAAAGGTGAGAAAGCCCCAAATAGGATAAACCCAAAGAAATCCACACCAAGAAACATCACAATTAAGTTTCTGAAAACTAAAAAAGTAAAGACATCTTGAAGGCAGCAAAAAGAAAAACAACGCTTTACCTACGGGGAGAAATGATTTGAATGACAGCAGATTTCTCAGAAACCATGGAGTCAAGAAGTAAGTGGCATAATATTTTTCAAGTGCTGAAAGAAAAGAACTGTCAACACAGAATCCTATATCCAATGAAGATACCTTTCAGGAATAAAGGGGAAATCAAGACATTCTCAGATGAAGGGAAAGGAAGATAATTTGCCATAAGTGGCATAGCCTAAAAGAAAGACCAGAGGAGTTTCTCTAAATAGAAAGGTGATAAAAGAAGGAAACTTGGTGCATCAGCAAGCAGAAAAGAATGCAAAAATAAGCAACATATGGGTAAAAACAATAGACTTTTCTTCTCTTGAGTTTTCTAAATTATATTTGGGAATTGAAACAAATTTTATGTTTTTTATTTATTTTATTTTACCTTTTTATTTTGAGATGAAGTCTCATTCTGTCTCCCAGGCTGGAGTGGAGTGGGATGATCTCAGCTCACTGCAACCTCTGTCTCCTGGGTTCAAGTGATTCTCCTGCCTCAGCCTCCCAAGTAGCTGGGATTACAGGCATGTACCACCGTGCCTGGCTAATTTTTGTATTTTTAGTAGAGATGGGGTTTTGCCATGTTTGCCACACTGTTCTTGAACTCCTGACCTTAAGTTATCTGCCTGCCTCAGCCTCCCATAGTGCTGTGATTACAGGTGTGAGCCACCATGCCCAGCCTGAAGCAGATTTTAAAACACTGTCTGATGTGGTTCTAAATGTATGGGAAGAAATATTTAAGATCATTATAAACAGGGAAATAAAACAATATAAAAGGAAATCAAGTTTCTATACCTCACGCCAACTGGTGTTTAACATAACATATGATGTTATATTTAGAGCAACTATTGAAATTATACATGAAGACATACTCAAAAATACCATAAATAAATCAAAATGGAATTATAAAAAGTGTACACTCACAGAAAGGTGGAAAAGAAAAAGCAGAGAAATGAAAATCAGAGGGAAAAAAACCCAAAATGTCAGACAAGCCCCAACATATCAACAATTACAATAAATATAAATGGCCGAAGTATGTTTCATTCTGCTGAACCAATGGTAGGCTTGCCCCAAAAGTGATAGCAAAGGAGTCCCCACAGGGGAGTACCCCAAAGTATCCCAGGATGGGGCCAGGTGGGATTCCAAAGAAAGAAGCATTAAATGCCAGGGTGACCAGTTCAGGGCATTTATTAGGGGAACTTACAGAGCACTACAGCATATCCTCAGGTGGACAGTGAAAGAAAGGCATGTTATACCTAGGTATGCCTATGCTAAGAGGGTAAGGGTGTGGAGTTCATACGAGGATTTAATTAATTTGGCTCAAGGCTGGAACCAATTTCTTTCAGTGTTTTGGGCACCAACCTAGATACCTTTATTAATGCCTGGGAATGTTCAAAGCCTTGGCTTTGGTTCAGCCGTGCTGGGAAAACATGCAACTGGCTGGGTCACAGAGCCAACAAGATACTCTCTGTTTTTCACTCAGAACACACAAAATGGGGAGAATGGGAGACCCTACAAAGTACAACAATGAAAAGGCAGAGATTGGAAGAATGGGTTAAAAATATGACCCAACTGTATACTGTCTACCAGATGCTCATTTTAAATGTAACAGTATAGGCAGGTTGAAAGTAAAAGAAAAAGATATATTAATAAAAAGAAAATAGGAGTGGCTATATTAATATCAGATAAGACAGACTTCAGAAGAAAGTAAGTTACCAGAGACTGAGAGGGGTATTATATAATGATAAAAGCATCACTGCACTAAGAACACATAGCAAAGGGCAGTGTCATGTTGAAGAAACGTGTCTATGAAAATTTAAAGAACAACAGCAAAACTGTATCTATTAAAGCTAAACATATGCCTATCCCATGAGCCAACAATTCCAGTCTTAGGCACATACCTTAGAGAAATGAGTTTGTACGTCCGCTATGCACCAATGGCAAAGAAGAGCATGCTCATGGTAGTCTTATTTACGATGGCCCCAAACTGGAAGAACACCCCAATATGCAGCAACACAGAATGGACATATAGATTGTAGTATATTCAACACTGAAATACTATATAGCAAGGAAAAAGAATGGCCTACTATGACATGCAACAACATGGATGGCTATCAAATGTTATGTTGAATGAAAAAGGCCAGGCACTAAAGAATACATATATATGTATGACTGCATTTATATGAAGTTCAAAAGCAAGAAAGGAAAATTAATCTATGCTACAGAAATCGAGATAGTGGTTCCCTCTGATTGTAAAGGGGCACAGGAACCCTTCTGGGGTAATATATATTAATCTCAGTGGTGGATATGTAGGTATATACATAGGTCAAAATAAATTCACTAACTTTTTTTTTTTTGAGATAGAGTCTTGCTCTGTTGCCCAGGCTAGAGTGTAGTGGTCTGATCTCGGTTCACTGCAACGTCCACTTCCCAGGTTCAAGTGATTCTCATGCCTCAGTCTCCTGAGTAGCTAGGACCACAGGCATGCACCACCATGCTCAGCTAATTTTTGTACTTGTAGTGGAGATGGGGTTTCACCATGTTACCCAGGCTGCTCTCAAATTCCTGACCTCAAGTGATCCGCCTGCCTTGGTCTCCCAAAGTGCTGCGATTATAGGCGTGTGACACTGTGCCCAATCAAAATTGACCAACTCTTAAGATTTGTGTCTTTTATATATATCTTAAAAATGTAAACAGTTACAGTGCAAGCCAGATTCTGATTAAGTAATATTAATTATTTACTTTATACCAGACACTGGGCTGCAGACTTGCAGTACACGTGACACTGGGCACCTGCCTCAGTTTCTCTTCTGCATTCTGATTTCTTTCTGAATCCGGGTGTCTCTCTAGTCACTGGCTGGGCTTCTGCTCCATTCTTGTTCAGCGCTTCATGGATATCCTGTTTGCTTTTTTTTTTCCCCATGAATATTGCCTCTGTTTGGGGTCTTCCCATTCCAGCCCCAGAATTGGGCCCTTAGCCCAGTCACTACAGCTTGAACAGACCACCTGGGACATTCAGCCTCCTTGTGGAGGGCCCCCAGCTCAGCTTGCTGCTCCCACCATCTCTGCTTTCCCTCATTTCTGCCTGTAGGATTCTCCCAGCCTAGTTCCTGCACACACAATTGCTGGATGGATGTCCCTCTAGATGATGATACACACCTCTTTATGGCACTTTGCAGAGCTGCTGTCTCAGCGGTGGGCATCAGCATGAGTATAGCTGAAAGCTGAGACTGCCTCTTTTATGTCCCCTCTCACTTCTCCTCTAATGAGCCTGCCTCATTTTAAAGGTGCTATTTCCCGGGTGGTTAAAGGAAGAGGAGTTTTATTAAGGAAAAATGCCCAAGCAACATCGTTGCTAGGGAATCCACCCAAGAGTCTTTGCTGCAAATGTGCCTGTTTGTCATTTCATGACAAACTTGGGGCACTGACTTTGCTGCCAGGAATGACCAAATCTCTTCTTCCTAAGCCACCAGTAGAACAAATAGCTGGGAAGATGACCCCACTAATAGCCCATCAGTATATAAATTAAAAAATGATTCAGCAGTTCAGGGATAAGAGCTCCTTGTGGGTGCAAACACATCCTCAGGCTTGGCTAGGGAGCGGGATTGCAGCCTTGGTCTCTAGCAGGCAAGGCCAGGTGCTTTGCTCCTGAAACAAATGGATCAGTGTGATGGTTATTGCTAACAAAGTACTGACTGGGCCCATTTGTGGGTTAAAACAGCCATCTCTAGACTGGTGGGCCCAGGATCCTTGTTCTTAATTGCTTTCTCTTGCTTTTCTTGTGGAAAAGAAGAAGTTGCTTATTAACCGATTTACTTTGACCATTTTCCATTCCTTAACCAACCTGCAATAATTCGTAGCATTTCTGGAACAAAAACAGCAGAGGGCTCCTCCTGAGTTAGTATTGGTGAATCATGTGTCCAAGATAGAATGGTTATTGGTTGTGCAGGTTAAGAAGTAAGCCTTACATGCTGCAGGGTGCTGGCTATAAGTAACTGCTCCTTTTTTGGAAGTCAAAGAATGCCTGTCTCCTGGCAGTTTCTGTTTCCTGTTGCCAAGGTACCAGGGCACTGGGTATAAATACAGGAGATCTGGGTTCTAGTCTCAGCTGTAGCATTTTCTGCCTTGTAACCTTGGACAAGTCATAGAAAGAAATGTTCTAGAGTTGAAACAGCTCATCTATGGCTCAACCCCTCTGTATCAGCTTTGCTTACCCATGCTCTCTTGGCTTAGATGTTTCCGAGACTCACTACTGAGGAGCCTACTTCAATAGACAGAAATTCTGAATGTGAAACGTAAGATGGAGTTTGTTCATTCTTTTATTAATTGGATGTTGGCTGTACTTGTAACCACATCTCCAGGTTCACTGACCTTGAGACCCATGGATATTCACATCTTATCCATTGCATGAAGGCAGTCCCTGTGGAATCTTTCTAGAAACTCATAAGAGGGAACTTGTTCACAAATTAGACTTGTTCAGTGTGGCTATCAGGGCTGGCCGGTCTGGAGCTTTGTGTCAGCATTGGAGTGGGCAACTCAGGCCCTCTGCCTTCCGCTTCCATAGCATGGCCTTGAAGTCCTGGGTTGTGTGCAGGAATGAATGACCCTCCTCCCATTTTGTGCTGCACTTTGTTGTTTGCGTCTTGAAGATGCACTTTCTGTGCCCAGATGCTCATCACATCTTCAATGAAGGCATCTCTTTTATCTTCCAACCTTGATCTTTCTTTCCTCAGGGACTCTGGCCTGTACCCAATCTACCTTTGCCCATTTCTTCCCTTTCCCCTAATGAAATAAAATGTCTCCCTTCAGCCAAAACAATAGCCACCGTGCAAGAGGCTTGGGCAAGTTGTCTTAGAGAGGAGGAAATATGTCTAAACTCTGCTCCTGAGAAGCCACGGACTGTCAGCTCTGGCTTGGTAGACTGGACACTATAGTAGTGAGTAGAGTGCCCAGAAAAGTACTTAGTATAATAGGCCCTTGGTAAGTGACAGCCAGTATGGCAGCCTTGTTCCCATCTGCCAGGCGTGGTGTGAGATACTGTAGATCCTGGGGTATGGACAGGATGAAAGGCAGGAGGTGTCCTGAGAACATGAAGTGGGCCCAGGATTGGAGCAGCTTAGAGGAGGGGAGGGCTCACTCACTGGGAAGCTCCAGCTTGCCTTGTTCCCAGCAGAGTCAGCAGGTGGAGCAATTGGCAAAGATCGTTCCCTGTCTCCCTGTACACATCTTCCCTCTAGAAACCACTGCAATTTTCTTTTTTTTGAGTTGGAGTCTCACTCTGTTGCCCAGGCTACAGTGCAGTGGTGTGATCTCAGCTCACTGCAACCTCCGCCTCCCAGATTCAAGTGATTCTCCTGCCTCAGCCTCCTGAGTAGCTGGGATTACAGGTGCCCACCACCACACCCAACTAATTTTTGTATTTTTAATAGAGATGAAGTTTCACCATGTTGGTCAGGCTGGTCTTGAACTCCTAACCTCGTAATCCACCTGCCTTGGCCTCCCAAAGTGCTGGGATTACAGGTGTAAGCCACTGTACCCGGCTGAAACCACTGCAGTTCTTAAATCTGAGTCCAGCAGGACTGATGCTCAAGATTGGGCCAATATCATCCAGAGACTGGCCTCATGGAAGGTGTGACACTGGAAAGAGCTATGAGCATGGGTGGGCCATTCTGGGGCTTGTTGAACTCCAGGTGAGGAGGTGAGGAACCAGGATGATGGCCTCACATCCTGCTCTACTCCATCTCACTCCATTCCTGGCTGATACTCCCAGAAGCTCTGGCAATAGGGATCTGGTGCTAGGTTGGAAGACTTTGGGGCTTTCTCAGAGGGTCCAGAGAGAGAATCTAAAGTTGAGACAGGATGCAAAGCCTGCAGCTGGGAGATGAGGTGCAGATCAGTGAACCAGGAGCAGGTTGAACCATGGCGTGCACAGTAGGTGAGGGTAAGCAGTTCAGGACCAGGACAGCAAAGGGGCAAGATTGTTTTGAAGCTGCTTTGTGCATTCTGTGGGCAGGAGTCTGGGTCAGCCTGAATGGTTATTGGAGTCACGTAGGGATGAGTGCTTTCATTTGATTCCCCTTCAATCAGATGGATTTGATTCTGCATGTTTCCAAAGACCTGTTGGATACCCCCACATGCACATCCCATAGCCAGTTCCATTTTATGTCTTGATGGTATCTATTCTTCCCTTTCTCACATTTTCTGTCCTGGGAATGGCACTACCATTTTGGTAGTGCCCAAGGCAGAAACTTTTCCCTTCCTTACCATTTATAATTTCTTGTCTGTTTTTCTTCCTAAATATTCCTTGGAGACTCTCTCCTGTCCTCCCTACTCATTGCCTTTATGTCAGTCAGTTCTAGTGTTTTCTTCCTGGGGCACAACATCCACAGTTCCCGAGATCCTTCTGCTTCTGCCCTGCAAATCCACCTTTCTTGGGGTCCCATTTCTATATCCCAACCTTAGGCATGCCACTTCCCTACCTAGAATGAATCCTTGATGTCTTCAGGGTAATGTTCAGACCTTGCAGGACCCACAAAATCCTCCACATGAGTTGCTGAAGAATCTGGTACTATCTCCCTCCACTTTCCCCCACAGCTTCCTCTTCCACCTCCTCATGATCGTGAGTAAAATTTATGGAGCGTTTATTGTGTATTGGGTCCTGTGCTTGGAGCTTTACAAATATCTTGCTGATTCAAAGAACAACCCCATCTGCAGGTCTGCTTGTGCTTTGACCACCACGTGGAACCCCCTCCCTGCTCTCCAGCTCTACGATGTCCCCGTGCTCCATGTCTTTTGGAAGGCATACAGACTTTGTATGAGATTTACTGTACTTAAATCCTCACTCAGAAGCTGTGTTACCTTGTGCATGCTATTTAGCTTTTCAATGCCTCAGTTTCCTCATCTGTAAAATGGGAGTAATGATAGTACCTACCTTGTAAGAAAGCCCACTGCAGGGGGTTGTTGTGAGACATGAAGGAGAAAATACTTGTAAAGGGCTCAGCCTGGTACCTGGTGTGCCCGTAGTACTTAACAAATGCCGAGCGTGACACTGCATGCTTTGAATACCTTGTCTTCCTTCTGGAAGCATCCTACACCAACCAGTCAGTCAAGTCACTGCCATTCTTCAAGCTCATTCTTTCCTCCCAAGGTCTTGTACAACTTCTGCAGGCTGGAAGAGGCACACTCCTCAGTGATCTTGGAGGGTAGGTGTTACCCCTAACACAGCCCTTATCTCCCTGGGGGCAGCTGCGGTTTTCTTGTCTCTTGAGGGCAGGATCTGTCCTTGGCTGTCTGTGTGCTTAAGGGCCAAGAACAGAGTTTGACACAGAGCTGGGCTCAGTGAGTGCTTGCCAGTGGGCAGGAGCTAGCAAGTGTTCGTGAGATCCTGGATGGTGGCGGAGTGCCTTCCACGTCGGCTGTTTCACAGAGTGCCCTGTGCTACAACCTGACGTGTGACAGGAGAACTTAGGAGGTCTGTCACACCTCTGACCTGCTGACAGATTTAGTGTAGGTTGGGGCTGTCTGTATCTCCGATCTCCCCCCATTCTACCCTAGCAGTAGAGTCACATTTGCATACTGCAGCCATGATCAAGTTAAAAGAATAGTTGAAATGAAAGGAGCCAAAAGCCAGGTCTCTTGGGCAATTTCTCTGGTAATGCAGGAACAGAATTATCCAAGGAGTGATTGACAAATTAGAAGCACTTTGCACCTAATTTTAATGCATTTGGCTCCTTGAGAGGAGGAATATGTTAACTTAAAATTATTCACCTTGCAGTAGCTTCTGTCTTTCAAATCAAAATCAATCTTCATGTGGGGTACTAAATCTTAAGGAAACAAATTGCTTTCTATGGTACATTGCTTTCGTTAAATGACTTTATTTGGAGGGCCAGCTGAGCAAGTTAATTTCAGTGGCACAGCTGGCTGGCGATTGTGGAGTGGGCATTCTCCCATGTAGTTGGAGGGAGCCTGGTCTGGTGCTCATTAACCACCCTTGGATTAAAGAAACAGTGAATAATTGGCACATACATAGGACCATGGGGTGGAAATTAAAACAGAATTTCAAGACCCAAGTTGTTGTGTTGATATACAGAAGTGTGAACTTGGTCCTTGGAACATCCTTTCTCTCTCTCTCTCTCTCTCTCTCTCTCTCTCTCTCTCTCTCTCTCTCTCAGTGGTTCCCAAATAGCTGCTTCTGTAACTCAGGGCTACGTTATCTCTCTCATCAACCATTATGGAAACCTATTCCTGGAAACAGACCACATAGACTCATTCACATGAAGATGATTATAACTGATAAGAGCTTGAAATATGGTATCATCTTAAATGTTTTTTTAGTTTCAAAAGAGGGTGAAGCCAAAGCAGTTAATCTCGAATTAGAAATTCTTTGGCAAGAACTGGTGAGTGGGGACCTGCTGCCGTCCCCAAGGGAGCTGCCTCCCCTAGAATCATAACATTCTTTAGCAAGAAGGAAACAGTTTTTTCTAGTCGAATTTCCTATAGAATGCAGAAATTTCATTACAGAATACTTTAATAGTTGTTCATTCTTCACTTGAATGCCTTTTGTGACCAAAGGCAGCCCATTTTATTGTTGGGTACTTGTGATTTTTAAAAAGCTACACCTTATTTTCAACTAAAATTGGGCTCCCTGAAGCTGCCGTCATAGCTCTGCACTCTAGATTCCAGGTGTCTTCTAAATGACAGCTCTTGCCTGGCGCGGTGGCTCACGCCTTAATTCCAGCACTTTGGGAGGCTGAGGTAGGCGAATCACCTGAGGCCAGGAGTTCAAGACCAGCTCAGCCAACATAGTGAAACCCTGTCTCTACTAAAAATACAAAAATTAGCTGGGCATGGTGGTGTGCGCCTGTATCCCAGCTACTTGGGAGGCTACGGCAGGAGAATCACTTGAACCGGAGGCTAAGGCGGAGGTTGCAGTGACCTGAGATCATGCCACTACCCTCCAGCCTGGGTGACAGAGGGAGACTCTGTCTCAAAAATAAATAAATGACAGTTCTTCAAATGTTTGAGGATAACTCCCTAGTCCTGTACTTCATTCATCACATGCTATCTCTTCTTAAGGTTAAACATTGCTTATTCTTTGAACTGTCTTCTCACTACATAACTTTCAGATTTGGATTCTGGCTATTTTCCTTGGGACTTATTCCAGTTTGTTCATGTCCTTCTTAATATGCAGTTAATGCAGTTTCTCTTAATGTGGTCTGGCTTTTGGGGAGGAGATTCTCTCTCATCCACGAAGCTTTGAAGCTGAGCCTGCCCATTCTGTGGCTGTGCAGAGGCTTTCATGGTCTCCCAGGCAGGACTTTGTCCTTAGCCCTGTTAAATTTGATTTGACCTATTCTGGTTATCATTCCCTCCATCCTATATGTCTTCTACCCCTCTCAGCAACTTGCCATTTTCACATTTGGTGAGCTTTCTTCCTGCCAGCCTCTCTGATGAGATATGAAAGGCTATTAAAGATAATTTACTTAGCAGTAAGAGGCGACAGTGGTGGCAGCAGTTTTTAAAAAAACAACTCAGTTTAAAAGTCGTATATTTAAAATATAAACACAAGGAAAATAACAATTACCTATAAAAAGCTATTTTTTTTTGTGTGTATATCCTCCCCTCTATACACATTTATCCAAGGATTCATATTGTATATTTTGTTTTTTCACTTAAGAATATTTTTCTAGTGTTACTAAGCAATCTTCTATAAGTCCATTTTTAATGCCTCCCTTATACAGGAAAAATGACAATTAATACCTGTTGTTGGGGATTTAGGTTGTTCTCCAGTTTTCCCATCTTGTGAAACATGCTGCTAGGTTTTTGCACTCATGTATGGTAAGTTTCTAGAGATGGAATTGCTGAGGGCAACAGGTAGGTACAGTTGTTGATATTGTTGAATTGAACTTCAGAAAGATCATGCCATTTGAAACATACTATTTTATATTTCTAAAAGCAGCATGTCGAAGATTTTTTTTCGGTAGTTATTTCAAGCAGAGTTCTTGGCAATGTGGACAGTGCTTGGTAGGAACACATTCAAAGAGAAAAGGCACCCCGCTTTTAGGAACCCCAAATTAGAACAGGGCAATACTGATGGAAGGAACAATAGAAGGGATCCAGGAGCAGAACCACATGCCTAACTTAAAATCCTGTTTTAAACATGTATTTCTGTTTTCTACTTTGTTATGGAATATGCTTTTTATTTTAAACTGCTGTTTTAATAAAGCTTATTTATTTAAAAAAAAAGACCAATGTGGTGAAACTCTCTCTCTCTACTAAAAATACAAAAGATAGCTGGGCATGGTAGTGTGCACCTGTAGTACCAGCTACTCAGGAGACTGAGACAGGCGAATTACTTGAACCCGAGACGTGGAGGTTGCAGTGAGCTGAGATCACACCACTGTACTCCAGCCTGGGTGACAGAGCAAAACTCCGTCTCCAAAAAAAAAAAAAAAAATCAGATATTTTCAGAAACTGATACCTGAAGGTGTCTTTTCTCATTCAGGCCACATGATAGGATTTGCCAGGATATGACAAATAATTCAAAATTCACATCCCAGATCCTGGGATCTTTGACATAGTAACCTGAAGTTTCCTTGTGTAAAATGTACCAAAATATCTGATCAATTTTACTCAAAACAAGTACTAATTTCTGGTTGTATTTGTAGTAGAATCAGCTTGAGTAGTTTTTAGATTCTTGAGATATAACATAGTTAAGTGGATCCTCCAAACTGATATCTGATTTTTTAAACAGTTTTGCAAAAGACGTGGAATACACTGATTCCAGCTAAATATAGCAGGTCCAATCTCTCAAAGATTGCATATAAGGCAATCAGACAGCTGCTGTCAAAGGAACTGATGCTTCTAAAGTTCCAAAGTACGTCACTAAAATCTAAATCACTTCCTCCACATATACAAAACTTTAGAATTCCGTGGGGAAACAGATCTTTATTTTAGCCATAAAACTCTAAAGATGTTCTAATTTGTTGTCCATCTGACCACAAAGGCGTTGTATAGCAGCTGGTTTTGCAGTTGGTTGCATGTGACAGAAACCTGACTACAGTGGTTTAACCAAGCTGGGGTTCATTTCTTTCACATAACAAGAAGTTCAGGGCTGGTGCAGCTGCTTGAAGAAGTTTCCAGGAATCCAAATGCCATCTAATTGCCTGGTCCATCATCTGTGTAATGAGATTTTTTTTTATCCTCCTGTTTGCAAGATGTCAAGTAGATGGGGGAAAAGCTAAAGCTGTATGCAAGCTAATTCTGTTCCTTTTTATTTAAAAAAATCTGTTTTTGTTTTACTGCCTCAAAGAATGTCCACAGGCTACCTCCTAGCTGCAAAGGAGTCTGGAAATATGAAATGTGAATATTTTAAAATCAAGGTTATTAATAAGGTTGAATGGGGAGAATGTGTTGGAAAAGTATTAGTTTGGGGACTTGAAGTCATTGGTCTTAATTTCAGCTCTCTCACTTGCAGGCCCTGCAAATATCAACAAGTCACCCTTTTATCTTTGGCTTCAGTATATCATCTGTGAAATGATGAGACTGGAGAAAATGATCTCGAGGGCCATAGTGTACAGGAGCTGGATTCATACGAACTCATGGGAGCTGACTGTGTGCTCTTCCCAACTCTGAGTTCAGCAATGTCATTGGTGGTGGCCTGAAATGGCATTAGTGGGAGTATTTTACACTATGGAAATTAGCAAATGCTGCAAATCAGGGTATTCCCATTCATGCCCTCCCTAACAAGGTTGTTAAACATTTACCACTGTCTGAGAGGCCTTCCAGTATTAACAGTCTCTGGATATATCATTTCAATTTTATAAATCAGAGTTTCAAAGGGCAATGAGACCTCACTCCAGAGACTTCTAAGCCTCACCCATTCATTTTTCTGTTTTGTCTCTCTAGGTTTCTCATATCGTCCCCTTCTCCATTTCCTTCAATCGTGGCTTTCTGCTTTTTTACCTTCTCTTCACTCTCTCTCAGAGACCATGTCATGAAATTTAGAAACAAGTTTATTTCTTGTGACTATACACTAGGCTTTTGTGTTTCTGATTGTCAAATGAGAATCTGTCAAAGGTCTAATGTGATATGTATTTAATCTAAATATTTAAAAAACACCACTTTTCTTTCCACCATTACACCTGAAGTTGATTTTTACTTAAGTACAACCCTGAATCACTTTTCTTCCTAGCATATTTTTTTAATCATCAAGGATTACTTTTAATCATCTGCTAAACAACAGTATGATAATAGTATTTTTTCAATTTTGTTGAAAGCACAAAATTTGAAATTGACTTACCAAAAGCTTGGTTGCCATCTCATTAGAATCATTAACAATTTTTAGTGGGGAGTTTTTAATTAAACTTTTTATTCTGAGATAATTGTTGATTCCATTCAGTCATAAGAAATCACACCAATAGATAGAGTTGTAAGAATAATACAAAGTTTACATTCTGCCAAACTGTGGTACAATATCATAACAAAGATACACTGATACATCCTAGTGCATTTAAAATTTTCAGTCAAATATTTAAGGTTCTGTAACATGATTTGGGATATGAAAGGAAGTGTACCTTCCACAAAGGAAACAATTATTATTATTCTTTTACCTTTTAAAAAATGTCATTTTAATTTTTGTGGTTATATAGTAGGTATATATATTTATGGGGTACATGAGATATTTTGATATAAATATCCAATGTGTAATAGTCACAGCAGAGCAAATGGGGAATCCATCACCTCAATCATTTATTCTTTCTCTTGTTCTAGAAACAATCCAATTATATTCTTTTAGTTATTTAAAAATATACAATAGATTACTGACTATAGTAACCCTGTTGTGCTACCAAATGCTAGATCTTATTCTTTGTATCTAACTATATTTTTGTATTCATCAACCTTCCCCACTTGCCCTTCACCCTCTAACCCTCTACTACCCTTTCTAGCCTCTGGTAATCATCATTCTACTGTCTCTATGAGTTCAATTGTTTTAGTTTTTGGCTCCCACAAGTAAGAGAGAACATGCCAAGTTTGTCTTTCTGTGCCTGGCTTATTTTACTTAACATAATGGTCTCCAGTTCCATCCATGTTGTTGCAAATGATAGGATCTCATTCTTTTTATGGCTGAATAGTATTTCATTGTATATATGTACCACATTGTCTTTATCCATTTGTCTGTTGATGGACACTTCTGTTGCTTCTAAATCTTGGCTATTGTGTGTAGCACTGCAGTAAACAGGGGAGTGCAGATAACTCTTCGATATACTGATTTCCTTTCTTTTGGGTATATACTTAACAGTAGGATTGGTGGATCATATAGTAGTTGTATTTTTAGTTTTTTGAGGAACCTCCAAACTGTTCTCTGTAGCAGTTGTACTAATTTACATTTCTAGCAACAGTGTACAAGGGTTACCATTTCTCTACATCCTGGCCAGCATTTGTTATTGCCTGTCTTTTGGATAAAAGCCATTTTAACTGGTCATTGTAGTTTTGATTTGCATTTCTCTGATGATCAGTGATGTTGAGCACCTTTTCACATACCTGTTTGCCATTTGTATGTCATCTTTTGAGAAATGTCTATTCAGATTTCTTGGGTTTTTTTTTTTTTTTTGAGACGGAGTCTCGCTCTGTCTCCCAGGCTGGAGTGCAGTGGCCGGATCTCAGCTCACTGCAAGCTCCGCCTCCCGGGTCCACGCCATTCTCCTGCCTCAGCCTCCCGAGTAGCTGGGACTACAGGCGCCTGCCACCTCGCCCGGCTAGTTTTTTTTTTTTTTTGTATTTTTTAGTAGAGACGGGGTTTCACCATGTTAGCCAGGATGGTCTCGATCTCCTGATCTTGTGATCCACCCGTCTTGGCCTCCCAAAGTGCTGGATTACAGGCTTGAGCCACCGCGCCCGGCCGGTTTTTTTTTTTTTTTAGAGTTTTGCTCTTGTTGCCCGGGCTGGAGTACAATGGCACGATCTCAGCTCACCACAACCTCCGCCTCCTGGGTTCAAGTGATTCTCCTGCCTCAGCCTCCCAAGTAGTTGGGATTACAGGCATACACACCACCACGCCCAGCTAATTTTGTATTTTTAGTAGAGATGGGGTTTCTCTATGTTGGTCAGGCTGGTCTCCAACTCCTGACCTCAGGTGATCCTCCTGCCTCAGCCTCTCAAAGTGCTGGGATTACAGGTGTGAGCCACCACGTGCGGCCTTTTTGCCCATTTTTAAATTGGATGATTAGATTTTTTCCCTTTAGAGTTATTTGAGCTCCTTATATATTCTGGTTATGAATCCCTTGTCAGATGGATAGTTAGCAAATATTTTCTCCTACTCTATGGGTTGTCTCTTTGTTGATTGTTTCCTTTGCTTTTGAACTTGATACAGTCCCATTTGTCCATTTGCACTTTGGTTGCTGTGCTTGTGGGAAATTACTCAAGAAACCTTTGCCCGGTCCGATGTCCTGGAGAGTTTCCCCAGTGTTTTCTTTTAATAGTTTCATAGTTTGAGGTCTTAGATTTAAGTATTTAATCCATCTTGATTTGATTTTTCTCTATTGCAAGAAATTTTCTAGTTTTATTCTATTGCACATGAAAATCCAGTTTTCCTAGCACCAAGGAAACAACTGTTAGGCCCACAGCAGATGCCAAGGGGTCCAGCCAACTTCCTTCTTCTGTTTAAATCTGTCCCCATCTTTTCTCTTCCCAGCATTCCACAGCTAGGTCTTTTCTTGCTCAAGTTGAGTGAAAAACAAGGTCTAATATCTTGTTCTTCAAAGACATGCTTTTGAGAACCAGCAGCATGGGCACCATCAGGGAGCTTGTTAAAAAAGCAGAGTCTTGAGTGCCACCCCAGCCCCCCTGGATCAGAATTTGCATTGTAACAAGCTCCCAGGTGATTCGTAAGCACATTAAAGTTTGAGAAGTTCTGATTGCATATTCTCTCTCATATGTGAAAGCTGAAAAAAGATGATCTCATAGAAATAAACAGAACAGAGGATACTAGGGACTGTGAAAGATAGGGGAAGGAGAGGCAGGGAGAGATTTGTAAAAGGATACAAAATTACAGCTAGATAGGAGGATAAGTTCTAGGGCTCTATATCGCTATAGGGTGTCTACAGTTAATATTATATAGTTTAAAATAGCTAGAAAGACATTGAACATCCCCAACGGAAAAAAAGATAAATATTTGGGATGATGGATATGAGAATTACCCTGGTCTGATCACTACACATTATTTGTATGGAAACATGACTAGGCACCCTATGAATATATGTAGTTATTATTTGTCAATTTAAAAAATGAAAGAAAAGAAAGCAAAGATAATACAGCCTTTAAAAAGTTAGAGAAGTTCTGGTGTAATAGATTACTGGGCTATCTTCTAATTCAGACGTGTCTTTCGCTTGGGGTTCTCTAAAGAGGTCCACCTACAATTAAGAACACCTCCTCATCATGAGAATCTATCACCAGTCCTATGGAGAGAAGCACAGAGTCAGTAGACCTAGGTCACCACCGTCTTCCATCAAGTCTTTCTCCCTCATTATGCCCAGGGAATGTAAGGATGAAAGATTTCCCTCCTTGGGACTGATCCATACCCCGGTAAGCCCAGGGTTCCATCTCTGAAGGGGTGATTAAGGCAGGAAACCTGACAGCCTATGACAGTTCTCCTTCATAGCTACCTTAAAGGTGGAAGACATTGTCTGCATTCTTGCTTTGTCATTGATAAATTGATCAAGCTCTCCCAGTCTCATGAAGCTGTCTCTTGTTCTGGCCTTCCCTTTTTTAACTCTTATGCAAAGAGAGTGAATGAGAATAAATGTTTGATGGCTACCTGCTTTGTGTCAAGGGTCAAGGGCTTTACTTAAGTGATCTCATTTACATCTTGTCTCCCACTGTGTAAGGTAAACCCTTTCACATCCCTTTTGCAGTCTTGAATAAAAATGAGACTAAAAAAATAAATACTTTGGCAAACATCATACCTAAGTGAAAAGATGTGATTTTCTTCTAATTTGGTCTTGAGATTTTGCTCTAGAGAATAGCTATAAATTCTAGTCCTGTCCTGCTGGGGCTCCAGAGGAGGTATTTGTGGATGTTTACAGCGTTCCTTTCATGGGATGCTGCTTCTTCCCAGCAGACAGCCTAATGCCTAAGGGTTCGACCTGGGACCAGGTGTTCCTCTCACAGGAAACTTGTTTTGTACTGGCAGACACCCTTGTACCTCTTGTCTGACATGTTCATTTTATTCCTGCCATGATAGCCACTGTCCAGGAGAGCCCTGACATGGAAAGAAGTTAGATTCAGGTTGTGGGTCAGGTGAGACACAGAAAAGACAGTACAACCAAACAAATGTAATAACAGAAACAGTTTTATTACTCGCAGCTCCCAGAGAGAAGAGAGCAGCATGCTTTGCAGGGTCAATGGGAAGACGTGAGCTGTCCAGGGCATGCATGCTCAGCCAGCAAGTGGAGAGAAGAGGGGAAAGCGAGGACTTGTGTATAGGACCCTGGGGTTGACCATTAGGGATTTTTTGTGGTCAGCCACTGTGGGATGTGTTGTGTTCTGAATCAATGAAATGAGGAACAATGGGCTATATCACAAACCACACAGGGAGGGGAAGTTTTAAGTAGGCCAAAGGAATGGGGTACAACTGAGTTTCGTGTAACTTATGTCAGGTCTGAAAATAGATGCCAAGGCAGAAACTACATTAAACAAATTTATGACAGAAGATAAATATTCTGGGTGAGTAGACCCTGAAAAAATGCTCCTTCCTTGGATAAGACAACTAGCTCAAAGAACACTTCCTCTGATCTTGGTCTTTTTAACTTCTCTTCTGATTATAGCTACTGGGCTTTCACTGGCAATCTTGTCCGTGCCCACAACATTTGAGGTTAAACTAAGTACTTTCTGTGTTCTGTTTCATTTAGTCTTCATCAGATTCCTGTAATATTGCTCTTATCCCATTTGTCAGATGAGGAAAATGGAAAATGAGACCTGCCAGAGAAGCGAAAGTTGTTGTTGAAAATCTCACAGAAACTGTGTAGGCAATACCCGTTAGGATGGCTATAATAACAAAAGACAGAGAGTAAGAAGTTAGTGAAGCTGTGGAGAAATGAGAACCCTCATACACAGGTGGGGTGAATGTAAAATGGTACAGCCACTTGAGCGAACAGCCTGACAGTTCTTCACCTAGTGAAACATAGAGTTACCATATGACCTGACAATTCTAGTCCTAGATACATACCCCCAAATGAAAGGATACTCCCACAAAAACTTATATACAAATGTTTATAGTTTATAGAAGTATTCATGATGGTGACCACAGAAGTATTCATGATGGAGACAGACAAATTCCTAGGCAGACAGAGATCCATCCTGGTGAAACCCGACCCTCAAGCAAAAGACAGCCTGAAGCCTGAAAACCAAGCCCCCATTTGCCAAGCTGTGGGTGGTGGGAACAAGCGAGAGCTGTAGCATTTCTTGGGGGCATGGACCTTGGGACTCCCCACGTGAGAGCTGTAACACCCCTTGGGGCTCCACAATTGCTGGCATCTCCCAAGTTTTCGGGTACCACTCTGTTCCCCTCATCTAGACAGCAGAGTCCAATCCAGAGGTCGCTTGTGGCACACCCAGTCCAGGCACTGGCTGAGCGTGGATCCTGCAGCAAGTGCGGGATCTGCACAAGCGGAGTGCAGCCTGCCAGGCCCAGTGGGCAGAGTGAGCCCAGCAGGCACAAGCAAGGCCCTAGGCAGAGGTCATGGCGGCAAGAGAGATTTTCAGCTGGTGAAGTGGCACTGAGGGAATTCTGTAACACTGTAACCCTCCCTTCCACTCGCCGAGCGATGGGTGAGAAAAAGCTGCTGGGTGCCATTCCTCTCACTCACTAAACCACAAACGCTGTAATAATAGCCCCAAATGGAAACAACCCAAATAGCCATCAACTGATGAATAGCCGAACAAACTGGCATATGCATACAATAGAATATTATTCAGCCATCAAAAGGAATAAAATACTGATGCCACAACATGGAAGAACCCTGAAAGTATTATGCTAAGTGAAAGAGGCCAGTCACAAAGGATCACATATTGTATAATTCCATTTATAGGAAATATCCACAATAGGCAAATCTATAGAGATAGAAAATGGATTAGTGATTGCCTAGGGTTTGCGGGGTGATCGGGAGATTGGAGGACAGTAAAAGCAAGGGATTTCTTTTTGGGGTAAGGAAGTATTCTAAAATTCTGGTGATGGTTATGCAACTCTGAATATATTAAAAGCCATTGAATTGTATACTTTAAATGGGTGAATTGTATGGTGTGCAAATATCTCAATAATGATCTAAAAGCAAACAACAACAAAACGAAAATAAAAAATATGTGAGAGTCAATGATCCATCCAAGGAATTCCCTAAAAGTTCTGCATTTCTTCTATCAAAGTCCATCAAGCTGTTAAATCAGTGGTTCCCAGCCCAGGCTCTGCACTGATATCCTGAAGCCCAGAGCCCTGATGAATGACAGCAGAAGCTTGGGGTGGACCTGGACATCAATATATATTATAGCTCCCAGGTAATTCCCCATGTGCAGCCATGTTTTTGATGGAGAAGCTTTTCTACCACAAGTCTCTGTTCAGAGGCTGTGATCTACACGGAATCTAAAAGATTTGGCATGAAATTTTGATCAAAGCAATTACCTATATGCTTTTCAGTGGAGGTTGTCTGAGGCGTAGCAGTCAGAGAAATTGAACTGTCAAAAACTAATATAAGAATAATAAGAGAATATTTCTTCTTCGTCGGACACCCAAGATGAATAGCAGGTAAAATAAAATTTTAAATTGAATTGAATATGTATACGACTTTACTTTTTTGTTAAAGGACTATAACATGAATAATGAACATATTAAAAAGAGAAGACCAGACCCTCAATTTCTTTCAATAATGTTAGTGTTGTATATCCTAGCTTGAATAAAACACATTTCATAAAACACCCACACGGTTCTGCAATGCATTATGGATGGCCTCTCTGGAGAAATCTTACATGCCTTTCAATTTTGACATAGGGATATGGTAATAATAAAAGTCTTTGGCATATAATTCTGCAGGTATTTTTACAATTCTTAGTTTTGCTGATCAAAAGCCAGGGTTGACCTCACCTGAGTTCTGACCTGTAGTAGATTGGGAGAAGTGCATGGGGCAGAAAGGATCATTTTTGTTCCCCCATATTTGTGGGGTTGTGGTGTCAGAATCTAAATATAAATATATTTAAAATTGTATTAGTTGGGATAGAGTTTTAGCAGCTCTAGCAAACACTCAAAATGATAGCGGCTTAATAAGAAGATGGTTTCTGTCTCCCATAAAAGTCCAGACGAGTGTGGCTGCTCTGTTCTTTGCTAGGGCTCAGCGACCCAGGCTGTGTCTGTGCTTGCTTCTCCTTTCGTTCCTAGCATATTGTCTCTCTCCATATGGTCCAGTATGGCCCATCACTCCCACCACCATGTTTGCTGTGGGAAGACAGAGGGAAAGAGCAGAGCCAGACTCTTCTGTCTAAAAACAGGAACCGGAAGTGGCACGTGCCACTTCTGCTCACATCCTGTTGGCCAGAACTTAACCGTCTTAACCATATGACCTCATCTAGCTACAAGGGAGGCTAGGAACTGTAATATTGATTTTAAATGGCCAAGTGTCCAACTAAGAGTCAAGAGTTTCTATTACTATAGAAAAAGGAGAACATGGGTATTGGGGAATAATAAGCAGTTTCTACTAAAGGAAGACCCAAGGGCCTATAATATCATGGATATTATAAAGGTAAAATGAGTTTCTTCCTTGCAGTCATCTAGTACCATGTCTCCATCACCTAATGAGGAAATAGATCTATTTTAGTGCCTTTGCCTCCTCCAATCCTCATCATCTCAAGGTCCTACTGACTCACAGGTTCAACATACATTTATTAAAGGCCCACTCTGAGGTGAATGTATAGTGGACCTTTACATGCTCATGACAATCCCATAAGATAGCTATTATATCTATTTGTCAATGAAAGGAAGATGACTCAGAGAGGTTAAGCTACTCTCCCAAAGCTACACAGCTGACTGAGGTTCTAGTATCTGTTGAGTCTATATTGGGAGACTTCCTATATTAGGGACTTCCTAGTCTTCTTCCTGCCTCACAATGAGGCAGGGAGAAGACTAGGAAGTGCTCCCCAGAAGATAGTGAGTTAGGTCTTTAAGGAGACCACAGCAGGGAGGTGGGGGAGGAGTGGAGTTGAGGAAGAGGGAGCAGCAGGTAGTCAGGGCAGGGATAGCAAGGTACATCTGTAGGGCTACAAGCACTTCCACAGGTGGAAATGTGGGATGTATAGGGGAGTAATGGGGACGAAGTAGAAGAAACAGGCAGAAGCCAATTAAGAAGGGCACTTAAATGGCCTTTTGTAGGCAAAGGAGAGTCCTGAGGGGTTTTAAGCAGGAGAGTGATGTGGTCAGACTTGCCTTTTATAAATCTGTCTAGAGGTGAGATCAGCTGGGACTTGAAGAAAAGATTTGAGCGAGAGATGAACACCTCAATGGGACAAATTGCATCTTGGGGAAAGTGTCAATAGATATGAAGAGTTAAAATTATAGTTCTGATCTTATGTGAGGGTGAGGGAGAGAGACAATTATAGGACAACTCCTAGGATGACCCAAGGTTTATGGTATGGATGACTGAGTTGATGTTTTCACTTATGAAGAAATATTTAACTAGTTTCTCTCCAACTGCAAAAATAATATTTCTAAACATCTTCATGACAGGAGACTATACAATTAAGAAATTTATGGGAAAAATAGAATGGGGGGACCAGGGTAGTTAAAAACTTATGAATGTCCTTATAGGTACATTTTACACTCGCAAGATTAAGGTGATAATAATATCCCAAATAAAGATAACGTCAGTGACATTTTTTGTATCTTAAATTGGCAGAAAAGCATTAGTAGGTACTGTATCATTAACTTCCACCTACTATGTCTCTCTGGAAAATTTTGGTATCATCCTTCTCTATAGTTTTAATGGAATATGGATTCGTTTTGCTCTGTTGAAGATAATAAGCATACCAAGAGACATTTTCTTTTAGTGCCTGAACCTCCATCCAAATGCTTAATGCCTTTCTGATTTTACGATTTGGACTGCCTAAGTCACCCTATCTAAGTCATGACTCAAAAGTAATTACCAATTCACATATAAGCATGATCAAAAATTCTCACAGCTGCATTAGAGGAACAGAGAAAGAAGTCCATCCATGCACACCAGAATTTTGAGTAAGTGGCGATTGCTCCAGGGGAGGGACTGCTGCTGGTCAGTTGGACCCTGGACTGTAAAGGTAGAAGTCACTCTTGTTTCTTTCTGGTTGGTTGTGCTTCATGCCATGGCACCTGTTCGTGTGACTTCAGTTACCTGCTCAGTCCTTCATCCAGGTCCCACTGAAATGGACAGAATGGGAGAGGGGCAGCTTAAGCTGCACTCTCAGGGTCTTGTCTCCAAAGCCTATCCTGGCTGAGCTGGCCTGACCTGATGTTTGAGCCCTGGTAATGGCTCATCTACCTTGTTCCTCATAAGTAGAACTTCAAAAAGGAAGGAGAACAGCTTGGGCTCTGCCATTTGCTGACTGCGTGACTCTGGGTGGATGGTTCAGTTGCACAGGCTCAGTTTTCTGGGGTATTTCAGGAAAACCATAGCTGTAGAGTTTTTATGTAGAAGCAGTTCAGGGCTGAAGTACAGCGGGACTTGAGGCAAAAGTGGCTAGTGGACCTGTCTTGGACCTGTATTGACATGGCAGAGCCTCCATCTCTCCATTTTTAGTTTCCTTATATGTGCAACTCAAATGAAAAACACAAGCATTTTCTAAAGATGCATTTATTCACAGTTCATATGAGATTAAGGAAAGTTCGTGTCCATACCAAAGAAAGAAAAATAAACACATGAAGTTATATCAGATAACCCAAGAAAATATTGATGTTTATCTTGGTTTTATAATGGATATATGATGACCAAAGAAATACAATACTTTCATCCTACCTTCAAAAGGCCTAGCGAGGCTGAGGAGTTACAGCATTGTGATTCTTTGGTTATGGCCAGAAACAAATACTTCTGTGATTCCAGTGTAAGCTCTTATCTCTTCTTGAATTTAAAACTAATTCAGTTTGTTTTTGACACCACTACTGGTATTCTTCAAGAAAGTTTTTGTTAGTAGCAGGGAGGAAAAAATATGTCACATACCATAGAAATCACTGGCAAAGCCATGCTGATGCAGCATAGCAGGTGGGAGGCAAGGATTGGGTGGGTGGGAGAGTGAGTGCTCCCAAACCCAATGGGGTTGTTGGAAGGGTTAAATGAGGTGATGTCTGTCAAATGTCTATCCTGGTGACTAGTATGTAACAGTGGCTCCGCAAATGGTACCTATGATTAGAATTGTTTTTTCAAGATCCATTTCTTACTACAATCACCAGTTTGATATTTAGTCTCAACCCTTACAAATAGACATAGCCAGGATCCCCAATCCCACATTCTTTGCCAGTTTAAGAAAGCATACTTGGCCGGGTGCAGTGGCTCACGCCTGTAATCCCAGCACTTTGGGAGGCCGAGGTGGGTGGATCATGAGGTCAGGAGATCAAGACCATCTTGGCTAACATGGTGAAACCCCATCTCTACTAAAAATACAAAATATTAGCCGGGCATGGTGGCAGGCGTCTGTAGTCCCAGCTACTCGGGAGGCTGAGGCAGGAGAATGGCGTGAACCTGGGAGGCGAAGCTTGTAGTGAACAGTGTTTTGTGGCAGATGAAGCTATATATTCTGACTTGATTGATGTTACTGATTTCTAGCCCTGGAAGTCAAGGGAGAGGCAAGCTGGGGTGAGACACCAAGCTACAGATTGGTCTGGGCATTGCTTGGCAATTATCCTTAAATTATCCTTCACACCAAAGTTCACACTTGCATTTACTCAAACTCATCTTCTTTGACTCAAAAACAGCCATAGGAAGTAGGCAGGATACGAAATGACCAATTCCATCTTATATCCAAGGAAACTTAAGTCTCCTGACACAATTTAATTCTACAAGCATTTATTTAGTACCTACTGTGTGCCAGGTACAGTGCTTAGATTCTGGGAGTACAGGCTGACAAAATCAAACATTCTGCAGAATTTAGAAGAGACATGTAAAATAAGAGTTACAACAGAGTGTGAAAAGTGCAACAGTAGACACAGGGAGGATCAGAATGGTGAGGGAAGAACAAAAGAAAAGGTGTTTTATGAACTGGGTTTTGAAGGATAAATAAGACCTTTTCCCAAGGAAAACAAGCAGGGAAAGACAGAGGATATCTCTATAAAATTGTTAATGTCCCTCTCCCCTCTAACCCTCATAGCAGGTGATGGACCTTAGAGGATATTAGTTGTGTGTGTTGTGTGTCTAGGCTCTGAGACAGCAAAATTCTGAGGATTTCCCCTTCATTCCTTTCTACTTATTTTTGAACAAAGTTGGAGGCATAAATGCTTGCAAGAACCGCATCAAATTACAGCATAATGATGGATGGGAGGAATTCATCAATGTTGGCTGACAAATTCATCTGTGAGGTTAAAGTTTACTACTTTAATAAATCAGATCTCTTAAACTTGGGATTGAAAAACTAGCAAAAGGGACAAGATTCTGGCTTCTGGCTGCCCACAGTTCTATTTCATTTGCTGACTGGGGAAGGCCTTTTCCCTGGGGCCTGATTGACAGTGACTCCTGCAATGTTTCAGCCCAAAGTTCCCCTTTCTTGATTAATGTGATTTTCTATGTTTTCCTGGTAGCTCAGAACCAATGAGGAGCAGTGATCTGGGAAACCACCTCCTGTAGTTCCCTTCGATAAGGTTCTCAGTGGAACAGAACAACTAATTTCGGTTGGCATCCTGGAAGGTTGCCTTTAAGCAGCAGCAGTGGCAGCAGCGAAAGGAGCCCGATACCACCTCACCTGGACCTTCCTGCAGTGCAGGACGCTGGGTGGTGTCAGGATCACCCAGCCAGACGCAACTAGGCTGTCTTTGGCTAAACTGGTGCTGCTTTTGCAAGCATGTGTAGATAGGTTCCTATTTAAAAGACATCTCACAATGAGAAAAAAGTCAGAAGGCCAGGGCAGTGGGAAAATGATCAGTGCATCTGAGGATTATCAAGGGGTGATGGGTACAACCTAGAGTTGCTCATGGATATTTCTTTTCCTCCCTACAGAGGGACAAGAGGATAGGTAACAAGAGGCCTCCAGGTGCCAGGCAGCAGTGGCTGTACTTCGTTTCTTTGTGGATGGAAAATATTCTGCAACTCAGGGAGGTGGCCAGAGACCAAAGAACTGCCTGAAGCTGGGCAGCAGCATGGGAAGGGTTGCTTTTAAGTAAAGCTCTCTTTGCTTTGTTTCAGGGCCTAAGAGGTTGGCTTCTGAGAATTTTTTCCTTTACCTTCTTAGAAAGGACTCTCAGTCTTGGCCAGGTTTGCGCAATGTTTGCTTGTAAGCACATCTTCCTACCTAAACTTTGGAAGGGGGGATTTATTCAGCTTTTGAAGGAAACTGGCTAAAATTCAGTCAGATGACATCAGCCCTGCCAGCCAGCCTGGGTGTGCAGGTCGTTCCCCACTGGACTCTTTCACGCCTTCAAATGCATTTTGTACATGCCTTCATCTTGCTGTGTCCTGTGAGGCTGACATCTATAGACTGTTTAACCTGGACTCCCTTACCTTCTGGCTTCTGCTTGGGTTTGGCCTATAAGAAAAGGAGAGAGGGTGGGAACAGAGAGATTTGGGTACGGATTCCCGATGCCCTCTCTCCCTGCACTGGTGCATGCCTCTGGCTATGGTTACGTTCTTCCACATCTACTCCTTGGTTGTTCCCACTGCACTAGGCTTCACTATTGCTATGCTTATATCCTCC
The DNA here is from genome assembly GCF_008728515.1 of Papio anubis. NCBI lineage: Eukaryota > Metazoa > Chordata > Mammalia > Primates > Cercopithecidae > Papio > Papio anubis. The sequence goes on from NC_044991.1 coordinate 69,045,940, forward strand.
TCTTGCTTCTTCAGGCCAAGGACAACAAGGCTCTAACTCTTGCTAATTTTAGGGTGTTTTTTCCTTTTCTCCCCACTTAAATCTTTTCTTAAAAAGTGAGGTGAAATCCACATGACATATAATTAAAGATTTTAAACAGTATAGTTCAGTGGCACTTAGCACATTCACGATGTTGTGTGACCATCTTCTCTCTCCAGTGTTAAAACTTTTTTTTTTAATCACCCCAGAAGAACATCCATTAAATCATCACTCCCCATTTCTCTCTTCTCTCCATCCTCTGGCAACCACTAATCTACTTTCTCTCTCTCTGGGTTTGCCTATTCTGGATATTTCATATGAAAGAAGTCTAGAGTATGTGACCTTTTGTGTCTGGCTTCTTTCACTTTGTATAATGTTTTTGGGGTTCATCCAAGTTGTAGCATTATTAATACTTCGTTTTTTTTTTGTTTTTTTTTTTGTTTTTTTTTTGAGATGGAGTTTCGCTTTGTCACCCAGGTTAGAGTGCAGTGGTGAGATCTTGGCTCACTGCAACCTCCACCTCCTAAGTAGCTGGGATTACAGGCACCCGCCACCATGCCCAGTTAATTTTTGTATTTTTAGTAGAGATGGGGTTTCACCATGTTGGCCAGGCTGGTCTCAAACTCCTGACCTCAAGTAGTCCGCCCACCTTGGCCTCCCAAAGTGCTGGGATTACAGGCGTGAGCCACCGTGCCCGGACTCCTTTTGTTTTTATGACTGAATAATACTCCATTGTGTGGGTAGACCACAGTCCCCTTTATTCTTAACTCTGTAAGCTGGTGGTTCTCAAAATGTGGTCCTTAGACCAGCAGCATCAGCATACTCTGGGTACTTGTGGGAAATGCAACTTCTTAGGACCATTCACTCCATGAAACTATGGGAGGCAGGGCCAAGACATCTATTTAGTAACAAGCTCTCCGGGTGATTCTGATGCCTGCTCAACTGTGAGGCCCACTTCTGTAAGTAGCCTCTTGATTAAGGTCTCCTCATTTAAAGCATTTGGGGTGAGTTCATTTCCTGCTGGGACCCTGATGAATACCACCTCCAGTTGGGGTAACTGACATCTGTTTCTTGTGTGTTTAGTGCTGGGCACACTAGAGCAGGGCAGGGGGTGGTTTTAACAACCTCAGTTCTAAAAGTAGATATAAAGCGCATGTTCTAAACTGGCTCCCAGAGTTCCCCAGTAGGCTTATGTTCTGGTTGTCTGGAGCGGAAACTTGCTTTATAAGACACCATTTTTTTGGCTGCCTTCCCCTTTCTGTTTGATTTCACCATTCTCCTACTGGTGCCAGTGCTTCCTGTAGTCACTCTCCGTCCCCCATGCCCCTACCCTCACAAAGAAACTACTTGCGCTTGAATCTTTATCTCAGGGTCAGCTTCCGGGGGACCCCAACCAAGATAGCACCTAATTGACCATCCTGAAAAAATGGCCAGTGTGGATATGGGTAAGAGATTTTTTGATTCAGATTCAGATAACACTTGTGCTGTTACAGCCCTGAACTGATCGAGGAAGATTATCTTTGGAGTAATGTGGGTTAACAATGAAATTTATATCTGTTAAATCACTGTCTGCTCCCAGCTACTTGGTGAAGGAAAGCGCATGGCCCTGTTTGGGATTCACCTTGAATGTGTGTCTAACTTGGCTTGTTCTGGGTTGCTACCATAGTAACCGGAGTAATTAACCTGAATTTCACTCTCTTGCTCTCTCTACACCACCTCCCCTCTCCCCTACTCCAGTTCATTCTGGATTTGCTTTGAAGTATTTTAGTGAAGCAGTTAGAAAGCCTTCATCTACCTTCATCTGCACATTGATGATGCCCTTTTCCTGGTTTTATCAGCCTGCCTGTTTTTGTTGTCTGTACATCCATTTCTTTGGTGATAAAGCACATGCATGGTATAGCTCAGACATGTAAACAGAGTTCAGCAATTATAAAACACAGAAGTGACATCAACTGGGGGCAGTGTTTGGGCTTCCTTTGTCAACTCAGAACATCTGTTTGGCTCATGGGGGCACCTTAGTTTATTGCTGTCATTAGGAGCTGTCAGTCAGAGGAACTGAGACCTGTACTTCCCACTGAGGTGCTGAATATTAAAAACACATTTCCTACCAAGGGCTCAGTCCTATTTCACTCTTTTTTTTTTTTAAAGTAAGTTCTTAATTTTTGTTTTAAGTGTATATTGTGTTCTAGGAGACATTCAAGAAATAAATGACTGGTCCTTTTTGAAGGACAATTATCACCAAAAAGAAAAATGATAAATTTAACAGGTTCCTGTGATAATCTACGCTGCATCCCTTTAGCCTGCCTGATTTTAGGAGTGCCAGTGTAGACAGTTCCCTGTCATTTAGTTGTCACACATCAAAGTTGTGCTGTGATATTTCTTTACTGTTTTCTTCAAAACTTCGGAAGCCTGCTTAGCCTTGTTCAGGCACAACTCAGATGTGTATGGGGTGTTAGCATCCCAGATGCAACCCCTGAGCAACAGGTTATCAGAGTTGGTGGACAAATGTTCTGCCTCTTTGTGTTCTGATGGGACAATTCTGAGGCACATTCTAATGGCTCTTCAGAGGGTCTCAGAAGGAGTTGAGCGCCAGTTGCCCATTGAGGCTGTCAGCCTGTCTTCTTTTATTCATTTATTTATCTGTGGCTGACACTATTGATTGCAGTTCAGGTTTCATAGAAAGTAGCTTCCAAGATGGAGATAGTATGCTGGAAATTTACTGAAGAATGCCTTTGGGATCAACCACTGTCGAAGGGAAAGGAAGGAAGCAGGATCAGGCAGCAGTAGAAGATGGGCTGGGATGCAGCAAGGCGCCTCTGAAGGTGAATCTGGCACCCTTTCTATTCTCACCCTGGATAAGCTCCTCAACTCTCATATTCAACAATTGTTTATGTAATTCTGATTTCTAATCCACACTTCCAACTCCTATCTCTTATTCAAGTGTCTGCTCCTCTACTCAGCACCTGGCCATGTGATAGGTTGGTAGAAATAGAAATGAGTCAGACATTGTATCAGTCGGGGTTCTCCAGAGAAACAGAACCAATAGGCTATATAAATAGATTAAATAGAAAAAGATTTATGATGGATTAGCTCACATGATTATGAAGGCTGAGAAATCCCACAAAATGCCATCTGCAAGCTGAAGGCTCAGGAAAGCTCATGGTATCATTGTAGTTCAAGCCCTTAGCCCTGAGAATTGGGTGGCTAATGGGGTAAGTCCCAGCCAAGTCCAAAGGATCCAAAACTAGGGACACAGATGTCCAATGGTGCCAGAAGATAGATGACCCAGTTCAAGTAAAGAGAGTGAATTTGCCCTTCCTCCTTGTTTTTTTGGTCTTATCTGGACCCTCAGTGAATTAGATGATGCCCAACCACATTGGTGAGGGCAGACGTTCTTTACTCAGTCTACTGACTCAAATGCTAATCTCTTCTGGAAACACCATCACAGACAAACCCAGAAATAATGTTTTACCAGCTTTCTGGGCATTCCTTAGCTCAATCAAGTTGACAAATAAAATTAAACAGTTCTGACATGATCCCAGATCTAGAAGGAATTCAGCTTGAGGGGGTTGCAGAACGCAGAAAAAAGTCATTACAGGATACCCTGACAAGTTCTTGGAAATACAGGAATTAAAACAGGTTGGGGTGATGAGAATATTTTAAGCAGTGAGCCGAAATCACAGTGTGTAAGTTGTGGCATACATAATCAGAGACCAGACCTGAAGTGTTACAAGATTGAGCCTCAAAGGAGACAAATGTTGTTACAGTTTTAGCATCTTGGGACCTCAGAGGTCAGCTGGCCCACCTATACCTGAGGTCTGGCTCTTCTCCACAGAATTCTTGCAAGGTAATAATCTAATCTCTGCTTAGTTTCATTGCTGTATCTAGTGATTTTATGCTCTCTGACTGGGGAGTAGAGAGAGATGGGAGCACTTCCTTGTAACTTCACCCATTGACTCTGGTTTTACCTATGCATCTCTGCTTCTTCTTCCATACAACAGCCCTTCATATTTGAGCTGGCCCTTTGCATATTCCTCCCAAATGAAAAAACCCTGGATTCTTTAGCCATTCATCAAATGACATCTTGCAGTTCTATCAATTCTTCCTCCTAAATATCTCTTGAGTCTGGTTTCTTCTCTTTACTTCCATGATCACTTAGCATGGAAAATAGGACAAATGACCTTGTGGAAATTAGTATCAATGGCTCTATTTTTAATCTTCCTCTTCTCTGGCCTCGATGACTACAGCAGCCTTCTAGCTGGCTTCCTCACTGCCATTTTGCCCTTTCCACTTCGGTTTTACTGTCAGCAGAGCAGTCCTCTCCAAATGAAAATATGACCATGCCATATTCCTGTTTAAAACCATTCAGCAAATTCTCAGTGCCCTTCATAGAAACAATGAAAATCTTTAGCATACCCCTGAAGGTTTGCAATGTCTGGCTCTTTCCAGTCACAGCTCCAGCGTTCCTCTTGGCAATTGACATGCTAACCGTTTAGAAAGTATTTTAACATCTCGATTATGACATTACTTCTCTGGTCCCAAGGCTTCATGTAGATGGGTCCCTCTGCCTAGAATCTGTTCCTCTTATCTACCTGAATAACTTCTGCTAATTTTTCAGTTCTGAGTTTTGGAGTAACTTCATCTGTGGCCTCCACTGGTGCTTCCTTTTCCCAGGATTAGGGCTCTGTGTCTTTCCTCCTTTCCTTCCCCCTTCCCCTTCCCTTCCTTTCCCTTTCCCTTCCCCTTCCCTTCCTCCTTCCCCTTCCTTCCCTTCCCTTCCCTTCCCTTCTCCTCCTTTCCTTCCCCTTCCCCTTCCCCTCCCTTCCCTTCCCTCAGCACCATTCCTTCTTCCGTTCGTTCCATTCCATTCCATTCCATTCCATTCCATTCCATTCCATTCCATTCCATTCCATTCCATTCCATTCCATTCCATTCCATTCCATTCCATTCCATTCCATTCCATTCCATTCCATTCCATTCCATTCCATTCCATTCCATTCCATTCCATTCCATTCCATTCCATTCCATTTCCATTCCATTCCATTCCATTCCATTCCATTCCATTCCATTCCATTCCATTCCATTCCATTCCATTCCATTCCATTCCATTCCATTCCATTCCATTCCATTCTCCATTCCATTCCATTCCATTCCATTCCATTCCATTCCATTCTCCATTCCATTCCATTCCATCCATTCCATTCCATTCCATCCTTCATTCATTCCATTTTGTCCATTCCATCCATTCCATCGTTTCCATCCATGTGTTGGTCAGGTCAATTCCATTCCATCAGTTATAAAACATCTTCACCGTCACAAAAGCTCCTTCATATTTCCTTTAGTATATACTTCTCAAAAGCAACTGCTCTTCTGGCAGCTATCACCATAGATTCTTGCTGTCTTTTAAACCTAATATACCTGGCATCATACAGTATTCACATTTTGTGTCTGGCTCCTTGCACTCATCCATGTTGGTGCAGGTGGCAGTAGATTATTTTTTCCTTCATGTGTTATTCCACCCTATGATCCATTGTATGAATATGTCATATTATTGATCATTCTATGCTTGATGTACATTTCAGTTGTTTCCAATTGTTGGCTATTATGCATACTGTTGCCATGAGCATGAATGTATTTGTTTTTTTGCTGAACACATGCTATAAAGTCCATTCTCACACTGCTATAAAGAACTGAGACTGGATAATTTACAAGGAAAGAGGTTTAATTGACTCACAATTCCACAGGCTGTACAGGAGGCATGTCTGGGAGGCCTCAGGAAATGTACAATCATGGCAGAAGGTAGAGGGGAAGCAAGCATGGTATTCACATGGCGGCAGGAGAGACAGAGTTAAGGGGGAAGCGCTACACACTTGTGAGATCTTGTGTGAACTCATTTACTATCATGAGAACAGCAAGGGGGAAATCCACCCACATGATCCAATCACCTCCCACCAGGTCCCTTCCCCAACACTGGGAGTTGGTTGGGGACACAGAGCCGAACCATATCACATGCATTTTTTCTTCTTACATTGTGATCGATTTTATTTATTTTTTGAGGTGGAGTCTCGCTCTGTGGCCCAGGCTGGAGTACAGTGGTGCAATCTCTGCTCACTTCAAACTCCACCTCCCGGGTCTATGCCATTCTCCTGCCTCAACCTCTCGAGTAGCTGGGACTATGGGTGCCGACCACCATGCCCGGCTAATTTTTTGTATTTTTAGTAGAGATGGGGTTTCACCGTGTTAGCTAGGATGGTCTCGATCTCCTGACCTCGTGATCTGCCCGCCTCAGTCTTCCAAAGCTCTGGGATTACAGGCGTGAGCCACCGTGCTTGGCCTGATTTTAATTTTTGAAATACTTGCTGCCTCTTCCTTCTGGGTTCTTCCTCACTGGAATGATCCTTGCAGGAAGATTTTACTTTCTACTCAATTGTCACAGGAGCTAGCCTTGTGACTTGCTTTGTCCAACGAAATGTGATAGAAGGAATGTATGTCACTTTTTATTAGGTTAAGAGCCATTGCATGGTTCTGCTACTGTGATTTTCCCTCTGACACGAGATTAGCATACAGGCTGACATACAGAAGAATGAAACTGGATCCATATCAGTCACCACATGCAAAAATCAACTCAAAACGGATTAAAGACTTAAATGTAAGACCTGAAACTATAAAAAGACTAGAAGAAAACTCAGGGAAAGCTCTCTTCTTGGACATTGGTCTAGACAAAGAATTTTGTCTAGATGAAGACCTCAAAAGCACAGACAATAAAACAAAAAATAGATAAATGTGACTAAACTAAAGAACTTCTGCACAGCAAGAGAAATAATAAACAGAGTAAAGAGACAACCTGTTGAATGAGAGAAAATATTTATAAACTATTCACCCAATGGGAGAAACTAATATCCCCAATATACAAGAAACAGAAGAAAACCAAATAATCCCATTAAAAAGCAGGTAAAGGACATGAGTAGACTTTCTTAAAAGAAGACATACAAATGGCCAAGTAGAAGAAAAAATGCTTGACATTACTAATCATCAGGAAAATGCAAATTAAAACCACAATGAGATATCATCTTACTCTAGCCAGAATGGTTATTATTATAAAGACAAAAAATAACATGTTGGTGAGGATTCAGAGAAAAAGGAACTCTTATGCAATGTTGGTGGGAATGTAAACTAGTATAGTCATTGTGAAAAGCACAGTGGAGATTTCTTGAAAAAGTAAACATAGAGCTACCATTCGATTCAGCAATCCCAGTCCTAGATATCTACCCAAAAGAAAAGAAATCAATATATCAAAGGGATACCTGCACTCATGTATTTATTGCAGCAGTATTCACAATAGCAAAGACATGAAGTCAACCTAAGTGTTTATCAATGGATGAATGGATAAAGAAAATCTGGTATATACACACAATGGAATTCTATTTGGCCATAAAAAAGAATGAAATTATGTCATTTGTAGCAACATGGATGAAACCAGAGGCTATTATCTTAAGCGAACTAAGCCAGGCATGAAAAGACAAATATTGCATGTTCTCACTTATATGTGGAGAAAAAATTTGATTACATGGAGGTAGAGACTGGAAAGATGGATAACAGAGACTGGAAAAGTGAGTTGGGGGATGGGGGAGGATGAAGAGAACTGGGTTAAAAGGTACAATCATACAGTAAGATAGAAGGAATAAATTCATTGTTTGACAGCAGAGTAGACTGACTATACTTAAAAAAATGTGTAGTACTCAGGTGATGGACACTGTGAATACCTTGACTTGACCACTATACCTTATATACATGAAACAAAACTTCTCATGTACTCCATAAATTTGTACAGATAAAAAATAAACAACAGCAAGAATTAATAAAACAGGATGGCATAGAGGCTCATCCTCCATTCTGGGTCCTAGGATGAAGAACAGGTGGAAGGAGCCACAGCTGAGTCACAGTGGGCAACAGTGGAATGAGAACTAAATATTTATGGTTACAAGCAATTAGAATCTGGGAATGTTGTGTAATTTCCACAAAACTTTGTGTAAGTTGACTGATCCGTTGCCTTTCCTTGTATTCTCATAGCACTTTATAATTCCTATCATAAAATAGCACAAATTCCAATCAAGTATCATTTAACTTGCTCTCCACTTGACCCCTTTCTACCACAACCCAACCTGTAAGGGTGGAGGCTGTACATGTCTTGGTCATTGTTGTAAACCTAGCACCCAGTACTTTGATGAATGAGTAGTAGGTTTTCAACACATACTCATTCAACAGAATGACTTTTAACCTTTTATTGATGGGACAATCAGTTTTCTTAGGTGTCCTTACTGTACATAGTGGGTGGCCTGGAATGGAGCACCATTTCCTGTTGTCTTTAACTTTTGACAGTTTGATTATGTGTCTTGATGTGAATTTTGGGGGATTTATCTTATTTGGTATCCTTTGTGTAGAGCACCATTTTCAAGTATGTTCTTCTTATTGAGGAGAAGATGATAGCTCTAATCTCCCTTCCTAAGGACAGGCTACTCCTAAATATATAGCTTAGGTGGCATTAGTCTTTGATAGTGACATCTCACTGTTGGTCCATGTTGACTTCACTGTAGACTCAGACTCTGGAATGTCTCCTTGTGGTGCTACTGCTCAGCCAGTTTTCTCACCCTGGTTTGGGGAAGGGTTACCCCGGTGTACTTATTTATCACCATTTCCCTCTGTCAATATGCCTGCTCTCACGCCTTTCTCTGGAGTTTGAGTTTGTTTGTTAATTTATTTTAACCATGCCTTCCTCACTGTTTTCTCAATTCCCATATCTGGTTGTTCTATCTCAGCCTGTCCTCCAGAAACCCCAAAATACTCCATTTCAAATCTTATCATAGACCTCTGTCCACTCCTGATTGACATGGGCATTTATCAGCTTCCAGCAAATTGAACTGCATTGTGCTGCAGTGTACAGGTGTCAGAGTGAGAAATAGCTTGGTCAAAAATTAGCACTTGCAATTTCGAGCAGATGCCAGTGTAACTTCTGATTTAGGGATCGTATTTGAGATTCTGTATGTTCTTATTGATTTGCAGATGTTCTTTACATATTCTGGGTATTCATTCTTGGTTGGCTATGTGCATTATAAACAGCTTTTTCTACTTTGGTCCTTTCACTTTGTTTATAGTATCTTTTTTGTTTTTTTGCTACATAAAGTTTTAATTTTAATTTATCAACCTTTATGGTTGACAATTTTATGATTTGTGTTTGTTATCTTTTGTTTAAGAAATTCTTCGCATCCATGAGTTCAAAAAAAGTGTACACTTTCTTCTAAAAATATGTATTTTAATTTTTAATTGATAGCTAATTTTACATATTTATTGGGTGAAATGTGATGTTTCAATACATGTATATATGACGTAATTAGCAAATTGGGGTAGTTAGCATATCTATCACCTCAGACATTTATAATATCATTTCTTTGTGATGGTAATATTCAAAATCCCCTCTTCTATTTTGAGATATTCAGTACCTTTTTATTGACTATAGTCACCCTACTATGCAATAGGATACCAGAACTTATCCGTCTTTTCTAATTGTAACTTTGTACCCATTGACCAACCTCTCTCCATAACCTGCGCCCCTCACCCCCACCCCAGTCTCTGGTAACCACTGTTCTATTCATTACTTCTATGAGATGAACTTTTAAAAATATTTGGCATATGTAAAAATTTTTTCACATTTAGGTCTCTAATACATCTTCATTAAAAAATTTTATGTGGCATAAGGCAAGGGTGTAATTTTAATTTTACAGTTTTCCTTACAGAAATAAAATTATTCCCAAACTTTGAATTGCTATATGGATATATAATGCTCTTATGTACTTCATTCATACTCATATGTTCCCTATTCTGCTGCAAAAAACTATGGTTTTATTCTTGTATCAAGACGATACTGCCTCACTTACTACATCTTAACAATATCTTTCCTATCTTTTCATGTGAATCCCTTTTGCTTGTTTTTCTTTTTAAAAGCTGTGTTTGCTGTTCTTGGATTTTTACTCTTACGTGAAAATTTTAATATTTACACAAGTTCCATGAAAAGTCCTATTTGGATTTTGACTAGAATCACGTGGAACTTATAAATTAATTTGTAGAGAATTGGCATTCTTATAAATCTTCCTTCCTATCCACATTATAATTTGCCATTTATTCAGGTCTCCAAAAAGTGTTTCAAGGATGCTTTGTAATTTTCTCTATAAAATGTCACACTTTGTTTTCTTAGATTTATTCTCAGTTGTTTTATGTTTTTTGACAAAAGTGAATACTGTTTTTTAAATCCTGTATATATTTCCTAATTGGTGACATTTGGTGTATAAAAATAACCACTGGAATTTTTATAACTTTGAACTTAAGCAATTGAATGAAAATATGTATTCTAATCATTTTTAGATTCTCTGGGATTTCAGGGTAGCAATCATATTCTAGGCAGATAATGATAATTTTGCATTTTACTTTTCTAATCTTTACACCGTGTATTGTTTTTTTGGTCCATTGAATTGACTAGGATCTTCAGAAGATCAGAAAGGGTAGTAGTACATTTGTGTTTTGTTTCTAATTTTAATGGAAATTCTTTTGAAGTTTAACCATGAAGTCTTATTTTTACTATAGCTTTTATTATGCTTTTAGATACTATTTCTCATTTGCTAAAATTGGAGAATTGGCTGTTACATTTTATTGAATACTTTTCTGCAACCATTTAGATAATCATATGTCTTTATATTTTAATATGCCTATATAGGGCATCACATTTTCAAAATTTTTAAAAATCATTTTAAATTCCTAGCATAAATTCTACTTGGCTATATTTTATAATTTTTAGAAAAATTGGATTCAGTGGACTTTTTTGTTTAGAATATTCGTATTAAAATTTATAAATAAAATTTATTTTTTTCTTATACTATCTGTAGAAGTTTGTATTATCATTCACAATTATTTAATTATATCTTCCCTGTGAAAGGATTACATATTCTCAGTGTGACATATAATGCCTCCTGGTGGCTGGGGTATACTTCATGCTCCTTTGCTGAGTTTGACAGTAGAATCTGCTTGACCCAATGTGTGTGTACATTGCTTTGTGTCAATCTCACATTTTTGTGTTTTGTTTTGTTTTGTTTTGTTTTTGTTTTTTGAGACAGGGATTCACTCTGTCACCCAGGCTAGCTGGGGCTAAAGGTGCACGCCACCATACCTGGCCAATTAATTTTTTTTTTTTTTTTTTTTGTAGAGAAGGGATCTTGTTTCTTCCAAGCAGAGAGTTTAGGGAGCAATACAGTTATTCTGCTAACTCTCTGGGTCTTTTTCTCTTTCACAAGAGCAGACATGTTCCACATAAGGAATATTCCTTCAGCTTGGGCCCTTGAATGTGGAAACACATGGGACAGGGCTGAGCCTGGAGCACAACCTCAGCTGATCCGCAGTCCACATGGAATATGAATGAAGAATAAATCTTTGTTTTTTGTAAGCCCCTGAGATTTTGGGTTATCACTAAAGTAAAGCTGACTAATGAATTATCCATACCTGGTTTAAGAATCAAGGTTAATGCAGCCTCATAAAATTCTTCTTCCCTGAAAGAATTTATATAATACAGAAATTTATATAATACAGTCTGTTTTCTTAAAGTTTGGTGAAATATGATTGTAAAACTCCCTGAATCTAGTGCATTTTTTCAGGTAGAGAAGAATTTCATCAAATGATTCAGATTTAAAAATAGGTATTGGCCTATTCCGGTTTCCTATTTTTTTTTCCTTGCATCAATTTTGGTAATTTATATTTTTGTAGAAAAACTCCTCCTGTATCTATGTCTTCTGTCAACAAAAACCTGTTTGTGATAATTTTTATGATAAAAACAAAATTTAGCATATTTTATGATCTAATGAGAATATTATTTGTGCCTTATTTCTTTTTCTTAATGTTATAATAAGTTTGTGTAAATAATCAGTACTTTCAGAGAACAAGCCTTTTTATATCAGAAATTTTTGTTGTTTGGTCAAAACCATTTTATCAAAACTTCTACTTTTTCATATTTCATTAATTGATACTCTTTAATTCTTTTTTCTAGTTTTTGGAGTTTTCTTCCTCGTTTTAAAGATGAATGCATAGTTCATTTATTCTCAGCATTTCTTATATTAGCATTGTAAACTTGGTTGCCTATAGCAAAGACCTGAAATGGCTTAAAGAGATGAAAGTTAAATTTTTTATACTTGAAAATTTAGAGGGCAGGCAATACAGAGCTGGTAGGATAACTGTACTTTGCGGAAGTCTTAAGGGCCCAGGATCCTTCCACTTTCTTGTTTATGGGGTATTGCTCTTGTCTACCAGCTTCAAGATAATTTATCTCTATGCTTATGCTTCAGCCAGCATGAAGGAGGAGAGGGATAAGAAGGGCTTCCCTCCCTTGAAGATATGATCTGGAGGTTACATGCCTCATTTCTGCTTGTATCCCATTGGTAAGAACAGTCCTACAGCCATATAAAAGAAACTCGCAATTTAGCTTTTATTCTGAGAAGTCATATGTCCAGCTAAAAATTAAGGGTTCTCTTACTATGGGAGCGAGGATACTGGATACTGGATAAGGGGTATAGTGTCTGCCACAGTTCACCCCTTTGGTATCCAAACATCCATGTGTACCTATCTTCTCAATCATTCCTGTGCCAAAGGAGACACTCTAAAATTCCTTGCAGTTATTGAATCCAATTTGAAATCTAGCATAACTGCATAATGTACAGTTTTTTCCATCAGGTCGAGATGTGGCTCCTCATGGTACAGTGGCTTAAAATGTAAAAAGTAAGTTATCTGCCTATCATATGCCCAATATACAATGAAAAAGCAGGAGAAGGAAAGCAACAATAACAAATCCCTTTTGAATAGAGAAGAAAGTGAATACACAACTGCCAGTGCTAATGACAATCAAATGCCATTGCCCATCCAGTGGCCTCTGATTCTCCTCTTTGGAGGAACTCTTTAGATTACTATCCTTTATGTTTCCTGGTGGTATCTTTTTGTCTGTTCTTTCTTGTGCATTATGCTTCCTGGTCGCATGTGGGATGGGCCATGCAGAGTGGGTTCTCCTTGTGAATTGAAAAGCTTTTGTAGTCTACTTTTTGCTGGTCCATGTCAAGTCAATTCTTTGTCAAATATTGACAATTAGCTCTCTTGTTTAGAAATAGATTCTTCAGTCTGAAGATTCTTGTGTTACTCTTTAAATTTGCTTTGTGCCTTGCTGATGGCCCTGTCTCTCAACTTAGTGGCAGCTAACTAGCGCATCCGAAACAAAAACTTGTGTGGGAAAGACATTTCTATTAATTGAATCCTTTCCTCCAGCTGGCTACAATTTTCTGGCAGGAGCATCTTTTTTTTTTTTTTTTTTTTTTTTTTTTTTTGAGACGGAGTCTCGCTCTGTCGCCCAAGCTGGAGTGCAGTGGCGCGATCCTGGCTCACTGCAAGCTCCGCCTCCTGGGTTCACGCCATTCTCCTGCCTCAGCCTCCCGAGTAGCTGGAACTACAGGCGCCCGCCACTGCGCCCGGCTTATTTTTTTTTGTATTTTTAGTAGAGACGGGGTTTCACCATGGTCTCGATCTCCTGACCTTGTGATCCGCCCGCCTCGGCCTCCCAAAGTGCTGGGATTACAGGCGTGAGCCACCGCGCCCGGCCCAGGAGCATCTTTTAAAAGAAGGTGTTGATAATGTTATGGGGCCATGGTATGACCACCTGCTAAGTCTGGTACTACAGAGCCGTCATTCTTAATAGCTACATTTTGGGGATATAGAAGCAATTGGTGTTTTCCACTCTAAAAAGCCCCAAATAACCAGACTCCTGGTCAACTTAGATTGTGAACGACAGGCAGAGAGTGCTTTAGTGCTGTATTTTCTTCCATCTCTGTTAGCATACTGGCTAGCTTCTTTTTTTTTAAACAGTTTTTTAAAATTTATTTTTTTAAATTGACAAATTATATGTGTTTATGGTATACAATATGAAGTTTTGATATATGTATACATTGTGGAATGGCTGGATCAAGCCAATTAACATAGGCATTTTTTCGCACACATCAATTTTTTGTGTGTGCTGAGAACATTTAAAATCAGTAATTTTCAAATATACGATACATGGTTATTGATTATAATCACTGTGTTGCACAAGAGATCTGTTGAACTTATTCCTGCTTTCTAACTGAAAATTTGTATCCTTTGATCAACATCTCCCCAGTCCCGGCCACTGAGCCCCTGGTATCTACATTCTACTCTGTGCTTCTGAGTTTGACTTTTTTAGATTCCACATATAAATGACATTATGTAATACTTGTCTTTCTCTGCCTAGATTATTTCACTTAGCATAATATCCTCTACGTTCTTGAGTTTATATCTCTTCTTTGGGATTTTGCTAAGAGCCACAAAAGCCAGTCATGCAGACCAACATTTTCTATATATTACATATATAGCTTGGTGAAAAGGTAATTGTGGTTTTTACCATTACTTTTGCTTGCCCCAAGCACCAAGGGAGACGTTGTTCAAAGAATACATGTTCTCATAGCACTATAGCCTCTGAACATATGTTCTGTCTTCCAAGGTAAAACATTGTGGTTTTGCCAAATGTTTTGTAGCTGCATAACAAGGATTATCAACTTTCCAACCTGCTGTATCTGAGTCAACACTGCCTTTCACACAGTCAGTATTCCAATGAGACACTCGTTTGTCTTTCTTACGTTCAGCACTCTACTTTAAGACACCGAAATAGATGTATATGTGTTCAACAGCAATAGTGGATTTCACAAGATAAATGTTTGCTTCTCATGTGAGACACTAGAGGTAGACAGTCCAGGCCTGCTAGGAGGAGTTTGGGCTGTATGAAATCTTGAAGGATCTAGGGCCTTTCAGTCTTTTTGCTCCACCATCCTTAAGGTGTTCCCCTTGCCTTATTACCCTAGGAGCACTGCCAACTACAGTGCTCAATGTCTCCTGGTTTGCCTGGGACTTTCCTGATTTTAACACTGAAAGTCGCATGTCCTTGGAGACCCTTCAGTGCTGGGCAAAATGGGATGGTTTGTCACTATTCCATTTCCACCCCAGCTGGTCATAGTGCAATATAATTCTGATGCTACCACCTAGAGTTAGCCTCAGATCCCACAAGTTAAGGTCTCATTCTTGTACTAGACTGCTTTCACTTCAGATGCCAGGCACAATTGGGGCCCCAGGCTATCTGCACTTCTAATCAACTGGTTACCCGTCTGGGAGTCCCCCTGCCCTATGTTTGATAATTTGTTAGAATGATTCACAGAATTCACTGAAAGAGATACATTTATGATTACAGTTTTATCATAAAGTATACACATAGAGAAATCTAGAAGTGTCCCCAATGCAGCACTTCCATGCCCTCTGCCTGTGGAGTTAGAGTATGTCACCTGCCCAACTCACTGGTGAGTGCCCCAGTCAGGCACCTCCTCTTACCTTTGGTGTCTACAGTTTTCACTGGGGTTTCATTGTGTAAGCATGATTGATTAATCCATTGGCCATTAGAAGTGATTGTATTCTAACTCAATCTCCATCCCTCCTTTCCCTCTCCAGAGGATGGGTGACTGAAAATTCCAGCCCTCTAATTACATATTGGATCTTCCTGGTGACCAGCCCCCATCCTGAATCTATCCAGGATTCTACCATAAATCACTTCATTAGTGTAACAGAGACACTCCTATCTCCCAGGAAATTCCCAGAGTTTTTTAAACTCCATGATAGGAAGGAGGGACAAAAACTAGATAAATTGTTTATTATGCCATAGTCAATCTGCTGACATCATGTCTGTGTTCCAGTCAGCAGGACAGTGAAAACTGCCAATAAGGCAATTTGAAGACATAATCAGAAAGCTGCACATGTAACTTCTGTTTCAGCTCCTTGGCCAGAGCTTCAACACTGGCCATGCCAACTACAAGAGAGGCTAGAAAATGTGGTCTTTATTGTGAGCAGCCACGTATGTAGCTAGGAAGCAGAGGTTTTATTATTATAGAAGGAGAATAGATATTGATGTACAGTTACCAGTCTAGGCCATGTTTATTTGGTAATTTAAGGCAGTGCATTTTCTTTGATGTCTTGCTTCAGCTCTATCCTACAAGATTGGCATGCAGTATTTTCATTGCTTCTCAGTTTGAAATACAGAGTATGTTGAATGCGTATTGCTTTTGCAGCATTGTAAAGTCTAAAAATGATTAAGTCAAACTGTTATAAATTGGGGACTGTCTGAATTTTGTAATTTCTCTTGTGATTTCCTCTGTATACCATGGGTCACTTAAGAGTGCTTTTTAACTCACCAAACAATATTTTCCATTTAAGTAAGCATTTTCTTGATTTCCAATTTCGTTCTGTTGTCATGATATAATGTGGCTATTTGATATCAATTCTTTGAAATTTATTGTCTTTATGACCTACTACATGACCAGTCTTTGTAAGTTTTCAATGCACACTAAAGAAAGAATATAGTCTGTATTGACTGATGGCAGTTTATGAACCCTCATCACTATTCTGGTCAAAAGTTTGAATCTGTATCTTTTTCTTTAAAAGTAGAATCATACTGTATATATTATCTTGCAGATTTATTTAAACATGTAATGATGTATTTTAAAAATGTTTCCGTATAACTACATGTGACTTGGAGCACATCTTTATTTATCAGGATAAACTCCAGTGGGAGATTGTCCTTCAATGGTATGCTTTTTAAAAAGGGTTCCTCTAAATTATTGCCATGATTATCAATTCGTCCTCCTGCCTCCAACCCCTGAGAAGGGTGAAACCAATTTTTGCTCCCTTCAGTCCTATAGAATGTTGCCCATTTCTTATATCCTCTCAAGCATTATTATGTATCATCATATTTTTTATCTTTGCCGGTGGTCAAGCTGCTTCCTTTTGCTGATGAGATGGAAGCTTGGATATACACAGGAGTAGGCAAAATAAAGCAGAGTGAGCTCCAGGAGTGGATCGTGCCTCTCATTTCCTGCCCAAGACAGACTGGGGAAAAGTGAAAAAATCCAGCTGTGCCTTTCTCTTTTACATTCAGAATTGTGAGTTCCAAGATTTTTTTTACCCTGCCCAGCACCAACTTGGCTGATATTTTGTGAACGATATGTCCTTCTCCCAAGGGGT
Organism: Papio anubis; assembly: GCF_008728515.1. Lineage (NCBI taxonomy): Eukaryota > Metazoa > Chordata > Mammalia > Primates > Cercopithecidae > Papio > Papio anubis. Next base: position 69,063,109 of record NC_044991.1, read on the forward strand.
GAATCAAACCTGCCAATACCTGTGCCTCATGCGGAACACAGAGCTTGGCAATTTTTTTTTAAGCCAAATGTGTTTTCTTAGCTGGTAGCAGGAGAAAAATTGAGATTCTCTTTCCCTGGCTGTGTAGCTCAGCTAGGTCCTAGTAGCTCTGATTTCTGCCAAGATGTTTTTAGGATTTCCTTTCAGAAGCTGGCAGCACTGGGGCCACCCACCTATCCTGGGATGCCAAGAGATGTAGCTACTTGAATAAAGAAAGCAAAATTACAACTGAACTTTTCTAAAATTTATTATTTATCTAATTTTTAAAACTGACACAATAATTGTACATATTTATGGGACACATAGTGATGTTTTGATACATACAACATACAGTGATCAGATCAGGGTAATCAACGTATAAATAATCTCTCAAACATTTATCATTTCTTTGTGTTGGGAACATTCAGTATCCTCCTCCTAAGCTATTTGGAAGTATGTAACAGATGATTGCTAACTGTATAATCCTACAGGGCTATAGAACACTAGAACTAGAACTTATTCCTCCTATCTATCTGTAATTTTTTAACCTTTAACAAGTCTCTCCCACCCCTTTCTCCCACACTTCCCTTCTGATTCCAGTTGTAGCCTCACAACTACTCTGTGAGTAAAGAATGACGATTGCTCCCCTTTTAAAGATGAGGACACTGAGGGTTTAAAAAGCTAGGGAACTTACGTTGGTTTGCACAGCTACAAAGAGGCCTTCCCTGACCCCTTGATGAGGTAACCTGCAATTCCCTCACTTGCTAGCTACAGTGCTTTATTTTCTTAACATCACCAATCACAATGTGTAATTATTGCCTTATTTATTTGTTAGCTACTGTGGTAGACAGCCTCCTCATTTCTCAGTAGTCATGCCATTTTGTAGTCTCCTCCCATATTGAGTCATGCTGGTCTGTGTGACTAATAGAGTGTAGCTGAGATGGTGATGTTTGATTTCCAATGCTAAGTTATAAAGGGCATTGCAGCTCTGCTTTGCTTAAGGAAACCTGCTGCCATGCCACGGGGATGCTCAAATATCCAATGGAGAAGCCCACATTAGCAGTAACTGGGTCTCCTAGTAACCTCCAGCATCAACTTGTGGGCGATATGAATAAGCCACCTTGGAAGTGGATTCACCAGCCTCAACAAGCCTTTAGATCACTATAGCCCCAGAGGTGGCTCCAAATGCAATCTCATGAGAGACTCCAAGCCAGAACTGCCTAGCCAAGCTACTCCTGAGTTCCTGACCAACTGGCGATCCCATTTGAGATATGGAGTTAAAAATGTCAGAGATAACAAATGTGTATTGTTGCTTGAAACAAGTATTGCATAATTTTCTATACAGCGGTAGATAGTTAAGATACTTGCTCATCTGTTTCCACGGACAGACTGTAAACTCTGTGAAGGCAGAGCCCCTGTCTCTCTCATCACTTCAACACCTAGAATAATGACAAACATACAGCAGCAACTTAACAAATCTTTAGTGAATAAATGAAACACTCAAAGTAGTAGTGAGAGGATTAGAATCTTGATGCTCTCATCTCACCTTCTAGCCTTTTCCCACAAGACTGTATTGCCTCTCTTCCCTTGCAGAGTGGAGTCACATAGCCACCTGGGGGGGGGGGGGGGGGGGGTGGGGGTGGGCTTTTTCCTGTTGCCTACATAGCAATTCACAGTTAATTAAACCGTTGAATAAACAGAATAAGGGAGGATTTAAAAGTAATGAGCTGACAGCCCAGTGTGCATTATGCTGGGCTGAGAAGAGAATTTAATTTGGAGAAGAATTATGCACAGGCGAAAGGGCAGTCCATTAAAACAAAGCAACTGTCAGGAAAGAGATAAAATAAAAATGGCTTTTGTATCCTGTGAAATAAATAGCAAAACCACACACATTTGGGACACTTTGGAATCCTCAGAGCTGGGATCTCATGCAGAGTGGGACAGGGAAACACTGGGTAATGCAGGCAGGAGGGCAGAAGTGGTTTCCTCCAGTTCTCCTGTGTGGGTTGCAGGAGGTGTCTTGCTGGAGCATAGTTCTTGTCCTAGGAATTTTTTGCTCACAACCCACTTGGAGCTTCCCAAGAGCAGCCTCGAATGTTTGATCCAAGGATTCAAGGACTAACATTCTATTGGCAGGTGCAAGGAACATGAGTAGATAAGGAGGGAGGTAATTCAGGGAGAGAAAGGCAGCAAATAATGAATGCTTAATCCAGCTACCACAGTGGGCAACTGGAACTTAATCCCATTGGGGAAAACTTGGAGAAACCTTTTAAAACACACATCTCAGATTTATCCCAGACAAAGGGTGAGAGAGCTGAGGTATTTATACTCCCATGTCCATCAATCATTAGTGGAGGGCTGCTCTATGGGCCAGGTAGGTGAGTGATATGGTTTGGCTGTGTCCCCACCCAAATCTCATCCTGAATTGTAGCTCCCATAATTCCCATGTGTTGTGGGAGGGACCTGGTGGGAAACAATTGAATCATAAGCGAAGTTCCCCCCATACTGTTCTCAGGGTAGTGAATAAGTTTCATGATATCTGGTGGTTTTATAAGGGATTTACCCTTTTGCTTGGTTTTCATTCTCTCTTGTCTACTGCCATGTAAGACATGCCTTTTGCCTCCTTCCATGATTGTGAGGCCTCCTCAGTCATGTGGAACTGTGAGTCAGTTAAACCTCCTTTTCGTTACAAATTACCCAGTCTTGGGTATGTCTACCAGCAGCATGAAAATCGACTAATACAGTGAGCAAAGTGGCATACCCTGCAGGCAGGCCTCTGATAGAGATGCAGGTGTGTCTCTTGTTGTGCACAAAATGGTAAGGGGATCTGGAGGATTATGGGCAGAGTATTGAAAAATTCTATTCTACCATCCCAATTCCTTAAGAACTCTACAAATTTGACTCCCGGACCCCCAGATTCCAAATACCCAAGAGGTCCTCTTTGACTTCTTATTACACACCTCTGTCCCAATATAAAAGTCTGTTCCCAAGTTCTGGCATTTCTCCATCATCTTTCACATGCTGTTTATTCTCATTATCTTAATTCATTTACCTAGATTATTCATTCACTCTGCCAATAATATTTGGTGCCCTCTCAGCTAGGTGCTATATTTGATTCACAAAGTGAGCAAACACAGATGTGGAGGTCACAGACTGGCCTTTAGAATCCATATTAACTCGTTAAGATGTTCGCAGAAGAAACAACTTGTAGTGCAGGACTACCCCAGACTCCTCAACTGTACAAAGCACCCCATTATAGCAAGTGCTGGGGGGAAGAATTTGTAACAGGCTGATCTAATCTCGTCTTGGGGTGTCCAAGAAAATTTCTCCAAGGAAATGGTGTTTAACAGATAAAGAAAATTATCCTGATTCTGATGAAAAATTATGTAATTGGTTGTTTAATATCTGCCACATCTTACTGAAAGCTCCATGAGAGTGGGGATCATGCCTATATTAAAGAAAAAATAAAAATACAGAGATATTGGGAGGCCAAGGCAGGCGGATTGCCTGAGCTCAGGAGTTCGAGATCAGCTTGGGCAACATGGCAAAAACCCCTTTCTACTAAAAAACAAAACAAAACAAAAAACAAAAAATACAAAAAATTAGCCAGCCATGGTGGTGCACACTTGTAGTCCCAGCTACTTGGGAGACTGAGGCATGAGAATTGCATGAACCTGGGAGGCGGAGGTTTCAGTGAGCCGAGATCATGCCACTACACTTCAGCCTGGGCAACAGAGTGAGACTCCGTCTCCAAAAACAAAAATGACAGTGAAAACAAAGATGAATCTGTAAATTTAGCTTTTTATTTGGGAATCACAGTTGCAATTCAGGGCATGCGTACAGACGGGAGGTCTTTGGTATGTCTGAGGAAAAAAGGAAATGTTGGGGGTTGTATTAGAAAAGGAAATGTTGTTCAGTTCCCACCTATGAGTGAGAACATGCGGTGTTTGGTTTTCTGTTCTTGTGATAGTTTGCTAAGAATGATGGTTTCCAGCTGCATCCATGTCCCTACAAAGGACACAAACTCATCCTTTTTTTTATGGCTGCATAGTATTCCATGGTGTATATGTGCCACATTTTCTTAATCCAGTCTGTCACTGATGGACATTTGGGTTGATTCCAAGTCTTTGCTATTGTGAATAGTGCCGCAATTGAGATCACTTGGACTCGGGAAGGGGAACATCACACACCGGGGCCTATCAGGGGGAGGGAGGAGGGATTGCACTGGGAGTTATACCTGATGTAAATGACGAGTTGATGGGTGCTGACGAGTTGATGAGTGCAGCACACCAACATGGCACAAGTATACATATGTAACAAACCTGCACGTTATGCACATGTACCCTAGAACTTAAAGTATAATAATAAAAAAAGATTACCTAGAAAAAAAAAAAAGAAAAGGAAATGTTATGTATTATCTTGAAAGGCAAGATAATTGGCACTAGAGAAATTTTGAGAGCTGGCAAGCTCTGACTGGTGAGTGATGGTGGTAGGTAAAACTAGTCTCAGACTCACAGCAGGTCATTTCAGCAGATACTAGGTGAAACTGGTGTTAGGGTTACAGCAGGTCATTTCAGCAGCTGGGCTTGTGGAAAATTCCATTTATTGGAGCAGGTGCTATATACCCCAAGTCCTTTTCCCACCTGGCCTCTGTACTCTGATTTAGTTGGCTATGACAAGAATGACCCAATTCATATAGTCAACTTTGACATTTCCTCCTTTTGATCAAGATCTTTTTATAAAAGCATTGCTTATGAACCATCTTGAACTTAGGCTTAATTGTTTCTCAGTGCCAGGATGCACTTTTCCTGTCTGTCTCTGTCCCACACTGGGGGAAAGGCATGGGGGCTGTGTAAGAGACCTGGGTCACATTTGAGCAATAAAGAGGACAGAAGAAAAAACTTTGTCTTAAGGCAGGTTTGTCTGGAGTGTCCCAAGGAAGCAGGGAAGGGGCTCAAATGTCCTGAGTGTGGATGCCTCATGCCATAGCACCAGGGGCCAGAGATTTCCCTGAGGTGAATCAGCTTTGAGTCTCACTTCTGACACCATGTCAAAGTCAAAATAAAAGTACACACACAAAAATCTCTAAACTTAATGTTCTATTTGGGAATTATAGAATTGCAATTTGGGGCATTCATATAGACTGAGTGATCTTTAGTATATCTGAGGAACAAAGGAAAGGTTGGGGGTTTTATTGGAAAGAAATGTTCCGTATTGTTTTGAAAGAAAGCTCTTTGGCCCTAGAGAAGCTTTTGGGGACTGACAAGCTTTTACCTGGTGATTGATAGTGGCAGGTAAAACTAGTCTTAGAGGTATGGAAGGTTGTTTCAGCAGATACTAGGTACTACTGGTCTTATAGTTGTTATAGCAGGCCATTTCAACATCTGGGCTTGTGGAAAATTCAGTTCTTGGAGTAGGTTGTCATATGTCCTGAGTGCTTTATCCCCCTGGCCTCTCAACTTTGGTTTAGTTGGGTATGACCAAAATGACCCAATTTGTCTAATCAACTTTCACACCTGTCTTCTTCAGTGGCATATCCCTAGTGCCTAGCACAGTGTCTGGCACATAGAGAGTACTCAAATACTTGTTATGTGATTGAAATGTTTAAATTCCTACTTGGAAAAAAATAGTTAAATACTATGTTATAATAGGCTAAACTGAAGTGACAAATAGAACCAAATACATAATTGCTCAACACAATAGAATGTCTTTTTTAACTTTTTATTTTGAAGTAATTTTAAATTTATAGATAAGTTTCAAGAATTAACAAAACAGTCATATACTCTCAACTCAGATTCTTCAATTGTTATCATTTTATCATATTTGCCTTATTTTTCACTTTCTCTATCACCATCTCTCTCTGTCTCGCTCTTTGTACAGTTTTTCTGAATCATTTGAAACTAAGTTGCAGGTACCATGGCCAATAACTCCTAAATAATTCAATGTGTATTTCTCCAAAACAAAGACACTCTTTTGGTTAGCCTCAGTACAAATGTAAAATCAAGGATATTAACATTGATACGGTTAGAGTATTCAATCCACAGACTAATTTAAATCATGCCAATTGCCTCAATAAACATCTTTCATAAGCACTCTTGTTTTTCTGGTCCAGAATTTATCCAGGGTCATGCATTGCATTTAGTTGTGATGTCCCATTAGTCCTCTTCAATCTGGAGCAGTTCCTCAGTTTTTCCGTGTCTTTCATGACTTTGACATTTTTGAGGAGTACAGGCCAGATACTTTCTGGAATGTCTTTCAATTTGGCTTTGTTATTTCTTTATGATTAAATTCTGATTATATGTGTATCTGTGTATGTTAAAAACCATGAGCTCACACTGATGCCTCCAATTCCAGTCTAACTCCCAGCCTCCCTTTTTTTCCATATTTGTATCTCTGTCCTCTGACAGTGAGAAATCTGGCTTCCATTATTCTCAATCTAGTCACTTAATTTCTCAATTCCCCTGTATATAACCAATCTCCTGATTATGCAGACCATCTCCTTTGCCTTGATCCCTACACACTGGTCAGCCTCATGGGCCATGTCCTCCTCCATTTCTTTGTGGTCTTGCTGGACAAACTCCTCCCCACCTGCAGTCATAGAGGCACGAGGATCCCAGACCTTAATCTCTCTGTGGCCATGCAGGGTAAGTGGCCACTAACACTGTCTCCAGGCTCCTATGCTCTTGCTACTAGATGTTGATGTTTTGCTCACATAACAGTCATGGGCAGATGAAGAGTTTTAGGGGGTGGCCTCCTCCTTATGGTCATTCGGGCAGGATTCAGTCTGATATAGAGGCTCTGTTGCTTTTAACATGTGGCTTTCAGGACCACTGTGATATTTTCTCTCATTCTGCTGGAAGGAGAGAAGAGCATGGAAGGGTAAGTGGAAAGTTTCTATGGAATACTCTGAAAGCTGCGAGCATTCCTTCCACTTATATTCCATTGGCTAGAACTTAGTCACATGACCACACCTCACTGCAAGGAAGGCTGGGAAAGTCATCTAACTGTGTTTAGAAAGAAACAATGTATTTGCAGTTTAAGTTTTAGAAGTAGAAGGATTTCATCCATGGGCTCCTTGTGTCTCTCTCTATGTCTAGGGATATTTTCTCCCACTCTTAGATCCCAAATTCTTTCTCCTATTATCCTTTTTCCCTGTGAAGTTACAAGTATAGTTTAATATCGACAACTAAAGTGACAGTACACTTCTCTCCCTCCTTTTCCTGAACTTTCCCATCCATGTTATTTTTCTGATTAGGAAACACCACCTTAGTGGGGCTGAGATTTCAGAGTGGCCCCTGTGAGTTTTCACTCCAAACTTGCAGCATTTTCCTATCAATATCTCCCTCAAGAGGGGAGGCTCTTTAATCTGATGCATTCCCTGTGTTGGGAGGGTGTGCATGGAATGTTGCCTTTGCAATTGCCTTTTTACTTTATTTTCCTGGTTTAGGAGGCATGGAAAGATATTGACAATCTGGACTTGGAGTTACACAATTCTGAGTGCTTTGCACTGTTCGCTGGCTGTGTGACTCTAGGTGAGTTAATTCACTTTTCTGACCCTTATTTTCTTACCTGTAAAAAAATAGTTCTTCATAGGGTTGCAGCAATGATTAAATAACATAATATTAATAAAATGCTCAGCACAGTGCTTGGCACATGCTAAGCACTCAATTAAATTGTAGCAGCTGCTATTCTTCCTCTTTTGGTTCATTTATTCTAATAAGGGTGTTGGAATGTGCCATCCACACAGTAAGCATTTTAGTACGTTGTTCAAATACAATGGATCAAAAAGTTATGCTGAAAGCCATATTCTGACCTCTGGCAGGCAGTAATGACCTGTCCACAGCCATGGGCCATACAAGCATGCACTCACCTGGACATGGGCAGGGGTCTGCACCAGCCAGTCTCCTTTCTGAGCATCATAGTGAAGGCATCACAGAATCCAGCTGCAGAGCAGGGGCGCAGCCTCCCTGCAGGGTCAGCAGCCGAGCAAAAGGTCTCCTAATCAAGTCTTAGGCAATTTAAAGAGCTCATTGTCCCTCTACATTGCTGGCTAATTAGAAGGTATATCTTTCAGGACACGTGAGAGGGCTCGGGCAGGGCAATGTCCTCCTATTGGACAGACCACTACTGCCAGTCTGGACTCTGACAAGTCCCAAAGAGGTTGTCAAAACTTCCTCTGAGCTGAGAATTGACCACAGGAACCAGTGTTTTCCAACGATCAGCCATCTGAACAGACCCTCCTCCTCCCCTGCTCCCTTCTTGGAGCTGGATCCTGTGTCTCCCCTCCTTGTCTGCCTCCCCTGTAACCTGGGGGAGACAAGAGGAGGCTGAGAGAGAGGACTTGGAGAATGAGTAATGCTAGCCCCTGTTGTCATGTGAATTAGCACATGCTGTGCTGGAAGTGTCTTTGCATCCTTGGGTGTAACCCATGAGAAGTTCAGAGATCATGAGGTTGATTAACAGTTGATATTCTGTTTACCTGGGCTGACCTCCTCAGCTTTGTGTGTAGGGGAAAGAAAGGCCATTGTATTTGGTCCTGGCTTAATGGTGTGGTTTGGGCTGATGACTCACCTTTCCTCCATGCTGGGGGCTTCTGTGCAGACAAAGCGTCAGACAAATTAACCTTGTAGCCTGACTTGAAATTGCCTTGGCCACTGACAGTTACACTGAACTGACTGCAAAGACAGGACCTGCTGCTTTGTGAACCTGGCTGTGTTGCCATGGAGACCAGAATCCCGCTATCCCTCTGGCGCTCTGGGGTTAGGAAGTATCCACTGGGAGTAGAGGGGTCATGCCAGGCTGGGGGAAAGGTAGGTAAAGTGGTGGATACCAGACTTCGGGAGGTGAGATTAGGCGATGAACTGGGAAAACCCCACTTCCTGAGATAGGAACTAAGTCCCCATTTTCAGCCAGGCTCAGAACTGAGTCCCTGGGAACTCTTCCTTTTGGAGAGACTCCCTTCCCCTGCAGATTCCAGAGCTGGCTGGGACTAGGATAGTAGTGGTATTATTATTCCCCTAGCAGTAAATCATCAGTTTAGCTTAGCCAAGGAAACTTTCAGCAGAATGGGATCCTGGATAACTATAGCCTTCAGATGAGTCACTGGTAGCAGAGCAGCAGAAGGGCTTGTGGGCTGTGAGCTCTTCTGCCCTGACTTGGGCAAATGTGTACTCCAGTTCTTTTACCTGAAAAATGGAATGAATAATCATAACGCAATTCCTGCTTACCTTATGAGACTGCTGTGAAGGTGAAAAATTAATATTGGCATGTGAATACACTTTCTAAACTTCACTGCCCTCCGACATGGGAAGCTTGGTGAATGTCCACTTGAGCACCATGATGGTTGGTGGTGGTGGTCTCTGCCCCTGCTATAAATCCAGGTGCCTAATCTGGAGACCAAAGGCTAGCTTGATGCATCCTTCAGCTCCTGCTTTTCCTGTCGCTGTTTCCCTGTGTTATGGGCCAGCACCCCTGCTCCCAACTAAAGTATCAGCTCTGGCAGAGTTGGGGAACATGCCTCATTAATTTCTGCAGCTTGGTTCCCTCCACCCCTTTCCTACTCTGTGCCTCTCTGAGATGAGTACAGAACCTGATTCCTGGTGGGAACAGGAAGATCATTACACATATAGCATTTGAAAAATTATCTCAATGTCTCTGGCTTTTGTCTTTTTGTGTTTGGGGGCATTTCCAGAAGCAGATCCTGAGAAAAAGATTCAAGGGCAAGTAGTTTATTTAGGAGTTGATCCTAGAAGCCACCACTAGATGAGTAGGGGAAATGGGATAGGGAAAAGAAGTCTGGTCCTGATGCCTGTCTTCTTTCCTCTAGACCCAGGGTTGGCAGGCCAAGACCCATAGGCCCAATCCAGCCTACCGCCTGTTTCTACAAATGAAGTCTTATTGGAGCACAGCCAGTTCACGTGTTGATGTGTTGTCTGTGGCTGCTTTTATGCTACAGCAGCAGAGCTGGGCGATGGCAACAGAGACTGTGTGACCCACAAGGCCTAAAATCTTTACTATCTGTTTCTTTACAGAAAAAGTTTGCTGACCCTTGCTGTAAACGAAAAGCTCTAGACAAATGATTCCTCTATTTTAAAGAGGGTCATCAGAATCCAGTTAGTAGCATGGTCAAGCAAGTCATCACTGTGTACAAGGCGAGTGGAGCTCATCCCTGCTGGGGACACTGGGAGCGAGTGTAGAGTATGCCTCAGTGTTACACTACCCAAGGGGCGAGGGAGCAGCGATATTTATCTCTCAATGCCCATCTGACCCAGGGCTGTTGAGGGGGACATTGAGTGCCAAGAATGGGCTGTAGTTCATAAACTTCAGTGAATGTAAGGAGCACTTGGACGTAGAGGGAGAACATGAGAAATGCAGATGCAGGCCTCCAACCTGGAAGGGTCTAATGTGGTGAGTCAGAGGTGGGGGTGGAAATGTGCATTGCTAAGAAGCCCTCTCTCACCCTGATGGACGATTCTGATGACCCCTCTTTAAGACACAAGGATCATTTGTCTAGAGCTTTTTGTTTACCGGCAAGGGTCAGCAAACTTTTTCCATAAAGAAACAGATAGTACAGATTTTAGGCCTTGTGGGTCACGCAGTCTCTGTTGCCATCCTGCAGCTCTGCTGCCGTAGCATAACAGCAGCCACAGACAATATGTAAACACGTGAATTGGCTGTGCTCCCATAAGACTTCATTTGCAGAAACAGGTGGTAGGCTGGATTGGGCCCATGGGTCTTGGTCTGCCAACCCTGGGTCTAGAGGAAAGAACAGGGGCATCAGGATTAGACTCACATTTACATCGTAGCTCTGCCTGCTGACCAGTCGTGTGACTTTTAGGTGGGTCACTGACCTTCATTTTCTTCCTTTGGGCAATACAGATAATAATTTCCATTCTTGAGAGTTGATTTGAGGAGAAATAGCACATACATCATTCATGACACATTGAGAGGCTCACCCACAGCAGATTTCTCTATACCTCCCTCTTCTTCCAGGCATGGAAGCCCATGCCTGCAAGCCTGATGAGCTTGGTGGTTTACTCACCGAGTAAGGCTGAATTTATAAGCTTAGTTTCACGTGACTTCTCATAACTGTGCCATGATCCAGGGCCACTGAGAAGAACCCCCTGGAGCAGGCTATCTGCTGTGGGGTGAACAGCAGGCAATGAAGCTACAGGTGAGAAGAGCTAGGTTTGGAGTCTGATGATGCCTAAGCTGTGAGCCACACATTATTCCACAAGAGTCTTAACTGCTCAGTTTGGCTCTGAGCTGCCTGGACAAGTGGGAAATTGTGTCAATGACATGATTCATAGGGGCCATGCAGTAAACACAAACCAGCTGCTTAGGAGAGCGATGCTCTTCCTGCTAATAAAAACGAGAGAGGTTTCTCCTATAGGCTCTTTTTGTGAATAGGATTCTTAGCCCCGTCATCAGAGCAAAGACAACACTGGGTTTCATGGTGCTTTTTCTTAAGTCTCTTAGGATAAGGAAGTGGCTAAACGCCAAAGTGCAGTTCAATAAAAACAATTCTGTGAGGGCCAAAACAATGTGTTTCCTTTATTCTCTGATGGTATGGCTTAATTCAAGGGCAGCACTTAGAGTACTGGAGGAATGGATGGTCTGACGTCTTCAGACACTCCTCCACAAATATTGAGCTCTTGGTAAGGCCTGAGTGGCAGTGAGCTGGAGGTTAAATGTCTGGGTAGCCACTGTGCTATGAAGCCCATTAAGGGCAGAGCTGTGTACTTTTGACTGTCCACGGTGCTGAGGGCAGCACATTAGATGGCCACTAATGAATGCTGGGGAACTTATCAAGAATTCATGCCTGAATACAAGGCTACCCCACCTCCCTAATGAGGTGAGCCTAGGGCAAGTCTAGGAGCCAGATTAGGGTCTCATACCACCCCTGTTTTAGTCTGGAAGGGTTTTTTGTTTGTTTGTTTAATTACTTTTTTCTATTTTTTAATTTTTATTTATTTTTTATTTTTAAAATAATTTTTATATATAGTAGGTATATGTATTTATGGGGTACACAAGATGTTGTGGTACAGGTATGCAGTGTGAAATAAGCACATCATGGAGAGTGGGGTATTCATCACCTCAAGCATTTATCCTTTGAGTTACAAACCAATTACATTCTTTAAGTTGTTTAAAAATGCACAAAAAATAGTTAGAAAAGAATGAATGAGTCCAACTTTTCTATAGCACAATAGAATGACTATAGTCAATAATAACTTAATTAGCCTGTAAGATTTTTAATGGGGCTTATTAAATGTCCAGTTCAGTCATAAAATATTACAAAATATTCTAACTTCAAACAACATAACGTTTCAGAGATCCTTTCAAGACAAATTGGTTTTAAAATATATAAATGCATTGGCTTGTATCAGTTAACTTTTACTACGTAACAAACCATCCAAAACTTTAGTGCCTAAAATCGATAACCATTTGCTTAGCTCACAATTTCACAGCTAGATAGGGCCCAGCTGAACGTTTCTTCTGGTCTCTGCTGGACTTAGTCATGTTTCTGCAGTTGACTGTCAGGTTTGCTGGGAGCTGGCTGGTCTACGATGGCCTCACTTGAGATGGTTTGTCTTGTTTTACATAGTCCCTCATCCTCCAGCAGGCTAGCCCAGGCTTGTTCACATGGTGTCTGGGTAGGATTCTGAATAAAGAACTATGAAGGCTTCTTGAGGCCTCAGCTTGGAATTGGCACAGTTACTTCTACCACATTCTTTTATTTTACCTTTTTAATTAACCTTCTTGTTTGGAGATAATTATAGATTCACATGCAATTATAGGAAATAATAGATCTTCTTACTGTTGAATTTTTTAAAAAAGAACTCTTTCTATGTTTTAGAGACTAGTCCTCAGTCCATCCGCGGTCCTGGAAAGCACATGATTTCATTCTTTTTTATAGGTACATAGTATTCCATCGTGTATATGTGCCACCTTTTCTTGATCCAATCTGTCACTGGTTGGCATTTAGGTTGACTCCATGTCTTTGCTATTTTGAATAGTGCTGCAATGACCATTGGCGTGCATGTGTCTTTATGGTAGAATGATTTATATTTCTCTGCGTATATACCCAGTAATGGGATTGCTGGGCCAAATGGTAGTTCTGCTTTTAGCTCTTTGAGGAATCACCATACTGCTTTCCACAATGGTTGAACTAATTTACACTCCCAATAGTGTGTAAGTGTTCCCTTTTCTCTGCAACCTCATCAGTGCCTGTTATTTTTTGACTTTTTAGTAATAGCCATTCTGTCAGGTGCGAGATGGTATCTCGTTGTAGTTTTGATTTGCATTTCTCTAATGGTAAGTGATACTGAGTTTTTTTTTCATATGCTGTTGGCTGCCTGTATGCCTTCTTTTGAAAAGTGTCCATGTCCTTTGCCCACTTTTTAATGGGGCTGTTTGTTTTCTCTAGTAAGTTTGTTTAAGTTCGTCATAGATGCTGGATATTAGACCTTTGTCAGATGGATAGTTTGTATTTTTTTCCCATAGTATAGGTTGTCTGTTTACTCTGTTGATAGTTTTTTTTTTGCTGTGCAGAAGTTCTTAAGTTTAATTAGATCCCACTTGTCAATTTTTGTTTTTGTTGCAATTGCTTTTGGTGTCTTTGTCATGAAATCTTTGCTTATTCCTATGTCTAGGATGATATTGCCTAGGATGTCTTCCAGGGTTTTTATAGTTTCAGGTTTTACATTTAAGTCTTGAGTTGATTTTTGTGTATAATGCAAGCAAAGAGTTCAGTCTCAATCTTCTGCATATGGCTAGCCAGTTATCCCAGCACCATTTATTGAACAGGGAGAGAATGCTCCTTCAGCTGAGAAACAACTTTAGCAAAGTTTCAGGATACAAAATCAATGCGGAAGAATCATTAGCATTCCTATACACCAACAACAGCCAAGCTGAGAGCCAAATCAGGAAGGCAGTCTCATTCGCAGTTGCCACAAAAAGAGTAAAATGTCTAGCAACACAGCTAACCAGAGGGATGAAAGATCTCTATGATGAGAATTACAAAACACTGCTCAAAGAAATCAGAGAAGACACAAACAAATGGAAAAAATCCATGCTCATAGATAGGAACAATCAATATCATTAAAATGACCATACTGTCCAAAGCAATTTACAGATTCAATGTTATTCCTATCAAACTACCAATGACATTCTTCACAGAACTAGAAGAAACTATTTTAAAATTCATATGGAACCAAAAAGAGCCCAAATAGCCAAGGCAATACTAAGCAAAAGGAACAAAGCTGGAGGTATCACATTACCTGACTTTCAACTACACTACAGGGCTACAGTAACCAAAACAGCATGGCACTGGTACAAAAACAGGCACATAGACCAATGGCACATAATAGAGAGCACAAAAATAAGGTCACACACCTATGACCATGTCTGATCTTCAGCAGAGTTGACAGAGCAAAGGTTTTCAATTCTGATTAGGTTCAACTTATCAATTTTGCCTTTTATGGATTCTGCTTTTGATGTCAAGTCTAAGAACTCTGTCTAGCTATAGATCCTGAAAATTTTCTTCTATTTTTCTAAAGTTTATAGTTTTATGCTTTACATTTAAATCTGCTCTTCAAATCTAAGTTATCTTTTCATATATGTTACTTTAATTTTAATATAAGTTGTAAGAATTTGACCAAGTTTAATTTATTTTTTTGCCTATGAATGTCTAATTGCCCCATAATAATTTGTTGAAAAAGTTATATTTATTCTATGTAATTGCTTTTGTACTTTGTGAAAAATAAGATGAGCATGTTTGTATAAGTCTATTTTTGGGTTCTCTGATCTATCCGTTGATCTATGTTATTTACCTCTCTGTCAATATATCATACTGTCTCAATGACTAGAAATATAATGAGTCTTGAAATTGGGTAGACTGATTTATATTGTTTTATTCTTTTACAAACTGTTTTAGCTATTCTCATTCCCTTGTATGTTCATGTAAATTTTAGAATAATATTGCCTATATCTACAAAAAGTCTTGCTGGGGTTTCGATAGGAATTGCATATAATCTGTATGTAAATTTGAGGAGAATTGACATCTTTACTATGCTGAGTCTTCTAATTCAACATGATATATCTCTCCATTTATTTAGGTTTTCTCTGATTTCCTTTACAGGTTTGTAGTTTTTGCAATACTAATCTTGTTCATGTTTTGCTATAATTTTTTTAAACCATCAATCATAAAGAGGAGAAGGGAAGTTTATTGCAATTATTCATTTTCTTCCTTCTTTGCTGATGTCCCAAAATTTCCTCTTTTATCATTTCATTTCTATTTAGAGAAATTGCTTTAGCCATTCTTTTGAGGTAGGCATACTAGTGAAAAATTGTCTTAGTCTTCCTTCATCGAAGAGTATCTTGATTTACTATTCATTTTTGATGTATATAAATTTCAGCACTTGAAAACCCCAGTGCCACTTCCTTCTGTCTTCCATTGTTTCTAATGAGCAAATCCACTGTCGTTCAAATTGATTCCCTATAGACAAAGTATAATTTCTCTCTCATTGCTTTCAAGATATTTCTGTCTTTAGTTCTCAAAATTTTCCTATGATGTGAATTCCTTCGAATTTATCTTGTATTGGGTTTGCTCAGCTTCTTGAATCTGTAGGTTTATGTATATTGCCATATTTCAAAGAAAAAAAATCAGCAATTATTTCTTTGATTACTTTTTCAATCCTACCCGCTTTCTTTTCTTCCTAAAGTCAAATTACATGAATGTTAGATCTTTTGTTACAGACCCACAAGTCTCTGAGGCTCTGTTTTGTTGTTGTTGTTGTTGTTCAGTTTTTCTCCCTGTTTTTCAGAGTGGGTAATTTTTATTATAATCTTTTAGTTCATTGACCTTTTTTTCCTCCTCTTTTATTCTGCTGTTGAGTCCATATATTGAGTTTAAAATTTCAGTTATTGTATTTTTTAGTTTTAAATTTCCTTTTGGTTCATCTTTAGGTCTTTTTTCTTACTTAGACTTCCTATTTTTTCATTTATTTTAAGCATATTCATAATTGTTCACTTTTTTTTTCATTCAGTTTGAGATATTCCTTGTTTTCAGTATGATGAATGATTTAAAAAATTAAAATCAAGACAATAGGGGTATTATGAGACTTTGGATCCTATTTAACTCTGTTTTAGCTGGCTTTCTCTGGCAACACTCTATTGAGGGAAGGGGATAATGCTTTATTAATACAAGGTGGGAGTAGAAGCCTAGGCTTCCCATGTAGATTCCATTGACACCTGGGTTCCTCTCCCACATTCTTTGGGCCAGTACAAGTTACAAAGCCTTCCTAGATTTGAAGACTGAAAAAATGGATACTACCATTTTATTGGTAGAGCTTCGAAGTCACATTGAAAAAGGACACCGACACGGAGGAAAATAATTGTGGTCATTTGCTTTAGTGATTATGGATATGGCTACTAGTTGGTAATGTTGGGAGCAGCTACCAAAAGACTGGTTTGGTTTGGCAATAGTTGAACTAGGTTATTTCTTCTGGCAGTGATTTGGTAGCAGGGCCAGTTTTCCAATACAGATTCTTTTAGTATGTGACAATATAACCATGCTATCAATTTGTAAGGGAACATTTATCCTTTATTGCCCTTTGTAGCTGGTAGACGCAAGCCTGTCTCATCTAAAGGCAAATTCACATTACTGAAATACAAGTTAAAGAGAAGGTGGCTAGAGCACACTGTTTTGTTCCTCACTGAGAATTGTAATCTTACCTGTTATGACTCTATCTATTAATTATCCATCTCACATTGGCATTAGGGCCTGATTCTACAGAAGCATCAATATCCAGGGGTCGATACTGATCTCATGTAGCCCATGACCAATTTCCATCTACAGAAGAAAGAGCAATAAAAGCTGCTGAAAATCTTATGTTGTATTACCAAATTTTTCTATAAGATTGTCTTACCAGAATGTTATATAACATTCTGGTACATTAGAGTATATAACAATAGTCAGTAGTACAGTAAATGGGCTCAAGTGATTACGTCTCCTATAAAACACTGGCTTGCAAAGATGAGCATGATCCCTGAGGCTGATCCCCAGTGGCCCTCGTTGCTCATTAACATAAGATACTCCCACCAGTACTAGGTTAGTTTACAAATGCCATGGCAACAAACCAGAAGTTACCACCCCTTTCCCAGAAAGTTAGAAACAACCCACCCCTCAATTTGCATTGACCTGTTCCTTAATTTGTATGCAATTGAAAGTGGACTTATCTGAGTATAAACACAGTTGCCAAGTGCCCATACATTGCCTATTCTGGGTGTACTGCCTATGAGTTAGTTCTGCTTGGCAAGGAGCAGTACCGCTTAATGAAAGATTACTGTCTAACACCACGGGCTCACCCTTGAATTCTTTCCTGGGTGGAGCCAAGAATTCTCCTGGGCTAAGGCCCAATTTTGGGGCTTACTTGTCCTGCATCATTACCTTTGATCATTATGACCCAGGCATCTCACTGTGGGCCATCAGGACTCCCATAATCTTTCCTGTTTTCCTAACATACCTCTCATATCTTCCCTATATATATTAGTTTTCAAGAATGTTTTCTTATACCTTGGAATGCTCTTCCCAAAGTGTAAGGGGAATTTCTCCCCCAACAAGTCCTATTCAATTCCTACTTAGTTCACAAGTGATACCCTGATAAAACCTTAGTGATCCACCTTGTGGAATTAACAACCTTTTCCTTTGTGTTCGCCCACCTTGATTTTCCACCATTGCTCCCATAACAGATTGCATACTTCTCCATTTCCATGCCTGTTGTCCCCTTTTATAAAGTGAACACTTCTAGGGCAAAGATGGGGTCTTCACATTTCTTTTCTTTTCTTTTTTTTTTTTTTTTTTGAGATGGAGTCTTGCTCTGTCGCTCAGGCTGGAGTGCAGTGGCACAATCTTGGCTCACTGTAACCTCTGCCTCCCGGGTTCAAGCGATTCTCCTGCTTCAGCCCCCCCGAGTAGCTGGGACTACAGGCGCATGCCACCACACCAACTAATTTTTGTATTTTTAGTAGAGATGGGGTTTCACCATGTTGGCCAGGCTGGTCTCAAACTCCTGACCTTGTGATCTACCTGCCTTAGCTTCCCAAAGTGCTGGGGTTACAGGTGTGAACCACCATACCTGGCCCAGCGTTTTCACATTTCTAACACAGTGATGGCCACATGTTTATTGACTAGCCAAGGATCTCTTGACCTTAATATGGTTTCCTCTGAGGCAAGTCTGGACCCTGCACTACACAGAGTTCTGAAACTGTAGTGCCCCAGCCCTTCCTGGGCTTTGCAACCAGTCTTCCTTCTGCCGTAACTCTGTGTTCCAAGAAGGGGCACATGCCTTTTAACTACTAGCAAAGTTTCGTGTACCTTCTTAATTAAATTTTTCAGATCAGTTCCTAGAAGTGAAATTACTGGTTCAAACTAATTTTACAGCTTTTGAAATATATTATCAAATTACCCTCCAGAAAAGTTTATTTACTATTTCCATTTCCTTGAACATTTGCTATTACTCAATATTATCATTAAAAAACACTCTCCAATTTGCTAGTAAAAGCAATGTTGTCTTATGGTTTTCTTACTACACTCATATGGGTATTTTAAAATCTTGGACCTTATTTTTATGTCCTAAATTTCCATTCATGGATCTTCATCATTGATGTAAATGCTTTCTTCCCTCTCCTTGACTGTTCCTGGACTCCTCCGAGTTTTGTGGGGCAGGTGTGCATTTTGGGCTTCACACCAGCTTCAGTCTGTGTGTCCAGCTCTTTTTGAATCCTCCAGCCAACCTGAGTTGTCATGCAGTGTTGGGGGGATCTCCTACCCCTTTGTTCATGGTGTTCTGGTCATAGCTACTGGGAATTCCTCCATGTCCTAAAATTGTCATGCATTGAGCCTGCTCTGGGCTGAGCTCTTTGTCTTGTTTGGTATTAGGGGGAGATTAGAAATGGCCTCCACAGGTGGTGAGCAGAGCAATAACTGGGAAAACAAGCAAGATCAATATCTAATCCTGTGCAGCCAGCCAACCTTTTCAAAGCCTCATCTGTATTGATTTCTGTGGGTGACACTTCCCTTTCTTGGGTAATCAGTCCCTTTGCTCAGCGGGTGAATGAGTGAGCAGTACTTATTCCTGCTTTTGTAGAAGCAAGGGTGGCTGCTTAACTCTAAGTTGCTGGAGGGAGGGAGGGAGGCCCAGAGTGGCTTCCTTTGAACTAAAGCCTCTGTGCAGTGGCCTGGGTGATATGGGTATTTATCTAGTCTCATTCTTGTTCTGGATTGAAGGCTCTTAAGTCTGAGGGGACAGAGAGCTGTGGCTTAGCAGAGACGTGGTGGAGAAAAGGTCAGTAAATTCAATGGAAGAGAATGAGCTTTACTAAACACCCATTATAACTTCCAGTGAGATAAGCATTATTACCTTCATTTTAGATAAAGAGTGTGGTTCAAGGAAGACAAGTTACTTCAAAATCACACAATTGGCAGTTTCAGAATTTGAACTCAGATTTAGAAGACACCAAAGTCACTACACAACATGATATCCTACACCCTTGATCTGGGGACCCAAAATCTAGTGCCACGTGGTCCAGAAATACCTGCATGAATCTCTTCTGGGGCATGGAGAAGAAACTAGGGATGTATACATTTTGGAAAACGGGACATGTCATCAAATATCTGAAGGATGGTGATATGTAAGAGAAGTGAGAATTTCGTTGTTATTGCTTCAAAGGGTAAAAGTAGGATGCAAGTGTTCAAGCCACAGGAAGGCAGATTATGCTTCCCTAGAAGGAAACACTAAGCAGCTGTGGATTGTTAAAGGAATGGGTTGCACTGAGATCTTCCCCAACACCGAAGTACATTTCTGTATAACTCTGTACTTCTTAGTATGCTGTTTCTTCATCCTGGAGTGTTCAGTGAACTCCTATTCATCCTTCAGGACTCAGCACAAATACCATTCATCCATGCACCCACCCATCCAAAAGTATTCATTGAATACTATATGCCAGGAAATATGTTAGAAACTGGGGATCCATGACGAGGAAGACTAGCATAGTTCCTGGCCTCCTGGGTTTACGTTGTGGAGCGAATCTCTTCTCTGTGTCTTTGACATATGCCTACTGAAGAGCTCTCAGTTGAGCCTCCTCTGTGGCCCCACAATACCTTGCTTATGGTTTAACATGGCAGCCACCATCCCATATGTCATTATCTGTTTGAGTAGACCCTGTTAGTGCCCTACACATATCCATTGGGACCTTAGTATGGGCATGTTTGTTGCTTGACTTCCATTGCCTGAGGCTTTCTCTGGCAGCCAGAGCCCACCCTGCTAGCAAAGCACAGCAGGCCAGAAGTACCAGACAATAAACACTCTCTGGGAGAAGCCCTCAACAAATGCGTTTTGGGAGTTGGTGGATGTGTTAACCATCCTAGATCTCTTATCCCTCAGGTGGGATAACTGTAAGGGGTATGCTTTACCCTGACTCTGAGTTCCCCATATGATTAAGGTCTGGTAGTCTGCAGTGATCGCTGGTTGACAACGCACCCTACATTATCATTGGCTGTCTTCTTTTTCCTGTTTCACCTTCCCACTTTTCTATTAGAGTTTCCAGAAATCACCTTCTAAACAAACTTGTTGCACTTGAATCCTCTCAGTATCTATTTCAGGAGAAACACAAAGAAAGACATTGTTAATGGGTAATAGTGGTTAGAAGGGAAAAGAATCATAGAAGAATAAACATATTTCTAGTTCAAGGCAGTAATTGTGGCATACACGTCACATACGTGGTACGGGATTTTGTAGAGGTGATGACAGTGTTTGTATTTTTGTTTAGTTAGCAATAGAAAATGTGTGCACTGTGTCCTTTTATCTTGGTACAATCAAGAACAATCAAGCCCACCCAAAGAGATGAAGTGAGGCAGAGCAGAGAACCAGCATTTGCTTTGATGTCTGGTTGTCCCACAAACTCTGAGCTTCAAGCAGGGAGCAATCATATTTTCTTCACCACTATAATCCATAAGCCTGCAAAAGACGTTGATTCAAAACAGGCAGCAACAATGCAGAATTGACTTGTAAATCCCAGTGGTTCTGTTTATGAGTTTCAGTTTTCACCATTGTATTTAACGAGAACACCACCACAACCAACACAATTTATAGGCAATTTTCTGTGGGTCAGGCATTATGGTTGGTGCTCTACATACATTTTCCCATTTAAAACTCCCAGCTTGTGAGGCGGTTCCATGGTACAGGTGTTAATGCTGTAGTAGTTGCTGGTGATGCCCTGCCCCATCTCCCCTTGGCCCATCTGAGTTGACCTGCAGCTGTGATTCTCATCACTGAAACAGCTCTTCACCTCAGGCGCTTCCATCTCTCTTCTCTGCCTCAGGGTGTTATCTGGCACGATGGGAACTTGCGGTGTAGTACATAGAGAGAATCTGAAAGTAGTAGTTAAAGACCTCAGGGGTAGCCATCAACCAGTGAGAGAATGGAATAGGCAGATATTCTGCCCCAGCCTCCCTGTCCTGCATGAAGGTTCTGGGGGCACATTTTACATTATTTCTTGGAGCACTTCCTGTGGGATTGGGCTCTGGTAGCTCAGAGCAGGAACCTGCTCATGAGCACATGCTTGACTGGCTTTCCCCACTTCACCACTTCCTCGCTGGCTACAGAAAATCACCAGCATCCAAGTCCTTATCGCAGGGTCTCCTTTGAGGAACCCAAGGTAAGACCACCATCATTTTAGAATTACGAAAACTGATATTCAGAGAGTATAAATGACTTGGTTGTGGTCGCTCAGTTAATAAGTGGTGGACCCAAGATTTAAACCTAGATCTGTCTCTTTTATGATCATTCAGTTCTATGTTATATCCTGAAATAAAGACAAAAGTTTTGTTCAACTATAAAGGTTTCTACAGTCATTCACAAGCACCTACTACGTATAAGCCTCTCTGTTAGGTGCTAGAAATAAGGAGTGAATAATGGCAGTGCCCAAATGTCCAAGCATTTTAGAGTCTAATAGAGGAAGTAGTTTGGAAGTACTTACAAATACTATAAATAGCAAAAAAAAAAAAAAAAAAAAAAAAGCTGCAGAGAAGAGAGCCTATCAGAAATATTCCAGTTCAGTAGCTCAAGAACACAGTGGAAAAGTCAATGGTATAATTATTAATCACCTCTACAAGAGCAATAACTTGGTAATTATATTTTTATACATTCATTAAGCACTTAGACCTAATTTTTATACACAATGGGGTTATAACATGGCCATATTAGTAAGTTCATTTCGTATTCACTTTCCAAAGATGTTAACTGACATTTAATAGTTTGGTAATTGGTCTGTGTCATCCTGAATTATTGGCACAATCTTCAATGGAGGAAGAAAAAGTATTTCTGGAAGCCCAGTGTATCTTTGATGGCTTGTGGATACAAACTAGGCCACTGTAAACCGTCACACACAGTCTACACTTAGTCCAGGGAAATATATACACCCTCACTTTTTCATGAGATAGTATCAGAAGTCTCCAAGGTATGTCTCATCCGTCCTTCACAATAGCCCCTTTGGTGATCATATGGTACCTGTCATTTTCCTCCTCTCCTGTGTTAGCTCATTGTGATCCCATCTCTGATGATGTCCAAAGAACATTGACATTACTGCATCAAAGCCCTACATGCTGATGCCTGATGATGTGTTGTTGATGCCTAAACCTGGGGATCCATATATAGACCGTCAGTCAGTACCTTCCCCTAGGCCGTCAAAGCAGCTGACAACTTCTCTCTCCATGCCCTGTCTCCTGAAGAAGTCTTGGCTGTCCTGCTTCTGACTGGCATGCTTCCAAGGGGGGATTACCTGCCAGCACTTTCTACCTGAAGAGTGAACCCCGTGTGTCCTCATTTGCGAAGTGGGATAGGATCTACCT
The DNA here is from genome assembly GCF_008728515.1 of Papio anubis. NCBI lineage: Eukaryota > Metazoa > Chordata > Mammalia > Primates > Cercopithecidae > Papio > Papio anubis. The sequence continues at coordinate 69,086,036 of NC_044991.1, forward strand.
TCAGGTCTGTAGTAGACACTCTTTGTGTCCCACCCATATCCCTGGCTTTTACCATTTCTGTGCATGTTTGCCTAACTTTTCACTGCCAGCACATGCATTTCTTTTCCTGGGGCCTCTCTTTGGCTACCACAAGCACGACAGCTCAGAAATGCCAAGGAACTAATTCCTGGGAGCAGCCTTCAGCCAATGACTAAAGGAAGTTATTGTATAAATATCCCGGCTCCTTCACTCCTCAAAAGGGAGAATTCTGAAGGTCAAGTTCAACACAGTATCTCAGAGCTCCCCGGTGGTATTGAGCTCTAATTGTCCGTGGTGGTTCCTGCTTGTGACACCACACCTTTTTACTGCCTTCTTTCCCTTCTCTGTCCCACTTTTCCACTCCCCTACCAGTGTGTCCTGTAGTCACCTCCCAAATAAACAACTTTCCCTCAGATTTTTGTCTTGTGTGCTATTTCTGCAGGAATCCACACTAAGACACAGGATTGTCATAAGATTACCACGTGTGTGTATAGCTTTTAACACAGTGTGTATACGTTAGTTACTAATACTTGTTGAATAAATAGGTGGATATATTTGACTCTGTGAAATATCTTTTTTTTTTTTTTTTGAGATGGGGTCTCGCTCTGTTGCCCAGGCTGGAGTGCAGTGGCGCGATCTCGGCTCACTACAACCTCTGCCTCCTGGGTTGAAGTGATTCTCCTGCCTTAGCCCCTCAACTAGCTGGGACTACAGCTCCGTGCCACCACGCCCGGCTAGTTTTTTGTATTTTTAGTAGAGACGGGGTTTCACTGTATTAGCCAGGCTGGTCTCAATCTCCTGACCTTGTGATTCGCCCGCCTCGGCCTCCCAAAGTGCTGGGATTACAGGCATGAGCCACTGTGCCTGGCCATCTGTGAAATCTTATAGTTTTACCTGTTATTATTTCTTTGAGGCCCCAGCTCTACATTTTTATGACTCCTGAATTCAACTTCTGTGCTGTCTCAATTTATTAAGAACAGTTTCTAGGGTTAAATAAGTCTGAATCTACTCGTTACTTGTTTTATTCTGATAATATTAGATTATAAAAAATTTATGAGCTTCAAAAGGCAATGTCCTATGAGTTACATGAGGGATCCATAACAAAAACATTCACACATTTAAAATAGCATGAGCTCCAATTAACATACAGCACGTGCATCCCAGTAACAACAGCTGCACATCTGCTCAGAAGAAATGACTTTGGCTCATCTCACCTAGTCTGGGCTTTGGCTTGTGTTGCATAAAGACTCATAGGCCAAACCCTGATTGTCTTATCCTTTGGAGGACCACCAAATTGCCATGCCTTTAAATGCCCTACAATTGGACTTTTACCTTTAATTATATCATAGATCCAAACTGATGCTCTACAGGCTAACTCTTGGTGGAAGATATGTTTTGTTTGATATAAAAAATGTAACAAAAATTCATCCAGCCTTTAAAAATTGAGAAATTTAAATGAATATTTGGATTCATGGTTTCTCTTGAAAATATTAGAAGATCTGGTAACCCTGGGTCTGAATTTCCACGTGGCACCCTAAGCAGCTGGTGCTAAGTATTCATTGTTCCTTCTCAATGGGGCGTTTCGGCATAAGCTCTTTTGAACTCTTACGTCTGCTGCAATCCTCGTCATTTCCTATTCTCACCCATCTCACTTCTTTCAATTACATTAACTATGTTTTTATTCATTTTAGTTGGTGACCATGGCTTTTCAGAGATGAAAGGAGAACAGAACTCTTTTTATTTTGTTTTCTCTTCCCACCGCCTTTTTCTTTTCTTTATATTTTGAGACACACACACACACACACACACACACACAAAGAAAAAACCCTATTTGCTGAAACAGGTCTATAGATTCAGAGACCTTAAGAAAGAATTACATTAAATTAACACTTTAGGACCAAAAAATACACTACACTATAATTATGTTCTTCACAACTTAGTTATAGGATTAATTCATGGTGTATTACGTGATAGGGCTTGGTAATGGGACAAAAGATTAAAGCTGCATGATGAATACTTGTCAGGTGGCTCTGTGAATGAATGTATAACAAGACAATTGAAGATAACAGAAAAGTGGTTTTGGACACCTTTGGAAATAGAGGACCTGAGATAAATAGTCCTCTTGCCCTGTGCAATCATAGTCCTTCTTTTAAACACCTGGTTTATAGTCACGAATTTGATGTGACTATTCCTTATCTTTATTCTGGGACACATCCTACTCTCCTTGGACCCTTGGATAAATTTAGTGTAAAAAAAAATCTCTTTGGACAGACTTGTGGTTAACAAAGTATAAAAGGGGAGGGCCTTTTAGTATATCTGTTAGATGATTACGTATTCTTCCTCTTCGGGTGGAAAGATGCTGTATGCAATTTTCCCTCCCAGCAGCTGCATGCTGAATAATGCACAAAGGTTTGGTCTACTCAGGAATGTTAAACACTTGTTTATCTGTCTCTCTATTCGCCACATCCAGGGGGGATCAAGACAAGAACAAACATACTGCTTTAGGAAATTAAATCCACTCAGATTAGTGTAAAATTCCTTAACATCAGGTGGTCTTAATAAAGCTATGTTCTCTCAATTTATCCATACTCTTTTCAAACTAAGCATGATCCCAAAATGTACAATATTGATGGTCTTTAAACATAGTAATTCCCAGCAAATGCCGCTGTGTTCTGAGTAAAACTGATTCGATCCCGCACATGGGTTAGGTATGCCGTGTCTATCTTCCTTAATTTTACATTCCATGGCGATTTGGCTCCCAAATCATGAGCACACTGTCAGATTTAGTGACTCAATTTCTCATCAATGACAGGCTTAATGACACTCAAATATGTCATTCGTTTCTTTCTTATTCCAAAATATACCAACATTGTATATCATCATTCACCCAATTTGACTTATAGGCTATTTTAAAAAAATCATTCTCATTCTGTCCAGACAAGGTTGATAATTCAACTGGAACTTACATCCACAGGAATTCAATAATTATCAAATTTGGAGGAAAAATTAATTCCCAACTTGGTCTTTTCCTATTTCAATGCTGGCCAGTTTTTCTGATTTTTTTCTGTGATTGTTTTTTAAAGATAGAACAGATTTTAGATCTAATTTAACTTTCAATTTATTAGCATACTGTTCAAAGCAAATGAATGTAATTTTTAAGTTCAAATTCCTAGTACACTAAAGTATGGATTTAAACAGTAGACAAACAGCACTAATAAAAACAACAATTTTCTCTCAGCTACAATGCCAGCTCTTCAGCTTTGGGAAGGGACCACAGTCATCCTTCTTTGCCTTATGCCTGGGCTAGCTTTTCCAATAACAAGTAAATGGAATCAGGCTCTGCAGCTATGTACACAACTTCCAGAAAATGCCATTTCTTCATCTTATTTCTCCAGAATCTCTCTGAACCAAGCTCCTGAATCTTCATTCTCTTTCCTTTATAGGGAGCTTTTTAGTTCCTTCATACTCCACGTGAAACCACCAAGCAATGTATAAAAAATATACAAAGGAAAAAAATCAAATTTATTTCTATCACCACCCCCTCCCACTCCCACTTTTCTCCCTAGAGAAGACCATGGTCAACAATTTTATATGTTAATTTCTGATCAGAGGACAACCTTCCCCCAACTTTTCTTACCATATTCCATTTAGATACTGCTAATTCTTAGTAAGTTGAAAAATGATGTAGATATAAAAGCCAAAACGATCAATTATTTGATGTGTGAGTAACCAGGTCACTGTCAACCTGTTTTGAGATGGCATAGACATGACTTAAATGTTGTGTGTGTTATCTTGAGGGATTCATATGTTCCCTTCCTCCCTCAATTCCATTTGCTCCTTTTAGGACTCTCAATCTTCATGCTTTGCTACATTCCTCTTAACTTCATGAATATACTAAAACTCAGAGCCAATCAATGCTTTCCTATGTGATTGATAGATAGATGCTTTTGGACTCTGGGCATAAACAAGGTTGAAATTGCAAGTGGTCATCTCTCCCACCATGAAGAAAGAGCCTGTCTGAGAAAGAAGACAAAGACCTGGTAATCTGGTGCCAGAACCTCTGCTGGACTTTCCAAGTTGCAAGAGCCAATACATTCCCTTTACTTAATGCAAGCCAGTTTGAGCTGGTTTTCTGTCACTTGCAATTGAAACTGTCCTGATGCATATGCAGAATATGTCATGGTTCTTGTAAACATCTAATTGTAAAATTTTTTCAAACATGTGAATGAGACTGAAGCATCTACATAGACAATCTGACTTTTGTGTGTACTGATTCTGGATAACATAGAGGAAATTGCTGAAATAGATAATACACCTGCATATGCAATCCATGGTACTGCAACAGCACATAACAGAACATAACCTGATGTGGAGATGTTCTAAAAAGATGTCCTAGAGATGGGAAAAAATGGGAAGCTTTCCAGAGAGAGCTATAAGAAAGTGGGGTTCCAGGTGAGAGCTAGGTTCACTTCAGTGTAGAAGAGGAAAGAGAGTTTGAGGATATAGACGCATTCTTCATGGTTCAGAGAGTTCTGGGTATTGAATGGAAGGGTTTGAGTGAGACAAGAACAATATGGAGTTAAGGAAGCGGAGAGAGAAGCATAGAGCAATGTGGGCATATGAGTATGGGAGAGGAAAGTTAAGAAGGACTCACTAATACAATCAGAAATGTGAGATATGGGGAGTATTAATGACCTATTAATGAACCATGGGGTTTTCAAAATACTTTAGCTTTGGGTGAAGGGAGTGGTGGTTGGCTCTGTCTATAGGCATTAAGTGTAACTCTGTGGCCTTGGGACAGTCAAGTGCTCATGTCCAATGATGCACCCTTTGATTCTTTGTCCGTCCGTCTGTCCGTCCATCATCTGTCCATCCATCCATCCATCCATCCATCCATCCATCTCTCCCTCCATCCCTCCATCCATCCCTCCATCCATCCCTCTATCCACTCCTCTATCCACTCATCCATCCATCCATCTATCCCTCCGTCTATCTTCTCAACCGTTCATCCTCTCATTAATCTGTTTAACCATTATCTATCCATCCCTGAACATTTACTGAGCTCCTGTCATGTGCCAGGGTTTGTGTTCCTTGTCAAGGAGAAGGAAGAAAAGACATGGCTTTTATCTTTTGGATACTTCAGTCTGTAATGTAAAAAAGATACGTAAACACATCATTGCGATACCTTTTGCTAAGTGCAACAATAAAAAGGATTTTATAGAGTGCCAAGAGAAGGCATGTTGGTTGTGAAGATTAAATGAGATTAAATGTGTGAAAAGCACTTTGTGAGCTATTCAAATATTAGTCATTATAATCTTCATAACAACTCTGGGAGACTGGCTTGGATTATTATCTACTTAATTTTTTTTTGTACTATAAAAACTACCTAAGAGTTCCACTACAAGTTACAAAATAGAGAAAATAAGAACCTGTCCATATTTCTAGTGCTTCAACACTGACATTGTTTTATATGTTGCTAAGTGTCATTAGTGTCTTTATTCCTGGAATTTTGTTTTTTTGTACAACAATCATGCTGTGATACGGTTTGGCTGTGTCGCCACCCAAATCTCATCTTGAATTGTAGTTATTATAATCTCCATGTGTTGTGGGAGAGACCTCTTGGGAGATAATTGAATTTGGAGGTCGTTACCCCCATGTTGCTCTCCTCATGAATGTGAGTTCTCACGAAATCTGATGGTTTTATAAGGGGCTTTCCCCACTTTTGTTCAGCACCTCTCCTTCCTGACATGTGAAGAAGGATGTGTTTGCCTCTCCTCCTGTCATGACTGTAAGTTTCCTGAGGCCTCGCCAGTCATGCTGAACTGAATCAATTAAACCTCTTTCCTTTAAAAATTACCCAGTCCTGGGTATGTTATTAGCAGCATGAGAATGGTCTAATACATGCGCATATATCATGATTCTGATTGTTTTCTCTTTAAATTGTCTGCATTTTCTCGTGTGTAAACCTGTTTCATGGCTCACACACATGGGAGTGGGAGAGGTCGCCATGGTAACAGTTGACATGTCTCTGGCTCAGCCTCAAACCAAACCCCGCCTTCCTGGCTCCTCATGAGTTACTAGGACCCTTCATAACAATGGCCACATAGATTCCCTGTCCCTGTCATGGTCTTCTCCGCCACTCCAGGGATGGAGCTGTGCCTGGTATTGTGCCATATTACTTTCCTCTTTGTTTTTTTGCTGACTCTGAAAAGCCTCTGTATGTCTACTGATGAGAAGCTACCTTTCTGTCCTGAGCTCTGTCACCATAGTGAAGGGAGAATGTACCTTTGTATCCACCTGAATCACATTGGTGGACCACTTTGTGTCTACATTAGATGTCTAAGATTGGGGGAGATCCATACTTACCTCCACTTCCTTTTTAAAAAAATTCTCTTTTAATAATAATCCAATTAGACTCTCATTCTCATCACTGTGCCAATACACTCATGTTAAGGTCACCAATAACCTTCATGTTTCCAACTCCAATGGCTAGTGCTAGTGCTAATTATTATCTTACTTGACTTAATAGCAACATTTGACACTTGAAGGACATTTAAATACCACTATAGCCTAATGACTCCCAATTTTATCAATCCAACTTATAGCTTTTCTCTGACCTCTAGATCCGTACATTCAACAGACCGTTCATCATTTCCATATGGATGTCTAACAGGCATCTTAAACGTTGTCCAGCCAGCTCATGGTTTTCTCCCCTTACTTGTTCTTCCCATGGTCTTCCCTATTTTAATAAGTGACATGTCTGTGTTTCCAATTGCTTTGGCTAAAAACGTTGGTTGGAATCATCTTGACTATCTTTCTTTTATGATCTGTATTAAAATCACCAACAAATCCTGTTATCTCTCCTTCGGAATACATCCTGAAGCTAACCACTTTTCACTACTTTTCCCATTATCATCCCAGTCTAAGCTGCTGGCGTCTTTCACTGGGTTACCGAAGTTGCCTCTTAACTGCTCTCCCTGATTTGGCCTTTGTTCCCCAGCAATCTGTTCTCAGCATGGCAGTCAGAGTTATTTTATTTTTAAATTTTACAATTCATATCACATGCCACTCCTCTGCCCCCAAACCTTCCATTGGCTCCCATCTCACTTACAGTAAAAGGCAAAACCTTGCTATGACCACAAGAGCCAATACAGTCTGGGCCACTGGCCTCATCTCCTATTATTGTCCCTTTTGCTCACTTTTTTTTTTTAAATTTTTTTTTTAGAACTACTAGCATCCTTATGTATTGGTTGTTCCTGCAATACACTGGCACACTCCTATCTTAGGGCAGCTGCTGTTTCCTTCTGCCTGGAATGTTCTTTCCAAGTGCTCATGGCTTACTCCCTTCTTCCTTGAGATCTCTGTCCAAATGACACTCCCTTACATAATTTGTCTCTGGTTACCCTGTATACCACAGCAACACTGTCCCATTCCTAACATGCTCTGTTCCTTCTGTTTGTCTTCTATTAGACAAATCACAAGCTGACCATATCCACATCTGCACACATGTTTATTTATGTTTGTTTACTACTCACCTCTCATGCCATGAGATCAAGGGGATCAAGGGCTCAAAGAGACTCAAAATCCCATGCCATGAGATCAAGGGCTTTGTCTCTGTGCCCACAGCACTTAGAGCGATAGCTGGCACATTTATTAGTACATGTTTAATAAATACATGTGTTTCCTGTTGCCAACTCTTATGATCTCCTCCTATGACTAGGAATGTATTCTTTATAGCACTTGACTCCTTTCCTTTATTGATATAAAATAAGATAATAAAATGGCCAACTTACTCACTGAGCCTCAGTTTCCTAATCCACATGATGGATCTGATAATAGCTCTCACCTTATAGGGTTGTAAGACAGAAATAAGGTATTTCAGCTAAAGTTGTTAGCACATTGCCTGGTTCACAAAATTGTTTTTAATGATAATTCTGAACACTATGGAGCAGACAAATCAGGATTTAAATGACTTATATGCAAAGGACAAAGTAAATGCTATCTAAGTATGAGGTCTCATAATAACTGTATTTGATTTACTTTCAAGAGTTTTGCAGTCTAAGAAAAACGACAACTTCCCTTAGTCTTGATTCCTTGTCTCTACTGTAGAGATAAAGTAGCTATTGTGACAATTAGTGAGGTACAGGTGTAACACGCCTAAACATTAAGGATGTTTGTTGTTAACTGTTTCCCTACTGTGGGACGATCAGATTATTTCATTTGGAAAACCATTGTAGACAATGCTGTGATGTACATCTTTGCACATAATGGTTTTCATATATTTCAGATTATTTGCTTACCTTGGAATACCAGGATAAGTATTATTGAGTAAAAATTTCTAGATATTTTTGTGGTCTTTGTTACATAAGCCAGATGGATTTCTTATCTTCTTTTTGCAGAGTGACTCTGAACCTTCAGGTTACTTGGCTACTAAGTGCCAGAATTAAGATCAGAGGACTGGGCATGGTGGTTCATGCCTGTAATCCCAACACTTCGGGAGGCCGAGGTGGGCAGATCACCTGAGGGCAGGAGTTAAAGACCAGCCTGGCCAACATGGTGAAACCCCATCTCTACTAAAAATACAAAATTTAGCCGGGTGTGGTGGCGTGCACCTGTAATCCCAGCTACCCAGGAGGCTGAGGCAGGAGAATCGCTGGAATCCGGGAGGCCAAGGCTGCAGTGAGCCAAGATTGTGCCACTGCACTCCAGTCTGGGTGACAGAGCAAGACTCCATCTCAAAAAAAAAAAAAATTAGAGCATATACACTCTCAGTGGCTCATGCCTGTGATCCCAGCACTTTGGGAGGCTGAGGCAGGCGGATCACATGAGGTAAGCAGTTTGAGACTAACCTGGCCAATATATTAATATATTAATCAAATATATTAATATAATTAATTTCTCTTGTTTCTTTCACTTTTCAAAATGGAAAACCAAATATCACATGTTCTCACTTAAACTGGCAGCTAAGCTATGAGGATGCAAAAGTATAAGAATAATACAATGGACTTTGCAGACTTGGAGGGAAGGGGTGGGAGGGGGATGAGGGATAAAAGACTACACATGGGTAAAGTGTACACTGCTGGGGTGACAGGTAGACCAAAATCTCAGAAATCATCACTAAAGAGGTTATTCATGTAACAAAAAACCACCTGTACCCCAAAACAATTAAAAAAATAAAATGTGGACACTAGAAAATGAAAAGTTACTTATGTTGCTTACATAATATGGATAGTGCTGTTCTAGATGCTATAATTATTAACATTTATTGACCATTTATGTGCTAGTCACAATGCTGAATGTTTGCCAGGAATTTTATTTTCACCTCAAAACAACTGTTTTGCAAATGAGGAAACTAAAAATTAAGTAACTTGCCCAGTCGTTCAATTATAAGCAGAGCAGGGGAAATAAAACTTATATCTGACAGGCCCAGAAGCATATTGGGCACTTGGAGCCAAATTATCTGAGAAAAAGTACAAGACAGTGGACGTACTTGAGCCAAACTCATGGGAGACATGAGAACTCCTTACAAATACTTCAAAGAGGCCTGGTGTGGTGGCTGATGCCTGTAATCCCAACACTTTGGGAGGCGGAGGCAGGCAGATCACAAGGTCAGGAGATCGAGACGAACCTGGCCAATATGGTGAAACTTCGTCTGTACTAAAATTACAAAAATTGGCCAGGCGTGGTGGCAGGCACCTGTAGTCCCAGCTACTCGGGAGGCTGAGGCAGGAGAATCCCTTGAACCCGGGAAGTGGAGGTTGCAATGAGTCGAGATTGCACCCCTGCATTCCAACCTGGGTGACAGAATGAGACTCCATCTCAAAAACAAAAACAACCCACAAAACAAAACAAAACAAAAAACAAGCTTCAAAGACTTTTATGTGGATGGAGAAATAAACTTATTCCAAGTGGCTCCAGGGGGATGACTCTCAGATGGTTGTCTCCTGCCAATGTTTTCCTTCTGAGCTCCAGGGTCATAAATCCAACTACCTTCTTGACTCACCCAGTTGCATTTCTCTTAGGTATTTCTTTTTTAAAAAATTATTTTTTTAAGTTCTGGGGTACACGTGCAGGATGTGCAGGTTTGTTACACAGGTAAACGTGTGCCATGGTGGTTTGCTGCACCTATCAACCCATCACCTGTGTATGAGATCATGTCCTTTGCAGGGACATGGATGAAGCTGGAAGCCATTATTCTCTTGGGTGTTTCAGGCTGAACATGACCAAAGTTTGTTTTGTTTTCTTTCCTTAAAATCTTGTTCCACCATTAGGGTTCCAAGCTCAGTAAATGGTATCGACATGCATGTGAGTTCCCATGATAAGAACATGGGCACCGTCAGGGACTCCTTTCTCTTTCTTGCCCTGGACATCTGGAATCTCCTCATGAGTTGAAAAAGCATACCTTGCTTGTTTCTCTGTTTATATTGGTTATCTAAGGCTGTGTAATGAATTGCTTTCAAACTTTGCAGCTTAAAACAATGAACTTTACAAGCAGTTTTTGTGGGAGAGGATCTGGGAGCAGCTGAGCTGGGTCCTCCAGTCTGGGTCTCTCAGAAGGATTTGATTTGATGCTTCAGTCAAAGCATCAGCTGGCGCTGTGGTCATCTGAAGACTGGCCCGGAGCAAAATCCACTCCCAAGTGCGCTCATGTGGTTATTGGTAGGATTCATTTCCTTGTTGGGCATTGGCTGGAGGCTCCTCTCCGCTCTTTGCCACATGGGCCTCTCCATAGGGCAGCTCATATCACGGCCCCAGCCTTCCGTCAGAGTGAATGGGGGAAGGCTAGGAAGATGGAAAGAGCCTTTTGTAACCTAATGTCCAAAATGATATCGTATCACTTTTGCTACATTTATTAGAAACAACTCACTAAGTCCAACCTACATTCAAATGGAAGGATTACATTAATATCCGATGCATGAATGCTAGGTACTGAGGATCGCTGGGAGCATCTTGAAGCCGTCAGTCACATGTCTCAACCATGACTGTGATCAGCATGCTGTTGGTCACTGTATTCCATTCTTATGCTATAATATCTCAGCTATTTCTTTCTCTCCAGCCTTACTACCTCTTTCCTGGTTCATTGTCATCTTTCACCTGGACACTTACAAAAGCCTCTTGGCTGGTCTTCCTGCCTTTTGTCTTCCTTCGTCCATCCATGTCCCGTTTCTGGCTTTGTGGCTGGGGCAGGAATGGGTGGTGGTGGTGTGTGGTGAGCAAGGGGTCTAGTTCCAGACTGGTCCATTAGAGCATGGGTGGGTTCATTTGCAGAGTGGCTACAGTCCGGGTCAGGTATGAGCCCCAGAGACATGTTCCGGGTTGTGAGGAAGAGGACAGGTAGGAGTGATGAGAGTCTGAGCTTTCACGAGGAGCCTACGAACCCCGGCTACAGGAGCAGGGGCTTGGAATAGAGGCCCAAAGCAGAAGGCAGAGCTCTGACTGTGGCTTCTTAGTGATGGTTGAGTGGACCCCAGTCTCCATTCTCAGAATGCCATTCTGTGACTGTGCCTTGGAACCGGAATTGGGCACCAGTTGTCATCATGGGCCCTGCTGCACCAAGCAGGCTGCTGCTGGTCACTGAGTGACCACTCGGTCCACTGCAGCCTCATGTACCATTGGCATCAATATTTCCTTCCGTGCCTTCCACCTGCGGAGACAGAAGGGGTGAGCCAGGAGCAGGGTTCTCCTGAGGCCTCCTTAGTGGCTGTGAGAAATTCGCTGCTCTTGTTGGACATGTCTTGCCAGATTCTGCTCTCCCTTTGAAACTAAACTTGCTCTATTTTTAGAAAGCACAGAATAGGGGAGAGAACACAGGCTCTGGGGCAGGCAACTCTAAGGTTGGAGTCTGTCTCTTCTACTGATTACCTGTGTATCCTTGGGAAGTTTTTTACCTTCTCTGAGCCTCAGCTTTTTGGTCTGTAAAATGGGGATAGCAAATCTTACCCCATGAGATAAATATGAGAAAACATTCACAGGTGCATACAGCACAGTGCCTGTTCCACAGGGGAACTCAAATCAAATGGTTTGGGAAGAGAAGTATGCGGAGCACACAGGGGCTGCCTCAGAGGTGGGTTCTTCACTCACACAGGTGTTGTGGATAGGATCCAGGGCTTCAGGGATGAGAAGCAGGGATTTAGCAGAGAAAGCTGTGGCCGATGTTTCCGGGAGGCAGATTTTGATTCCACACAATGAAAAATGTTATGCTTTTCAGAGCTTTCCTGAACAAAGTTGCTTTCCTATGGAGGAGGTGAGTTGCTTGTCCTTAGAGGTGTTCAAGCAAAGCCAGAATGGCCACTTGGTGGGGATGTTGCAGAGGGGATAAAATATCAGGATGATGCTTGCAAGAGAAGATTGTTAAGGTCCTTTCTAATCCCTAGGAATTAACATTTAAGAGAAATCTGAATGTAACAAATATGACATAAATATAAGACAGCACTTTCTTAGCTGCAAGTCAGTGTGAGGAGCGGGGTGGTCACTGGATTTCCAAAGGCTGGGGTTTTTGAAGGCGCTGCTGATTTAGGAAGGAGGTGGAGCCACTGCTCACATTTGAAGGGACCTCCTGCAGCTACAGAAATTACTCTTTGGAATAGACAAAGGACATATTGCGGGCAACCTGTGGTTTGTAGCATAGCTGGGGAAATCAGCATCCCAGGAATGGTTGTTACCCACCACTTGGACAGGAAATGTCGCAGACAAAGCCTTGTTTTCTGCTGCAGGAATTAAAGTTCAGAGGCAGCTGCAGGAAAATCAATACCAAGCTGCTAAACCCTTAATGAACGACAGCAAAAGGCTGGTGGTGTTGCCTAAAACAGTTTTTTTAAAGCTGCTTGTCTGGGGTGAGAGTGTTAACAATAATAGATTGAGCTCCTATGAGGTGTGGTTTCCAGGGTGCAGCTGCGCAACGTAGGGGAACGCACGTTGGATCCAGGAGCAGTCGCCACGGGTTCAAGTCTTGCTTGGAAGCTTAGTCATCGGGTTACTGAGTCAGTCATTAGTGTTAGCAACTTGGGAGTCCAGTTGTTAGGCCTATATGCATGCAGCCACTCCTCTCCACACCCCACCGGCTCGGGTCCTCTGGCCAAAGATCAATAGCCAGCTCAGAAACAAAGTTCCTGTTTTAACCATGATTGAACACATGTACCAGGTCCCAATTCATTGCCCTCTGGGAGAAGCAGAGCTCAAGAAGCTTGTTCTGGCTGCTAGGCTTAACTAGGCTTCCTGTTTCCTAGTCACTTTTGCTTAAATCGGAGGGTTTTTTTTTCCCCCCAAAACTGTGACTCTATGGAGAAAATGAACAACCTGGCAGAAGGGAAGGGATGTGAAATGGCACATCGCCCATGAGTGAAGTGGAGCTCAGTAAGTGCCACCCCTGAATGACCCCATTAGCTCTTCCTCCTCTCCAGGGGGCCGAAAGTGTGGGTAGCAGTTTCTTTCTTCAGGACCTAGGCAGAAACTTAAAGGGTTAAGAGAAAAGATGTTTCCCACTGGGCCATTTAACTCGTCTTATTTCCAATTTCCCCGTCTATCAAGTGGGCACAAAATATCCTCTCTGTTTTCTGTACAGGGTTGTTGTGAGAAACAAATCAAATTACATCCTTACAAGTGCATGGTAAGCCAAACTGCTTCCTCCAATCAAATGGGATGTAGTGCTTTTGTTTGCAACCTGGAGGAAGAATCCCAAGGGACAGAAGAAAAAACAAGCAATTCTTGTTTTGATTAACCCCCTTGAATCCTCACAGCATCCCTGTAGGTAGATATTAACATTCTGACTTTATTTTATTTTTGAGATGGAGTCTCGCTCTGTCGCTCAAGCTGGAGTGCAGTGGCATGATTATGGCTCACTGCAACCTCGACCTCTTGGGCTCAAGCAATCCTGCTACCTCAGCCTGCTGAGTGGCTAGGACAACAGGTGTATGCCACCATGCCTAGCTAAGTTTTTTGGCATTTTTTGTAGAGATGGGGTTTCACCATGTTGCCCAGGCTGGTCTTGAACTCCTGGGCTCAAGCAATCTGCCTACCTTGGCCTTCCAAAATGTTGGGATTATAGGCATGAGCTACGGTGCCCAGCCAACACTCTTGTTTACAAATGAGGAAACTGAAGTAGGCTAATCAACTATCCAGGCTTGCCCAGAACTAAGGGGTTTTCTAGGACATGGGACTAGGACATAGTGCTAAATCCTGGAAAGTTCTCAGCAAACCAGGATGAGCTGGTCACCCCAAACTCAAGTCCAGAAACGTTGAGTGACTATCTTAAACCCCGAGGCTGTTGAATATCATTGTTGGATTGGAATGCAGGACAGTTACTCTAGTACTCATGTTTTTTCCTGTACCCCTTTCTGCTAACACTCTCATTGGGCTGACAAAATGTGCACATATGAATGAGTTGCAGGCCAAGAAGATGTGTGCTAATCAATGTCATGGGGTTTCACAGGAAACAGAAAGTTTTGCTACAAAGGGGTGCTTTGCTGTGATACCTTAGATCTCAATCTTCAATGGTTCTCTTTTAAGGGTTTACTTAAGAATATACCTAAGTTGGATATAGTCATAGATAAAGTCCTGCTTTATAAGCCAAGTGGCACATTGACTAGCATCTATATAGGGATTTTTAAAATGTTGTTTGGTGGCCCTTAAACTTTAGTACCAGGGGCAGGTTATTAAAAAAGCACATTTGTGGGGCTGCCATCAGATATCCTGATTCAATGTGTCCTAGGAACGGCCCAATAACTGCATCTGGGTGACCTGGTTAAGTCATCCCTTCCCTCTGCCCTTCCTGGAACTATTGCAACAGCCATGTAACCGGCCTCCTTCTCTGCAAAGCATCCCTCGCTGACTTTCCATCAGCTCCAGAATCAACTCAAGCTCTTTAGCCTGGCTCACAAGGTTCTCCAGGGGCTGGCTCCAGGGTCCCTTACAGCCTCCTCTCCTGCCACACTTGGCCTGCCATCTGGACTCCCGCAGCCTTGATGTGCGGATAACCTGGCTCACTGTGCCGTTGCTGCTTCCTGGGGTCCCTCTTCCTTGCATGGCTCCTCCTCCCCATCTTTAGGTGTTGACTTTCTCCCACTCTTTCTCCAAGATTCAGTTCAGGCATCCTCAATTCCAGAAGATGCCCCAGCTTTCCCCCAATGCACTGCCCCCATGGAGGAGAAATGCACCTGATGGCAATAACTTACACATACTCTGAGAATGACGCTGTGTGGCAGACACACCTGAATGTGTGTTCCAACTTAGAGAATCTGGGAGTGGCCAACCTGGAGATTTGTTCCTTGTCTCTGAGGAACATCTGAGCCCCCCACCTGCCCGGTGGAACACTGGCAGTACAGGGGATTGAGGCCTCAGTTTGGGGTTGAATAAAGGTTGACAGGTGTAAGTTGTTAGGGAAAGGAAGCTAAGTGAAAATGCTATACAAACTCCATGCCTTTTGCAAGTGGCTCCAGTTTTTCTGTCCAGCCCACTGCCACTGGGCTGTGTGGTTCTCTTGTCCAACCCCCAAACACTGTACTTTCTCCCCTTTAGGTAAAGCCCCCAGTAAAACCCTATGTCTCATTTGGTGTCTCTGGGTGTCTTCTTCGGCCTCTTGAATGTGGTGCCATCCCCATTGGAGTCAATAGGGTTTGGCACAACACCCACCCGCTTTAGGTGGCCTTCAGTACCATTTGAATAACCCATTAGGGTCTGCCTTTCCCACTGAACCACGAGTTTCCAGAGGGCGGAAACTGGTTCTCAATTCCTAACATAAGGACCCTAAAGGTGCTTGTTGAAACACATTGGACCAGTGTGGAGGCAGGAGGCATTGTTTACCTGGCACTGGCTCTGTGAGCTCCCATAAGCCCCCTGTGGTACTGATTACCCACTCTGAGCACAGCAGATCAGGACACAAGGCACTCAGCAATATTGCAATCATTAGTTTCAATTGCTGGGGTGAGAAGGGATTAGGGAATAGCAAACTGACAACCTGGCTTATTCTGAGGGCTAAATTAGGAACAAGATTGGCATGCTAATGGGAAAAACAGTGAGCCTGAGAGGTGGTGTATGTTAGACGGAATTTGGGGATGTGACGTGGTGCTGCTAAAAGTTGAAGTCAGGTGACTGAAGGTTTAGAGGTTAACAGTGGCTCTTGACAGAGAGGCCAGTTGGTAGAATCACACTCTCTTTGACAGTCCTTATCTCAGTATTTAACTGTAATACATTGGTAAACTCCCTAATGGCAAGAACTTGCCTATTGCCGTTGTATTAGCACCTGGCATGTAGTAGCAGCACAATAAATTTTTGTTGAATGACCGCTCTAAAAACTGCTTTCTGCCTCCACTTTCCACAGGGAGGTCTGATCTACCCTAATCTTTTAAGCCAATTTGCCTTTCTCCGTTCTATATCCTTGATGGCCTAGGAAAGCAAGCCCCACTTTCTGGCTATTCTAACTTCTTTATCTTTGTTCCAGAAGCGCTTGGGCTCTTGTCTCTTCTCTGAGGCAAGGACCTGGATCCTGCCTCTGGCCCTAGATCCTGGGCTTTATCTGTGTGTTATTTGACATCTAGACCTGGCCTTGCCCGTGTTTGTGGGCTTGGTCTGCATCTGCCACCGATATCTCAGGTCCAGTTCTGGCATGAATGCTGTGGAAACTGCCATGTCTACTGGCTTCTTGGTGGGCCCCTGGCCAGGTCAGCCCCAGCCCTTGTGAGAAGAGGACAATGACTTCTGGCAGTTGCTGACCCCAGCCCCAGCCCCTGCGCACCTTCCATCTCAGGCTGCTTTCCACCACCATCTTTAAGGTGTTAGAGTGGGCTGGCTCAAACCCTTGGCATCCCGGTGTGGGCCCAATGTGGCCCACCTCTTTGAGAGTTGAAAATCTTCACATTTATTTAAGAAAAGTCCTAGGTTTGGTTAGAAAACAAACAAACAAACAGACAAACAGAAATGAGGTTTCTAGAGGCCTTCCAAGAAAACCTCTGATTGGGCTGGATCAGAACAGGCCACTCTGGAGGAATTATAGTCCCAGTGAATGTTGTGTGTGTGAGTGTGCATATGTGTGGTGTACGTGGTGTGGAAAGCTGTGTGTGGGATGCATACGTGGGGTATGTATGCTGTGTATATGTGTGTGGCATGTATACATGTTATGTATATACATGTATGCATGCATGGCATATGTGGTATATATGTGTGGGTTGGTGTGCACAGAGCATGTACACATGTGTATACACACATGTGGGTGCATGTGTGGGGTGTGTACATAGTGTGTCTACCCCACATATGTGTGTAGTGTGTGTGTGTGGGTGCACATGGTGCATATGTGTGTGGTGTATATCAGTGTATGTGGGTATGTGCTATGCAGAGTGTGTATGTGCATGTGTTGTATGTAGCTTGTGTATACACATGTGTGGTATGAATGTGTGGGGTATACATGGTCCATATATATGTGTGCTGTGTGTGTATGTGATCCTGAGGTCCTGGTCAGGGTGGGGGCAGGTGCAACTCAGAGCTGTTTGAGCAGGACATGGCTTGAAGGGTATGTGGGAGCCAAGGTCTCTGGTGGAGGAGGTGTGCAGAGCCTCGGAATCTGGGAGATGGAGACAAAGGTGTGGTCAGGCAGGGGAGTGGGAGGCCAGTTGAGACGAAATGGCTCAGAGTGAGACCATGGGCAAGGGGATGCTGGCATCTGCCTTCTCGGAGCTGTGTGGGCTGGGTCTGCTGTCTTAAAGGGCAGCTGTGGCAGGAAGCTGGGCAGTGCACACCTCTGCTGACCATCGTCCATAGGCGTTTATTAGCATCAGGCAGTGCCAGGCCCTGCATGAGGTGCTAAAGAGAACTGACAGTCAGATGAGGTTCCTGCTCACAGAAAACAAATATGAGGACTGAGAAGCTGGGGACAAGGGGCGGGAAAGAGGATGGGGACGGGAAAGGAGGGAAGGAGAGGCAGAGATTCCTAGGGCTGGGGTGGAACACAAAGGGTAGAGGCTGTCCAGCTGCTTGGAGTGAGGAGGGGGAAGAGCACACTGGAATTACGAACCTGTGTTCAATTTGTTCCAATTCTTCCCATCAAAACAGAGGTCATTTCTTTGAGTGATTATTAAAATACAGCGAATCTGGAGCCCCCTACTGGGTTTGTTGGTTTCCCCAAGCACCCGAATCTGGCTCCCCACTCACTATCATCTGGACATCCCGTTGGCCCATAAATCCCAGACTGCTGGGGGAGCCGTATTAGGTTATTTGGAAGATAAGAGCCTCCTTTCCTCCCCTGACAATTCAGTTCCTGATTTTTTATTTTTTATTTTTTTGCCGTGTTAGCAAATTTGATGGATGGTGGCAAATGCTTGAGGATAAAATATTGTAATCAGGAAAGTGTCCCCTCCCTCCCTCCTCCTCTGTCCCTGGATCTGGTGCTCACTGTTTCTGTGGAGTCAGCAGATGGATGGCTGGCTTTTGCTAATGCTTTACTGGAGCGATAGGACGTGTGGCAGGAATAACCCTGCAGGCTTCTGAGAAAAAGAGCAACAGGAATAGCTCAGGGAAGTGGAGGAACTGAAAGGGAGAAAGCGGATGGAAGAAAATTGGAGTGAACTGGAGATCCCTGCTTTGGCCCTGCCCACATGTCTGATGGTCCAGACCCTATTACCCAAACCCCTAAGTTGGGCAATGGCAACAGACGCTTACCTGGTGCCTTCAGTTCCAGAATCAACCCCCTCAATCCTTTCATCTGGCGCACTGCCATAATGATCTAAGGCACAAATACCCCCTAGTCCTCCCTCACTCTCACACCTTCCATGGCTCCCTACTTCCCATCAAATCCTGTGCAAACACCACAGTCTAGCATGAAAGGCTCTCTGTGACATCACTCCATCTATTAGCACCCCATTTTGGATACCTTTGCTATTGGCCAGTTTTGCAAAAAGTTATTCCTAAACATGGCTTTCTGGCCTTTGTGTGAGTATACTCTTATCTCTTTCCCCACATGGTCTTTTCCTCCTATTCTCCCATCTTAGCCTTTGGAAATCCTATCTGACCTTTTACTCCCACTGCAAATGTCATATTTGCCATGCTGACTTTGTAAGTCCTCTTGTCAGATAACATTCTGTCACCTGCTGCAGCACTTATTTCTCAAAACCTTTTGTTAGTATTACTCATGTTCGTGTCTGTCTTTGCCGTTGGATTGTGAACTTGTGAGGACTGAGCCAGATTTCTCTCTCCATGGTCGTCTGTCTTATCTCATGTTTAACAGGTTCACTGTGTTGAGTTGAAATTTGTTGAATTAAAGTATATAATTGCAAAATACTCTAGTTGATAAGGCAAAATTAATGTCACAGTGGTTTGGTGCAGAGTGTACATTTGCTGAAAACTGTTGTCTTGCTGGAGGAAGGATGAAAATCTGTTTTGTAGAGGAATTTTGAGTTTGTCTTCTGAAAGCCTTTCTGTCACTGTTTGGTAGCATGTCAGTCAGCTTTCGCTGTGCAACAACCTCAAACTCTCAGTGACTTATAACAAACACTTATTTTCTTGCTTGTAGGTGAGTTGATCAAGCTAATCTTGGCTCCAGGTAATGGCTTGGGTTTAGGTCTGTGTCTTACAGTTCCTTCTTCTCCTTGGATTAGTAACTCCCTGGAGAGTGCTCTTCTTATAATGGACTCCAGGAGTGTCAGAGGCCAAACCAAACCCTAAAAGCATATTTGTGGCCTCAGTTTGTGTTATCTCCACAACCCCATTGGTCAAAGCAAATCAGATGGCCAAGCCCAACATCAATGGGCAGAGGAAATATATGCTGCTGAGGTAGTGGTAGGAACTGCAAAGTCATATGGCAAAAGGCTTGGACGTGCAATTCTAATAAGGGAGGGAGTAAAGAATTGGAGACAGCAATCCAACCTACCACAAGTGATCTTAGGGCTGGGGAAGAAAACCCCTACCGAACAGGTGCCAGAACAAAGAACTTAAGGATAAAGAGCAGACGTAGGAGCAATAGTACATAGTTTAAAATAAAAAGATCGATATTTATGTCTGTGACCAGATTGGAACTTCCTAACCATCTGTTCATGATGAAACCCCTTAAACTCTCTGAACTTCATTTTCTCCTGCCACAAAATGGAGACAAAAGTACAATTACTATACTTACTGGGAGGAGAGCTTATGAACAAGCAGGTGAAAATGCTTTGCTAGCTGAACTATGAGACCTGTGTCAAGAGGCCAAGTAGGGGAAGAAGCTAATGGGAGCAACTGTCCCCAGTGGTCAGGGAAGGTGGAGCAGATGAGAGAGGTTCATGGCAGTACAATGCAAGAGCCTCGGTCCATCTCAAGTCCACCTGCCTTGGGCCATCAAGTTTTCTGCCCCAGCCAGGCAAGGGTTTAGCCCTATGTTATGTGTTCTCACACACACCTCAGAGCTCTGCCCCATCAAGGTGTCCATCCCCATCTCAGACTCTGGGTGTCACCCAAACCTATGTGAACAGTGTGGATAGGGCTTCTGAGAGTGGCTGTGAGGATCCAGTACTAGAAGCAACAGCATGGTGCTAGGCACATGGCACAGGCCCAATACTGAGACAAAACAATACATTTACCAAATGAATGTGGATTAATGCACACATCTGTTTCAGACGTTTCCTCACTCAACACAATTGACAGAAATGCCATCCGTTCATCTCTTGCAGACATCCACCAGGATGTGGAAATTGCTTAGATTAACTTGTTAAATCCATCAAAATGGTGTTTGTTAAAATGGGATTTTTTGTGTTGACCACATAAATATTCATAACTTTATAACAATGCCCGAGCACCTACCACTGCTTCTGTGTCCTCGCCACTCTGCCAGGAGAAAACATCACATGACAACAAAACGGAGCCCATGTTATTTACCTGACAGTGTGTTCTGATACCTCGGAGCAGGGCTCTGCCAAGCAGGGGTTTTTCTGACAGACAGTATGCAGCTGCTACTCCCTTCCCCTCTGTCCTCTGCAGAGCTAGCTCATGGCCCATTTTCCCTGCTATTCCCAAGCACACTGAATGCTTGCTTTATCCATCAAACTCAAATCCTTTCTTTCAGGAGAAAGAAATCGATAGAAATTGATTCGAAAATGTCAAACCTTATCAACCGCTAACTGTCACTCCAAGCCGGATATTTTAAGGGTGGTGTAGACATTTGATCTCACCAAGGCCCTTCTCCTGGCTCTGAAAGTCTATGGTGCCACCAGTCAACCTCTAAATTGTCTCTGGGGGCCTATTAGAGAGGGAGGTGGCATAGCACAGTGGCTAAATGTGTAAGCTTAGGAGCCAGACTGCTTGTGTTTAAATTCTGGCCCCATTATTTAATGGCTGTGTGGCTTTGGGAAGGTTATTTAACATCTCTGTGCCTCAGAAGTCTCATTTTGCACCTTAGGATAATAATAAGATATACTTCATAGGGCAGTGAGAACTAAATGACAACCTGTGTAAGCCACTTATAAAATATGGAGAATGTTATAAGTGTACCATTAATATTAATCACTATTATTTATATGCCACTTTGCTAGGCAACGAGGGTTATAAATAAGGTTATTGAGAGAGGCAAGGCGCACACAAGGCAAATGGGGCACCTGACACATAGAGACTGACGTCTGAAGTCCTGGGTTTGAATATCAGTTCTACCACTTATTTCTCCGTGATTTTGAGTAGTTTCCCTGTAACCATTTCCCCTGTAAAATGGAGGGTGAAAATCACAGTGATTGACAAGCCAGCTTGTTGTATGTTTCTAGTTAGAAAACCACTTTGAGACTAGAAAAGCACAGTGCATTGGTTAGCAATTTTATACCCGTGAAAGGTCATTCTGTGATATGGAGCG
Organism: Papio anubis; assembly: GCF_008728515.1. Lineage (NCBI taxonomy): Eukaryota > Metazoa > Chordata > Mammalia > Primates > Cercopithecidae > Papio > Papio anubis. The sequence continues at coordinate 69,107,847 of NC_044991.1, forward strand.
GCAAATGCTAAATGCCAACTGTGTAGGACACAGAAAGGTTCAGCATCAGGAGAGACACTTTGGGCAGAGATTGTCATAAAGGACCTCCAGAAAAGGTGGGATTGAACTGGGCTTTCAGAGGAGGCAGGCTTTGGAAAGTCCAGAAAATACTGCCTGACATATACTAGGCCCAACTTTTAGCAAACAGAGATATAAGTTTAGGAGTGGTCTTGATTTAGCAAAGATAAATTCTGAAGTGACTTCTTTTTACACTTGGGGAAGCATCTGGATTATTACAATAGGGAGTGTCACCTGATCTGGGTGTTAGAAACTACCTGGATTTTGCAAGGAGTCTAGCTCAGAGTGGGCAAGAGTTGAAGAGGAACACAAGGTAGGAGTTGATGTGGTCGGCCGGGTGAGAAATGATGTTGACTTGGGCTAGGACATTAGCAGTAGCAATGGAGAAACCCAGACAGAGGCGAGATCTTTTTTGGAGGTAGAGCTGTCACTGATTCATTCATTCAGTTTATTAATTCAACTGATCTAGGCTCTGAGGATATAGCAGTAAATGAAACAAGCAAAAATGTGCTTATATAGTTTGAATACTGGTGGGAGGTAGAATGCAGGGGAAGAAAAGGGAGTAAAAAGGATGATTCCCAGGTTTCCTTCCTGAGGGGATGGAGTGATATTTGCTTCATAATGCGATTTCGAGACCCTTTGTTACAAGTTGCTAAGGGGCATCATCTTGCCTTGATTTATTTAGTTCCTTCTCTCCTTTGTGAAGCTGTGGATCCTCTTCTGGTTGTTCTGTGCATTGTTTGTTCCATAATCTGCAACCTTGTGTCAGGGACTAATGGGAGTCAATTCTCAGTGTCTATTAATATGCTGAAAGGTTACCTTTTACATAATCTCTTCACATGCTTGTACAGTTCCATCTAGGATGTAGATACACATGGTGCTAGGCTTAAGGTTTCTTCTCCCTTGTTATACTCTGCAAGGTGCTATTCACAACCAATTAACCCCTTCACTCTCTTGCAGGGATGGGAGGACTCCTATCCTGCCCTGCATTGAGTAGCATGTGGTAGCTCCCTGGCTGAATTTGACTTAAAATGATCCCACTTGGACAGCTTTCATTGCACTTGCTGCATGCCATGACCCAAACCCTTCTTTCTACATTTTACTACGTAACTTTCTATATTTTACTACATATGTCTTGCTGACCAGCCAATGTTGGACAAATTGAACTAGGAAGAGATGGAATTCTAGAGGAGATGTACAACTGGAACAAAGATATAGAGGCAGGAAATTCCGGGCAGAGTTTGGGGCTTGCCTGATGATGGCAATCCATTTGAAGGCTATGCTTAGGATGTCCTGTGGAAGACAACTAGTGCTTTTTTTGAGTGTCTAACACCAGCTGGTGAGCCACTTTCGTCTCCCTGCTGAGAGAATACGTGGAAGAAGCTTCTCACTTAGAATTATAAACGATCCTAGTGAACATAATTTCAGCAATTACCAATGTTCAGTAATTATGCTAATGCTGATTCACAAAGGGCTGTTATTTGCTCAGCATGTTCTGTGCACATTATCTCTTTACCTGACTAACAGTGTTTTCTCACTGCAGTTACGGTTTGCTTGTCACGTTAAGTGATGTTTGCATCTTTGAGCTTGTCAAGACACTAGGATTAGAGCCAAAGTCTTATTCCCACCCCCATGAAGAAGATTTTCTTGTGGGCCTCTTGATGAGAAGGGAAGGAAAGGGGAAAAAGCAAAAAAGAAGCAGAAAAAGGAACCCTATTGCCTTGTGGGGAAATTATAGTTCAGAGGTGAAGTGAGTTGCAGAGATACAGAGAGCTAGGATTCATATCATTATCTTTCTCGTTCCTGATAAGGTCTCTGGTGATTAGGAAGGTTGAGAGCTTGCCTGGTCTCCTCCATCTGTAACACAACAACAGTGCTTTTTTTTTTGGCTTGAAATGGTCAAGTACCATTCTGAGTTTCTGCTTCAAGTTGTAAGAGTGCTTAGAGATCATCTAGGACAGTGATGTTCAAAGAGTGGTCTTTAGATCAGTGGCATCAGCACCACCTGGGAATTTGTTTAAAATGCAAATTCCTGGGTTCTGTCTTAGACCTAGATTCAGAAACTCTCAGTTTTTGTGTTTCAGTCGGTCATGTATATATTTTTTTCCTTGAGATGGAGTCTTGCTCTGTTGCCCAGGCTCACAGCAACCTCCGTCTCCCGGGTTCAAGCGATTCTCCTGCCTCAGCCTCCTGAGTAGCTAGGACTACAGGCGTGTGCCACCATGCCTTGCTAATATTTGTATTTGTTTTTAATAGGCACTGCGTTTCACCGTGTTGGCCAGGCTGGGCTCGAACTCCTGACTTCAAGTGATCCACCTGCCTCGGCCTCCCAAAGTGTTGGGATTACAGGCGTGAGCCACCGCACCCAGTTGGTCATATGTGTTTTAACAAGCCCTCCAGGTGATTCTGATGCATGTTCAAATTTGGGAAGGATATGCTAGGTCCTTGATGCTGGAAATGTGGACCATAGACCAGCAGCATCAATGTCCTGGGAGAGCTTGTTACCAAAACAACATCTCAGGCCACACCCAGACTTACTGAATTAGAAGATCCGCAGGTGATTTATATGCATGCTGAAGTCTGAGTATCACCCATTCTACTCCAAATGCTTCCACTTACTATTGACAAGAGGCAAAATGACTGGTGGATGTTGCACTAAGTAGTGACAGAACCAGACTTCTATTACTCCTACTAAATAGCTAACATTTATTATGTGCTTTGTGAGCCTCAGAGCTGCTTTTGTATAAAGAGGGCTTACTATGTGCCAGCATTGACCCCTGGACTTTTAAAAAAGTACTTTCTTTAGAGATAGGTTTCACTCTGTCATTTAGGCTGGAGTGCAGTGACATAATCATAGCTCACTGCATCCTCGAACTCCTGGGCTCAAGTGATCCTTCTGCCTCAGCCTCCCAAGTAGCTGGGATTATAGGCTTGTGCCACCCTGCCTGGCTGGCTTTTCTCATTTAATTCCCACCATATCCCTTTGAGGTAGGTATAAAAATCCTCTTATCTAGAATGGGTATTTGGCTAGATAACTGAAAAAAAAATCAATTCAGGCAAGAAATCATACAAATTATATACAATTTAAACATTTAATTTAAACTTAAGCATATAATTGTACATGCATTCATCAGTCTTACGGTGTGGGGGTCCAGGTATTTTCCTTGAGTACCCATGTTTCCTTCCTGCTTAAGTTTATATTCGTTTATGATCCCTACCTTAACTGTCTTTGAAGTGGGCAAGAATTCAACCTGTGAAGAAATCTGAGGGCAGGAAGGCAGGAATCCTTCTAGAATTTTGTTTTTCCCAAACTCTGAATTCTGTAGAATTTTTTAAGAAGTGATTTACCTCATACACAGTATTCAAACACAGTTTTCATAGATGCTTTGATTCTTATATTTAATATTTAATTACATCTGTGATTATAGTAACAAGTATAAATGGTGTTAGCAGGCTTGGAACCAACGCAAGATTAAACAACTTAGCTTTTAGAAGCTGAAGTGAATGAGTATGTCAAAGAGTAGTTTATTAGCCCTGAACATTCTAGTGCCATGGGTTTGGTCAACATGTCTTAGGGAATAGGCAATGGTAGTTGAATACCAAACAGCTGAGCTCTTAACACATGTTATTATTATCTCTATGAGGTTCAGAAAGGTTAAGGACTCTTCTCAAAGCCACATAGCTAGGAAGAGCTGGAGTTGGTGGGTAGACCCAGCCAGCCTGCATCCAGAGCCCCTACTGAACTCCCTAGATTGTCTGTTTAGGTAAAAAAAGTAGATAATCAGTCTTTTTATCTTGACAAAGTATAAATACTCCTCCTTTTTTGTAACTATAAATACTTCTCCCAATACACACTTCTTCCTGCCCTCACAGTCCTTCTATCCTTAATTTGGAAAGAAAACTTGGTATTCTTGACAGACGAGCAATTGAAATGGATGCATTAATTGATTTAAATGTCCAAGCATCAATATTCTTTGACAAAACATTGTCAGTGCACAGTGGACCAGTTAATGAAGAAAGTAACTGTGGAAGGGGGAATCAATTAGACTGAAAGTTTAGTTGAATCCTTTGATAAAGCATCTGTAAGTAGCTAGGTAGCATGCATTTCTCCTTCCCTCTGCCATACACACCTCTTATTATGTAAAGCATTATACATCCAGTGAAATACTATACCTTATGGTCCTAGTTCTGTTATTATTTCTTTGCACCATCTCTTTTGGTGTGACTTGTTGCTGGTTACTTGCCTTCTATGCCCTATATGTAAAATGGAGATGAGAATAGTACTTGCCTATCTATTAGAGCTGCAGAGAGGTATACATGGGAAATGTTTAGGACAATATCAGATACATTGTAAATGCCCAGGAAATGGTAGCTATTACTGTTTTTCCAACCCTTTTTCCCTAGGGAAAAGACAAAAGACTTAATTAGATATAGCTAAGGGAAAGCATTCTGTTTTAGCTCTTCTGGCCTTTTATAATCCTAGTCCAGTGCCCACAAGGCCCAATAGATATTTGTAGAAAGTTGAATAGATGAATGGTAGGTCAGTGTTTTTCCCCAATCTGCTTCTGCATCTCATGATGGTCTATGTTATACGGGTTGTTTCTCTGTATCAAAGCCTTTTATACTTCTGTAGTTTCAAAGAATTCTCAGTCTCTCCATCTGCAATTGCTTACTGTCTTCATATTGTCAAGTACGGACTTTTTCTGAACTATGTTTTCAAGGGAATCTTGTTTTCCTCTAATATTCTCAGAAAAATGCCTACAGACAATTGCCTGCAGAATGACAAATGGCTCACATGGCTTGTTGCTCTGCTTTGTTGCTTGGATCTGAGTGCCCTGTGATCTGAGGTTTATGTCTCTTGGCTGCCTCTGTGTCTCACTGTGGTTTTATATCCCCTGGCTTTTTGGCAGAAACAAAACTTAGATTTGTCCTCAATTGAAAATGTCTCAGCTGTGTGTGCAGGAGTCTTCATGCTGTAGAAGAAGGAATGGAACTGTGATGGTGGGAAAGACTGAAGGAAGTAATGGAGATGACGATGCAGAAGTAGGTGCTCTTGCAAAGCAGTTCTGGGACAGATAAAGGAAGCAAAGGCAGAGAACCCCAATGCCTTGTAAGTAAGTTCTTTTGTCTTGGCGGAGTTCTGACCTGGAGTTGTCTGGGATAGGACTGGGATGCTAGAAGCTAGGTCAGGTAAATATCCCCGTGGGCATGTGGGGATCACCTGCAGCTCTTTTTGTCTTAGTGGTTGTGCCAAGTGTCTTTCAAGTGCCTCTTCGCCACCCAGAGCTATTCCTCGCCGCCTCTGCTCTTCTCTCTTCCCAGGAGGCTGACTCTGATCGATTGCATGAGCAGGTTCCCGTGCCCTCTAGCTTCAGCCAGTCGGGTCCAGTCAACAGGGACCCTTGGCAGGAGATCAGAGGTTTGGAGGGAGGAGGGTGCGCTCAGGGTATCTGTTCCTCTGAAGGAATTGCCTCAGGCTGGCTGTGCCTTTCAGTGGAAGGCAAATGTTCCCCTCAAGGTGGCTCCTTTTATGAAATTCTCTCCTTCCAGTTCTGGTATCTGTTCTCTCTCTTTGTCATTTTGAGCCTAGAAAAGGTAATGACCACACTGTTACTAATCCCGGGGTACTGCACAGTCCCTGAAAGCTTCCCTATAACCTGCCCCCACCTTTGCAAATGGTTCTTTTATCAAGCCCTGTTCATGTGATCCCAGTATGAGCGTGTCTATACTTCATGCCAGGACATTGGCTGTTACAGTCTCAAGTTGCTCTGCCTCCATAGCAAACAGTGGTATCTGAGAGGTAAGAGTCAAAAAGAGATAAAAATAGCACAGTTGGATATGAAAGAGGTGGTTTCAATTGCAAGCAATAGGAAACAGTCCCGGCTCACTTAAGTGGAAAAGGAATTCATTGGTGGGATATTTGGTATGGTTCATAGAATTGGGAAGGCTGAGAATCAGGCAGGAAGCTGGGCAGCAGGGACCACAGGGGCATTCTGGTTAGGATGATGCTGCTGGTCACTGCTGTGGTGAATGCATTCTCAATTGTAAATGCATCTTTGCTTCACTTCCTTAGGGTTCAGAATCCCAGGTAGGATCATCTGCCTGGACAATGCTGGGTCACATACAGCATCCTAGTTGCAGGAAGGGGAGAAGTTAAAGCTTCTCTCTTCTTCCAGCTGCATTGGCTTCTTTCCTTCCTCCCCTCCCCATCCCACCAATAGTTTCTTCTGGTTTCTCCAGGGCTGGGATTGAGGAGAGAGGAGACGTATGGTCAGGAAAGGCTGTACTTGGCGGGTACTGTCATGAGCTGGTGTTACTACTCTCTGGGATTGGCAGGTGTTCAAAGCTGAGTCTTAACTCTCCTTGACCGAATCTATCTTCCTTCTGTCTGGCCATCTGGTGTTCTATCTCTTCTGTTGGGAATCCCATCCCTGCTGTTTCCTCCCAGTCATTCTTGGGAGAAATCCAAGATGACCCTGGTATGGCACCCCTCCAAGGGCTGCTTAAAACCTATTTTTTTCCTCAGCCTTTGGAGAAGGCCAGAAAGCATTTAATTTTATCAATCTCATATAATCTGGCTGCTTGTATTGGAGGCAGTCGGCTGGTGTAAAGGTTCAGGGTGGCTTTAGAGCCCACTCTAATAAAAACCGAGAAGCTCTGCTCTCTGTGCTCATTTGCACAGAAGCTGGCTTGATTTTATAAAGACCACCCCAGAACTATCCATCCAAGCTCCTGGACATGAGCCAAGGCAGAGAGAGCCCAGAAGGAGACCTAGATCGTTCTCTTGGAACAGGGTTTCTCCCAGAAAAGATTCTCAGACAATATAGAGTTTCTATCAATTTCTACCCTTTCCTAGAAAAAGAACAAAGCCTTCTAATGATATTTAATACTCCTACATTTCCACTTAGCCAAGAACAATGGTGCCCTAGTCTGTCAAAATTGACCATGTTTTATTTGACTGTTATGTGAGCTTTCATTCTGTTTCAAAGGCCTCATTTGCCATTGTAAATAAGCATTTGTTGTTACTGTGTATCCGCCTATGAACTCAGGGCTTTTAGTTAATCTCAAGTCTTTTTTTTTTTTTTTTTTTAAAATAAGAGATCTGAGTAAATGTAAATAAGGTGAACTTTAGTAGTTTAGGGATCTTGATAGGCCAAACTAGAACCACAGAGCCTGGGACTTGGCTCTAACCTGACATTAATAAGAAGGTCCTATCCCACATGATTCCTGCTTTCCCCGCCCCACTACCCTCAAGCTGTGAAAGGTCAAGACACAGGCTTTTGAGAAAGGATGGAGGCCAAGGAGGCTTCACTAGGTCATTACTATTATCTCAAAGAAATAGAAAAGGTACCAATTGTCATTTTTCTATGATATTAAATTTTAGGAGAGATTTCTAAGATGTTCAAGAATGATGGATATGTAAAATACTGATTTTATTATACAAATAGATCTTGGGATAATATTAGTGTTGGAAGCTTTTGGGGTCTCTGCCTATTGGGCAGGATTGTTTTTATTTAGCCATTTGAGGGGTACAGATGATGCAGATAAAAGAAGTCAAAGACATTCTTTGCATTTGAAGCAAAAGCATCTCATCTCAAATCCCTGTTATCTTCACCATTGCCATTGCCACCCATAATGTCTTCATAAATCTTTATGCATATTCTTCATTACTTTCTTTAGATAAATTCTTCCAGGTAAAATGACTAGCTAAAAGCATATGAAATTTTAAAACTTATTTTAATGAAAAATTTTACGTATTTTATAATAGTAGGAAAAATAGGGTACAAAGATTTTAAAATCTTCTAACATGCATTGCTCAGCTGCCTTCTGGAAAGTACTATTAAGTTGCACCCTCATGAGTCTTTAGAATTCCCATATCCTGCCACTGTGCATGGGACTGGACTTGAAATGTTTTTGGCCAATTCACTGAATGAGAAATGGCATCACATTATTGTTTTAATTTTCATTGATTTGTTTAGTAGTAAGGGTAAACATTTTTCCATGTATTTTTGGTCATTTGTTTCATGATTTCTTTATTTATATACTCTGTTCAATTTGCCCCGCCTATTCCTTTCTTACTAATTTGCAAGAGGTCTTTAAAATTTAAGAATATTAACCCTTTTTCTGGTAAGCACATTGCAGTTATTTCAATTATTTTCTCATTTGTCATTTGCCTTCCAATTTTCTTCATTGTGTTTCTTGACATATTGAAATATTATATATAATAATATGTTATATATATAACATATATAACATATATATCATATATACATATATTTATTTTTGTTTTGAGACGGAGTTTCGCTCTTGTCGCACAGCCTGGAGTGCAGTGGTGTGATCTCAGCTCACTGCAACATCTGCCTCCCGGGTTCAAGCAATTCTCCTGCCTCAGCCTCCCTAGTAGCTGGGATTACAGGCACATGCCACCACGTTGGGCTAATTTTTTTTATTTTTAGTAGAGATGGCGTTTCATCATGTTGGCCAGGCTGGTCAAGAACTCCTGGCCTCAGGTAATCTGCCTGCCTTGGCCTCCCAAGGTGCTGGGATTACAGGTGTGAGCCACTACTACTGGCTGAAGTATTACATTTGTATATAGCAAAATCAGTCTAGTTTTTCCTGATGGTTTTCCTTACTTTGGTTACTTGCTTAGGACTCAAACATACACATTTCTCTCTCTATATAGATATACACACACATATACATGTATATATACACACATATATACACAGAGATGTTTTAATTTATGCATATAGATGTGTATATGTGTGTATATATAACATACCTATATGTTTATATACATAACATATATATAGCACACACACACACATGTGTGTGTGTGTGTATGTTGTCCCTTGATATATGCAGGGGATTGGTGTCTGACCTTCCAGGATACCAAAATATGCAAATGTCAGCCCTTTGTATTGATAAAAGAAAAGCTTCAGTCGAATTAAATTTAAAGGAGTTTAATTGAGCAATGAACGATTTGTGAATCAGCAGCTCCCAGAATCACAGCAGATTCACAGAGACTCCAGCGCAGCCACGTGGTGGAAGAAAATTTACAGACAAAAAAGGGAAATGATGTACAGAAATCAGCAGTGAGGCACAGAAACAGCTGGATTGGTTCCAGGTTGGCGTTTGCCTTGTTTGAACACAGTTTGAACACTTAGCCCTCTGAGTGGTTGAAGCACGACCGCTGGGATTGGCCAAGACTCAGTTATTGCTACAGGCGCATGCTCCTAAATTAGGTTCTCAATCTTGTGTGACTATTAAGCAAGGCTACAGTTCATCCACAAGGACTCAAATAGAGAAGCGCAGAGTCCTTCTCAGACCATATTCAGTTTGCTTCAACAGTATACCTGGGTTTCTCATTCCTCAAATACTGTATTTTCAATCCACGTTTGGTTGAAAAGAATTCGCGTATAAGTTGACCTGTGCGGTTCAAATTTGTGTTATTCAAAGGTCAACTGTAAAACACCACGTATTTAACACTTTAGTAATTTCCTTTCCTACATTTAAAAATCTTTAATACGTCTGGGATTTATTTGGGTATGTGAATAGTACAAGATAGTATTCCTAGGATTTTTTCTTTTCAAGTAGTTAAATAATTTGTGCAATCCTTATTAATGTACTCTTTTCCTATTGATTTAAAGGGCTGCCATTATCACATACTAAATATTTATGTCTAAGGCTTTTTATGGTGTTCATTGATCTGTCTAATCTTGTACAGTACCCAAGTGGCTTTATAATTGAAACTGTATATAATGTTTTACTTTTTGACAATATACCCTGTCTCTAATTCTTCCAGTCAATATTTCCTTTTTCTAAACTTTTTTTTGGCTTCTCTCAGATGTTTATTCCCTAAACTTCAGAGATGTTCTTACAATTTTATCAATTCCTTTAAATTTATAATTGATTTGGCATAATTTATATTTTTACATACTTAAGTCTTGCCCTCAGGAGCATTTTGTCACTTTCTCTTCTATGGAGAGAAGGGGCCATATTCCATGGCTTCACTAAGATTTTGATGGGTTCTTCAAAAAATTTTTACTTGTTGATAATTAAATTTATTCTTGGAGATTTTATATTTTTGTTACAACTATGAATAGAATTTCCTCCAGTTTTTTTTTTTTTTTTAACAGATTATGGCATATATATAGGAAGGTACTCATTTTTAGTATGTATTTTGTAACCACCAAATTTAATGAACTGTTTTATTAGTTCTAATACTTCAGAATTGATACTTGTGTTTTCTAAGTAGAAACTGGCATCATTTACAGTAACTATAATTTTGAGTATTTTTCAACACTTTTTTTTTCATTTTTCTCTGTCTTCCTTTTCTCCCTTTTCTTTCTCTCTCCTTTTCTTTCTTTTTCCTTATATTTCCAGCACTTCCAGGATGACGGTAAGAAAACAATGAGCATCCTAACTCAGAATAGAAATATCTCTTGTTTGTTCACCGTTTTAATTTAAATTATATATGATAATATTTCATTAGTTATTTTGCAACTCTACTAACATGTTAAATTGACCAGAGGTTGAAATTTTCTATTTTTGGTATTCAGTTCTAACTTAGACAAATAGAGGAGATAGTCTTTTACATTATTTTTTCCTGGCTTCTGGAAAAGTTTATTTATTATGATAATTCTCCATTTACAAATTTAAAATAACCTGCCTGTAAAATGACTTGGCTTTTGCTCTTTTCATGCAAATCATTCATTTCATTGTAACTATATAAGAACTTTCCCCTTTACAGGAATGACTCCGGTATTCACTGGTGGGCTCCCAGTAGTCATGTATGTTCTATGGCAGTCTGCTCCCTTGGCTGTAGCTGATTGAATCTTTTCAAGGATTTTTTGATTTGGAAGTAAGGGGACTAAAGAAGCCCCCTTTTGATTGTGGGAGTCATGGGACTAGAAGTCAGGAATTACAGCTCAACTAGATCCTTCCCATGTGAAGTACAGAATGAATCTAATACAGAAAACTGTGCCCAGTGGAGAGAGTGCAGATGGCATGAGTGTCTGGCTGCAGCTGCCCTTGACATGCAGCTCTGGGGAGGGGCTCTCATTCCTATAGTTATGTGAGTTGCCCTGTTATCCTTCTAATAAATTCCCAAGGTGAGTTTAAATTTGGTTTTTGGTACTTCTAATCCTGAGAATATAGGTCCTCTCTCTCTTTTAAAAAATATTTCTTACACAATTAATGGTTTGCTGGAGTCGTCCAACTTCTCAACTCTTCTTTAGGAATATATAAATTACATTTATTTTGCTGAGGATTTCAAATTGATTAGCAGAGAATTATACCTAATGCTTTCTTATGAGTAAAGAGAAACTCACTACTTAATGTGAAAAAGCTCATATATGTTACCCAGTTTCTTTCTACAGTATTTTCTAGTATAAAACAATTATACTGTTAGAAGCACTGCATTTGAAAGATTATATTATGAAGATATTGCTTCAATATGACAAAAGAAGGTTAGGAGTTAGTTTCAGATCTACAATAAATTATTTTTTCTACAGAAATGTCAATAATAAAGGTTTATTTACTTTTATTTCTGCAGGTATATTTTGTCATTGCAAACTAAAAATCAAAAATTGATTTATCAATACTGACAGAAACAAACTCAAATGTCTCCTTACTTGTCCTTATATTCTCACATGCAGGAACGTCCCATTCTCCTTGAGTCAACTTTGAACTTAACCTTACACTTTTGCTTGCAGCACAATTTATAAAAGCCAACAGTAAAAAAGAACCGTAGGATGTGAGTATAAATGAAAGTACACATTCCTATGATAATACTCGAGCACTCACAGAAGACTGCTGGGTCTTCTTCTTTTCAGTCAATAGCTTGTCTAATTTTGAACCATTGGTGGTTCCCATAATGTATATCAGTTAGCTTTTACTGTATAACAAACCACTTCAGAATATAGTTCCTTAAAAAAATCAACATGATTTTGTGGTTTGGTGACTGGGGCTGGGTTCAGCTGGGAGATTCTTCTGGTTTTGGCTGGGCAGTTAGCTGCCAGGCCAGCTCAGGGCTGGTTGAACAAGGAGTGGCCTCAACTCAGTGACTTATCTCTACTTCACATAGTCTCATTTTCTAGAAGGCTAGCCTGGCTTTGCTCACATGATGGCAGGGTTCCAAGAGAGAGGGAGAGGAAGTAAGGTTTCTTGAGACCTAGGCTTGGAACTGTACAAGGTCATCTCTGCCATATTCTATTGACCAGAATTAAGTCAAAGTAGACTCAATCTCTCCATGACAGGACTTAAAAAGTCACATTGCAAAGGGCATGGCTACAATGAGGGGTGAGATATTAACAATCTGCCACATAATATGAATTGTGTTAATGTAATTCAGAATGCAAACTGTATCCCCAATTAATCAACAGGTTACTTTCTTTTGATGGTGAAGAACTTACCAGAAGGATGTGTACATGTATATATGCTGTGTGTTTTTCAATTTTCTAAATCATTACATTTTGTTTGTATTTTTGTTAATTTATATGTGTCAAACATAGAGTAGGCATTTAAGAGATACATGCTGAATAAATTATTGCATGGTTTCTCTAATATTTTATAGCTAAGATTTGAATTTTAAGTTTAGCAAATATTTTATATTCCTTTTTGTTTAATAGTAAAACATGGAATTATGTAAATTTGTCCATGAGTGGAGATCTGGTCACATACCATAGGAAATTTTTTTATAATTTATTTTTATTTTAAATTTTTGTCTTCATAGTTTGATGACCGATCACAAAGAGGCACTTTAGTATTTACTACCCAGGTGCAGAAGTAGATCATTGCTAGCCTTCCAAGAAATGGCCTTTATGACTCTATTCGGTTGCTGCTCCTCCCTCCCCTCAAAGTAACTACTATCTTAATTTTTATGTTAATTACTTCCTTGCTTTTCCTTTTAATTTTTCCAGCTACATATGTGTACCTACACACTATAATTTAGTTTTGTCTGCTTTTTGAACTTTATAGAAATGGATTAATATAGTTTATTTTTGTCTTTCTGGCTTATTTGGTTTCACATTATCTTTGTTAGATTTATGATGTATAGCTGTAGTTCACTCATTTTAATTGCTGTTTATTTCATTATATGAATATACTGCAATTTTTTTTAATTCTTTACACGCATATACCACCATTTATTTGTTCATTCGAGTACTAATGGGTTGTTTTGTTAATGGGTCTCTTCAGCTTTGGGATTAATGAGTTGATAATGAATAAATGGTGAAATGGGGCTGAATGGCTTGTTTTCAGTTTTTTATGCTTATAAATAATGCTGTTACAAGCATTCTTTTGTGTTTCTTGATGCATGTGAGCATGCATTACTAGGGTGAAATTACTGGGTAAGAGGGTTTGTGTGTGTTTAACTTCAGTGGTATAGTACAAACTGTTTCAAAGTAGCTGTATCCATGTGCACTTTCACCAACATTGTAGGAGAGCTTCCACTGCATCCATCCTTGCCAACACTGTGGCATGGTCAGACTTTTTATTTTTAGCCATGCTGTTGGCTGTGTAGTGGCATCTTGTTGTTTGGATTTGCATATCTTTGATGACTAATAAGATTGATCATCTTTTTTTTTTTTTTTTTTTTTTGAGACGGAGTCTCGCTCTGTCACCCAAGCTGGGGTGCAGTGGCGCAATCTTGGCTCATTACAACCTTCACCTTCTGGGTTCAAGCAATTCTGCCTCAGCCTCCCGAGTGGCTGGGACTACAGGCATGTGTCATCACGTCCGGCTAATTTTTGTATTTTTAGGAGAGATGGGGTTTTGCTATGTTGACCAGGCTGGTTTCGACCTCCTGACCTCATGATCCACCCACCTTCGCCTCCCAAAGTACTGGGATTACAGGTGTGAGCCACTGTACTGGGTGAAGATCAATAATCTTTATACATATTTTTTTTGGCGGGCGGGGGGGGAGATTAGGATTTTCTCTTTTAGAAAGTACCTAGTTAAGTCTCCTGCTCATTCTTCTATTGAGTTGACTGTCTTTTTTCTTATTAATTTATATAACTTCTTCTCTTGAGTTTCCTTTTTGTAATCGTAATGGTATTTTTTGATGAGTACGATTCTTAATTATAACCAAGTCCAACTTAACACATTTTTTTTCTTATTTGGTTAGTAATTTCTATGTATGATTTAAGAAAAATTTCTCTTGAGGATCTCTGTTGCATTCTACTTTTCAGTTTCATTAGTTTTTGCTCTTTCTCATTTGCTTCCTTTTATTTTTTTTCGGGCTCTATTTGCTATTCCTTTTCTAAATTTTTAAGACTAAATGCTTTGTTTACTGATTTTCAGCTTGTAGTTTCTTTCTAATACAAGCATGCCTTTAGTTATGTCTCTCAAATTTTGATATGTTTTATTTTCATTATAAATCACATACAAATATTTTCTTATTTCTTTAGTGATTTGTTCTTTGACCTATGGGTTGTTTGAAGTGTATTTCGATTAAAAAAATTTCCAAACAAGTGGCATTTTTTTTTTTGTTATTATTTGGTCCTGATTTCAAGCTTAATTCCACTGTAGCCAGAGACCTTACTTTGCATGATGTAAATCCTTTGAAATTTGCTGACTCTTGCTTTTGTGCAGGATATGGTCCATTTTTGTAATTAATGTTCCATGTGTCCTTGTATTTAAGTCTTTGTCTCATGCTCTTCTGAGAGAACACAGGCTAAGATATGACAGTTGAGTCTTCATTATGAAACCTAGGCTTTATCAATATATAACAATCTTTCTAGTCGTGTTTAATATGTTTTTGCTTTGAAGGTACTTTATCTGATATGAATGTTGTACTTATGCTTTTAAAATTTGCATTTATCTAATACACATTTGCCCTTTTCAGATTTAACATAGAAAGACACTTCACTTGTGTCCTTGAAAACCGTATAGTTTTGTCTTTGACTTAATTTGGGAATTTTTTCTTTTAATAGTGAAATTTTACATAATGGCATTTACTATTAAAACTATTTGATACTATTTCCTTAGCTTTGTTTCATGTTTTAAATTTTTATGTCTCATTGCTTTTCTTTGCATTGTTTTAAACAAGAGAACTATATTTGCTTTTAAAAATGCCATTTTGGAAGATATATTTTAATCAGAGTAGTGGGTTTTATTAAGATTTTCAAAAACATTCTTTAACTGTTGCTTTTTAAATTTTTATAACTATACATGAAATTATATTTTTCAGTTTTTTTCCTTAATATGCAGTGCGAGCGTATTTTTATTCTCTTATCCTCAACCTCTTGGGTTTTATGAACACAATCTAGTGTCTTGCATTAGGTAATCTTTTCTTAAGAATAATTTTTGACATTTGCATTGTTTTATAAACAGATTTACAAGCATGACTTAGACGTATCACCTTTTTGGCTGATTGCAGAACTCACCATTGTCTTTTAATACGTTGATTTCCCCAAAGTTGAGTTGTTAACTATATTATGTCTTGAATAATTAGTGTTCAAGTGGGTTTTCAATTTCCAGAATGATGCATGGTGGCACGTTTTCTAAGTGTTGAAAACGATTTTGTTTTTGCTTCTACACTAAAAAAGGCGAGTTTTCTGGGTCTAAAATTCTTAAGTCGTAAACTTCCAGACTGTGTCTAGATATTAATCTCTTCTTTGCTGCTTGAAATCAGGTATCTGAAATGCAGATATCCTTATAATCTTATTACAGATTATTTCTCTAGTCTGGGAAAGCATTCACTTCTTTTTCTTCTTATTGCTTCTGTTCTGTTCTGGTATCTCTTGAAAATGAGTAAGTTATCTTTATGCTGCGTTTTGCCATTTTCTGTCCTCCATTTCCATTATCTTCTTTATCATAATGTTTGTCATTGTCTTTTTCTCCTTAATTCTGGGAAAGCTAGTATTTTTGAAAATCAGTATCACTGAATGTTTTATTCAGTATGTTTTATTCTTTTTTCCTCCATGATTAAAAGAGTTGTTACTTCATTTTATTTTTTCATTTTTCAGACTTTTAACACTTTTTTTTTTGCCCTACGGTACCAGGAAAAAGCTATACTGCCTAAAATGAGCCAGGATTGAGGTATCTGTGAAAGTCTTTTCAGAGACTCATTCGCTCTCTCCCCAGATGGATCACTCTTTGTTTGGAGAGAGAATTTCAAACTCTGTGCTTTCTGTCTGGTCCTATCTCCTCAGTATCTATGAGGACTCTTGAAGTTTCTGGCATGTATTTATTTAGCAAATACTTATTGAATACCTATTTTCCAGGTATTCTTCTAGGTACTTGTGATCCATCAGCGATTGAACAGATAAATACCCCTACTTTTTAAAAATTATTTTTGATAGTGGTAAAATATATGTAACATAAAATTTACCATATTAACCATTCTTAAGCATACAGTTCAATAGTGTTGAGTACATTTACATTGCTAGGCATCCAATCTCCAAAATTCTTTTCATCTTTCAAAACTAAAACTCTGTACCCATTAAACAATACCTTAATTATTTTCTCCTCCTCCCAGCCCCTGGAAACTACCATTTTACTTTTTATCTCTATGGATTAGACTACTCTAGGTACATCATATGCATGTAATTGTACAGATTTTGTCCTTTTGTGTCTGGCTTCACTGAGCATAATATTTTCAAGGTTCATCCATATTTTAGGATGTATCAGAATTTCCTTCCTTTTTAAGGCTGAGTAACATTCCATTGCATGTATATGCCATATTTTGCTTATTCATTTATCAATAGGTGCTTGATTTGCTTCTATCTTTCACCGATTGTGAATAATGTTGCTATGAACATGGGTGTACAGATATCTCTTAGAGACCCTGCTTTTATTTCTTTTGGGTACATACCCAGAAGTAAAATTGCTAGATCATATGGTAGTTCTATTTTTAATTTTTTGAGGAACCACCATGTTGTTTTCCACAGTGGTTATACATTTTACATTTCTACTAACAACACTTAGGGGTTCCAATTTCTTCACATACTCACTAACATTTGTTATTTTCCATTTTTTAAAATAGCAGCCCTCCTAATCATCCCTACTCATGGAACTCAGATTCTAGCAGGAGTTAGGAGAGGAGAGAAATGACAACAAACATAATATGCCATACATTATGTAGTATTTTATAAGCTGATATAAACATAGAGCAGGAAAGGGGAGGATCAGGAATGGTGGTGGGAGGGGGTGAGATTGGTGCTAATTTAAATAGGTGATCAGGAATGGTGGTGGGAGAGGGTGAGATTGGTGCTAATTTAAACAGGTGATCAGGATAGCTCCACCAGTCCACTGACAGGATGATGAGGAAAGACTTGAAGGAAGTAATAAAGCTGACCTCAAATGGAAAACTTTCTGGTGTCCAGCCTTGTTGGGGCTGTTTCTTCTGAGGTTGGATTTTACAGTTCATTTGGACAGGTCTCTGGGGATGGGGAAGTTAGGTGGGGTATTGTTCATGTGTGCTTGAGAAATTCTCACGCCTAAGAGCCCTCATCTCTTCTTGGCAAACCTTCATAGCTGGCTCTGCAATGGGGCAATTGTCATGCTGGGCCCAGACACAGGGTGAGGAGGTAAACTAGGGTGAAAAGTGGCTGAGAGTCAGGTGGCTGGCAAGCTCTGGAGGTTGCTGATCAAGGTCAGCCTGAGCTGGGATAAAGAGAACAGGGCTGATTGGGAGTATGTACAGGACACAGGTCAGGAACAGGCAGTAAATAAACATGAGGGGTACATACAAAGCCTGAGCATATGACAGGTTTCAAAGTTCTAAGCTGAGTCTGGGGCACAATTTGGAAAATGGGGAGAGACTATGGGCAGCTTGGGGGATATCTGTGACTCATAGACTTATTAGACTATGAGATGGGGTTTGAGGGCTGGTGAGAGATCTTTGTATGACCGGAACATCCAGGTCAGAGACTGGGTGACCAGGACAGTCAAAAGCTGGGTGGAATTTGGATTCTGAGACATTTGCTCCCAGCAGTGGGTGAAGGTGGACATATGGGATATGGGTGGCCAGCTAGCTGTAGTGGAAAGTGAGGTGGCAGAGGGGACAGCTGCAGCAGTTTGCTCCTTGACACAAAAACTTCTCAGCCCTTCCTCAACTGTGACTTTTGTAGAAACTCTCATTGCCTCTCCCGGTGTGCTTCCTCCTGCACCTTTCTCTTGAGAACAGACTCTGCCCCTTAACTGCACTGGTCCAGCCTGAGTATCCCATCCCTAGCCGCCATGATGACTTCATGGTAGAAATGACCACAGTTGGAGAAATCAGTCTTTCTCCAGGAATTTTTTCTAATTTGAGCTAGCAGGGAGGTCACTCTTGGCTGTTTCATGAAGCTACAACGGTGTGATTGCTGGTGACCAAATTCTCTGTTTCTTGGAGAGTCTGTCTGCAAGGAGGAGGAGAGGGAAAGGGAGAGGGAGAGGTAGAGGGGGAGGTGAGTTAGTTTTCAGTTTCTGTGGTCTCCTAATCTGCCTGTTTTCCTAAAACTCTCCTTTGCATCTGTGGGCTACCTCAGGATCCTTCTCCCTGGATTCTCCCTTCCTCCCCTCCCTCCCCTTCCTCTCCTCCCTCCCTCCCTCCCCTTCCTCTCCTCCCTCCCCTTCCTCTCCTCCCTCCCCTTCCTCTCCTCCCTCCCTCCCCTTCCTCTCCTCCCTCCCCTTCCTCCCCTTCCTCCCCTTCCTCCCCTTCCTCCCTCCCCTCCCCTCCCCTCCTTTCCCCTTCCCCTTTCTTCCCCTTCCCCTTCCACTTCCCCTTCCCTTTCCCCTTCCCCTTCCACTTCCCCTTCCCTTTCCCCTTCCCCTTCCCCTTCCCCTCCTTATCCTTCCTTCCTTCCTTCCTTTTTCCTTCCATCCCCTTCTCTCTCTCTCTTTCTTTCCTTCTTTTGTCTCTTTCTTTACTTTTCTTTTTCTTTCTCTCTCTTTCTTTCTACTTCCTTCCCTCTCTCCCTTTCTCCCTCCCTCCCTTTCTTCCTTTCCTTTCCTTTCCTCCCTTTCTTTTCCTTCCTTCCTTCCTTCCTTCCTTCCTTCCTTCCTTCCTTCCTTCCTTCCTTCCTTCCTTCCCTCCCTCCCTCCCTCCCTCCCTCCCTCCCTCCCTTCTTTCTTTCTTTCTTCCTTTCCTTTCCTTTCCTTTCCTTTCCTTTCCTTTCCTTTCCTTTTCTTTTCTTTTCTTTCCTTTTCTTTTCTTTCTTCTTCCTCATTCTTTCTCTCTCTCTTTCTGTCCCTCTCATGCTAGTTTGGGTTGAGGTTTCTGTCACTTACAAACAAAAGTGTTCTATTATAACAAAATTTCCATACTAGTGGCAGCCCTTCTTTTCTGGAATCTCTCTCTTTTTTGGTTTTGTGGCTCTCAGGTGTCCCAGCTCTCTAACTGGATCCCCACTCTTCCTTCTGCTGGCTGCTGTTTCTTCTGCTGCTCCATGGTGTCTTTACCCGTGATTCTGTACTTCCCTGTCTACTTTTTGCTTTCTAGCCATTATCCTCAGATAGCTCACCTACTCACACAGCACTAACTGTCACTGCTCGGGGAGACCCTTCAACTCTCCACCCTAGAGCTCCAGTGGCTGGTCTGGATGACAGCTACATCCATATAATGCCTCACAATGGTCCAGAAACGTATTACTACAGTGTGCAAGAAAAACATGGGCTTTTGAAACTAGGCAGGCCTGAGTATAAATACTGGATCTAAGCATAATGAACTATGGGCATATCTTAGAGATCTTGCAGGTTTGGTTCCAGAACACTGCAATAAAGCAAACATGGCAATAAATAAAATGTTTCAATGAAGTGAATATCACAATGAATTGAGTCACATACATTTTTTGGTTTCCCAGGGGTTAAAAAACTTATGTTTACAATATACTGTAGTCTGTGAAGTATGTAATAGCATTATGTCTAAAAATGTAAGTATGTAATTAAAATACTTTTTTGTCAAAAAATGCTAATGATCATCTGAGCCTTTAGCGAGTTGAAATATTTTTTGCTGGTGGAGAGTCTTGCCTTGATGTTGATGGCTGCTGACTGATCATGGTGCTGGTTGCTGAAGGTTGGGTGGCTGTGGCAATTTCTTAACATAAGACAACAATGAAACTTGCTGCATTGATGGACTCTTCTTTTCCTGAAAGGTTTCTAGGTAGCATGTATTGCTGTTTGATAGCATTTTACCCATGGTAGAACTTCTTTTAAAATTGTAGTCAATCCTCTCAAACCCTGCTGCTTGTTTTTCAACAGAATTTATGTAATAAACTAAATCCTTTGTTGCAGTTTCAACAATGTTCACAACATCTTCACCAGGAGTAGATACCGTTTCAAAAGAAAAAAAAACACAATTTTTTCCTCACTCATAGAAGCAACTCCACATTTGTTAAAGTTTTATCATGACATTGCCGTAATTCAGTCATATCTTCAGGCTCCATTTATAATTCTAGTTGTCTTGCTATTTCCATCACATCTGCAGTGACTTCCTCTACTGAAGTCTTGAACCTTTCCAAGTCATTCATGAGGGTAGGAATCAACTTCTGGGAAACTCCTGTTAATGTTGACATTGTAACTTCCTTCCATGAATCGTGAATGTTCTTAATGGTATCTAGAATGGTGAATCCCTTTCCAGAAGATTTTCAATTTACTTTTTCCAGATCCATCAGAGGAATCACTATCTATGGCAGCTATAACCTTATAAAAGGTATTTCTTAAATAATAAGACTTGAAAATGGAAATTACTCCTTGATTCATGGGCCACAAAATGGATGCTGTGTTATTAGGCATGAAAACAACACTATTACCCTTGTACATCTCTGTCAACACTCTTGGGTGACCAGGTACATTGGCAATAAGCAGTAATATTTTGAAAGGAATCTTTTATTTCCGAGGAGCAAATCTCAACAGTGGGCTTAAAATATTTGTAACTCATGTTGTAAAAAGATGTGCTGTCATCCAGGCTTTGTTGTCCCATTTATGGAGCCAGGCAGAGTAGATTTAGCATGGTTCTTAAGGGCCCTTGGACTTTCAAAATGGTACATGAATACTGGCTTCAACTTAAAGTTGTCAGTTGTATTAGCCCCTAACTAGAGAGTCACCCATTCCTTAGCAGTTTGAAAGCAGGCATTGACTTCTCTCTAGATGTGAAAGTCCTAGATGACATCTTCCTCCAACAGAAGGCTGTTTCATCTGCACTGAAAATCTGTCATTTAACATAGTCACCCTCATTGATGATCTTAGCTAGATCTTCTGGATAACCTGCTGCAACTTTTACATCAGGAGTTTGAGACCAGCCTGGCCAACATGGTGAAACCCCGTCTCTACTAAAAGTAGAAAAATTAGCTGGGTATGGTGGCACACGCCTGTGGTCCCCAGCTACTTGGGAGACTGAGGCAAAAGAATTCCTTGAACCTAGGAGGTGGAAGTTGCAGGGAGCTGAGATTGCACCACTGCACTCCAGCCTTGGTGACAGAGTAAAACTCTGTCTCAAAAAAAAAAAAAAAAAAATTGTGCCTGTATATCTTGTGTTTTGATCAGGACACATTTGGTTGTATGAAAATCCATCCTCACTAGTAAAGAGGTGTTTTAATTTAGAGAAATAAGGAGCATCTCACTGGCATCAAATAGCAAGAGACAAAGTATATAGGTCGGCTGTGGTGTTCAAAAACCTGTCTACAAATTACTTGACATTTCTCCATCAATAGAGAGGGTCTGTTTCACCTCCCCTAAACTACTTCTGGCCTCCACGCCTTGCTGCTGAGTGTAGAATGCATCAGGAGTGGATGCCTCATGACTTCCTCGGCTAGGTCATAAAAGGCAATGCAGCTTCTGCCCAGCTCTCTCGGCAGACCCAGGCCTTTGGAGCATTGAGCAGCTTCCAGGAAGACTTACAGGTTTCTGAAACCACCTTGAAGGGAGAGACCATGTGGAAAGACCATGCAGAGATAGAGAAAGATGCCCGAGGAGCCCAAGTTGTTTCAGCCCCACCTGTGTGATCCTCCCAACTCAGGCCTCCAAGATGCAAGTGAGCCATCCATCCATCCATTGATTGCAGCGTCAGCCACTGTTTGATGGCAACCACATGACAGACCTCAAGTGAGAAGCACCTCACTGAGCCCAGCCTACCCCAGAAATGTGCGAAATAAGAATAATATGATTATCGTTCCTTCATACAGCTCAGTTTTGGGGTGATTTGTTACAGATCAATAGAAAACTGAACATAGGTTGAGGGTATAAGATTTGGAAAGCTGAGTTTATGCCCTCTGTCTCTGATGAGGCTACGAGGCCTTTTGTCCCTGCATTTTACTGTGCCCCGTGCTTTCTTCATCTGCATCTCTCTGCAGCTGAGGTTTCTGTTGCTCAGGACTCCTCTGCTCTCCACAACTTCAGCTTTGACTCATGTGGCTCTGGCTTTGGTTTTGAACTCCTACCATCTCCTAACAGACCCAAACTCTGGTTCACTTGGTTGAGATCCTCAGTAGAGTGAACTTGATCACCTCACCATGGTCTATGGGATAGATTCCCTGGGTGAGACGCCTCAAGGTGGTCAATTGTGGCTGAGAGTTGTGTGTGGGAATATCAGTGTGGTAGCAAGGATGCAGGCAGAGTTAAAATATTTTAAACAAAGGTGAGGATGGGAAGGCAGTGGTCAGCATCTTGAGCTCAGCTTAAGCAATTTATTTTCCTTTTTTGCATTCATAACTAAAAATTTGATGTTGAGAGTAAATAGGCAGAGATGCTTAAATTAATTTCTCAGAGTTTTGGTTATCAAATGATAATCTATGTATAAAATATCCAATACAGGTGCCTGGCAGATGAAAGACAATCAACAAGATTAACTTCTCTCTGCCTTCTGCCCTTCTTTTTTCCTGTCTAAAAGAAAAAAAAAATTCTAAAATCCAATTCCTTGTCTTAGCATTTTAAGTTGCATTCCTTTCAACCTCATCCTCCTCCAGTTCTCTGCTGAACCTTGTACCCTGGCCAAACAGTTTGTTTTAAATAATCCAGGAAATAATGGGAGATTTTTCATGCTTTCTTCATCATTGCACAAGTGATTTTCATACAGTAGTTTCTAAGTAAACATTTTGGGATGGATTGGCTGTCGATCAATTCATCTAGAAGTCATATAAATCATGATGATTGGTCATTCAGAGCCAATCCCCGACTGACCAGTCGTCAATCTTTCAGTGGCTGCCTGTGGCTGAGTGGATGAAATTCACACTCTCATCATGCCTTACAAAGCCCTGTGTGATCTTGTGTCTGCTACCTCCCCATCATTGCTCATTAATCTTCAGACAAACCATCCCTTTCCTTGTTTATTACACAGCTCCTTCCTGCATGAAAAACGTCCATCCATGCTATTCCATGTTTCTGAAACATTCTTCCTCTTACCTCTTCACCTGTCTATCTTCTGAGTCTTAACTTAAAGATCACTTTCTCACTGCCTTCTCCTTCTGCATTACACTAAGTCATGTCCCTTATTCTGTCTTATCATGGGACCTGGAACTTTCCTTCACTACATTCATTGTAATGACAATAACATCAATATATATAGGCTGATTTATATAGTATCTATACCCAACTAGACTGCAAACAACTTGAAGGCAGTGGTTGTGTCTGTCTCATTCACAATTGTACCTCTGATGTTTATCATGGTGCTTGGCTCAATGTAGACATTGAGCCATTATATGAATAAATAGAAGATGGTCACTAACACTTATTTGGTGCTTACAGCATGCCAGGCGTGTTGTAATCTCATTTAATAAGATTGAGTGAATGAGTAAATGTGCATAATGTAAACTGTTCTTCTGATTTAGAAAAAAAGTCAGTATTTTAAAGCCTTCACACACTATAGCACATCTCCTAGGTGCTCAGTGGATGGTATACTATCAACTTACTTTACTAAGTTTGACAGCACTGTCTAAAGAACCCTCTGAGACTCTCTGTGTAGCAGAAGAAATTACCTAGTACTGTCATTGTGATTCTGAGTGAAAGAGGGCAGGTTGGGTTCAGCCTTTTCTCCACATTTCAGTCCTTGGTTTGCTCTGGTTTCCTCTGACCTGTAACACTATCTGATAGAAGATTCTCAAGGCCTGATCATTTTTAGATGTTTATTTGCCTCTCTGCTCGCTAAGATGTTCATGCCTATTTATCACCTACACTAAAGAACAGGGCTGGCCCGCCAGAAAATAGCTGACAGATGAGGTTGTGTAATGAGAAAATTAGAACTTCACAACTCCTGTGCAAGCTTAGAGTCCATCGTAATAGCTTGGAGCTTGCAGCAGCTCCTGAGTAGAAGGGAGACCTGATTCCAGGAAGAAATATGATAATTGGAGGCCCGGGGGAGGTCGACTGACTTTGGCCAAATAGGAAATTACCTTCAGTTGCTCTGTTACTGTAATTCAGCAACTCCAATTATCACAAGGTGATAAAGTGTACATGTCTGGATCCATTAAAGGAGCTTTAATGAAATCATTATACTTATGATGCCTAATTGTAGCTGGTATTACTCCCATGATTAGTGTAGGGCTAGTGAAATATAAGGAATCAAAGAACGGGCCAGTTAATACAATATGTGAAAATTCTCCCATGCTGCTTCACGTTTAGGGTGAGGATTGGGCAGAGAGAAGCACAAAGCAGAAAACAGCTCCTCTGGGAGGGAAAGAAAGAGTAGGTGCTTCTAAACTCTGGACTGATTGTTACTCAAGCAATGAATCTGATTCGGAGCTTTCTGGTTGCCATGGCAGGTGAGGAAACAAAAAGATACTCAATGTTCATTTCTTGACAACAGGCAGCACACACATTTATCTACCAAAACAGCATTCTTTAAATTTCTGCAACTTAATTCAAATAGAAATTTATCACTTGGCTTCTGGTAGCTTCTTCCTCCTCTAATTCCCTTATGGCCTCTCCTCCCGACTTTGAGCTAAGCACCAATTCATCTCCTATTCTACCTCCTTCACTTCTCTTTTTCAATCTGTAGAAACAGGGAAGAGTTTGGTTGAAAATTGTTTTATCATCAGCACAGAGGTTCTTCCACTGTCTTTCTGAGCCTCAGTTTTCTCTTCTGTGAAAATGGTGATTGTGTTATCGCTTTAGCAGAGCTGTTTACATAATCAGTGCTTATTCTACAAATGTGTAGTGAGTGCTTTCTGTGTGCAGGACTGTGCTTGTATAATAGACATTGCGCATAATATGACATAGTTATCCTCAACTGTAAGTGTAGGAAGGCTGTGAAGGCACTTTGCTTGTTCAATAAATAAATAAACCTCTTGCTAACAACCATATATACATATATATATATATGTTTTTTTTTTTTTTTTAAAACAGGCCAACTGCTTTAAATCGGCCAATTTCCTAGACAATGCCAGAAATGCTCACCATGAAGACGTACGTTATATCCCTTTATGCCTAAGGAATATTTTGCTATGCATTGTCATAAACGCAGGAATGATTATGTTCGTTTTATAGATGAGAAAACTGAGGACTTGAGAGGTTAATTGACACTGAATCTGAGTTAGCAGCAGCATATAGGAAGTTTATCTTCCTGGTTTTCTCAAATGGGGGATGCATATGATTTTCATAATTGCTGTACAGTTATTTGGAGCAGGATGCTGGTTGTTGACTTTTAAATTTGGATTTATATCATATGCCATCTTCTAACCCCTATAATTATTTTTAAATTATGATGTACCATAGGCTTATTGTAAAACATGAAAAAAAAAACCCCAGAGTATGTATGAAAGGTGATAATGTGAAAACCCCTGCCCCCGTTTGTCTCTTGTATCCCACCCTCCACAGTTGATCACTCTTCACCGTTTTGGACACCTTAGGCAGGCTGGAGATTCTGCCAGAATTTTAAAACATTCAATAATATGATGAGCCTAGAAATGCCAATCACTTCTTCCAGCCTGATGGGCTTCCTGGGGGAGTTATGTGCTAAAAGCAGACACCCAGTGGGAGATACAAAACTGCCTTATTAGGAGCAGAGACAGTGACTGATACCTACTGGTGCAGAAGTCTGCACTCCCACTTGGAGGCAGGAAGCAAAGAACCACCCATGTTTTTAATGCAGTGACCCGGCCCATTAGCACCCTTGTTTAATCAATGTCTTAGGTTTTGGTCAGTTAGACTGGAGATACCTCTTCCCTTTGGGGAAGCTAAGGAAGAGCTGTGGTGGTGGTGGAGTGGCTTGTAGCATCTTTTCTCCATGGGGTTGTATAAACTAGCCTGGACTTGAGTAGTAGTACTGTTCCTACCCTGCAGCCCAGGTCTTCCTACATCCCCACAGTTCTCTCTTGACTGCAAGCCATGGGAAGCCTGGCGAGCAGCATTTGCACCAGCTTTAGCATCTTATCTCCCGGCTTCTCTGGGCAGTTTCCCTCTAGACCTTTCCTGGTCACAGGTCTGGCTTCTGACTCTTTAAAGATCCCAGGTGCCCACCCAGTGTGGTGTAGCGCTCTTTGAAATGCCTCTTCTCTCAGCCTTCATTTTCCTCCCAGGTTTGGGATCAGAAACGCCTGACCTTGGTGCTGGAAGGCAGGCTGTTCTGTGTTCTCGAGTAGGAAGTGTCTCTGTCAGGCTTGAGCTGGCTTAAAATGGATCTGCCTTACATTGATATAAAAGCGTTTCGGATCTGTTCATGTACTCATTGCTCACAAACTATCTTTTAGTGTCTGTGGTGATGCCAGTTCCTGTGTGTGTATGTGGCCAAGTAGGGGTGGGTTGTTTACATATATGAATCAGGATCTTCCTTCTCCACAAAATTTATTTCATTCATTCAGTATTTATTGAGCATCTACCATATGGCAAACGCTGTGTAGCTAGGTGCTGGAGATATAGAGGTACAAACAAGGTCTCACGTCTTTCCTCACATATCTTAGACACTAGTGGAGAACAGAGACAAAAAAGTAAACATGAGGCTGGGTGCAGTGGCCCACACCTATAATCTCAGCACTTTAGGAGGCCGAAGCAGGCAGATCACTTGAAGCCAGGAATTTGAGACCAACCTGGCCAACATGGTGAAACCCTGTCTCTACAAAAAATATAAAAGTTAGCCAGGTGTGGTGGCACATGCCTGTAATTTCAGCCACCTGGGGGGCTGGGGCACAAGAATCGCTTGAACCCAGGAGGCAGGTGTTGCAGTGAGCCAAGATCGCACTCCAGCCTGGGTGACACAGTGAGACTTTGTCTCAAAAAAAGTAAAAAAAAAAAAAAAAGCATGAAAATACAAACCATGATCCTTTTATGCTACAGATACAAGATGTTTCTACTTGTAAAGTTGTATTCACATTTCTTGAGACAATGTGGTGTGGTTGGCAGTGCATGAATAGCTTATCTACATTTTTTAAGCTTTATTTTTTTTTTCAACTACAAATTGAAGGTGCTAGCTGCAACTGAATCAAAGCGGGTACCCCTGGTGGAGGTTTCTTTCTAAGGCCAGTGCCTAAGGCGAAAACTGAGCATAGTCAAAATTTCCCCCTTAAAAAAATTTACAAATCCTTTCAATCATTCACAAAGTCCAACATACATAGTTTTCCATATACTTTACAATGTATAAATTCACAACATAAGCAATTCATGGGCAATCATATATAGTATTTGAGTTGATATGCAAATTTTAATTTTGTAGTACTGTATTTGTAAATTTTTGAAGATGGCTAAACTATGAAATTGCTAATATTTGAAACTTTTAAACCTATAAAAATTGTTATTTCACCTGATCCAACCCGATAAGTCACTATTTTTCTCTTTTGCCCTATACAGCATTAAATTGATGTTATTCTATATGGGACTCTAACTGCAAAGAATTTTTACAGTGATACCGTTTTTGGGGGTGATAGAAATATTCTAAAAATTGGGATTATGGTGATGGTTACACAACTCTGTAAATTCACTAAAAGTCATTAATTTGAACTCTTAGAATGAGTACATTTTGTGATATATAAATTATGCCTCACTAAAACTATTAAACAAAATGAAAGAGCTCAAGACCAGACACATGGCTGAGGTCTGGTATATGGAGTTTTCCATGATGCATTTGATGAGGTATCTCACAACATCCCTTGTGAGTTAAGTCAGGTCTGGCTATTCTGTATAAGAAAAGGCTCAGAGGGGTAAGGTGACTAAGCCAAGGTCACACAGCATGTACCTGGCAGAGTAGGGATGGAAATACCATCTGGGACTGAGACACTAGGCCGATTTCATTTCTTTCATGCAACCGGAGTTGGAGGAGCTCCCCTCCTTCTCCCTATCCCTCTGAATGCTCTGACTTGGTTTGCTCCAAAATATATCTTGGGAACTGAGCAGCCTGGGAGTGGAATGACTGTGGAAAATGGATTTGCACAACTGCCTCCCTGGGCGGCCCACTTTGGAAACCATTTGTGACCTGTAATTGACCATGACGATACAAAAATTGGAAGCTGAAAATTATAAACATCTGAGGTTATTAGATGGTGAAATTGCAGCTTCCCATCACCCTGCTGCTTCCTGACTTCTCAGTTTTGCTTCTGGGGGCTAGAGCTTGTCAAATCCTCATGATACATCCCCCCTCCCTTGCCTGAATGTGCTCCAGGCTACCTGTTTCCTCTGCTCAGGGGAAAATGGACAAGAACCCTGGTTCCCAACTGGGTGAGCCACTATGCAGAGGAGAGAAAAACCTCTACTTGTCCCATCAGATTCTATCACATCGCATCCCTTTGAAGCTGTGCATCTGATCTGAGTCATCATCAGGGCTCCCCACTTGCTTGGCCTGACAAGGGCTTGCAAGGCCTCCCGTTACCTCTCTAAGCTCATCACCCTCACTCTGACCTTAATCTCTCCCTGCTCAAGATGATTGACTAACCTCCTGGCTACTCCTCCAATGTGTCAACACACTCCTGCCTCCACGTGTTGGCACTGGCAGCGCCCCTACCTGTAATGCTCTTTCCCCAGACATCTTCATGGCCAGCTCCTGCAAGCCTTTGGCCAAATGTCACCCTTTCAATGACGTCTACCCTGACTACCAGGCTCTATCAGACACCCGCAGTTTCTTTTCTCCTTACTCTGCTTAATTTTTTCCCACGTTGCTGATTATCTTCCACAACAACATATCATATAATTTGTATGTCCCATTTAGGATTCATTGTCTACTTTCCTCCTGGGGATATCAGATCCTCGAGGGCAGTGCTATTGCCTATTTATTTACTGATGCATCCTAAGTGTCAATGAAGAGTGCAAATTAATCTCCAATAAAACTTCACGGCATCTTTTTTTAAATGACAGCTTTAGCGAGGTATAATTCACATATCATGCAATTCGCCTATTTAAAGTGTACAATTTAATGTTTTTTAGGATGTTTGCAGGGCTGTGCAACCATCACCACAAATCGAACATTGTCACCACCCTCAAAAGAAACCCTGTACCCTGTAGCCATTTTTCATTTCTCTCTAACCTCCTGTTAGGAGAGGCAGCCACTAATCCACTTTCTGTCTCTAGATTTGCCTCTTTGAACATGTTATATAAATGGAACCATGCAGTATATTTTGAAGCTTTAGCCATGTTGTAGTGTATGCTAGTACTTTGTTTCATTTTAGAGCTGAATAATCCATTGTGCGAGTATATTACATTTTATTGATATATTCATTAGCTCATAGATACTAGGGTTATTTCTACTTTTTGACTATTATAAATATTGCTACTATGAATGTTCACATACAAGTTTATGTGTAGACATATGTTTTCTGTTATCTCGGGTATATACCTAGGAGTGGAATTACTGGGTCTTCTGGTAACTCTCTATTTAACCTTTTGAGAAACTGTCAGACTTTTTTTTAATGGCTGCACCATTTTATAATCTTACCAGCAGCATACGAGGGTCATCTTACGTGTTTTAAAAGTTAAACGTCTCAGTCAACAAAGAGATCCTAAATGTTTTGCTGAACAAAACATTCTGATGTCATTCAAACACGTATCACTGTGTTTCTTTCAAATAGGTATTTTTGAGATGACTTTTCTCCTTTCTCTCTTCTCTGTGTGTTTCAGACTCCCATTCCCTAGAAACATTTTGAAAGAAGTCTTGGGAATTCCCAGGGATACCAGGATGCATTTGAGATCGACGTATTAAACTAAAGTGAGGTGGTCCTGGCCTCTGGTGGCTGAGCATTTTTGTGCAGTGTGGCCCTTATAAATGACAGGGCCTGGTTGTAAATTGTGATTTTGTGGTCTTTTTCCACAATGTGCAGAATAGTGCTCTACATAAAAGTGGAACTTGGACATAACAGGTGTTCAGTTAGTATTTTTAAAATAACTGGCTGAAGTAATCATGGCAGGTGTAGTCTCAGATGTTGGGAGTGCTCAAAGTCTACTTGCTTCCTTAAATATTTATTGTTCCTTATAGTGACCCTGAGGGTAGAGCAGATGTTGTTGGTGCCATGCTCAGATACCCCCTACCTTCAGCCCACTCCAGAGGTTACCGGCAAACTATTCTGGTATGTGGTGGCAGCTCTATGTCTCTGTCTGAGGGCATTTTTTGGTCACAGATGGTTGTTCACCATGCATGTGCAGCAGCCAGAATTTCTGGGGACCCCAGGAACAACTCAATCATTGAGGGCTGGGAGTTGATGATAAATACCCCAGCTTACTTGCCAGCCAGTTGGGGAAAAATCCTTGGATGTAACCACAGTCTCAGGATCCCTAATGGGATTGGGCCCAGTGGCCCAAAGTGGTAACCAGCCCTCTTTTCTGGCTTACTTTTAATTCCTGTCCCATTCCCCACTCCCTCTTGGGGCTATTGGGATCACATCACAAATACATGATTGTCACCTGAATCCTTGTCTCAGCATCCACTCCTGATGAAGCCCAACCTGAGGCAACCCTTAGGATTTTGTATTCATGGACTACCTGGCTGGTCAGCAGAAAGCAGCTCCTGGTCTGTGATAGTCCTGCCGGACACCTGGCAGTGAGTAAAGATTTGGTTTGAATTTGCATGTCAGAGATTTGGAATTGGGACTAATCAGCTGTGACTGGTGATTCCAGGATGCACCAGAGGGAGGACAGATGGTATTATGAGTGCTTGGAGAGGGCAAGGCAGCATGTGGGAGGGGCAATCTGCAACTCAGGGATTATACAGAGTGTCCCTCGCCAGGAGTATTAGTTTGTTTTGCATTGCTATAAAGGAATACCTGAGACTGGGTAATTTATAAAGAAAAGAGGTTTATTCGGCTCATGGTTCTGCAGGTTATAAAAGCTTGGTGCCAATATCTGCTCAGCTTCTGATGAAGCCTCAGGGAGCTTACAGTCATGGTGGAAGGGAAGGGATAGCAGGCATGTCACATGTTGAGAGAGAGACGAAGAGATTCTAGGCTCTTTAACTCTTTAGCTCTTGCATGAACTCATTACAAAGGTGAGAGCACCAAGCCAGTCATGAGGGATCCACCTCCATGACCCAAAGGCTCACTTCCAACTAGGGATCACCTTCAACGTTTGGGATCACATTTCAACATGAAATTTGGAGGAGATAAATATCCCAACAATATCATTCTGCCTTTGGGCCCTAAAATCTCATGTCCTTCAAACATTGCAAAATAAAATCATCCCTTCCCAATAGTCCCCCAAAGTCTTAATTTGTTCTACCATGAATTGAAAAATCAAAAGTTCAAAGTCTGATTTTATAATCAAGGCAAGTTCTTTCCATCTATGAATCGCTAAAGTTAAAAACAAGTTATTTAGTTCCAAGATTCAATAGTGGTACAGGCATTGGGTAGACATGCCCATTCTAAAAGGGAGAGATTGGCCAAAAGAAAGGGCAGCATGCCCTGTGCAAGCCCAAAACTCAGTAGGGCAAACATTAAACCTTAAAGCTCCATAATTATCTCCCTTGACTCCATGTCCTGCACCCAGAGCACACTGGTGCAAGGGGTGGGATCCCAGGGCCCTGTGTAGCTCCGCCCTTGTGGCTTTGCAAGGTGCAGCCCCGAAGGCTGCTCTCATGGGTTGAAGTTGAGTGCCTGCAGCTTTTCCAGGCTGAGGTTGCAAGCTGCTGGTGGCTCTATTGTTCTTAGGTCTGGAGGATGGCAGCTCCTTCTCCACAGCTCCACTGGTCAGTTCCCTGGTGAGTACTCTGTGTGGGAGCTCCAACCCCACATTTTCTCTCTACACTGCCTTAGTAAAGGCTCTCTGTGAGGACTTCGCCCTTGTGGCAGGCTTCTGCCTAGGCAGGCTTTCTGTTCCATCTGCTGAAATCTAGGTGAAAGGAACCAAGCCTCCTTCACTTTTGCATTCTGCCAGCCTGTAGAATTAACACCACATGGAAGTTGCCAAGGCTTATGGTGGCTTGTGCTCTTCAAAGTGGCATCCCAAGCTGTACCAGGTACCCTTTGAGCCACAGCTGGAGCTGGGGCAGCTGTGATGGGAGTAGCAGTCTCCAAAGGTGACACAGGGCAGTAGTGTCCCAGGCCTGGGCCCTGAAATCTTTCTTTCTCTGGACTTGTGATGGGAGGGGCTGTTTCCAAGATTTCTGAAATGCCTTCAAGGCTTTTTTCCTGTTGTCTTGGGTATTAGTACCTGGATCCCTTTTAGTCATGGAAATCTCTCTAGCAAGTGGTTGCTCCACAGCCTACTCGTATTCCTCTCCTGAAAATGCTGCTTCTCTATGACATGGTCAGGCTGAAGATTTTCCAAATGTTTATGCCATGCTTCTCTTCTTAATTAGAGAGAAAAAATTGGTACCAGGAGTGAGGCATTTGTATAAAGATACCTGAAAATGTGAAAGCCACTTTAGAACTGGGAAATGGACAAAGGTTGGAAGATTTTGGAGAGCTCAGAAAAAGACAATAAAATGAGGGAAAGTTTGGAACTTCTTAGAAACAGCTTAAGTAGTCGTGACCAACGTGCTGATAGAAATACGGGTGGTGAAGCCTAAGCTGAGGCCGTCTCAGATGGAAATGAAGAATTATTGGATACTGGAGCAAAGTTTGCCCTTGTTATGCCCTAGCGAAGAACTTGGCTGCATTGTGCCCAGGTCCGAGCAATTTGTGGAAGGGTGAACTTAAGACTGATGATGGAAGACTAATGGAAGAAATTTCTAAGCAGTAAAGCCTTCAACATGTAGCATGGCTGCTTCTGACAACCTGTGATCAGATGTGGAAACAAAGAAATGACTTAAAATTGGAACTTATGCTTGGAAGAAGAGCATAAAATTTGGAAAATTTGCAAGCTGGCCACGAGGTAGAGTAGGAAAGAGTGTTTTCAGAAGAGAAATACAAGTTGGCTGTGCAGCAACCACTTGCTAGAGATATTTGCAAGAGTAAAAGGGAGCCAAGTGCTGAAAATGAAGACAGTGGAAAAAAGGCCTCAAACTCATTTCAGAAATCTTTGAGGCAGCCCCTCCAATCACAGGTCCAAAGGAAAGAATGGTTTTGGGGGTCAGACCCAGAGTGCCACTGCCCTGTGCTTCCTCATGACCCTGCTCTTCACATCTTGGCAGCTCTGGCTCCAGTCTTAGCTCAAAGGGTCCCACATATAGCTTGGGCTGCTGCTCTGAAAGGTGCAAGCCGAAAGCTTTGGTAGTTTCCATGTGGTATTAAGTCTTCAGGCTGGCAGAATGCAAAAGTGAAAAAAGCTTGGAAGCTTCCACCTAGATTTCAGAGGATGTGTCAGAAAGACTGAGTGCCTGGGCAGAAGACTGACACATGGGTGGAACCCCACAGAGAGCCTCTACTAGGGCAGTGTGGAAGGGAAATGTCCACCAGGGAACTGCCTAGTGGAGATGTGGGAAGGGGGCTGCCCTCCTCCAGACCTGAGAAAGATAGAGCCACCAGCAGCTTGCAGCCTCAGCCTGGAAAAGCCACAGGTACTCAACTCCAACCTGTGAGAGCAGCCTTGGGGGCTGCACCCTGCAAAGCCACAGAGGCAGAGCTGCCAAGGCATTGGGATCCCACCCCTTGAACCACTGTGCTCTGGATGTGGGACATGGAGTCAAGGATAATTTTGGACCTTTAAGGTTCAATGTCTGCCCTGCTGGGTTTTGGACTTGTGTGGGGCTTGTTTTCCCTTTCTTTTAGCTGATTTCTCCCTTTTAGAATAGGAATGTTTACCCAATGCCTGTATCACCACTGTATCTTGGAAGTAAATAACTTGTTTTTCATTTTACAGGCTCACAGCTATATCTTGAGTTTCAGATGAAATTTGGACTTTGGATTTTTCAGTTGGGGCTGGAAGGAATTAATACTTTAGGGAACTAAAGGATGATTATATTTCACAATAAGAGAAGGATATGAGATTTGGTGGGGGGTCAAGGAGAAAACAATATAGTTTGGATGTTTGTCTCCTCCAAATCTTATGTCAAAATGTGATCCCCAATGTCGGAGGTGGGCCTATGGGAGGTATTTGAGTCATGCAGGTAGATCCCTTATACCAAATACATTTACACAACTAATTAAGAATAAAGGATGAAAGGAATTGTAAGACCTTATGGACTGTGTGTCTCTTCTCAGATGTCAGTTTCATGCTACCCTCATGGTAAGTTCTTGCTGTGTTAGTTCTTAGAGTGAGTTCTGGCTATATTTGTTCTTAGAGTGAGTTCTGGCTATATTAGTTCACACAAGATCTGATTGTTTAAAAGAGAGTGGCACTTCCTCCCTCTGTCTCTCTTTCTCCTTCTCTTTCCATGTGGCATGCCTGCTAACCCTTAGCCTTCCACCATGATTATAAGCTTCCTGAGGCTTCACAGAAGCTGAGCAGATGCTGGTACCATGCTTGTACAGCCTGTAGACCCACAAGCCAAATCAATCTCTTTTTAAACTATGCAGCTTCAGGCATTCCGTTATAGTAATGCAAAATGAACTAACACAATAGGAAGGTACAGATATGTGTGCTCAGGCACCTGTGGATTCAGTTATCCCTGCATGCAGGACTGGTGACACAATTTGTGGGGCCCAGTGCAAAGTGCAAATGCAGGGCACTGATTGAAAAATAATTGGGAATTTCAGTATGGTTGATAGCAGAGCATTAAACCAAGTATGGGTCCCTCTGTGCATGGGCCATGTGAGACCGCACAGGGCCCATGCCCATGGAGTCGGTTCTGCCTAAATGTCTGAATCTCCCTCAGACCCACATTTATGCCCCTGATGTTTGCTTTAGAAACATCCTTGCAATCCTTGCTCTGCCAGGCTGGACCCTCCTTACTGGCCCCTCTGCCCCCAGGCATTCTGCCTTCCAATGCATCCTTCATACTGTGCACAGAATGATTGTTGTAAAACACAGCTGTGATCACTTTACCTCTCTCCTCAGAAGTCTTTAATGGCACCCCACCGACTGTGGCTGTGGTTTGAAAATCGTGATGGGCAGGCCCCCTTGGGGGCTCTGAGTCTGCCGCTGAGGGTGACAGAGGTTGTGCTCGCTGCCTCCCTCATTCCCATTTCAAACACAGCAGAACCATTTTTATCTGTTTTGCATATATATTGGGCTTCCACATAAGATTTCATTTGAGAACAAGTTTCTACTCCTAAAATAAAAATCATTCTGGAAGCTACTGGCCGCAGAATTAAATCCAAGCTTCTGAGCTTAGCATTTAATGTCCCCAATGCTCTGCATTAGAGGTTGGCCATTTCAGGCCCATGGGCCAAATCCAACCCATGGCTAAGGATGATTTTTGCATTTTTAAATCGTTACATGTTAAATGATTATATAAATACTTACATGATATCGTATCCCCCATTTGGCCTCTTGGCCTGCAAAGCTTCATATTTACTATCTGGCCCTTTAAGAGAAAGTGTACTGATCCCTGATCTAGCTCCAGCATTTCTTTCCACAGTTAACTTTCAGGATTTCAGGACATTTATCCTACAGAGCCTGGCTTAGTCCCTTACAAAGGTAGGACAATTATATGCCTGGTTTGTTGTCCTGGCATCATTATTCATATTAATAGAGCCCGTTTCACTCTCCTAAGTGTCTTTGGGAAGTAAATTATATTGTCATCCTATATATAACTGACAAATGAATTGTAAGGAAGATCAAAAACCAGCAGATTTTGTGACAAATTATATTATGTTTGATACTTAGGGCATCTCCTAAAGAGGTTCCAAGTTTTGTCTGTTTGAGCTAATACCCAGAAATGACAAGCATTATAAAAAAGAATGGCCTTAAAAATAATTACTATGCTTCTGTTATGTATGTGATGGATTTCTAGCGCTAATGGCATCTTTGCTTGCCTAATTTTCTTAAAAGGATTTAACCAATCTATCTGATTTTTAAAAGCAGCATGAGGTATGTTAACAGAAACCCATGTTGGGACACAAATGCAGTCTCATACTAGGTATTGAATATTTTGTTTAGAGAAAGGCTATATTTAGGGGGTGGGGGAGGAGTTGTCCTTTCATCTGCTATTCTAGGAAATGAACCATTTTGCTACTTTCTGTGCCTGGAGCACAGCATGGGTGTTCATCTGTAACAGGCCCAACTTTTAGAAGATGCCGACTCCAAATGACCTGGATATTATCCAAATAAGTGCTTTTAAATTCCCAGTAATAACTAACCAAGCATGAAGAGTAACTCAATTTTGGATGAATCTAATCTTATTTATAAACAGGCGCCTACAGAAATTCCGAAGTTTAACATAATTTAGAAAGTTGAGATGCAAAAGCATGCTTCCTAATGATCTTTCTGCCATCCTGTTTTTAAAAATTTATTCAGCCAAGGAGCATGTTCAGGGGACATGTATGCTTCCAGATTTAAGCACCAGAGAAAGTACGAAGAATAACTTTACCCATTCTCTGTCCTCCAGGAACCTAGTTCTGGTATTTAGGGCCAGTCGGTGCCCTTGGTGATATGGCAATGGGCTGCTCACCAGGCTGAGGGGTTTTTAAATCTCAGAAGAGGTGTATTGTTGTTGTTGTGACAAATAGCTTGAGGAAAACTAAAAATGGCTAAAAGAGTAGAGAATGATGTGAATGATGTTTTTATACAGGGTGGTCTGGGAAGGCCTCTGTGGGGAGGTGATATCTGAGCAGAGTGAGTCCATAGGGTCTTACAACCCATTTCATTCTTCATTCTTGATTAGTTGTGTAAATGTATCTGGTATAAGGTCCATGAACTCCTTCAAGGAGGCTCAGACCTCCTCCCTACCCCCAAGTACTAAAAGAGACCAGTTTTTTCTCAAAGCCCAAAATAAATAAATTTCAGATACTGCTCAAAAGAAATTTTAACTCCTATTAAATCTGTCAGTTGCCTTATGCTAAATTTATAGACAGGGTCCTCTCCTACGAGTAAGTGATGAAGAGGAGTTGGAAATTCAGCCAAGGGAGTAAGTACAGAGGAATGGTAAGAATTGACTCTGGAATGAGAGAGCAACCTCCTAGTGTTCTTACTGAAATGAGGTGGCCACTATTACTAACAACTCACAGTTGTTGAGTATTTACGTGTCACTGAGTATTTGCCTGTGCCTGGCACTGAACTTGACCCTTCCATGCATTAGCCCAGCAACCACCCCCCCCCCAACAATTTTAGAGAAGTAGAGAGATAGGCTATCAGCTGAACAGAGCCCAGTGGGGTTTAGAAGACAGAGTTGGTGAAAATGGGCCCCTGGGCTGTAAGTTTCATGACGATAGAGACTGTTTGTTTCCTCAGGATTTAGCACAGTGCAAGGCTGTTATCAACGTGCAATAAATATTTGTTGAATGAATGAATGAATGAATAGTACCAGCAAGAAAGCACGGAGGCAGGAGACTAGACATGTGTAGAATTCCATGTGTCTGGAGTCTGGAGTCTGATTTCTCTTCCCTGGTGGGGATATCAGAGTAGATGAAGCTTGGAGTCTCAGGTGAGTGAGAAAGTGTGTGTGGGGTAAAGTTGGAAAGGTGGATTGGGACCTGGAGTGGAGACAATGTTATGAGTACACGGTTTCTATTTCCTGGGGACATAAGAAGACTGTATTTCCCAGCTTCCCTTGGGGTTAGACTGGGGCCATGTGACAGTTCTGACCAATGGACTGAGTGGAGGTCACTTCTGGGCTGAGGCAGTTAAGAGTACATGGGCCTCTTCCACTTCTCTGTTTTCCTGTTGTGGTGACCATGAAGGTCACATACCAAGATGGCAGAGCCACAGGAGTAGCACCCTGGATCTCTGAGTCACTGCTTGGAGGATGGCTACTTAACTAGCACTAGACTTTTAGTGAGGGACAAATATATCTCTGTTATGTTAAGTCACTGAGATTTGGGGGTTTATACGTTACTGTAGTATATCTTATTCTATCTTGAGTAATGCAAGACCAGATTTCTGGGGGCCTTAAATGACAGGCTAAGGACTTTCTGCTCTTAAAGAGCAAAAAGTGCAATTTCTGTTGCCAACAGTCCTCCTACATACTCATCTAGAGTAGGTCCACACGTGTGGGGGAGCCTGAGGGCTTATTCCTGCTGTTGGGGCAGGTGATTCAGTGCCAAGAGAGCATGACTCTCTACGTGCACTCAGAAGATGAGTACCAGGTAAGTGCTTGCTGAGAAAGGCCTTCTCTTCTTTTCCTCTGACCTGATGGTCTTTGTGGCAGTCCAGCTATGTTAGGTGGGCATCAGAAGTGGTCCTGGCAAGAAGGCCTGATCAGAAAGACTAAAAATAAGGTCAGGCTGGTTGTGAAATTTATTTTGGGATGTTCAAAGTGGCTCAGACTGCAGAGTCTGCGTGATTGCTGATAGAGAGGCATCTCTTTTGTGTTAAGACACTGAGGACAGAGAAAAGCAGTGGTTTCAATTTAATCTCCAAATAGTGTTTTTTTTTTTTTTTTTTTTTTTTAAATCATGTCACATGAAACTACTCTGCACCTTGATGTTTCTCACTCAATGCCTATCGCAGACCACCTTTCCCCTCATTCTCCTTAATGGGTGCTTATTGTCTCTTAGAATAGGCATATCATCCTTTCCAAAGACATTTCCCTATTGAGGGACCTTTTTATTTTTGTCTCTGATTCCTCAGTATTATACATGAGGCTACAGTAAACACCCTTGTACACATCCCCTGAACACACGTCCAGTGTTTCTGTAGTGAGACATCTGTGTTGGAAGGTATGAGCCCTTTTTCTGTTGATAGGTACTGCCAAGTTGCTACCCTAAAGGGCTGGGATCATTTATGCTCCAGAGATTGGTGATTTTTAGTAGAATAATTCTCCTGAGGAACTCAGCCCCTGCCTCGTGGTCGAGGAGGAGGGAGCCACAGACCCCGGGGAACACGTGTTTGCCTCCACACCTCTCATTTAATCTGCAGCACAACTTCACGGGAGTCCCATCCCGTGGGTGCTCCCCCTCCACAAAGCTCACATTTAACTCCTGAAAAATGAGAGGACTTAATCCAGTCTCTATCAGATCTAAATCAGAACATTTTTCCCCTTTTGCCATTTTAAATTACCTCTTAGCTCAGCCCCAGACTGAGTAATTCAGAGTTAATGGGATATGAAAGTCATGGTCCATGGCATGATTGCGGGTACCTAGCCAGAGGCAAGCAAGATTTATTCTCTTGGAACCCAACTGGGTTGAAAAGGGTGATAAATCAGCAGGGTTATTGCTAGCTCCCCTTCTCCTGCAAGATTCATTCCAGCTTATCAGAATAATCATCTTAGGTCTGAGACTGGAGATAAACAGCCACATCCAGAGTCCCACTATGTGGTAAGAGGGAGAGATGCCTTTCTGAAATCTCTTTTCCTAGATATCTTTGGATGGGGGTAGGGAGCATGTTATCATCAAACTGCAATCCAGTGAAAAGCATCAGTTTGTATTTGCCCAAGGCACAGACTTGGATTTTGTATCCATGAACACAGCTGGCTTGAGGTTTCTGGTCTGCCTGGGGATGCCGTGTAAAAGATCCTTGGAATCACGTGCTGATTCACTGTGTCCTGTGAACTGATTGCAGGGACACACTTCTCCATGACTTGGCCATTTCTCTCTCCATTATTCTTGATGGAGGCTCTTGGTTCCTCTTTGGTTGTTCTGCAGGGGTTTGGCAATCATTCCCACAGAGAACACTACACTGGTTTTGTGGTCATTCTCTAGACGTTCCCTTGACTTTGTGACCAACCCCATTGGTGGCAACATTATAATGTGGGGCTCATGGAGCAAAAGTCACAGATAAATATGTCTGTGGAATCCTAAGGGGCCACAGCTTACACACATACACACAGAATCACCTTAATTAGTAACCTGAGACTGGGAGCAGTGCTCATGCCTGTAATCCTAGTACTTTGGGAGGCCGAGGTGCATGGATTGCTTGAGGTCGGGAGTTCAAGACCAGCCTGGCCAACATGGTGAAACACTGTCTGCTAAAAAAAAATACAAAAGTTAGCTGGGTGTGGTGGTGGGCGACTGTAATACCAGCTACTCAGGAGGCTGAAGCATGAGAATCTCTTGAACCTGGGAGGCGGAGGTTGCAGTAAGCCAAGATAGCGCCACTGTGCTCCAGCCTGGGCTACAAAGTGAAACTCTGTCAAAAAAAAAAAAAAAAATTGTAACCTGAAAAGTCAAATGCTAGCATTGGCTGAAGTCTCACTTTGGCTTATGCTAAGCTGCTTTATAAGTATTATCTCATTTTATCCCCCAAACTGTTCTGTGAAGTTGACTCTACTATTGCACTCATTTTACAAGTGAGGGAAGTGATGCCTGGAGAGGTTATTAATGGCTTGCTCGAGATCACAGAACTAATAAGGGACTACAGAGCTTATGTTTGCTGCTTCCATGTACATATTTACACAAACATCCATTTACACAAATACATGTGCATGCAGAGATGCATGTGCATGAACATTCAGATTAAAACATGCACGCGCGCACACACACACGCACTCAAGGAGAATGTTCAGCAAATAACTAGCGATTGAGTCTTGTGATTGTTAATTACAACAAAAGCCTGGATTCCTAGCTTTCTTCTCCTTGAAGCTTCCTCACTATGTTTACTGTAGAAGCATAAATAGAAAAAAAGACATTGGCAGGGCGTTCAAATTTGGGGTGTTGCCCGGGAAAGGCTGCAGGGCTGCGTTCTGCGAGGCCAGTCAAAATAAACTTTAGTTTGGGCCCTGGACTTTGGACTGCAGAGTTGGATGCTTATTCATTTCTGCATCAGGAGCAGGCCCATCCCTTGGGCAGATTCACATTAACTGAGGTTAGGATACTGAGCTAGGATCCTGCTGTACAAACTCATCCTCCTAGGAGTTTTTTTCTGGAACTAGATTCACATGGGAATGTACTGGAAATGTCTGGCCTCAAACCAGGGTAGATGGTACTATGATGTTTAAGGGCACAGGGTGAGATATGTCCATCTTACAGTAGGGTTTGTCTGGCCAGTGGGACTGGACATTCTCGCAATCCACTGACCATGGGTTTTTCTGTGGACAGGCCTGAAACAGGTCCAGTCAACCCCTACTTCTGGGAAAACTTGGTCAGTGCTCGTGCAGTTGACCAACCCTCTTCCACTCCATACCTGCTTCTTTAGAGATCTTAATAATATATCTGATCAGATTATAGCCTTGGCTTTCAGATCTAGGAGGCATATCATTCTATTCACCTGCCTCTGCTCAGTTTTTTTTGATTCAGTTCTTGCTAATCTTAAACATTTATTTCATACCAGGAGATCTTATTTTCCTACTTTCCAAGTCCTGAGGGATGCTATGCTTTGTTCTAGTCCCCAAGTACTGAACACATTCATTGCAGAAGATGCTGTTGACGCTCTACACATATCCTATCAGCCAGTCCTGGAGGTCACCTGCAGACAGTCCCCATGTACACCAAAGGCTTCCAGCTATTTCTTGGCCTTAAGGTGTTCTTTGGTCCAGGGAATATGTTCAGCACTCAAACAGGGCAGCATGGAAGAGCTGGGAAGTTTGTACTCTGGGAACAGCCATCAAACAATAAGGGCATGAAGATCCCAGTCTCCTTGTTCTTCAGTGGGACATCGCCGAGGTATGCTCCACAGTCTCTCAGAGGCCCCCAGTGGGAATGAGCCCCAGCTCACCACAGTGGCAACCTGCCTCCTTCATTGGTTCCCTTCCCTTCCCTGTCTCACTTTCCTACTCCCTCCTAGTATTTCCTAAAATCACCTCTCAAATAAACTACTTGCATCCTTGTCTCAGGCTTTGCTTTTAAGGTAAACCCAGACAAAACAGCTACCTGCAGTCTTTACCCAAGAACAGTTTCCATCGATTCCTTGTTCACCACATGGCCTAGCTTCACCTTCCTCTTATCTGAGCCCCTTTTGATAACTTCGGGAAGCACTCAGTCACAGAGGGAAAAACACAAGCATTGAAGCCAGACAGATGTGAGGCTGAATCTTGGATAGGTCACTTATTGACTATATGACCTTACGCAAATTGCTTAATCTCATTAATCTTTTAAACAATGCAGCTAACGATACAAAACTTTCAAAGTTGTTAGGAAAAATCAATATGATAATGTATGCAAAGGGCTCAAATGCAGTGCTTGGCAATTAGTAGGTGCTCAATAATGTCAGGCCTTCATATCTCTCTGAACAGAGGCTGGTTTCTTTCAGCCGTGGTGCAAGCAGATCATCCTGAGGGCAGCTTGGACACAATATAGGGTATGGCTGAGCTCTGAGTATGGGTTTGAGCAGTCCAGGAACGGGACTGGTGATATGGTAGCCACCATCTTCTCCCCATATTGGCAGACCCTATCTCTCTCTTCTTTTGACTCCTATGCTTAAGGCCACTCGACATTTCCCAAAGAAGCTCTACCCTTTCCCAGCTCTGCATTTTTGCTTACGCAGTTCTATCCATCTGGAAGGCTTTTACCTTTCCCACCCTCATCCTCTGAAATTCCACTCAAGCTTTCATAATGTGGTATAAATCAAGATGCATACCAGATTCACCAGGAGACATTTTGCAAAACATATACCTTAAACTTACCCTCAGAACCTCCAATTTAGTAGATCTGTGTTGAGG
Source organism: Papio anubis (assembly GCF_008728515.1). Classification (NCBI taxonomy): domain Eukaryota; kingdom Metazoa; phylum Chordata; class Mammalia; order Primates; family Cercopithecidae; genus Papio; species Papio anubis. The sequence continues at coordinate 69,150,742 of NC_044991.1, forward strand.
TATAGGCATGTACGTTTTGATAAACCTTATTTACTCTGATTCATGCCCTTGGGGAAGAACAGCTCATATCATCCAGGGAGCCCAAGTGGTTATTCAAACTTGACTACCTGTGTTCCATCTACTTAGCTATTCTGGAGCTCCAGTTTTCTGATCTGTAAAATGGGGATAATAATATCTATCCCATATGGTTGTTATAAAGATTAAATGAGATAATAGAAGTGGTGTGCAGGAAAAAATAGATCTACATTAAACCATTTTTAATCCCCCAGCCAGAAGTAGTCACACGCTTCCACTGTCCTATGTTGCTGTGTGTCTCCTGTAGCACTGAGTACAGTGGTCCTTCCATTGGGGTCATCAGTGTGAGTTGCTCCTCACCCCCAACCCCCACCTTGAACATGCCCGCTGAGGGCTGAGGATAAACAGGGACTGTGTTATCTGTTGAGTGCTCCCACAGCATCTGGCATAGTGTCTCGCATGGAGTCTGTGCTCAATAAATTTTTGCTGAATTGAATATAAAACCGTAAGAAACTAATGTATGTGGTTATGTTAGGTACCTGCATAATGTGTTTAGAACAGGCTTTTGATTAATTTTAGTGTCCAGGAAACAGTTTCCTACTGACAGTGCCTTTGGAAATTGCCAGGAGGGCAATATATGTGTGCATAAAATTCTGCTTTTCTCAGACCTGGACAGAATCTTTGTTTCCTCGGGCTTCTGGTTGCCAGGCACTCACAGGGGCTGAGGTGAGCAAACCACAGGGCTACCCCTGGGCTGCATCCTCGCTCTGGACCTGTTGAGGACCCTCCTGGCTCCATTCATAGCCCCAATACCTGGAACTTGGCTCTTTAGAAAGCACGAGGGTTGGAAGTCCTGTTTTCTCCTCTGGATTTGAGGCCCACGAGTCCCCTGTTTGTGTCTGATGACCTGGCTTCAGTATCCATGGAGAGCCCTTCCGCTGGCTCAGAGTCACAGCTGTTGCTGCAGGCTGAGGCTCCTGTGGTGCTTTAATTAACTCCTGAGACTCTCTGGGCTACTGTTTCCCAGGGAAGCCAGGCTGCTAGTAGAGCTGGAGACTGGGCTGCAAGGGCATCTTCCCTCTAAGAACACAGGTGTATCACTAAAAGGTCCTTCAGGGGAGGGGTCTGGGGCCACGTGGCAGCCCACCCAGGGATCTTTCTAGGAGACGAGTATAGTTGCAGAGTTGAGGGTGTGTTCTGGCCAAGGGGGAAATGAACTGTATGGGTACACTTCCAACATCCAACTGTCTTTTATTTCTCCTCTCTTCTTTTTAATAAACGTATAATATCTATTAACTGACAAGGGTAGGAGGGAAGGCAGAAACCTACTGTAGATGACGGGTTGATGGGTGCAGCAAACCACCATGGCACGTGTATACCTAAGTAACAAACCTGTATGTTCTGCACATGTATCCCAGAACTTAAAGTATAATAATTTAAAAAAATAGAAAAAACAAGAAAGAAAAGTAATTTTCTATAGTTTCACAACCCAAAGTTAATCACAGTTGACATGTTGATGTAGGTATCCATGCATGTAGATATTCACACATGCACACATATATACTATACAAGAGCATATATGTAATATACATATGCATATATTCACATAGGTACATATGCATGATATATATGTATAATATACAGGTGTATATATATTACACTGATATGTTAAATATATATGTTACATATACAGTATGCATTGGCATACAAAATATACAGATTATAAATAATATATACTATAAATAGTATATTTGTAATGTAAATAGGTGTATATTATACATTAGTATATATAACACATATATAATTTACATAGATATCTGTGTATACTATTCATATGTATATAAATGTACACTTAAGTATATATGTATAATATAAAATATATAGATATGTATCACACATCTAAGTATAATATGCATTAAGTAGATTATATATCTATATACTACATAGGTATATATAATATATAGACTATATACACATAGGTATACATATAAATACCTATATGTCTACATAATGCAGCTAGACATATAACTCTAATGTATAGATATGTATGTGTAAAATATTATATATGGATATATGCATAGATATATGTGTATATAATATAGTTAAGTATATATGTGCATACTATATAAATGTTTATATTATATACATAAGTATGCATGTATAATACATGCAAATGTATCATATGCATAAATATATATGCTATACATATATATATAGTATACATGTTTTACATGGAATCATATTGATTTCTGAGCATTCTTTTCTCTACAGCAAAACCAGAGAGGTGTTATGAAAATTCCAGACTGATCACATCCTTTCCTGAATTTCTACATCGCCTTTCCCTATTGTATTTTCGATAAAGACCAAAATCCTTAACTTCCTCTGTGAAGGTCTGTTTTTCTGACCTTCCTGTACATATTTACTTCTTCCACCTCCTCCGAGAACACTGTCCAACCATTTGATCACTCGGTTTGCACCCCTCCTTCTCTCCCACTGTGCCTGGACAATCCTTATTCATCCTTACTCAGGAATTCTTCATCTGAAATTGAGTCATCTGTCAGGCATCCCTCAGCAACCTGTATATTATTCCATCAGAATATTCAGGCCTTTTAAAAAGTATCTCTCCCCTGCTGGACAGTAAGCCTCAAGGGACCCTGGGGGACCATGACCAGTTTGCAACTCCCATCAGTGTCAGGCTATCAGAGAGCCCTTTATAAATACTCGCTAAATAGCAGATGACAATTCTTTTCTTTTAAAAATTCACTTTAGAGCATATTGTGAGCATTTTCCATGTCAAGAAATGTATTAGCTAGCTACATTATCATTTTTAGTGACATCGCATATTCCATGGTAGGGATGTACCATAATTAATTTAACTGATTTCCTGTTGCTAGACTAAGGTTGCTTCTAAATGTGTTGTTGAAAACAGTGTTGCCATTGACATTCATGTGAAACATGTAACTAATTTGGGTGGCCAAAAAGGTTGTACCAACTTATACTTTCATCCATGAAGCTGTCTTGTTTTTGTTTTTTTTTTTAAACACACCCATCTCTACACTAAGTATTATTATTATTATTGTCAATTTAGCAGTTACCTCTCTCTGATAACTAGGAATATTTGTTCATTCCTTCTACACTACAGATACTTACTAAGAGCCCACTCCATGTTATTAGCAAAATGAACATATTCCATGGCCAGCCAGTAGCACATTGTTACAGAACAATAATTTAAAATACAGTAGGGAGAATCTCTCTTTTTTTTCCGTAAAACGCCTTCTTGGTTACTATTACGTGTTTATTCTTCTAGATAAGCATTAGAGTTATTTTGCCAAATACCTTTAAAAAATCTCTTTAGTGATTCTGATTTGAAGTGCATGAAATTTATAGATTTAAAAAGAAATAAATGTTCATCATATTGAGTCCTCCCACCCACCCAAAGCACAACATGACTTTCCTTTAATGTTTCTAAAGTGTTTCTTAAAACAATCTCTCAAATCTGACTACTCAAAATAAATGATATTAACATTTGGCTAAAACTACTTATTAGATTTTTGAAGGCATATGTATTGACATAAATATATAATTTTGCCTCAATGAGATACCCATGCTGTTTTTATAAACTTACATAGAAATTGTGTATATTTAAGGTGTACCACGTGATGATTTGATACATGTATACACTGCAAAATGATTACCACAATCAATTAGTTACCATCCCCTCACAAAGTTACCATTTTTGTGTCTGTGGTGGGAATACTTCAGATCCACTTTATTATTTTTTGTTTTTATTTTTATTTTTCGAGACAGAGTCTCGCTTTGTCACCCAAGCTGGAGTGCAGTGGCGCTATCTTGGCTCACTGCAACCTCCACCTCCGAGGTTCAAGAGATTCTCCTGCCTCAGCCTCCCATGTAGCTGGGATTACAGGCATGTGCCACCACGCTGGCTAATTTTTATATTTTTAGCAGAGATGGGGTTTCACCATGTTGGTCAGGCTGGTCTCAAACTCCTGACCTCAAGTGATCCACCTGCCTCGGCCTCCCAAACTGCTGGGATTACAGGAGTGAGCTACCGTGCCTGGCCTAGTATAGTATTATTAAGTGTAGTCACCATGTTGTACATTTCATTCCCTAGGACTTATTTATCTTTTTTTTTTTTCCTCCAGAGACAGGGTCTTGCTCTGTCACCCACCCAGGCTGGAGTGTAGTGGCGGGATCACAGCTCACTGCAGCCTCGACCTCCTGGGCTTAAGTGATCTTCCCACCTCAGCCTCCTGAGTAGCTGGGACTACAGGTGTGCCACTGTGCCTGGCTAATTTATTTTTGTAGAGATGGGGTCTTGCTATGCTATTCAGGCTGGCCTTGAACTCCGGGCTGCAGTGATTCTCCCACCTTAACATCTCAAAGTGTTGGGATTACAGGTATGAGCCATCACTCCTGGTCCTAATTCATCTTATAACTGACAGTTTGTACCCTTTGGCCAATATCTCCCTATTTTCCCCACACTCTAGCCCCTGGCAAACAGGGTTCTACACTCTGCTTCTACGTGTTGGACTTTTTGAGATTCCACATATGCGTAAGATCACAGTGTTTGTCTTTCTCTGTCTGGCTTATTTTACTTATAGCACAACGTCCTCTGTGTTCATTCAAGGATGCTTCAAAAATACTTCAAGGTTAAACATTATGATCTGTAATATATGTTTTTATTGCTACGTAATAATGGTACATTTATATGGGGTGCATGTGATATTTTGATACATACATACAATGTGTGATTATCAAATCAGGGTTTTTAGGATACCATCTCAAACACTTATTTCTTCATATTGGAAACATTTCAAATCTTCTAGCTACTTTGAAATATACAATAAATTATTCTTGACTATAGTCAGGTGACTATCAAACTGTCCTATCAAACACTAGAAAGTGTTCCTTCTATCTAACTGTATGTTTATACCCATCAACCAACCTCTCTTCATCCCCCTAGTTTCTTCCCAGCCTCTTGTAACCATCATTCCACTCTCTTCCTCCATAAGATCAACTTTTTTAGTTCTTAGATAGGAGTGAGAACATGTAGTATTTATCTCTCCGTGCCTAGACTGTTTCACTTTGTCTGATTATCTTTTTAGAATAAATTCCTTGATTTGGAAAGTTTAGGTCATGCATGTATTTTTGGATATATTACAAAGCTAGACTTTAGAAAGGTTGTATCAAATTGTCTTCCACCTGCAGCATTTAAGAATATTCATATAAATCTGTAAAGGAAATTAGGAAAACCATTACATTTACAATAGCATCTAGAATTATAATGAGGTATCACTTTACACCCACTGGGATGGCTATAATTTTAAAACAAAAGGAAAGATGGAAAATAATAAATGTTGTTGAGGATGTGGACAAATTAGAATCTTTGTACTTTGATAGTGGAAATATAAAATGATGCAGCCACTGTAGAAAACAGTTTGGTGGCTCCTTGAAAAGTTAAACATAGGTTTATTATATGACCCCACAATTTCAGTCCCAGATGTGTACTCAAAAGAATTGAAAACAGGTATCATACAAGTACTTGTACACAAATGTTAATAGCAGGACTATTTGCAATACCAAGAGGTAGAAACAGCCTAAATGTCCATCAGTGGATGAAAAAATAAACAAATTATAGCATATCCATACAATGGAATATTACTCAGCCATAACAGGAATAAAACAGTGATACATATTACAGTGTAGATGAACCTCCAAAACATTATGCTAAGGTCAAAGAAACCAGACACAAAGTCATAATTGTATGATTCCATTGATATGAAATATCCAGGATAGACAAGTCCATAGAGACAAAGCAATTGGCAATTTCTAGGGACAGAAAGGGGACTGTGGAAATGGAGAGTGACTGCTCAATGGGGATGGGATTTGATTTTGGAGAGACAGAAATGTTTTGGAACTAGATAGAGGTGGTGGTTACACAACATTGTGAATGTACTAAATGCCACTAAATTGTTCACTTTAAAATGGCTAGCTTTATGTTATGTGAATTTTACTTCAATAAATTATTAAAACCAACCAACCAACAAACAGAAAATGCAGTCTGTTAGATGCCATCAGTCATAAAAGGAACCTCATCCACTGGGGATGTCTTACGCCTATGCTCTCCACTGGAAGAGGAGTGGTAATATGACCCAACAAAGAACCAGCAAAATAGGCGGCCCAGCAGGGGTAACCTGGCACCAGAAAACCAGTGCCCACATGCCATGCCTTTAGCATGCTGTCTTCCGCTGTAAAGTTATTATGAGTTTACCTTTGGGAAAAAGTAATGCCCATGTGTCCTGTGTCTTTGCTCACGGTAAACCTCCTAAATCTTTTTTTTTTTTTTTTTTTTTTTTTTGTTTTTGAGACAGAGTCTCACTCTGTCCCCTAGGCTGTAGTGCAATGGTGCAATCTCAGCTCACTGCAAGCTCTGCCTCCTGGGTTCACTCCATTCTCCTGCCTCAGCCTCCTGAGTTGCTGGGACTACAGGTGCCGCCACCATGCCTGGCTAATTTGTTGTATTTTTAAATAGAGACAGGGTTTCACCCTGTTAGCCAGGCTGGTCTCGATCTCCTGACCTCATGATCCACCTGCCTCAGCCTCCCAAATTGCTGGGATTACAGGTGTGAGCCACTGCGCCTGGCCAAATCTCTTAAATCTTTATCAATCTGAGAAGTGAATAAAGGCCATTTGTATTTGCATTTCTTTTATTACTCTTGAGGGTGAAGATCTTTCAATACATTTATTAGTGGCCATGTGCATTGTGTGTTTGAATTGCCTGTTCACTTTATTCTTATAGATTTGATTTTAGATATGGAGTTTACCTCCAGGAATCCCCTCTCTCCTCCCACCCCTACAGAGTGCCACATGCCTGGGTTATGCAAGCTTCTTTCGAAAACGTTTTTGTGTTTACTAGGGCCCTCGGGACTTCACTAACCTGGGATGACCTCCTATAATAATTTATTAGTGTTGAAATGTCTCATCACACAAATATATAAGCCTGGACTCTACACTGCATGATATAGGCTTTGGGCTGTGACTTCTCATGGAACCTTTCTGCTTTCAGCCATATCCCTGTGCAGGTGCAAGCTTCTTTGCTGTTTCCAGAACAGTGGGCAAAGTTGTTCTAGTCCTTTCCATGGAGGGGACTTTTTAGGGTCCTGATTTTACAGAGGTCTCAGTTCCATTACTTTGCTAACTGGGATCCAAGGCCACATCTCCTGTCCCAAAGATGGCAAAATCCCAGTCCCTAACCACTGGGGCCATGCATCCACCTCCTGGGAAGGAGGTGTCATGGTTCAAACACCTTCCATTCTGGCTTTGCGTTTTCTTTTCATTTATTTTCACTATAGAGATTTTCCTGTCTTTAGAGTGCACCTATATATTTTAAATATTGATTATTTTAATTCCCACACTCTTGTGGGTTTTCAGTGGTAGGCAGGGGCCTCTGTCATGGATCAGTCTACCAATGTTGCTAAAAGTCTCATTTACAAAAATTGTTTTTGTAGTGAGACTATTAACCCTTTGTAATATATATTACCAATACTTTTTGCCAGGTTTTAATTTTTTTGGCTTTATACATGGTGTTCATTGTCATAAAGAGGTTTTTAGTCTTTTTTTTTTTTTTTTTGAAATAATCACATGGTGTTTATTTTTTCATGAGTTAATTAGATATCCTGAGTCATCATAAACCATACTTGGTGGTGATGTAATGTTCCTTTAATTCAATTCTTAATTTTGTAGAGGGATGGGTTCTATTATCATTCTTTTTTTTTTTTTTTTTTTTTTTTTTTTTTAATTTATTTATTATTATTATACTTTAAGTTGTAGGGTACATGTGCATAACATGCAGGTTTGTTACATATGTATACTTGTGCCATGTTAGTCTGCTGCACCCATCAACTCGTCATTTACATCAGGTATAACTCCCAATGCAATCCCTCCCCCCTCCCCCCTCCCCATGATAGGCCCCGGTGTGTGATGTTCCCCTTCCTGAGTCCAAGTGATCTCGTTGTTCAGTTCCCACCTATGAGTGAGAACATGCGGTGTTTGGTTTTCTGTTCTTGTGATAGTTTGCTAAGAATGATGGTTTCCAGCTGCATCCATGTCCCTACAAAGGACGCAAACTCATCCTTTTTTATGGCTGCATAGTATTCCATGGTGTATATGTGCCACATTTTCTTAATCCAATCTGTCACTGATGGACATTTGGGTTGATTCCAAGTCTTTGCTATTGTGAATAGTGCTGCAATAAACATACGTGTGCATGTGTCTTTATAGCAGCATAATTTATAATCCTTTGGGTATATCCCCAGTAATGGGATGGCTGGGTCATATGGTACATCTAGTTCTAGATCCTTGAGGAATCGCCATACTGTTTTCCATAATGGTTGAACTAGTTTACAATCCCACCAACAGTGTAAAAGTGTTCCTATTTCTCCACATCCTCTCCAGCACCTGTTGTTTCCTGACTTTTTAATGATCGCCATTCTAACTGGTGTGAGATGGTATCTCATTGTGGTTTTGATTTGCATTTCTCTGATGGCCAGTGATGATGAGCATTTTTTCATATGTCTGTTGGCTGTATGAATGTCCTCTTTTGAGAAATGTCTGTTCATATCCTTTGCCCACTTTTTGATGGGGTTGTTTGTTTTTTTCTTGTAAATTTGTTGGAGTTCTTTGTAGGTTCTGGATATTAGCCCTTTGTCAGATGAGTAGATTGCAAAAATTTTCTCCCATTCTGTAGGTTGCCTGTTCACTCTGATGGTAGTTTCTTTTGCTGTGCAGAAGCTCTTTAGTTTAATTAGATCCCATTTGTCAATTTTAGCTTTTGCTGCCGTTGCTTTTGGTGTTTTAGACATGAAGTCTTTGCCCATGCCTATGTCCTGAATGGTACTACCTAGGTTTTCCTCTAGGATTTTTATGGTATTAGGTCTAACATTTAAGTCTCTAATCCATCTTGAATTAATTTTCGTATAAGGAGTAAGGAAAGGATCCAGTTTCAGCTTTCTACTTATGGCTAGCCAATTTTCCCAGCACCATTTATTAAATAGGGAATCCTTTCCCCATTTCTTGTTTCTCTCAGGTTTGTCAAAGATCAGATGGCTGTAGATGTGTGGTATTATTTCTGAGGACTCTGTTCTGTTCCATTGGTCTATATCTCTGTTTTGGTACCAGTACCATGCTGTTTTGGTTACTGTAGCCTTGTAGTATAGTTTGAAGTCAGGTAGCGTGATGCCTCCAGCTTTGTTCTTTTGACTTAGGATTGTCTTGGAGATGCGGGCTCTTTTTTGGTTCCATATGAACTTTAAAGCAGTTTTTTCCAATTCTGTGAAGAAACTCATTGGTAGCTTGATGGGGATGGCATTGAATCTATAAATTACCTTGGGCAGTATGGCCATTTTCACGATATTGATTCTTCCTATCCATGAGCATGGTATGTTCTTCCATTTGTTTGTGTCCTCTTTTATTTCACTGAGCAGTGGTTTGTAGTTCTCCTTGAAGAGGTCCTTTACATCCCTTGTAAGTTGGATTCCTAGGTATTTGATTCTCTTTGAAGCAATTGTGAATGGAAGTTCATTCATGATTTGGCTCTGTGTTTGTCTGTTATTGGTGTATAAGAATGCTTGTGATTTTTGCACATTAATTTTGTATCCTGAGACTTTGCTGAAGTTGCTTATCAGCTTAAGGAGATTTTGGGCTGAGACAATGGGGTTTTCCAAATATACAATCATGTCATCTGCAAACAGGGACAATTTGACTTCTTCTTTTCCTAACTGAATACCCCTGATTTCTTTCTCTTGCCTAATTGCCCTAGCCAGAACTTCCAACACTATGTTGAATAGGAGTGGTGAGAGAGGGCATCCCTGTCTTGTGCCAGTTTTCAAAGGGAATTTTTCCAGTTTTTGCCCATTCAGTATGATATTGGCTGTGGGTTTGTCATAAATAGCTCTTATTATTTTGAGGTACGTTCCATCAATACCGAATTTATTGAGCGTTTTTAGCATGAAGGGCTGTTGAATTTTGTCAAAAGCCTTTTCTGCATCTATTGAGATAATCATGTGGTTCTTGTCTTTGGTTCTGTTTATATGCTGGATTATGTTTATTGATTTGCGAATGTTGAACCAGCCTTGCATCCCAGGGATGAAGCCCACTTGATCATGGTGGATAAGCTTTTTGATGTGTTGTTGAATCCGGTTTGCCAGTATTTTATTGAGGATTTTTGCATCGATGTTCATCAGGGATATTGGTCTAAAATTCTCTTTTTTTGTTGTGTCTCTGCCAGGCTTTGGTATCAGGATGATGTTGGCCTCATAAAATGAGTTAGGGAGGATTCCCTCTTTTTCTATTGATTGGAATAGTTTCAGAAGGAATGGTACCAACTCCTCCTTATACCTCTGGTAGAATTCAGCTGTGAATCCATCTGGTCCTGGACTTTTTTTGGTTGGTAGGCTATTAATTATTGCCTCAATTTCAGAGCCTACTATTGGTCTATTCAGGGATTCAACTTCTTCCTGGTTTAGTCTTGGAAGAGTGTAAGTGTCCAGGAAATTATCCATTTCTTCTAGGTTTTCCAGTTTATTTGCGTAGAGGTGTTTATAGTATTCTCTGATGGTAGTTTGTATTTCTGTGGGGTCGGTGGTGATATCCCCTTTATCATTTTTAATTGCGTCGATTTGATTCTTCTCTCTTTTCTTCTTTATTAGTCTTGCTAGTGGTCTGTCAATTTTGTTGATCTTTTCAAAAAACCAACTCCTGGATTCATTGATTTTTTGGAGGGTTTTTTGTGTCTCTATCTCCTTCAGTTCTGCTCTGATCTTAGTTATTTCTTGCCTTCTGCTAGCTTTGGAATGTGTTTGCTCTTGCTTCTCTAGTTCTTTTAATTGCGATGTTAGAGTGTCAATTTTTGATCTTTCCTGCTTTCTCTTGTGGGCATTTAGTGCTATAAATTTCCCTCTGCACACTGCTTTAAATGTGTCCCAGAGATTCTGGTATGTTGTATCTTTGTTCTCATTGGTTTCAAAGAACATCTTTATTTCTGCCTTCATTTCGTTATGTACCCAGTAGTCATTCAGGAGCAGGTTGTTCAGTTTCCATGTAGTTGAGCGGTTTTGATTGAGTTTCTTAGTCCTGAGTTCTAGTTTGATTGCACTGTGGTCTGAGAGACAGTTTGTTATAATTTCTGTTCTTGTACATTTGCTGAGGAGTGCTTTACTTCCAATTATATGGTCAATTTTGGAGTAAGTACGATGTGGTGCTGAGAAGAATGTATATTCTGTTGATTTGGGGTGGAGAGTTCTATAGATGTCTATTAGGTCTGCTTGCTGCAGAGATGAGTTCAATTCCTGGACATCCTTGTTAACTTTCTGTCTCGTTGATCTGTCTAATGTTGACAGTGGAGTGTTGAAGTCTCCCATTATTATTGTATGGGAGTCTAAGTCTCTTTGTAAGTCTCTAAGGACTTGCTTTATGAATCTGGGTGCTCCTGTATTGGGTGCATATATATTTAGGATAGTTAGCTCTTCCTGTTGAATTGATCCCTTGACCATTATGTAATGGCCTTCTTTGTCTCTTTTGATCTTTGATGGTTTAAAGTCTGTTTTATCAGAGACTAGGATTGCAACCCCTGCTTTTTTTTGTTCTCCATTTGCTTGGTAAATCTTCCTCCATCCCTTTATTTTGAGCCTATGTATGTCTCTGCGTGTGAGATGGGTCTCCTGAATACAGCAGACTGATGGGTCTTGACTCTTTATCCAGTTTGCCAGTCTGTGTCTTTTAATTGGAGCATTTAGTCCATTGACATTTAAGGTTAAGATTGTTATGTGTGAACTTGATCCTGCCATTATGATATTAACTGGTTATTTTGCTCGTTAGTTGATGCAGTTTCTTCCTAGCCTCGATGGTCTTTACATTTTGGCATGTTTTTGCAATGGCTGGTTCCGGTTGTTCCTTTCCATGTTGAGTGCTTCCTTCAGGGTCTCTTGTAAGGCAGGCCTGGTGGTGACAAAATCTCTAAGCATTTGCTTATCTGGAAAGGATTTTATTTCTCCTTCACTTATGAAACTTAGTTTGGCTGGATATGAAATTCTGGGTTTAAAATTCTTTTCTTTAAGAATGTTGAATATTGGCCCCCACTCTCTTCTGGCTTGGAGAGTTTCTGCCGAGAGATCTGCTGTGAGTCTGATGGGCTTCCCTTTGTGGGTAACCCGACCTTTCTCTCTGGCTGCCCTTAAGATTTTTTCCTTCATTTCAACTTTGGTGAATCTGGCAATTATGTGTCTTGGAGTTGCTCTTCTCGAGGAGTATCTTTGTGGCGTTCTCTGTATTTCCTGGATTTGAATGTTGGCCTGCCCTACTAGGTTGGGGAAGTTCTCCTGGATGATATCCTGAAGAGTGTTTTCCAACTTGGTTCCATTTTCCCCCTCACTTTCAGGCACCCCAATCAGACGTAAATTTGGTCTTTTTACATAATCCCATACTTCTTGCAGGCTTTGTTCATTTCTTTTTCTTCTTTTTTCTTTTGGTTTCTCTTCTCGCTTCATTTCATTCATTTGATCCTCAATCGCTGATACTCTTTCTTCCAGTTGATCGAGTCGGTTACTGAAGCTTGTGCATTTGTCACGTATTTCTCGTGTCATGATTTTCATCTCTTTCATTTCGTTTATGACCTTCTCTGCATTAATTAGTCTAGCCGTCAATTCTTCCACTTTTTTTTCAAGATTTTTAGTTTCTTTGCGCTGGGTACGTAATTCCTCCTTTAGCTCTAAGAAATTTGATGGACTGAAGCCTTCTTCTCTCATCTCGTCAAAGTCATTTTCCATCCAGCTTTGATCCGTTGCTGGCGATGAGCTGCGCTCCTTTGCCGGGGGAGATGTGCTCTTATTTTTTGAATTTCCAGCTTTTCTGCCCTGCTTTTTCCCCATCTTTGTGGTTTTATCTGCCTCTGGTCTTTGATGATGGTGATGTACTGATGGGGTTTTGGTGTAGGTGTCCTTCCTGTTTGATAGTTTTCCTTCTAACAGTCAGGACCCTCAGCTGTAGGTCTGTTGGAGATTGCTTGAGGTCCACTCCAGACCCTGTTTGCCTGGGTATCAGCAGCAGAGGCTGCAGAAGATAGAATATTTCTGAACAGCGAGTGTACCTGTCTGATTCTTGCTTTGGAAGCTTCCTCTCAGGGGTGTACTCCACCCTGTGAGGTGTGGGGTGTCAGACTGCCCCTAGTGGGGGATGTCTCCCAGTTAGGCTACTCAGGGGTCAGGGACCCACTTGAGCAGGCAGTCTGTCCGTTCTCAGATCTCAGCCTCCGTGTTGGGAGATCCACTGCTCTCTTCAAAGCTGTCAGACAGAGTCGTTTGCGTCTGCAGAGTTTTCTGCTGCTTTGTTGTTGTTGTTGTTGTTGTTGTGTAGCTGTGCCCTGTCCCCAGAGGTGGAGTCTACAGAGACAGGCAGGTTTCCTTGAGCTGCTGTGAGCTCCACCCAGTTCGAGCTTCCCAGCAGCTTTGTTTACCTACTTAAGCCTCAGCAATGGCGGGCGCCCCTCCCCCAGCCTCGCTGCTGCCTTGCCGGTAGATCACAGACTGCTGTGCTAGCAATGAGGGAGGCTCCGTGGGCGTGGGACCCTCCCGGCCAGGTGTGGGATATGATCTCCTGGTGTGCCTGTTTGCTTAAAGCGCAATATTGGGGTCGGAGTTACCCGATTTTCCAGGTGTTGTGTGTCTCAGTTCCCCTGGCTAGGAAAAGGGATTCCCTTCCCCCTTGCACTTCCCAGGTGAGGCGATGCCTCGCCCTGCTTCAGCTCTCGCTGGTCGGGCTGCAGCAGCTGACCAGCACCGATCGTCCGGCACTCCCCAGTGAGATGAACCCAGTACCTCAGTTGAAAATGCAGAAATCACCGGTCTTCTGTGTCGCTGGCGCTGGGAGTTGGAGACTGGAGCTGTTCCTATTCGGCCATCTTGCTCCGCCCCCGGTTTTTAGTCTTTATGTAGCTACGTGTCTCTACTTTTTCATGCATTGTCTCTGGTATTACGTTTAGAAGACATCTTCTTTCCTAAAAGTTAAAAAAAAGCTTTTAGTCTTCTAGTGCTTTTATTTGTTTATTTATTTATTTTTAACATTAAACTTTATGACCTATTTGGAGTTGGTTTTGCTGTGCTGTGGAGGCAGGGACTCAGCATTATGCTCCCTCACTTTTTGGCTAGTTGTAATGACACTATTTATTGTGAAGCCCATTGTTTTCCTATTTTCGTATGTGCTTAGGTTTGTTTCTGAACTCTCATCTTTCACTACATCAGCAATGGACTGTTTTAATTACAACACCTTGAAATTCTGGTATATCCAATTTCTCCTCTTCCCTGCCTCTTGGCCTTCCCCGACCCCCATTTATTTTTTTAAAAAGAAAAATTCTGGGCGATTCTTATGTCTCTCCCCTCAATCAAACCCAAAATCATTTAAATGAAAATCCATGTCAATAACATTGAGGTTTCTTACTTTAACAAATGTATAGATTGATAGAGACAATCCCTCCTGTTTTCTGATAAATTATTGTTTGCTCATAGGAAATCTGTTGGGTTTGGCAAAAATGGGGGTATGGACCCTAGTGAGGAGGCATAGGCATTCTGAACATACAAGCTTCAGTTGCAAAGACTGATGTTGGATCCCTGCTTTCAAACATCCTTCAAACCCATCCTTTTACCCAGGACTAGCCCCTGACTGGTCTCTTCCTGTGCCTGAGCCAATGATTTTACCACTATCTACCAAATCACCCAAGCCAGATACCTGGGTGGTGGGGGGCAGCATTCTTGCCTCTCTTCCCTGATTGTTCATGGATCCCTGTGGATTCCACCTCCTGAGCAGCTCTCCAGTTGTCCTTTCCTCTCCATGCCCACTGCCTCTGCTGTGATTCCGGTCTCAGCCTTCATTGTGTGGGATTTACCACAGCCTCCTCACTGGACTTCCTGCCTGCAGCCCACATTCCAGGGGGACACAGAATTACACATGTTCTGAAGCATAAATATATGTTCTTTCCCAGCTTAAATCCATTCCATGGCCCCTTCATGAAGCTGACAGTGTAGTAGGTGGAGACATTTATTTATACATTCAATGAATATTTATTAAGCTGTTCCTTATGATAGGACCTAATCTAGGCCCTGGGGATATTGCTGTGAATAAAGATACAGGAATCTCTGCCCAAGGCCTGATGTTGGGTGGGAGAAGACAGAAAATAAACAATAGAAATAATATTTAAAGTAGGTTGGTTGGGAATAGATACCAAGAAGAAAATATGGCAGGGAAGGAGGCTAAGGAATTCCAGAGGTAGAAAGGGTCAGGGCTTTTTAAATGGAGTAGCCAGAGAAAGTCTACCTCAGAGGTAATGTTGGAATATAAGTGAAAGGTAAGGGGAAAGTCACGGGCAGCAGTGTTCTTGTTCAGGGCCTTGTGGACCACTGTGAAGACCAGCTTTACTGAAGTGACCAGGGAAGCTAGCAGAGAGTCTGAGCCAAAGGAGGACCTATTCTGACTTCATGATCTTGCTTAGGTTTTAACAAGACCACTATGATGGAGCATAGAATATAGATGAGTATACAGGTGACTGAATACTTGCAAATGTGACAAGAGCTAGGAAGGAGAGTGCAGGGTGCTTTGGGAGTGCGGAACAGGAGACCCTCATTCAGTCTGGAGTGGGTGGGTGGGAGCTCAAGTCCAGCTCAGGCAGCATGTGGGGTTTAGGGCAAATGGGAGTCATTAAAGGGATACGAGCAGGGGCAGGAGATCAGCGATGCCTGGAAGTAGATAGGAGGCTTATCACACCCCCCTGACAGGTTATGCTTTGGGAGGTTTCCTTGGGTGAGGGAGCCTGATTCACTCACGGCTGTGGGCTGGAGGACTGCAGGGGCCTCGAGAGGGCTCACTGTGGTTGTCCAGGTTCATGGGAGGCAGGCTGGCAAGCCAATGAATGCAATCAAGAGTGAAACCGTGGTTGGTTTGGGCCTCTAAGTTTTGGGGTAAAATTTCACACATCGATAATAACTGGAACCCCTCCCCACTCTTTTTGTGGCTTCTGTGTGGGTGGAATATACTTCCTCACCCCTTTGACTTTGAATTTGGCCATGTGATCGATTTCAGCTGTTGGGATGTGATTGGATGCAATGTGCCCTAGGTCCCACCCAAAGCTGGAAATGTGCTCAGGTGATTTGGCCAGCCCTCTTGCACTCCTGGGACTGACCATGGAACTGGTCTGTCCCAATAACTGCTTCCCTTAATCCTAAAATGAGGGATACATGGAAATGACATGAATTTAACCTGCAGCCTGAAGCAGAGCTGCCTCAGCACGTAGAAGCCTGTGAGTGAGAGGTAAATGCTTGTTGTGGTAAACCACTGAGATTTTGGGGTTGTTTGTTATCTGGCATCATCACAGCAATAGCTGACTAAGATAAAGTAGTTGGGTAACACTGTTATTTTCCTTTTCCAGATGGTGAAATCAAAGCATATAAAAGTTAAATGAGCTGTTCAGATCATAGTTAGTAAGGTACAGTCTGCTTGGAACTCAGGAACTCACTTTTAACCATTATCTCCAGAAAAGCGCATGCACATACATCTCTCACAGGCCCAAATATGTTTCCAGCAATGCTGCTCAGTCCCTGGCCTATAAATCTAGAGTAACTTTAGTTCCTGGAAGAGCCGAGGACACTACAAGAAATAAATAACCAATGAAAACCTGTTTTCCAATGTCTAAAGCATCAACCTTGAAACCTCAGCTGGTTTTAGCTATTATCCTCCATGGAGCACAGAAGAGACAAGTGTTGGCAATATACAAAAACCATGTTGCAGCTCAAATACATGAGGAAACTAGGCAGTACCCTGCTTCACTCTCTCTCCTTTGGCCTCAGAAGTAGGGCATCTTTGAAGCATTATGAATTTATGCACATTTTTGTGCATTTAGCTGGGGGGAAATCTTTTTAAATGTCTGTCACTGTGTTTGGCTGTGTGTGTTTATGTTGAAGCAAAGAACATCTTTGGAAGATAGTTTGGGCTACAGAGGCTGGGCTTTGGAGCTAGACATCCTGGATTTAAATGACACCCTCCTTGTGTGACCTTGGATAAGTCTGACAATTCTTCTGAGTCATGGATCCTTTATCCTATAAATGGGAAGCAGTAATACTTGAGTAAGGAATGTGATTGGCTGCCACAAAGTCGAGTATATAAAGCCCCTACCATCTTGTAGGGCTCCATGAACATTTGCAGCCTTTCCCCCTCTTGTCATCTCTTACAAACAGTGACTACCAATTGAAGATCGTCCAACTTGAGGACTTCCTGTGAATTGTGCTGGCATCTGGAAGCTGCTTCCACCTAGTGGATGAAGCAGAAGTGAGAGCTCCTTTGTCAGTCAGGACATGGGTACTGCAGTTCTGCATCCTCAAGCCTACAGCCCTCTGTCTCAGCACCAAAAAGCATTGTGGTACATAGAATAGAGCTTAAACTAGGAGACCATTTGAAGCTGGGTTGAAATCCTGTCTTTATTATTTATTAACTGTGTGACTTGGGTAATTATTTAAACTTTCTATGCCGTATTTATTTTCCTTTCTGTAAAATGGGCATAATATTTGTATCCTGTTTACTGACATATTATCAGCACTTAGCCTGGTGCCTGCCACCCAGTGTTATGAGGATCAAATGAAATGATGCATAAATAAGTATCCAGCATATAGTAGGCACTCAGTTAACACTGATTTCTGTGGTAATACTGTGGGCATAAAGGCAGAGCTTTTTAAGACAGGGAGCTCAAGAAATGTTAACTGAATCTGAGTGGTCACTGCATTAGCACACTGTTAAATCCTTTTTAGAGTTCCTTGATTACATTTTGAGAAAGCCCAGGGTCTAGACTCTATAAACTGGAATTTGCAGAGCTCGGCTCTGTTTGCGTTAAGAGGCATGACTAGCTTCTCTTCTTGGCACTTCTTATTCTGCATACCTGCCATGCTTCCTTCAACCCAATGTCTTTTGCATATGTGGTGAGTGTAAAAGTCCATCATTATTATCATCATTGCAGTCATTATCAATGTCATTACCATCAACACTATAGTTCTCATAATGACCACCATCAATATCATGATCATCATGATCATCACCATAATCACCACTACTTCTATCATCATCACCAGTAGCATTGTTGTAATCATCATTACTACTACCACAGTAACTATCGCTGGCTCTCCCACCGCTTACTGAGCCCTTACATTGTACTGTACTAGCTAATGAAATACTTTGTCTTATGAAATCTTTATAACAAATCTCTAAGGTAAGTACAGTTAGTATCTCCATTTTGTAGACCATGCAACCAAGTCATGTGAGGGTGAAATAATTAGCCCAAAATTAACTGTTGGTGGAGACTTAATTCAAACCCAGGTCATATCACTCTGAGACTAGTTCTCTTAACTAATAAATGAAATGGCTTCTCCTCATTCCTTATGTAGTTAACTCACCTGTCATATCTCAGCTTAATTGTCCCGTCCTTGGAAGTCTTCCATTGCTGCCATCACCACTGTTGTGAGCACACAGACTTCCCTTTAAGTTTTCTTCATAGTGCTTATCACAATGTGTAATTTTAGATTTATTTTCACAATTATTTGATTAATAGCTTTCTCCTCCAAGTTGCATGTGGGTAGGAATGACAGAAACTGGGTCTCTTTTGTGTGCCCTCTTGTGCCCTGCACACAGCTTGGAGACTGGCTTAGAGTCAGTGATCTAAATATTGTTGAATGAATGAATGAGCCCTGCCTTTATCACTAGTCTAGCTATGGTCCTGCTCTGCAATTCGTTGGTCTTTGCAAGTGAACTTTATTTCTAACTTCTCTTTTGGTATGCCCTCTGAGTTCTTGCTGAAGCAAGTGTCATTCTCCTTGGGTCGCTATTAGCTAGATAGACTCTGAAAATGGTTTAGAAACAGGCGGCCGTTGAGAATGAATAGGTTGGGGTGAGGAGAACCAGGAGGCAGGGAGACTAGGCTGTTGTAATAATAAAGGCTTGGCAAAGAGGCCATGGATGGGTGACCCTCAATGACAGTGGTGGTAGTAGGGATCAGAGTCATAGACAAAGCTAAAAAATGGTATAGGGCAGAAATAGTGGGACCTGGTATCTGGATGAGAGGAGCAGATGGATGTGGGCTGCCATCAATAGTGTTAGGATTTCAATTTTAGGGGAAGAATAAAGCATGGTGCCATTGACATCTACAGTCTTGATGGCCACCCCAGCCTTATCTCCCTGCATGTGATGGGCCCTTCTACATGTGTGTGGTTTTGCATATGTTGTTTTCTTTGTGGTGTTCTGTCCTTTCCATCCTTCCTCTTTCTGGAAAACTCCTACTGGCCCTTCATGACCCAGCTCAAAGGACTCCTCTGTCCTTCCCAGTGGAGGTTATTGCTGACTCTGGGCTGCCATCAAATTTTGGTGAGATCTTTTCCAAACCATGTGCCATGTTGGGATGCCATCACCCCAACATGTTTGTGTGCCCATTCGCCCCATCAGCTATGAGCTTTTTAGGAGCAGGCTTTGCAATGTCCTTCTTCCTCCCTTCTTCCTCCCCTTCAGCCTGGACCTCTCTGTTCTTCTCCCTCCTCATGTATGTATTCAACTCCTGTAATGCTATAAGGTGGCAAGTGCTCTATTAATGACCAGAACCACAATGGGGAGAAACTAAAGGATGGGGGAGCAAGAGTGGTGGGCTCTGGCTTGGCTGATGGCATCCTTGGCTGAGATCAGGAAGAGGAATGTGTAGTCTTTAAGACAGCAAACAACCCTTTTTGTTTGTGATAGGGTGAGACCTTCAGCCTGGATCTTTTGACATGAACCATTTGATTTCCTGACACACTGTGTTTCACAGTGTCTGAGTTTAGGTTCACTCAGACCATAAGTGCACCACTCTTATGGGGTGAACAGATAAGAAAGTGAGTTTAACAAGAAAGCCTCTCTGCCATGTGCTTTTTTTTCACCTTAACTATGTTATTTATAGCCAAGGTGAGACTAGTAACGAGTGATGTGCCACTGGCCTCACACTCTCCCCTCTGTTGATTCCTGAGTGGGAAATCTCTGGGGAGCTGGGTGCGAAACCCTCTCAATCAGTGACATCATCATTCTGTTGCTGCAGCCCATTTAGATTCCTGGCATTGAGTCTAGGATGGAAGTTAAGGTCCTGCACAGAGTCTGGAAAATGCTGCCAGTTACCCCCAATTTCAGCCGTTGACTCTTTGGCCATCTTGCCTCTTGGGACCTAGTGTTTGGACCCTGGTACCTAACCACTGACTACCCAGCAATTTTCTTTCCTTCTGGTTCTTATCTGCTCTTGGACAAATCACTTAATCTCTGTGCCTCAGTTCCTTCATCTGTAAAATGGGGATTGTGATAATATAATACCTACCTTACAGGATTGTAGTGAAAATAAAATGATATGCTATATGTAAATTACTTAGAATCATACCATCACATAAATAGGAGCTACAGAAGTGTTAGTAATTACTGTTATTACTCTACTGTCGTTATTGCTGTTGCCATTATAATTTTTTACATTGAATCTTGACATTGTTCTTCCAATCAACTAGATATGGGCAAGCTTAGCACCTTCTTTTTATTCAAGTCTCACACCAACGGCATGTTCTTAGGAGGTCTTACTTGACTCCCAAACCTGTAAGCCCACCCTGCAACTCTCAAAACTCTCTACCTATTATGACATGTCATTGTCTTTATAGCATCCATCAGTATGTCACATTCTTATTTGTGTACTTATTTATATTGCCTCTCTCTTTATCCTAGAAGGTGAGCTTCATTGCCTTCTCCTAGGTGCTCAGCACAACACCCTGCACCTGCACTGGTCTCAATAATTATTATTACTTGTTAAATGTCTTCATCCTACATCTTTTGCCTTGTCCTGGACCTCTGTGAGCTTCGTTCCAACAATTGAGTCCCAAAGGAGGGAGAAATTGAGACTGGATGGAATTACGGTGTTTTGATATTCGCTGCATTGTTTCCCTTCCACCCCTTGGTGGAGCCCTTGTTGCACCTTTCTACTGCATCTAGGCATTCTACTCTGGACTGGACTGGAAATACATCATACTAAAGTGTGAATGATTGATACAGACTTAAACTACTACCTTCTCTTAAGATACCAAAGCCTGATTAATTCTGTTTTCCTTTCTTACAGGGAAAGATGTGGGGATGGTGCAGAGGTAAGAAGATGAAGATGCTGATTCTGATTCTAATTGATTGCATAGTCCTAGACAAGCCATTTAACCTCTCTGAGCCCCAGTAACATATTTGAAATGAGTTGCTTTCCATGTGAGGTTGTCATGTGTGTCAAATACAATCCCTGTGTCTGAAAATGGCTTGCCTCATAAAATGCTCACTGAGTAAGCTGTTATCATTGTTTATCATAACAGAAAATAAGGAGAGTAACTGAAGTGAATGACAAGTTGAATATGAGCCAGCAATGTGCCTCAGGGGACTCCCTGTCTCTCTATCTTTAAATTTACCACTCGAATCCTTGGGCTGCCTGAGATGAGGCCTCAGGGCACCTGCTCTCCCCCACGTCGTCTTCTATCCCTGTGCCCTCACTCTTAGTATGGTTTGGACAAAGAACTCCAGGTCCCGCCCATTTGGAGAGACAAACGATGCTAAGATGAGCTGTATAAAGTCTCAAAATCAAGTTGTCTTTTAGTTCCAAGGCCTCTTTCTAGCTACTGGAGTCCATCCAGGCTTTCTCTTAGCTGCATCATTTCCTTCCAGAGTCCCTGATAAGGCTTTTTCTATGTCTTCCCCCTGCTTCCCTGGCCCCAGTTTAGCTACTGTTGTCTGAATTCCTGCCCCTATTAACCAGCACCTTCTGTATGTCAAGCTGGGTGCCACCCTTAGGCCTACCCCTTACCCTTCCAATGTATAAAGCCTCTTCTATTGATGAGCATCCACTGAGCTTGTGGAAGGGGCACAGAAAAGATTAGGAACGTGTATGATGAGGCCACATCCTCTATGGCAAAGGCCTCATTCTGTGTAGTTAGGAGGGTATATGCTGGAGCCTGATTGCCTGAGTTCCCATCGTGGCTCCAGTGCCTACTAGCTTTGTGACCTTAAGCAATTTATTTCATCTTCTTGTGCCTCAGTTTATTCATCTTCAAAATAAAGACTGTCATTGAACCCATATCACATGGTTTATGTAAGGATCAAGATGGATTTATTCATGTAAAATATCTAGAATGAGGTCTAGCAGGCAGTAAGTATACAGTGAATGATGGCTCTTAAAAATTATTAATAAAGAGTCACTGCTTCCTTATTGGCAAACCTTAGTCAGAGGTGACCTCAAATCTGAGGTGGGTGACCAGGGAAAGCTTTCTTTATCGCTGAACCATGCCTCTACTCCTTAGGATGTTTCCAAGAGAGGTGTCTGCATGAGGAATGGCTGTTCTTATTTCTTCAGCCCTTCGTGTTTCCACTTATTTTGCCAGGCACCTTTGCAACTGTTCCATTAAAGGTAGATGCAGGTCTCTGCTTTTTGAGTTGGAACTTAGCTGTGTGAATTGTTTTCACCCAAAGGAGTGTGGGCAGAAGCAACCGTGTGCCAGTTCTGAGCCTAAGGCTGTAAGGTGTCTTCGGTGTTTTTGCTTGCCCTCTTGTCCTTCTGCCTTCATTATGAAAAGGACATGCCCTGGCTAGGCAGCTGGTCTGAGGAACATGAGAGACCTTGGAGACAATGGAGCAGACTGCTTCAGACCTTCAGCCTAGAGTTGTTCATTCATGCCCATCTAAGCCCAGCCGAGATCAGCAGAATCCCTAACCCGCAGGAACATGAGCAGAATAAATGCTTATTGTTGTACTCTACTGAGATTTTTGGTTGTTAGTTAGGCAACAGTAGCTGATGGATATACATGGTGAATGGCAGAGAATTGCCATTGCTACAGCTTGGATGTCTGTCCCTCCAAATCGCCTGCTGAAATTCTGTCCCCAGTGTTGGAGGTGGGGCCTAATAGGTGTCTGAGCCATGGGGGCACACCCCTCATGAATAGATTAATTTCCTCTTTGGGTGGTGGGTGGTGGTGAGTGAGTTCTTGCTCTATTAGTTCCTGTGAGAGCTGGCTGTTAAAAAGAGCCTGACACTTCCTCTTTCTCTCTCTTGCTTCCTCTCTTGCCGTGTGATCTCTGCACATACCTGCTCCTCTTCACCTTCCATCATGAGTAGAAGCAGCCTTAGGCTTTCACAAGATGCCCAGTCTTTCAGCCAGAAGAATCACGAGCCAAATAAGCCTTTTTTCTTAACAAATTAACCAGTCTCAGATATTTCTTTGTAGCAATGCAAAATGGACTAAGACAGCCATGTTATTATTGACTAGGCTTGGGTCCTCAAACCTAAAGCAGAGAATGGTTGGTGAACTGGGCTGAACCATGAAGAATATCCATTTCCCTAAACTAGTTAAATTACATTGAAGCAGGTCATCACTGCTGTCTTTACTGGCAATTGTATTTTAGTCTCCACCCATCCTGTTTTATGCCCAAACCTAAGCCTTACAGCTCTTTGCACTAGGGTTGCATGCAGGAAAGAGGCAGAAGAGACCAGTAGACTGGCAGACATGACACCTTCTGACCAAGCAAACCCTGCCTAGCAGAGCACCTTGTTGCCCAAGGCACACAAATGGAAGAGAGAGGAGGGAAGGCTAGCTAAGTGTTACTCTGAGAGACTGTGCCTTGAGTCACTTGCTATTCCTGCTGTTGGATAGAAGAGAGAAAAGAGAGGGAAAAAATACCCATATTAAAGTAAGGTAACTCCTCCATTAAAGGGTTAGACCCAATCAGTGTTTTGGTGTGCAACCTATATATTGCAATGTTACGGTCCCCTTCCCTGGAGGAGAAGCTAAATCAGGTGAGGAGAAGTGGGAAGGCTGGAGTCTTCTATCTTTACTCTCTCTCCTCATCAGTCTCCTTCCTCATAACCTACTTTATTTATTTGTATAGTACTTGTCTTTACCTGGAGTCATATACCTACTAGTTTATTTGATTATATCTATCTCCCATTGCTAGAATATAAGTTCCATGAGGGTGGGAATCTAGTTGGTTTTGTTCATGGCTATATACCAGTTGCCTAAAATAGCTAGTACAGTGTAGGGGATTGATACATACTTGCTGAATGAATACATGAACTCCTGGAATGGCCCATGCTGGAACATATCAGCTTGGTCACTGTTTGCTCATTGCATTCACAGTCTCCTAGCATTTCCATGCTCCTGGTTGCAGGAACTAGGAGACCCTTTCTTTGGCCTCCTGTACCTTGGGTGTTTGCTCCAGTCCTTGACACACATGCCTGTGGTCTGGAACCTGCTCTGCATCTGCACCCCTACACTCCACCTTGTTTGGTGTCATCCCTGGACCACTCATATAGGTGATGAGGTTTGGACCCAGCTCCCTCCTGGCCCCACTTCACTTTTGATTCTGCTGACTAGAAGGCTAACTGAGAGCACAGCATCTCTGTTCCCAGTGAAGCTCCAGGACATGGTCCTCCAGAGAAGTGTCCCCCACCTACCTTGCTTGCCTGGTGGGGATATTGACAACCTGTTACCTTATAGCAGGACCGTGGATAAACCAATTGCAGAGACACTTTACTCTTTGTGACATGTTTTCTTTCAGTTTTGCCTCCTAAAAGTCTTACCAACTTACTTTTATTACTTTTATTGTTTTAGCTGATTCTGTTCCTATTTGCTCCTGCAGTGATTCACCCAAATGCAGCAACTTTTATGACAATGGACTCTACTAATACTCTTTGCAAAGATGCCTCTGTGAAATGATCATGAACACTTTATCTCACTACTCTGGGAAGGGTTGCTTGGTTCCAGGGTGCAAAACAAAACCTAGAAATTTTCAGGTGAAGTGTTGGCTGAATTTCATGGCTGCTGCTTGTGGTCGATCAACATTCCTCACTCACAGCTGCTGAGGGAGGCTGGGGATGCATCCTTTGCTTTTTGGCTGCTCCAAGTTCACATACATTTTTGACATAAACCTAGTAATTGCTGCCATTAACTTACTATTCTCAGCCTCTGGCTTCCCTCTGATTTATGACTGGAGCCTTGGTGTCTTTCTTCAGAGGCTTCTTATACTTGCCCATTAGCACTTCTCCTTATGTTTGGCAAGGGTCACTGGTGCATTCCTGTAGAGGCATTTATCAGAAGCTCATGAACATTACAGACAACTCTCCTTCTAGCTCATAGTCTGAAGCTCAACAGATAATTGCTACTAATTTTTGAGCTCTTGGTGTGTGGCAAGGTACCACGTTATTCATTCTTTATACACTCTATTAAAAGAGCCACTGTCCTTATACCCATTTTACTGATGAGGAAACTGAGGAAGGGAGAGTTTCAATAACTTGTTCCATATCAGATAACTGGTGAGAGGTGGAGCCAGGATTTGAATCTAGATCAAAACCTCTGCTTATAGCCGGTATGTTTTTGGAAGGTAGGAAGGCAGCAAGGATGGTAGGAGGAGTAGGCAGCAGCTCTCAGGTGCTTGGTCTGGGAACTGAGATTCCCAGACCCTGTTAAGACAGATTCCCAACTGTCTTAATGTCTTTAAGACAGTTGAAGCCATAACCACAGAATGTGAGCCTTGAGCCCTTGAAAGGAGTATCTTGGCATGAAGATCTCATCCCAGGAGGTTCTCCGCAACAGACTGGGGTCTGAAATCCAGCTCTCATCACTGTTCCCCTTGGTCTGACTCTGGATCTCTACAGCTTTTTGCTTCTCCAAGAAAGTGGGAGGGTGAATTTCTTGTTTGCTCCTCTGGATCCACTCTCTACCCTTCTGCACCCAGCTCTGTGCTGGGGAGACTGACTGAATGGAACTCCTATGGGCTCCCTTCCTTCTGGTTTCCAGATGGGTTCAGCTGATTGGCACCAGCAGCAGATCCAAGAGAAGGGGAGGAGTGATGTAGGGATCCTTACTCCCCTGCCTGCCTCCCTGTGTCTCCATAGGATCTAGGCTCCTGGTAGCTGACCCTCTCCTGGTAGCTGACCCTCTCTGCATGGCAGTCCCTCTCCAGTTTCCAGTAACTTCCTCCCCTTGCTCCTTATAGGCTAGAGACATGGTTTGGCTGTGTCCCCACCCAAATCTCACCTTGGGTTGTAATAATCCCCACATGACAAGGGTAGGTCTGGGTGGAGATAATTGAATCATGGGGGCAGTTTCCCCCATACTGTTCTCATGGTAGTGAATAAGTCTCACGAGATCTGATGGTTTTAAAATGGGAGTTCCCCTGCATAAGCTCTCTTGCCTGTCGCCGTGTAAGGTGTGCTTTTGCTTCTCCTTTGCCTTCTGCCATGATTGTGAGGCCTCCGCAGCCACATGGAATTGTGAGTCAATTAAAGCTCTTTTCTTTAGAAATTACCCAGTCTCAGGTATGTCTTTATTAGCAGTGTGAGAACAGACTAATACAGCTAGGGTGGATAAGAGCATTCCCCCTTACTGTTCCTGAAGTTCTGCATTATTCTTTGTGGTTTTCCTACTTTCTGCCTATACCTTGGTAAATGGCCTTTTTAGTAAAGTTCCCTTAAATTATCCAACTTGAAGGTAACACCTTGTTATTATCGCACCCTTACTAATATCCCTGAACTTTAGTTTGAGCCATTTCCGACCTTCAGATGACCAACCTTTACCTGCACCCTTGACCACTCCCACCCCAACCATTCCGTACTGGTGCTCTTTCCTAGCTCTTGCAGATGCATTGTACTGTGGAAATAACACAGGCTTCTGGATTAGTGCTGGGTTCAAAGCCTGCTTCTGACACGTACTGTATGACTTTGGGCAAGTTACTTAATTTTCCCATGCCTCAGCTTTCTCATCTGTGAAATGGAGGATAGTATCCCTTCACAAGTTTATCATGAAAATCAAATGGCATAATGGATGTAAACTTTTCTTAGGTTGTTGCAAAAGTTATTGCAGTTTTTGCCATTAAAAGTAATGCCATTAAAAGCAATTACTTTTGTACCAACATAATAGCTTAGTGTCTGGCAGATAAACATTGGTTTAAACATCCCTCATTTTGCTGGTGCTCTCTTGATCTCTAACTGTCCAGACCACTTATCCATTTTGCTGAGCAGTTCCCCTGGATCCTGCCCCAAGATGTGGCCAAGAGAATGTGGCTGAGAGGAAGAAGCAATTCTTGGCTCCCCATGAAAGGAGGAGTGGGAGGAACTTGGAGGAGAGCAAAAATGACCGTCTGAGGGTTTGAAATAATGACACAGGAGAAGGGTAAATTGCAAAATGGAAGTGTAAGAGGGGTGATTTAATACTGCTCTTCACGTACAGCTCCAGTCTGCCAGTTGGAAATGCTAAAAAGGAATGTTTCTGATATCCTAGCTAGAGCAAGTTCCAATATACTAGTAATATACTAGTCCAATGGCCAGATGTCCATGGCTCCTTCAGAAATTGATTTAAAAAAAGCCTCCCTTACCTTCCTCTGTGTTTCTTTCTTTCTTTCTTTCTTTTTTTTTTTTTGAGATGGAGTTTCACTCTTGTTGCCCAGTCTGGAGTACAGTGGCATGACCTTGACTCACTGTAACCTATGCCTCCCAGATTCAAGCGGTTCTTCTGCCTCAGCCTCCAGAGTAGCTGGGATTACAGGTGTGTGCCAACTACTAAAACTATTTTTTATAGTTTTAGTAGAGTTAGGGTTTTACCATGTTCACCAGGCTGGTCTTGATCTCCTGACCTCAGGTGATCCACCCACTTTGGCCTCCCAAAATGCTGAGATTACAGGCGTGAGCCACCACACCAGGACTCTCTTGCTTTTCATTGTATCCTAACAAAGCTCTGTCTCCACAGTGGAAAGATATCTCTTCCCCACTTGGAGTTAAAAGGGCCTGGGTTGAAATTTAGCTGCATATTCTTCTTGCTTGTTGGATCTTGGGAGGGTCTCGACCACTTCAGACATCATTTCTGCCGGATGTGGTGGCACGTGCCTGTAGTCCCAGCTACTTAACAGGCTGAGGTGGGAGGATTGCCTGAGCCCAGGAGTTCTAGGCTGCATTGAACTATGCCCTTGCCACTGTACTCTAGCTGGGCAACAGAGCAAGACCCTATCTCTAAAAAAAAAAAAAAAAAAAAAAGATAAACAGAACAGTAAAAATACATCATTTTCCTCATCCTCAAAATGGGGATCCTTGTAATTCATGAACGTAGCTGGGCCGATGGTTGAATCAGGAGCAGAGGATGAATGTAAAAGATACGAATATAATACACAGCCAGAAAAGGCATTCAAGCCTCAACCAGTGCTGATTTCCACCTTTATTTTCCTCTTACTGTAGCATAACAGGTGCCCTGTTTCATTTCAGGGGAAATCTGAACATTTACTGCCTTGTATTTCTTAAAACAGCTGAAAAAATTCCTTGATTTTTTATTACCTTTCTTCAGCTTTAGGACTAAATGCCTCTACCCCTCCTTCTCTCTCATCAGGCAGTACAGTTTGTTTGTTTGTTTTTTGAGACAGAGTCTTGCTCTGTCACCCAGGCTGGAGTGGCATGATCTCGGCTCACTGCAACCTCCGCCTCCTGGGTTCAAGCGAGTCTCCTGCCTCAGCCGCCCAAGTAGCTGGGATTACAGGCCTACGCCACCACGCCTGGCTAATTTTTGTATTTTTAGTAGAGATGGGGTTTCGCCATTTTGGCCAGGCTGGTTTCAAATTCCTGACCTCAGGTGATCCACCTGCCTTGGCCTCCCAAAGTGCTGGGATTCCAAGCATGAGCCACTACGCCTGGCCCATTTTTCATTATTGAATTGTCACTTTTGAGGATGCTCTTGTACCCTTGCCTCTTTGTCCCTACTCAGCTGTGCACTAAGAGTGAATGTCTGGGTGAGGGTGAAGATGGAGTCCAGAGTACAGTTATCCTGAGTCTCACAGGAACTCCTATTTTATTTTATGCCTTTCCTTAGGCCCTTCTATCTTCTATATGAACCTATTGTCCTTCAAAAGAGCTTTGACTTTGAGACTTAGACTTTCTACTTGATTTGAGGACAGACTGGATTTTGGGAGCTAGTACTAGAGATAATGAAGGCAAAGACCACTTGGGAAGACTACGATTAATTTGATCAGTAATTGTGTTATTCACCACCTATGTTCTTAATTTGCAAATAAAAAAATAGTCCCATTCATGCCTGAGCATTCATCGTTTTCATGAGTGAGGCATATTATGACTTCATGGGTATATGGTCTGATGTGTTCTTTTTGCAAGCAGGGGTGAATGGAGACACTTCAAGCCTGCCTGCTGCATATTAGGTGTGCCTCAGAAAGAGCTCCTCTGGTCAGAAACCTTTCACATTCTCTCAGCTTCATGTTCTAGTTGTATTAGAATTAAGCTATTAAAGCTCAAACATATAATTATTACATTCCATTTCAATCATAATGACTAAACCTGCTGATGTGATTCTTGGCCATCAGGTATACCTGTGATGGCCTGTTAGAATCACCTGTGCAGCTTTGAAGAAATACAGATGCCAGGGCCTCACTTCCTGGGGGCTTTGATCCATTCAATCTATGGCAGGGCCTGGGAATCAGAATTTTTATAAAGTACCACAGGGGATTCTGATGCATAGCCAGGACTGAGAATCATGGAGCTGGACCACGCAGGGGTGAGGTGGGTGAGTTGCTTTTGTCCTACACTTTTACTGCTACTCCCTAAGGGATTATTTTTAAATTATTATTATTATACTTTAAGTTCTGGGGTACATGTGCACCACGTGCAGGTTTGTTACATAGGTATACACATGCCATGGTGGTTTGCTGCACCCATCAACCCGTCATCGACATTAGGTATTTCTCCTAATGCTATCCCTCTCCTAGTCCCCCACCCCCTGACAGGCCCTGGTGTATGATGTTCCCCTCCCTGTGTCCATGTGTTCTCATTATTCAACTCCTACTTATGAGTGAGAACGTGCAGTGTTTGGGTTTTTGTTCTTGTGTTAGTTTGCTGAGAAGTGTGGTTTCCAGCTTCATCCATGTCTCTGCAAAGGACATGAACTCATCCTTTTTTATGGCTGCATAGTATTCCATGTTGTATATGTGCCACATTTTCTTTGTTGCAGTCTATCATTGATGGGTATTTGGATTGGTTCCAAGTCTTTGCTATTGTGAACAGTGCTGCAATAAATGTATGTGTGCATGTGTCTTTATATTAGAATGATTTATAATCCTTTGGGTATATACCCAGTAATGGGATTGCTGGGTCAAACGGTATTTCTTGTTCTAGATCCTTGAGGAATTGCCACACTGTCTTCCACAATGGCTGAATTAATTTACACTCCCACCAACAGTGTAAAAGTGTTCCTATTTCTCCATGTCCTCTCCAGCATCTATTTGCTGACTTTTTAATGATTGCCATTCTAACTGAGGTGAGATGGTATCTCACTGTGGTTTTGATTTGCATTTCTCTAATGACCAGTGATGGTGAGCTTTTTTTCATATGTTTGTTGGGTGCATAAATGTCTTCTTTTAAGAAGTGTCTGTTCATATCCTTCACCCACTTTTTGTTGGGGTTGTTTTTATCTTGTAAATTTGTCTAAGTTCTTTGTAGATTCTGGATATTAGCCCTTTGTCAGATGGATAGATTGCAAAAATTTTCTTTCATTCTGTAGGTTGCCTGTTCACGCTGATGATAGTTTCTTTTGCTGTGCAGAAGCTCTTTAGTTTAATTAGATCCCATTTGTCAATTTTGACTTTTGTTGCCATTGCTTTAGGTGTTTTAGTCATGAGGTCTTTGCCCAGTTCTATGTCCTGAATGGTATTGCCTAGGTTTTCTTCTAGGGTTTTTATGGTTTCAGGTCTTACATTTAAGTCTTTAATCCATCTTGAGTTAATTTTTGTATGAGGTGTAAGGAAGGGGCCCAGTTTCAGTTTTCTGCATAGGGCTAGTCAGTTTTCCCAACACCATTTATTAAATAAGGAATCATTTCCCCATTGCTTGTTTTTGTCAGGTTTGTCCAAGATCAGATGGTTGTAGATGGGTGGTATTATTTTTGAGGCCTCTGTTCTGTTCCATTGGTCTATATATCTGTTTTGATACCAGTACCATGCTGTTTTGGTTACTGTAGACTTGTAGTATAGTTTGAAGTCAGGTAGCATGATCCCTCCAGCTTTGTTCTTTTTGCTTAGGATTGTCTTGGCTATGTGGGCTCTTTTTGGTTCCATATGAAATTTCTTCAACTCTGTGAAGAAAGTCAATGGTAGCTTGATGGGAATAGCATTGAATCTATAAATTACTTTGGGCAGTTTGGCCGTTTTCACGATATTGATTCTTCCTATCCATGAACATGGAATGTTTTTCCATTTGTTTGTGTCCTCTCTTATTGCCTTGAGCAGTGGTTTGTAGTTCTCCTTGAAGAGGTCCTTCACATCCCTTGTAAGTTGTATTCCTACATATTTTATTCTCTTTGCAGCAATTGTGAATTGGGAGTTCACTCATGATTTGGCTGTTTTTCTGTTATTGGTGTATAGGAATACTTGTGATTTTTGCACATTGATTTTGTATCTTGAGACTTTGCTGAAGTTGCTTATCAGTTTAAGGAGATTTTGGGCTGAGACAATGGGGTTTTCTAAATACACCATCATGTCATCTGCAAACAGAGACAATTTGACTTCCTCTCTTCCTATTTGAATACCCTTTATTTCTTTCTCTTGCCTGATTGACCTGGCCAGAACTTCCAATACTATGTCGGATAGGAGTCACGAGAGAGGGCATCCTTGTCTTGTGCTGGTTTTCAAAGGGAATGCTTCCAGTTTTTGCCCATTCAGTGTGATATTGGCTGTGGGTTTGTCATAAATAGTTCTTATTATTTTGAAATACGTTTCATTGATACCTAGTTTATTGAGAGTTTTTAACATGAAGGGGTGTTGAATTTTGTCGAAGGCCTTTTCTGCATCTATTGAGATAATCATGTGGTTTTTGTTATTGGTTCTGTTTATGTGATGGATTATTTTTATCGATTTGTGTATGTTGAACCTGCCTTGCATCCCAGGGATGAAACCGACTAGATCATGGTGGATAAGCTTTTGGATGGACTGCTGGATTTGGTTTGCCAGTAGTTTATTGAGGATTTTCACATCCATGTTCCTCAGGGATATTGGCCTGAAATTTTCTTTTTTTGTTGTATCTCTGCCCGGTTTTGGTATCAGGATGATGCTGGCCTGATAAAATGAGTTAGGGAGGATTCCCTCTTTTTCTATGGTTTAGAATAATTTCAGAAGGAATGGTACCAGCTCCTGTTTGTACCTCTGGTAGAATTCAACTGTGAATCCATCTGGTCCTGGGCTTTTTTTTTTGGTTGGTAGGCTGTTAATTACTGCCTCAATTTCAGAACTTGTTATTGGTCTATTCAGGGATTCAACTTCTTCCTGGTTTAGACTTGGGAGGGTGTATGTGTCCAGGAATTTATCCATTTCTTCTAGAATTTCTAGTTTATTTGTGTAGAGATGTTTATAGTATTCTCTGATGGTAGTTTGTATTTCTGTGGGATCAGTGGTGATATCCCCTTTATCATTTTTTATTGCACCTATTTGATTCTTCTCTCTTTTTACACGGAGGGTAAAACTGCCTACTCAAGCCTCAGCAATGGCAGACGCCCCTCCCCCCACCAAGCTCGAGTGCCCCAGGTCAGCCTCAGACTGCTGTGCTGGCAGCGAGAATTTCAAGCCAGTGGATCTTAGCTTGCTTGGCTCTGTGGGGATGGGACCCCCTGAGCTAGACCACTTTGCTCCCTGGCTTCAGCCCCCTTTCCAGGGGAGTGAAGGGTTCTGTCTTGCTGGCGTTCCAGGTGCCACTGGTGTATGAAAAGAAACCTCCTGCAGCTAGCTCTGTGTCTGCCCAAATGGTCACCCTGTTTTGTGCTTGAAACCCAGGGCCCTGGTGGCGTAGGCACCAGAGGGAATCTCCTGGTCTGCGGATTGCGAAGACTGCGGGGAAAGTGCAGAATCCGGGCCAGAGTGTATGGTTCCTCACGGGACAGTCCCTCACAGCTTCCCTTGGGTAGGGCAGGGAATTCCCCGACCTCTTGCCCTTCCCAGGTGAGATGACGCCCCACCCTGCTTTGGCTCACCCTCCGTGGGCTGCACCCACTGTCCATCCAGTCTCAGTGAGATGAATTGGGTACCTTAGTTGGAAATGGAGAAATCACCCTCCTTCTGCATTGATCTCGCTGAGAGCTGCAGACCGGAGCTGTTCCTATTCGGCCATCTTATCAGCAAATTCAGGATCATTTTTATTTAATAAGACAATAAAGAAAACATGCTCAAGCTAGCATTTAGCCAGAGGCAGAGAGTACCCAGCACATTTAGTGCTAGGTATTTAGAATACAGAGGACAATAAATAACTGATTGAGGTAGTTTCTTGTGTCAAATCAGTGTAATCTTGAGCAAGTCCCTTCCCTTCCCTGGGCCTCTGCTTCCTGATCTTCAAAGCAGGAGAGTTGGATGAAACACTTTCTGTGTATCTTGCAGTGTTGACATTTGTCATTGCCGAGACTTTACTGGGAAGACATCTCATTGTTTAGTGGAGGAAGCCAAGTTCCCTCCTGCCACCTCATGGGGAAACACAGCCACCAGGAAGAGGAGGGAGAGATGGTGTCTGGGGAGGTGGAGGAGTTTGACTGCCAAGTTAGCCCTGGGATGACTATGGGATTGACGTGAGGCTCTCCAGTAAGGGCTCATTACCCTTTGATGAGCCTCAAATGTCATCGTGGGCACTTTATTCTTACAGGATGGTAGCGCTTGGAATCCCAGAAGCTGGTAGAGTGGATATCTGGCTTTGGAAGAAGGCCCTTTCTCCTTAGGGGAGACAGCCATGCACATGACCCATAGAACACGGAGGGTTCAGAGATCTGAGAACTAAAGTTTATGCTTTGCAAACTGTAACAGTGTGATAAATATGAATTATTATCAACATGATTCCTGCTATGAATAAATCCTCACACTGCAATGTTAACTGGTTCATGTTTCAGCCCCAGCTCAGCCACTAGTTGGCTGTGTGATCTCAGACAAGCCAAGCTCCATCTCTGAGATATAGCTGGTTCATTTGCAAAGAAAGAAGGTAGACCTGCCTGATCAGCTGAAGATGCTTCCTGCCTCAATCTGGTAAGTGTGATCAAGATGTTGAAATTAATGGTTGAACAATCAGTAATCAGAAGCTCACCTTTCAAAAAGAAAAAGGCCAGCTGGAAAATGACATAATTAAAAGAGGAAAAGAAAGCTCTCTCTCAAGAGGCTGCTCTTTCACAAACAGTCAGCATGTCTGTGATATTCCGTGTAGCATATTCCGACGACAGGGAAACACAGTGGATCTGCTGAAAGATGAGCAGCAAGTGGTAAGTGGAGGTGTTTGAAATAGAAAAGTCTATTTTAAAAGACGACTAATAAAGCTGGAGGAGGCGGCCCACACTGAAGCAGTCTGAGCCAACATCCTGTTGCCAAGACTCCAGTCCCCGCTGCTGTGCCCGGGGCCCTGGGACTGTCCTTGGCACAGCATGTGAGCAAGAAGGAAGGAGCAGAGGCTAGAAGCAGGGGCTAGGTTTCTGTCTGAGGAGAGGGTCCCATGGAGAGGGGCCCCAGGGGAGGGGCTGCCTGTGGCCTTGGCAGAGGAGACCCCTGCCCTTCCTGTGAGCCCAGCCAGCTCTAGGCATGGTGCGAGGATGGGTACATTTCTCTAGGCCCGTGCAGGAGCTGCACCAGTGCTGGTAAGAAGCAACAACACAACAGTTAAGAGCGGAGACCTAGAGCCAGACTGAATTTGAATCCCAGCTTGTATCACTTAATAGCTGTGAGACTGTAAACAAGTTACTTAACCTCTCTGTTTCTCATCTTTTCTTATCTATAAAATTTAATAATATTAGCTAATCATAGGGTTGCAGCAAGGATATAAGTTAATTTTGTAAAGGATTTGGGACAGGGTAAACAGTACACTAGAGATTTTGTGTATTTTTTATATGTATATAATATGTTTATTATAATATAGCTATTGTATATTATATATGTAATATAGACATATATATGTATTATATATATAATAGAGGGATATATATGTATACATAGGTACATAAAATGTGGCCTATCAGTTGGGCCCACCTGTTTCTTGGGCAGAGGTCCAAGGCTAGTCAGTGCCCTTGGTCTTCAGGTAAATAATGACACTCTGAAAGCTAATCTATGCTAACATCCGCAAGGCCCCGGTAACCGCTCTCTGGTCTCCTCTGAGCATTAGGCCAGATCTGCAGGAGGTGATGCTCAGGCAGCCCCAAGCAACTGCTTACGACTGACCAGACTTCTCCCTGAGCCCCAGGCCTATATATCCAACAGCCCAGTTTCTGCTGGGATATCCACAGACATCTCCACTCATCATGGTCCCAAACCTACTCATGACCCAATCCCTTTCAGGGCAGACCTTTCCTTGTTTCTAGTCTCAGTGAATGATAATACTATCCTTCTAAGAGGGTGTTGTGAAACTTTATTTACAAGATGGTGTTGCAATCCTTTAGCCCTCCCACTCCCTCATCCTGTGTCTCATTTCTGGATAAGTTGTATCCATCCTTACTGTGTTCATCTGTGTATCTCCAGTAGTCTGGGACATCATTGATTCTCACCAATGTTTGCTAGAAAGTTGAATGGATGAATGAATGAATAAATGAAGGAGGTGCCTGGATATCATCATAATAACAATCAAGGATTTATCAAGTACATACTATCTTCCAGGCACCATTCTAAATGCTTGGCATATGTGCATTCCACACATAAGAGCTTGACATATCCAAGCCTCATCGTGACGATCACTGCATATGTGTTGAAAGAACACAAAGCATGTATGAGGAAATCAGGTTCTGGGGAGTCCTGGGTAGAGCTTCTGAGTAGAACTTCCATAACCCCTCAAAGCCAGTGGTGTTTCCTTACTTTACAAAGCCATCTCAGAGCCAGGTCCTACTGAGCTGTGTCTGGCCCAATACAGTGCAATTTCGGGACCATTTTTCTCCCCTGCCGGGAAGATGCAGAAGCTGCCGCTTCACCGAGTCCTCTAATAGCAAGGCCTTATTTTCCCTGCCACCCTGGGGCTCTTGCTCACCATGAGCTTACTTCTGTGCAGCTCCACACAACACACTGTAAAAGGAAAATGGTAATTAGAAGTAACGCTTGAGCAGGAGAACTTGCATGGAAACGTGGAAAAATGTTTTAGTTAAACGAAGCAGTAAAGATTCCTTTAAAGTGTTACACACACACACAGCCATCTAGCTGTTCTCTTTTTGAAAGGAGGAGATGAGAGGACACACAAGGTGTATTGTGCATCTGTAGGCACCGCCTCCTTAGGGCTTGAGTTTGGGCCAGTCCTCTAGGGATCCTGCTGAAGTGGCCAATGGTATTGACAGTTTACATCTCAGTAGCCCAGGACCAAAAGCCTAGCTCAACCGGATGGAATGTAGCAGGACACATAGCAGGGTCTCTGTGTGTATCCAAAACAGCTGCACAGGGACAGGATTGTGGAGACACAGGATGGCAGCCCCTACAAGGACATCCCAGCTTCTGCTTACTTTTTTCATAGCATTTATTGTCACCCAAAGCTGAGTTTTGCATGTTTGTTTATTACCTTATCCTCAACCAGACTGGGAAGCCCATGGAGGTAAGGATTTTGTCGGTCAAGTTCACCTCTGTATGCATGCCATGCACAGAGTTGGGCATATACATAATTGGCCTTTTAGAATATTTCATGAAGGAATATTCTTTGATTGCAAATTGCAGAATCCCCCATGGCCCGAATGTTGCCTGATACATCATAAGCTTCTAGAACACAAGCTTTAAGAGAGCAGGGTCTTTGTATGTAGCATTCCAGTAGCTGGTCTGGAGTGAGGGTTAGCACACTTTTCCTATAAAGGGACAGAGAGAAAAGATCTTCAGCTTTGTGGGCCAGGTGGTCTCAGCCACAACTACTCAATTCTGCTGCTGTAGTGTTAAAACAGAAAGACAATATAGATACCAGCAAGTGGGCATGGTAATGTCTCAATAAAACTTTATTTACAAAAACAGGCAGCAGGCCAGATTTGAAGTAGTTTTCTGACTTCTGCTCTAGAATATAAATTCTATAAAATAAGGGATTAAAAAAATGTGGATCCATAACCAGCGCCTGCAACA
Organism: Papio anubis; assembly: GCF_008728515.1. Lineage (NCBI taxonomy): Eukaryota > Metazoa > Chordata > Mammalia > Primates > Cercopithecidae > Papio > Papio anubis. Next base: position 69,187,945 of record NC_044991.1, read on the forward strand.
GTGCCTAGCATACAATAAGTATGCAATAAAACATATGTTGAATGAATGAATGAGGGGCTAAAAGTGGTTTTAGTCACAGCTTGCTGTGGGTCAGGGTCATTATGTGTATTGTTGTGTTGGCCTACTGAGCAAAAGACACTCTCTGGAATTAGATACTGGAAGCCTCCTGTGTTCTGGGCTAGTTGGTTGACATCTGGAATATCATTCCCAAAGCTAGGGGTCTAGAGTGCATGAAGAGGACAGGGCCTGAGATGGGGCAGAGACAAGTGACCTTGTGATATGGAGAATGGTGGAAGGAAATGGAGAGACTGAGCCTGGAGAACAGAAGAGTCAGGGAAGAGACAGTTTATATATTTCAGGACTTCTATGTGGTAGAACAATGAGATCTTTCTAAGAAATAAGAGGGCTATTTTTAGAACTTTCTGTAAGTTAGGTAGACCTGGCCAATATGAACAGCTTGGTGAGAGTGAGCTCTCACTCTACTGGGAGCATTCAGACAGACATGGGGATGCTGTGGAAGGGATTCAAATATTGGAAGGGGGCAGGATTAGGTACTGCTGGGTTCCTTTTGACCCCAAGAGCCATTCTCACATGCAGCACTGTTTCCCAAGCAACAGTTGGTGACTGCACTCCAGACAAAACCAGACGCCCCTGCCTTGTATAGGAGGCCCCTTAGGGTTGTCCCTAGCCTTCTGCTTCAATTGCCCTGTTCCCATCTCCTGTTACCTGTTCCACCTTCAACAAACACCATTTGACATTTCTCAATTCCCCTCCTGTTTCTCCTCTCCTGGCCTTTACACATACAAATTGTATTAGTTTAGGTTTCTCCAAAAGGAGAACTGAGGCAAAGGTCCAAGTGGGTGTATGTTAAGAACTGATCCTAGGAAGCATGGAGAGGGAGCAGAAAACTGGGAAGGAAAGGCAGCTAGTAAAAGTTACATTAGCAAACCCACCTTTGCTAATGCTGTGCTGACTGGAGCTTAACCCACTGGGGAGTGTCTGGGAGCCAGTGTATATCACATCACAGAGTCATCCTCCCTGAATAGTGAGAGAACTGGGGTATTTATACACCAACTCCCATCAGTCTTAGTTGAGGAGGTACGGTGAGGAGGGTTGAGTGTTAATTTTCTAACACCTCCAGGTCTGCCACTTACATGGGCAAAAGTGAGCTTTGGAAATAGGAGAAAATCCTGAGGCAAATAACTGCAGGCATGGCAGTTGGAGGTGCAGCACTGATATGATTGAGGCTGAGGGGCCAAGGGTAGGGCACCCAGCCATGAGTGCTGAAAGCTCCCTTCTGGTTGGAACTCTAACCCCACTCTTCGGTTTTGATTTTGATCCCGCTTCATGGTCACATCGGCTGCTATGTACGAATAAAGAGCTCCTGGTTCAAGAATTGTGATGAATAAAGCACTGATTCACTCCTGCTCAAGGTCAAACATGTTTGGTTAGGTAGTTCGCATCGCTGGTCCTGGGAAATAGATCAGGTTCACTTATTTGGGCAAAGGCAGGTTGTATGTGCTATGATGGACATGTGTCTTGATAATATGACATGGCATCAACACAGGCCTCACTGACCGTTGTACCACCTGGTCCCAGCCATAGCCATTGTAAAACATACCTTCTACCTACTCAGTAACCATTAATTAGGGCCTTTAGTGGGAGATGATTCACAGCCTCCTTTACACATGATTCCAGCTGCCAGTCCACATAGGGTCCAGATCACTATAGCTGGTTTAGCTCCCAAGCCTTTGTGATCCTTCCTTCCTGCCCACTGGCTCCCAGCATGCCTTGTGGCTGATTGGCAGAATATAGAGACAAGGAAGAGAGATGTTCCACCCTTTCCATGTACATCCTTTATTCTTTCACTCATGCTGTAAATACTAAGTGCCTGCTGTGAACCAACCAGGCACTGGCTCTGTCCTCATGGAGTTCATGTTCTAGAGGAGAAGACAGACATTTAATCAAATATCTGCACACATAGGTAATTACAAACTCTTATGAAGTTGGTTTGGAGATTTGTAGACTGCTTGCTTCTTGACATTTGGGGAAGACTTCCTAAGCCTTTGCAAATTCTTCTGTGTGGGTTCAGGGTGAAAAGCAGTGTATGGTAGAGACCAAAGAAGCTGGGTGAGTGTGCTGATCTTGTGGCGGCTTGGTAATTATAGCTGGTGCATTATTAATAAGCAAACATTCTGTCTCTGCCTCCTAGTTGCTTGCCGAATGCTGTTAAGCTTGAACCGTGAGCTCTGAATTGTTCACTTTGTCTTCCTGTTTAATGAAAGGTTTTAGGAAGTACAGACCTGTTAGCAGGGGCATACAATTATTTTTGAAATCAGGAGAGCCCGACAGATCTTGATTGGTGGTGGTGATAATACTGGGGTGCCTTATGGGCAGGTGGAGGTCCCCCTCAGCTTCAGAATAGGTGAGGACAGCCGGAGGGGTGAGGAAGGAAGAAAGAAGGACCTGCTGTTTGCCCTCTCCCAGGAAGCCCAGTTGAAAACCTGAGAGATGGAGCTGCTCCACTTGTTTCCTAAAATCATCTGTTTTTTAGTTTATTTTATTTTTATTTATTTATTTATTTTTTCTTGCTGCTGTGAATTGCTTTCTAGTTCTCAACAGCATAATGCAATATTAACCATTTTGACTAGAGCTTCGTCCTTGGGAGGGAGTTTTCACATGAACAAGAGGCAGCACAAAGCCAGGAAAAACAGCATTGACCCTTTAGGTCCATTACACCCCAGAGAAAACTTTCCCACAGCAAGGTCACTAGAGGTAGCCTCTACATACAATGACTCCTGGGCAGAATTCTGCCCTTGGATAGATAGGGAATGACCTTGGCAAATGCAAAAGCCATTTGGATCCATTTTCAGACCATCAACTTCGACTTGAGAGGAGTAGAATTAAAAATAAAAATCAATTAAAACTCTTACTGTCATTTGAAAAGTGAAAATTTCATGGGTTTTACACTCAACCGTGTGACCCTGGATTTAAGACGGCGGTGACCTGGGGTAAATTTCTTGACATCTCCGAGCCTGGGATTTCTCGTATGTAAGTGGTATTCATTCAACAAACTTTTACTGTGGGATATAATGTCTGGGGATGTGGGAAGCTGTAGTTTTAAGGTCAGGTACAGGCCTAGGGATGTGGCAAAAGAGAGGTGCATGGGGCTCTTTTCCTTGGTGAAACACAGAAGGATGGTCAAAGAAATCTCTGTTTTGGGTAGGTCAGACATCCTGCACCGCATGAAGTGCATGTTTGAAAACGTCCACTACCTAAGAGTGTCACCACCAAGAACCATTTAATTACTGACCTTCAGGCAGCAATGGGGAGGGAAGGGAGAAGACAACTCACATTTCCTGAGTGCCTACTGGGTGCCAGGAAGCACCTTATAAACATGCATGTGTCATATTGAGTCTCCATCCACCCAGCTGAGAAAGTGTTATGGTTCTCATTTTACAGAGAAGAAAATGGAAGCTCTGAGAAGTGAGTCAACATCTTTGAGGTCAACACAGCTAGGAGACAGCAGAGTTGACCAAATCCAGATTTAACTGCTTCCAAAATTCTCACATTTTTATCCATCAAGGAGATATCTAAGTTCCTATCTAGATCTCCGTCTCCACAGAACCCCCAGGTTGGGGTGCGTTTGGGGGATGAGATAGAATAGGCATAGATGAGTGCATGTGTGCACCCTGCACCCACATAGGTAGTTCTGGTGCCTTCTCTATCCCCTTCTGGACAATATCAGCCAAATTTATGACAGCTTCTGCATGCAAGTGACCTCCAAATTTCAGCCTTTAGCACCGAGTTCTCTGTTGAGTGCCACACCCAAATATCCAAATGGCTATTTGACATCTGCAGTTGGATGACCTATGGGTACTCCAGACCCACAGTGTTCATGAATGTCCAAATTGATTACCGCCTTCCTCTCCTACTCACTGGCTCCTCGTCCATTATTCTCTGACTCAGTGGATAAATCCGCTGAAGCTGGTGCTCTTCACAGCTCTGTGGTCAATCAGCCCAAGATTTTTGCTCTAATTTCTCAGTCGTATCCTTCCTTAACTGATTCTTCCTGCCATCTTCCCTAGTTGGAGCACAGACTGTCTCATGGAAGGACTATTGTAGTAGTCTCTCCCCAAAGGGCTCTCTCTGTTCTCCAACTCATACTTTACCTATTGTCAGTGTCATGGTGGAAGGTGTAGGACCTTATTAGGTGGGCATTGGGAGATGGTCATGTGGGCTAGATCTTTATTACTCAAAGTATTGTCCACAAACTAGTAGCATCAGCAACATTTGGGAACTTGTTAGAAATGCAGAATCTCAGACTCCACCCCAGACCTAAGAAATCAGAGTCTGCATTTTAATGGGCTATCCAAGTACTTCATGTGCCATATTAACATTTGAGGAGCACCAAGATAAAGTGAACGGCAGGAGCAAACTGCAAAGGTCAAAAAGAATTGAGCATTTTCAGTGAAATATGAAGAGAATTGTTTGACCAGAGGGGAGGGGAAAGTAAACAAAAGTCTGACAGCTGGAACTCTGTGCAAGGCCCAGACATTACTTTGTGCATGTTAATTCCACAAAGCCACTCTAGGAGGTATTGTAATCCCTGAGAAACTAGAAGCACTTGGAAGGACGGTCATTATTGTATTCATTCAAAGATGAGGGAACCGAGGCTAACTGGTGGTAAATTATTTGTTCAAGTTTCCATAGATAGTGAGTAGTAGGGTCAGGATCTGACCCAGACTTCTGATCTCCAGTGCTCCAGCTGCCTCAGTTTAACAGATACAGCCCATTTCTCCATCTCCATCACCAACCTTTACAGAGCTGTAGTTTTCCAGCTCAAGTGTGCATGAGGATTATCTGGAGGGCTGGTTAAAACAGATGACTGGGCCCCACCCTCAGAATTTCTGATTCAGTAGCTCTCAAGTAGGGCTGGAGAATTTCCATTTATAACAAGTTCTCAGGTGATGGTGGTGCTGCTGGTCTGGAGGCCACACCTTGAGAACCTAACCTGTGAGACTGACATCATCTGTAGGTAAGGTTGTTGGAAGAATAGCAGCTTATCACCTTGTGTTTTTGGTTATTGGCCCTCATAGCTCACTTCGTTGAGTCCTTACAACTATTAAATGCAGACAATATCACTTCCCATTTACACAGGCTGCAACTGGTGCTCGGAAAGATTCAGTGTATTTTTTGTGTGTTAACACACTTACTAGAAGGCAGGCCCATACATGCCCATTAACAACTCTACCCTTATAGTGCAGTCTCAAGTTGGGAGGTCATTAAGGAGCCTCCTACTCTACTTGCAGTTAAAAGATGGGGAAATGTAGGCCTGGAGAGCAAGTGAGCTGCCTGGAGTTCCACAGCAACATGAGGGGAGAGCCAGCTGGGGAACCCTCTCTTCTGACCCCAGGGCTAGTCACTGGCTCTTCCATCAGCTACTATGGAACTCTCTGGACTTTGGCTCCCCAAATATTCACCAAGGAGCCTTGCTCAGGACTTTAGACACTTTTCAAGGCCACGCATATTGGCTTGACGGATCATAGCAACAAGAGCTGACAATTATCACGTACTTACTGGGTGCTGGTCACTGTTCAGTTAAGTGCCTTGGATTGACCCACCGGATCCTTGGTGCAATGCTATGGGTTGTCCTTTGCTGTGCTATGAGATGGATGTAGAGGTCAGCCGAGATCCCTGCCCTAGGGGAAACTTAAAGTCTAGAGGGGAGACAGGCAAGCTCACAGAAATTTCAATGTATTTCAATAATAACAATAGACTGCACTGTGGCTCATGCCTGTAATCCCAGCACTTTGAGAGGCTGAGGCAGGAGGATTGCTTGAGGTCAGGGGTTTAAGACCAGCCTGGGCAACATAGTGAGATCCTGTCTGTACAAAATAATAATAATATCAAAACAATAGTAACACTTTGGTGAGGGTTTGCTACTTGTCAAGTCTTCATTTGGATTAATTGATTTGATTTTTTATAGCCAACTATGAAGTAAGGAAGTATTACCATTTTTACAGATGAGGGAGCTCAAGCTTACAGAGTGGGTGTGACTTGCAAATGCCAGAGGTTTCAAAGGAGCTGAATGCATATCTTTCTGACTCCAGAACTCATACTTTTAACCCTCTCATTACACCACATGTATGTGAATGTGTGTGTCCACACTGCACATGGGGGAGCATCACCCTTGGCTTATGAAAAAAATGAAGGCAAAGGGCAGGAAAGATATTTATCCAGGCAGAGATTGTGGTTTTTCAAGCACATTGCTGCAAAAGAAGGCAAGTCCAGCCTTCAGTGGGCCACACTCTGATGTGCTAATTATAAGTTAACTGTTAGCTGTTCACTAGAGATAGATCTTTTTCTATCCCTTTATTTCCTTGCAAGCAGCCTTGACAGCGTTGCTTTTAAAAATATTCTGTAATTCAGAGCTTTACACTTAACTAATTTACCCCCTGCATTTCTTCATTACATCACAGGTACCCCTTGTCTTGTCATCTTTCCCTATGATCCCTGAGTGGGGTTATCCCTATCCTCAGTCAGTGAACATATTTAGCTGAACCCTAAATCCCAAGGATTAAAGGCAATTAAATGAGATAATGCATATGGCATCGCTTTAAAACCATAAAGGGCCGCACAGATGCGAAGGGTTATTATTATGAGCCTTCCCTGTTAATGAGTATTAATGAGCTAAGGCTGCAGATTCCTAATGTTACAGAGCCCTAATATTAACCATATGGAAGCCTAATTTTCAAAGAGAGTTAGAATCAACTGGAAGAAGGGGCTGCAAAACATTTTGAATTCAATTCTCCTAATTCTTAGTATCTTGACTGCAATCTGCATGAAGCTAAATGGTTATGTGATGACATAATGGTTTGTCTTTGTTCTTAACTAATTGCTTTAGGATACCTGCCCCCACATTATTCTGCATTTTCATGGTTCTCTTGATAGGGACCTAGATTTTTTTTTTTTTTTCTGTGAATGAAGTAACATGTCTAATTTGAGCTTTAGGGTATATGGATACTGGAATTGAGAGGGCACATCAGAACCCAAAATATTTCAATTTCCTTAAAGTCAAGGAGTGATTGGAAACACCTGCAGCCAGGATGACTTCACCGAGCTGTGACTTGAAATATTCCATATAAAGTTCTTGTACAGAGCTTGGCACAGAAAAAGTAGCATTATTGTCCTTATCATTTTTGAGTCTCTGACAGATGAATAGACAGGGTTTTAGATCACAAAGCCTGGAAGGGCAGGATACACATTTGCGTATTATTTTCTAGACTGTGGGGAACCACTGAAGATTCTTGGGGCGGGGATGTTGAACATAGTTTTGTGTTTTGGGGCTTTTAACTCTAGCAGCTGGTATAGGAGGGAGTATAACCACTAGTGTCAGGAAATCAGGTAGGAAACGGTTTCAAAAATCTATGAGAGTTGATAGGGTCCTGAACTGGGCAAGGCCAATGGGCTGGAGAAGAAAGTTTATGCATAAGAGATTTTTAATAATTATCATAGATAGAACTTGGTGATTGATCAGCTATGTGGTATGACAAAGATTGACACTCAAAAAGTCTAGGTGATTTCTTAGGTTTAGGTTACTGGGTGAAGGAAGCCAACCAGGATGAATATAGGAGGAAGAGCTGCTTTGGGGGTGAAAGGCTGAGTTATATAGAGAGAGCCAGAGCCTTCATTCTAGTGGTTGGCATGGCTGTTGAGTTCCAGGACTATTTGGGAACAGAACATGCCAAGTAAAATGAAATTATAAAATCAGAAGGATCTTGAGTGATCCAGTCCCTTCATTTTATAATTGAGGAAACTGAGGCTCAGAGAGGGGAAGTGACTTTTTGAAAACCACACATCATTTATTAAAGAACCAGGACTGGTTTCTGAGCCCCTCACCACCTCAGATCAGAGCTTCTTCCTCTCCCACCCAAAATGTAAAGACAGAATCTGCTTCAGACTACATTGTTTTCCAGGAAGAAATGACACTTTGCCAAACTCCGGGGGAATTTTTCAAGCTTTGAATATATCTTGTTTCCTTTTAAAGGAGTCCTACTTTGTAGACATATCAGTGCCTGAACATAGACACCCACAGAAGCACCTACACCAATGATGGAGGGAGGGGGTGTCGAGCAGAGAGCCTGGGTGCCTTGGGAGAGGAAAAGGGAGGTGAGAATATGGGAAAATTGTGTTCTGGACTCCCTGAGAGGTGGTGTGAAGAGGGCAGCACTAACAGATAGGGTACAAGGCAGGTTAGAGGCACTGTTGCTGGGGGTGCTGAGGGAAGGGGACCAGGGATGCCATGAAGGCCAAGACCTAGGGGTTAGACCCAGCCAGGAGAAAAGAAAGGGTTTTGCTCGAAGAACTCAAAATATCTGCCTGGGGCAAACAAGATGGAAACTCACAACCTCACAAGCTCTTCAATCACCCATCTCTCGGGGAGTCCACGCCACGACCCACCCATGCCAGCCTCTGTGCTTGAACATCTCCAGTGACAAGGGAACGTGCTCCCAAGTTCTATCCCCTTAGACCTCTAGTAGGTAAAATCCATTCTCCCACTGATGAGTGGAGAGAGATATTCCTGAGAATGAGCAGAAATTTCTCCTTACAATGTTTCTCTGTGGTTCTTAGTTTTTGTTCTTTTTCCCCTGACATTTACACCTGTATCACTAGGCAGATTACATCTTTCTACAAGTCATCAACAATAGTTTGGGACAGAATAAATCCAAGAACAAAACTCAAGCCCCATGGCACACTATCAGGGCTGGCTACAGAATTTGCCAAGCACATGCTGCAAAGTTTGCAAATGAAGATGGGGCCTGATTGGAGAAGCTGGGGAATGAATCCATGTGCTCCTTGCATGGCCTGCTGTTCCAACCAATGATGGACAGGCAGCCCTCCTCAGGAACTGCAATGTTCTTAGAATAGGGGGCAAGAGAGAGATTCACTCCACCACGTTACTTGCTCAATGTGCCAAGGAGCTGTCAGCCCAGGCAGGGAACAGCCACTGCCTTGTTCTGCCCTTAGATGCCACAGGGTGTGTGCCTAACTTTGACACCCCCATGGGTTGCCTGACCCTACACCAGCCTGTATACCACTGGGGACCTCTCTACCAGATGGAACCTAATCCTTTGGGAATAGCTATGTAGCCAATTGATACTTTGCTAATTGCTCTTTTATTAAAACCATATTTCTGCATATTATCCATCTAACATATATATCTCTCCATATAGATTGATATCGATTAACTATTTTTTTCCAGCAGCCAGAGTGATGGTCCCTTTTGTGCAGCATGGAGACACACATTCACATGCAGGTGGCATGATGTAATGAGAGGGTTAAAAGTACTAACTCTGGAGTCAGAAAGACCTGCATTCAGCTTCTTTGAAACCCCTTGCATTTGTAAATCACCTAAGCTTTCTAAGCTTGAGTTTTCTCATTGTAAAAATGGTAATAACACTCCCTTACTCCATAGTGTGGCTGTGAAAAATCAAATGATCCAAATGAAGTCCTGACAAGTAGCAAACCCTCATCAAAGCTTTACTGTTGTTTTTATTATATAAATATACTGAGATTTCTGTGAGCTTGCCTGTCTCTCCCTCTAGATTTTGAGTTTCCTGAAGGGAAGGGACCATAGCTGACCTCTGTGTCCCTCTCCTAGCACAGCGAAGGACAACCCTGTAGCATTGGAGGGAGGATTAGATGGGTCAATACAAGGCACATGATTGAGCAGCGACCTGCAGGGAGTAAGTATTTGACAATTGTTGGCTCTTGTTGCTATGATCTGCTAAGCCAATATGCGTGGCCTTGAAAGGTGGTATCTAAAGTCCTGAGCGTTGCTCCTTGGTGAATATCCGGGGCGCCCAGGGTCCAGGGAGGATCCACAGTAGCTGATAGAAGAGCCAAGGACTGGCTGTGGGGTCAGGAGAGAAGGTTTTCCAGCTGGCTCTTTCCCCACCTTGCTGAGTCGAGTTACCAGCACCCAAAAGAGACCTATAATTTTAAGAGAGGGCTAAGTGATAGGAGCTGTGGCCTTGGGTAGGAGAATGCAGCCATGGCTTACTCTGGTTCAGCAGGACTTAAGAAAATAAATGTCTTGGCTTTATCTGCTTCCACTCTTCTGTCTCCTGCTTGGGTTTTTTATTGGCTAAGCCTAGCTGAAACCAGAGAGCAAGAGAGGTTGGTGATAGAGCCGTAGAAGTCATTCTCTTGGGATTCAAAGCAGAGTAGGGAGGGGCAGGACGGGGGCAAGGGTGGATGAATGGAGAATGTCCAGCCAAGACCCAGGCACTGGCTTCCTCCCTTGCAGTCAGATCTCCTTGATCTTCTAAACCAAGCCACAAAAGCCTATCACACTTGGAACAAATTTTTAGTCCCAGCTCTTTGGAGCTTTAGCTTCCTTATCCATTTTACTCATCAGCGTCACACTCATACCAGCCAGTCCTGGGTGATGTGTCAAATTTCTATCTTTATCTGACTTTTCAAAACTCAAGCCCCTGGGGAGATATCTATGTATAGGCTCCACCTCTCTTCCTGGAGACACAGATGGTCAGAACTGGGGCTTTGAGAGCTGCCTTGAGTCGTCATCTCTGTCATGGCCTGGTGACAGTCTTTATTAGGACTTTCTGAAAGCTGCTTTTAGTTTCAGGATGTGTGTCCAACCTTTTCTCAGCCATTAGGAACCCTGAGCTGATATGGTCACTTTCCCTCAAGGCTTCTGTCACTTACACTTTGCCAACCAATTCCTCCTTGCTGGTCATCATTAGGGCCGGAGAAGCAGGTCTCACTGGGAGTTGAGGTGGTGAGAGAGAGAAGTCAAGAACTTTTTAGATTCATGTCCTTAGTCAAACGAGACTTGGAACAGCCATGTGGCAGGTTAAGCCTTCCATCACTTCTAGAGTTGGTCAGTCCCAGGCCCCTAACTGCGCCCCCTTGCAGTCCCTGAAGACCTGTCTTAATTTCATCCCAGAGCCCAGTACCTGCTCTCAGACTCTCTGGTAGCTATTGTGGCCTGCCTCCTCATCTGCTCAAATGCTAGGAACTAGAAATGGTGCCTGTTTGCAGTCCCTTGTCATTGTATGATCCCAGCATACCCCAAATACCCATCATCTATCTACCCAATTACCGCTGTGCCCTTCTCAATCTTCTTCAGATGAACTGATCCCTTGGGTGGCAGACAGAATAGTAATTGCCTTCCCCTTCACAATGTTCATGACTTAATCCCCAGAATCTCTGAATATATTATCTTACATGGCAAAAAAGACTTCGTGGATGTGATTAAGGTTCTTAAGATGTGAAGATTATCCTGGATTATCCATGTGGGTGTCAATCACAAGGGTCTTCATAAGAGGGAGGCAGGAGGTCAGATTTAAAGAAGGTGATGTGGTGATGGAAGCAGAGGATGGAATGCTGTCATTTCTGGAAGAAGCCATGAGCCAAGGAATGGGGGCACCCCTAGAAACTGGAAAAGGCAAGGAAAGGATTCTCCCTGGAGCCTCCAGAAGGAGCAGAGCCCGGCTGACCCCTTTATTTTAGCCCTGTAAGACCCATTATCAGCTTTCTGATTTATGCAACTGTAGGAGAATAAATTTATGTTGTTTTAAGTCATAAACTTTTGGTAATTTGTTACAGCAGCAATAGGAAATGAATACAACCTGCTATTCAAGAAGTGTGGTCTGCAGCAGGGGTCTCCAACCCCTGGGCTATGGACCAATACCAGTTGGTGGGCTGTTAGGAAGCAGGCCACATCAGCAGGAGGTGAGTGGCAGGCCAGCAAGCATTACTGCCTGACCTCCACCTCCTGTCAGATCAGCAGCAGCATTAGATTTTCATAGAAGTGAGAACCCTATTGTGAACTGCTAATGCGAGGGATCTAGGTTGTACACTCCTTATAAGAACCTAATGCCTGGCTGGGTGCAGTGGCTCACGCCTGTAATCCTAGCACTTTGGGAGGCCAAGGTGGGTAGATCATGGGTCAGGAGTTCAAGACCAGCCTGGCCAACACAGTGAAAACCCGTCTCTACTAAAAATACAAAAATTAACTGGGCATGGTGGCGCACGCCTATAGTCCCAGCTATAGGGACTCCTGAGGGAGGAGAATCACTTGAACCCGGGAGGCAGAGGTTGTGGTGAGCCAAGATCACGCCACTGCACTCCAGCCAGGGCAACAGAGCGAGACTCGTCTCAAAACAAAACAAAACAAAACGAAAACCAAAAAAGAAAAAAAAAAAAAGGATTTAATGCCTGATGATGTCACTGTCTCCCATCACTCCCACATGGGACCAGCTAGTTGTAGGAAAACAAGCTCAGGGCTCCAGCTGATTCTATTTTATGGTGAGTTGTATGATTATTTCATAATATATTACAGTGTAATAATAAAAATAAAGTGCACAATAAATGTAATGCATTTGAATCATCCTGAAACCATCCCCCTGACTGTGGAAAAATTTTCACAAAACTGGTCCTTGGTGCTAAAAGTTTGGGGACGGCTAGTCTGTGGCATCACCATTACCTAGTAGCTCCTTAGAAATGAAGAACTTTTGTCTTCACCCCGGACCTACCCACCCAGGATCTGTACTTTAATACCATATCCAGGTGATTCCAATGCATATTAATTGGTATGCTTTAGTCTTCCCCAGGACCCCTACCTGCAGATATTTAGCTCCAATTTGAACCAATTCAAATTAGAAAGGATCCAGTCCAATGAAAGAAATAAGTTTGCTATGAGAATAAAAACTGACCACCCCCCTCTACCTTCCCCCCCCAACCTCACTTTTATCTAAGTATAGCTAATAAAGGACCAGATTTTAAAAAATTATTTAAAAAATTTACTTATCTCTTTAATGCCTTATTATTTTTCCCTGGTGCTGAGGTTAGGGTAGAAGTAAATTCTAGATTCTGAAGCTGTTACCATAATCCAATCATTGTCCTATCCCCATCACATTTGTTGGGAGACTCCCTGCATTACTGGCTCTAAATAACCACTGAGTGAGAGGCAGGGGTATTTCACAGGGGTGGTAAAGTAGGACATGTCTCAACAGTGGAAATTCGATTTACATGCTGCTCAACCAGAATCAGCATAAACTCTGACCCTTGCTCTGGCCATGACCTGGGTAGGTAGATGGATCCAGATTTATCAATGGCTCTGAAGCAAAGGGAAAACCCCACACACTATGGGAGGCCAGCACTGACCACCAGATGAACAGGAACCCCTGATGCATATGCTCTCATAATATATCCTTCTGTGTGAAATACAAATTTCTCCCAAGACAAGAAGTCGTTACACTCATTTATTGGCAAGTACAAGAGGCAATCATCCCACAAAGTCTGGGAAAGGGGATATGTCTTTTGGATTGCAACCCCTCAAATGGACTCCTCAATTGGTTTGGGGTACTCTTCCTGCTGCCCCATTCATGGGGACATCTGGTTTTAGACCCAGCACCTCCTAATTTGATTTCCATTTGCTGTTGAGCTTGGAACTCCTATTCTGGAATTGCCAGAATATCCTGAATTCTTCACAAAAGTCTTCCTGAGGGGGAAGCATTAATAGAGCTGCTTACAGAACCATGAGTCCTCCTCTCCCTAAGGTCTCGATACAAGAGAGTCTTGTTGACTGTCAGCCAGTATCACACTGGTTACCTCCTGGAGCCTGTGCGGGAAAGAGTATCTCAATGCGCTGAGAGAGTTTTTGGGTTGAAACAGGTTTCCATGATAATTAACACCAATTGAGAACACAGGCAAAACTTCTTTTCTTCCAAATTTGAAACCCACATTAGCTAATTAATTCTAATTAGAGGCGAACAGTTCCATGTGGCACAGTGAGCATGTAATAGGCAGACGTTTTTGTGTGTGTCTTGACAAATTAACGAAGATGGGTTGCGGGAATTCTTTACAGGCCCATGGGTCAGCTAGGTGCTAGAACATACCTTTTCTTGGGAAAGGGTTTTGGTTTTTGGGAAGCTTGCATGGTGCCCCCAGAGGAAGCCCATCCATTGGTCATAATGCCTTTATGTGTTCCAGAAACACATAGTGAGCACCTGTATTGGCTAAGAATTGGTCTATATGCTGAAGGAGACACTATTTTCACTAAGTGGAATCCCCAAGTCTAGTTGGGAGGCAAAAATAAACCAAGAGAATCCAGTGGCATCCTAACCAAAGCAGTAAGATAAGAAAAATACAAAAGGAGATACAAATATTAGAAAGGAAGATCCAAAATGCCACGATTTGTATGTTTCCATTTATATGACATCTTGGGAAAGGCAAAATCATAGTAATGGAGGACAGATCAGGGCTTACCAGGGTTTGGGGATGGGAAGAGATATTGATTAAAAAAGGGTAGTACAAAGGAATTGTTTGGAATTGTTCTGCATCCTTATTGTGGTGGTGGTTATACAAATCTGTGTGTGTGTTGAAACTCAGAGAACCATATGCCAATTTTCCTGCATGTTATTTTTAAAAATCAGAGAAGAAAAAATGGATTACAGCTATATGTGTGTACCAACATCTATGTATCTCAGTGTTGAATAAAAACCCACAAATTTATTTTACATTGTTTGAATTTTCAGACGATTTTGAAAAACATGCCTTTAAGAAGTAATCCTTAGCTCAGTTTGTATACATGTGTATTTTTATAACATGAAGATCTTTTGCATTAATGCATAAACTAGTTGAAATAAACAAGGAAAGAATTATAAACTTTAACTCATATAAAAATAAACAAATTAACATAAAAGTGTTAAATTTGGGTTTACAGGAGATAGGGAGAGAATTCTCACGGCATTTGAGACTCTAATTCTACTTTTTCCTGAACCTTTGGGTTTAGTGAGGTGCCTCAATATCCTCATGATAAATTTGCCATACTTGTTTAGCCTAAAAAATACCGTGATTTAAAAGTGACGTGTCTGTCTGTATGGAAAATTCAAGAGACTCAGCTAAAAGTGGTTTATGCTAATCAGAGTGTTCAGTAAGGTAGTGGGATGTAAGATGAGCATGAAGAAAAATAGCATTTCTATTGATTAGAAATATGTAATTGGAAAATATATAAAAGGATCCCATTTATAATAGCAGCAATAATAACAACATAAAACTCTTGGTAATTAACTAGAAATAGTCCAGATTTATATGAAAGTGAATACAATACTTTACTGAAAGCCATGAAGAATGGCTGGAATCAATGAAAAGACATATCATGGTCCTGGATTGGAAGAGTCAACCGAAAGCGTAAAGATGTCAGTCCTTCCCAAATTTATGAGTAAGCTCAAAGCAATCTCAGTGAAAATTTGCATGAGCAAAAGCATAGGGGATGTGAAAACTAATTCCTAGGTGGACTGACTGAAGCATTGGTGGTGAGAGTGTGAGGTGTTCTCCTGGGACCAGATTATAAAGAGCCTAGGCTGCTAGACTGAGGACCAGGCCCTTCATCTGACGGCCAGTAAGAAGCTCTCGAAGATTTCAGTTCAGGATCCAATAAGATCAGAACTCTGTGTGAGAAATAGATCTTGGCTGATGTGTAGGATTGAAGGAAAGGGTGAGACCCAAGGCAGAGACAAATATTAGAAAAGGAAGATCCAAAATGCCACGATTTGTATGTTTCCATTTATATGACATCTTGGGAAAGGCAAAATCATAGTAATGGAGGACAGATCAGGGCTTGCCAGGGTTTGGGGATGGGAAGAGGCATTGATTAAAAAAGGGTAGTACAAAGGAATTGTTTGGAATTGTTCTGCATCCTTATTGTGGTGGTGGTTATAAGGTTATAATCCTTATTGTGGGAGGCTGCTAACTGGAATGGTCTGAAATGACTGCCATGCTGCCTGATCTAAAGGAGTTTCCCAGTGAATGTTAGCACTCTCCCCTCCCCTAACCCCCACTCCCCTGCTCTTCCTTTCTCTCCCCTTCTCTCCTCCTCTGAAGCAAAAACCTAGTGGAGAAATGAACTAGCAGAGTTGCCCCGAGAGGGGGTGAGATATCTTCTGCCAATCTGGGGTCATTGGGGAGGGTTATCTTAAGGAAGATACCAAGGTTTGGAATCTGGAAGCCTGGATGGACAATGATGATGATAAATGCTACTTTATTATTTATTTATTTATGTATTTATTCATTTATTTATGACAGAGTCTCACTCTGTCACCCAGGTTGGAGTGCAATGGCGTAATCTCGGCTCACTGCAACCTCTGCCTTCTGGGTTCAAGCGATTCTCCTGCCTCAGCCTCCCCAGTAGCTGGGATTACAGGCACATGCCACCGCACCAATCTAGTTTTTTTTTTATTTTTAGTAGAGATGGGGTTTCGCCATGTTGGTCAGGCTGGTTTCGAACTTCTGATCTCAAGTGATCCAGTTGCTGCAGCCTCCCAAAGTGCTGGGATTGCAGGCGTGAGCCACCGCGCCCAGCCTAAATGCTACTTTTTATTGAGCATCCACTATCTGTAAGACAGGAACGAGCACTATCCCATTTTAAATTTTATAAAATTTTTAAAATTTTATGTATTTATTTATTTAAGAGGAAACAGAGAGGTTAAGTGTTCAGAAAGCTGAGGCAGGACCTAACCTGGTCACTGGTCATATCACTGACATCTCTGCGCCTGGCACAGAGAGTTCAGCAAATGTTTGCTGTTCACCAGATGTTGCTTCTCTGGGAATTTCCTTGCTGTGGGTTTGGCTGATGCCTTATCTTTATCAGTAAATCCCCTTTCATAAATAAGTTGCTATTTCACAAGGTGGGGAAGAGAAGTGTTGAGCAGGAAGGGTGTGGAGGTAGGAGCAGAAAAGAAGGGGCTGAGTAATGGAACTCGAGGTGTTTCTATAAATTAGGAACCACCCAGCTTGCTACTGACCCGACCCAGGCATCTTTATCGATTTGCTCCTCCACGCCCTGCCAGCCTAGCACAATAAAGCTTCCTGTCCATTTCAGGCTTAATCACACAGAACGTAAATCCCTCAGCAGAGAGG
This sequence comes from Papio anubis, assembly GCF_008728515.1. Taxonomy (NCBI): domain Eukaryota; kingdom Metazoa; phylum Chordata; class Mammalia; order Primates; family Cercopithecidae; genus Papio; species Papio anubis. Next base: position 69,204,895 of record NC_044991.1, read on the forward strand.
CAGCTGCGAGGGATGGGGCACGATCCGCGGGGCTGTTCATTTTCATCTTCTGGCACGTAATGAAATCAAGAATGCACGTCTGCTCACCAGGGCTGCTTTGCTCCAAATTGTTAAGTAAGCATCCCTGCTTTAGCCTCATTAGACTTCCGCGGCCGCTGATGAAGGAGGGTGGAAACCAGCATTTATTGAATGATTCTGGTGTGCTAGATACTTTCTACGTGATTCACTCCTCTAAGAAGCCCCGTGACATGGGCACTATTATCCTCATTTTACAGCTAAGGAAACTGAGCATTTATTGAGGTCGGTGGCCCAAGATCACGGATGGACAAAACGAGTAGGGGACCATGAAGTGACATATCTGTGCAATTTCAAATCCTATACGCCAAGCCTTTTTTTTTTTTTTTTTTTTTTTTTTGCAGTAATTAGATATAAAATAACTTTTATATAATTTTGGGGGGATTTCTGGGAGAAGTTTGAGGGAACTGAAGTTTATTCCTTTTTGTAATTCATTTCAGTTGTGCCAATTTAATTAACATTCACTGAAGGTCTATTCCACATTCACCATGGCTCTGATTTTTAAGCATAACTTGTGTGTCCACCATTCATGCTAAATAGAGATAGTAGTCTTGTCCTCTGCTTCTGCTCCTTTTTCTTCTTCTTAGTTTTTAGATATCCTGGTTTGTGTTCTAGTTCATAATATCTGCCCTAACTTCTTCATTCTTATTTTGGATACTACATTTAGTTCCTCTTCTACCCCTTGTCCTGCCTCATCCAATTCTTATTTTGCCCCTTGTACTATTCAGGGACACCTGCGGCTCCAGGTCAGAGATGCACCTGCTAGTCCTGCCTCTATAGGACCAAACCCATCAGTTTAGCTCCTAGCTTGTCCCTCAGGTGAGAATTGAGCACACTGTACTGTGGACATAAAGACAAGTAAGTTGTCATTCTTGCCCTGGATGAACATGGAACCTAACTGGGAGGTAAATACACACCTGAATAATTAAAAAATAACCTATAATTAAACAAATGCTAAAGTACACACAGAAATTTTAGGAAGTTGGTAGGTAGGTGGGTAAACAATAATGCATTGTTCCTTAAGTCATAATAAATTTCAAAATATCTGTTAACATCTATTTCCTATATTCCCATTAATATGTGAATTCTTAGTTCCTGATTATTGATTCAGTTGAAATAGTAATATCATTTTGATATTTTTATTTACTGTTTATTCAGTCTGGGTCAACCTCATAGAATGCTGAATCAGGAGGCAATTCCACAGTAATCTGCTTGAGCACAAGAATTTGAATATGGTATGTTGTAGGGATAGCAGGATACCAATATGGGGAGTGGGTTTTGGTAGCCCCCCATACCCTTAATTGAATAAAAGGCTAGGCTGGAAAATTATGAATGTGGAAAGGATGGTTTGAGAACTCCAGACCTGGGGCAGGTGAACACTGACTTCTTAGGAGGGAGGAGTTTAGATGGGATAACATTTTGACATCCCCTTTGGACAGGGACCCTATGGATTAAGTGGAAAGCTAGAGAGGGAGAGGAAGTGGTTGTTCAAATAACAGGCGGGAATTCCAGATTCAGTTGGCATCTGGCTGTGGCACTTAGGTTCCATTTTCTCCCTACCTGTGGCACTTCTCATGAAAACACAGAAACCACTGCTACTTTTTGGTAACATGGATTCTGGGCCTTAGGTGGAATTTTTACTTAGTAAAGCAAGGATGACACTCTTGGGCAAAAGAACAGGAGATACATGATAGGTGATTTTCAGTTATTACTCCTATCTACTTCCTGCCTTAAAGGCAGTGTCTCCGCTGAACAAAAGGAGAGAAACCCACACTTACTACACAGAAGCTGTTTCTGAGGTTATTTAACCTCCAGCACTCCCTATTATCACTTCTATTGATTTACCATTTGTGGGACTAATTTTAACTTTCCAGAAATTAAAAAAGAAGGAAGGGATCGTGGCAGATGAAAACAGGATATGGATCTTTGTATATGTGTATGTGTCTGTCTGTGCTGCTAAAACAAAATGTCATAGACTAGATAATTTATAAGGAAAATAAATGGATTTTTTCATGGTTCTGAGGATCAGGAAGTCTAATATGAAGGCACTAACACCTGGTGTCTGGTGAGGACTGCTCTCTGCTTCCAGGACGGCTCCTCCTTGCTGCATCTTCCAGAGGGGATGGACACTGTGTCCTCACGTGGCAGAAAAGTGGAAGAGAAAACACCAACTCCCTCAAGCCCTTTTAAAAGGCCCTAATCTCATGCATGAAAGCTTTGCTTTCATGACTTAATCACCTTTTAAAGGCCCCACCTGTTAACACTATCATTTGGGTCTTTAAGTTTCAACATATGAATTTTGGGGTGCACATTCAGACCATACCAATACAAGACCATGAAATCAACAAAATTGACTGTGAAATCTATGAAAGAGTAGAGCTAGAGAGACCTGTAAGATAGTTATATGCTGATGAATGTAAATGTCCATGCATTGCTTTTCCCAAAGCAGAGACGGCTGTATACAATTATCCCAGAATAAATTTCCCTCCACATGTTCCGAAGTCAGCCCATTCTGGTCTAGAATATACATGAGAAAAAGACTGTACCACTAGGAATTTGTAATCTGTGCATATTAATCAGCCCTCAGCTTAAGGTCTAGATGTGGATTCTAATTATAATCATGTGGTTAATAACAAGGACCAAAGAAGATCCATCCAAACTATGTACTGGCAACATGCTTGACCAGCTTTCTCCTTTATTAAGCATGAAAAATGGGAAAAACAAAACAAGAGACCTTGAAGATTTTTCTGAGACATAAAAAGGAGAATACTAGATTCAGAGGAAAAATGTCTTGAAAAAATATAAAATAGTTAATAAAGGCATATACTAGGATGCGTCTTTTTGCGTTCTCAGTATATTTGAACTCTGAGATACAAGAAACGACAGATGACATCGTAAGATTAAAAGAGTTGCTAAGATGCAAGCAGAGATTGAGATAAATATTGTAAATACATATAAAATCTAATAGCTTAATAAAACTTGTTTTGGGATTAGAAGCAGTAAGGAAAATAAATAATATTGCTGGAAATGGAATTGGTGTTAAGGAAGATAAAGGTAAGAAGATCTCCCGGAATGTAGAGGAAAAGCCCAGGGAAGTAAGGCAGTTATCAATGGGGAGGATATATAGTGGACAGAGAATGGAAGTTCTGGCTATGGGGACAAAAGATGGAAGCAGCGTCACTGAGCCCAGGGACAGGGATCACCAAGTAGAAACTGGAACAAGAGGGAGCCTTGTTCAGCCCAAGTTGGAGTCACAGAAGAGATGAAGTCAAGGCAAGGAAGAGAGGGAAATACCCTTCTTGCTTTCCACACTGCAATCTTCTGCCAGTCTCTATCGCTGACCAAACCTATCCTGAAGGGAGCAGATGAGGGAACCTGGAAAATGCAGCCTGTATGGGTCAGCCCTACTGTGATACCAAATAAGCAAAGGAAAGGCCAGGGATGGGCATGAGGGCAAAAAGGAGCAGGTGAAGGACTGCTCTATACAACTTAGAAGACACCTTTTACAACAAAAAGCTGCCTGAGTCAAAAGTTGATTTGACTGATATAAATTAAATATATCAGTTAAATATGTGAAGGCTCAACATGACAGTAAATGGATTAAATTCCTGCATTAAAAGAATATCTGTCTTAGATTTGGTTTAGAATGCACCAAAGCTAATTATAGCTATTTGTCAAAGCTTCACCTAAAAGAGGGAGCGAAAAAAGGTAAAACTAAAAACTGAGACTAGGAATGACAATATTAACATCAGTAAAAAAAAGTATAGTATAAGGTAAATACAATTATTAAGATAGAAGTCATTTTATGCCAAAGATAAAATTCACATGAATGCTATATGCTAATTTCCATTTATCTCAGTGATTCTCAACTAAGTTGGTAAAAGATGCCCCAAAGATCATATCAGAGTCTGAGAAGTCATTTTGTAAAAAACTCACATACATACATATTCTGATATTCAGAGGGAGGGGGTGAGTAATCCCATTTCCACTGACCCAGAATTACTATTGATGGGCATATATTGCAACCTTCAGATGTTGAGGCAACAAACCAACCAACCAACCAATAAAACCCTAAAAAAACCCAAAACAAAACAAAAAACCAAGAAACCATCATGTAGCCTTTGGTTAAAAAAATATGGATGATTAGTAATATTGACTTTGATTTAATAGATTTGGATTAAATTTTGGGTTCTGAAAATGGCCAGAAAATTTTCATCGTTTTTGTGCAATAAAACATGGAACATTTATCACAATTAACCTATACTAGTTTATAAAGAAAATTGATGATCGGGATGTTAGAAATGGTTCTGGATAAATTCTCTGATAAGAATGAAATAAAATTAAAATTATTATAATTTTAGAAAGTGTCAATGAAAAATTCCAAACATCAGTTGGCTGTTAATATGTGGCTTTATTTCCGGATTCTCTATCCTGTCCCATTGGTTTATGTGTCCAGTTTTATACCAACACCATGTTGTTTTGGTTATCAGAATTATGTTTTTGAATGCTGTTGGATTTGGTTGGCTAATGTTTTGTTGAGGATTTTTGCATCTCTGTGCATTAGGGATACTGGCCTGTAGTTTTCTCTTTTACATGTATGTCCTTATCTGGTTTTACTGTGAGGGTAATACTGGCCTTGTAGAATGAATCGGGGAGAATTCCCTCCTCTTAGATTTTTGGGAATAATTTCAGAAGGATTGGTATTAGCTTATCTTTTTAAGTTTTCTAGAATTCAGCTGTGAATGCATCTGGTCCTGAGCTTTTCTCTGTTGGGAGAGTTTTTATTACTGATTCAAACTCACTACTCATTTTTGGCCAATTTAAGTTTTCTATTTCTTCCTGAGTCAATCTTGGTTGTGTGTTTCCAGGAATTTATCAATTTCTTCTAGGTTTTTCAGTTTGTTAGCATATAGTTGTTCATAATAGTCTTTTGTTTTTCTGTAGCATCAGTTGTAATGTCTCCTTTTTCATTTCTGATTGTGTTGACTTAAGTCTTCCCTTTTCTTGTTTAGTCTAGCTAGTGGTTTATTGACTTTATCTTTTCAAAGAATTGACTTTTTTCTTTTATTGACTTTTGTATTTTTTTAGTCTCTATTTCATTTACTTCATTCTAATCTTTACTATTTTTCTGCTAATTTGGGGTTTTGTTGTTTTTTCCTTTTTTAGATTCTCTAGGTACATTGTTAGATTGTTAATTTATAATATTTCCACATTTTGATGTAGGCATTTATTGATATAAACTTCCCTCTTAGCACTGCTTTTGCTATATCCCACAGGTTTTGGTATGTTGTATTCCCATTTTGTTTCAAGAAACTTTTTGATTTTCATCTTCTTTGTTGATGTAATAGTCATTCAGGAACAATTTTTAAATGTATTCATATAGTTTCCAGAGTTCCTCCTGGCATTGATTTCTTGTTTTTTTCTACCGCGGTCTAAGAAGATACTTAATATAATTTAGATTTTTTAAAAGAATTTGTTGAGACTTACTTTGTAGCTTAACATATGGTCTATCCTGGTGAATATTCTATGTGCTGATGAAAAAATACATATTCTGTAGGTGTATACAATGATCTGTAAATGTTAGGTCCATTTGGTATAAAGTCTAGTTTAAATCTAATGTTCTTTGTTGATTTTATGTCTAGATGATCTGTTCAGTGCTGAGAGTGGAATGTTAAAGTTCCCCACCACTACTGCATTGCATCTCTCTCTCTTTTTGGACCTAGTAATATTTGCTTTATGAATCTGGATGCTCTAGTATTGAGTGCATATATATTTAACATTGTTATATCCTCTTGCTGGGTTGATCTTTTTATGTAATAATGTTCTTTGTGTGTGTGTGTGTGTGTGTGTGTGTATGTATGTTTTTACTGTTTTTGAGTTAAAGTTTGTTTTATGTGATAGAAGTACAACTATCCTGCTCATTTTTGGTTTCCATATGCATATAATATCTTTTTCCATCTTTTTACTTCCAGTCTATGTTTCTTTACTAGTAATTTGAGTTTCTTGTAAGAAGCAAATAGTTCATGTTTTTAAAAGACTATTCAGCTATTCTCTTCTTTTATTTTTTTCATTTTATAAGCACTTGGTTTTATTGCACAGAAGCAGTTGAAATTGGACTCCAGTGGAAAGTGTGCACTGGCATAATTCAGTGGCCAGTGCCCAGCCCCACCTAGACAGCTCTTCCAGAATAGAGAGCTCTGGGCAAGGGCTTGACCACTCCTTTGGAAAACAGAAGGCATGTGGAAATAATTAAGACGTGTCAAGCATAATGTGTCTGTAACTGCTCATTCATTATTGTGGTCATCTGTCAGTTGTACGTAGAGGCAATAAATGCACTTATTTGGAAAGGAGGGGGGCAGTTTTTATAGTCAAGTGTTTACGTGTGGCATTCAGCATGTATCACATTCAGCTACATAAGCTTTCATAACACAATCGTCCATCACCTGGGGAGGGTGTTGGGGCAGGGGGCTGGAGTTCCCAATCTTGCTAACATATTGATAACAGAAATTCCTGTTTGAAGAAGGAGGTCCCCTCATCTAAGCAGTTCCTTTTTACATAAACAAAGAAAAAGTGAAAATTGCATTACTCCGATCCTTGAGCTCTGGGCCCCTTCTGAGTTTCTTTGGCTGCTCTGGACGTTCCTTTCTCCCTGCCTTACTTCCCCTTGGCGGCCTTGTCTTCTGTGGCTTTCTCTGGAGGCCTGCTGTCTTTGGTCTGTGCTGGAGGATTTTTCAGCCTTTTCCACTTTAGGTTTGCTTGGGTCCCTTGAGAGGGTCTTGTCATCCTCCTTGGTTTTGGCCTCTGTCTTGGGTTTCTCCTCAGGCTTCTTGGCCTCAGTGGCCTTCTCCTCCTAGGTGTCTTTTTTCTCTGGTGCTGCTGCTGCCTCCTCCTTCTCTGCTGGTTTGGTGGGTCCCTTGGCTTTGGCATCATCTGGTTCCTTCTTGGCCACCTGTCTTCTCTTTGGGTTTAGCATCTTCCTTCACCTCCACATTGGCAGGAGCCTCCTTCTCTGGGGTGGCTGCTTTTTTCTTATCTTCAGCCTCTTCCTTCTTGGCTTCAACTTTGGATTCTTTGGGCTTTTCGATGGCAAGTTCCTTCTTCTCCACCTTGGGCTTTGGGGCCTCCTTCTTGGGTGCCTCCTCTTTCTTGCTGTCCTCCTCCTTCTCCGTTTTTGGCATGGCGGGAGCTTTCTCTTCCTCTGCCTTCTTTGGGGGATATTTGCCTTTCACCTCTTGGGGCTTCTTTTCCTCCTTCACTGGGAACTTCACCTCTTCTTTCTTTGGGATCTCCTTCTCAGGGATCTTGGCATCCTCCTTCAGGGGCAACTTCATCTTCTCTGGGGACCTGACCTCCTCGACAGAGCTTTTGGCCTTTTTGGGGGATTTGTCTGCAGGGGATCTTGCTTCCTCCTTTGCAGGACTCTTGGCTTCTAGAGACTTCACGTCAAGAATCTTGGCCTTCTCTGGGGATTTTGCTTCCGCCTTCACTAGAGACTTGGCCTTCCCTGGAGACTTGACTTCAGCTGGAGATTTTGCCTCTTCCTTCTCAGGGGACTCCGCTTCCTCCTTTACTGGGGACTTGGCCTTTTCAGGGGACTTGACCTCAGCTGCAGACTTTGCTTCTTCTTTCACTGGGGACTTGGCCTCAGCCGGTGACTTTGCTTCTTCCTTCACTGGGGACTTGGCCTTCTCTGGAGACTTGGCCTCAGCTGGTGATCTTGCCTCTTCCTTTGCTGGGGACTTGACCTTGGCTGGGGATTTTGCTTCCTCTTTCTCTGGGGACTTGGCCTTAGCCGGTGACTTTGCCTCTTCCTTCACTGGGGACTTGGCTTCCTTCTCTGGGGATGTGGTGTCTTCAGCTGGGAGAGACTTTGCTTCTTCTCCTCCCTCTTCTGCCCCCTCCTCTTCACCCTCTTCTTTCTCCTTGCCCTCCTCCTCTCCGGTCTCTTTCTCCTCTTCTTCAGTCACTTCTTCAGTCACTTGGGTCTCCTCCGTCTGTTCCTCCACAATCACAGTGTCTTTCTTCGACTTCTCTACCACTTTGATCTTCTCTTCACTTTTGACCTTTATGTGAGTGGACACGGAGGGAATTTTAGGCAGTCCTTCTGGAAGCGAGAAAGGAATTGGGCCAAAGCCAGTCCGACACTCTTCGCCTTCCAGGAGTTTTCTGTAAGCGGCTATCTCTGTATCCAAAGCCATCATGACATTGAGTAGGTCCTGGTATTCTCCTAGCTGGGCTGTCACTTCCCACTTGGTGTTCCTCAGCTCGGCGTCCAGTTGCTGAATGGTTTCCTGGTAGGAGGCAATGTTGGCCTGATGACGGTCCTGCAGCTCAGAGCGCTGCCTCTCCAGTGAGTCCTTGGTGCTTTTCAGTGCTTCCAGCTCTGTGGTACTGGCCTGCAGCTGACACAGGTACTCAGTTATCTCCTCCTGCGCTGACCGCATGGCTTCTGTGTTCACCGTCGCTGCCTCTGACAGGCAGTCCAGTCTCACTCGGAACCACTCCTCAGACTACAGCATGCTCGGCACCTTTTGGCCTTCAACCTGCACACCACGCCCATCTCACACAGCTCCGACGTCACGTCGCACTTGAGGGCATTGCGCGCCTCAGCCTGCCCCTGTGCGGCGCTGCAGCCCTGGATCTGGCAGAGCAGCTCGCCCACCTCCTCCAGGTGGTAGTGGCGGAGCAGGTAGCCGCACTCCTCCTGCAGCGCCTGTGCCTTCTTCTGCAGTTCCACGCGCACCGCCTTAGCCTCCAGCGCGTGAGGGCGCGGGCCGCCGCCTCGGCCTTGTCGCGTTGCCAGACCTCGTTGTCTAGGCGCTGGCACACGTGCGAGATGTCCTCGAGCAGGTGCTCCCGCTCCAGGCGCAACACCGCACCGCACCGCACCGCGCGTCTTGTGGACCTCGCGCTCGTGGAACTCGCCCATGGCGGCGCGGCCTACCTCCTGCTGCTGCAGGGACGCCGCGTCGCCCTCCAGGCTGCGGTCGTGTGCCTCCAGCTGCCGCTCCTTGTGGATGTAGCCTGCGAAGCAGTCCTTCAGCTCCTGCAGCTGCTCCTCCTCACTGCTCGCTGCGGCCGCCGCCACCACGCATCCCTCTGGCCGGTTGCGCAGCGTGCCCGGCGAGTCGATGCTCGAGGAAGCGGCTGGGCGAGGCAGACATGGAGCTCACGGACGTCCGCGGCCACGAGTGGAAGCCGACCGGGCCGAGCGCGTCCCGTCCCGCCTGCGCCGCCCTTTTGGGCTAGTACGTAGTGGAGGCTGCCACCACCGTGCAGCGGCGGGAACGAGGCGCCCAGCAACGCGTCCGCTCTGCGGAAGCTCATCGTGGCTGGAGCAGGTGCGCGAGGCCAGGACGGGGAGGGAGGCACTGCCTCTCTTATCTTTTAAGTGGAGAATTTAATCTGTTTACATTCAGTTATTGATATGTCAGGCTTTGTTCCTGTCATATGGTTAATTGCTTTCTGGTTGGTTTATATATTGTTCGTTCTTTTCTTTTTCTTTTATTGTTTGATGGGTTTCTGTAGTGGTACCATTGAGTTTTTTCTTTCTCCACTGTGTAATAGCTTTTCCAGTGAATTTTATACTTTCATGTATTTTCATGATGGTAAATGTTGTTTTTTCATTTCCATTTTTAGGACTCTCTTTAGCATTTCTTGTAGGACCAGTCTAGTGCTAATGAATTCCCTCAGCATTTGGTTGTCTGAGAAAAACTTTATTTCTCCTTCATTTATAGAGGATAATTTTGCCGAATGTAGTATTCTTGTTTGACAGGTTTTTTTGTTTTTTGTTTTTTCTTTTAGCACTTTGCATATATCATCCTATTATCTTCTGGTCTGTACGATTTCTGCTGAGAAATCTGCTGTTAGTGCGTTGAAGTTTCCTTTATAGGTGATGAAATGCTTTTCTCTTGTTTTTAGGATTCATTCTTTTTCTTTGACTTTAGACAGTCTGACTATAATATGCCATGGAGAAGACCTTTTGTGTTGTATTTTCCTGGGGATTGCTGGGAGATTGAGCCTCTTGTATCTAAATGTTTAAATATCTTGCTACACTTGGGAAGTTTTTGTCTGTTATTTAATTAAATAGGTTTTCCAATTCTTTCTTTCTCTCTTCACCTTTGGGGATACTGACAATTAAAATATTTAATAACTTCGTGTTGTCCCAAATGTCATGAAGGCTTTGCTTATTGTTTTTACTCTTTTTTTCCCTTTATTTTTGTCTGACTGGGTTATCTTAAAAGGCCTATCTTCGAGTTCTGAGATTATTTCTTCTGCCTAATCTAGTCTATTGTTGGAGCGTTCAAATGTATTTAGTATTTGCTTCAATAAATTCTTTAGTTCCAGAATTTTTATTTAGTTATTTTAAAAAGTATCTGTCTCTTTGGTAAATTTCTTATTTTTATTTTGAATTGCTTTTCTTATTTCCTTGAATTGTGTTTCAGATTTTTCTTGTATCACATTGAGCTTCTTTAAAATCAATATTTTGAATTCTCTATATGGAATTTTAAATTTCTTTTTGATTAAGATCTATTGCTGGATAATTATTGTGCTCCTATGGAGGTGTCATATTTCCCTGAATTTTTATGTTTTCGGTGTCCTTACAATCGATATCTGCACATCTGGTGTAACAGTCACTTTTTTTTTTTCTATTTTTGATTCACTTTTGTAGGGAGAACTTTTTCCTGAAGCTCTGTCTATGGTGTTGAGTGGGTAGGACACATTACTTTGTTTCTGAGTGCATGCAGTAATGTAGTCTCTGTGTGATTTCTTTGTCTGTAGACAGTGTTAGTGGAATCTGTGATTTCCTCAGTGGGTTAGGTTGTGGTTATTAGTGAAGGTTGTGGTAAAGTTGTGATGGAGACTGAGATGGCAGTTGGGTCAGTCTTCAGGCCCCAGTCATGGCAGCAGTGAGCTGAGTTTGCCTGTCTTTGTGTCCCATGATAGTGTACACTGGCACCTGTGTTGGCAGTTATGGGTGGGCTGATTCTTGGACCTCTAGGTGGCTTACTTGAATGTCAGTAGTGGCAGCAGTGTGTCAGGTGGGTGAGTGAGTTCCTGGGCCCCTGGGAAGCTGGTCTGGCATGGGTGATGACAATAGCAGTACTGGAGCAATTTTCTGGGGCCCAAGTGGTGTGCATATTCATGTTGGCAGTGCTCGTAAATGGCTAGGTTGACCAGTCTTCAGACCCGCATGTTATGCTTGCAGATAAGTGCCAGCTAAGGTGGTGGTGGTTGGGAGTTTAGTCTCAATTTCAGGCCCATGGAAGGAGTGGTCAAGTGTCCGAGGTGGTAGATTAGGTTGGGCAATCGCCTGGGCTGTGTGCTGTATGTCGAGGGGGAGAATGGCATAGTCAAGTTGGATGGGCCTGTGCTTCCCAATGGTGAGGGAGGACACCAGCCACTGTGAGCGAGGGCATGGCAATCCTTAGGCTCCAGGTGGAGTGATCCAGTGAGGGAAGTAGCAGTTGCATTGAGGATATCCCACTGGAGAAGATGGGGCCGACTTCAGTGGCCACAGTCTGGGCCAGCAGGTGGAGAACGCATATCCCTGCTTCATCCTAGTTCTGATGGGGCTCACCCCACATCCCTGGCAGTGTTAACGTGTGCCTAGCTTGCACTCCAGCCCTGGCTGCAGGAGTCCCTGCCCAGATCATGACCAAGTCCCAGCAGCAACTCATACTTCACTTGTGTCCCAGTCTCAAGTCCCGGCGGTACTTGCTTCCTGGCACTGGCAGCTGCAGCCTGCACATTGCTCACTTCTCAGCTCGGGCTATGGGAGTACTCCCAGCTCATGCTACAGTCCCAGCAGTGACAACCCCCTTTTCCTGAACGCCTCTGTCCCAGTGCTGCTGGGCCCCAGGACAGTGTGCAGAAGCTAAGTTTGAAAATGATGCCTTGCTATAGCTTCTTAGGTCTCAGAAGAGTGAGGGACTCAATGTGAGCTCCCCCCCGGAGTAATTCCATCCAGTCGTCTTCCAGCAGCTTCTTGTGTTAGTTTCAGAGATTGGGAGGGTCGAGGGGCTCTTATGTGACCAGGATTGCATGATTCCATGGTGGGGTTGTGCGTTGCTGGAAGTCTCTCACTCACTCTTCCCCACATTGGGAAGTTACTCCCAGCTCCTAGCCAATCCTGGCCAGGTGGGCTGCCTTGTTTTCTTCTCCTTCCTCAGTTTTGGTGTTTTCTGTCACTTTTTCCTTGAATTCCAGTGTCCTGTCTTGGATAATGTATTCAAAGTGTGACTCTGTATACACTATTTTGGTTCCCCTAAGTGGACGAGGAAAGCATGAAATTCTTCTCATCTGCCATCTTGAAGTCTTTCCTCTATAAGTTTTAGTATGTCCAATTTAAATGAGAGAATAAAAGGGATGAATTATTAAAATAAAGAAGTTCAAAGATAACTCAGATACATTAGAAGGGAGGAAATAATAAAGATAAAATCAGCAATTAATTATAAAGCAAAAAATAAAAATGATAAGTAAACCCAAGAGCTGGATTTTGAAAATGACAGTAGAGTAAATCAACTTCTGGCAATTATAAATGAGAAAAAGAGAAAGCTAGCATAAATACTTAAAATTAGGACAGAACTAAAAGGAGTCAAACAGATACTGGGCAGATGATGTATTCTAAGAAAATATCAAAAACAACTTAATTCTATATATTTGAAATTTTGTTAGAAGTACATGGAGAGCAAATATGAATTACTAGAAATTAACAGAGAATTAGATCAATTGAGATACCTTTATTGAGAAAAAGATCCTAGGAGGAAACCCACCAAATCCGCTTAGTGTATGGTAGGATTTATTTTGGATTCAGCCTTATCTTGTTCTGTCATTTACTATGTGACCTTAGGCAGGATACTCACCGCTTTCAGCCTCATTTCCCTCATCTAAAGAAGGGGGAGAGTTACTTCCCTCGCATGGTGTTTTTGTGACAATCATATTAAATGATGCACGTGAAATGTGTAGCACAGTGCTGGCCCATCACTAGTATACAATACATGATGACCATTTACATTGAGCAGAAATTGGAATAAGATCTCAAGTACTGTGGGTCCAGATGGATTTATGAATGTGTTCTTTCATGCAATTTTCTGCATGTATATGTCATTAAAATATAACTTAAATGTATCCCTTCCATATTTTAAGGCATAGTTATCTTCTAGGTGATCCAAACACAGAGAAAATACAATGTGTTTGCATTTGGCGTACAATTATAAAGATAGATGCAACAATTCTAAGTAAAATGATGGCAAATTAAATCCGTTTGTATAGTAAAAGAATGAAATGCCGTAGCAGAGTAGAGTTTATTTTGGAAATGGTAATTGAACATTTATTGTGTGATCATCCGTGTATTAGATGCTTCATTAAAAACTAGATTAATTAGTGATCACAGAACCTTATGAGTTATTATCATAATCTTATAGCTAAAGAAATGAAAGCTGAGTGAGGTCAGACAAGTTGATAAAGGCCAAAGTAAGCACTACAGCTGACATTCCACTACAGTCTCACTTACTCTAAAGTGTGAAAGTACTTTCCATTATGTCATCCTGAATCTGATTTAATAAACTCCTAAAGTTGGATTTGATAATTCTCAGTCCCATCATTGATGAAAATTCTTCAATTACTTAGAGTAGACACATTTTTCTATAATATGTTGAAAAGTATCTGTAGTAAGCACTCAATTTCATGCTTAGTGGCGACATATCAGGGCCATTCCTAATAATTTCTTTTATCTCTATTTAAAAAATTTATAGATGTTCTGGTCAATGTAATAAGACATGGTTCAGAAACAAATTTATAATAATGGAAAAAAGAGACATTGTCTTTATTTGCAAGTGATACAATTATCTGTACAGCTTGCCCCAAATGATCAACTAAAATGATAATAATAAGAAGATAGATATGCAAGATAATCAAATATTTAAGGAATATTGAAAATAGCTTTTATATATACTAACAATACCAGTTAGAAGATATAATGGAAACAACTCAGACCTCAGATCCCCATTTGCAATGCAAGTACAAAATACTAACTTTTTTTTTTTTGAGACTGAGTCTAGCTCTGTCGCCAGGCTGGAGTGCAGTGGCGTGATCTCGGCTCACTGCAACCTCCGACTCCCTGATTCAAGCAACTCTCCTGCCTCAGCCTCCCAAGTAGCTGGGATTACAGGCACATGCCACCATGCCCAGCTAATTTTTGTAGTTTTAGTAGATACAGGGTTTTACTATGTTGGCCAGGCTCATCTCGATCTCCTGACCTTGTGATCTGCCCACCTTGGCCTCACAAAGTGCTGGGATTACAGGTGTGAGCCACCGTGCCCAGCCAAAATACTAACTTTTTAATAAGAATTATGCAGTGTATACATGGAGAAGATGACAGTGATCAATTGGGAGAAATAAATAAAAACTTGAATAGATGAGGGGGCTGACACACCATAGTACTAGTTAAGGACACTCATGTTATAAAGATGTAATTTGTCTTCAAATTAATTTATAGGTTTGACTTAATTTTATTCTAAATTTTATTCAGGAAGGGGTGTCTTGAAATCTAGTGAAGTGATTGTAGACTTCATGTGGATGAATAAAAAAATGTGTAATAGGTTTTTAGAGAATGGGATGGGAGTAAAAACATTCACTCAGTGTATTCATTGGTTCTAAGATTTTCAACAATATGAAATTATATGTGCTAGAATGGAGGGAATATGATAATCAATAAGTTAAAACCTTCATGAATTCTTAAATTAAGACTTCTACTACAGCATATACTTTCCTCCCATAAAATGCAGTAAAATTTAACTGAATAATGCATGTTTTTCTTCAGAGCCTTAATGATTCTATAAATACATGACTAAAGAAATGAATAAAGTAATTGGCTTTTTAAACCACGAAACACAGCTTTTTAGCACTTCATAAGAGTTATTACAAGGGTGAAAAGGAAGAGAAAAATACAAAAGCCTGTTGAGATGTAAATGCTGGTGGTTGGCTGGGCTTGGCCACCAGTTAAATGGCCCACCCCATCTTTAGTGAGCAAGTTATTAGAAGCCATGCTTCAGGACAACTGAAACTTATTGGGTCATTGTCAAGTTGGGTTATCTACAAAGCTCAGCCTGAGACAAGAACTCACATGCAATTGATAAGTTGTAGGAAACCTCTAAAGAGGTGTAGAAACACGTCAGGGAAGGGGAAAGAGACAAAGATGGCTTTCAACTAAAACCTAGCTCCCACCTCATTCCACAGGACCCTAATGTTTTCCTTCCTTGAGGGAGAGAGGCTGGACTTTTAAAACTCTCTGTCAGTCATTGACTGTGGGACCCCCAAAGAGAAAATCTCTCAAGCATCTCAGGAGGGAGCAGCTGTGAGCCATTAGCAGCCACTACTCACAGCAGCTGGGGATGGGTGGTCCAGTCTACAAAATATAAAAGGGGTCTGGGCAGAGCACCAGTGGCATTTGTTGCATTCATGGTCCTTGGGTGTACGTTGTGGATTCATGTCAAGAAAATGAATAATAAAATGGTACATGCTAAATATATACCATAGATACAGAAAAAGAGCCTAGGAGGAAACTCACCAAAGTTTTGATGGTGATTATTTCTTAATGATGGTGATTTTAATTTTGTTCTTATTCTTTAAAATGTTGTCCATATTCTGAAAAATTTGTGCATGACTTAACACCAGAAAATAGAATAGTAACAAATCTGGGTAGTACATTTGAGCAGATGGACCAGAGTTGGGATCTGCCTTTGCTAACTTCTAATCTATGGGTTATTTGGGCTGGTTACCTAGCCTGTCTGAGCCTCAGCTTTCTCATCTGTAAAATGGGTTTGACAGATGTGACACATAATGCTAGATATTTTTTGTTTGCCCGGAATCTGTCCCCCCCCCTTTTCCTGATGTGTCATCCCTTGCTTGTTTAGAAAACTGCTCCTGCCTTACTTTGCATGCTGCTGCCTTACTCCAGCTGTTCATTAGAATCATAGTAACCTCCATAATTCCATACCCACAGTGGTGAGTATGTAACCCAGACTCAGATACGATCAGAATTTTCTCCAGATTTTTGCAAGTTGGAGACCAAGTTCTCTTTTCCTTGGGCCATGAGTTTTACGACTGTAAGGCAGGGCTGTCAGCAGCTATTTTGCTTGCTACATGGAGAATGTCTTTCTGAATTCAGCACAACAAAGAAAGCAGCAGTAGCAGTCCTGGTGGCCAAGCCCCCACTTTATGGCTTTGTTCTGGGTCTTCAAGTCTTTGTCTTTGCAGCTATTTTTCTAGCAAAGATTTTTTTCTTTTTCTTGAGCTGGTTTTAGTTGGGTTTTTGTGAGTTGCAACCAATACAGCACAACTAATACAAAGTCTGTTGCTAGGATTATTGCTACTGTCATTTCTGTCATCTGGAATACCCACTACTCACCTGCCCATCCTGCTCCTCCACCCCCTAGAGATTGTGCTCTCTTTTTCATTCTCATGATTTCCACCACCCAGTTTAGCTCTTGATTCACTGTATGCCTCAGGATGTTAGCTCATAAGCCTCTCTGAGGTTGCCTGCATAACTTTAACACATAGTAGGTGCCCACAACTGTAAAAATCAGAACTAGAAGGGACCCTGGAAATCATCATGTTAAAGAGCAATAGAACTAAAGAGGGAAGGAGAGAAATAAATCATCAAGTCTGTAGAGTGGAGATACTGAGGTCCAGGCTCAAGTGGCTTCTTGCCTGTGTCAGAGACGTGGCTAGATTCCATGCTCATCTCTTTAGTCTACTGTGCTTAACTGTCTGCCTTGCTTGGACACCGAATACCAAGACAAAATTTAAAAAAACACATCAACAGTAGGATTATTTATGTCTCAGTTGAGTTTTAGAGCTGGTTGACAAGAGAAAAGATGCAGAAGAATTTTTTTGTTGCTGCTGTTGTATGTCTATTTTTTACTTTTAGTTTTCTAATTTAAGCCCCAATTTCCTTCCTAATGGTGCAATTAAAATCACTGAAACTCAAGTGGAAACTGGAACCCATCTCGTTAGACAAGACTGAAAATCAAGGAGAGGCAAAGGAGAGAGTGGCTGAACTGCATGTACCTCTAATGGTGCAAGCAGAACAGCTTCTATGTTTTAATAAAACCCAGAGGTGATGTCCTGAGGTGGTGGCAGAGCCTCCTGTTTGCCTTCCTTAGCTTTCAGAAGCTGCTCTCCCAGCCCGTAAAACCCAACATCAACTCTAAAATATGCTGTTTTTATGGAGATGGTTTACTGCTTGAGATTTCTTGCCAGTTCAGAAGCAGGAGGTCCTCGCTGGGGACCAAGAGGACATTTGTCCCTGCCAGAGTGTTATGTTCTGGAGACAGCTGAAACCAATGACCTCCAAGCCCTGGAAGCCCCATCATCACTTCCCTGTGACCTGAAATGTTGACTTGGTACCCCGGCATTAATGATGCCTTGTGTTTTATTTCTAAATCATGCTTTATTCTGGCCACAGGAGGGAAACTACAAAACAAAAAGATATCCACAGCCATGTTTAAGCTACTTGGGATTTGTTGCTGGAAGTAGGAAACTTGTAAAAGGCTTATTTGAATCCTGAGAGGAAACATGTAGTATAGAGAGCACAGGCTCTGGAATCAGAGCAGGGATGCTGGAGGTCCCTCCTGTGTGACCGCAAGCAAGTCACTTAACCTTTCTGAGGCTGTTCTTATTCTATTGTAGTTATTCTATTGTATAGAGCAATAATGTTCCCAGGAGTGGCATGTTCTGCAACTTAACAATTCTGAAGTGTTGAACTTGACTGCTTTTAGACCCCGGCCAGCATGTTTGGTGGGAGTAAAGACCATGGTGAAAATAATTATGCTCAGCCCAAATGAGAGAACTGAAGGTTGTATAGAAGATCAGGGTTCATCTCTCCACAGGCAGCCTCTCTACAGCTTTTCTTCTGAAGCCATTGAACAGTCTCCCATACCTTCCCAGCTCCTAGTTCTCCTTCGATGAAAACTATAGCTTTCCTAACATGTACTTCACCCCTCTCCTTGCTTGTTCTGTGACCTCTCTATTAGAATCTGGCTACCAGACCAGGGGCAGGGGCTAATGCCTATAATCTCAATAATTTGCAAGATTGAAATGGGAGGATTGCTTGAGCCTGGGAGTTCAAGGCTGCAGTGAGCTATGATCGCACTATTGCACTGCAGCCTGGGTGACATAGCAAGATCTCCTGTCTTAAAAACCAAAACAACAGAAACAAAACAATCCGACTACCAGAGAGCTCCTCATTGATCATCTTTAAGGGTTTGCCTATTTCTTCACCATTCCCTCTCTCTCCCTTTCTTAATGCCTCCCTGAGGTTCAAATGTACATTTTTAACTTTTAAGAAATATTTCAAACATAATATATATATATGTGTGTGCACTCATACATACACACACACACACACACACACACACACAAATAAGACATCTGGGTACAAGAATCTTGCACATTTTGTTTCAGAATTTGTACATATTTACTTTAGGATGTTTATTTAAAAAGGAAATAGAACATTGCTGACAAAGTCACCCTGCTCATTCTTTCCCTGCCTGTTCCTACTCAGAGGTCACCAGAACTCTGCAGTTACTTTGTATCATTTCTTCCCCTGAGTCTGTACTTCTATTCATATGTATGAGTCCCTTAACAATATAAACTACTGTTATTTGTGTTTCAAAAATTTACATGTTTATTATCCTACTCTACATATCAATTGCAACTTCCTTTTTTTCCTCTCCCAACATTATGTTTTTCAGATTTATCCATTTTGATTCATATGCGCTATTCCTTTTACTTTAAATATTGTGTGAATAAACCACAGTTTATCTATTCTACTGAGAAATATTTAGGTTGTTCTACTTTTCTCTATTATATAAATTGCATATATAAACACTGAATGTGTGTTTTTGGTCACAGCTGTGAGAATAGCTTTAGTCTGGACGTCTGGAAGTAGAATTGCTCTGTTATAAGGCAGATTGTATTGGTCCATTTTCATGCTGCTGTTAAAGATATACCCAAGACTGGGTAATTTATAAAGGAAAGAGGTTTAATTAACTCACAGTTCTGCAGGGCTGGGGAAGCCTCAGGAAACTTACAATCATGGCATAAGGGGAAGCAAACATACCCTTCTTCACATGGTAACAGCAAGGAGAAGTGCAGAGTGAAGTGGGGAGAAAGCCCTTATAAAACCATCTGATTTTGTGAGAACTTTCACTATCAAGAGAACAGCATAGAGCTTAACTGCCCCCATGATTCAATTATGTTCCACAGGTTCCCTCCCATGACACGTGGAGATTATGGGAACTACAGTTCAAGATGAGGATTGAGTAGGGACACAACCAAACCATATCATTCCACCCCAGCC
This sequence comes from Papio anubis, assembly GCF_008728515.1. Classification (NCBI taxonomy): domain Eukaryota; kingdom Metazoa; phylum Chordata; class Mammalia; order Primates; family Cercopithecidae; genus Papio; species Papio anubis. The sequence continues at coordinate 69,224,336 of NC_044991.1, forward strand.
CCTCCCAGATCTCATGTCCTCACATTTCATAACACAATCATGCCTTCCCAACAGTCTCCCAAAGTCTTAACTCATTCCAGCATTAACTCAAAAGTCAAAGTCCAAAGTCTCATCTGAGACAAGACGAGTCCCTTCCACCTATGAGCCTGTAAAATCAAAAGCAAGTCAGTTACTTCCTAGATACAATGGGGGTACAGGTATTGGGTAAATACACCTATTCCAAATGGGAGAAACTGGCCAAAACAAAGGGACTGCTGGCCCCATGCAAGTCCAAAATCCAATAGGGCAGTCATTTAACCTTAAAGTTCCAAAATGATCTCCTTTGACTCCCTGTTAAAGGCCCCATCCAAGTCCAAAATCCAATAGGGCAGTCATTAAACCTTAAAGTTCCAAAGTGGACTTGTTTGACTCCATGTCTCCCATCCAGGTCATACCAATGCAAGAAGTGGGCTCCTACAGTCTTGGGCAACTCCACTCCTGTGGCTTTGCGGGATATAGCCCCGCTCCAAGTTGCTTTCATGGGCTGGCATTGAGTGTTTATGGCTTTTCCAGGCACATGGTGCAAGCTGTTGGTGAATCTGCCATTCTGGCACCTGGAAGGTGGTGGCCCTCTTCTCACAGCCCCATTAGGCAGTGCCCCAGTGGGGACTCTATGCTCTCTTCAGCACTGCCCTAGCAGAGGTTCTCCATGAGGGCTCAACCCCTGCAGCAGACTTCTACCTGGATATCCAGGCAATTCCATACATCCTCTGAAATCTAGGCAGAGGTTCCCAAACTTCAATTCTCGACCTGTGTGCATCCACAGGCTCAACACTATGTGAAAGCTGCCAAAGCTTGGGACTTGAACCCTCTGGAGCTACTGCCTGAGCTGTACCTTGGGAGTGGCTGGAATGCAGGGCACCAAGTGTTGGGGCTGCACACAGCAGAGGGGCCCTGGACCGGGCCCAGGAAATCATTTTTCCCTCCCAGGCCTCTGGTCCTGTGATTGGAGGGGCTGCCATGTTCTCTGATATGCCCTGGGGACATTTTACCCATTGTCTTGGTCATTAGCATTTGGCTCCTCATTACTTATACAATTTTCTGCTGCGAGTGAATTTATCCCCAGAAAATGGGTTTTTCTCTTCTACGGCATCATCAGGCTGCAAACTTTTCAAATTTTTATGCTCTGCTTCCTCTTGAATGCTTTACTGCTTAGAAATTTCTTCTGCCAGATATCCTAAATCATCTCCCTCAAGTTCAAAAAGTTCCACAGATCTCTAGGGCAGGGGCAAAATACTGCCAGTCTCTTTGCATAGCAAGAGTGACCTTTACTCCAGTTCCCAACAAGTCCCTTATCTCTATCTGAGACCACCTCAGCCTGGACTTTATTGCTCGTTATGACTCTTAGCATTTTGGTCAAAGTCATTCAACAAGTCTCTAGGAAATTCCAAACTTTCCCACATCTTCCTGTCTTCTGAGCTCTCCAAGTCTCTAGGAAGTTCCAAACTTTCTGACATTTTCCTGTCTTCTTCTGAGTCTTTTAAACTGTTTCAACCTCTGCCTGTTACCCAGTTCCAAAGTCGCTTCCACATTTTTGGGTATCTTTACAGCAGTGCCCCACTGCTTGGTACCAACTTACTGTATTAGTCTTTTCTCACACAGCTCTCAAAGACATAACAAAGACTGGGTAATTTATAAAGAAAAGAGGTTTAACTCACAGTTCTGCATGGCTAGGGAGGCCTCAGGAAACTTACAATCATGGTGGAAGGGGAAGCAAACATGTGCTTCTTCACATGGTGGCCCAAGAAGTTCAGAGTGAAGGGAGAGAAGAGCCCCTTATAAGACCATCAGATCTCATGAGAACTCACTATCACAAGAACAGCATGGAGGTAACTGCCCCATGATTCAAATACCTCCCACCAGGTCCCTCCCACGACACTTGGGGATTATGGAAACTATAGTTCAAGATGAGATTTGGGTGGGGACACAGCCAAACCATGTTGCAGATATACTCTGTCTTCACGTGTGCTAACTGTGGCTAGACTGTTCTCCAAAAGGGTGGTACCTGTTTATACTCCCACCAGCAATGTAAATATTTGTCATTATCAAACTTTTAAGGTTTGCACATTTAATGAGTGTCAAATTTTGTAAAATTTGCATTCCTTTGTTTACTGGCAAGATTGGCTTTCTTTTTTATGTATTTTGGCTATTTGGTTTTCTGTTTCTGTAACTTGATTATTCATATTCTTTACCTCATATTATGTTATCTGTTTGTATTTTTCTTACTGATTCTGGATTCTACTTATCAGTTATACACATTGCAAATATATTCTCCCAGGCTTTTAACTTTGTTCATCGTGTCTGCTTTGCATCTTGTTTTCTAATTATTTTTGGTGGAATTTTTCTTTTTATCTTTTTTGTAATGATTCTTATTCTTAATGATTTTTGTCTTAAGAATGATTTCATCTGATATTCATAGAGCCATACTGGCTGTCTCTTTTTTTGCAGTTGTTGGGAGTATCTTTTTCTATGCATTTATTTTCAACCTTTCTGTGACCTTGTGTTTTAGAAATATCACTTATACATATCATATAATTGGGTTAATTTTAAAATTCAGTTTGAGTCTTTGAATTTGAGCCATTCTATTTTGCCTAAGAACGCTTATTGTCCTTACTGACATATTTGTGTTTATTATTTTGGGTCCTTCGATTTACTGTGCTGCTTTGCTTTCTTCCTCCCTTCCCTTAGTTTACTACAACATACTGTCTTTATTATTTTTTTCTACTTTTACTAAGTATTCTGAATTTTTCCCTTTTTAGGGGTTACCCTTAAAATTTTTAATATGTATTATTGATATTAAGACTAAAAGTAATCAAATTTTTCCTTTATTATTATATGATACAAAGTCTCAGAAATTATTTAATCATCCTTTAATCTTGCAAATAATTATTGTTTAGAATATTAGTTTCACTTTTCAGTGCCCTCAAATTCATCATTGCCATCATCATCATTACTATATAGGTTACTTCTATTCATCGTTTGGTTTTGCCTGTATGTTTACCAGTTTCTCTCTCACTCCTGCTTCTTGCATTTCCCTTCTATATTTCGCTGTAATTTTCTTCCTCGGATTGTACCTTTTGTTAGTTCCTTTGGTAGAACATCCCACTCGTGGGCGTTAAAATCTGATTCTAAAGTGTCTAGGACCCATGCCATAGACCCTCCCCTTCCTGGTCAGCTTGGTACCATCCCTCTTGCCACCTAGTTTGTAGTTTAGTCTTCAGTTCTGACATCTGAAGAGTCTCCTTTCTTTCCTTTAAGCTCAACCATTTATTTTAAATATTTACTCACCTCTTTTATTTGTGGGGAGAGAGGTTTTTAATGGACTCAGCAGGACATCTCTGGGGACATCAGACAAGATTTTAGAGTTTTTTTGTCAGAAGAAACAGGAAATACCAATATGTATAGAATGGTAACTCCATTTCAGGTTTATAGAACATATCAGAGACTTCCTCCCACTATTTATATCACTATAAAATGTAAACTATAAATTACCAAATTTTTAATTCTTACTTTTTTTACTGGTTGTGAATTTATGTATTGATTTATTCAATTTATTTTATGTTATTCAAATTACAGAACACATGCTGGCTGTATAAAGGAAAAGCTAATTACATCCCTACATTGTCCAAGCCTCTGCCCTCCCCCCCACCAAGATAACCAGTGTTGCCAGCCTGCTGAATATTTCTTCTTGCAGTTCTCCCTGTGAGAAAAGGTATACAAATGCATCTCCACAAATGCAGTAGTGTGTTTGTTTCTTTAACCAAACAGAATATGTGACTTGCTTTATTCAGTTAAGAGTATTTTCTTATCCAGAATTCCTAAGAATTGTTAGCTTGACAGTTGTCAGATGATCTTCCTCCATCATTTTGCAGAACTTACTTGCTTTCCATCCTTATGGATTCTGATCTTGAACTAACTCTACCATGTCTAGCTTTTCCCTTCGGACTTGAACTTTATCCCTGTCTTCCGGGGTAGTCCTTTATGCGTGATCCACCAAAACCTGAGTTCAGAAGTCCACCCATACAAACACAGGTTGAGAACAGAATTAGCAGTAACTCTCATGGAAAAAATCTGAGGCTGGTCACTGTAGGATCAATGCAAATCCACAGTGCCACTAGGCTGCAAGATGATACTGGGCCGGGAAAATATAATTTTGAAACCATGCAAGTCTAACTCAACTGTCTGATTGCTGTGGCTGAAGACAGACCTAGGATTTATTGGTCCAAGAATCAGTCTAGGACAGTGATGCTCCACTTTGGCTGAACATCCGAATCATTTAGAAAACTTTAAAAAATACAGATTTCTAGGCCCAATTCTTTCTTTATTTATTTATTTATTTATTTATTTATTTATTATTATACTTTAAGTTGTAGGGTACATGTGCATAACGTGCGGGTTTGTTACATATGTATACTTGTGCCATGTTGGTGTGCTGCACCCATCAACTCGTCATTTACATCAGGTATAACTCCCAATGCAATCCCTCCCCCCTCCCCCCTCCCCATGATAGGCCCCGGTGTGTGATGTTCCCCTTCCTGAGTCCAAGTGATCTCATTGTTCAGTTCCCACCTATGAGTGAGAACATGCGGTGTTTGGTTTTCTGTTCTTGTAATAGTTTGCTAAGAATGATAGTTTCCAGCTGCATCCATGTCCCTACAAAGGACACAAACTCATCCTTTTTTATGGCTGCATAGTATTCCATGGTGTATATGTGCCACATTTTCTTAATCCAGTCTGTCACTGATGGACATTTGGGTTGATTCCAAGTCTTTGCTATTGTGAATAGTGCTGCAATAAACATACGTGTGCATGTGTCTTTATAGCAGCATAATTTATAATCCTTTGGGTATATACCCAGTAATGGGATGGCTGGGTCATATGGTACATCTAGTTCTAGATCCTTGAGGAATCGCCATACTGTTTTCCATAATGGTTGAACTAGTTTACAGTCCCACCAACAGTGTAAAAGTGTTCCTATTTCTCCACATCCTCTCCAGCACCTGTTGTTTCCTGACTTTTTAATGATCGCCATTCTAACTGGTGTGAGATGGTATCTCATTGTGGTTTTGATTTGCATTTCTCTGATGGCCAGTGATGATGAGCATTTTTTCATGTGTCTGTTGGCTGTATGAATGTCTTCTTTTGAGAAATGTCTGTTCATATCCTTTGCCCACTTTTTGATGGGGTTGTTTGTTTTTTTCTTGTAAATTTGTTTGAGTTCTTTGTACGTTCTGGATATTAGCCCTTTGTCAGATGAGTAGATTGCAAAAATTTTCTCCCATTCTGTAGGTTGCCTGTTCACTCTGATGGTAGTTTCTTTTGCTGTGCAGAAGCTCTTTAGTTTAATGAGATCCCATTTGTCAATTTTGGCTTTTGCTGCCGTTGCTTTTGGTGTTTTAGACATGAAGTCTTTGTCTAGGCCCAATTCTTATATATTTTGACAATTTGTCTGGATTTGGGGCCCAGGTATTGTCATGAATTGATTCTAATGCTTAGCCCATGTTGAGATAGGATAAAACCCAGGATAGCATGCTGACTCACCATCAGAGGTAGTCTCTTTGGGACCATGGGTTCTCAACCCAATCATTGGAGATGTCTAGATTTAGCTCTGGTATAGTGAAAAGAGCTTTTGATGTGGAATTAGCAGATTTGGTGTCTAACCACAGTTTGCCACTTACTTATTGTGTGAACTTGAACAAATCGTTTTCCTCTCTGAATCTGTTTTCTCATCCGTAAACATGGAAATTTATGATCTGTGTTTCACACAGTGGTTGTTAGGATCAAAAGGCAAAATGTTCTTGCAACTATTTTTTGTAAGTTGTACGGCTCTTTAGAAATGTTGAATATGAGGTCTTTTCTAGGTCTGAGACTTGTTGGTTCTCTAAATAGCGATTGACCTTTTCTGTCATGTAGGCCTGTGAATCCAGTGGAAAAAATGTGAAATATTATTCTGAGTGTTTTGATTTTCTGAAATGCTTCCTTCAAAAACTCTCCAAGGCCAATAATGTAGGCCAGATTTAGCAGAGTAACTGAAATAATGAAAGTAATTATCCAGGTCGTTCTGGTCCCTGGATTATTTTCCCTGAGAAATATCCAAATAATTTAATGCACGAGAAATTCTGAATTAAAACTGTCTACATTGTTGATGCAGTTCCCTTCTTGCTTCTAATATAAATGAGGAGTTTCTAAAAGAGAATTTAAGCCTTTGAATGAGGGTCTATATGAAAGGGTACAAATGCTATGAGTAAACTTGCCTTTTCAAGTGGTTTAGTCTCATAGTCAAACTATTTAAATATTATGAAAGAGAGTAAAAAACCCATGAAAATTTAAATATCATTCTGAGAATGCTTTATTTTGCAGTACCATATAATTTTAACACACCAAATATATTTTAGAGTAACAATTATATTCTTCACTCAGGCATAAGATCACCTGAGTTTGTGGATGTTTCTCAAGAGGTTATTGTCATAGCATTTGGACAATGTGATTAGACAACACCAGGGGAGGTGGTCATTTCCAAACTGGAAGTTGTCTAGCATTATTAGGAACCTCTTGACTGGAAGAAAATTATCGAACATTAGTTTGGTCCTTTCTCTGTTCTTTTTTTTTGTTTTTTTGAGACGGAGTCTCGCTCTCTCACCCAGGCTGGAGTGCAGTGGTGCAATCTCGGTTCACTGCAAGCTCCGCCTCCTGGGTTCATGTCATTCTCCTGCCTCAGCCTCCCAAGTAGCTGGGACTACAGACACCTGCCACCACGCCCAGCTAATTTTTTTTTTTTTGTATTTTTAGTAGAGACGGGGTTTCACCGTGTTAGCCAGGATGGTTTCGATCTCCTGAACTACTGATCCACCCACCTTGGTGGCCTCCTAAAGTGCTGGGATTACAGGCATGAGCCACAGTGCCCAACCTTCTCTGTTCTTTTAAAAGTAATTTCATCATTGGTCCTCTTTAGCTATGTAAGTTTCTTCAACTATTACCTTAAAAAATAAAACTAGTAGAAATAGTGTGTTTCGCTTCTGCTACAAACTGAATCACAGTTGTAAGTTGTCCAATGAAGATCAATGGACCAAACTGTCATTTCATCTTTGTCTTAAAAGACAATCAAGTGTACAACTTAAAGAATCAGTCTCCTGCCTCCTGCCATTGTCAACACGATGTCTCTGAATGAAAGAATGGCTTCTGAGGAGACAGTTTTGGCCAGTGAGTTTGTGCATGGCCCTGTTCTTTACTTAGATGATCTCGAAGGTCAGGAAAGACCTGTAGCTCTTTCCTCTTTTTATCATCCAGAAAACATCAGAACGTGGTTTCTTCTTTCCACCTCTATTTGTGTATGTGTGATCAGCCAGGAAGAAAACGAGCATTCTTTGAGCTACTACCTGCGTTGTGTTGGGAGTTTACATAGACAATATTAATCTTCACACACCTTCTGTAAGGTAGATGTTGTCATGCCCATTTTAATGATGAGGGAGCTGAAGTTTAGAGACATTACATAACTTGGCGCAAGCCATGGGCTGATAACCAGATGAGTGGGTATGTATGACTCTAGGACCGGCGTTTTGCCCTTTGGGTCAAGGGGAACAGTCAAGGAGTGTATATTTTCTGAGCCAAAATTCAGATACTAGAGTTGCATTTGGCATAAAGGGTATGAGATATTTGTAACTGGGACTTTCATAGCAAAGTAGGGAGTAGATGAGGTATGTTTTAGTGCTGGCTTAACTTACTGTTCTTTGTCTTTCTCGGCTCAGGTTGACTGGGTCTAAGATGGGTCTCACTTGTAAGCACAGAGCAAATTTGATTGCAAAGATGAATGTTAGTGGGAACATCTGAGTAGCAATGAGGCATGCATGCTATGACCTGTTTTACCTGGAGACTACGATTATTATCAACACAAATCTGATATTATGTTGATTACTTCATTCATTCACTTAACATTTACCAAGGATCCAGCATAAATCAGATAATATTGAAGGTGCTAGAGAGAGAGTGATGAACAAGACAGAAATCTTTACATTTATTGAGTACAAGACAGATGATATGAGGATAAATAGATAATACCCATCCTGAAAGGTTTTACAATCAAGTTGAAAAATCAAACATATTATCAGTTCACTTGATTAGTAGGTAATGAAACTAAGTGCTAGAGGCACAAGTAAATAGCTAATGGAGCACAGAATAGGATGGTGAAAGGCCGTAGTTAAGTTTTACAGTACAGGTTCAGGAAATGTGTTGGGGCTAGAATATTTTAACTATACCTTAAATCATGGGGATGGAGAAAAGAGAAGTATTCAGGACTCCACCACAGAGTCCTGGACACCTCTAAGAGTAGTTCAAAGTATAAGCCTAATATATCCCAGGGTTCCAAATGGACCAGTCACCCATGTTCTTACATTCCCAGGAGCAGTCTAGGAAGAAAAAATTGATTATGAATATTTCAAGCCAATTCCTCAAGGAAAAGAGCACGAAGAGCACAGGCAGGTTTCTATGGGCAACGTAAGAAAGTGGCTTATATTCCACTGGCTGGAACTCAGTCATTTGGTATCTTAGGTGGGGTTCTTCAGAAGCAGGCCTTGAGAAGAGGGTTTGTCCATGGGAAGTGCTCCCAGGAGAAGCCAGCAAAGCAACAGAACTGGGAAGTGGAAGAGGGCAAGTATGGTGTAATTTCAGGCAAAGTCCCAGAGCTGGCTTGATTTTGTGGGGAGCTCTGGGAGATGAATTAGGTCCCACCTCAAGGCAAGGGGTCTGGGCTTTCATATTCTGGTTAAGGGCTGCCCCAGGGCAGGGGATGTACATGCCCGACATATTTGGCTCTCTGAAAGTACAAGGCTCCATTAGCCAAAGGCAGCCTTCAAAATCACAGGTATGGCCGGATGTGGTGGCTCACGCCTATATTCCCAGCACTTTGGGAGGCCGAGGCGGGTAGATCACTTGAGGTCCGGAGTTCAAGACCAGCCCGGTCAACATGGTGAAACCCCGCCTCTACTAAAAAAATGCAAAATATGAGCTGGGTGTGGTAGCATGCGCCTGTAATCCCAGCTACTTGGGAGACCGAGAAAGGAGGATTGCTTGAACCCGGAGGTGGAGGTTGCAGTGAGCCGAGATTGTGCCATTGCACTCCAGCCTGGGTGACAGAACGAGACATTGTCTTAAAAAAAAAAAAAAAAAGGAAGTCACAGGTGCAAACCTTTGGAATCAGAACACTCTAAAACAGGAGGATAGGCACACAGTAATTGAATCTAGAGAGACTGAGCAAACACAGATAGTGTCCACTCCATGTGGCTACATGGAATTACAAGGGAGGCTGGCAAATGTAATCTAGCAGTAGCCTCCGGAAGAGGAGAAAAACATGGATCTGATAAAATACAGCAGTGTCTTCTTCACCTTTGTTTGTACTTGATACTCAGCCCGAATCCCTTTCTTTTTCTCTAAATACAGTAACACAGCACAGATGACCATTTCATCAGACTTCCATGGGTGTGCATAGGTGTAGGGGACCGAGGTGACATGGGAGTAGGAAGGGTGGTTGCCTCCATATATTCTGAGTAAAATAAAAATTGTACAACTTAACTCCTGTCTATAATGATATAAACGTCAAAAAGTACTACCATCACTTCATGTCTTTCTTTTGGTCTGCCCTGGGAATCCCCCTACCTGCTAACATAATGACCTTGGAGAACTTTCTGGGTCTGGGAGCATGGGTCCCTGGGAAGAGCACTGGCTCCCATAGCCTGAGCTCCTTGTTCTGGTTCCTGCTGACCTCCTTGGCCTCATCTCCCACCAGCCTCCTCTCCCTCCCAACATCCAGCCATTCCTGAGCACATCTGGCTGCTCCCGTTTCAAGGACCTCCTTTTTTCTACCTGGAAAGCCCACTCTCTTCCTTGTTGGCCTGTCCGTTGAACTTCTCTTCTCTTAAAGCCCAGCTCAGAAGTCACCTCCAAACACACTTTCCCAAGCTTGCACTGATAACCTCTCTTTGTTTTAGCAACAAAAATAATAATGACCATCTTTTCAGGGAGCCAGGCCATCTTTGACTGGCTGCTTCAGGGCTTGGGGGATGAGTCACGAGGGACACAAAAGAACAAGAAAATTTCTCTCCAGTTTTCTTGACTTGGCCCTTTAAATCTGGTAGATCCAGAACTGATCTGGTCAGTTGAGCCCTAGTGGCCACCCAGGACACAGTTTGAGGTGTCAGACCAGATTTATTTATCTTCCCTGGTCTCCTGCAGTTTCTTTTGCTTACATTTCACAGAGGACTGTAAGAGCATGAGCTCCAGGAAAAAAATGCCTAAGGAGAAACTCAGAGGAGAGTGCAGCTCTAGTAACCATTGTGTCTGACGATCTAAAACTGTTGGATTGCAGAAAAATCAATTGATTTCTCTTTTGTTTCACTTCAGTCTCTTCTTCACCTAAGAAATGATTTTGTTCAAGTTGTTTTCAATATCAGTATCATTGAGCCTAAAAAGGCCTCAATGGCTCATTGACTTGGTCTTCCAGGGAGTTACTCAAATATGAGGTGCAATAATTTTCTAATAACACCCCAAATTAGTATATGAGAAACTGTAGCACTATATTTTGTTTCATCCAGTTCTCAGAGTATGTTTACATTGGTCCTGAAAATAATTTTCCTTCTCGTAGGGTGCCTGCCGTGTAAAAGTCCTTTAAGGAACACATGGGTAGAAAAACTGAGACTGATGACTACTTGGCAATTGATTTGTTAAAGGAAAGGAGGAAACAGGTGAAAGCATCTTGAAAGCCTTGGCCAGGTGTAGATTTGTATTTGAATTTATTTCATAAATTTCCAGGCCTCTCTCCCCGAGCCTGTTATTTTCCTCTCTTTCTTTCTTAACAGCATTCTTCTTGTGATGGCTAATTTTATGTCAACTTGATTGGGCTAAGAGATGCCCAGATTGCTGGTAAAGCATCATGTCTGGGTGTGTCTGTGAGGGTGTTTTTAAAGGGATTAGCATTCGAAGCAGTGGACTCAGTAAAGATGATCCACCCTCACCAATGTGGGTGGGCATCCTCCAATCTGTTGAGGGCCTGAATAGGACAAAAAGGCAGAGAAGGGGATAATTTGCTCTCTCTGCTTGAGCTGGGACATCCGTCATCTCCTGCCCTTGGACAGCCAGTGCTCCTGGTTCTTAGACCTTTGGGCTCAGACTGAATTTCACCACCAGCTTTCCTGGGTCTCCAGTTTGTAAATGGCAAATCATGGGAGCTTTTGGCCCCCATAATCAGGTGAGTAAATTCTCATAATAAGTCACCTTGCACATATGTCTGTCTCTCATATGTGTGTGTGTGTGTGTGTGTGTGTGTATGTATATGTATATATGTAGATATTGGTTCTGTTTCTCTGGAGAACCCTGACTAACATACCTGTCTTGTGTAACTCTCCCACCTTTTCTTTTGCATTTGTCTCTCTTCCCTTCTCTTTGGGTCTTTTATTTACCAACCAGGCTCAGCCTGTTTGTCTATTACTTCTCTCCTCTTTCTCAACCTCTTCCCTTTCTTTGCCCTGCATAATTTTCTATCCTTTCCTTTCCTCTAACTGAATTTGTCATAATTTGAAGATTAGGTACATTTATATCCTTGCTGTATTTTTTTACAAGTGCATGTTATGTTTTCTGTTTTTAATTTAAAGGCAGAAGAAATGGAGAGTTTATATTTCATCCTCTTAGAGTTACAAAGAAAATTACAACCCAATCAATATCGGCCCTGAACTAAGATGCTTTCTCTATGGCATTCTTGATGGATCTTTTTTGAAGGGGTGGAGAAATCAGGAACTGTTAATAAAAGGAAGTTCTTATAACCTTTGGGAATGTTACAGTTTTAATTCTGATTCTCACTTTAGATTTTGATTCATTTAACAATTATATTACTGGCATTGCAGAAATATAAGTAAGAGGAAATGTATTGACAGATTTGGGTCTTCCTTCTTTAGCAACCCCATAACTGGTTCTATTTTATTTTCAGCATATTTCAGGGAGAACACAAAGACAGAACCAGATCTGTAGCTGAGAAATCTGAGTGTGAACCCTCTGGTTCTGTGACTCTGATAAGTCAACCTCTTTGAGGCTCAGTTTCCTCATATGTAGAATGAAATCAATAAAACTACTTTGCAGGCTTGTGAGGATTAAATAAGGTAAGTTATGTGAAAATATGTGATTCATCCTAAGGGCTGAATAAATGTTAGTTCATTGTCTTTCTTTCTAGACTCTTCTGAGATTGATTTCCTCTGGATGTGTATGACTATATGGGGTTCTGGGGACTTGTGGAATCATCCTTGGGAAGGGGTCAGGACAAATATAAGAGACCAATGAAACAGATCATCTTGCAAAACTCAGTTTTTATGTCACTTCCTTCAGGAAGCCCTCCTTGACGTCTCACCTCCCGAGATGAGTTGGCTGGATTCTTTTTGCACCAGCAGCACTCTGTCCTTAGTCTGACTCGCTTTTCTGTACCTGTCACAAGACTGTGCCATCCCCTATGCGTAGATGATGTCTTATTTATTCCTGGATCCCCAGTGCAGAGCAGAGTCTACTGAAAGCCCACAGAAAATATAGAGTAAGCCTTCATTAAGCTTTGAACACTTTACATCTTTACATGACCTGTCTCGTTTCAACTGCATAACTGTATGAGGTCACCAATTATTACGCTTATTTTATAAACAAGGGGACTGAGTCTCATAGGGGCTTAGTAACTTAGCCAAGATCACACGTCTAGCAATTGGCAGAGGCCATCTTTGAACCCAGACAATCTACCTTCAGATCTCCTGTGCGTTGCCACTATCTAATGCGGCAGAAAAATGAAGGAATGAATAAAGAATAAACAAATGAGCCTTGTGGTGTTGAAGGAGCCACTCAGGGCTTAGTGATATAATTAACTTCATTTGGAACTTGGTCATAGTGAAGATATAGCAGCCTTAGAAATCAAATTCTTGACACTTTCCTCCTCTCTAATAAGAGGTTTGAATAGCCTGAAATCCCTTACCTGTCTGATAAATACAAATACAAAGACATAAATAATGCAGTAGTTTCTTTCCCTTGCAGTTGTGGCTTTGCAGCCATAATTCTGCCCTACAGCCAGCAGATTTGGAGGGTAGGGCAGGGGAAAAAGGTGAAGTAGCATCTTAAACAGTCTAAAAGAAATTCCCTAGGATAATTACCAAACAGAGTAAATTCCATAAATTTGATTTAATTGGCAGCAGGCAAATGAAATAGGGAAGAAAAACATTCTCTTTTTTTCCCAAGTCATTGGTGGTATCTCTGAAGCAGAAAGTTGGGAAATCAGGACAATGTAGAAACCAGCAGCAGCCCCCATAAAATCTTCACATTCAGGGGAGAGGAAGAAAGAGACTCCATTACTGGGCTTCTCATCTGACTGTGTACTCAAAGCTTACACACATGATCCAACATAATTTGTGTGACCAACCTGAGAGGTAGATATTATTGGCTGTGGAATCCGTTAGCTATTGCCCTGTAGCAAACAACCTCACAATTCAGTGTTTTAAAGCAATGGTTTTTTATGACTCACATGTTTCTGGATTGGCTGGAGCATGACTTGTTGAAGCCTAGTTTTTAATTGGAATAGCTTTGCTTTCTCACTGCAAGTCTGTGACATGGCTGGTATGGTCTGGTCTCTCTTCTCCTTCTGTTCTCAGTCAGCCAGGATATTTTCATCCTGTGTTGATGGTACTTCCATTCATATATCATTGGCCAAACAAGTCACATGGCCAATAAAAAGGGCGGAGAACTTTACTCTTGATGAGGCCATGGTAAGGGAGTAGGTACAGGAAAGGGAGAAGAATTGAGGACAGTGATTTAATAATGCAGGTATTATTACCTCTGCTGTGTAGATGGGGGATCCGAGTTCAGAGAGGTGGAAAATTTGCCAGATCACATGGCTAGTTGTGTGGAGGAAAGATTCAAACCCAGAATTATTGGGCACCAAATGCCATACTTTCTCTCCTGATTCTGACTCTGAATGAAAATTCTATGAATTCCAACTTCAAGAGGTCATTGAGATCTTCCTTGACACAAATCTCTATGCTTTTGTGTCCTAGAATTAATCTCTCAGATGAGTGAGAAATTGAACAAAATTTGAGGTTCATGTGCCTATATATGGTTTTCCATCCTTTCCACTTCACTCACACATTGGCCTTTCCTGGATTCATTGCATGCAAAAGTGAGGTCAGCTAGCAACTCTGTTGTCCTTTGCCTCACTCTGCAGAACTTATACTTACATATCTCATCAAGTGGGGGCTCTCCCAAGATCACATCATACCCTGGACAAAGATGCCTTCTCCGAGCTCATTCTAGGCTCTGCTGTGGGTCTGGAGCTGTCCAGTGTCCTGAAACAACCCACCAGGAGACGGGTTTAGTGAATCCAGCTGTAAGCAATTAAAGAACCCACGTGTGACGGGCCTCATTTGGTTTAAGCGGCTTCTCTTCTGGCTTCCTTCCTCAAGTGCACTTGGGAACATGCAGTACATGGGGAACTGTTAGTAACTAAGCAAACTCTCAGGGCTTAAAAGAGTGTTGCTACTTGCCACATTGACAGCAAGGGATTGGTGTGGCAATTCGCAGAAACTCACAAGGGAATTCAGTAAGATTTTCAAAGGTGCTTTGCTGTTTATAAGGTCCTTACACACACACACACACACACACACACACACACACAATCTGTGTGAGATTGAATTGGGATTCCTGTGCTTATTATATGGATAATGAAACTGAGTTGCAGAAGATACTTCCTCTTCCACAGTCATAGAATGGTGCAAAAGGAAGATACAGGACTAGGGACTTCTGAATTATTTATTTTTCTTCTTCCATTTGTCCTGTCAACAAATAGGATTTTTTTTTTTTTTTTTGAGACACAGTCTCGCTCTGTCGCCCAAGCTGGAGTGTAGTGGTGTGATCTCGGCTCACTGTAATCTCTACCTCCCGAGTAGCTGGGACTACAGGTATGCACCACCATGGCCAGCTAATTTTTGTATTTTTGTAGAGATGGGGTTTCATTATGTTGCCCAGGCTGGTCTCAAACTTCTGGCCTCAAATGATCCTCCTGCCTAGGCCTCCAAAAGTGCTGGGATTACAGGCGCGAGCCACCCCACCTGGCCTCAAGAAATAGGATTTGATTAATTGATCTATTTAAAGTTCTTTGGGGACACAAAAAATATGGTCATACCCCCAGGGAGATTGTAATCACATTTGTGAGTGTTTGGTGAGGTCAAGGCAAGTACACAAATAACGATATTGGAAGATGAAAAGTATTAGCTCTGAACTTTATCCATCCATTGATCTAATAAATATTTATTATATGCCTATTACATTCCAGGCACTATGCTTGGCACTAGTAATACAAAAGTAAATCAGATATTGCCCCTTCCCATTCTAGAAAGGAAGATAGTCATAAAAGAAGTAAACAAACAGTGGAGCTCACAATTACTAATTGTTGTGGATGCTGTTAAATCAGTCAATGAATAAAATATTTAGATAGAATAATGAGGATGAAGGGAGAGTCCTACTTAGGTAAGGTGGTTAAAAAAGACTTCTCTGAGGGTGCAACATTTAAGGTAAGATCTGAAGGCTCAAAAGTCACCTGGGTCAAGGGATGGGATAAGGTTGTTTCAGGCAGAGAAAAAGTCCTGAGGCCAAATAAGATTGGGATGATGGAGGAACTGCAAAGGTGCTCGTGTGGCTAAAGAACAGTGAGGGAGCAGGGAGTGATTGGAGGTGCGATCACAAGGGGAGGCAGGAGCCAGACCAGGCTGGGCCTTATAGGCCACCATAAAGAGTTTGTTTTCCTCTTTTGTATTACGAGTTTCTTGGTAGAGAGCCTGGGAAAAAGTAGATAGTCATAGCAGGATGTCTTAGATTGGACACTCTAGAAGCAACCATGGAACAAGAAAGTGGGTGCTAGCAGTTTATTTGGGTAGCGATTCCAGGAAGCACCAGTGCATGCGTGTGGAAAAAGGGAAATAAAGCAAGCCAATACAGGTAGCTCATTCAGCAGGTTACTGCTGTGGGAAATGGGGCTCAATACTTCAGAAAACCTCTGGGAGACTGTGTGCTATACCTCAGAGTTACTCTCAGAGGCAAGAGAGCAGGGGTGTTTATCCACCAACTGCCCTTAGGCTCTGGTGGGAGGTATGAACTCTGATGCTTCCAGCCTGCTCAGAGGGCCAAGCAGGCAGAGTTGCAGGTGTTTTCAGTGGGAAGTCAAGTCTGTGGGCATGAGAATGGGGAGTGCTGAAGGATCATCAGTGGGGGCACTTACAATGTGTGCCGTGTGTGTGCGTGTGGGCGCGCATGTGTGCATGTGCGCACGGGATGAGAGGGGCAAGGACAAAGGAAGGTGGAGATGCCAAAGACAATTGGCATAAAGGAGAGTAGAACCCGGCCCTCTCGGGGCACCCTCCCTAGAGATGGCGCTGGGAACAGCTGACCCTGGGGCTTGCTGGAGACCAGAGGAGCCATATCCCTGAGGGTCATGTTCCCACCTTCATGGGTGTGCACTTTGCTACTCAGCTCTTCTCCTGGGGGTATTTGACAGAGTTTCCTCCCCTGGCAGTCTAGGCAGCCCTCTCCCCTGCTTCTTTTAAACAAGCCTCTCTTCTCTGGCTCACACCCTAAGATACTGTGGGGCCAAAGACATCCTATTCTGGGGATGTCCCACGTTTGACACTTAACACCTTTATCCCCCATTCCCCAGACATATCCTTTGTTTCTTAGCCACAACTAAGTCTGGGGTGGGGACTGGGAAGCATTCACATTCTAAGGGCATCTGTGGGATGTAGGACTAGATGTGTGATTTGGAGATGCCTTTCTGAAACACATTTAAAATAAGAACTTGTGTTCTCCACAGAGCCCTGGGTAATTAATGAGGAAAGTCATATACCACATCCCTTGGTGATATAGGTAATAAAACCCAACATTACTGAACTTGTTTTGGTAGCTTGTGAAAGTCTAGCTAATAAATTATCTCATTTGTTCCCCACAACAACCCAGGGAGGCAAATAATACTGTTAGTTCCAACTACCAGCTGAAGGAGCTGAGGTTCAGAAGTGTTCCTTACTTTGTCCCAAACAACACAGGCAGTGAATGACAGAGACATTCTGTGAGCATTTTTCTTCTGGTGATGGAATGAGTTCTTTACTTTAGGAACACCTCAACAATTTTACAGTGAACATGACATCCCTTCACTTCAGAACTATTTATAACAGGGGTATTGGAAATGACCTACCTATATAACAGTAGAGCATAAAATGTCATGGAGCCAATAAATCCCAGGGCCTTGAGGTCTATGAACACAGGTGGATAAATGTAAGGAATGCAGCTTATATAACTGTTCTGTAGGTTGGGGTCAGAAAACTTTCTCAGTGAAGGGCTGGACAGTAAATATTTTAGACTTTGCAAGTCATACCATCTCTGTCACAACTACGAAACTCTGCTGTTGTAGTGTGAAAACAGCCATGGATTTGTCAGTGAATGGGCATGGCTGTGTTCCAATAAAACTTTATTTACAAAATCAGGCAGAGGGCCAGATTTGGCCTGTTGTAGTGAAGACTACATTACAGAGATTATTTTACTATGTCTGTCACTAGGTGGTGCCCTTCCATTAGTAAGGTGAAATCAAATGCTGGGCTGCTTTATCATGGGTAGGGAAGTGTGGAAGGAATTGAGTAATGGCAGGAATTAGTGTGGGAGATTGGGATCAGAGAAAAGAGTTTAAGTGTAATTCAAGTGACAGAAAATAAACACAACAGACATGCATAGACACATGCACACACACACACACCCATACACCCCCATTCACACATCCAGAGTAGCTACTGTGTTTCCAGGCACAGTGCAAGGTGGTGGTGTGCTTGGTAAATGTGTAACAACAGACTCTCTGAAAAAAAGAAAACTGCCCTCCCCCTAAATTGTAGCATTTGTTGATTTCTGCAGTGAAAAACTCACATCATGGCTGATTTCAAGTCACTAACTTGCTATCAATCTGTTTGTAATGTACCTACCATTGAAAATTGGAGTCTTGTAAGCTGACCTAGCCAACTTCAACACTCCTGGTTCAAGGTCTTTTATTTTTATTGTACCTGGATATTTGTGGGACAACAAAGTTTTAAATGCCTTTCTCTTAACTGTGCATCATGGTGAGATCATCTAGGATCTCATTTATCCAGAAGTCACTCAGCAACCTCAGTTATCTAGACTATAGCTTGGAATCAAGAAACAAATGCTCCCCATCCCCCAGGCAGCATGTGCAAAAATAGATGTCATTAAATTCATGTACTCTCAATCAGCTTATTCATAGAAAAGGACCTCAGTTCTTCATTCAGAGTGTTCCTAGTTTGATATTAAGTACAATTTAAATGAGAAAATGGTTACCAGGTTTTTCCACCTAGAGATTAGAAGCAATGAATTAGAAGGGAGAGTAGGTCCAAATTTCGTAGGAGCAAATTCATTGTAAGCAGCAAGAAGGATCCACTGATTGCTAGATAGTGGAGGGAGAAAGTGACAAGGCTATTTCAAAGTGGGATATTTGGAGCTATTTGATGTAAGTGCAAATAGTTCTTCACCTTATTGGATTTGAGAGTATTGCTGTAATTGACCACAGTCACTCATGCTCATAGCAAACTCATCTGAGTCATCTGAAAAAATTGTAATGATGCTTAAGAAGGCAGAGCATTGGTCAATTCATTTCAGAAAAATTTCTCTTTTACATGCTTGATTTTTTTGTAGTTATCTTTGAAAGGCCCATCCTGTCACATGGAAATTGTATAGCACGAAGCAATTCCTCTCCTAGTAGGAGAGGACAGGAGCATTGCTGCAACATCTTTGGTTTGTTTTGATTAGCAGTAAAGGGCGTCAACCTTCAATATAAAGTCAGCCTTTTTTTTTTTTTTTTCTCATCTGCTATAAAACATTCTATCCTTATTCTTTGGTTGTAGGATTTGATGCACACTTTTATTTCTACCTTCTCTTCTCCCTTTATGAATTTGTAGACTTTGATTAGGATGTCTCTTAAGCTACATCTTCACAGATGGAGGCAGTTTGATTTTTAAAATCTGTTTTTTCCCACAGGTCAGTCCATCAGTCATCTACTTCATGCCACCCCATCCCAGCTATCATGTCTCAACCCTTTGAACAGCTGTGTTATCCTCTCTGAAGACTTATCTGAGGCTCCTTTCCTTGCCCAAATAGATTGATGATTCATTCTTCTTTGCAACATATGTCCCTTCTCATATATTTATCGTTGTTCATGATCTTTTTTGCTTAAGTGAAACACAATTCTTCAAAGAAAAACACTGTATCTCATGAAGATCTGTACCTCTGGAATTTAGGAGACCACTGTAACTTCCATATACCTGTGTCACTGCCCTCAAGAGGACCTGATGCAGATTGACTGGCAGGCCCCAGGTGCTGTGCATTTTGGTCGTCCATGGTGCTCAGGCTAAGGCCAAGCCTCCGCTACATTGCTTCTAGCTCAAGACCAAACATTTCAGGAGAACTAGAGCCGTACCACTTGTGCCCAGCGTGGAGCTCTTCCAACAGAACCTTTGTCTGGGTTCTCTCCATTGGCCTGGCTGATACTATCTCAGAACTGCATTATGATCTGAGATCTTTCTTCCCTATCTTTCCATACCTCTCTCAGGTATCACACTGCATCTGTCTGAGAGTTCTCCCCACCTGCCCTTGCTCCCTTTGTCATTCATAGGAATTGACCCCAATAACATCCTACATATCCAATCCCATCCTGGTGTCTGCTTCTCAGAGAACCCAAACTCACACAGTATCTGATGCATAACAGGTATCCAAAAATGTCAGTTGAATTGAATTTATGGTGCTTTTATTGGTTACCAGATCTTGTCTTCAGATTATTTTTTCAGTATGGAGGTTCTGTAATTAACAGATGTCTTAGTCTGTTTTGTGTTGCTATAAAGAAATGCCTGAGACTGGGTAATTTATAAAGAAAAAAGTTTATTTGGCTCTTAATTCTGATGTTTGGAAAGGTTTAACATTGGGTGTCTGCATCTTGTGAGGGCCTCAGGGTGCTTCCACTCATGGCAGGAGAGCCAACCTGTGCGGACATCCTATGGTGAGAGAGGAAGAAAGATAGACAAGTGAGGTGCCAGGCTCTTTTTAACCACCACCTCTCTTGGGAAATAATAGAGTGAGAAATCAATCTCTGTCCTCACCCCTAGGGAGGGCATTAATCTGTTTGTGAGGGATCCACCTCCATGACCCAGACACCTCCCATTAGGCCTTATCTCCAAACTGGGGAACAAATTTCAACATGAGGTTTGAAGGACACAAACATCCAGACTATTACCACATGGTTCATCAAACAACAACAGCCAATGCCTCCTTAAATGAGACTGGACTATCTACGGGTAACTTGGGATCATCACCATGGATATTTGTTGACTATATAGGAATACACACTGATACCCCCAGGACCTACTAAAATGTTTAAGCCTGTTTACCCCTGTATGGATGGCTCTAGATAGATCTCATTGAATTATTATATCTGTTTTTAGTTGGTTTTATTTTTCTGTCTCTGTCTTCACTGTCAATGTTTTTAAATGCTAGATCTGAGAGGGACTTCAAAGATCATTCATGAGTACATCTTCAGAGCACATAATTACTAGGCACTAGTTAGATGCTGGGAATTCAGGGTTAACTAAGAAATGGCCCTTTCTTTCAAGGTGGGAGCAAGTTCTGGCTCCTTATTTTACAGATGTCAAACCAATTTGGCAAGATTTCTCAGCAGACCCATTAAGATTTGGGAAATATAAGAAGCTAATATATAATGACAGCAAAGTATTTCTTCAAGATGGGCAGGTGTGGATCCAATCTGAACCTTTATTGCACCTTCTGGGCCCCATGTCTCAGTCAATTGATGATGGCGTAGAATCACCTGCATACCTAGCCCTCTGAGGCATCTCAAGATTTCTGTGACTAATCAACATACTGAAAAAGATGTTGCTGTGAACTGACTCCATCAACAGGGACCCCATGCTGCTCATTTAATTGTTGATTTACCCTTATGAGAGAATAAGAAATGTGGTGACTTGAAAAAGATGCCAGACATTAGCTTGAAGGAATATCCACTTTTCTGCATAGTGCAGAGTAATCAGGATCTGAAGACCCGGTTTACTCCTAGCTCTGTTACTAATTCTCCATGTGACCTTGGACAGGGCACTTCACCTCTTTATATTTTAATTATCTGCAAAATTGGATAATAAATACTACATTACAAATAAGAGAGGATCTCTATATGAAGGCATTTTATAAATAATTCAGCACTATATAAGGGTAAGAGATATTAATTATTAATTTTCTGCCATATTCTTTGGTGAGATCATTTGTTCATTCATTCAAAAAGCAACTTCATAACCCTGTGTGTCATGCAGTTCTAAGTATTTTGTAAATCTTCACAACACTATGAGATGTGTACACTATTATCACAATTTTATAGATGAAGAAAGGTACAAATAAATAAGTTGCCCAATGTCACACATCTAGTAAATGGCAGACCTGGAATTCTAACCCACACAATCTGGCTCCATAATTCATGCCATTGACCACTACACTAAAGGACAGAATGCCTTTTCTTTAAACTGGAATTTGATTCAGTGAAGAGAGAGAGAGAGAAGGAAAAAGAAAAGGCATGGGCTCAAAAGAAAAGAGAAAGGGATGGGGAGTGATAGGATATCCATAAGAGGGACCAAAACTTAGAAGGAGAGCATTCTGGCCAGGAAAGTGATGGTCATCCCAAAACAATACATGGTCTTCCTTCAAGAAGATGGTTCCTCCATTCAGTGTCCTGGAAAAGAAGAGATAGAGAGAACTCTTGGGCAAGCAAACTTATTTCAAGGAGAGACACTGATCATCAAAAGAGATTGTTGTTTTCCTTAATGGTTAGCAAGTCACAGATCCCCATATTGATTCAGGCTCCTGGAGAGCTCCTCAACAAGCAGAAAAGGGGAAAGGCCACTCATTCCTTATTAATCATGAGATTCCTTATTGATCATGGGAACTAACTGAATAGTGGGCAAACTTTAACATTGCTTCCAGTGATCCCAGCCTCCTAGTAGGTACACCTTTGTGTAATCCCTTCCTTTTAAGTGTGGGCTGGACTTACAGACTTTCTCTAATGAATGTCATTAGTGATGGATGCCACTTCTAAGATTAGGTTATAAAAGGCAATGACTTTTCTCTCGCTCTTGCTCTCTCTCCTGCTGTCCCTCTCTTTTGCTCTCATCTCACTAGTGTTGAGTAAAGCAAGCTGCCGTGTTGTGAGCAATCCTATGCCCCCAGAGAATGGAGAGGAACTGAGTATTTCAGTGCCACAGTCCATGAGGAAATTAACCTGTGAACAACCATGTGAATGAGCTTGGTCGTGGAGCCTTTAGCTCCAGTTGAGACTTGAGAAGATGGTAGATCTCACTGACTCCATGACTATAATTTCAAGAAAGACCTTTAGCCAGAAGCATCCAGCAAGGTTGCTCACAGGTCCTTGACCCACTAGACTAGAACATGTGATGTATGTATGGTTAGGGTAGAGATGACGCTAGAGAAGCGAACAACTATCTGGGCTAGGGTGTTTTGACTAGAAAGTCAAGATTTTCCATATGGAGTCACTCTGAAGAGATTTTGGAGGATTATCTGAGTCAGGAAATATAGGAAGGCGAAGAGTCTGAAACATCCTTGGAATTTTGGATCCTTTAAGTCTATAAATTCAGCAACCTTCACTGCAATTGATTTCCAGGCTAGAGTTCTCTCTGCCTCAGGGGTTTTAATTTTATTCTTCTAATAATTCTTTATTGTCATTAATGTTATAATAAAATGTGATGCATGTAGCTTATTGCATGATTATGGGACTCACTGAAGACTTACTGGACACTGTGCTCCACCCACAGTCTCAGACATAGATCTGGAGGGTTCTTTGTGGAGCTGCCATGCTTCATGTCATGGAGGTGGAAAATGGAGTCAGGGTGGATCCTCCCTCTCATTCTCACAGCCTGTAAAAGGTTCCTACCCTACTTGTGGCCTATCGAGTGTTATAATGCATGGTTAAGAGGGAAGGTTCTAAAGTAAGAGAGGCCTGGGCTGATAGTCTGGTGCTCGAAAGTATCTGTGTGAGCTTGGATAAATTACTCAACCTCTCTGAGTCTCAGTTTTTTCAGCCATAAAACAGGGATGGGAAGGGTGCCAACATCACAAGGTATGGTATGAATTAGATGATTTGCGTGGGGGGATCTGGCACAGGTGTACTTGCCAGAAATATTGGTTACTATTAATTGTGATGCCACAGAATGCCATTTTCTATTCTAATTCATTTTTTTCTTGCCTTTCTCTGTTGCTGATTATAGAATGATTTTATGTATGAATTATGAATAAGTCCTAATTATGGTCCCAGGGCCCTATCAGTACTAATCCGTAACAGATACCTATGTCTACATGTTATCAGCATTAATATATTAGGTATATTAGTTTTCTCTTGTGCATACTGACTTACCCCTACATTTAGCAGCTTAAAATAACACACCTTTAATACCTTGCAGTTTCTGTGGGTCAGGAATCTGAGCACAACTTAGCTGGGTCTTTGCTTCAGGGCCTCTACAAGGTTGAAATCAAGGTGTTGAATGAGACTGCAGTCTCACCTGAAGGATCAACTGGAGAAATGATCCACTTCCAAGCTCACGTGGTGGCTGGCAGCATTCATTTATTTGAAGGCTGCTGAACTGAGGGCCTCAGTTCCCTGCTGGCTGTTGTGTAGATGCCATCCTCAGTTCCTGACCATTGCGGACATCTCCAGCTTGCTTCATCAGAGCAAGCACACAAGAGTCAGAGTGAAAGAGAGGGAGAGAGGGGGAAAGAGGGAAAAAGGGAGAGGGAGACTATTCGGATTCACTAAGGATAAAAGTTCACAGCCCAATGGACACCCACTCCCGTATCATGGTCCATGCTGTCCCTTGCTGTCCTAATACGTAAAGATTAAGTCTCAGGCCAGAGGCTGTGGACCTCATGGTTACAAGGTCCTCATGTAGGGTTCCTTCCAGGGTAATGCACAGAGATCTTCCAGGGAGTGAGACCATCTTAGCACCTACCTGGGGGTTAAGCACAATGACCTTCTGCCCCCACCCGCAATTATGTGTGTGGTGTGTGTATTAATGGAAAGGATTAACTTAGGTAGTTTAAATGGTTTTATCCTGGATTACTGGATGATTTTTTTGTTATGCTGACAGATTCTGTGAGAAGTATAAATTATTTGAAAAGGCGACATCTGCTTTGCTTCTACTCATTGTGTTTAAAAGAAAAGTGGAGCGAATGTAATGAGGTTCAATGTGGGTCTTACACCCTTCTGAGGCTTCAACAGCGAACATTCTCTCCATGCAGAATCCCAGCCCAGTCAGAGCTCTAGGACCCCGGGTTGGGGAGTCTCAGTCTGGCTCAGGGTTAGGGGTTCACTGAGGGGTGGTGACCCTGTGTTTTAAAACCGGGTTTGGAGATTAGGCATAATTCCCACTATCCAGATATTACATTAAGCACCCAGTTCAAATACGTCTCTCAAGAAGCCCATGTCTGTCTGGGACATGGGAGATCTGCTAAGTCCACATTCAAATTTTCATTCATCATTTCCTCCTAGTTTCCACTGTCCTCTCAGGTATGTTTTTCACCTAATCATCAGGTCTCAGTCCCTGGATGTTTACATAATTTATTTTTCCTAATTTGCGTGACAGCCGAGAGAGATTATATATTGCGGAACTGAAGTCTTCAAAGATGAAGTGATTTAGGTAGCAAGAAGCTGAGCTAGGGCTGGAATTCACACTCCAAATTCTAGGCTGTTTACAAAATACAGTGTAGCTCCATACCAGCTCCCAAGAGCCAGAACTCCTGGTCAGTCTCACCATGGGAAAGGTAGCATCAATAGCTAACATTTCTGGCAATAACTGATATATAAGCCACAGAGACCCTCAGCCTAGAGACCTTGGATCATCCCAACAGCCCAGCTAGTGGCTATCCACCACTCAGGCTTTCAGTTTATCAGTCCTGTCTCTGACACAGCCCCATCCCAAGCAGATGCTTGCTGCAGCACAGAGCACATAATTATGATTGCTACTTTCCGCTGGTCAGTAAGTTTTTCCAGGATAGAAGTTGGGTACTATTGCTAGCACCTGGCAGAGTGCCTGGTACAAAAAAGGCACTCAGTAAAAATTGATAGTGCTTGGGTAGACTGTAGTCATTTCTTGCAGGAGCTCCCAGAATGGGTTGTTTTTATGCATCCCGTAAACTAGAATGATGCCCTCAGTGCCACAGCTCGTCATAGCACTCTAGGTTGCAATGGGGAGTTCATTCATTTATCTATGTCTTTGTTCCCCCTAAAGTAGACCTTGAGGCAAGGGTTTGGGTGTAAATAGTTTCTTTGGGAGAAGATAACAGGACAAACTATGACTAGGTGGGGGAAGTGTGACAAGTAAGGGAGGAGCAATAGCTGTGGGCAATTGGGGCTCAGTCCTACTGCAGCCTTCTGAGTGGTGGTGTTGAACATTCTTCAGATTGCCCCACTGGGGTGAGAAATCTGGAAAATTTATCCACCAACTCCCATCCCTCAGTGATTGAGGCTTGTTCCTGGGCTGCTCACTCCCCAGCGTCCTGTGGCCATTGGTGAATACAGAAACTGTCCACAGAAGACTTCTGGGTTAGGACAAGTGGATACAACGTCAGGGCACCGGTCACATCTGCTCATTTCATTTAGGCAGCAAGGTTTTTAGTAAAATGTATAGCTAGAGTTTATTGAGAAATTG
Organism: Papio anubis; assembly: GCF_008728515.1. Lineage (NCBI taxonomy): Eukaryota > Metazoa > Chordata > Mammalia > Primates > Cercopithecidae > Papio > Papio anubis. The sequence goes on from NC_044991.1 coordinate 69,250,189, forward strand.
CTGTGTGCCAGTCACATGTATACTCTTACATAGTTTTCACAACTGTCGGGTTACTATTTTCAGTCCCATTTTATGGATGGGGAAACTGAGGCTCAGTGAAGCTACCTGACTTGTCCAGGCTGGTAAGTAGCAGAGCTCAATATTCTCCCTGGGTGTGTCTGATTCCACAGTTGGTGCCCATTCTACTTTATTGCAAATAAGATAATGTTTGGGTTTAAAAGTCAGGAATAGCAGGAATCCCAAAGAGCACTTAAAAGTCCAGCATTAGAGGATCAAGTCCTGAGGTAAACACAGGCTGAGTAAAAATTTAAAGGGAAGGAAGTGAGAGAGTAGAATGTCCAAGTGGCTGGTCCAGCCAAAGAGGCCATAGTCAGAGCCAGGCAGAAGTATTACAAGGGGGCAGGGGAGACCCAGCTTGTGACAAGGAGAGCAGAGGACAAACCTGTACCTCCAAATACATCCAGAAGCACCTTGCAAGTCAGCAGAAAGAAGTTGTTGTTTCTTAAGTCCATCAAATGGAAGAGGCAATAAAGAATAAGTGGGACTCCAAGATTGAATAACTCATTTTGGTGTAGTTAAGAATCACCAAACATGTGATCACTCATTTGTGATAGCATGCCAGAGCTGAAGTAATCCTCCATCAGAGGACCAAGTCCTCATCATAACCAGAAGAAATGTCTTCTCCATGGCTATTCAGCAGAAGCAAACAGGCATCCCAGTTCTCACACATGGATCAATTGTTACTACTTATAAATGGACTCTTGGAATCTACAAGGAAACTGCAAACTGGGTCAAGTCAATTCCTCTCCATACCCTAGCCTCATCACTTTTATTTGTAGACAGAAGCAATGATCCTGTGTGGCAGTGAGGGTTAAAGGAGGTCATAGATGTGAACCTGCTGCTGACAGCCCATCCAGTGGTTGGTGCGCTAGGCCCTGCCCCACCTGGTCTGCAGGGAACGGTGAGCTCAGAGCCAACACTATAGGGAGGGGCACAGGGGACCCTATACCACTTTCACCTCCACCAAAAGGAGAGGCCTCTCATTTAAGACCCCCTTTCCTGCTCTGTGCAAACTGTGGCCTCACCACACTTAGACATGGACATGAAGCATTACCCCTGGTTTCTGAGCAACACCCAATGGCACCCAAGGGGCTAGACAAGGGCAGGAGGGGAAAACTGACGTTTCAGTAATGACAGTTGTTTCTACTGGGAAAGTCAAGCTGAGAGAGGAAATGCATGCACTGTGGACCTCAGAGAAGTTTCTCAGGATTCTATTCTTCCATCCTCACCTGTGGGTTGAGATGGCTAAATGTTCTGATTTTGCCATTTTGTGATGTGAAGATAAATAACTGAAGGACACCGAAGACACATTCAGCAAACTCTTTCCTGCTATCTGGAGGCACTTGTTGGAGGAAGGTTGAGATGAGCATTTATGGTTTGCTTCAGTTCCTCTGCTGTGCACTAGGCCTGATGCTAGGTGGGGTGTGAGAGGCACAGCTGCTACTTTCCAGGAGGGGACAGTGGCTGCCAGCAATAGCGGCTAACATTTATGGAGCACTTACTTTATGCCAGACTATGTGTTAGCTAGCTGTATCATCACCGCACCCTACAGGGTAGATTATATTCTTACTCTCCTTTAAGAGTTAGTAGCTTGTCTCACATCACACAACTCAGCCAACCTTTTTATACCTTACAGAATAATATTTCACTTGACATTCAAGGAGTGCCTTTTGTGCACCAGGCACTGTGATAGGTGAGTTATAAATGTGATCTGCTTTAATCCTCCCAGCAACTTAGAAGGTAGACATTATGGCTTTATTTTATAAATAAGGAGATAGGATCAGAGAGGTAAAGTGGCTCCCTCAAGGTCACACAGCTCATGTGTGGAGAACCTAGAGTGTAATATAAGTCACTCTTACAAGTGTATGAGAAGGAAACAAGCCCAAGTTATATACCAGACTGTTAAGACTCCCAAGAGAAGTGTCAGGCATGATGTAGAAATGCAAGAGTGAGTCCAACTTGGGGGATGTGGGAGGGAATTGTGGAGAAGATGGTGTCTGAACAGGGCCTGGAAGGATGAGCAAAGTGGACTAGGGATGGAAGGGCATCTGTGTGGGGACACAAAGTGCTTATGATTTGCTTCATGGTATGGTAGGCTTATGGTTAGACTATGTGGATGCAGTCCCTAGTTCTATAACTTTCTAGTAGTGTGACATTAGACATGCTACTCATCTTTTCCCACCCTTAAACAGAGAGTAAGAATAGAATCTACTCTGTAGGGTGTGGCGATGATATAGTGAGCTAACACATGAATGGAGGCAAGCCAGCAGTTAGTATGCCCAGAAAGTAGCAAGAGAGTGGGAGCAGTAAGATGAGTAGGCTAAGGTAAAACATGGAGAACCTTGGGTTCCAGGAGGGGAACCAGACCTTGTGATGCATCAGCAGAGACTGCTGGATGGTGGACTACTGGGTGGAGAGGAAAGAGGGAGTCACCAGTGGGCATTAGAAAGGTACTTCCCACAGATCCCTTAATGTACAAAAGTTCTTCTAGCCCAAACTTCTCCCCGATCCTTCCTGTTCTTGCTTCTTCATCCCAGATACCAAACTTTGCCATGTTTGTGGGTTGCAGGAGTGGAGTTGTGGAGTTTCTAATTGCAGAGATTTGGTTTGTCTAGGATTGATCTGTCTAGTGGTTTCCTTTGCTTCTCAGAGTACAGTTTCTGGGAGACTACTTGTGGATCCAATTACATGCAACATGCTTTCTTCTTTTGTCCCCATTTAAAAATGAAGTTATTTTAAAACTATTTATTTTAATTGACAAGTAAAAATCATATATATTTATGGTATATTACATAGTGTTTTGATATATGTGTACATGGTAAAATGGCTAAATAAAGCTAATTAACATATATATTAGTTCACATACCTATTTTTGGCAAAAAATCCATTCTGTTAGCAATTTTCAAATATACAATCTGTTATTAGCTGTAGTCTCCGTGGTGCATAATAGATTTCTTGCACTTACTCCTCCTGTGTAACTAAAATGTTGACCTTTGACCAACATCTCCTCAGTCCTCCCAGCCCTTGCCCCCAGACTCTAGTAATCACCATTTTACTCCCTATTTCTATGAGCTCAACTATTTTACATCCCAAATATAAGTGAGATCATGCAGTATTCATCTTTCTGTGCCTGGCTTACTTAACATAATGTTCTTCAGGTTCATCTATGTTATTTCAAATGATGAGATTTCCTCCTTTTTTAAGGCTCAACAATATTCTGTTGTGTATAGGTACATATATTCTAATGTATATTCCATATATTCCAAGAATATTGTTGGAATGTGTGTGTGTGTGTCTATATGTATATATATATAGACACACACACACACGCACGCACATATTCCAAGGTATTTTCCATATATTCCAACAATATTCCATTGTGTATATATACACAATGTTCATTCATTCATGGACACAGGTTGATTTCATATCTTGCCTTTTGTAAATAGTGCTGCAATAGACATGGAAGTGCAGATATCTCTTTGACATATTGATTTCATTTCCTTTCTATATACATGTCCAGTAGTGGGATTGCTGGATCATATGGTAGTTCTACTTCTAATTTTTTGAGGAACCACCATACTGTTTTCCACGATTGTTGTGCTAATTTATATTCCCACCAACAGTGTGCAAAAATTCCCTTTTTTCCCCCACAATCTCACCAACATTTTTTATCTCTTGTCTTGTTGCTAATAGCCATTCTAACAGGTGTGATAGTTCTTTGTGGTTATAAGTGGCATTTCCTGATAATTAGTGCACAGTGCTTCATTCTTAAAGGGGAAGATGCCACAAGAGCTGCCTTCAAACCTAGCCATGGAGATAGGAGAAACAGGCTGTCTGAGCAGGTTCAGCCTCTGTTCCTTAGTGGAGGAGCCACACAGGGAGGAGAAGGGGGTTAGATTGCTAGGGTCTTTTTCAGTCAGGGTGGGCTAGCTTGTGGTCTGTTTAACTGGACTTGTTTAAAGTTGAACAAAGTCTCTTCTTGGCTTTCTCTGGGGTTCCTGGTATGTATTGATCATGATAGAGAGATGTCTGTCTGTGAGGTGACTGTGGAGGATTAACCTTCTCTAAAGGTGCTCTTAGGGAGGCCCATCTACTTTCCCTCACCATCCAGATAGGAATTCCATCAGGGACAGCTTTGTGGTTCACCATGAGATGTCACCAAGATATTTTAAGAAATGAGTGCAAAACAGTGTAAATTGAGAGCTCAGTTTCTTAGCAATAACATGTATTTAGTGTGTTTGGAAGGAAAACAGCCTAAATTATGGAAAAGTGTGATGATCAAGATCTGACATAAATACATCAACAAAGACTAAATGTAGACACAGACATCAGAAACGCCTTTCTCACATGCTGCAGGGGTGTCTCCTTTGCCTGGCAGAGCCTTAGAAACACACCATGTGCCTTCAAGGGGTGTTATCTTGGCTGTGGTGCAGGCAAAGGCTAAGCTGCTCTGATCTTTGGGCCTGGAGTCACCTGGAGGAGGGATTTCAGTACCATGTTCCAGATGCTGGACAAAGGCTCTATGTCTGAGACAAGAGGGTTTTTGGCTGATGTGACGCAACACATTTGGTCAGACTTTTGGGGCTGGTTCTTGTGTTTCTGGATGTGCTCACATAGGGCTCCTAGCTTCTAGTACTGAACCCTTAGTTCTGTTCGCATCTTTTTTTGTGACCTTTGTTGGTCTGGGAGCGGCTTTCCCTCTTTAACTAAGGCTCTGCTGTCCATAGATTGCTGGTGCTGAATAAGTCCAATCCACTACTGCCGTCCATGCTCTCGTGTTTGGGTTCTCTGCCCAGCCCTGTGACTTTCTGAGTATAAACTATGCTTGGTCTGGTTCATAATGATCTCTAATGACTGATTGATTTTTGTGATCTGCCAAAGAGAAATGCCTGGAATAGCAATTGTTATTGTGACACAGGGCTGAGATGCTGGGGATGGTGAACATTTCTGCCACCTGAGGGAGGTCGCAGGGAATATTTTTAAGTTGCAGTTTTCTCGATCTCCTAGAAACTCCTCAGTTCTTGGGTTGATTTTTACTTCTTTTCTTTCAATATCTCTTGTCTAGACATCCAGGAGCCTAGTGATACATTACATTGTTCATCCCCTTCACATTTATTTAATAAAGCACTTTTACATATATTAAAGGGAGACAGTTCAGAACATAGACCTTGAAGGCATGCTGCCTGAATCCCCATCATGGCTCTCCATTGCAGGCTGTGTAACCTTGAGCAACTCCCTCTTTCTGCACTCAGTGTTCTCGTGTAATGGGGGCAATAATATACCTACTTTATAAATTGTGGAGATAGACAAATTAGTATTTGTAAAGTGATTAGAACAAGACATGCATGTAGTAGTCCTACATATATGATATTTACTATTATTATAATTATTGTTATTGTTATTACTGCTACTACATTTACTCTCATGGTCAACTGTTTAGGTTAGTGGCATAATCAAAATTACCTTCAATTCTAGCTCCTTCCTTCTTATGCCCTAGCTTCAAGCCCTATTAAGTAAATTCACCCTGCCCTAAGTATGTGGGGAGCTTCCTGATGCTGTCTCTCCTGCATTTAGGCCAAGTCTCATAGGCCTAGTCCTCTACTGGTGATCACTGTCACTTGTACTCCTGCCAAGAACTGGTACTGCTCCATGGCTTCATCCAGCTATTACTGCCTTTTCCTCTGTTCATCCAGGTCCAGCAGTTCTTCAGAGATCTTTTGAAAGGCCCAGAGACTCTAAGTTGCGGAGTGACCCAGAATGGAGCAGGGAGAATGGCTCACTGCCCTTTGCTTTACATTTTTGACAAAGGACTCAGCCCTCCTGCAAAGAAAATTCACTCGGCCCAGCATTAGTGAGCAATAGAGATTTTCCTGGAGATGAGGCCCAAGAGATGGTTTTATTGCATACCATGCAGCAAAACACCTCATAAATTAAACACTTCTTTAGCCTGCAAGGATTCTTTTGCCAGTCACCTGTCCCTCAGACATTTCTAAGCCATGCTGCACTTTCCCCTCCTCCTCTTTTAAAAATAATTCAGAATAATTTCTATCTTTTGCATAATGTTTGGACTCATGCTTACTTCAGCCCTCAAGGTGCTCATCAGAGCTGCGCTTTGGCACAGATAAGTACCTCCCTCATATCAGTTGCTGAGAAGTCAAATGTGTTTTCATATGTTACACAAAAAGAAGGCTACTGTTCGTCTGGGTCATTGTTTCACTCACTGACCAGCCTTATAGCCAGTTAGTGTTTTCAGATCTGCTCAATTTTGAATTCTTTCCCAACTTGCAAAAGCTCATGTTTCAGAATTTGCTCTGCTCAGGACTGCAGTCTTCCTGACTTGCAGGAATGCATGTAGTGTGGAATTGAATACCTCCATGGGGATAGGCACCCCAGCATGGCTGCAGCTGGCAGCCTGGCCTTCCCTTGTAAAACCAGCCCATTCAGGTATGTGCTTTCAGGAAGTAAATCAAATGTCACAGCTTTTTAGAGAGACTGATGTGTGCCTTCAGAGAGCACACAGGGGTCAGAATATGCATGGCACTGACAGGGGCCAGGTTGTTGGGTGGAAATGGCCTGTTTGGCCGAATCCAGTCACTAGATAATTGTTTTCCAGAGTGTGGTGCACAGAACACTTGCATCACCTGGGGAATGCACAAAACATATAAATACCAAAGCTTTCCCAAGACTTCCAGTCAGAGCCTGTGGAGGTAGGGGTGAAGAATCTGTATTTTTAAACAAGCCCTAGCTAGTGCTTCTACATCCTAAAATCTGGGAACCGCTGCCCCAGACTGTAAGTTCCATTAAGGCAGGGACTTGAATTCTATCCCTCAAGTAGACAGTGCTGGGTCCCTTCTTTCTTCTGATGGATATGTGGGAAGAGTCTATTTCCCAATTCCCTTGCAATTATGTGAGACATGCAGTCATTTCCAGCTAATGGGCTATATGCAGAAATAAAGCACATTACTTCCTGGCCAAAGTATAGAGATGAGGGGTGAGTTCTCCGCTTGTTACTTTCCCTCTCTGTGATGACTGAGGAGGTCACATGTTCCAGATAGTACAGCTACAAGGTAGTGGAGCCTCTATCATCCTGGCTTCTTGAGTGACTGTGTGGAGCAGAGTCCCCTTGCAGAGCCACTGTGGACATGGAACATGAGTGAGAAATAATCATCTGCTCTGTTAAGCCACTAAAATTTCAGGATTAATTTGTTATCACAGCATAACCCAGCTTTATCTTTACCAATATACAAGACAATTGTATCATCTTACAGTGATGTTGGACAATCGATTTGTTTATTATTAAAAAGTTTAATGAGATTTGCTTTAAGCTGCAGCAACAGTTGCTGGAGAAACAATACCTGACTGCATTGGGCAGGGCTGGGATTAGAGTGAGACAAGTGAGAGACTGAAAAGGCCCAACCCGTTCATCTCAGCATTGCTGTCGAGAGCTCCTGCTTTGTAAGAGAACAAGTAAAAATGATTTGTAATCTCATTCCTCCTTCAAGCAACAAAGACTCACTGAGACCAACATGCCAGAGCTCGGCACTGGGACAGAGGGGTAAATAGGCATTGTCCTGGTCCTGAAGGAGGTCACAGTCAAATGAGAAACCAGACAGATAAGGACAACATGGGGTGGTTGTTTTCCAGAGGGAGGGGTAAGCCAAGAGCTCAGCAGCCCAGATGAAGCAGAGGCCTCCCCATATTGGGCTCTGTGAGCAGCGCAGCTCCCTAGACGATGACTGTTGAGAAAATGCCAACCATGCAGTGCCTCGTGCTGGTGTTTGGAGAAGAGTTGGGTGCTTATAATTGATGGTGTGTGCTTGTTCAGATGCCCCAAATAGCTGATGATTTGATTATGAGGACTTTACAACCACTCAGGCCCAGGCTCGTTCTGGTTTTCCAAAGATGATTCCAGACACACACCAATTGAGAGGACACATGCCAGGCATTGGGCATAGAGCCTGGCTCAAGGCCTGATCATAGGAATTGCCCAGTAAAGGGCAGTTCTTCTTCGTCCTCCACGTCTGTCAGCCAGAGTTAAGTTGTGGGAGTGGTCACAAAGAGGGAGGAGGCTGGAAACCCTATAATAAAGAAGTTGATGGCATTTATGAGTATAATAATGTTAAGTGACTATTTGTGATTTGCTGAGCATGAGTCTAAGTACTTTATCTGTAAGAACTCAATCCTCAGAAGAAACCCAATGAGAGAGGTATTCCCTTTTGCCTCCCATTGCTGCTGTGATAAGCCATCACAAAGTTGATGACTTAAAGCGACATAGACTGATTACATTACAATTCTGGAGGTCAGAGGTCTGACATGAAACTAACTGGGCTAGAATTTTAAGGTGTTGGCAGTGCTGTCTTCCTTTGTGGAAACTCTAGGGAAGAATCCATTTCCTGGCCTTTTTCCCACTTCTAAAGGCTGCCTGCATTTCTTGGCTTATTGCCTCTTCTGCCTTCAAAGCCAGCAGTGTCACCTGAGTCCTTCTTATGCTACCATCTGTCTGGTTCTCTTCTGTCTCTCTCATCTCTGTTTGAAGATGCTTCTGACTGTGTTGGGTCCACCTGGATTATCCACGATAATCTATTTATCTCAGGGTCAGCTGATTAGCAACCTTAATTCCATCTGCAACTTTAATTTTCTTTTGCCATGTAACCTAACATATTCACAGGTTCCAGGTATTAGGACATAGACATCTTTGGGAGGGAATTATTCTACCTACCAGAGAGAGTGCTGTTAATAAAGGAGGTACTATTAAAGGAGGACCAAGACCATCACAGTGGTTGCAAGAGTGAGCCCTGAATTTACTTATTTAACAGCTAAGGGAAGACACTTGGGGAAGAAATACACTGAGTGGCTCCCTGAAGGGAAAATGTCAGGGAGTTTTATGTGCAGGAAAGAAAATTGCATCGTGATTATGCTAATTAAGAATTGAAGTTTGCATCCTGGATTAGACAAATCAATTGATCCATACATTAAAATGTCTTATTTTATGTTGGCCAAGCAAGAGGCTTCAGGTAGGTCTAGGAAAGATCTAGTGTCCTGAGGTCACTCCAAGTCCATAGATGTTTATCTGCTTCGGTTGGTTAGTATTGCCAGTGTGGTAAAACTCAGCATTCAGTGTCTCTACAAGTGGAAAGTTCTTTTTTTTTTTTAACAGTACTATTATCATTCCCAGTTTACAGATGAGGAAACTGAGACTTGCAGATGCCACATAACTTGAAAATAGTAAAGCCAGGATTCATACCTGAACAACTGATGCCAAGTCTCCCTTTTTCCCTTTTTGTTTTTCCAAAGCAAATGTAGTTTCCTTATTTCTTTATAAATCATCAGCTGACCCTCACAATTTAGTCGAATCCAGAAATGTAATTCAAGGTAGTTGTTGAAGTCATCCCTCTAGTTACATGCTCAGTCTATTTTAGCAAGACACTAAGTCTCTCAGATTTTTTTTCTTACAGCATTTACCCCTCAGCTACTCTCCCAAGGCTGTGTCTAAAGGGGCAGGGGGTGGTTGGGGGAGGTTTCTCTTGACCTCACGGAGGCGAGGAAGTGGGCAGGTGCCCTGGACTGGTCTGCTCCTGGGGATGAGGGCACCCAAGGTCACGCAGGGTCTTAGTGCCCCTGATCACAGCTCTGGAAAGCCTCTGTGTCCCTGAGCCTGCAGTTCTCCTTCCTTAATCGCTTTATTCAAGGACTGAAGACTCCAGGTGTTGCCGACACTCTTCTCCTGAACCCACCCGAGCTGAGAGGATGCAAGTGGAGAATTCAGCAATGGCACTTCCTGGGGGTTGAGAGGCTGAGATGGAAAAATCAATGCATATGTCTGCCAGGAGTTTTGGGAAAATGCATTTCCTGAGTGAATGGGGACATTTGCAGATGAAATTCACCAACCATCAGGCAGCCAGTGCCTCTCGCAGCAGAAAACATGATCAGCTTCTGACATTAACCCTGGGGCAGGAGGGAGCAGCTCATTAAGCTCTGGCGGGGATGCTGGCAGCCACAGACGTGAGACCATGTTTATAAACGACTTACAGTGGGGACCAGTGACACCTCATTATAGGCGCCCATCAAGGGCCTGTTCTTCCCTCTTCATCTCCCTCCATCAGTCTTCCAGTGCAGAGTCTGTAATTAGGACCTGTATTGACTCTTGATCAATTTGTTTTGTTAGGCTGAGGAAGAACACTGCTGGTTACGTGTACACATTGAAAAGGTTGTCACGTGAATGTGTGTGTGTGTGTGTGTGTGTGTTGTGGGGGTCATGGAGGGAGGGCACACAGGATTCCTGGCTCTGCCTGCAGCCACAGAAGTGCACGTGAGGGACTCCGTTTCTCTCTGGTGTGGTTCCTCATGTCTTTGGGGGCTGCCATGACAGCTGGCACCTAGCCCTCCCTGAGATGATTTGGGACGCCTGATACTGTCAGTGTGGACAAGTAACTTGTTGGGGGTTAAGATAACCCCACAACGATTTGTGAGGTTGCCTTAAACACATGTCAGTCAGACCAGAAGTGGGACAACATCTTTGGTACAGTCTCTTGGGTGATACTGACATGTCTACAAACACACTGCCATTAATGGGGGATGAGGTAGGAGATAGCTAGGCTCAGCCCCAATACTAGCAAATAGGGAACCTTGTTTAGCAAATAGGCTAAATTGGCCCAGGACATATACTACCCATGGGGGATTGCTGCCTGGGCTTTCAGAGAGCTTGGCAAGTGACAAGACTCTCTTCCTTTGAAGAGGCCACCAGACCCTCTTCATTCAGCTTGTCACACATTCTGGTCCCATAGCCAGTTTCCCTTGGACTGAGCCCATGGTCACATGAGAATTGTATCATGATGAATTGGCCTTCCATGCAGATTCTCTGTGGATAGACAGTGGTTTATTCTGCATTTCTCATGTTGAATTTAAATACTGGCATTCAGGTATATTCATTATCTTCTTGTAAGCTTGGTAAATGTGTGTCTAGTCCCATAGGATGGCTACACCCTTTAGTTCTGGACAAGTACAAGATCCTGAAACTTGGGGCTGTGACTAAGCAGCTACGCTTGATGGGTTCTTCTGCGAGATTTGTCAGTCACATTTTCTGGGTAACACTGGGCCCTTGTGATCCCATAAACCCATGGGTGTGAGCAAGAATGCCTCCAGATGATTTTGGCCCCTAGCCCTTAAGTCCTCCCGGTCGTCCAGTCTTCCCAGCTAAAACCTCAGGCATGAAGGAGTATGACAAGTCATCCTCCCTCTGACCTCTATTAATTGCTGACTCAGGGACACTCACATTTTGAGCCTAATAAAATGCCACTAAGTTTTTGTTTTTGTTTTTGTTTTGAGATGCACTTTTGCTCTTGTTGCCCAGGCTGGAGTGTAATGGTGCAATCTTGGCTCACTGCAACCTCTGCCTCCCGGGTTCAAAAAATTATCCTGCCTCAGCCTCCCAAGTAGCTGGGATTACAGGCGCCCACCACCACACCTGTCTAATTTTTTGTATTTAGAGATGGGGTTTCACCATTTGGTCAGCTGGTCTCGAACTCCTGACCTCAGGTGATCCACCCACCTCAGCCTCCCAAAGTGCTGGAATTACAGGCGCGCACCACTGCCACTAAGTTTTAGGCGAGTTTGTTACTTAGCAAAGTATAACTGGAATAGCCACTAGCTCTGTGGCTTTGAATTGGACCTTTAACTCCTTTGACTCAAATGAGACAGTGATGTCCACTGACAGGGTATATATGTGACAATGCACATTGAAGCTGCTGGCACGTAGTAGGTGCTCAGCAAATCATGGTTTCTTACTCTTCGAGAAGGACCTTCACACGTCTCTTGGCCTCTCCTTAGGGGAGTATCAGTCTGGACTGCCAAGTCAAAAGGAAATTGTTACATGGGCTCCACTTCTTATTTCTAATTAAAATCATAAAAATCTTCTGTGAACACCTTAATAATGTCTGCTAGACTGAAGGCAAGTTTCATGAATAGATTCCTTAAAGGGAACCTGGAACTACTCCTATAAAATGGAGCTTTGAAAGAAATCAGCCCCCAGGGCCTAATTGCAGCCACAGAAACAAAAATAACCAAATTCCCCCATTCCCCAGGGCAGTAGCTCTCAAAGTGTGTTCTGAATCTCTTGGGGAGCTTACTGAAAATGCAGACTGCTGGGCACCACCATGCAGTGAGCTTGTTGAGGGGCTGGGGTACAGAAATCCACAGTTTTCTTTTTATTTATTTATTTATTATTATTATACTTTAAGTTGTAGGGTACATGTGCATAACGTGCAGGTTTGTTATATATGTATACTTGTGCCATGTTGGTGTGCTGCACCCATCAACTCGTCATTTACATCAGGTATAACTCCCAATGCAATCCCTCCCCACTCCCCCCTCTCCACGATAGGCCCCGGTGTGTGATGTTCCCCTTCCTGAGTCCAAGTGATCTCATTGTTCAGTTCCCACCTATGAGTGAGAACATGCGGTGTTTGGTTTTCTGTTCTTGTGATAGTTTGCTAAGAATGATGGTTTCCAGCTGCATCCATGTCCCTACAAAGGACACAAACTCATCCTTCTTTATGGCTGCATAGTATTCCATGGTGTATATGTGCCACATTTTCTTAATCCAATCTGTCACTGATGGACATTTGGGTTGATTCCAAGGATCTAGAACTAGATGTACCATATGACCCAGCCATCCCATTACTGGGTATATACCCAAAGGATTATAAATTATGCTGCTATAAAGACACATGCACACGTATGTTTATTGCAGCACTATTCACAATAGAAATCCACAGTTTTCACAAGCGCCCCCATCTCATTGAGTTCTGAGACTCTCCGCTTGGGCTTTCAGAGCTCGAGGGAAACTTAGAGAGAGAGTGGCTGATCTCACCATACAGAAAGGAAAGAACTGAGATGGCTCCAAGAGGGGCTGAGATCAACATCCGTCTGCAAGTTGGGGTAGGGGGGCAAGAGCAGAGTTCAGGCTGATGCTCCGCGTATGATGCTCCCTCCTGTCCCCGCACCATCCTGCAGACAGCCTCATTCGTTACAGCCACGTGGAATGGCTCTGAGCTCCGTCAGCATACCTAGCAGACATCCTGATTTTTCCCAGGGCTCTACCGCAAATATTTTGGAGAACTGCAGGGACGCTTGTGTGCACAGCTTAGATATTTGGCTTTTTCTCACGACCAGTTTGGGGATCTCAGTGACATTCCTTTTCATTGCTGGACTTAGCAATTGCCTTGTGAATGGGAGGGAAATCTCCCCTTTCATGGTCTCCCTAGGATGCAGTTTCCTGCCTATAAGCAGAACTACTTCCTGGGATCCTTCTGCTTGTCCGAGGTGCTTGATCTCCTCCAAAGGTTTGGTAGCATTTACAAATGCATACTCTTGCCCAGGCCCCTTTTTTTTTTTTTTTTTTTTTTTTTTCTTTGTTGTTGGTTTTTAAAAAATATATTGTTTTCTAGATTTAGGGAAATTTTTTTCTTTTTTCTTAAGCTGTCAATAACTTACATTAATTTGATAAAATATACTTTTAATTTTTAATTTTTTTCTCCTTTTTTAAAATTATTATACTTTAAGTTCTAGGGTACATGTGCATAACGTGCAGGTTTGTTACATATGTATACTTGTGCCATGTTGGTGTGCTGCACCCATCAACTCGTCAGCACCCATCAATTCGTCATTTACATCAGGTGTAACTCCCAATGCAATCCCTCCCCCCTCCCCCCTCCCCATGATAGGCCCCGGTGTGTGATGTTCCAAGTGATCTCATTGTTCAGTTCCCACCTATGAGTGAGAACATGTGGTATTTGGTTTTCTGTTCTTGCTATAGTTTGCTGAGAATGATGGTTTCCAGCTGCATCCATGTCCCTACAAAGGACACAAACTCATCCTTTTTTATGGCTACATAGTATTCCATGGTGTATATGTGCCACATTTTCTTAATCCAGTCTGTCACTGGTGGACATTTGGGTTGATTCCAAGTCTTTGCTATTGTGAATAGTGCCGCAATAAATATACATGTGCATGTGTCTTTATAGCAGCATGATTTATAATCCTTTGGGTATATACCCAGTAATGGGATGGCTGGGTCATTGCCCAGGCACTGTTTTAAGGTCTTTAAAGAGATACCCCATTTTCAGACTTAAGAACTGAGGGGCAGAAATATGTATATATATTTTTTATTATACTTTAAGTTCTAGGGTACATGTGCACAACGTGCAGGTTTGTTACATATGTATACATGTGCCCTGTTGGTGTGCTGCACCCATTAACTCGTCATTTACATTAGGTAGATCTCCTAATGCTATCCCTCCCCACTACCTGCTCCCCACAATAGGACCCGGTGTGTGATGTTCCCCTTCCTGTGTCCAAGTGATCTCATTGTTCAATTCCCACCTATGAGTGAGAACATGTGGTATTTGGTTTTCTGTTCTTGCGATAGTTTGCTGAGAATGATGGTTTCCAGCTGCATCCATGTCCCTACAAAGGACACGAACTCATCCTATTTTATGGCTGCATAGTATTCCATGGTGTATATGTGCCACATTTTCTTAATCCAGTCTGTCACTGATGGACATTTGGGTTGATTCCAAGTCTTTGCTATTGTGAATAGTGCCGCAATAAACATACGTGTGCATGTGTCTTTATAGCAGCATGACTTATAATCCTTTGGGTATATACCCAGTAATGGGATGGCTGGGTCAAATGGTATTTCTAGTTCTAGATCCTTGAGGAATCGCCACACTGTTTTCCACAATGGTTGAACTAGTTTACAATCCCACCAACAGTGTAAAAGTGTTCCTATTTCTCCACATCCTCTCCAGCACCTGCTGTTTCCTGATTTTTTAATGATTGCCATTCTAACTGGTGTGAGATGGTATCTCATTGTGGTTTTGCCCAAGGTCACAAAGCTTGTAAGGGGCAGAGCCTGGCTTTGAACTCAGGAAATCTAGCTCTGAGTCTGTGCTGTCAGCCACTCTGTTGCAATGAGTACTGAGCCCCTGCATGCTGTGTGTTGGGCTGTCTCCCACAGTGGACCATGTATTGGCCTCATGAAACTCATTCCTGTATCCCTAATGGTAAATAGAGTGCCTGACACATAGCAGCCCAGTGAATATTCCTTGTGAAGCAATATGTCTGTTTTTAGGTGTGAGTTGAAGCAAAGTTTTAACTCCACAAGGAAACTTTTAGATGCGGCCACGGGGATACTGACCAGAACTGGAGAAGAGGTCCTGAGTCATGGAGGAGGGTAAGGAGTGAAGTTGGAGGCTGACGTGGCAGCCTAGAGGGGAGCAGCTGAGGCTGCTGTGCCCGTGATTCAGTCACTGTGCCCCTGAGAGGGACCCACTGGCTCTTACTGACATGTCAGAAGCAGGGCCAGGAGCTGTGGGTGATCCAAAAACACAAATTTATGAAAATAGCACTCCCTATTGAGAAACATTGGCTCAACTAGGCAGAGAAAAGCCCCGCATCAGTGCCACCTGGTGAGAACTAAATGGGAGAGAGATAGCTCATGTAGCTGCTGTAAATGTATTACCCAGGAACGGCTTGGAGATTATTTACAAGATGCCGAGAGATGCACTGATCCTATTTCAGCAACGTCATGGAGACCAGTAGACTGGCTTGGGCTCACAGTTTGGGTCTTTCCTTTTCACTCACTTTGGGCAGAGAACCAAAAGTGGTCATCACCTGGATTCTTCCTCAAAGCCCTGAAAATAGCAGTGTGTCAGTGGATTCACTTTGGAGGTCTGTGTGAGACAGAAGGGTAGAGAGGAGGATGCATTCCCACTGTCTTAGTTGGGTTTCTGCAGGAGTAGACCCTGAGACAAGGAATTGGGTGCAATAGCTTATTTGTGTGGTGATCCCAGGAAGCTCTACAGGAAAATGGGGGAAGTGAGGCAAGGAGGGAAAACAATTGTGAGGACTCGCTCCTGCTTTGCTTTGAGGGGTCTGGTCTTCAGCTAACCATTGCCCTAGCTTCCTTCAGAGGATTATTGAGATGACAGACAACTGCAAAACCTAGGCAGTTCCCCAGTGAGAGTGAATTGAGGGGTGAACGACAGGCTGAGACCAGCAGTCAGGGTTGTTGTCAGACTCCCATGGGAACCAGTGGTGAAACTACTTCTGATTTTGGGGAGCAGCGGGGAGAGAAGCAAGAGATGAAGTTCCCCTAAATACTGAGATAATATTCTAAATTACCATCTACATCTATCATTGGTGCATATGTACAAATAAAATTAAAATATGTCTTCATACATCAGACCGAAGTCACAGTCATCCCTGGGAGTAGCGCAGCATCACAAAGAGCTGTTCTCAAGTCTGAGTGACCTTGTGTCTTCTGTTTTTGAGCGTCCACATTTTCCAAACTTCCTGGCACCAGCAATTTTCAAACAAAACTCCCAGATTGTTTAGCTCCTGATGAACCTGTTTGATCAGGAATTTCCTCAAGGCCTGGCTCTATTTGCCAGCTGAACAGATTATACTGATTGATGTGTTTGTGTGGGTTTCACATCATTTCTAAGTAACTCAAATCTGCTTAGACTCCCGGTGCTGACTGCAGTTTGCTTCCGGACAGCTGGGGTGGCATACCCTGGTGGGCATGGAAGGACAAGTGGAAGCCAGACTTGGCACAGACAGACCAGGCCTGGCAACGGGAGCACCCCAGGGCTCACATCTATTCAGCAAGGCACTCTGGGACCCACAAGGCCTGGGGACCCTTGTGCTCTGAGGGCACTCTGCTGGGTCCTGCCTGCTGAGCACAGGGCAGATGGCAGACTCACATGAGACCTGTTTTCCCAGGCCCCAGAGTGTGGCTATAAGGCATACAGCTGCAGCCACAGCTGGTCTGGGTGGTCTCTTTCCCTCTCAGACACCCTGCGGGTCCCAGTGATGTCACAAGTTCAATTATGTACCTGCTTATGCTTGTGTTTTGAAGCATTTGGAGCTTTGAAGAGTGGCCCCCTACACCCCGTGTACTTCCCTGTCTCCCTTCCCTTCCCATACCATTTTTTTTTAGATCATCAGATAAGCCTTCAGCAGAGGGGCAATGGCATGAACATTTAAAAAACAAGGAGCAAAACTCATCCTGTGTATGCCCTTGGCATCCACCTCACCAGGAGTAGTGTTGAGAACAGGAGCTTGGTTCTCAGTTGGGCTCCAACCTCACCTCAGTCTCAGGTGCTAACCCTGCAGATGCCCGCCATCCCCACCTGGCAGTCCCATTTATATTTCCAAGGCAATCTCTGATTAGGGTGAGTCCAGAGCTCCTGCAGGCTGGAGCTCTCTTGCTTTCCTCTTACACAGTAGTCAGGGATAAAGTGCTCTTCCCTACTGAAAAGATGAGGCCCATGTCGGTGGCTTTCATGCTAGCTACTTGCAGAACTCATAAATTAGAACAGCAGTTGGCTCGCTTTTCCCGTAAAAAGCCAGATAGTAAGTATTTTAGGCTTTTCGTGTCATAGGGTCTCTGTTGCAATGCATCAACTCTGCCATAGACAATTTGTAAATTAATACATATGGCTGTGTTCCAGTACATTATTATTTATAAAAATAAGTGGCACATTGGGTGTGGCTCTCCAACAGTAGTTTGCTAAACACTGAATTAGAGCTTCTGACCTGAGAATAATTATATTGGCTATAATTGTTTGTTGAGTGCATGTTGAAATCCAATTTCTGGGTCCCGTGTCCAGAGGTTCGGATTCAGTGGCTCTGGGGTGGGATCCGTGAATCTGTATTTTTGTAAATATCATGGATGATTATGAAATGAAACTAGAAATGCAATGTACGGGTCATCTCCTTTTACTGATGAGACAATGAGAACACAGTTGGAGACGTACTCTGGTCTTCTTCCCAGCCTAGGGAAGGGTGCCTTCCGAGCCCAGGATGCCTTCTGTTTCCCCATCTTGCTATAATACCATCATATATTTGGGAACCTCTGGGGACCCTCTCTGGAATACGCCAGAGGTGTGACAAGCTCAGCTGTGGGCCTCAGTGGACTCAGACAACGAGGGCATTTCTCACCTCATTAGTTTTAAATTGCCTGTTATTTAGCTCAGGAGGTGCTGGCCACTGTACAGTTAAGCCCAGCAACAGGAATATTAACAAGATGCATGGAAGAGAGCTTGGAGCTGCCGGAGTGGACATGAGAGATGGATACCTTGCAAACAGACCCACCTCCTGGGTCCCATGTCTCTGAAAAATCCACCTATCAGTACAAGACCAGACTTAGCCATTTGCAACTTGAACCCATTTACTTATTCATTCACTTAATTTTTTCTTTTGCGTATTCGGTTAGCATTTATTTAGGACCTATTTGGAGCCAGCTCCTGTTCTGGCATTTGGGAAATAGAGCTGAATCAGACATTATTGTGTTACTTTACTGTGATTCATATCGTGATGTATGAAGGCTCTGGAGAGGAAGAGGGGTCTATCTTTCATCAGATTTGGGGGTCATTTTGGGACAGGAATCTGGGCTGAGTCTGTTGTCAGCCTGGGGTCTGAGGTCAGGGGTCAGTGTCTGGTCAAGAAACATAGTGAAGGTCACTAGACCATCCAGGGCCATTCCTGAGAATAATTATATTGGCTGGAATTGCCACAGAGAGGCCTTGAATAGGGGACAACTTGGGTGATGTTTCTCATGGCCCAACATTAATCTTAGTCCTGTGGTCCATTGGCAGGCAACAAGGCCTACTATCTTGAACAAGGTGGGGATAAGGTTTAGGAGGAGTCCAGAGTATCTTCTCACATTCTCATTACAGTGTTCTCCACTCACTGGGGTGAGGGTGGAGGGAGGTAGACTGTTTTTAAGGAACTGGTTATATTGTTTTGGGTGAGATTCCAAACATCAGCTCATCTTAAGAATGAATCCAAGCTTCTAAGTAGATATTTTGCACTTTAGAGAGACAGTAATTTCATAAAAAGGAATTGCTAAGCCACTACCTAACTGTGCCGGTGATTTTAGCTGAGTGTTTTTCCATGTTAAACTCACAGAATGTCAGAGCTGGAGGGGCCCCCAGGGATTACTCTGGTTAACTGTCTTTGAAATATGCTCTCTGGAATCCTCCATTTCTCTGGTGGTGTCTGTGGTAGAGGTATGCTTGGGTAGAGGTGTGAGGGGGGGCCCTTTGTAGGGTCTAAGGCAGCAACAGAGTTAGAAGAAGGCTGCCCTGTTCCATCACCCCTTCCCTACCTTCCATTCCAGCTCCCCAATCCCACCCACATTCCTTCTTTCCCTTTGGGATTCCAGCCTGTTCATAGAAGGTCTACTCAGTGCTCTACCAGTGTCACGGCTCACTCACCTGATATGCAGAATAGGTGCCCTCTAAGGCAGTGTCCATAACATCCTTCTTGTGGACTCTGGGTAGCAAGGGGCATAGACTGACTGATAGCTGTCACCTGGATGAACGGTGAGTCTGTCTCTCCATGACCATCCTCCTCTGACCCCCTATCGAGGCCACTTAGAGATATACACTATAGAAAGGGAATCGTTTTAAAGAAGTTCTCCCCAACACAAGGTACATTGCTTTTCCTGAGTATTCCAATGAGCAGGTGTGCTTAACGTGGCAGTACAGGTGAGCCTCCAGCATCACCATCTTCTGGCCACCTTTTATTTTTTCATGAAGCAAATCAAAAGGAATTTCTTAAATCATAGGGAAGTTTCCCCCCAATTTTTGTGATACTTTCTCCTTCAGGTTGGATCAAGAACTTGGTTTATCACCTCTTTCCATTCTTGTTTCAAACTCGTGCATTCTTTTGATGACTTAATCTTTTGCTGACTAACGTGGATATTAGGAAGACTTGATTCCGGTCTAGCTTTCAAGATTCTCAGAGTCTAGGGGATGAGGCAAGAATGGAGAGGGGGCAGAGCTGCAAGAGCAGCCAGGCCAGCAGTATTTGTTTTTTTTTTCTAAGAGCAAACAAAAAAGATTTGAATGCTTGAGTTCTGGGGGCAAGGGATGGGGTTGGGGGAGATGGGGCAGGGTACCATTTCTGTAAACTGTGGGGCAAGTGGCACCCCCTGAAGAGGTCCCGTGCAGCCTACACTGACACACTCTTATTTCCTCTTGTCTTCCCTGGGGAGATGGTGCCAGGACTTAGACAAAGGGAGGGCCATGGGGGGAATGAGAGGAATAGAAAGGCATGCTAGAGGAATAGGAATAGGAAGAGGTGCAGAAAGAAAAAAAGAAGGTTCAGAACAGGAGGAACTGCATTTGTGCAGGCCTGGAAGCTCCAACTGGACTGGAACAGGTGCCTGTTCTTGATCCTCAGTGGAACCAGAAAGGGCAGAAAAGTGGGAGTGTAATTTCTGGGGAGGCCAGCTGATGGGGGTCGACTCCTTTGTTCTTTTGTAGGGAGGCTAGCTGATCACTCCTGATCAAAGCGTGGGTGGGTTTGTGCACCACATGTGACATGCTGCCTTCTGGAATGTTCCACCCTCTGCTGTCCCCTCTTAGTCCTCCAATAGTGCTATTTATCATTCCTCTGAGGTCCTGGTGTTCTTGGAATCTTGTTGTTTTTCTCATTCTTATTGAAGTTCTAATTGTATTGAGAGGAATTTAGGTTAGTTTGACCTGAGATGGGCTTTTAGAAGCCGATAAGGGTGTTTCTTTTCAGATATTCAGCAGTAATTGTCTTATGAAGTGCTCTCAAAACCACACTCAGAAAACAAGCCTGTAATTTCTATTCAAATAACCTCTAATGAGATGACACTTTTGTCAACTTATAGGGCCAAGTCAGGCTGTGGAAAAAAATTTATATTTTGGATCTTTTGGCCCTTGGACAAACCCAAAACATTCACCACATATGCTTTGGAGCATTGTGGAGGCATGAAAAGTAGATAAGTGAGGTGAGATGGAGGGCTTGGGAGGTCTAAGCATCTTTAGAGGCTGTATCCCTGCACCCTTTATTCATTTATTCAAAAACCATTCACCAAACACCTTCTTTATGCATATGCCAGTACCGTGTTATGTGCAGGGCAGCAAAGGATGAATAAGAATGGAATTTGATGTTGCAAGAATGCTCTGCATCCCTGTGTGGATATGAGTGCATGTTGGGTATGTGTATGTGTGTGTGTACACACATGCCTTTGTGTGGCAGGCAGACAGGTGTATGAATAAAACAATGAAGTATGATAAGAGCATCACTCATAGAATGATCATACAATTTATCATCCAGATTGGTACATCTTTGGGACAAATGCTAAACCCTGAACAATAAGGATAATCTGGGGCTGTCTTAGGCAAACTAAGAAATATGGTCACCTGAAGTAATGCCTAACACAGGAAAGAGCAGAAGAATTCTTGGAGGATGTCTCTTTGGACTTCCAAATGGACCCTCCCCATCCATTCTTGATTTCCTTCGGTTACTGAGATCCCAGCTCAATCATCCCTTCCTCTGGGAAGCTTTCCTAGACATGTCCCGCCAGGCCAAATTCTCCTCATACACTCTTCCAGCCCCATAGATCTTGCCTTCCAAGCACTTATTTGTGGAATGATTATACATGCAATTGTGCAGTCATTTTATTGTTTATCTGCCTCCCTCACACCATGAAGACAGGCCCATCCATGAAGGTTTTGTTTACCATATATGGGTATTCAATAATTACTGGAGGAGTGGTCTGAGTCTTGAAACACTGTCCTACTTAGCCAAGTGCCTGTCTACCTAAAGAAAGAAGGAGGGGAGTGGGAAGGACCTGGAACTAGCAAATATTCTGGTAGAGGAGCCTGGTGGGTGTGAGGTCTAGAGACAGGGTGATACATGTTATTGGTGGGGGCGGGGTGGGGGGATGGTGTACAAATAGCTCAGTGTGGCTGGATCACAGAGTTTGAAGGGTACAGCAGGGAAGGGATTGTGAGAAGGGAGACCACATCCTGTTGGGTTTGTGAGCCATACTTTCGACCCTGGCCTATATCTTCCCCATCTTCTTTTCCCTCTGAGAGGTTTGAGTAGATGAACTCTAAGACATTTGCAAATAATCTTTCCTTGTGGTCCTTTCACCAGTCTGGCTAATTGTTTAAGAATGTTTCCAATTGTTCTTGCCTTTTTTTTTCCTTTGTTTTTAGAAGCAGGGTCTTGCTCTGTCACCCAGGCTGGAATGTAGGGGTGCAATTATAGCTCACTGCAGCCTTGAACTCCTGGGTTCAAGGGATCCTCCCACCCTAGCCTGCTGAGTAGCTAGGACTACAGATGCGCACCTCACACCTGGAAAATTTTTGTATTTTTTGTAGAGATTGGGTCTTGCTATGTTGCCTAGGCTGATCTCAAACTCCTGGGCCCAAGTGATCCTCCCACCTTGGCTTTCCCATGTGCTGGGATTATAGGCATAAGCCATCATGCCCAGCCTGTCCTCACTTTTTTATAGCCCTCATTAAGATAAAGATTTCTCTCTATTTTGGAAAAAATCAAACAATTAGGGAAAGTCATAAAAGAGATGCTAAGGATGATTCCAGAAAGTGTGCTATTTACATTGCATGTCAAAACAAGATATAACTTTGGAAATGGAGTCACACGAACAGCCTCTCCCTCCTGCTGAATACCCGAGACAGGGGCTTCCTGTGGCCTAAGATACTCTAGGAAGGCTGTTTCTCTCCAGTGCACCAGGTACTAATGAGATGGCCAATGAGAGCACTCTTCCCAGCTCTGAGAGTTCACAGGCTTATACATTATGCATTAGACAAATACCATCTTCCATTTCTCTACATCTACAGGGTATTTTGTCAAAAGTGTGCTTTTTCCTCCTAAAAAGGTTCTCTTAGTTCAAGATGTGACACTTCTATCCACTGGGCCCCCGGAACCCAGGTGGGCTTAATAATGCCTCGTCTTCCTCATCACATCAGTGCATGCAGTTCTGCAAAGAGGCACTAACTGGAGTCACTGTGTCCCAAAGCCATGAAGCCATTTCCTTAAGTGTATGATTTGGTTCCTTGTAATCTCAACCACTCTCATATTTTCCAAGCCCCCCACCAGCCCACAAATTATTCCAGACAACAGCTCCCTTGTCACCTTTCCAGCCCCTCCTTCATCTCAGCTGAGGAGAGTCTGTAAGGAAAATGAGAACCGAGGCTCATTTCCAAAGGCAGCGACAAGAATTTGCTAATTAAAATGAAAAGCCTTAGTTCCCTGGATCAGTGAAGGAGGCTTCTGAGAGGCACCTAGAGGAAATCTTTCTCCAAACGAAATGGCCTTTCCAGCTGGGCCCTGATAGAGCCCAGGCATCCTTCTAATGGCAGGAGGCTGGAAACTGGGGCTCTGCAGACCTGCTCCCAAACAAGGCCTAATGAGGCCTCAGACCCATTTCTTGGAGCTTCTGCCTCTTTGTTTTTCTCAGCTCCGAAAGCTCACAAGGATTCACATACTCTTCAGTACAGTTTAGAATCAGGGGGCCTTTGGATCATCCAGCCAAGTGGTTTTCAAGGGGGCTACACACTAGAATCACCCGGGGAGAGGTTAAAAGATCCCCAGACCTAGTAAAAATGCATCTCTAGAGGGGGCCTAGGTATCTGAATTTGCCAGAAGCTTTCCAGTGATTTTGCTGCAGAGTGAGAAGTGGGAGCTGCTGATCTCATCCAATAGCCTTATTTCTGGGCGAGGACTCTGAGGGTCAGAGAGGGAGATGGTGTTGCCCCAGGCCACACAGCAAGACAGTGGCAGAGTCCTGGTCTCCTGTCTTGCTACCCCTTTTAACTATACAACTGCCCCTGCTCTGCCTTCCTCACAGGGCTGTATGTGGATGAAATAACATAAAGGGAAGATAGAAAGTGCTCAGCCAGAGGGCCTGTGGCCTGACCATATTGGCATGTCTAAGCATGTCTGCAGGGCTGCCAATAGAGGCCTCTTTGCATGAAGACTGAGGGACCTCATAGGAAATGTTCCCTCTAAGGGAAAAGGTGGATGAGATGCATGAAGATGGCTCAACGATGGAGAGAAATGGAGATACCTGTCATGCAGTACTGTATTTGATTATATTGAATCATACAAAATTGTAATACCTGCCATTTTTGACCTATAAAAAAGGCAGTGTTTTTTATGATTGGATATAATAGTTTCGGAAGCAATAAGGAGAAGATGAGAAAAAGGAGACCCAGTGGTGGCCACAGGGTCAGATCTGAACTTAGGTGTGTCTGGTTCAAAGTCTCTTGATCACTTTACTGCCTCTTCTCTCTATTGCCTTAGCTGGGCAGCTGCAGTCTGGGGTACACAAAGGAAGCAATTGAGCATTTTCAAATTATAACTGTGAGAAAAGTGATTCCTGAGAAGCTTGAGGCTGGGGTCCTAGTCCCTGGTTCTTACTCATATTTTGCTTTTATCATTATTATTGTATAAAGTAATATCCATAACTCAAGTAATCCTTTTTATTCTTTGGAAAGTCAGTGAGTCAGTTTTCCCATACATAAAATGGAGCGGGGGGAGTTGCAATTTCCCAGGGCTCTTCTTGTCTCCTTAATTCTAATAGTCAAATAAAAATAATAATTTATACTTGCAAAGCACTTTGCAGCTTCCCAAGGCATCTTTACAGTCTTGTTTGGCTTGGCACTTTCTACAACCTGATGAGATGGAAGTTATTGCCAAATTTTAGATGGAGTACCTTCATCTAAAGGGCCCAAAGAGACCTTAGACAATTGTCTAAGTCATGCAACTTGTTACTAGTAGACCCAGAGCTAGAAATCAGGTCTCCTGATTCCTGGGCATGAGGGTCTTTCTACAACATCAGGCTGAGTATCAAAAAGAGGAGGCCAAATTGGAAAGGCTTGAGCTCAGACTTGACCTTCACACATCCAAGCCCCCTTTATTTGATCACACAAGATTAGTGGTTTTGTCCTATTGTGGCAGATGGGATTAATACTTAACAGAGATATAGACCAATGGAACAGAACAGAGTCCTCAGAAATAACACCACACATCTACAACCATCTGATCTTTGACAAACCTGACAAAAACAAGAAATGGGGAAAGGATTCCCTATTTAATAAATGGTGCTGGGAAAACTGGCTAGCCATCTGTAGAAAGCTGAAACTGGATCCCTTCCTTACACCTTATATAAAAATTAATTCAAGATGGATTAAAGACTTAAATGTTAGACCTAAAACCATAAAAACCCTAGAAGAATACCTAGGCAATACCATTCACAACATAGGCATGGGCAAGGACTTCATGACTAAAACACCAAAAGCAGTGGCAACAAAAGCCAAAATAGACAAATGGGATCTAATTAAACTAAAGAGCTTCTGCACGGCAAAAGAAACTACCATCAGAGTGAACAAGCAACCTACAGAATGGGAGAACAGTTTTGCAATCTACCCATCTGACAAAGGGCTAATATCCAGAATCTACAAAGAACTTAAAAATCAGCCCCATCAAAAGGTAGGCAAAGGATATGAACAGACACTTCTCAAAAGAAAACATTTATGCAGCCAACAGATACATGAAAAAATGCTCATCATCACTGGCCATCAGAGAAATGCAAATCAAAACCACGATGAGATACCATCTCATACCAGTTAGAATGGCGATCATTAAAAAGTCAGGAAACAACAGGTGCTGGAGAGCATGTGGAGAAATAGGAACATTTTTACACTGTTAGTGGGACTGTAAACTAGTTCAACCATTATGGAAAACAGTACGGCGATTCCTCAAGGATCTAGAACTAGAAATACCATTTGACCCGGCCATCCCATTACTGGGTATATACCCAAAGGATTATAAATCATGCTACTGTAAAGACACATGCACACGTATGTTTATTGCGGCACTATTCACGGTGGCAAAGACTTGGAACTAATCCAAATGTCCATCAGTGATAGACTGGATTAAGAAAATGTGGCACATGGAATACTATGCAGTCATAAAAAAGAATGAGTTCATGTCCTTTGTAGGGAAAATGAAGCTGGAAGCCATCATTCTGAGCAAACTATTCCAAGGACAGAAAACCAAACACCGCGTGTTCTCATTCATAGGTGGGAATGGAACAATGAGATCACTTGGACATAGGGTGGGGAACATCACACACCGGGGCCTGTCATGAGGTAGGGGCAGGGGGGAGGAATAGCATTAGGAGAAATACCTAATGTAAATGACGAGTTAATGGGTGCAGCACACCAACGTGGCACATATATACATATGTAACAAATCTGCACGTTGTGCACATGTACCCTAGAACTTAAAGTATAATAAAAAAAAGTAAAAACAAAAACAAAAACAAAAAAAAACCTTGCCTTGCCTCTCCACAGCTGCCTGACTCCTTCACTGTCTGATATGGTTTGACTGTGTCCCCACCCAAATCTCATTCTGAATTCTCAGGTATTGTGGGAGGGACCTGGTGGGAGGTAAGTGAATCATGGGGGCAAGTCTTTCCTGTGCTGTTCTTGTGACAGTGAATAAGTCTCACAAGATCTGATGGTTTTAAAAATAGGAGTTACCCTGCACAAGTTTTCTCTCTTTGTAGTCTCTATGTAAGACATGACTTGTTTCTCCTTGCCTTCAGCCATGATTGTGAGGTTTCCTCAGCCACGTGGAACTGTAAGTCCAATTAAACCTCTTTCTTTTGTAAGTTGCCCAGTCTTAGGTATGTCTTTATCAACTGCGTGAAAAGAGACAAATACACTCTCTAACTCTGCCCTGTTTCAACATCCCCTAATTTTCTGTAGAAGAAGGTACATGCCTTTGAAGTTCCTTGCATTTTACTTTAAGATGCTTTATTTGTGAGAACCGGCATGTGATAATGGTTAAGAACACAGACTGCCTGGATTTGGATTCTAGGTTTGCTACTTAACAACTGTGTGATCTAAATTAAGTTCCTTAGCTTCTTCATGCTTCAGTTCCCCCAGATTTCAAATGGGGATAATAATGGAACCTATATCATAGTGTTGTAAGAAGGATTAAATTAGTGAATTATAAGCATTTGTATTAGTCAAGGTATGTGGTGGTGACAAGTAAACCCTCACATTTCAGTGGCTTCATCTATGAACGTTTATTCTTCACCCAGCCTGTGTCTGATGGGGGTCAGGTAACCTTCCAGGGGCCTCATGTGGAACTCGGTGATCCATATGTCCTTCATCTTGTGAAGCATCTTACTGTGATTTTCAGAGTTTCTTAAAAGCCTGAGAGTGTTGTGTGTCATCTCCCCTCAGAGTCTGTTGGCCAGAATTAGTCATATGGGCCCAGTATTATTAGAAGGAGCCCAGGCAATGCAGAGAAGGTCATGGACTAGTTGGTGAACACCACTAGCTCTGCCAGTGTATGTGTTTGTTAAATAATAAGATAAATATGATTTTCAGAAGCCTCATTTTTTTTTAATGTGTTGATAGTTTAATCCTCTTACTGGAGTCTTTCATTTTATTGCTGTTTATTACTTTTTACTTTAGTCTCAATGTAAAATCTTTATCACTTCTTATTCTTTTATGTTTTTCATTAATTTTGCTTTGTCTTTGTAACAACCTCATAAAAAGTCGATTGGCTGGGACAGCAGGAGTGGGAAACCCTACCAACATCTGGGACATCTCCAGGCCACTGTTCCTGCCACCCTCCTGTCTCTGCAGCCACTCTCTTGGGTTTCCTTGGATAAACCTTCTAGTTCTTTGAAAAATCTCACCCTGGGATGCTTCTGGGTTCATGGTTAAGCCTCCCGGGGCTATGCTTCCCCACCTGGAATTGCACGCTTGCGTTGTTGGAGTGTTGCCACTGACATGTTCTCCAGGCCTGATGCAAAAAAACTGCATTTAAAAAAATCCTAGCGTGACATCAGTTTCTGATGCATGTTAATTTTACCTTTTGTGATGAACACACCACACCAGCAGAAAGCCTCAGCCCCGGGGGTTGGCTGACAGAGGTCCCATCAGGGAGGTGCCCTGGCCCAGTGCAGGGGAAGGGTCAGATGATGTTGATATCCCCTAAGGTATCCGCAGGTAGGGTGCACTATCCAGCCCCCAGGATTCTTCTTCCTGAGTTACTCACTTTCCACTTGGGCAGGCCTTAAGAAGACTGCTCGTGGAATAGGCCCCTAACTCCCTTTCCTTTACGGGCAGCATTAAGCAGAAGGCCTGCAAAGAGGGGTGTACTGTGACTTTGGAATAGAGTCAGCTAGGAGGTCAATCACATTTATCAGACATGTAAAGCAATGTGAGCTGGCTGAGAATTCTAAAATCAGAAAAGAAGGGCGGCTTCTTCCCCTGCAGAGTAGAGGCCTAGAGTTCTCTTGGAAAAGCCACTGGGGCATCAGGAAGAATCAGGGCTGCCATTGTCTGCTCTAGGTCTGTCTCTCTAAAGGCTGAAAGATGCCATTCTGGGGCACTTTGGCAGGATGTGTAGAGGGATGTTTCTGCAGAGGGGTTTTATCAGCTTTCAGAGCTGAAGCCATAATGACAGTTTCCCAACATCATGCACATTTAATCCCCCTGCTACGGCCTCTGGGGATTTGTTTTCCCCACATAAAATGTCTCAAGCCTTTATTTCACAAATGGCCTGATTTCTTGCTGGGCCCCGGATGGAGGCCTCTGCCCCCTTTTTTTCCCTGAAGGCAGGCCTGCACTCATGGGCCCTTCCCTAGCCATTGGCTTATACCACGGTTTCTGGGAATTTTCTCTCTTTGGTTGATTCTCCAGTACACCTCACTCCAGTCCTGAAAACCTAAAATCTCCTTGTCCTGCTTCAAAAAACTGGAAGGAAATGCATAACTGCAGACCAGCTGAGCTGAGCTATGCTGCCCGTGTCTCAGGGAGCTATGACTTTTACATGATGCCCCAATGGCTTTTCCAAGAGAACCAAGGTACCAAGGCTCACGTCTTCAGGTTCAGCCATCATCCTGGAGGATGCTCCTCAGAGACAACATTTTGTGCTTGTCTGTTTGGGGTTATAAAGGCATAAGCCATGATGTATTGGATTAAAAAGTAGTTAACAATTTTTTTTTCAAGAGACCTGGAGTTTAGTCTTATTCCTAGTTTCAGAACTGTTATTTCTCCGGTGATATAGGTAAAGAAAAATTGGCCAACATCTTCCTTTTTGTTAGAGTGTATACCATGCGATTGTCTTTGGTTTTTGTGACGAGGGCATTTTGTCTTTCTGGTTCTGTCAAGCAGGACATGAGCTGTCTTAGCACGTTTCCCCTCCGAAGGCACCCACAGTCTGTTTGGACATATGGTACCTCTCTGAGGATCTTTTAGTTTGCACTTGTTCCACAACCCCAGAGCAGCATTACTTATCTCTGGGGAACTGGATGCCAAGCTGTCTGGGTGTCCCTTGAGGCCCTGCTTGGAGCCATTAGTGATGGCTGATTGCTCTCCAAGGCCACTCTCAAAGAGACAGATGGATTCACCTCCAAGGAAAATTTCTCACCCAGCTTCTTATTTTGCACAGACCTTGCTGGAACTGACTGCTGGAATGTAGCAGGTATCGGAGGGAAGCTTTACTCATCATTCCAGTCCAGGGACCAACATAGGAAATTGTATTAAAATTGGTTCTTCTCTGCTTACTTCTGTAACTTACTCCTGTTGCATAGTCTTAACCAGGTAAAGCTACTTGTTGACCTTGTTTTTAATACCTAGAGGAGTGCCCTGGAGCCTGTCAGCCCTCATGGTTGCCTGGAGAGGTGAGAAGACCAGGAGTAGTAAAACAGACCAAAGATTTCTCTCTTTCTCTTGGGGAAGTGGCTGGGATTGGGGATGGTGGCCAGTGGGAGCCCAACTTTATTGGTAATATTCTGATTATTTTATGAGAAGAATGTATGTATTATTTGTGTAATTAAAAAATTAAGCAAATGAATAATATGAACACTTCAGGTCTTAAACATTGACAATGTATATACTGGATATAATAAAATGCACTGAATTGAAAAAACTTTACTTTGGTGATTTGTAAGAGAGGAGTTTTCCTTGTCATTTTCTTTTGCTTTGATCAGGAGATACTAGAAAATATCAAACCAGCTTTATCCAAACTATATATTGACAAATATGAGGCTTGTCTTCCCAGTATCTGGTATGACAAGGAATCTCAAAGAATTGATCAGAATGCATTGCTTCATCGGTACTATGTGGCTTTAATTATTGTAGCAGTCTTGAAAATTGTTCGGTTATTCTTGTATGTTTATGTTTTTCACATTAACTTTAAAATTATGTTTTCCAGTTGCTTACTAAAAGACTCATATTGATTTTGTTGAAGCTGAATTAAACTTATTCTTTTAGTTTGTGGCAGAATTGGCAAGTTAACTGTAGTGATTGTGACTGTCTGCTGAATCTCTTAGTTTATTCCTGTCATCTTTTAGGTCTCAAGATAGAGTTCTATAGCTTTCTTTATGTGGGTCCTGCACATTTCTTAAGTTTATTCCTAGGCTTCCTATATTTTGTGCTGCTATTGTGAGTGTAATTTTTCTTTCTCATTATGTTTTCTAATATATAATTGATACTATACTAATGAACGAATTCATTAGTTTATTCTACAAGTATGAATAGAGAAGTTGTTTATTTTGCATACTTATTTTATAACCTGTACCTTTATTGAATTTTCTTATCAGTCTTAATAGTTTTTAGCATTACTAGACATATGCCAAAGATGGTATTAACTTTGGGCCTTCATTTATAAAAGTAATTGTGGTGGTCTTAAAACATGTGTGCAAATCTTTAATACTGCTTTTATAAAAAGAACAAGTCTGTGTCCTCTTCTCTTGAATCACTGCTGACCTATAGAATCTAACAGAAGTGATGAGATGTAACTTCAGAGGTTAGGTGGGAAAAGGTTACTTAGTTTTCATCAGGATCTCTTGGGACACTCACTGTGGGTGAAGGTATGGGCTGTGTAATTAGTCTGACTACTCTGGGCTGTCTATGCTGAAGAGGCCACATGAAGGCACTTTAATTGACAGTTCCACTGAATCTCCCAGCTAACAGCCAGCATCAACAGCAGCCATATATGTGAGTTGTCCTGGACATCCAGTCCAGTCAAGGTTTAAAGATGTCTGTAGTCCTGACGTCTGTAACCACATGAAAGACCCTTCTCAAGAGTTGCCAAACTGAACTCTTTCAGAATTCCTGACCCATAAAATTATGAAAAAATAAAATATACTTGTTTTGGGATAATTGGCTATACAGCAATGGTAACTGTAACAATGATCTCTTATAGTTATTGATTAATAGTGCTAGCTGCATTGGCATCATCCAAAAATGCTAAATTATAACAAGGATGTAGACATCCATGACTTTAACAGAAATACACTTAGATTTTCTCTGTTATTTAACATGCTTGCTGTTGATATCATGCATTTTGTAGTAATAAACAACTCCCAAAGCTTAGCGGCTAAGAACTACAAAGGTTTATTTCTTATACACACGACGTTCTGGGAGTCCAGTAACTCCCAAGAGTAACTGTACTCCATGTGGTGGTTCAGTGATCCAGGCTGAGGGAATCTCCCCCATCCTATGGCTGCACCATCTACAGTGCAGGACGTCCTTGATAGATGAATCAAGGAAAGAAAATACTAGAGAGTGTCTCAACAGTCATTAAATACTTTGGTATAAAACTGATACATTATCAGTTCTGCTTATGCTTATTGGTCAAGACTTGTCACATGACTCCAGCTAATTACAAGGAGGGTGAGAGGAGTAATTTTCCTTTATGCCTAGAAGGAGTGGAGAAGTGAATACTGGTGAACTCTAGTAATATCTATCCCTAATAATTTTAACTTCTTAGGCTAACAAAGTATCCTGCAATTAATAGTTTATTGAATCCATCATATTTCATCAGGAATTGATATTAAATTTTGTCAAATGTTTTTAAAGTATTTATTAAGATGATTTGTATGTCTTTTTACTGCTAGACTTCCTCATATTTAAGTATTTTTGAATTCTTGGCATATAGGCTACTTGAACATGGTTTATTATTATTATTATTATTATTATTTTTTTTTTTTGAGATAGAGTTTCGCTCTTGTTGCCCAGGCTGAAGTGCAATAGTGCAATCTCAGCTCACTGTAACCTCCGCTTCCCAGGTTCAAGCGATTCTCCTGCCTTAGTCCCCTGAGTAGCTGGGATTACAGGCATGTGCTACCATGCCGGCTAATAGTTTTTGGATTTTTAATAGAGACAGGGTTTTACCATGTTGACCAGGCTGGTTTCGAACTCCTGACCTCAGGTAATCTGCCCACCTCAGCCTCCCAAAGTGCTGGGATTACAGACATGAACCACTGTGCCCGGCCGGTATATTACTTTTTAAGAGGCTGTGGGGGTCATTAATGATTTTATTGTAATCATTAAAATGTGGTAAAAATCTTCACATTTATGTGGCTGGTTTAGAGGTTGTAGGATTTTTTTGTGTGTGTGTCCTCTGTCAAATTTGGTATCTGTGCTATTTCTTTATAATCATAATATGAATTAAGAAGCTTTCTTTTATTTGCATTGTTTTGGAATAGTACAGACTGCATAATAATGATTTTTTTATTTGAAAGTTTGATCCAGCTCACCTATGAAACTACCTGCTCTTGCATCTTTCAGAGATGAATCAACAACAAAACTTTTTTCTCTGATAACAGGTCAACTTGGGTTTTCTATTTCTTGAGCCAATTTTGATAATATACATTTTTCAAAACTACCCCCTTGATCAAGATTTTAAAATTTAATAACCATGGTTGTTTATGATATCCTTTTAGAATTATGTATAATTTCTATATTCACTATTATATCCCCTTTCTGTCTCCTAATTTTGGTTGTGTTTTCTCTCTATTAGACTTCTCAGCAATTTGTTTTGTTGGATACAACAACAAAAAATTTCTTGTATTTAGAAAATCTAGTGTTTTTCTGCATCTGTGGAGATTCATTGTAAAATGTCTTTCTTTTTTTTGGCAGAGACCTGATTTCATAGGCAGGCACATTCTCTCATTCCTAAAAGTGAACCTCTGCTTTTGAACTCCTGCATCTTTTCATGTGTCTGGTGATGTTTTCCTGTTTGTTCACCCTTACAAGCGAAGGTGTGAGCTTGCTCAGAGCTGGGGTCGGGCTGTCAGAGAGCATCGTGGAGGGGCCAGAAAAGGGAAGGGATAGTTAAGATGTGCTGTTATTTTTCTCTGGCAGGCCAGAAATTTTGACAGCCTGTGAGGGCAGAGAGCTTAGGCAGAGCTGGTACAGGGAGCTAGTACAAGGAGCTTCATCAACCCTGGGAGAAGTTTGTATCGGCATTTAGTGTTGGCTGGAACGCACGCCCCCATCTCTTTTCCTGGCACAATTTTCTCCATTAGGAGCTAGCTGCCTACATGGTTTGTCAGGAGCCATGTTCTGCCAGGGATAGACTGGGCGTAAGCATTGCTGCAGGCTGCTTACTCTGCAAGCATGGATCCCAGATCCAGCTACTCCTCCACCCCACTGGCCAACCACCCCCTTGCTCTTGCACCCTATGCTAGGGCTGTCAATGGGATTTTAGTAAAACAGGACCCCTTACCATCCTTCTTGCTGTCTATTGGGCAGGCTCATCAAGTATTTTCAACAAAAATATGAGATGGCAGGACTCCTGTTCCCAAATCTGAGCAGGAAATTAACATCTTGACACATAGGATGAGCTTAGGACATGAGTAGAACCTCTCCCCTGAGTCACTTTACATCAAGTCCATTTTTTATCCCTAGATCAAAAGCCTCTTTGGACATCTGGCAGCCCTCTATGGGTGTTGGCAGAATCCCATCTCAGCTTAACAGCTGGATGGTAGGATATTGTGCATAGCTGAAGCCCAGTTTCCCAGCTAGTGTTCCCCTGAAAGCAAAACCTTAAACGAAATTTTATTTGGAAATATGATTCCAGAAAGCAATGAGAATAGGGGTTGTAAGTCAGGGAAGGAGTGAGAAAGAGGTATTACAAGATGTATTGTAGAGTTGGCTACTCTTACAGGGTCTGTTTGTTTGTTCTGGGACCATTTGAAAAGCCACATGAAATACACTTAAGAACTGCCTTCAGATGGAAGAAAGGAGGAAGCATTTGTTCACAGCCTCCAGGCTCCTATCAGTCAAAGATTTCATTGTTAGCTTCCCTGCATCTCTGGGTAGCACACTCACAAGTGCTAAGTGGGTTCCTGTGGGTATCTCAGAGAATAGTTCCAGAAATTGTGGCACAGGAAACAAGAGCTGCAGAGCCTGTCTGAGGAAAGACACCACGGATGTCCCCTGTATGCAATCTGAAGAAGCATGCTTGCAAATTGTCCCCAGGGCCATGGATGACATAAGAGGTTAGGCTGAGAATATTTGAAGTGGTACACAAGAGGCATCTGTTTTATTTGTATGCATTCAACC
The DNA here is from genome assembly GCF_008728515.1 of Papio anubis. Taxonomy (NCBI): domain Eukaryota; kingdom Metazoa; phylum Chordata; class Mammalia; order Primates; family Cercopithecidae; genus Papio; species Papio anubis. Next base: position 69,284,484 of record NC_044991.1, read on the forward strand.
AGCAAGGTGCTCTTACCACTCCCTTCCTCTCTCTGGGGTGCTGCAAATGGATCCGGGGGTGGCATGAAAAGCTAAAATCCTCAGCATACATTTCTTCAAGATTCTCTCTGCTGTTCTCCTGCCCATAGAAGTTTTTCTTAATGTCATTTCATCTCCCAGGAGATAGAAATGGACGATTGACCAATTTTCTGAGTGAGTACAGACCATCTGGAGCAGGCACCTGGGAGGGATGAGCCACTTTATCTTCTTTGAGGCTTCTTTGCATCTTTTAGGCAGCAACACATGATTCAGCATCAACCACTGATTACGATTCTTATTTCAGCTTCTTGTGTCTTGTAATCAGAGGAAATTCCTCTTGGATTCACACAATAGCTTGGTTGCCAGGTGTGCTCACATGTTTCCAGCTTTGACTACATATTTGTAGGTATTTTAAAGGACAGTGGGGTGGGATGGAGTCAGTCCTCATTATAACCTGGAATGGGGGTTTACTTCTTGACCTTGCCATGCCTCACCTTAATAGAGAAACAGATTCATCTTCTGTCTCAGCACATGTATCTGTTAGTCTCCTCATCATTCAAAAGGAAATACTAATTCACTTTCTGGCTCAGCTGGCTCTTAAACTCGAGCTCCAAATTCAACCAGCAACTCAGAATAGCTATTTCACCGGTTCTGGGCTAAAAACCTCCAGCTCATGGGTACTCAGAGAGGAGAGAAAACTTGTTTATATAATACTTAAGATTCTGAAAACCTACACCTGGCTTAGGTCTGACTTGCAGAGAGCCGTGTAGCTGGGCCCCTTCATTTTGGTCTTTCAGTGAAGAGCTTTCACTGAATTGTTCTACGGCGTGAGGCCATGAGTCTTCAGGGAGAGGAATCCATTGTGTGAGTGAAGGATGTTGTTGAAGCCATTATTTATTAAGGGGACTCATGAAAAAAATTTCTTCTAAGCTCTATAGCAGGAATATTTTCTATTTATTCTGATCAAGGGATTATTTTTCCCTTTTGGACATTGACTAATTGACTGTGTTCCCCTTTTGTGGGAAATGGGCAGTGCTGCTTTTTCAAACCTCTTGATCCAGGTATATGGCAGGTCTTGGGGTATGACCCTGTTCCTGGCATCATCTTATTTGTTCTGCCTGGATTTTCTTATGTTCTTCTCACCTCTTCTTTTTATATAATTGGCCTTTCTAGGTATCAAAGTAATATAACATTTATAAAATATAGAAAATTATAAAGAACAAAAATTACTTGTGTTCCCTATGATGAAAGATAACCACTGTTAATATACTGGTGTAGTTTTTCTTACATTTATATATTCAATTTAGTTTCTCTATGCATCTGTACTTCTCTGTATATTTCTCTATTCCTGTACTCCAAATGTCCTTGAATAACTAGTTAAATTTTGTTCCAATGCCTTTTCAATAGACTGGGAAAACTGATGCCCTCCTCAGTTTATGTTAATTTCCAGGGGGTTATAATCCCATGCTCTTCTCTGTCTCCAGTTGTTCAGTTTGTGAGTATCATCTCCCTGTGGATGCCATGTCTCTACTGCATGTCAATGATGAGTCCAGGCTCAGTCCTTGCATTAAATTTCAAGAGAAAGCCAGTCAGGCCAAGCCTTTGTTGAGTCTCGTTGCATATCCTAAAGATTAAGTGGTCATAAAATTTCTGAAATTAACTAGTGTGGTTTCTTTATCTTATCTCACCAGCTGCTTCTGCTTCTACTCCTATTCTTTTCTTCTTGCCACCCGCAAACCCTGTCAGAGGGAATCAAATCCCTCTTCTTGCCTTCTGCATGGTATGTTGTTGACCTCATCCCATGTCTCCAGGAATCTGAGGGCTTCTAGGTCCCCTGGAGTTCTGACGGAAGGCTTGAGCCTTTGGAATTAAAGGAAGATCTTAAATCAAACCAGAGCTACCAATCAAAGTGCTCCTAGGTCTGACATGGGCTCACACTCCAGGTCTAGCCACACAGGAAGGCCAGGCTGGGACCCACCTGGACAGCCAACAGACATATAAAGAGAGCTGTGCCACTATTATCAGTCTCGCTCCAGGATGGCAGCACATAGGGTGGGATGTCCCTCACAGATAACGTTGATCCTTAGTATCACAGGACTTGAAGCACCCAAAATAGCTTAGCTTCAAGTTCAGGGGTACTATGGGGGTGTCAAGGAAGATAAGGGATATTTATTTAAGCATATTTCCATGGAAATATGACAACTGTATGCTGTTAAGTGAGAAGAAGCAGGTCTCAGAGTATATATTGGTTGATACCACCTACGTAGAAAATGTGTATGTTTATGCATAGAAAGGTCTGGAATGGCATAAAAATATTAACAGGTACCTTTGAGAAGTGGGAACTTTCACCTTTTGCCTTAAATAATTTTATATTGATTCCTTTCAAGTGAGTATGTGCTACTTTTATCATAACACTTTAAAAGCAATTTCCATTTTGGGGGAAAAATGATATGTCCTAAAGTGTTTTTTTTAAAGTAGGAGTTATTTAAGATTTTTTTCCTTCTTTCTAGTTTTCTTTCTCCAGTGTCATATATTACATTTGTGGCCAAAGAATAAATGTAGCAGGCAGACTAAGTGAGATTAATATGACCGAGGACAAGGTGACAAGATAATTAGCCGGCTGGACACCAGGTTCTCCACATCGTACCCAAGCTGGGAAGCACATGTTCTCTAGACTCTGTGGCCTGGGAGGCCTGGTGAGCCATCTAAGTTCCTCAGGCAGAAGAGCTCTGCCAGGGTTCCCAAGGCTGCAAGAGAACAAGGTGAACCCTGCGCTCCACCCCCATGGCTTGCGTTTCCAGCTCAGGCTGTATCTGGACACATACAAGGAATTTGGGAACCAGTAAACTCCAAGGAGTCAGGTTCTAGTTATTTCTTCTGCTCATCCAGAAGAAAATAGAGGACATATGCATCCAACTGAGAGGTTGGCAGCCTCATGTCTCAGTTTGAGCACTGGTTTGTCCCAGTTCCTTTTGGGCTCATATCTGTTCCCCTCTAATAACAACAGCATTAAAAATAGTGCTTGCCTAATTTTAGCATGTTTTACAGTCACCTGGGGCACTTGCTGAACATGTAGATTCCTAGCTCCTATCCTGGACCTATTGAATCAGACTCTACATGTTGAGTAGTTTCCCTGGTGTAATGATGTAGGTGACCCATGGATTACACTCTGAGATTATAGTGTTAAAGTGTGCATCAGGCACCATTGGCTTCATACCTAAGCTCAGCGTTTTTGTTTTTTTTTTCTTTTGAGACAAGGCATCACTCTGTTGCCCAGGGTGGACTGCAGTGGTGCAGTCTCAGCTTGCTGCAGCCTCAACTTCCCAGGCTCAGGCAATCCACTCACCTGAGCCTCCTGAGTAACTGGGACTTACAGGTGTGTGCCACCACGCCTGGCTAATTTGTTTGAACTTTTTGTAGAGATATGGTCTCATTATGTGCCCAGGCTGGTCTTGAACTCATGGGCCTAACTAATCTCCCACTTTGGTCTTCCAAAGTGCAGAGATAACAGGTGTGAGCCGCCGTGCCTGGCCAACCAGCTCAGCATTTTCTGGAAAATTGAGAAGAGGGGTCTATGTCAAGAAGCAGAATCCCTGCCCCTTGATTGTGAGTATTCCATGTAACTAGCTTTGTCCAAGGGGATGTTGCAGATATGATTCCAGCAAAGGCATGGCAAAATATATACGTGATTGGACATTCTCTCATGCTCCTGCTATTATCATGACGAGCATATGCACAGGCTACCTCCTTGGTGCCAGGAGGAGGGTAAAGAAAATAAGGTGCAGGGATATAACAGTTCACATGCCCCAGCGAAGCCTTGCCTAGACTGGAGCCCTTAGCCAACATGTGAATGAGCCTAGCTGAGATTAGCTGAGCTCAGCCTAGATCAGTTGAGTCTTAGGTGGCTGCTATCAAATAATATTTTTGTTTCAAGTTACTGAGTTTTGGGTGGTTTATTATGCAGCCATAGCTAGCTGATACATTTAGGCAACTTGTTAGCAATGCAGACCCTGAAATTGTGATTCTCTGGGCTTAGGAATCTGTATGTGTAACAAACTTCACAGTGATTCTGATGCCAATGCTCTATGAACCACACTTGAGAAACACCACTTTACACCCAACCCTTTTACTAGCTCAATGTGCAGTCATGGAAAATCCCCTGATATTTCTGAGCCTCAACTTTTTCATCTGCAAAGAGGGAATAATATGTATTTCCTGTGATGTAAAGATTAACTTAAATATAAAGAAACCTAGCTGATAATATTTTTTTTCTCCTCCTCCTTCAGCTTGTCCCCACCTCATCCCTACCCAACCTCAGGAAGACACCAGTACGAATATCTTAGGAAAACATGAATCTCAGGGTCACAGCTTTATTGTATAGATTTTTTAACACAGCCATATTACAAACATTGTCAGGGAACATTTACAAGAATAAATAAGATGGACTTGCAGGTGTAAAAAGATTACACTTCACTGTAATGTACAGTCAAAAAATATATCTGATATTCATTGACCTGACATTATTTACCTTCTGCTTTTTTAAGCTAGAATTGAAAAGAAAAAAAAAAAAACATTGACAGCACAGTGCTGGCTTTTTTAAAAAGTTGATTTATTTTGTTTTCTCTTCTCATACGTGCTTTATCTATCAAACACCCAAACTGTACAAGTGCAGGCCATTGGGATTCATGGAGGAGGCTGCAAACAATGTGGAGACTTTGGTCTCATGCAATATCATATGCCCAGTGGATGTGAAGATGTCAGCCTCCCTGGAGTTGAGCGGGAACCTTGGGATAGCCTGTGAGGGTGTTCAGAAGCCAAGGCAATGGTAGAGGCCACAACTCTTTGTCTTTGATTGGCTAGTAGAATGTAGGGTGAAAAGTGCTTTTGAGTCTGATTACCAATGTGGGTTAACCTGGATTTACATGGGCTAGCTCAGGATCCACCTGGTGATGAAATGTGTGCACTGGAAATGATTGTAATCATGTGTAAATTGAGTTACTGTGCTTTTGCTTTTGCAATCTGCTCCAACAGGCCTTGAATAGGGAGTGGGGTAGAAATAACCTCTGGAGATAATGTATATGGCAAGCAAAGCCCTGGTCTGTGTCCTGCTTGGACCTTCACTGGTTCTGGCTGTCACTCATGGCCCTGTTGGTCAGTGGGTCTGAGTTATGGCTGCTCTCATCAGAGATCTACGTGGGTATTGGGTCTATGGCAAAGCGGCTGTTCCCTATGGTTTGCTGTTTGGTGATAACCAGAATGGATCAGCCCAGTATATGCAGCCACAACAGCATGTTGGCCTGCTCAGTGAGGAGACTTGGACGGGGGAGCAGGGGGCTTCAACCTGTACAGACCAAACACACTCTACTTGGATTTGTGCTCTACAGGTATGAATGAGTTCAAATGTGATCCCAGCTCCACAAGATCTCACCCATCTAGAATGGAAGTGACCTGAAATCCATTTCAGCAATGCTCCTCTTCCCTTTAAAGAGACACCTGGCATTTATTAGACAGCTGCCGAGATGGGCAGCTTATCCTCTCTGGCAGACAGCAGGTCTTCCTTACAGCTATTAAGTTTCACTTATGGGTCCTAGTTATACTCAAAGGAGTGACCTGGGTCTAGCAAACTGTGCTTGACTTCATCCAAGAATCTGCAGACCTATGGAGTATATGGACACCATATTCTGCCTGACGCCTCAGAAGCCTGATTTTACATGGAATGACACCACTTTGCCCTCTGAGCCTCCAGACTGCCCTGGGGGCTTTGACCCAAAGAACACCTGACAGTATTCATCTTCCATGGGAGATACAGGGACAGGGTGGGCACTGAGAGTTTGTTGGGCCATCATAGAGAAGGTCCACTGATTTGTATTCATAAACCCAAAGGCACTGAAGTAATTGTACAGAGACTCAATTTGTAATTTTGGCGGGTTACTTCCTACGACCCTTTCTCCTCTACATCCAAGAGTCCTGCTCACTAAGGAACCATGAACTTCATTAATCACCCTGAGCTCCAGGCTTTCATACTGATACTTTTATGTCCAACACTTCAAGACCACCAGACACTCATTCTCTGAACATTCCAATCAAGGATCAGAGTCCACATCCCACCACCCAGAGCAGTTCTCAGACACAGAAGGAAGCCCCGTAACGATCCAGCCCCTAAAAGTATTCCCAACAGATTCTCTTTCATCCTGAGCCCTTTTACTTCCCTTGTATCTGTCCCAGTGGACCACCACTGAGCTCTTAGATAGGTAGGATGCTAGGTTTGGAGGCTACCATTGTGAGTGCTGATGCCTCCTTTTAGAGACCTAACATTCATGGGTGGATTTCAGTTGGTGAATGTAGCCCCTTTGATGACCTTTTCCCATCTTTTCTGGAGGTGGGATGCAAAAGACTGGCTTGATCTCTACAAGACAACTGTATAGTCAGTGCCATGCAAAAGCCCATCCCTGGTTACTAAAAATCTAGAAGAGTCTGCTCATGTGCACAAATATGGCTTAGATGTCTTTCCTGTGCTTCTGAGGATCAGATCCATGATCCTGAAAAATGTGTCAGAAGAAACTGGGGCTAGAACAGCTCCCCCCATGCTCCACCACTAACCTCTCTCCCTGTTGTTCAGACAGTCTATGACCTCAAAGGCAGATCCCTGCAAGAGGAAGCCAAGGTCTTGCATTCTATCACTTCTAGACATGTATACATGGAAAACCTCCAACAGAGAGCCCTTGCATGGGAGGAGTGAACAAATCTGAATATCAGCTTGTCTCTTCTAGTTGGATTTACTTTTCCTATTTCCTTGTTTTACTTGGCTGTGATTCAAAGCTGGTCATAGAGTGAGAAGGAGCTCACACTGTTAAGTAATGAGGAAGGCAAGTCAGGGATTTGAGATGACATGACTATCCATGTTTATGTTTTTTTTCTTCTACCCTCCAGTTGGGTTGACCATTTTTTTTCCCCTGGGGATCCTGGCCCAGCACAACCTGTTGACATGACTTAGGACCAGTATCGTGTTCATGCTTCCTCTTGGGCTCACCCATGTCTTCCATAGTGTTACTCCTGATTTAGCTTGGTGCTGATGACCTGTTTACCCAGCCCAGCAGTGGCCAGCTGCAGCCTAAGGAAGGGTGGCTTTCTTCATTCTGTCCCGAGGCAGTGAGGTACCAGGGAATTATTTCCTTCAGTGTCTCTGGATCTGGGTAGGGTAGTCACTCCTGCAGAGATAACAGGATAAGGGCCTGGCTGCTATTCCCTGGGCCTCACTTCTGTTGTGTAGAGCAGTCTTACTGGACTGACACCTCTATGTACTCTAAGGGGTTCCCACCAGCGCCGAGGGAATGTAGATCCTGCTGAGGACATACAGCAAGAGCTAGTGTGGCAATGGGGAGTGGAAGATGAATAAACATGATGGGTCAGAGGGAAATTCATCATCTTTTGCCCCAGACACTGAGATTTGCCCTTGCTCCAACTGGCTCTGCCAAGCTGTTACCCATCCTTTGTCCAGCTATGTCACAGAAGTGACCACTTCGCTAAATAAGTCATCTGCATCCTTGGTTCTGAGTATTCATTGGGTTCCAGTTTCCTGGCCTTGCCTTCCTGTTTTCCTGCCTAAAGTGCTCCGAATCTACCCCTTCTAATGTTGATGAGGGTCCTTTTTTCATGTATGTTTTTACATTAATTGGTTGGCCCAACACTCTATGGCCAAGAAATGGCAGGGTTGGGATTCAAACTAAAGACTGAGCTCTGTCTACCACAACCCCATGCCTTACCCAGGAATTAATTGTGCCACAGTAATCTTGGTTTCCTAATAATGCTCTCTCCAAGGTGCTATGTGCTGTAGGCAACCAGTAAGTATATGTGGCCAGGGTAAAGCGAGGAGCCTTCCAGACCCCAGCTGCTCATGAAGTGTGTCCTCAGACTTGCCCACATTAGCAACCATGTGACTCCACTTGGACAACAGGCACCACTTTCCAGCCTAGCATTCAGGAATCTGCTGAGTACAGCTGTGTCCAGCCTCTCCTTTCCTTTTAGGGTTTTGTGGGCTCATCCTTCTCCACGCCAGATGAGCAAATCCTCATCATTCTAGTGTGAGTCAATGGGTTCCTTCCAGCACCCAACTGGAAGATACCTTAGTTGAGGTCCACTCATGAACAGTGAGGTCAGAGCATCTGCACACCAAAGGAGCTGCCTAGGAGAAGGTCAGTTGGTCTTAATCTTGCCTGTAATTGGCTCTGGGAGGCAGCAGGGTCACTGCTCCTAGAGTCAATTCTAGGGTCAAGCTCAAGACCAGCTGACCCAGGGTCCGTCATAGTGAGGTGAACAGAACAGAACAACATGAGGAACAGAGCACATTTTTTTTTTTGAAATATTCATACAGTCATATTAAAACCAACCAGGCTAAATCAGAAAGTGGAATGCAAATTTTGCATGAATTGTTAAAGTAAAACATGAGACTATGAAGGAATTTTAAGCTTACTGTTGTTTGCTTTGAGCTGTATCCACTGAGATAGCTGTTCCACTCTAGTCTCTTCTGTTATGGATAACCTCCTGGGAAAAATGTGAGATACAATGGTGGAAAAATAGTCTCTGTAGTGAGAAAAAACCAGTTCAAATCCTGGTTCTTTCACTCACTAGCTATGGAACTGTGGGCACGTGATTTCTCCCCTAGGAGCCTTACTTTCCTCATCAGTAAAATGGTGACAATCACAAACCCTCCTTTAGAATGTTGGAAGAATTTAATGAGCTCACACATTACAGTCCCCAGCATAGGGTCTGTTGGTTCCTTTGCAGGCCACACCCACAGAGAGGGCCAGCACTAAAAGCAAGCTGTCCCTTTCCATTCCCACAAAGGCCTACTGTGGCCTTCTAGAGACCCAAGGGCCCCTGGTTGGCCCAGATTCTTCACCCCAGAAAGGATGCAATGTTGGAGTGCAGCTAAGATACATCCTGTAGCTATCTAGGCCATAAACACACACAAGTGGAGAAAGTTCCTGGGCTTCTCATTACTTCCTTGTATCTTCTCCAAATAGGGTTCACATCTATGAGGTAAGAGCTCCTGTTGTAAAGACTCAGAGAGCACTAATAATATTTTCCTCTGCTCACGACAGGCTGAGCTCACCCTGTAAATGGGGTGGGGTGGGGAGATCCCCTGGGGGAGGTGGTGTTGATTCCAGAGATTTCCTGGGTAAAGGAAAATGTTCAAATTCCTGGGCACTGGTGCCCCATCTCATCCAAGCCTTGCCACATCCTTGTCCCATGGGATCTTAGGAAGTCATCCCCATCTGTGAGCCTCAATTTCTTCCTGTGTGCACTGGCTTAAGACCTATTCACTGCCCTGCTTTCTTTGGAGAATGGTTGGGTTGTGGGAAAACAAGGGGATGAGCTGGGGGAATCATCACTGGTCCTTGCTGGGTTACCCCACCATGGCCTGATATATATATATATATTTATTTATTTATTTTTACAAGTTTTTTTCTTCTTGAAGTCACACTTTAAATTCCTACCATTTAAAATGATAGAAACTGCTGTCATGTTTATCTGCCAGCTATTACACCCCTTCCTGAGCAGAAAAAAAATCTTAGGATTTGTGTTAAATAGCTCTCCCTCCACCCTCATCCTGTCTGGATGTATCAAGATCTGAGAAAATAGCCTACAGCAGGTGAATCTCCCATGCTCCAGGCTCCTTGCAGGCTGGGGAAGGCCAGCTGGGGCAGTGGGCTGGAGCCAAGGGAGGCCAGCAGGCCCAGTGTGGGTGGGTCCCCGGGGTCTGCTGAAATACACCTGGGGAGAGGCTCATCAAAGGAAAAGAGCAAATTCATCGTGGGGTTCCTTTGCTTGCCTTTGCTTTGAGGCACTTCCTTTTGAACCTCTAAAGTGACAGCCCTTCCTTGATCAAGTCTGGTGTCCCTGGACTTCTAGACAGCTCCGGAGCCCATGTCAATGGAAGCCACTTTTGTGGGCTCCTTTCATGTTCCATCCTCATGGGCCTGGAGATCTGGGTTGGTGACCCTGCTCCATGGTAAAGCAGAGACCCTGGGTTTCTCATAGCATCCGAGTCTCATGATCCACTGCATATTTAGTTCCAGCAACAAAACAGTGAGCAGACAGACAAAGAGATGTGATATTAAAAAGTACACACTTAAGGGAATGTTTTCACAGTGTCTGATGAAAGTAAAAGAGTCAGCCCCATTGGTCAGAGGGAGTCTTTGCCAACACGAAGCTGAGTACATCTCTCTAAAGCTCCGTGGACTCCTTGTTGCCAATAGGACAAAGTCTGCACTCGAGATGGGCCTCTCTCTCCTGGACCCTGGCTCATCCCTGCTGCTCCGCCTGTTGTGCTGTGCCCGCACTGGGCTGGCCTCCCCTGGACTGCTCCTCCTGATTCCTTTTCACATTTCTTTGCTATTGCACATATGGATCCCTTTGCCTGAGTTTCCTTTTTTTTCCTTTTTCTACCTGTTAAGACCCAGCAGGAACGGATGTCCCCTTCTCCAGGAAGCCCTAGGCCAAAGAGACTTTCTTGCTCCTAGGCTCATGGAACACTCATCCACTCCACACTACTGCACTGTGGTTCAATTTCCCCAGCATACAGTGGGCTCCTGAGGGCCAAAGCTGTGCCTTCTTGGGTTCTCTGCCCCTCATGCCCTGTCTGGGGCTAGACCAGCCTTCAAGATGGAGCTTCCTCAGTCCCAGCCCACCTGAGGCTGTCAGATACTGGGCCTAAGCACTGGCTAGAGATCAAGATCGAGAGTGTCCCTGGCTGGTCCCTTCATAGCCTGAGGGAACAGGGAATTGTTTTTACTGACTAAGAAATTAGATGAGACTGGCTTTCCTGGGGAGCTGGGAATGTGTTACTAAAATATATATGAAATTCTGGGCTTCCCAGAAGAACTGGCATCAGGAAGAAAGTACTGAATTTCCATTTGTAGAGGAGTTCTCTGCTCAGAAGTTTCTGGCCTTATTTTCCCTCCATAAAATAACTGCTTGACTTAGAGAACATGAGAAAAACAGCACAGAGAAGTCTCACTGCCATTACCTGCCCCTTTGGAACCCAGGATTTCATCACTGAGGAAGGCGCCTGGGTTTCCTCATTGGAGGAGATGATCAAATGGGGATAATAACAAGCCAGTAGCTCTCTCCTGGGGGTTCATAAGGACTGAGTGGAATGTCCTGTGGAAAGTGCCAAGCATGATCCCTGGCATACAGTAGAGACTTAGCAAATGTTGGTTCCCTCTCACTGACTCACACTTTGGACAAGACCCTAGATCTCCAGGCCTGATTCTCTTGACCTATTTTAAATCAAAGTATAATGGGCTCCACAATGGCCTTTTTCAAGGTGGCTGCTGGGTTTCTTTAGGAAGGAGTTCAAATTTGGAGAGCCAAATTATGACCAAAGCTGGTGCTCTATCTGCCCCAGAAACCAAAGGGACCATCTTCAGGCTCGCCCATCTCTCCCTTGCTCAGTGGCATGCTGTCCCAGGGTGGGAGCTTTTAAGGACATTGCCAGGAAAAAATAAAAGGCCCGAGAGATTTGTCTTAGAGGTACACACTCAAACTCCCCTGCCCCCTTCTTTTTGACATAGGAGACTAAGATTTTACACCCCTCAAAAGAAAGTTTCTTTTCACATACACTTTGGAAAATAATCAGATCTTGTTTGTCTCTTCCAAAGAAAGCTACCACCAAAGAGACACACGAGTTACATCCTACAGGTCAGCCTGAGCCCTGCCCCAGGGAGGTGGTCCCTTTTTACAAAGACAAGGAGGAACAGAGAAGTTCCCTGCAGTTTCACCCTCTCCCACTGACCACACAAAAAAGCAAAGAACACCTTTATCAAAGAGTGCTGTGGACACAGCTGGCCGGCCAGTGAATGCTGGACAGTCAAGGCCCAGACTGGGGAAGGGGTACAGAATGGTTGTGGGCGAAGCCCCATGCAGGTTAGGTGTGAGGATGGGGGCCTCTCTCGTGACCTAGGGAACATCGTAAGGTCACACTGGTCCAGACTGCAAATGTCTGGTGCCAGAGGCCCCTGAAGGAGGTTGCAGGGGGCAGCAGAGCAGTGACCCCCAAGAGCCCCAATCTTTTCCATGACATGGAGGAGCAGAACACACATCTCCTCCACTCCCAAGGAGAAGGAAGGCAGGGGAGCTTCCCATTCCCCAGCACCTGCACAGTCGGCTTGCCACGAGATCCACAAACTCAGAACAAAAGCAGGAGGTCTGGGAGCCAGAAATCCAAGGCCTTGCTTGTGGGTGCACTTCTGCTTGGGCCCGTGGCTGTGGCTGGTTAGGTTGAAAAGGAAGCCTGGGCCTTTTGGAGCAGCATCACCCACAGCAACAGGAGACCCCTCAGAAGGTGCAGAGCCCCCCGTGGAACACAGGGCCACCAGTCTTCTCCTTGGAGTCAGGCAGGGTGCCACCACCTCGGAGCCCCTGAGCCCAGTTACTGCCATTCACACAAAAGGGGGCTTGGTCACAGCAGCCTCTGGACTCCGGCAGGTTCCCCATCCCATTGAGCTAAAAGGAGCTTAAGTATTCCAGTGCCACCTCGTATACAAATTTATACTGTTCCTGAGAGGCGGAGAGGAGGAGAGGCAGAGAGGGAGAAGAGGAGACAAGAGAGATGAAAAAGGAAAGGGAAAATGCATTCAGTTTAGAGATACAGAGTTTGGAGAAAACTTTATCTACATCCACATTATGTCAACTCAAAATTACCCCTATCTGGACATCCTTCAAAATTCCGCTTGACGGCTGCTTCTACCCAGGCTTCCTCGAATGCCCAGCTGGCATCATTCCCTTTCTTTTTTACTGTTTTGTACAACAGTGCTTCTCAAACTGTAATGTGCATACAAGGCAGCCAGAAATCTTTTTAAAATGCACATTCTGATTCAGTAAATCTGGAGTGGGGCGCAAGATTCTGCATTTCTAACAAGCTCCCAGGTAATGATGCTGCTGCTGGTCTGTGACCCACGTGCTAATAGGGCCTCATTTTGACCAAGACCACACGTGGAGTAGGTTTAAAGACATATTAAAGCTCCTCGTGCATGGTGCAGTGGCCCAGCATGGTACTGGCCGGGTCTTACCATCTGGGGCTCGGCCTGCACACCCTCTTTGCCACACTTTCCTCCACAGTGCTCTCTACTGCAAATGCTCTCTATTGTAAAAATTAGCATAAATTAATTGGAATATAATTAGACAGAAGTGAAAGCATACTTCACATTCTACTAATCCAGAATCCGTTCCTTTAAGCCTGAATTAACAACACTGTCTTAAGGAATGGGCAGAAAGTGAAGCAAAGTAGGTGTAGCAGGATTAATAATTGGATTTTCCTGCAAGAAAGAAAAGTTGGGGAGGTTGGAAGGGGAAGACACAGGGCAGATAATGGTGCATATCAAGGGCACAGACTGCAGGTATATAATCAGCAGCCAGCTGTTGAGTGATTTTACTATTTGATGTCATTTTCTCCAGGTCAAGGGAACTAGTCAGCCCCTGGCTGTTGGAGAACAGTCCTTGGGATACTCACCAGGGTCTCCACCATGTTGGATTTGTTGTTACGCAGTGTTTTCACGATGTGGAACACGTCAATGATGTTTTGCTGCTGGATCATCTCACACACACTGCAGATGGCACAGAAGGTTCCACTACGGCCTCCCCCGTTTCTAGACACAGAGCAAAGAGGTGAGCCATGTTCCTAGGTCCCTTCCAGGCACCTGATGATTCTAAAGGTACATCAGTAGGAATAGGGATCAGCTGCCTGGGCAGATACAAGGCAAGGCAATGAATGGTGCAGGCTTTAGCCTGAGCCATGAGTTATGGTTTGACTCTGTGCCATTAACTTCCTTTGACCTTGGGCAAGTCACTTCCTCTGTCTGGGCCCCAAGTTCCTCACTCATATAATGAAGGGGTTGGACTAGATGACCTTTGAAAGTTCAATTAGCTTGATGTTTCTTGGTTCTATGAGCATGTTACAGTCACTCGGGGCACACTCACCCAAACGCCAAGGGCAGGACAGTACTGTGTCTTTGTACATGTGACACCTGCATCCTTGCTGATGCTTGCATCCATGTCCAAAAGGATGCTGTGGGTCCACTTAAACATCCAATAAAGACAATGAAAATTTCCAAGTGATTTTCCTACTAGTTCTTCCCATCCTCCACTAAGGACAGCAATACTCTGTTAGCCTAGGGTCAGCCAGCCCAAGCTTGGAGGTAGGAACTTGGAGGGAGGAACTGGGCCTGATAGGCTTTATCTTAAAATGACAGCTGTCTACTGTACACCTTGGTTTAAGCAAGATGCTACTGATCTTGAGTCTAGGGATAGAAGGTTGGTGGCAGAGCTATGTCTGTTATTCCTTTCTGAAATTCCATAAGTCATCTTCATGGAAACACCCTTCAAACTCTTTACAGAGAGTCCCTGTAGGAATATGCCTGATTCAGAACTCCTGGGCGTGTTGCCAAGAGCAACTAATGATTTCATGTAATGGTCTGTGTCTAAAGAACATCTGGACAGAAACTAAGGCACTCAGTCCATCTCCCAGATGTTTTATCTACAGGATACGCAGTGACCAGATGTTTCAAGTACAGAGAGTTGCTTTCCATTCCCTGACTGGTGCCTGCGTTTCAGGGTCTGTTATGGTGTCTGTGACTCTTGAGGAAACCAAGGTCCCTGTTGGTAGAAGAATGTCCCTGTACCTTCCTTTGGTTCAAACTACTGGCCACCTTGGCTGGAAAGGACATAGATAAAAAGACACTACTGCAAACGAAAACAAAAACAAAACAAAAACAGGCTAAAAAACAAACAGAGAGAGAGAGAGAGAGAGAGTAAGGTCTCCTGCGAAAGAAGATTCTATCATTTCTGAAGCAAGAATAACAGTGTCCAAAGGGAAGAGGTGAGTAGGCACAGGGTCTCAGGGCCTGGTGGTCTGAGACCCTGAAAGATGGGTGCTAAGATAAGGTCACCTGAATGTGTGGGAGGCATCTGGGCATCTGGAGGCAGCAGGGATTAGCTGGCAGGAAACCAGCTGCTACTTTCTGGGATGTGGGCAGAGCCACCTGGGCTTGGCTGATGCCACCCATCAACCTGACTTGGGACACCACGTAGTGTCTTCCTGAACTCTAGCCTGAGATTTGCTTCCTCTGGAAAGGAATATCTGCTGCAGGTGGTGGCCCTGAAGCTCTGTGTGTGCATCTCTATGTGTCTGTATGTTTAACCTCCTTTAAGCTCTCTGACTTTCCTAACATGTGCATGCACCACCTGTTTGAGAGGGAGAATAATTAGCTGGTTTTGAAAAGATTGACCTCAATTCTGAGGTCAGTCAGATATTATCAGTGCCTCCACTAGCTCCAGAAATATTTGTTCTGAGAAAGAGAAGACCTTGGTTCAAATTTCCTTTAACATACATTTTTAAAGAGAGAGGCCTTCTCAATGACTTTTCCTCAAATCGTTGAAGTTCTAAAAAGCAAAGTGAGTGACTGTGAATCAAATATTTCACACATAGCTGTTATGGCTGCAGATTTGTTTTGGGTGTGAGACTTCGTAGAACCCTTTGTGGTCACTCTGTACTCCTAGGATAGGTTCTGTGACACTTGCTCTTTTAAGTAATTACATTGACAACATTTGCATATTTGCTACCATGGCATTCTTGGTCATGTTGGCAGATAAAGTGTGTTTACTTTCTATTTCATGCCAAAGCACTATAGGGTCTGAAGATTGTCTAATTCCACATACCCATTGAACAGATGAGGAAACTGAGGCTTATAAAATTCAGTGATTTTCTTGACATTGGACCCTTTGTCAGCCACTGTCCTCTCGAGGTCCTGACCTCCACCCCACGTAATGACATCAGAATTCATTAGACTGGACAATGTCCATTCAAAGACAGGAGGTAAAGTCTGCAGTTCACCCCAGCAATGGGGGTATAAACACAGCTGGTTTGGAGCTCACTGTGCCCCTGTGCAATAGTGTTCCCAGAGTCCTTCACATCTGTCTATCAGTCCCTCAGGGCAGTGCCTTTCCCTCATGCTCTTTTTGTCCTGTGATCCCTCTAAACCCATCGTAGAGAAGTAGGCATAGTAGACAAGTCCTTTGGTTTACTCAGAGACAGTGTGGGTTAATCAATGGCGCATTAGCTTAGAGGCCAGGGAATGCAAGCCATAGCCCCACCCTTGATTCCTGATGACCTTACCCTGCCTGCACCTCAGTTTTCTCACTACAAAATGATAATTATCTACTTCACAAATGGATAGAGATGGTTCATTTAAAATGTCTGGATTAAATTAAGCTCTCATAATCAACACCTTCCCTTTTCTCTCCTTCTTCTTCTTCCTCGGGAAATAACAAAGGAGGTTCTGGTCAGTGGAACCCACTTTGTCCTGGGTTTTCTTGTGACTATCAGGGCATATCATGCCTCTTATTGGAAAATGGGGCTCACCTTATTATTACAAGCGTTGGAACATGGTCTGCCACCTCCTCTCATGTTTGTGGAAAGACTACCAGGTTTTGCATCAATCATATGCCATATATTAGTTCAGGACAACAAACTGGCAGCCCTGTTCCATTAATGGATCATAATTCCTTTGAGTGCACTGCCACTAGCCTTTGAGGGATGTTGAGTTGTGGTATAGCCAGGCCTGCCTAGGACTGGTGTATGTGGCCAGCAGCATCTGCAAGGATGCTTTATCACCCACCATCCTATTGCCCTGGTGACACCTCCCTAGTACTCACAGGCAGTGGACCACAGTGCGTCCCTCCCTCCCGTCATACTGCTCCTGCCACTTCTCCAGTCGTCGGACCACTTTGAGCAGAGAACGCTTGGAGGGGGGCGTGTCCCGGTAGGCAGGCCAGCCAATGTACTGGAGGTGCTGGACTATACGATAACCGTCCTGTGGCTGAGAACAGAGAGGCTGTTAGGGCTGTTCTGGTGGGGATGCTTGGGGACACGCACCTTGTAGATACCCTGGGGACTGCAGCATCATAGTGGAGGACAGACCAAGCGGGATCTAAGCCATGTCCTCATGGGTAGAGTCCCCATGACTACTTCTATTCCTTCGTGCACACAGACTCTCTTGCCGTGACTGCCCTGACCCCCTTTTGTACCTAAAAAACTCCTACTCAGCCTTCAAAACCCAATTTAAATGTCCCTTTCTTTAGGAAAGCCTTCCCTGACTGTTGGGCGGAGTTCTTTCTCCCTGAGGCTCATGTGCCAGAACATGTCTCACTTTCTCAATAGACAGTGAACTCTGAGCTGAGGGGCAGGGGAGGTGCTGAGCTCCTTTCATCCTGGGCCCCAAGTAGTGACCAAAACTGTGTTAGCAACCATTTCATAGATTGCTAATCTGCCCCTCCCACCCACTACTCTGCTCAGCCAGTGAATATCCTCATGGAAGTAAGTAATCACTTTTCATCTAGGTGTTGGCAGTGCCTGGCCCAAAGCTTATGGGATCCAATCAAAGGCTGTATCAACTCATGCCAATACAGAGACACAGTGGGGAAGATCTAATGTCTAAGAAGTTTTGTCTACATGGCAGCAAGTGTGTCAGGAAACAGGCAGATGGCAAGTTGGATGTCGCTCGTTGCATCTCTATGTGTTGAAGTCATTGCTGAGTCTGGAGCCGGAATCAGCACAGGCATCACTTCCTCAAGGAAGAAATCATCAGGAGAGCACAACACAGACTCTTGGCTGGCTCAGCGGGATCCTCTCTCAGCAGCCTCCATCTGTCTTGGGGAGGAGGAGCTCAGCAAGCAATGGTGGCTGTGTACTTACCCGGGCCATGTTACAGATGCGGAATATTCTGTGGATGATGTCCTCGTCGATGTCTGCGGAGACGAACTCCACCTGGATGGGCCCGTAGCACCCCGAGGTCTTCTCAGGCCAGTACTGCATACAGAACTGGGATAAGGAAAGAGGTCACAGAAGGAGGTCAAAGGCAAGAGGGTGGGTATCAAAGTCTTATGTATCAACAAGCTTTTCTTTCTTTTCGTTTTTTTTTTTTTTTTTTGAGACGGAGTATCACTCTTGTTTTCTTGTTGCCCAACCTAGAATGCAGTGGCACAATCTAGGCTCATTGCAACTTCTGCCTCCCAGGTTCAAGTGATTCTCCTGTCTCAGCCTCCTGAGTAGCTGGGATTATAGGCACCTGCCACCATGCCTGGCTATTTTTAGTAAAGATGGGGTTTTGCCATGTTGGCCAGGCTAGTCTTGAACTCCTGACCTCGAGTGATCCACCCGTCTGAGCCTCCCAGAGTGCTAGGATTATAGGTGTGAGCCACTGCGCCCAGCCATCACCAAGCTTTTCTTATGGCTGGCAGGACACATTGACCAGAAAGGTAGAGTATTATGTAGGAAATTAGACTCAGTTTCCCCTTTAGGGAGCAGCCACCTACTTTTTCTGGTGTTGAAATATCAAGGCTTTGAGCACAGAAACACTGGGCTTACAAATCTTTGCTATGCTGATTTCAAACCATTTGTTAGGTTTGCTGAACCTGAGTTTCCTCATCTGTAAAATGGGGAGAATAATATCTACCTCTAAGCCCTGCTGTCAGGATTAGATAGAACATGCTAAAGAAAGGGCAAGTACAATCTAGTTTTCTTTTCACCATGCAAATCATGGCAAACTCTTCCTCATTCCAGGAAAACCTTCATAGGGTTCATTCATGATCAGGTCAGAAGTAGTATAAAAAATATAGGGGTTTGACCTCAGGCAGCCTTGGTCCAAATCTGGGCTCTGGTGCTTACTAGCTGTGCAGCCCAGGCCTCAGTTTTCTCATAGGTATAGTGGGGATAATTATGCTTACTTTGCACCGAAAGTTAATGTCACATGGTGCTAACAGATCTTGCCTGTGATTTTTTCTATTTATCTGGAATTGGAAATTAGAACCTACAGCTGAGAGCACAAGGCAATGATTGACCTTCAGTTTAAGACAGTGGTTCTCAGTTGGAGGCTGTTTTGTTTCCCAGGGGACATCTGGCAATGTCTGAAGACATTTTGATTGTCACACCTGGGGGTTGCTATGGGCATTTAGTGAGGAGAGGATGTTACTAAACATCCTGCAATGCACAGATTAGCTCCCCCCGAGAGTTATGTGGCCCCAAATATCCATACTGCAGAGACTGAGAAAACCTAGTATAAGATCTTTTTTTTTGAGATGGAGTCTCTGTTACCCAGGCTGGAGTTCAGTGGTGTTATCTCGGCTCCCTGCAACCTCTGCCTCCCGGGTTCAAGCGATTCTCCTGCCTCAGCCTCCCAAGTAGTTGGGACTACAGGCACGTGTGATCATACTGGCTCTTTTTTTTTTTTTTTTTTTTTTGTATTTTTAGTAGAGACAGAGTTTCACCGTGTTAGCCAGGATGGTCTTGATCTCCTGACCTCATGATCTGCCCACCTCGGCCTCCCAAAGTGCTGGGATTACAGGTGTGAACCACCACACCTGGCCATAAATTATTCTTTAAGCTTCAGGGGTCATTGAGAAGAAGAGGTGGAGGCTGGGTGTGGTGGCTCACGCCTGTAATCCCAGCATTTTGGGAGGCCGAGGTGGGTGGATCATGAGGTCAGGAGTTCAAGACCAGCTTGGCCAAGATGGTGACATCCTGTCTCTACTAAAAATACAAAAATAAGCCAGGCATGGTGTCAGGCACCTGTAATCCTAGCTACTCAGGAGGCTGAGGCAGGAGAATCACTTGAACCCAGGAGACAGAGGTTGCAGTGGGTTGAGATCATGCCACTGCACTCCAGCCTGGGCAACAGAGCAAGACTCCATCTAAAAAAAAAAAAAAAAAAAAAAAAAGAAGGATACCTTGCTGCTTGTATCTTTGTCTCTGTTGAGCCACTAGATAACTTTAGTTGAGGAGAGAATGTTGTGGTAGGGGGTGGGGTGTGTGGCTGCAGAGGAGAGCAAGGCATGCTCCCTCCAGTTCCTGGTTCCCAAGGGGCACAGAGATGGACCCTGCCTAGGTCTGCAGGTCCCATTGCTGGGGTACAGAGGAGAGTCAAGATTGGGGCTGCAGCCTCACTGGCTCACTGAGGACCATGCCAACATGAAGAAAGAGGCCATGTGTTAGACCCTTCATTGGGGGGTTGCCCTGAAGATATAGCCAAGATTCACAAAGACAGACCCACCAAGGCTTCTGAGAGCAGTTTGGGATTGAGTCTCATCGGGGGGCCTGGGTTCAGGCTACCCCAAGCTTGCAAATAGGGGGCTAGATTGACAGAAGTGACCCACACCCCTACAGATGCAGGGTTTTCATTGAAAGGGGTGCTTGCTCTCTACTTTGTGGCTGAAGAACAGCCATCTCACCCTTAGAAGTCACATGTGAAAATATCTTCATTCTTTTTTTCCTCTAGAACTAGAATTATAAGGGAAGAGCAGTGAGCAGGAAGGATGTAGGAGATGGAAACTCATGTTTCCCACCTTCTTAGCTGTGGATACCCCAAGTTCTAGCTTAGGAACATTCACTTTATAGCAGCAGCTGGCATACTATTGCCCACAGACCAACCCAGCCAGCTGCCTATTTTTGCATATAAAACTTTGCTGAAACACAGCTACACTTATTCATTTATGTATTGTCCACAATTGCTTTCATACTTCACCCACAGAGTTGGGTAGTTGTAACAAAGACCATATAGCCTGCAAATCCTGAAATATTTCCTATCTGGCTCTTTACAGAAAAAGTTTGGCAACCCCTGCTTTATAGGGTTGTTCTGAGGATAAAGGACATAATTCATGTAAATAAAGCCCTTACACAGTGCCAGGCATGGAATAAGCATTTACTAAATTCCAGTGATTCATACCATTATTGAACCCATCAGTACTCAACAAAAATAATAATGGTAATAGCTATCATATATAAATTTGAAGGATTCTTCTTATCACCCCTGATAAATAGCATAAGTATGCAAGGTTAAGCTTCAGAATGCAATGATGCCTTGCTTTCCTGGCACCTCCACTGGGGGTTAACCAAGCATAGTGAGAAAGGAGCTCTGAGTGTGTGTGTGTGTATGTGTGTGTTGTCGGGGTGCTGGTCACAGAGGCCTCCATGGCTGGACAACCATCTGCTGAGCTGTACAATAATGACAAATCCACAATTTGAACTTCATTTCTCTTTGCCATTGGCTCTTTCGCCTTGCAACCTTCACAGTAATGAGAGACTGGTACAAATAGGTCTATGGTTGGTCAGAGAAACCAGAATTAATCAGAACTGCCCATTAAAAAAATAATTGCCTTTATCACCTGCACTGAATTTAGCGTTCCCAGAGTTTGGCTGTGATCCTGACATGAGGTACATGGATCCAAATCAGGGAAAGCCTATTATCCCCAATATCTTCAGTCTGGAGAGAATGTGGAATGATTTGTCTCTTTTAATAAGATTTCCAGACCAATTTCTCAAGCTAATAGATTCTACTATGCCTCAAACAAGACTCCTATATTTCGGGACCCTTCTCTGCATTCGATTTTCTGGGTCACTCTCTCATAATGCCCAGAGGGCTGGGGAAGGTTGCAGGCTTTTCCAATCCTTAATCAGAGTCATCCTTTCACTTGGGCGCCCTAATTTGTGAGACTACAGCAGCAGCAGGATGGGTGACATTCAGAAGGGTGATGTGCTGGCATATGTGGTGTTTGAGCTGCTAGGGATCATCAGGGTCTCTCTCTGCAGCCCAGGACATTGCATATACTCTAGACATGGGAAATAAGAGAAAGAAAGCAGAGAGGCCACGTTTTCTCTTCCCACTGACCCTTTGGGGCTCAGAAATGATTCTCATCAACAAGAAATATCCTCTGTGGTTTAGCTCAAGACTGTCCTGGTGTTCAAGTGCTGTGGCTGCACCTGAATG
This sequence comes from Papio anubis, assembly GCF_008728515.1. NCBI lineage: Eukaryota > Metazoa > Chordata > Mammalia > Primates > Cercopithecidae > Papio > Papio anubis. The sequence goes on from NC_044991.1 coordinate 69,306,320, forward strand.
GTTGCCACCATTTTGGTTTGCTTATGTTGTATAGCAAAAGGTGGGAAAATGCATTGGGGTTTCTGGATTCCAATCCTGGCTCTATCACTTTCTAGTTGAATGGCTTGGCTACATCTCTTAGCTTTTCCAGTTTGTTATGAGTGGCTGTGAATTTTAATGTCTACTTAGCATAGGGATCTGTATCTAGCAAGCACTCAATAAATGTAAGCTGTGATTATTAGGCAGTATGGGGGAGGGTTCCTCAAAACAAGATGGATAAATAGAAGATTTTTTTCTCCACTTAGTAGCTCTTATGAAAATTTCTCTTTAGGATAATACCCAAAGGACTGCCCTTGTGAAAATTCTGGATCAGCCAGCTTGGGGTAGCTGTGAAGATGAGTAGCATCCTAGATATGCGATACTGCATGTCAAAAAACAGAGATCTATAGGTTGCTCTGATGAGCTGAATGACCCAGAAGATAAAAGAGGAAGGTTGGGATCATTGTAGAACCAATGAGGTATAAAAGGCAACTCAATGTGTCACATAACCCTGCTCCTAACCTCTAGAATATTCCATACATTCCTAATAGCATGTAAAATGCATACTGTGCATGTATTTCTTGCAGAAACCAGCAAGGAACTGAGCTTGGCTCCCTGGCTCACATAGACATGGAACAGAGATCACAAATGTGAGTGGAGGAGCCAGACTTTTCATATAAGCACATAAGCATCTGCGATTTATACAACTCCTTGGGAGGGAAAGCTTATGGTTTCTTAAGGCTCTGGAAATGTGAATTCTAGGAAGCCTACTTACTTCTTTAAGATCATGAGAACCTAGCTGACCTGAAAGCCACACTTAACACTCAATGCAACCTTGGCATTTTCTTCCTTAGATGGAAAACTTGTGAAGTTGGCTGATCCAAGAATAGATTCAAATTCTTCAGCCAAGAGTCTAGACCAACTGACTTTTTCCACCTCGTTGCCTAGTAAGTACTCTCTCCTACCCTTTCTTTTGCAGTGGTCTGAGGGTGAAAGGTGAAGGGAGGGCTTTACCACTGCAGATACATACAGGTAGTGGCGATTAACACACCGGGAGAGGAAGTCAGTCCACTTGTTAATGATTTAGAAATAATCATGCTTCTTCCAAAAAAACAGAGGGGACTTTTGATGTCTTTTGTCAGAACAAGTTAAACCAAGCAAAATTGTGAAGCCTGTGTGGACAGCCCTGGAACAGCTGCCATACATTATTCCACGTAGTGCTCTCCATAGTTGTTTGGACCATGAAAAGATGTCCTTGGGGGCTGTAAGTTCACGCGTGATATATAACAAATACAGAGGTAGCCTCATGCGTTAAACATGTTTTTCTTGCTGAGGGAATCAGAAAACTGGTTAGTCACTGGAATAAACATGCCCTGATGAATTGAATGAAAGCTAGCATATGGGTCTATTTTTGGAATAAACATTTTTAGAGCATATTTCAGTACACCTTAGTTATGCCTTTCTTTAATTAAAAATACTTTGATAAAATGGAAAGGCCAAGTAATATCATAGTGTTAGAAATGAAGGACTCTATTAAGGCCCCTGTGACCCAGAGTGAAGAAATCGATCCCAGGTCACCTAAAGGTGAAATGAATTTTTTTTTTTTTTTTTTTTTTTGAGACGGAGTCTCACTCTGTCGCCCAGGCTGGAGTGCAGTGGCTGGATCTCAGCTCACTGCAAGCTCCGCCTCCCGGGTTTACGCCATTCTCCTGCCTCAGCCTCCCGAGTAGCTGGGACTACAGGCCCCCGCCACCTCGCCTGACTAGTTTTTTGTATTTTTTAGTAGAGACGGGATTTCACTGTGTTAGCCAGGATGGTCTCGATTTCCTGACCTCGTGATCCGCCCGTCTTGGCCTCCCAAAGTGCTGGGATTACAGGCCTGAGCCACCGCGCCCGGCCTGAATTGGTATTTTAAAGAGAGAAATGTAAGTTTCCTGAATTGGTTTTAAAATTCGACATCAGTGATTATAAAATTGGCTTTGATACTATGTCCAGTTAAGGAAGTCAGACTGTGAGTGAAGGCATAAAGAAGACAGGGACAGGGACAGGGAAACAGAGAGAGGGAGAGAGAGGGATCGATTGATCAAAGCACATTCACACATCTCTCCTCAGTGTATCCTCCCAATAGTCCCGTGAAGTTCCGTAATGCAATCTCCATGTAGTGGGTGGAAACTTACTCTTATAACAGCTGCATCAGAATTTGTTTCTGGGAAGGAAGGGTTGGAGTTTAGGAATATACCTACAGAAGAGTCTTGGGGACGGGAGGCAAGGCTCAGAGCAGGTTTTAGAAAGAGGTACTAAGGAGATGGCTGGATTTTACAGCTTAAGAAAGGAACAGCTTTTGGGGAGAGGATGGGAGAGGGAGGTATGGGAGAGGAGGTAAACAGGGGAAGAAAATGGTTTGGGCAACAGGGTCAGGGGAAGACGTGTTACTGCTAGCGAGGGTTGAGGAGGCAAGATGGGGCTTCAGAACAAGGATGTGTGATGTCCAACTTTAAGTCATGGGCATTGATGGGATCTGAAGCTCATATTGCTCCGACTAAAGCCTCAGCTGAAACTTGGAAGTGAACATGAGAATACGACCCCCTCAGAATTATCAGAAATATTGGGGATGGACTTTGGGTTTTCCCACAGGATGGGGAGTAGGGAACAGAGCAAATTTTATTTAAATCTTCAAAGACAGAGTGAACTTGGCTAACATCTAGGTTATAATTAACCAAGGATAACATTAAGACTTGGAGAAAGTAAAGGACCTGGCTCAGGGCAACACAGTGAGTAAGTACCAAGGCTGCAATTTGAACTCAGGTCTCTTGACCCCAGACTTGTTATTTTACTGTTACCCCTACCATTCTGGTGGGGACAGAGACAGAGACACAGCCCCTTGCAAAGTCAGATCTGAGGCTGGCTGAGATGCAAGTTGGGTATTTTGCATACCTTGCTGGTGTGTTAGGCTGTGTTTTCACAAGCTCAGACTGAAAATGGGGATATTAGGAGTTGCTATTTGCCCTAGAGGCACAATGGCAGCAAGAGACATCTCTGAAATAGCACCCTGCTTTTCTCCTGGGAGAATGAGGAGCTTGCCTCAGGCACCCTCACCTTTCCAAAAGGCTTTGCATCCCTGATCTCTCGACTTTCCACAGTGGGAGACTCAGAACTGAGCAACTCAGCCTTTATATAAGTTGTGGGCTCTTACTTGTTTTAAAGTAAAGAAACATCCCTGTATGCACCATACACCAGGTGCCATAGCACATTCATAGGTCTCAGGGGTTAGGATGTGGACACCTTTGGTGGGGCCATGATTCTGGCCACCATACAGCCCTACCCTGTGGCTGGTGTGGAGGATCCCCTGAGCTCTCTAAACAGTATGGTGAGTGTGGCATGACTGCAAGGAGGGCTTCTTTCTGATGTCTGGTCTCCATGGACTCTGGCCTATCCATAAAGACCACAAAGATGGAAAAGATCTTGTCAATGCTGTTGGATGTGGTTGAAAATGTTCTTTCTGCTGCGTCTGAGAAGTGACAGCATGCTTTGCTGGCTGGCGTGGTTCTAGGATTTTACCCCACAAATCTGACCACAGACATTTGGAGTCCTAAAGAGTTAGAAAAATCTGTAAGGTTGAATGCAAAAGTTTGAAAGTCTTTATTTTGAGCCCTCATTGATCATAATTACCTTTGAACAGCAACCACTGCAGAGAATGAAAGAATATTTGGGGCTGATTGAGTGAAGTAGTGTAAGATTCTGAGCAGGGGCAGATTTGGCCAGCAGTGTGGGGAAAAAAAAAAAAAAAAAAAAGGCCCTGTGAGAGATCACACTGTCTTCTTATTTTGCTGCAACTTACAGGTAGCCCTGCCCAATCCCCAAAATACGGCCTTATGGTTCCCAGGCAAACCACAGGAGGTGGCATTGGTCCTCTCAGGAATGACCTAGCAATGCTGAGGTCCTAAGGCGGACCTGTCCATGTTACCAGGCTGGGCTAGCTTGGAGGCTGCCTTGGCATGAGCATGCAGGCAGACAGATGCTGATGCCACTTCAAAGAACCGCCCCTCCAGGTGCCGAGGGCGGCTTTTCTGGTGCTCATGCTGTGTCATTGTTTATTTTCATAAGGCTCCCAGCTGCTGCGGTGATGATATTTATATCAATAAGTGCTCTATTCATCTGCCGGTTTCAGGGAATGCTTGCCAGCTGCATATGGCAGCCAACCTCAGGGTACTTCTGAGCCTGATGTTTTTGCATTTAGAATATACCAACATCTGGGCCTGAAAGATTCTTCATTCACCCAGGACCTACCCTGAAAGGGGGAGCTATAGCCAATGACCTTGATCTTTGTTTCAAGGTTTTATATGTCCCAAAGTGAAGTTCTTTGAAAGTCGTCCTCTGTGCCTGAGCTCTGGTTTTGCAGAAAGGGATGTTGAAAAAGAGAAGAGCAAACAGTGTTTTGCAGGCCAGACTTCACACCCAGGCTCATGAGCTGAGTTCACTGTTTTATTTCTTCAGCCAAAAGCATAGGGTGGTGATGCCTTTGGACTCCAAAACTCCGCAGGGAATGTTCCAGAACTGTTTTATGAGAATTCATTCATTTTTTATAGTTATCTCAGTTTCTAACCTTCTATTGCTCAGGCCCCAATCCTTGGAATTATCCTTCATTCCTCTTTTTTTTTTTTTTTTTTTGACAGGGTCTTACTTTGTCACCCTAGGCTAGAGTGCAGTGGTGTGATCACAGCTGTCTGCAGCTTTGATCTCCTAGGCTCAAGTAATCCTGCCTCAGCCTCCCAAGTAGCTAGGATTACAGGCATGGAGCACCATGCCCAGTTCATTTAAAATTATTTTGTAGGGCTGGGCGCAGTGGCTCATGCCTGTAATCCCAGCACTTTGGGAGGCCAAGATCAGCAGATCACCTGAGGTCAGGAGATTGAGACCAGTCTGGCCAACATTGTGAAACCCCATCTCTACTAAAAATACAAAAATTATCTGGCTGTGGTGGCTCACGTCTGTAATCCCAGCTACTTGGGAGGCTGAGGCAGGAGAATTGCTTCAACCCAGGAGGTGGCAGTGAGTTGAGATCGCACCACTGTACTCCAGCCTGGGCAACAGAGTGAGACTCCGTCTCAAAAAAAAAAAAAAAATTATTTTGTAGAGACAGGGTGTTACTGTGTTGTCCAGGATGGTCTTTTACTTGTGGTCTCAAGTGATAAGTGCTAAGTAAGATTACAGGCACGCCTGGTCCTTGATTCCTCTTTCTCTCTCTTATTCCATAGTCAATCTATCTGGGTGTGTTGTTGGCTTTACCTTCAGAATCCACTCCATTGCTACCTTCTGGTTCAACCAACCTCACCTGCCACCTGCATTATCACAGTAGTCTCTTGTCTGTTCTCTCTGCTTCCATTTCAGAAACCACTCTTCCCCATCCTTGCACCAACAATCTATTCTCAACACAGCAGCCAGAGGGATGCTTTTATTAAAAAAGGCAAATTATGTTGCTCCTCTGCTTCAAACATGTGCATGGCTCTCTGTTTCTCTGAGAATGAAAGCCCAAGTTCTTCTATGTCTTCCATGGCCCTCTGACTTCACCTTCCGCTGCTTTCCCCACCGTTGTGCTGCTTTGCCACTGCTCTGCCCATGGCCTTTGTGCTATTCCTCAAGGGCACCAGGTGCATGCCTGCCCTGCAGCCTGGGTGCAGGTGTTCCCTCTGCCTGCGATGCCCCCTGAGAGTCACATGGCTCACTCTCTCACCTCCTTCAGGTCTGTGTTCAAATGTTTTCTTCTCCATAGGGCCCACCTTGACAATCCTATTGCAGTGACATCCTATGTCCCAGATCCACCATTCTGATCTTTACTACCCTGTCCTCTTACCTTTTTCCAAACACTCGTGTCACCTTCTAACTTATAATTGAGTACATTAGAGAGTGTGTGTTGCTTATTATCTGTCTCCCCCTTTAGAATAGAAGTTGCATGAGAGATGAGAATTTTTTTTATGCCTCTCTTTGTCTGTGTTGCTCAGTGATGCATTCCAAGCACCTAGAATAGCTTCCAGCAAATAGCAGATGCCCAACAAATATGGGTTGCCTGAATCAATGTGAATCAATGGACTCTCTCCGGAACATCTCTCACAGGCACATCCCAAGGTGCACTCAATTTCATCCCCTGCTCATCTGCTCTTCTCGCTGCCTTCCCCCACCTTCCTGCCTTTCATATTTTCACCAGTTATATCTCCGGATGCCTAATTGCCCAGACTCAACATCCTGCCATTTTCTGCAACTTTCCTTCTCATTCACCTCCCACCTGCACCCTCTCCCTAAACCTTGTGGACTTAAGTCTGGAAATGTTTTCATGATCCATTCCAATCCTCTCACCTCCTGGCCACTTCTGCAGTTCAGATAACTACCTTTATTTTCTGCATATTTGCAACATTCTCCTCCCCGGTCTCCTGGTTTGCATGTCTTTCCTCCAGCTTGTTACCTGCACTGATCCCCAGACCTGGCTTTCTTTTTATTCTTACCTTTTTTTTTTGCGTTTTTTAAATTTATTTTTTAAGAGATGGGGTCAGCCAGATGCGGTGGCTCACGCCTGTAATCCCAGCACTTTGGGAGGCCGAGGTAGGTGGAACACTTGTGATCAAGAGTTCGAGACCAGCCTGGCCAATATGGTGAAACTCCGTCTCTACTAAAAATACAAAAATTTGCCAGGCATGTTGGCACATGCCTGTAATCCCAGCTACATGGGAGGCTGAGGCATGAGAATCGCTCAAACCTGGGAGGCAGAGGTTGCAGTCAGCCAAGATTGCACCACTGCACTCCAGTCAGGATGACAGAGTAAGAGTCAGTCTCGAAAAAAAAAAAAAAAAAAGGGAGATGGGTTCTTGCACTGTCACCCAGGCTGGAATGCAGTGGCGGGATCATAGTTCACTTTAGCCTTGCAGTGCCCAAGCAATCCTCCTGCCTCAGCCTCCTGAGTAACCGGGACTGTAGACACACAGCACCATGCTTGGCTAAATTTTTTTTTTTTTTTTGTAGAGACAGGGTCTCATGGTGTTGCCCAGGCTGGGCATGAACTCCTGGCCTCAAGCAGGCCTCCTGCCTTGGCCTCCCATAGTGCTGGGATTACAGGCATAAGCCACCATGCCCAGCCTCTAGACCCAGCTTTCTAACAGGAACCCTGGCTGTGTTATACCACTGTTGACTCTCCAGTGTTTCACCTTCCTGCACAGAAAGTATTTCTAACTGTGCTACTCCAAACTCCAGCGGTCCCATAAAGGACCAGGGGCACCAGGAGAAAATGAGAGAGCAGTGTTGGTGGAACCCCAGCCTCTGCCTATTGCTTCACCATGAGCAGCTCTTGGTCATTGCTGTTTCATACATTGGGCTTGCATGAAAGCTTTTATTCATAGAAAGGATTCTGTTGCTTAACAAAGGAAAAGTCTGATGCTTGCTATGCTGCCAACCAAGATCCAAGCTCCTTAGCCTGGCACAGGGACCTCTCTGCAAGCTGGGCTCTGCTACATTTTTCAGCCTCACTACATTTGTCTCCTCCTGATATTCCCTTAAGCCCCAGCCACACTGGAACATAAACTGTTCTGCAAATAAGTCTACGTATATTCTTCCCCTGCCTCACCTTTGCCTGTGCTGTTCCCTCTGCCTGAAATGCCTTTTCCCAGTGAGTTCAGCCTCCATATACCTAAAGCTCCTATGCCTTCTTCAAGGCCAAAGTTATCTTCTTTTTGAAGTCTTCCCTAACCCTCTGGGCAGAATTAATTGCTCCCTGCTCCTGGCCAACACAGCACTTCGCTGCTGACCTGTATTATAACACAGCCACACGAGGTTGGGACAATTTGCTCATCTGTCTCTGGAGCAAGACCGTGAGCTTTTGCAGGGCTGAAACTATAGCTCGGGTCTGTTTAAAAATTTTTTAAATTCCCATCCAAGGCCTGCACAAGGCCAGCGCTCACACAGGAATGCGATGTTACTTTAAGTTTTATTCAAGGCAGTGAAAGGATAGATTTTTAAAAATCTGAAGGACCATTCTCACCTCTTCCACCCTAGAATGGCTGCCCTGGCATAGAGGTGCATTCACTGCCTTGAAGAAATCCAGAAACTGTCCCAAGATACATGTCCTGTGTCCTGAATATGGGGATATGCTATAGGCATGTGATACTAGGAGCTATCAGATCAGAGGGGCTAAGGCAGGAAGCCTGCCAGGACACGAAGGTCAATTGTGAGGAACTGGGGCTTGGTGAGGTGGTCAGTGGGTAAAGTGTCCAAGGTTCAAGTCCCAGGCTCTGTCTGCACAGGCTGCATTGCAGAAGGGGAAGGGAGGTGAGTGTGGCTGGGCATCTGGGTATTATTCAGGGCTGCAGGTGCTCAGTGCTGGGGGAGGCAGCCTCCTGGCTCTGCAAGATCTGTGTGCTTTGGAGCAAGACAATAATCAATGCTTGTGAGATGGAGCAACAGAGTCTGGTCCCGGGCGGGGAGCTGGACAAAGCCCATAGGCAAGGGGAGTCTTTGCTGGAGGTCTGGGGGGCAACAGGACCCTCTGTAAGCAGCAGAATGGCTTTTGCCTGATGCTCATGGCCAGACAGAGCTTATTACAGGACAGCTAGCTGGGGCAGATGTGGCAGGCACTGGCTGTTAAGGGCTCTCCCTCCAGGTTTAGAGTATGGCCCCCCTGACCCACCTAGGGCTTGGCTCAGCCTCCTCCTACCTGGGCAGTGTCCATCTCATTCAGCATCACCACAGAGGAGCAGTTGTAATCAAACACCAGCCTCCAGAAGTCTGCCACGGTGTTGGGTAGAGGGTGCTGGGTGACCACGAAGGCGGCAGGTTGCTTGTGGCTCTGACAAAGGAATGACACAGGCTTTGTAAATTACACATCCATCAGCGATATTCTGATGATGATGAGGCCCGGACTGAGGCCAGAGGCTCCCGAGCCTGCCAAATAGATGATACAAAGCACCTGCCTGTTCTTTTATCTCTCCATGCCCTGGCGGCAAAGGGGACCTTCTCATAATGAACACATTCTCCTCCAAACTAAGACATTTCATTAGGAAAGTGTCACTGGGATGGGATTATCCAAATAAATTATTTATGCCTTGAAGCTCAGCAAATAATCATAATTACAATATGAAATGAAAGATTTCAGATGCAGATTTGTTGCTCTGCTGGTCAAGACACCTCTTGGGATATAAGGGATTGGCCGTATCTCTGTGCCCATGATGCTGGGGGAGGTTTTGGGCCGGCTTGAGGCAGAGATTCTCCCAAAGGGGCAGGCTCCTTTCTGCCTCCAGGCTGGAATGAGGGGCTGAGCTGGCCTGACAAGGTGGGCACTGTGTCCTGTGAGTCAGTGGGGCAGTGGAAAGTACACATGTATTAAGTCAGGTCGACCTGGGGTTCAAGTACAGCTTTACCACTTGTAAGTTATGAGTCATCCATCTGTCCATCCATTCACCCATTTATCCATCCATTCATTCATTCAGACCTCATTTGTAGAGTGCTGTTTTTTTTTTTTTTTTTTTTTTTTTTTTTGGCAGAGTGGGTGCTAAGTACTGGCAAGTTATTAGATGATTCCAAAGCTCATGTTCTTCACCTGGAAAACGGAAATCATAAATCCAAAGGAATGATGTCACACAGATTGAATGAGATTTGCGTGTGAAGAGGCCAGCAAACAAGAGCGGGAATGTAAGCCTACTGGCAGGGCAGAAACACCCCTGACTTTGTTTTACGTCCTTGGCACTGGTATTATTGCTGGCACATGCTAGACAGTGCCACTCCAGTGAATAAGACAATAAATTCAGTCCCATGTTGCAGATAGGGAAACAGAGGCCCAGAGAAAATGGCCTGGGGGGTCTGGCAGCTTCAACCAGGGCCCTGTTTTCCCCCCACCCTGAAGTCATGTGTTTGAAAAGACTGGGGAGATTCTCCATTTAATCAGTGGCTCATGCGCTCGATATGTTTTCTCAAGAGATGGTTTCTGTGGGAGTCACAGCTGTTTTCAGTGGAGTTACAAGTGAGAGGAAAGAAGGCAAAGACCCTGGAAAAAGCAGGACAAAGCCTTGCAAACATGGATGTCGTGCATGCATTGTCGGGGGGCGAGGGTTCTTCCGAGGGTGGTCTCCTGGCCAGTAGAATTTTCAGAAGAGGGGTCTGGGTGGACAGAGGCAAATAATTTATTTTCCAAAAGCCAAACTCTCTAGCTGTAGACGGCATCGTCTTTGAGCCATTTCCAGACATGGGAAAACATTGAGGCTTTGAGAGTTAACAGACTTGGAGCTCCAATCCTTGGCTCCCATTTCTGAGCTAGTTGACCTTGAACAAGTGATGAAAATACTCTGACCCTGAGGACCTCATCAGAAAATGGGGATGAGAACACCCACATGCAAAATGGGACAGTGCGAGTCCAGGGCCCGACACGGTGCCCAGCACTCAGTGAATGTTAGTTTTCTTTTCTTTTTCCCTGTCTCTGTGATAAATGCTCTATTAGGCCAGCATGCCTGACAAAGCCTTATCTGAAAATATGTTCGAGATCCGTGCTCCTGCCGGGTTTCAGGGATCAGCCGGCAATCCATTTCATGGATAACATCATCCTTTACCAGGGGAAACATTAAAAATTAACCCAGAGGACTTCATATTTTTCTGCTAGGAGCAAAGCTGCTATGGTTACCAGATAATGCACCGACTGAGCTGGAATACAGATAAGGACTTTTTTTTTTTTTTTTTTTAATATAAGAAAGGCAAAGGCCCCAGTGATGGCTCACAAGAGAAATGGCCTGTGGACAAAGAGAATACAGTCAGCCTCAGAGCTTGGCAGAAGGCGTTTGACTCCAGGCAGTATCTAACCTATTAAGTAGAGGCCAGGAGCTTGTTTGATCTTTGCCTGGATGAGGAAGGCAGGGAGGGGGTGTTGGGAGAAGTGGGAGGCAAAGCTAGGAGGAACTTGGAAGTATGGGTGCACCCCTAGACCCCATTTCTCACCACACTCTCACACACAATGCACACTTACATGCACATACATGTAATACTCATTGACTTTAGAAGGCTCTACGCTAATGCCAAAGGTCTTCTCTCCACCTCTAGCTACTTGATATGACCAAGCCAAGACTCCCTGATTCTTACAGAGGATATGGGCACCCTGTGGGCAGACGCCAGGGCAGGCCACTAGAGAGCTGCGACAGGCATTGACCTTGCTGCCTCTAACATCCAGGCCCTTGGGGAGAAACTTGGAGGATTAGAGGTCAGAGAAGTTGTTGGCCTTGACCTCAGGTGAGAGCATCCCATGTTTCTGTCTATCCTGGGTGAGATAGGAGGGCCACAGGTAGATGGATGTGAACTCAGATGGGCTGGGGAGGGGAAGCTGGAAGAGCCCATGATAATCGGGCAATGGTATTCTTGGTTTTGAGCCTCAAGAGGTGAGATGTTTGCATCTTATTAGATCCAGCAAATTGCGGGGAGGCTCAAGAAATAAGTTCCAGGGTGTTAAGGAGCTCTATGTGTGGGCTGTGCCACTAGCTCCCTGGGTGAAATTGAGCAAGTCTCTTTCTCTCTCTGGCCTCCATTTTCTCTGCTGAAAAGTACATGGCTGGGAGTAGATGGTCCATAGTTCCTTCCTGCTGCAAACACCTGTACACCTTGGAGGGGAAGTGATATTCAGACGTATCTGAAAAACACAGGGGAGAAGCCTAGGCTCACTGGGCCGGGAACATGACCCTAATCCCAGAGCCGGGCAGGGTGCAGCCCCTTCCTGGACCTGATGACAAGAAAGCAGGGGGCACTGCCCCTCAAAGGACAGCCAGGAACACGGCCTGCTTCCACCCCATGCTTATTTTACTGCTTCCCACTACTTTCCCAATAACCATTTACTGAGCCCCTACTGTGTGCTATCCTCATTTTTGTCTCTGCACAGGAGTTATCTGGGAACCTTCATGGGAATTACCAGAGGGCAGAACCTGTGTCTGCACTGTCTTGTGTTCCAAGGCCCAGCATAGAGAACACTTGTTTTACTAAACTTCAGGTTGAGAGTCAGCTGTGTGGGGAATGGAAGGGGTTGCTAGGCAGGCCTGTAGCCTTGCCATGGAGTCATGGGAGTCACCTTACACTTCTGGTCTGTTCTTTCTAGGCTCTTTATATGAGAAAAGGAGCCAAGAGCCCAGCTTGTGTCTAGGTTTGGACCAGAGCCTTCAGGGGAACAAAGGTCCTTAGGACCAGTAGATCAGAAGCAGGGAGGCTGGCTGGTGGGGTCAGGGCCCTGAGGTCCAGCCACCTCCACCTCAGGAAGAGTATTTGCTCTAGAATGTCAGCTAGGAGCTTTCTGCCCAGGCTCAGCTTACATCCATCAGTGCCGCATTGATGTAATTGCTGGATTCTCCGTCCACCGAGATGAGGAAGGGCAGGCAGCGGTCCAGAGGCAGCACGTCCATGCTTCGATTCTTATCATGGTTCCGGGGCAGGAGCCCAATGCTGCAGTCCTCGGGCCTCACACGGGGTGTCACAATGTTGAGGGTCTGTGGGGCACAAAGGTGAATAGATAGGCCTTGATCATACGGCTGCCCCGAGCAAAAGAGACAGTGATGTTCCAACTCAGCCTAACTTGCCTATTTCTACCCTCCAAGTGCAGCCCCACTGTCCCTTTCCCAGGACCCATTTCTCTTCCATGGTGATGTTCTGTCCTCTCCTGCTCACTGCTACAGGGTGCATGAGCTGTGTGACACCTTCAAAACGCTAAGGCTGCAGAAGCAGCGCATGCACACAGAGGCTCAGACACAGTCTCGTGGTACCTGCCAACCAGAGGAACTAAGTGGTTCAGCTCAGCCAGTGCTGCATTAAAGGGTGGGCCAGCCAGGAGGGTGTACAGAGGGGCGGGGGTAGGAAATCCCTACTGAGGGCTAAACATCACTTGCATTGTCATGGAATGGGGGAAATGATTTACCAGCACTCTTCTCAGAGAGAAAGCTGTCTGAGTATGGAAGGAGGCCTAGATGAACTGCTCAGGATAGATGAGAGACCCCCGAAGGGCAAACCCTAATATGTCTGGGAAATTGCTGTGTTTGGGTTCTGGTTTGAGGCCAGAGCTGAACTGCTGTATCCAATGGACTAGATGTTACATGAAATGACTAGAGTTCTGTACCCTCCATCCTTCCGTCATTCAGCCCTCTGTCTCTAATTCAAATCAATAATGGTTATTTGTTTTAGGGATTGCTAAGGTATTGGCCTGCCTGGGATATCTGCCCGTGGAACAATGGGCCTGGCATTTGCCCACTGACTTGAAGCAAGACCTGGAGCTTCCTTGCTTTCTCATACCTTGTTCTCAGCTCCTATTGCCCAGGTGTAATCCTGACACTGATCTTGCGATAAAGGGCTGGACTCCGGCTTTACCTTACTTAGTGATTCATGTCCAGGCTTCTTAGACCAATCAATGTTGCCACAGCGCTGACTATACGGGCTTCCAGGTGAGGATCTTATTTATTTTTTATTATACTTTAATTTCTAGAGTACATGTGCACAACGTGCAGGTTTGTTACATATGTATACATGTGCCATGTTGGTGTGCTGCACCCATTAACTCATCATTTACATTAGGTATAGCTCCTAATGCTATTTTCTTTTTTTTTTTTTTTAAGATGGAGTCTCACTCTGTTGCCCAGGCTGTAGTGCAGTGGCACGATCTCGGCTCACTGCAACCTCTGCCTCCCAGGTTCAAGCAAGTCTCCTGCCTCAGCCTCCTGAGTACCTGGGATTACAGGAGCATGCCACCATGCCTGGCTAATTTGTTTTGTATTTTTAGTAGAGACAGGGTTTCACCATGTTGGTCAGACTGCAGACCACACTTTTAGCAGTAATAGTCTACTGAAAAAATACTGAGAGGACCTGAGTCCCTCCATGGATGAAGGAGCATGAAATTCACACCTGTTTGTATAAATTTGTCTCCATTCACAACTTGGACTAGAACTGAATAAGACTTCAGTTAAAAAACATATTCACAGCTAAAGACAAGCACCAGCAATCCCTGAGTGCGTCGTTGCTCATGGCTGTGCATTTTGTGTTCTGGAATGGATTCTGCAGCTTCCTAGAGGAGCAGACACTGAAAGTGCATAGACATATCAGTTGTCCCAAAGAAAACCCCACAAATGTGCACAGAGCCACTGAAGTTGGTTGGGTTACTATTACGAACTAAATGTTTTCATCCCTCCCAAAAATCCATGTCGTAATCTTAGCCCCCAATGTGATGGTATTAGGAGGTTGGGACTTCGGAAGATGTTTAGGTCATGAACATAGAACCCTCATGAACATGGGATTACTGCTCTTATAAGAAGAAACATGCAGGGCTGGGTGTGGTGGCTCATGCCTGTAATCCCAATAATTTGGGAGACCAAGGTGGGAGGATTGCTTGAACCCAGGATTTGAAGACCATCCTGGGCAACGTAGTGAGATCTTATCTCTATAAAAAATAAAAAAAGAAGAAACATGAGAGCTTGCTGCTTCTGCTTTCCACCATGTGAATATGCAGTGAGAAGATGGCTATCTGAAAGACAGGAAGTGAGCCCTCCCCAGACACTGGATTTACTGGAAGCTTGATATTGGACTTCTCAGCCTCCAGAAATGTAATAAATAAATGTTTGTCATTTAAACCACCGAATCTACGGAAATTTGTTATAACAACCCAAACTGACTAAGATGGTCACCGAGCCTGGGATTTGCTCATACCTGAAATTCATCTTTGATTTGGCTGGAGTTCGTCTGGGGGTCCAGCCTGCTGATATTGTAGTAGAGAGAACGGAACTCACACACAGGGATGGCAGTGTTGCCACAGAGGCACGCTTCCAGGATGGCGTCGTGCACAAACACGTATTGCTCCTGCAAAGTCAGAAGAGAGGGAATGGGGTGCCAGGTTAGAACAGTGGCCTGGGAATTTGTGGTCCACATTTAGTATTGTGGCTATGAAGGATAGACACTTGTCAATATATTGTAGAATCCTTACTTTTTATACTGTAACCCAAAGGACCAACTTTCCACGTTTCCTAATGATC
This sequence comes from Papio anubis, assembly GCF_008728515.1. Taxonomy (NCBI): domain Eukaryota; kingdom Metazoa; phylum Chordata; class Mammalia; order Primates; family Cercopithecidae; genus Papio; species Papio anubis. Next base: position 69,321,349 of record NC_044991.1, read on the forward strand.
ACCTGAACTATGGTGGGTCTTGTTTCTTACAGAAGATGTAATAGCATAGTCACTGATAAAATGAGAAACTTCTAGACATGCTGTAGCAGGTGCTCTTTGTGTCCAGCCCATGTCCCTTCAGCTTTCACCTTTACCTAAGGAAGGCTGCTTGCTGCAAACACCTGTGATTCTCTGCTGAAGGCAGAGAGGATACTTGGGCTGTATGGAAAGTAACTCTCAAGCAGAGACAGATAGAGAGTTGAGGACGGAAATCTAAGTTCCTTCTTCCTTTAGGTGGAATCACTTGGACACGCATGTGTCTCAGAGTTCCCAGCAGAATTGGGTTCCAGTTGTCTACAGTGTTGAACAGCTTGTTAAAGTAGCCTTTGTTTCCTTCCCTGCTCTGCCTCACTTTCCCATTCACCAGCCAGTGTGTCTTGGGATTACCTTCCAAGCAAATTATTTGCCCGCAAATCTTTGTCTCACAATCTGCTCCTAAAACATGTGTCATGTCTTCTCCTATCTCAATTATTTGTACCTGCTGTTCTCTCCTCCTGAAACTCCACTCCCTCTTTTCCATACCTTTAATGTTTCATTCTTTCTGGAAGGCCATCTGTTAATCCACCAGGCAGAAGTTGGTGTCACTTCTAGGCCCTACATAAATGTTTGTTGAGTGACCTTTTCTGCAGAACTTGGTCAGTTTCTCTATAAAGTGTGCTTTTCCAGATGCAACGTGATGCATCTGCATTTGAATATGTCTGTCTCCTCATCTGTCTGACTACAACCGGCAAGCCTGCCTTCTGCATGCATGAACCTGGGAATAGATAAAGCAGCCCTCTTGGCTTTAGTGCTAGAAGCCTGAAGACTGGCCTGTGTGAATTAGCTCAGAGCCTATGTGTGTAAACCAATCAGTGGTGGTATTCACTGCAGAGTCAGAAGGGCTGGCTGTACCAAAGCCATGGGTCACTTCCCTTTGCAGGATTGATGATGTACACAGTTCCTTATCTGTCCCAGCTCTGACTGCCCAAGCACCCAGAGCCTTCACTAGAACAGAAGATGGGCTCATTAAGGGAATGATAAGCCAAGGCACAGAGTGGGATAGGCAGAAAAGGCTGCTTAGTGAGAGTGTGGTTCTGGCAAAAAAGCAGAGGCCTTTGGGGTCACATGGACCCAAGTTCTCCCACAGTCTGGTATGTGAGGTCTTAGGGACACAATTTCTTAGTTTCTTCTTCATTGATAAATTGGAGATAATACTAGGAGCTACACCACAGCTGTTTTGGAGGAGTAGAAACACTACCGTGACTAGAAAGAATGTATGCTGCCTGGCTCACAGTAGGTACACAACAATAAAGATTAATTCCTTTTAGTACTCTTAGGTAACTGCACAGAGAAGTGTTGAAGGTCTGCTTCTCCCTTGAGGGCAGGGGCTGTGTCTTTCTCTATCACTTCACCCAAGGCAAGAATGCTATTCAAATAATCCCCGAAATTTGTCATTCTGTCCTTGCTTGGATGGCCTGAGAGATGGAGAACTCGCCACCATTCTTCATTGGTGGAATTCCCTGCACTGTAGACCTCCAGGGTTGGCTGGGGCACCCTAGCTTCCACAGTAGTCTCTCCATAGTAAGCCACGAGTCTACTCCCTCCCGCTTCTTTCACACCCTTTCCATAGGTTGCCCCTACCTATGGGTCTCTCAGTTCTATCATGTTTCTCCTTGGTCAGGGCTACAGGTGGCCAACGGTCTTGGTCCCTTAGGACTCACCTCTGTCTGTACCAGGTTGACCCTCTGGGCCCGGAGCTCACGCACGCAGTTGAAGATGTCCACCACCCCTTCATTCTCGGCCATGTCAAGCATGGTGTCAATGGCAATGAAGCAGCCAGTCCGCCCAGCCCCGGCACTGGAAGAGAGGTATGGATCTTTGTTAAGGATCTTTGCAGGGGGACCTGCCCTGGGGAGGCCCCTAGCATTCAGCCCTATCCCCAAGGGTCCTGCTGAGAGGCCATATACAGCAGAAGTCAGACAGAACTGTCTGAATCCCAGCGTTCCTGGGGGATCTTGAGTAAGCATCTAAACTTAGACTAAGCCCCAGCAGTCTCCTTTGTAAAATGAGAGAGTAGTGCTGGTCTCCGAGGGCTATTTTATCAGGACTGACTTATTTTAATGTAGTCATTTAGCAAAGGTTTATTCAGGGCTTACAAAATGCCATTGTTCTACGTGCTTTATAAATGTTACCTATAGATTTCCCTGTGAGGTTAAGAAGTTTCTCATCCCATTTCACAGGTGAGAAAACATGCATAGAGGGCTTACCTTGCCTGACCGAGGTCACACAGCTGGCAAGTGGTAGAGCTGGAACTTTTACCCCAGCAGTCTGGCTCTAGATTATGTGTTCCCACATTTCCTTTCTTAATATGCATAGTTTGTAATGCATGCGCAAACCACACATATACATGCCGTTTCCTTGTCTGATGGATAAAATAATACATCTATATAGCATAAAACACCTAGCATGGTTCCTGGCATGCTGGAGATGTCTCATAGACATGTCTTTCCTATTTTCTACCCTTTTCTCCTCTTTTTTCTTCTTCAGCAAATGGGTTGATGGATGGAAGCAGAGAAGGAGAGGAGAGAGAACAGAGGGGAGGTGAATGATAGGACAGAAACTAGAGTTCTCCGAGCTGCGCCCAAGATGGAGAGTGGTTGGTGGAGCACAATGTTCAAAGGCCAGCATCTGGCTCCACCTGCGGCTGTTTTCCCAGGATCATGAAGCAAGAGCGTCATGAAACTGGAGCAGCTGACCGTCCGGAGACCCTTGTCAGGGATCAAGTTTCCGAAGCAAGAGCGTTATGAAACTGGAGCAACTGACCGTCCGGAGACCCTTGTCAGGAATCAAATTTCCAAATACATACTTGATTTCTGGTCACTAGTGGCTTCTTTAGGAGAACCTTAGACCAAGTACAAAATAGCAGAGGAACTCAACGAGACTCTATGGGCCTTGGCCAGCCCTTTCTAGATGAGTGCTGGGCTCTGAAACATCAGTGCCGACCAAGAGGTACATAAGACATGTGCCTCACACACGTGCAGTTTTGGATGGGAAGGCCGGGCAGCCTGTCAAGGAGGCCCCCTTCCACTACGTTTTCACATCTTGCATTTCTCATGGAAACAAGCGTCTTTGTCTAACAATGTGGATGTCAAAAGAAACACAAAGAGGAAGAGAGATGGAACAAAACAAAAAAGCAATATTGGCTGATTATAAATCCAAGGAGCACAGGCCAGCGCGGACCACTACCTACAACAATTTGGAAAGTACACCCATCGGAAGCAGAGTCTTCATTCATGAGAAAATTTCATGGTTTAAGTTTGCTTCAGAACCTACTCCCCAAAATCCAGATGCGGTGACTCAAGAGACTTGGCCTCTGTGTCTGGGAGGGAGTATAGGGGGTCCCTCATGTGTTTTTTCTTCAATGTTCATATTCAGCATGCTTTAGTATAAAGAACCAGCCCAGTTTGGTTCTGAATTTTGGAACTATCAGTGGTGACCAAGTTGCCTAGTGTCCGTTAGCTTCAGACTTCTGATGCATTTAACATACCTCCCTGCAGGGTCCTTGTGAAGACAGAGCTGTGTTTATTTCATGGTCACATAGTAATCAAACACAGGGTCTTTGAAGAGACCCCTAGGATTAAATCCTGGCTCTATTACTTACTAGCTGCGTGACCTTGGGCAAATGACTTAACCTCTCTGGGTTTCAATACTCATCTATAAAATGATGTTAATAATTAATAGATCTACCTCACAGCATTAATAGCCTAATATGTATAAATTGCATGGAATTACAATTAAAATGCATAATGCATACACATTGCTTTGTGCCTGGATACATAATAATTTCTCAATAAAAGTCTTAGTAGACTCTCATAATGGCTATTATATTCAACAAATATTTATTGAAAATGTAAGATGCAGTAGATGCTGGGATTAGGAGTGGGAATATGAAAACATTGTTCCTTTCCTGAAGGATTAATAATCTGGGGAGGGGGAGAAGACATTAAGAGGCAGAGAATAATGATACATTAGAGTGCTCACTACATGTCAGGCATTCTCTCTTAGGCACTTAGTACACTTAGCCAACCCATTTGTTAATAATTTTCAGAACAGACCCAGGAGTGGGTACCACTCTGCTCACATGCATTAAGATGACTTGCTATGGAGATACGTAAGGCCTTAGAGCCATCATGCGCAGAGGGCCTGATAAACATTTGCCATTGTCTTTCTTTCTCCCTAACTCTTGATCTGGGTGCTCTTTGGGATATAGAGATGGGGGGATTAATGATCTATTGCCCTTCGATTGCTGTGAGATATAAAGCAGAGAATACATGCAAAACACTTAGAGAGTCCAGAATTACCTCCTCATCCTCACTTGCCTTATCTGTGAAATGGTGTTGTGTAGCTACTATTGCTGGGAAGATAAATGGATGCTGTATGAGGATGGGGCTGGCTCTGAGACATCTACAGCTTATAGAGTCTTCCGTGGTCTCTTGACTGACACAAACTGCCAGGGAAGGGATGTGATAACTCAAGCATCCAAGGTCTGAAAAGATGGGCTGGCCCAAGGTCATAGTGGAAGAGAGAGGCAATGGGAAGGAGGGGGATGCCAGCTGGCTGGGCTTCGGGTCAGGAAGGCCATCCTCCTCCAATTCTGGACACCTTTGACATGATACTTCATCTCCATTTGGGAGGATTCGAAGACGTGCCACTCATTCTCAATGTGACTTTCTAGGTCAGAGCTGAAAATCTCTCTTCTCCATAATAAGGTAAAACCTGGTGCTGTCCATTTCTCTCTATGAGGGACCCTGCAGGCTGGCAACTGATTTTGAAAATAATAGAAATGAAAAGTAGCATGCTTCCACCAAGGCACCCTGCTGCCATGTCAAGGAGCTGAGGGCGAGTGTCTGGAGAAAAGCAGGTGAAATATTCCCACTCTGTGTTTACCTTCTCAGCACTTGAGTTTTTGTATATGTAAAATGGGAATGATAATAATGCCCACCTCTCAAGACTGGATGAGAAGTAAATTAAATAATGTGGGTAAAGTGCACATGACAGACCCAGCAGACGCTGCCAGTGTTCAGCCTGCCTCCCTGGTGACCTCACTGTTTTCAGACAACAACAACAACAATGGCCACTACTGCTCTTCCTCTTGTTAGTTGACCTTGCGACCAAGTCTCATCAGAAAGCATGGGGCATGGGGGACACAGGAAGAGGAGTCTCTAAGAGTAAAGCCACTAGAAAAGATAGCATGTCCCTCCCAAGAAAGCTGAGGTGCAGAGGCACTCTAGGGTAGTTGGAGGAAATTTTTTTTTTTTTTTTTTTTTGAGACAGTCTCACTCTGTCACCCAGGCTAGAGTGCAGTGGCGCGATCTTGGCTCACTGCAACCTCCCCTCCTGGGTTCAAGCAATTCTCCTGCCTCAGCCTCCCAAGTAGCTGGGATTACAGGTGTGTGCCACCACACCCAGCTAATTTTTTGCATCTTTAGTAGAGACAGAGTTTCACCATGTTGGCCAGGCTGGTCTCGAACTCCTGACCTCATGATCTGCCCGCCTCGGCCTCCCAAGGTGAGGGACCTTTGACTTACCTGCAGTGGACCACTATGGGCCCTGCTTCTGGGGGGTTGAGGAACTTGACCTGGCGGACGAAGCCCAGAAGGCCAGTGGCGTAGCAGGGAACGCCGTGGTCAGGCCAGCTGGTGAAGTGGAAGAGGCGGAGCTCCCGGATCTCATGGTAGCCTTTCTGAGGAAAGAACAGGCCTCTGTTCTTCCAGCTGCTGCCCTCACATACCCAGCCCAGCAACACATGGAGCCACAGCTGCTGCACCGAGGAACCTCCAGCAGGGACAGGGCCCTCACAGTGTTAATAGGTGTTACTGCATAGAGCCATTCTGTGATCAGTTACATTTGGGAAACATGGGATTGTTACAATGAAACTGATGGCTTTATTACAGGACTTCTCAGAGTCTTGAGTGTGCTCAAACACACTCTGAATGCCTAGGGGGCCACAGAGCACCCTAGGAGACCTCCTTTTGTTTGCCTAGGGGATGGTCTTTGACAAGTGTTTCATAGGAGGTGTATCGAGTAGAACGGATTTAAAGAAATGTTGGCCTTAACGACCAAGTCCAAATTATTTCCAGTGGAATCTGAGGCTTTCAGTGATTGAGGTCTGATGTTCTGTCATGTTCCAGCCTTGACTATGATAGTCTGTGTGACTTTCAAAATGTATATAACTTAGTCAATTTCTTTATTAATTAGATTCTTACTTAGAATGATTAGATAAGATACGAAACAAACAAAAGCAGAGCTTCTCTGATTGATCGAGACAGAGTGGGGCCTAGAACTCTGAGCGGTTCTCCTCCCTTTTCACATTCCTTCACCCCTCACAGACATACACTCCAGTCCCAACAGTGGTTTTCTGACTATTCCAAGGTCAGATCACACTTCTAAGCCTTTGCTTAGACAGGTCCTGCTACCTACTATTTTTCTGCTTAGCAATCTCCTGCAGATACCCAGAGAGCACTGAATAGGAAGAGTCTGTTTGATTTTTCATTCCTTCAGTTAAAAATCATTTACCAAGTGTGACCATTGCCCAGCCTTGTGCTAGGTACTAGGAAGGTGAGAATAAAAGCCATAGCTCCTATCCCTGGAACAGCTTATGGCCTTGTCGGGGAGGCAGATGCCCAAGTGGGTAATTCTGTTGAAGTGGATAAAGGAGTACCTGCTAACCTGATCTGAGGAGAGGAGAAATCAGAGAAGGCTTTCTGGAGGAGGTGATGCTTGACCTGAATCTTGAAACAAACGAATAGTGAAAATAATAGCTAACATTAACTAAGCATTTACTGTGTGTCAGTCACTCTTCTGAACACTTCAGCATGCTAACTTATTTAATCCTGATATAAATCCCTATATTTTTATCTCCACTTGATGGATCAGGAAACTGAGGCTGAGCAAGGTTAAGTGACACACCCAAGGTCACAGTATAACTCATAAGTTGTAAAGAGATGATGTGAACCCTGGCTGGCTGTCTCCACAGTCTGCACTCTTAATCATTCTAATATACCGATGTGTATTACCCAGTTGACGGGAGAAGAGGAAGGGAATCCAAGGCAAGGGGACAGCATGGGCACGGGCCTGGGGACAGGGCTTAGCATGGCATGTGCAGAGAATCACTAGCAACCCAGGGCAATGCTAGAGGCAAGTGGAAGGCAGGCCATGGGGGACCACAGGCCTGGGGGTGTAGGAGAATAGATGAGAGCTGGATCCCAGAAGTCCCTGAATCTACATTAAAGCCTTTGGACTTTATCTCAAAGGCATTGGGAAGCTACAGGGAGATTACACAGATGGGTCCACACAAGAGGAAGTGCATCATTAGACTTGTATTTTAGGAGGCTGCATCCTGCTACATGAAGGATGGATTCAGGTGGGTGGATCGGGGGTTGCAGAGAGGGCACTATTGGTGCCTACTCAGATCCCCATCACTGGGTCAGTGGACTCATTGCCAGCTGCTCTGAGTCGTGGCTGTACACAGCTCACAGTTACCCTCTTCTGAAGAGGACTGTTCTCAGCTGAACAGGAACGCCCTCCCCGGGGGTGTGGCTGGGTGGGGCAGCATCCTCCAGTGACTGATAGTTGAGGGAGAATGACCAATTGGCTTGCCACTTGCTTAGTCAGCCCAGGACTGAGGGGTTCCCCGGTACGTGGGACTTTCAGTGCTAAAACCAGTAATGTTCTGGGAAAAACAGAAATTTATTTTTACCCTAAGGGGGGCCCCTGAGGCCCCTTTGCTTCAAGGTTGGACCAAGTGTGCAGTACCATTCATGTTCCAGGGCTCTCATGGGTTCAGGTGGAAGCAAGTCTCTGCTGAGGCCACATCCTCACTCAGCTCCCTTCCCCACTCCGTCCTGGCTCTCTCACCGCCTTCCACCTGCAAACTCTCCCTCAATACACGAGCCAGGGCACCTAAACCCCTGCTGCTTCTGGCTCTGCTTCTGGGAAACCCAAACTAACATAGGGGCAGGACTAGAGGCAGACAGTCCTGTTAGGAGGGAGAAACCAGAGGCCCAGATTAAGGCTGTGATGGATGAGCTGAAGTGAGAGAGGAGAAACCTTCAAGAATACTTGGACTTTTTTCACGCCATCCTCCAAATCAATTCAGTCCCAAGAAGCCCTCCTTCGAGCTCTTCCCACCTGTGCTATGATGATTTATCAAGGATCCTCTCTCCCTGATGTGACTGTGCTATCTTCAAGGGCAGACAGCACTCCCTGTTTATTATTTCCAGGTTCCCAGCTCAGGAACCGATTTTGAGCTAAAACCACAGGCGATGTTTGCTGAGTGCCTGCCTGCATGCTGTGGAGAGGCTGGCTAAGCCCAGTTAATCCTCAGAGGCCCTTGGGGTCTTTTAAGGGCATCTCCCTATGAGTAATATCTTCCCTCATGGTTGTTTAAAAGACAAAGAAAATGTAACCCAAGAAAGGACCATAATTCTTCAACATGGTTTGCTAGCTGCAATTCCTCAAGGCCTCCCTGCCCATGTCCCCAGTCACTCATCCCATCCTCGGGCATCCAACACAGATGTGACAGATGAAACTGGTATCCCACCTGGGTCCTTTTCCTTGGGCCTGTGCTCCCAGGCCTCAGCTGCAGGAACTGTTGGTTGCTACTGCCTCCCAGTTGTCCCCTTCTCTGGAGACATGCCCTCAGTTGACAGGGGCTGGCCCATCCTGGAGGTTACCCCTCAGTGGATGGTCCACGGTCAGCAGACTGACTGATGTGGGAGCACAGAGGTCTGGCTTCCTTGCCTTAAGGGGGACACTTCTGTGGCATGGTTTATCCTTGGAGGTTCCCTGTGGATTGCCTCTAGGCTAGACTTCACTGGAGCCTCTGCCCTTGGTTGGTGTCTTTCCTTCCCTCTCCTGCTTCCCACTCTCTTAGGAATTTTTCCTGGAAGAGCTCCCTTGATATACCTTATGTTCCTGAATCCTTGCCTCAGGCTCTGCTTCTAAAAAAACCTGACCTAAGGCAACATCGAAGTCCCAATGGTTTCCTTCCTCCTAGTGCAGGGAGTTCACAGGCTTCCTGACTTTTTCACCCAAGACTGCGGACTCAGATGAAAAAGACCCTGAGACTTTAGGAGTCTGGGGGTTGGAGTGGGAGCTTCTGGGGGCAAACAGTATGTCCTAGGCCACTTTGTATGCTGGAACAGTACTGTGTGCATGCCGGGCTCTAGTCTGAGGCAGAGCAGCCTATTTTGGCCCTTGCAAGGACTTGTCCAAGCCTCAAGGGCACAGCTCTCAAAGCATGTAAGTCCCCAGTGCTTTTGCATCCTCAGGCCTGTGGCCATGTTGTCTACTAAAGTGGCTGGTTTTAGAGGAATGGAACCTGTGGTGTAATGGAAAGAGAAGTGTGTTACAGGGGCCAAGGTGTGATTCCTGGTTCTACCAGCCTTGCAGCTGGGCAACTTTGGACAACTGATTTAAACTCTCTGTGTCTCAGTTTCTTCATCTGCAAAATGGGGATAATAATAGCTCTTACCTTACAGGGTTGCTGGGAGGATTAACTGAGTTACCCTATGCAAAGCATTTAGAAAAGTACCTGGTTCAGTAAGTGCTCAGTAAATGTTAGCTATCATTATGACATAATAGTAATGATAGAATAGCAATGATTATATAATAAGTTATAAATATATGTATTATTATTTGCAATCACATTCTTGCTCACCAAGCTTGTACAGCCCTGGCCTCCTTTTAATGTCTAGATCAGCATTTTTCAACCTCGACACTACTGATGCCTTGGGCTGGAAAATCCTCTGTTGTCGGGGGCTGTCCTGTGCATTGTGGAATATTTATAAGCATCTCTGGCCTCTACCCACTAGGTGCCAGTACCATCCTAACCCTTCTCCCCCGAGTTGTGTCAACCAAAAATGTTGCCAGACATTTACAAATATTCCTTGGGGGATCAAAATGCCCCCAGTTGAGACCACAGGCCTTGAACAGCTTGAGATCATTTTTTTTCCCCCTCCAGACTGCATGTTTTTTCCTTCTGCCTGGGATAGCTCTTCTTTCCTTTCTACCCTGCACTGGTTCCTCCTCCTTCATTCTCTGCCCAAACGCCTCCTCCACTAAGAGGCCCTCTCCCACCACCCCATCCTCCTGTGGATTTCTATCTCCATCCTTTGCATATTCCTGTGTGACTTTTATCACAATGCGTTGTTATTTCATTGATTTGCTTATTGAATTCAGTTTGTCCAGCCTACTAGATGTGGGATCCATGGTAGCAGGATCCATGTCTGCCCTGATTGCTGATCTGTTGCTGGTGCCAAGCATGGGGCTGGACATAGAGCAGACCCTCGGTCACTACGTGTTCTGGATGAACAAAGAAGCCAGCTCTCATGGTGGACCGGCTGCCCACAGCCTCTGGGAAGCTTACCTTCTGGACTGTGAAAGTGCGTATGACATATTCTGCCAGGGGCTCTGTTTCAATCAGGGTGACTTTAATGTCTCCGTAGACCTCCGTGTCATCTGGCCAGTATCGCACACATTTCACCTGTGGCCAAGTGAGAGACAGAGACAGAACAAAGACAACGATGCATAAGCACATGGCTGAGTGTGAGCAGCTGTCTCATCTGGTCGTCCCATTCAAATAAACCCAAGGGTGACTTTGGTGGCATTTCAGTCCACAGGGTTCACAGCTGGCCAGGGATCAGCAAGCTGCACAGGGCTAAGCTCCCTCCCAGAGGCACTGGAGCCATTAGAAATAATTGTAGTACCTTCTCTTGCAAAACTCCTAGTAATTTTCCAATGCATTATCACACTATGTCATCAAATGGAACAAGGTGAGATAGGTGGGTGTTACTAGCCCCACTTTACAGATGAAAATAACACTCAAGTTTAGAGGTTTGGTGACTTTTCCAAGGCCATGTGGCCAGTTTGGGGACTGACTGAGTCCCCTTTCTGCTCTGTCAGGGTGGAGCAGCTGAGTATTATCAGCTGAGCGAAGATGAGACTAAAAGGTGGGAAACAGGAGGTGGAAGCAGAAGTGGTTGGGAGGTGGACATCATTAAGAGGTGGCAGGTGGGGGTCTGGAAGGAGAAAGGCTCTTGGTTGGGGAAAGGATGGCAGGTGCTGGACTCCAAGGGAAGACGCGCAGCTCCTCTCTGACCCTGGACGTGAGCAAGCCATTCCCCAGTCGACTGTTTAAGTCACACTCATGGATGAAAAAGAGATCATGGTTTTCCCCTTAAAAGAACAAAAGCATGATTACCATTCCGGGGGACGCTGCACGGCCTAGAGTGGCATTTCCCACAGTGTGTTCCGCTGGGTGCTAATAGGTGTTAGGTAAAAAACAAGAAACAAAAAACAAACAAAAAAAGGTTTTGTGGTCAAATGAGTTTGGGAAATGCTGTATTACACAGTTAAATAGGTAGTTTTGCTACAGGACTACTCAGCTTCTTTCGCATGCTAGTGCTAATGTGTTTTGTGTTTTGCGACTCTCCAAAAGGGGCACAGAGGACGCAGCATTTCCCAAACGTATTTAACCATGGAACCCTCTTCTCACTAAGCATCCTGCAGACTAGCATCCCATGGAACCCACTTAGGGAAACACTGGTATAGTGCAACAGGGCGTGGGGGCAAATGGATTCATTGCTTGGTCCTAACACTCAGTATCTGGGTAGCCCCAGAAAGTGCTGAAACCTCTCTGAGCCTCAGCTTCCTATCAGTAATGATAGCTAACATTTACTGACTGTGTACTGTGTCTACCATGGCTCACAGAGTGCTCCGCAAATACTTTACACGTATTATTCTAATGACTTACCAACACGACTTGATGAAGTAGGTATTATTATCCCCATTTTGCAGACGAGGAAGCATAGGAAAGCTAAGAAAATTGCCCAAGGTCAACTGTTGGTAAGGGACGGAGCCAGGATGCAAACCCAGGGCACTTGAATAATAACTAGGAACATGGGCTCCTATGATTGTTGTAAGTTGTGGGAATGCACAGGAAGGGCCTGGCACAGTGTTTGACACTAGCAGGAGTTTAAGAGGTTGCTTTCCTCCCCAAATGCAATTTAGATTTATGGTCTATCCATCGAGGGAGTCTGTTTCCAATGTGGGATATATTGTAGAACAGGCTGAAATTTGCTTCTGAATCCTGGGCTGGCCTTTATGTCCACAGTAGCTGCACCCTGGGCCTGAGTCCCTGGGGAACAGTCTGAGTGGAGTGATCATGAGCGCTGGAATGAGAGTCCACTGTCAAATTTTGTGCCTAGGTTTTGGCTGAGTGACATCAGGGTAGGTACTCTACCCCTTTAGGTCTGTTTCCTCATCTGTAAAATTGAGTGATGGACTAGATTAGGGTGGACTCATGGATAAAGTCTCACCTGGTCCTAAATTCCCATTAGGCCCTGAGATGTCCATACCCCTTTACTGGATTACAAAAGCCCAGATTTTCTCCTTCCCATCATCACAGAGGCCAGAATTCATCTTTATGAATTATCCGTTTGTTACCCAAGCAAAAACTTACCTGCCCACATTTTAGTTAGTTCATATGGTGTGTAGAGAGCCCTTTTAATTGTAGTATTTGTACACCTTGCCTTTAAACTCAGCAGCCTACCCACATGCCAGAGTTAACCAAGTAGGCAAAAGCAAGCTGGGAATAGCAGTCCCATTTCTAAGCCCCAGGAGTAGTTGAGGACCACCTCAGAGAGAGTTGAGATGGAGCAGAGCAGGAGACCAAGATCTGAGCCCTGAAGAACATCAAGATTTCTTGAGGTCAGGGGAAGAAGAGCGGGTAGCAAAGGGTTGGATGCCGCTGAGGTTGAGTAAGATGAGAAGAGAGAAGTGGGGACTGGATTTGTTGACATGAAGGATGCGAGTGATATTGACAATATCACTGTTGGTGGGATGGAGGGAGGAGCTACGCTGGGGTGGGTAGAAGAGAACATGAGTGAAGAAACAGAGCCTCTCTGTGAGTCTTTAAAGTTTGGCAGAAAAGCAGGAACAAGAAGATACTTTTTATTTACCTTTTCCTTTCTTTTTAAGATGGAAGGTACTGGGCGTGATTGTATGCTAAGGGGAACAATTTGGCAATGAGAAAGAGACTTATTTTGCAAGCGAGAAAGGGAAAAATGAAAAAAATTATTGAGTAGAATCTGTGATCCAGGCACGAGGTTTGCCTTTGGAAGGGCAGAGACATGGCTTCTGTTGTATTAGACTGAGCTATAAGAAACGGTTGACATTCGACCATTTGAGTCAGCAAAAACAGCCATTTCTTATAGTCTAACCTGACAGCAGAGGAGAAGAACAAGAGGATGGTTGTAGATACAAGTAGGATTGCAGCTTTATGGTGTGACGATGAGGGAGTGCATGACTGATGGTTTTAATTTCCTCAAAATATATGAGATGACATCATCAACGGAGAGTGAGGGTGGAAAAAGGGATGAAGGGGATTTGAAGGGAAAGGACATTGCTTGAATGTGGAATAGGAGTGATGACATCTCCCTTGTAGGTTGCTGTGAGGGTGAAATATTGACTAGGAGGCACTTAGCACAATGCGTGGAACAGAGAGATGTTCGAGAGGGCATCTCCAGCATCCTCTGCCCAGGCGAGTGCGGGAGAGGCTTACCCTGCCCACTTCCACCAGGTTTGTGACCATGACGATGCTGGCAGAGTTCTCCTGCCAGATCATTCTCCAAAAGTCCTTTACGGTCTCCTGCATTGGACCTGACAACAGAGAAGGCAGTGAGGTTAGAGAATGCAAGTGCAAAGAGGCAGCTGAGAAGATTTGTCCCTCTGGTTGGTCAAGTCTCCACACTGGTGAGCAGAAGTGAGGCCAGTGATCCTCGTTAAGATACCAAGTATCTGAGACATGGGCCTGAGACATGTGAGCCTGATGGGGACAGATTAGGGTATGGATGGGGAAAGCCTCATTCCAAGCTCTCACAATCTGCAGCATCTACTGGAAATGTTGGCAGCCCCTCCTCTCTCTTCTGTCCTCCTCCTGCTCAGACCCTTCCTACCAACTCCACATATCGCCTTATCTGGACTGTATTATGGCTTGAGGGAGTTTTCAAAAACTGGGCTCGAGAACCTCCATGACAGACAGGAAGGCAATTGGGGTGGGGGGGATGGAGAGAGCTGCTGGGTGCCAGATGCTGAGAACAAAAACAGGAGATGCCTGATTTTGAGCTTGACAAATGCTGGAGGCATTCCTCTAGAGCCTGAACAGAAAGGAAGAGGGAAAAAAAAAAAAAAAAAAAAAAAAAGACGAGGAGCAGAAAATAGGCTCTGACACTCCAAAGCAATTTCCTTGGAAATTACTCTTTCAATGTCCTGGGCCTTCATCATTTTTAAAATTACAAAAGTAATACGTGTGTTTGATATAAAAGTTTGAATACCATTTTTCTATATTTATATGTATATGTGTGTATTTACTGTAATAAGCATCAAACCTATTATATGTATTTTCTGATGCCCTTAAAAATTCTTACCAAGCATAATAGTTTTAATAGCTGCAAGGTTTTCTATAATATGGCGGTAACATACTTTATGTAACCAATGTACCAATTGTTGGGCATTTAAGATTTTTCACTTTTTTATTCCTATTATAGATAACACCGTGAAGAATGTTCTTATATGCGTCATTGTCTATATATATAATTATCTGCAGGATTTTTTTTTCCAGAAGGGTTTGAAAGGTATGATCACTTTTAAGCCTTCTGAAAACGCACTGCCAAGTTACTTTCTAGGGCAGCCAGCTGCATGTCTGTTATGGGCACGCATCTATCATGGAGATAAGGCACCATCAGCTTGGGCCTCTCCCTCCTGACCATTTCCAAGTGACAGCTTCTTACTCTGTCACTCATGGGCCTTTCTCCTATAGTGAAACTTGCCACCATTTTCCTTCCCAAATAAACAACTGAACAATCTCAAGGACCTCTGGAGATTCTTCAGCCTACCCCTCTGTGACTTCTTTGCTGGTGGAAACTCATTCCTTTCCTCCAGGGCTGTTTAGTGAAAAAGGAGGGTTGGAGTAATAGATATAGGAGGAGAGGACAAAAGCCTTGCATTTAAGAGAGCCCTTTCCCTTGGGACCCCTGAAGCCTCTCTGAGGCACTAGGTGGAGGGAGGGCACTTACCTTGAGTTGCAATGTAGTGCCGAGGTCGATGGTATCCCTGGATAACAGGAGAAAAGCACTGAAAAGTCTGTTGTCAAAGCTTGCAGACAGCACAATATTAATAAACATCCTCTCTGAGTCTTGATTTTCTCATGGGCAAAATGAGAACAGCATCAGTTATTCCCAGAGAAGTGGCAAAGGTTAAATGAGATGTTGCACATAAAGTGTGTAGTAAGTCACTAAATGCTAGCTGTTCTTGTAGTTACTTGTGAGGTGCCTACATAGGCTTGCCTTGGAGCCAGTGGCACTGGGAGCAAAGATTTGATGGGCATCACTTATCCTTATGCACCCAAAAAGAGGTAGAGAAAGAGTTTTCAGGTTTATGGGGAGTATCAACCACCAAAAAGTCTTTCTTGAGCCATGATTTTATGAAGAACACTATGGGACACCCAGAGAAGAAAGAGAAAAAAAAACCAATTCAATTGTTGACTCCTTCCATTAGTAACAATTAGAAAAAGAAAATTGAGAAGTATCCCACATTGCTTCTCTATGCCAACATTCCTGGGCTTAGAATTGAAGTCCCAGGTACGGAGAAGACCTTATGGAAGTGTGACTTGGGAGACCCATAAAGATACCTGCAAATTCAAAGACCAGTTTCTAATTTCTGTGTACATTTCAGAGCACTACAGTAGGCCTTGCTGTACTCTGGCTGGGGAGTACCCTGCTGCCCCATAACCTTCATCATTGGAGAAGAGGTTGAAGGTGACCCCTCTTTTGCCTGGGCATGGCATACATGGAGTGTCCTTTTTCCAGTTACAGTCATATTGAGTAGAATTTAAGTTTTGGAGACAGACCTGCATTTAGTGCAGAACACTGAATGCAATTCATATTTGTTAAATAAATACATGAGTGAATGAATGAATACATGAATAAATTTTTTAAAGAACACAGATGCCAATTATGGACCCTATCAATTGAGAGATTGTTGACAGTCCTGAAATCCACTTAGCTTTTATGTTTAACCACGTCCAGAGAAAATAAGTCCTAACGTTTGATGGATACCTGCCTTTGTCTTAGATGTTGCTGACCAGTCTTTTTGTCCTGTTGAGGTGGATGAACTGCCTTGAGGCCACTTTCTTCAGGAAATAGAACTGCCATCTGTATGGTTTATGGTGCCATAGATGTGGCATCTCTAAAGTTCTAGACCCACTTTCTGATTCAAAGACAAGTTTCTGAGTCCCTTGTACATTTCTGCACCTTTGTGTTTCACTTGCTCAATAATGATTTTGCAGGCACCTTCCAATTGCTGGGCCTGCTCTAGAATTGGAGGTCGGCACCAATCCAGGGACAATGTCATGACCAGAACTGTTGGATTAACCACAGTTAGTGAACAGCCCCATTTAAAGTCTGTGCTTGAGAAATCCTATGTACTTAGTGAGGTTGTCAGTTTCTTAAGGACAAACACTCCCTACTAAGCTTAAATTTTTTCCCACAGAGGTCAGCACAATGTGAGACTCAGAGCAAATACCCAATAAACAAGCTGTTGACAAACCAACTAGGCAGGCAACATAGCATGGTGATTATGCGTACCATGGACTCTGGAACTCAGCTGCCTGGGTTTGAACACTGGCTCTGTCCCTTCTAGGGTTTGTGGTCTGGGGCAAGCTACTTAGCCTCATTGTGCCTCAGTTTTAAAATTCACAATAGCAAAGATATGAAATCAACCTACGTGTCCATCTCAATGGATGATTGAATAAAGAAATTATATATATATATAGTATTCAACATGTATATTATGGATATATATATGGAAAGATACATATATATGGAAATATATATATGGAGAGATATATATACATGGAGATATATATGTATGGAGATATGTATATATGGAGATATATATATACACACACACAGTATTCCATGGTGTGTGTGTATATATACACATATATATACACACACACCATGGAATACTACTAAGCCATAAAAAATAATGAAATCATGACTTTTGCAGCAACATGGCTACATGGATGGACCTGGAGGCCATTATCTTAAGCAAAAAAACTCTCAGAAAGTCAAATACCACATGTTCTCACTTACAGTGGGAGCTAAATAATGTGTACATATGGATGTAGAGTATGGAATAGTAGACACTGGTGGCTCAGAAGGGTGGGAGGGTAGGAGGGTGGTGAGAAGGATGAGAAATAATTTAATAGGTGCAATGTGTACTATTCAGGTGATGGTTACACTAAAAGCCTATACTTCACCACTGTGCAATATATATAGTAACAAAACTGCACTTGTACCCCCTAAATCTATAAAATTAAAAAAATTAATAGGGATAATGGTATTTACATCATAGTGTTGTTGATCAGATTAAATGAGTTGATATATAACAGTTACTATGTGCCAGCCCTATTCTAAGATTTAACATAAATGTCTTTGCTATTGTTATTTTATTGTTTATTTGGCAAACATTTATTTACTGAGTGCCTATCAAGACTAAAAGTATATGCACACCTCTCAGGGGATACTGGGATGATGAGACCTTCTTTGTGTTAATGTAATAACTGAGCCCTTCCCTGTGACACAAGTGGTAGGAGGACCTATCCCTTCCTCCAAGTCAAGTGGACAGGGCTGCTCAGGCTAAAAGAAAGAAGTAAATCCAAGGGTTTTCTTGAGTAGCTTTGGGAATAGAAAATGGTCCCCTAGATCCTGGAAAGATGCAGTTTCTCAAGTCTACCCTCTTCTGCCATCCCCATCACTCATTCCCACAGCCCTCATCCTCCCTGGCTGAGGCCACAGCACTAACCTCTAGCTGGCCTCCCTGCCTGCAGTTTCACTCTGTAGCCTTGCTGCTTCCTAACCCCATGAGCTTCTTCTTGCACACTGAGTGTGTTATTTCCCTGCTTATAAGCCTGCAGTAGCTCCCTGTTGTCTGCATGGTAATGCCCAAATGCCTTAGCTTGGGACTAGTCATCTGTCTCCATTTTCATCTCCAGCCTCACCGCCAGTTGTCCCTCTTTGTCCACTCCTACAACCCCGTGCACCCTGTGCTTCAGCCTCACCAAGCTGCTCTTGAAATATGCCCTCCTCTGGGATGCAGAGTTGACTCCTTTCTTCTGAGTGGCCCAGTAGGGCTTTGTATATGCTCAGTGAATACAATTCCATGTGCTGCAGTAAACTTTTTGGACTTTTCTCCTCCTGGGCCATGGGACATGCCAGCCAGAGCTGGGTGCAGTTTTCAGCAGTCTGGTTGGTGAAATACATGCATGAATGTTTTTGAGCTGAAGTTGGAGCATCCTCTTAATGCTCAGGCTGGAAGAAAAAGAGACCCTGGAGGAAGCTGTGATTTGGAAGATTCTAACGTGCTTGAAATTCAGTGAGATAACATTCTGAGCAAGAGAGTCACATTTTAGTTGTGGAGTTAGATGGCTTGGATTCTCTATTTTGTGAGTTCATTTGTTTGCACATTCACTGTCAATCAACAGGTATTAATTAAGCACCTACTACTATGTACAAGGCACTAGAAATACAAAAGTGGACCCGATGAATGTGGACTTTGCTTTTGAGCAACTTGTAGACATCAACAGACTGGGATAAAGGCTACTAATGGGAAGATGTGGGGACTCTGTGGAGCACCCATGGGAATTGAACAGCCAAGGAGGGCACCTCAGAGGAAGTGGTGGTTGATTGGCTCCTTAAGCCTGGTTTGCGCATCTTGACACCTCTTGTCATTTCCATTTCATCGTTTCAGTGATGTTCTCAGTTTCTCTACCATTCTTTCATCATCCACTGGTTCTTGCTCTTCTTCAGAGATAGGGATCACATGTCCATCCAGAGGCCTTAGCACTGGCCGTTCCCCGTGCCTGCTATGTCTGCCCTCAGGTAACTGAGTGGCTTGCTCTCTCACTCCATCCAAACTTCTGCTCAGCTGTCAATCACGTCTGTGGAGAGTTCATCTCTGACCACCCCATCAGCTTCTTTCCACTTTCTCTGGCTTACTTTTCTTTAGAGAACTTATCACCAAATAGCACACTATTCTTTCTTCATTTACATGCTCCCCCAGTTGAATGGGAGCTCCACGAAGCCAGGGCTGTATCTGGCTTGCTCATGGCCATGTCCCCAGCACCTAGAAGTCAGCCTGGGCCATTGGCCTTGAAAAATTCATACTGACTGAATACACGCATGCTGTGTGCCTGTTCCCATGCTGCATCTGAGTAAAGAGACCCACCTTGGCTTCCAAAAACCCACGCAGTCCCCAAAGAGAAAACATTCCAACCACGAGACTCCTCAGCAAAGGAGATAAAAGGAAATGTACTGCTCAATTGGGGCTCCTCTGGGGATTCGCCAAGAGCGAGTACAGAAAACTTCCTAACCTTAAAAGAACTTTGAGTTCATTTAAGTCCCACCTACACAGCACGCAGATCGACTGCAAACCAGCACTGGGCCTGCCTCCATCTGTCTGTGAGCAATGGGAAAGAGGTTTGCATCCAAAACGCATTTATCTCTCTCTGCACTCATGCATCTGTTACTTACTGGGGACCCAGATACGATATTTATTTCCAGGCTGGTAATTTATAACAGATTTAAGTGGCCAATACATTTTCGGGTGTGCAAACAAACCTGCCAGCAGGATGGTTCAGACAGTAACAGACCACGGCCTCCGGAGGCAGAGACAGGGCTGGCCCCATTCAGTTCATTATCCCAATGGAGTTATTTTAATGAATCATCAAGATCCAATTGTAGAGAAATGATTCTAGCGTGGGCAGTTAGCTCATTAGAGAGCCAGGAAGGATTCTGGCTGGGTTGGAGACCAGGGTGATGGAGTGAGGACCGAGTTAGCTGTCTGGAGCACTGGTTTGCCAGGAACCCAAATAGAGACCCCAGGAATTTTATCTTTGCTGGAGTATATAGTTGGTTCGCAATTAATGGAGTTCCTCACTCTTCACTTTATAGTGGTAACGGTGCAAGGAGTTGCTTGTGGTTGGTTATCTTCCTTTTGTCCCTCCATTTCCCCTTTTTCCTTCCATGGTCTGCTCTGTATGGATCGTACCATGGGCTCCTATGCTTTCTGCTTCAAATGGGGTTTAGTCAATGGGGAACAAAAGCAGGAGCTCAGAGACCAGGAGGAGGTTGGGGCATATGTTCTTCTAGGTTCCTCCCTGCCAGGTCACCATGGCTTGCTTGACCTTGTCACTCAATCAAGGGCTTCAGTTCTTGAAGGGCAGCCCTCTCTCATAGCTACTGTCTTCCCTTACCTGGGTCTAGGGCTGGTAAGGACTCCCTACTATTGTTAGCCTAGTGATACTGCACCCTACCCTACTGGTTTCTCTTAATCCTGTTCACATCTTTATTAAACTTTCCCTGGGTACCCACTTTGAGGAAGCCTATGTTTCCTTTTGGGATCATAACAGATACTTAACATCAGTTATTGCACACTTGTGGGGTGGCACCACTATCTCATTTTATAGCTATCAGAATGAGTAAGTAATTTACCCAAGATCATAAAGCTAGTAATCACAAAGGCCTGGATTCAACAGCCAGGCCTTCGACAAAGACCAGATTCATGACTTTATTAGCCCTGGATTCTAACCACTGAGATTCAGCCCGGAGTTCAATATCCCAAGATAAGACAGCATGAACAGAGGCCATTTGCCCTGTCTGCCTAACCTATTCTTACAGACAGAAGGAAGAGGTCGTGGTGTGTCCTAAGTGGGCAGAGAATTGAAGTTCAGTTGTGTGACCTTGGACAGTGCTCTTAACCTAGAGCTCTGGTTTCCTGTCTTTAAAGGCTTGAAACATGTCTTGTAATGATAAAACAGGAAAGGAATCAGAGGCATAATTAGCACTAGTGTTGTAGAGATTAACTTACACTGAAAGCAGTTTCATTTGTTGCCTATAAAATACCAAAGTGTGTCTTGGCCCTGACTGTAGTCAGATGCTCATTCAACTTTGGATTGAGTGCCTATCTAGGAAAATGACTTTTGCTGGGGGATTCTAGTCAAATGATGAATGCCAGATACAGAAACTCAGGCATGCCAGACCCTGTGTGGGCTGTGGTCCTTAGGGTCACATCCACGCAGCCATAGACAAGGTTGAGGAGAAATGGAAGAATCAACTCAACCTGCATCAATATATGCTGACTCAGTCCTGGCTGTGTGTTGGCTACAAGGTGGTGTCTGGCAGTGGGTGGGGAGGGGAGGGAGAAAGAGTGCTAAACTGGGAGCCATTCAGGTCTAGTTCCCATCCTGGTTCTGCCCCTGACCAGCTGCATGGCCTGGGACATATTTGTAATTTCTCCAAACCTCAGCCCTTTCCATCTGGAGAATGGGAATGATAACACCTACCTTGAAGGGTTGTGAAGAGGTTTTGATAAGCTGACTTACTTAAGCCACCCATCATAGGACCCAAGACTGACTCATTAAGAGCCAATTGGTGGTGTCATTGCTCACTGTGATTTAATATTAAAGACAGCAGGGTATGGTGGGAGAGGTACTCTTGACTCAGATTTCTGCTCCCTCCTCCCCTACCTCCTAGCAGTATAATCCTGGACACGTTATATAATTTGAAGAGACTCGCTTACTCATCTGGAAATGGGTAGTAATGGTACTTACCTTGTGAAGTTGTGATACTAGTTAAGGTGATGTTGGTACAATGAAAAGTGATCAGTAATTCTTAGGTTACTATAAACCTTCTTGCCTGGATGACTCTAAGGCACCTTTCAAGGCAGAGCTGAGACATCACCTCCTCCAGGGAGCCTTCACTGGCTACTTCCCTTTCCCACCAACTTGAAGCATTGATTTTCCTTTATGATCCCACAGCCCCTGCTCTGTGAAGGTCTATTTTCTTATCTGACTCCCTCACCAGATTTGAGTCCCTTTTAGGTCAGAGACCTCGTCTTAAAAGTCAGTATTTCCCATACACGGTGGAGGGTCTGCTCTGTGTTTGTGAATTGAATACTGGATGTATGAGGGAAAGGCTGCTGGCATGATGGGTGCATGCTCAGAGTGCCCTGCTCTGGGCTGGAGAAAAGCTATTCAGAACTGGCCATCTCCTGTGAACTTTCCTGGGAGGACCACGGTGGCAGAGACGGTGTTTATCTTCAACTCCACTGAAGTTCCAGCCCCAGTTCTTAGCCATGTAGTAGGCCCTTTGTTAATTAGGGTATAGTTAGGGAAACAGAAACCACTCTAGGTGTTTCAGACAGAGGCAATTCAGCATGGGGAGCTGGTTACACAAGTGATGGAGGAGCCAAGATGCCAAACAGAGAATAGTGGGGCAACCCAGAGATCAGGGACTGCAGGAGGCTGCAAGCAACCCTTAGAACTCGTGGGATAGCAGGAGAGGGAGAAATAACCAGAATCCAGAGTCCAGAAATAACCAGAGCCCCAGCAGGCTGACTGGCAGGAGATTGGACTATGGCAGGCCTGCTTGAGGAAAGATGGAGCCACAGACAGGATACAGCCACTGCTGGAGCAGCTGCCCAAGGAAGGGAGTGAGACAGAGAATACACTGCCTTTCCATCATCCTCCAGTCTGTCTGTCTGTCTGTCTGTCTGTCTGTCTGTCTGTCTCTCTCTCTCTCTCTCTCTCTCTCTCACACACACACACACACACACCGGCAATGCAAGGCAGAACAGGGAAGCACAATAAATAGATCTGAGGGCAAACAGTCGAATGACCAATACAAGGCTCAGTAAGTATTTGTTGAGTTAATAATTCACCTGGCTTAGTCTAGATTAAGGGGGAATTCACAAACTGCACCACCACACTTTATAGCCTATCTGTAAATACATTTGAGAGTCTGGGGGACCAATGTGAATCTCTGTGCCATTCTTCAAGACCCATGGGCTGTGAGCTGAGGTCCTGAGAAGCATGGCTTGAATCAGTCACATTGGGTTGTCCTTCTGACTCCAGCAGTCATGTTCTTGCTTAGCAAATGCTCTCACTTCCATGCATACCCTTCTTGGCTCCTGTTTGAGTTTAGTCCCTTCCTCAGTCGTCTCTGGAATACTGGAGCAGCCTCTTTCCTTATTGGTTGTAGTTGTCTTGATTCCAGAATTTCTTCCCTCTGATCTATCTTATCTTTGGTAGCAGATAAATCATCCCAAAGCTCAGTTCTGAGCTGGTCACCTCCTTGATAAAAAATGTTTAATAGCTTCCTCTTGTCTGTGGGATAAAGTCCCACTTCCTAAGCCTGAGCATTTAATCGTCACTAATGTAGCCCCAACAGTATTTTCAACTATTCCTGTTACATATTCTCTGCTCCCCTCAAATGGAGCTGCTATGTATCTCCTTGCCAGTTGCTCCATCTTGGCTTGTGCTATTCTCTCTAACCAGAGGCCCCCCTTCCCTCTCTTTCATTTTAAATCATAACCTGTGCGTGAAGTTTTGGTTCACATCATATTTTGCATTCCTGATGGGAGAAGTGATATTTTTCCCTACCTCTGAATCTCTGCAGCATGTTATCTGTACTTAGGACACTTACCACTTTCTACTTTGCCCTGGAATTATTGATGTGTGCGTTATCTGCTTGCTAAGGTTTTAGAAGGTAGAGACCATGGTGTTTTTTGCATTATGGTTCCCATAGCATCTAGTATACATTTTACAGTAGGCACTTTAAAATTTTTGTGGCATAAATGGTCGTGCGTTTATGTGAATGAACGAATGGATCAACAGACATATATACAAATGAATAAATGGGGTGAATGAGTAAGACCAACAGTTGTCCTGAGGCTCCATACAGCAGGCTACTACAGCCAGCCTGAAAGAGGATACAGCATAAGATGGACAGTCAACTTGGGTTACACTAGTTCCACGTATCAGGGAGGATCCAGACTGCTCTGGAAGGACCACCTTCTGGAGGAGAGTTTGGGGTAAACCACAGATCTTGAGCCTGCAAAAGCCATCCCCAGCACCCAGCCCCATTAAGACACTCACGTCAATGTAGTTGGCATTGATGTAGTCAGAGTGCGGGTCTCCATCCAGCACCAGCAGTCTCACCCGGGAATGGTCGTCTGCAGAGAGAGTAGAAATCAAGGGGATGGTTGATAAGAGGCCCTAGGTGAGGAGGCAGCTATGTCCTCCTTTGGAGCTACTGTTTGTTAATGACAGCACGGCATATCAGGCATTGTGCTACTCTCTCATTTAACTCTCAACACTACCCTCAGTTACTGTTCCCATTTATAGATGAGGAAGCGGAGGCTCAGGGAGGTAAGCACTTCTTATTTTTCTACCTTCCCTTCTGATTTTGTCATTACCTAACTGGATTAGTCACCTGTTTCTTTAAGTCTTAGTGATTTAATCATTAAAACGGGGATGGCAATACCTGCTTCATAGGACAACGTAAGAGAGACCATATAAAAACGCTCAGGACAGGAGAGTGCTGCATCTGGATTAATACACTCCATTTTCATGTGGTTTAAAAACAAACAAGTTTACCTATCTTCCGCACACGCACAAATTGCATTTTCATTTGCCCCTCGGAGTATTGTTGTAGATAGATTGTCAGCCATATATTGTTATCAATACTATCATTAAAGTGAGGCTGACTAAATCATTGTAAAAGAGGTCATCAATAACTAAACATTGTGTTAGAGAGGATACCTTTTCAAACACAATCTAGACATAAACAAGATTTGCAGGCTTTATTTGATAGCATGCTTACTTCAAGTAACACCGAATGAAAACCATTAAAAAGAAAACTAGTACAGCAGAAGAATCAGGATAATCCTTTACAATTAATTAAGTGAGCTCTGACACGCTAATAGACACACACAAGTGGAACACTGGTTGGGTCTGGTTGGGAGGAGGGACTTTGGTTTGCTACCCAGGTCACTGTGTACCTATCATTGTGCAGTCACTGCATCCTAATTCACTTTCCTCCAGGGCAGGAATGGGGTCCCTAAGAAGTGGGCTGGAGAACTCTGGACATCCCCAAGGGTTTTCTGGGAGTCAAGGAGGTCAGGTCAGCTTATCCTCTTAGAATGATACAGCATTCTGCAGTTTACAAGGCACATTTATTTGCAACTAACCAAAACCCCCTTGAGAACTGGGACATTATGCTTTATTCCCTGCTCCATCCCCTGCACCTTTAAAAGATCCTGACATACAGCAGGTACTCAGTAATACATGGAAGAGGTATAATTGGATGACCTCGCTGGGTTCTCACAGTGACCCTGCAGGAGAGAAGTAGGACGGGTTCTGTTAGCCCTGGTTACAAATGAGGAAACTGAGGCTCCAGAAAGCCTGACTGGCCACATGGTCAGTGAATGCTAGAGCACAGAGGAGTGAAGTTATCTTAACTCTGAGTTCAGTCGCTCCTACTTCCAAAGGGGTGTAAGCATAATATTAGAAACCACTTCAAATATACCTAGCAGAGGGAATTAACTACAGAGAAGTGGTTGCCTGGGTGACAGAAGAGTTGAGCAGCCAGATAGAAGACAGTGGAGAAACTCAGAGATAAGGAGCAACAATGAGAGACTGCCTGCCCTTGGGCTGAAGGGATGGAGGGAGGTGGTGGAGTGCGCAGTGCTCAGGAGCTGGGGCCACCTGCTGGAACCTGAAGCCACAATGGGATTCTAGTAGGAGCTGGAGATGAGGAGGTGCTTCCCTTACTGCTAAGGAAGGCAACTGTAGTTGTAATACCCTGGCTTCTCCCTTTCTTCTTCTCTCCAGTCTCCCAGTGCATGTCGTTGGCCAAACCTAGAGAGCTGACAGGAGAGCCTGAAAAATGCAACCTACAGGGGTCAGTTACCTGCAATAGTAGAGTGGGAGAAGGTAAGGAATGGGTCCTGTTATGGACAAACAGGCCTAGGGCTGGTATAAGACACACCCCATATCTATCCATTCATTTAAGAATCATTCATTGACTATCTGCCATGTGTCAGGCAGGCACTGTGCTAGACAGCGGGTTATACTAAATGCCACTTTTCTTATTCATCAGGGGAAAAGTTTCAGTAGAAGCAACTAGAGGGAGCAGGTGGGTGGTCTAAGCAATCCTTTTGGGTGGGTGGGAGAGTGGAGTGTGACGTGGGGGAGGTGTTTGAAGTTAACCTTTATTGAATTCATGGTAGGTACCAGAAACTTTACATACATTATCTCGTTCAATCATTTATGCCTCAAAATAGCCATATAGGTTATTATAAGGATACCAGAATGATATGGTATTAGGAGTCTTCCCATTTCACAGATGAAGGCACTGAGACTCAGAAAGATTAAGCAAATTTCCAAAGTTATGCATCATGTGAGTGGCAGAGAGGACTTCTCGATTATGATTTTCTGACCCTGAAACCCTACTCCGTCCACATAACTTGCTGCCCCAGAGCCTCAGGCATCTCACAGACACTACAGCTGGAGTCTGTGCAAACAGTTGGTCCCCAGTTCCTGCAGGATTGTAGCCCCGAAGAGGACTCCCTGGGGGACAGCCCATCCAGCAGGCTGGAATTCAGACAAAGCCTGGTACCTGACTCTCAGCCCAGGGCATCAAGCCTCTGTTACCAGCAGTTCCAGAAGCTGTAGGCCTTAAAAAAGTGAAAATGCACATTGTGTTTTCACTCAATGGTCTCATTATGACTTATTGATTCAGAAATCTCCTTTATTTGTTGAGTTATGCCTCCCTGGGGCCCATAGCACTGGAAACAGAGACTCTGGTTTAAAATGTTGAAAGAGAATTTTTAAAATATAAAATGAAGTTGAAAAACCGGAAAGCAAAAATGATGAAAAACAAAACAAAAAGAAACAAACTTATTTATTCTAGTTAAGTGTTCTCACGGATGAAAGCAATCTCTAGCCACCAGATGATGGTGTTTGACAACATCTCTCCTTCATTTATTAAGAACTTGTTTACTGCATACCTACTCTGTGCCAGGCTAGTTGAAGGGATTAAGAAAGTGCTATCAAATGTGATATTCATGTTAAGGAGTTTGTCAATTTAGTAGAGACAGACTATACGCAGAAGCAAAACTTCCAAATCTAGAAGATGGGGAATAGAGGGCTTTGTGTAGTGACATGTGAATGAGGAATTAAAAATGAGTAAGGTTTGGCCAGTGCACAATGAGGAAGTCTTTCCATCAGAGGGAACTGCTAGAGTGAAGGCAGATATCCTGAAAAAAGCAAGCACAGTTGGGGAGCTGCAAGGGTCTCCTATCCTGGGAAAACAGAGTGTGAGGGGAACAGCGATGGGAGGGGAGACAGAGGAGGCAGCAGCGGGTGTTTCATTCAGAAGGCTCTCCATGCCCTGTGAAGCCACGGAGACCCAAGGAATCATGCTGGGCTCTGCAGGGCAGCCTAATACAGTGTTTCTTTTCTGGGACAGTGGAAAGGTGCTTTATTATGATGTTACCAAAATTCATGCCTACACAGCTAACTTATGTCAAGTGAGATTAACTTTTAATATATGATGTGAGATATGGAGCTGTGATCAGATTTGGCTTCAAATGTTAGCTCCATCACCTAGCAAACCAATTGATCGCTCTTAGCTTTGGTTTCCTTAACAAAATGGAGCCAATACTACATGGCACGAGAGGATTAAATGAGAAAACATAGGTGTGAAAAGTGCTAGGACGTGAAGAAATGACAGGACAAGCCACAGACTGGGAGGAAATATTTGCCAAACACATATCTCAGAAAGGACTTTTATCAAAAACACACAAGGAACTCTTAAAACTCAGTGAGAAAACAAATGACCTGTTTAAAAAATGGGGGAAAGATCTGAACAGACGCCTAATCAAGGAAGATGTACAGATGGCAAATAAGCTTACGAAAAGATGTTTAACATCATGTGTCATTAAGAAATTGCAAATTAAAACAACAGGATACCACTACATACATATTAGGATGGCCAAAATCCAAAACACTGACACCACCAAAGGCTGGGGAGGATGTGGCACAGCAAGGCCTGTCATTCACTGCTGGTAGGAATGCAAAATGGTACAGCCTCTTTGGAAGACAGTTTGACAGTTTCTTACGAAACTAAACATACTCTTACCATACTAGGATCCAGCAATTGCACTTCTTGTTATTCACCCAAATGGGGTGAAAACTTATGTCCACAGGAAAACCTGCACATGTATGTTTATAGCAGCTTTGCTTAAAATTGCAAAAACTTGGAGGCAACCAATATGTCCTTCAATAGGTGAATGGATAAACAAATTGTGGTGCAGATGGTCCCTCACTTAGGATGATTAGACTTAGGATTTTTTGACTTTATGATAGTTCCAAAGCAACATACATTCAGTAGAAACCATAATTTGAGTACACATATAATTGTTCTAATTTTTGGTACAGTGTTCAATCAATTCCCTGACATATTCAATACTGTATTATAAAATGCCACTTTGTATTTGATGATTTTGCCCAACTATAGGCTAATGTAAGTGTTCTGAGCATGTTTAATGTAGGCTAGGCTAAGCTATGATGTTTGGCAGGTTAGGCATATTAAATGCATTTTTGACTTATGATATTTTAAACTTATGGGTTTATGGGGATATAACCTCACTGTAAGTCAAGGAGCATTCATCATATATCCATACAATGGCATATGGTTCAGTGAGAAGCAGAAATGAGTTATCAAGCCACAATAGACATGGAGGAAACTTAAATGCATACTGCTAAGTGAAAGAAGCCAATCTGAAAAGGCTCCATACTGTATGATTCTGACTATATGACATTCTGGAAGAAGATAAAACTCTAGACACAGGAAAAAGAGCAGTAGTTTCCAGGCGCGTGGGAGGAGGGAAGGATGAATAGGTGAAGCACAAAGGATGTTTAAGGCAGTGAAACTATTCTATACAATAGTGCAATAGTGGATATATGTCATTGTACATGTGTCAAATCCTATAGAACTGTACAACATAAAAAGGAAACCCGAATAAACTGTGGACTTTAGCTAATAATAATAAATCAATATTAATTAATTGTAATGAATGTACCACAATAATGCAAGATGTTAATAATAGGGGAAACAGTACGTGGGTGGGAGGGAGTACATGGGAATGATGTACTTTCTGCTCAACTTTTCTGTAAACCTAAAACTGCTCTAAAGAAAAATGCTAGGACAATGCCTGGTACACAGCAGGTGCTTAATAAATGATGGTTTGGGGGCTGAATATGAGGCAGGCAGTGAGCTAATAGCAGACATACTTAGAAACTTAGGGCTTTCCATTTGCACTCTGTACCAAATACAGATTCATCTATCTGCAGAGGCAAAGAACTATTGTGTGTGTTCACTAAAGGGTGGAATTCAGCTGCAGGTCCACCAGAAAGGCATCGCAAGGAGTGGCAGTGTCCTCATGGTTTATTTATTCCTTTTGGGAGATGCTAATATTATTCTGTGTCCCCTTCTTCTTCTAACTTTATATAATTAGAAGGATAAAAAATCGTGTTTACCCACACGCACATGGAGAAAGATGGGGCGGCAGGCGATGGGAAGGCGTTTATACGAGGTAATTTACAAGCAGCCCAGAATGTTCATTATGCTCTATCTACATTTTGCAAGCTTGAAAAACAGCTAATTTGGTACTCCTTGTTTGATATTCAAGACAAGGAGAGGAGTTAAGAGTCATGCAGAGGAGAAGCAAACTCCTCAATGAGGCAAGAGGAAGGTGCAGGTGCCTGCTCCCCTGGCTCTCAGCTGAGGTGAGAGATGGGCAAGAGCTGGCTGTGAGAAGGAGGGAACTGGTGGCAGAAGGCACAAGGGAGACATGGTACCAAGACACAGATTCAAAGAGCTCCATTTAACAGAAGTCTAGGGGAACATCATCACTCAGTCTGCAGTCAATCTGCTTTTTCTTGCTTGAGGTCAAAGACCAGTGGTATGTTGGTAAATGTTTAACAAACAGCTCCCTGTGGGAAAAAAGGCCCTGATCAGTAATATCTGCTGATTTCTGTGGTGTAAATACTCCCACCATGACCGATTTCAAGCTATCAACATAGCATCAACCAGCTCACAAAATTCCTGAAAATTTAACAATCTGCTCCTGCAAGCTGGTATGAGTCAGCTACAGAACACCACTGACAGAGGACAAAGCCTAGCACACCCCGCAATGTCTTGCATGATCTGATGGTTTGGAACCTACTTATCTCTCCAGCTTCACATACTGCTCTGATAACTGTGGTCTTCTTTCAGTTGCTCAAATGCACTATGTTCACTCTGACCACAGGGTCTTTGCATGTTCAAAGAACACCTCCATCCAAGCTGGCAGTTGTGCCTGGATCCTGGGCCCAAATTCTTCCTCTCTTCATAGCTGACCCCTCACCACATCTGTAGACCCAGCCTATCCCTTCCTAAAACTGGCAGCCAATTCTTGCCTTTAGCAGAAGGGAGGTTATGGATTGGGTAGGGTCTGAAGGCAGACATGAGGCTTGTCACACCCTAACCATATCACCTGGGGCAGGTTACCACTTCCCATGAGCCTTTATTTACCCAGCTATAACATCCAAATCATATATATCTATGCAGGCTTGCTGCAAGGATTAAAAGATGTAAAATATGAACCCACCTGGTATGTTGTAAGAAATTAACACAAATATATCAATTCAGTTTTGTTTTTATTCTAGACCTGGGCCAATAGCATCAGCAGCACCTGGGAACTTGTTTGAAATGGAAATTCTTGGGCCCCAGCCCAGACTCACTGAATCAGAAACTGTGGGGTGGGGCCCAGCAATGTGCATTTTAATATGCCTTCCAGATGATTCTGATACACATTCAGGTTTGAGTATACAGACCAATGTTTAGTGATTTAGCATAGAGGTGCTCTGGTTATTCACTTCAATCTGTCTTGGGAAAGACCAGAAGATCTTACTGGAAATGGGCCATAAGACTAGAGACTCACCTTGTGCCAGGTGGTGGGGAACAGAAATTTACCTGTGCGGAAAGTGTAAGATGTTCCAGGCACTTACCAAATGCCAAAGGATGCTATGCCATTTGATTCTCATAGTAACCCTATGAGGTCTATTATCATCATCCCGTTTCATGAATGAGAAACTCAAGGCTCCAAAAAGTTTCATAACTCAGGAGAAGGTATAGGGATAAGGGCTTCCTTTTAGAGTTGTAGGCTCCTTACTGTCCTGGAACCATGAGATCCATGACCTCCATACCTTGCTATGCCACACCTCTCCAGCTCCCACTTTCCTCCAAGTTCTTGGACTCCAACATTGGTCCTCATCCCACTAAAGTCTCATGGCCACCCCAGATAGAGGGTTCACTTTCCTCCTTCATACAGTTTTAACTCTCAGAACAAACCACAACTCCTTCTCCCTCCCTTCATCATCAAAGATAGCCCAGTAAACCTGTCACCTCAACCCACATCCACTTAAAGAGAGAAAAAAGAGGTGGGGCTGGGGAGAGAATATTATTTGGATACTTGATATTCTTTCTTCCCATCTTCTGGGCACTACAAAGGGTAAAGAACAGTGCATTTTTTTTTTCAGAGAAAAGAGATTTGACTCATTACAATGAATTGTGGAGCTGAAAAACCATTTCCTACAAGTATTGGAAATGTTAATGCCATCATCTTGCAGGAGTGGATAAGGAGGAGGCAGGTAATTCTGCGGAGACTGCCTGGGTACCTCATTGAAGTTAAAGGTCTGCACATTCAATCTTGATTGAATTACCATTATCAAGAGAGGCTGGCTTGGGCATGACGCAGAGACAGCCCGACATTCTGTGTACCTCCTTGTCCTGCCAGATCCATGCTGGCTGAAATGGGAAAACTCCTCTTTGTGGGGTCCTGGGAGGAGCTGCTCCAGTAGATGCAACCTTTGAGGGACTGAAGGGGACTGAAGTTGAGAGGGGCAAGCACCAAGACAGGACCACCTGTGTCCTAACGATGCCATCCAGGCACTGCCCACTGCCCCAGTGACGGGCCTTTCTGAAGGAAGGAAGGGAGGTTTCTTATTTGTATTTCCTCAGAAGAAGAACATGAGATATGTATTTGGATGCAAGTAGTTGGTGTGGGGGGTGATCCCAGGAAACACCAGGAGGGGAGTGGGAAGTGACACAGAGAAGAAATCTAATAGGGGCATGTCATTCAGCAAGTTGCCACTGTGGCCAGTTGAGGCTTAATTTGGCTGAGGAGCTCTGGGAGACATCATAGAAGAATGTGCACCTTCAAGTCATTTCACCTAAGCGGAGAGGGAGCTAGGGTATGTATATACCCACTTCCATCAGTCATTGATTGAGGGCAGGTTCTGGGGACATTTAATATTCTGGCTCTTTGGGCCTGCCCTGCAAGAAGGCAGAGAAGGCTCCAGTGGCCAGAAACTCCTTAGGAAAAGAATGAAAGGTGCTGGCAGTTTGAATTAGCACTAGCACACATGCAAGTAGTGAGTGTTTGGGGATATGCCAGGGTACCAATGATTTCTGCACCACAAGGTATCTGTAGGACCCAGGCAAGGGCCACCCTCAGAGATAGTAAAGCAGAATTGAGGCTGAGAGGAGCACTGAGCAGGGCACCCATTCTGTCACCCCCAGCTCTGTCTCCCCAGGAATCAGCAGAGAAACCTGCTATGAGAAAAGGCCTCTGGGTTTTGTTTTGAGCCTGAATTCCTCACTAGGAGTGGGGGTCCTCTCTGCACACCGTAGCCCCACCTCCTTCTGGAAAAGATGGGCTTCTCTGAAGAGCTCATCTGCTCTGAGGATGGACCTTAGGAACACATTCTCCCCCAAGAAAATGGATATGACTTGATGCAGAGAGGACTCTTTGGTAAGTACTATGTGCCACCCTGGCAGGCAAGAGACCACAGCTCCAGTCATGGCTGTTCTACAGGCTTGCTATGTGACCTTGGGCACGGTGCACTCCATCTCTGGGCCATATCTTCTTGTCTATGAACTCAAAAAGGCTACACTAACTCATCTAGACTTAAAAGTCTGACTTAATTTAATAAACATTCAGATTTAATAAACATTCAGCTTAATTTGGCCTCTCCATCCTGAGAGCTCCCCTAGAGTCATCTGACAGGTGAGAACTTGAAGGTCAGAGAGGTGAAGTGATGATGCTGAAGGTAAACAACAGAACTGCGATGAAAACCTGAGCCCACCTGACCTCATGTCTAAGACCCCAATACACCTGAGCCCAGTGACTTTTCCTAGATTGGTGGAAGAGAAGTCTCAGAAAATGTGCTGATATCCTGTGTGCCCTCAAACCCCCTCTCCACTTCATCTGGCTCTCTAATCCAGGAGGCTGATTGCTATGGCCAAGATTGGACATTGTCAAAGTTGCACATGCATCACCATCACCTGGAGGGCTTTTAGAAATACAGATTGCTAGACTCTGTCCTCAGAATTTCTGATTCAGTCAGTCTGGGGTGGAGCCCAAGAATTAGCACCTCTAATGAGTTCCCAGGTAACGCTGATGCCGCTGCTCTAGGCATTACACTTTGAGAACCACTGGATTAGGTCAACAGATCCCCTGTTCTCTGGATTCTGGTTGGGTCCAGCCAATGGAAAGCACAGGCAGAAGATTGGGCGGAGGGAGGAGAGTGTGATGGAGGTACTTACTCCTCCAGCACCCCTGGGTGGGGTCACCATGGGTGGCTGCCTTGCCACCTAAAGGTCGCACCCACCTCTGGTCAGGTCATCTCTCTTTGGGTCCTGGTAACCCCTCCCTACCGAATCCTTCGTGGTCTGAGGATGGAATTTAGTCCCAAGGTACTACACTATCCCTTGTAGTCTTTCTACATCTAGATTATACTTTTATAAACAACTGATCCCAGAAGGGGGCCTCATTTTGTAACATTTGCAACCTCTGTGATCACTTCGGCTTCTCAGTGTCAGCTCCTTCCTGCCAGTCTAGGAAGCACCTCTAAAAGTTTACATGGAGAATGCTTTGGGATTCCTGATTTCCCTTTGCCAATAGTCTCTGCGCTAGAGTTACTTGGAAGCAAAGGACTCTTTGTTCTTATTTTACCCATTCATTTCCTTCCCTTTCACTTCCTTTCCATGTCCACTCCCTAGAAACCCCACTGTCTCTATTACTAAATTCTAAATAGAATCACTTGGAAGAAAGGGGATATTTTGTCAAGGTCTCTCGTTGTTTCATTTGTAGGCAGTGCCCTCCCTCCTACTTGTCCCCTTTAATCTTTTCTGTTCTCCCTGGCCTGGGCCTTTGTCCTCCACTCCAGCCTCGCAGTGCTCTGGGTTCCTTAAGATGCTAATCACAGCCAGTTTTCTTCTTGCGCCAAGAATATTTCTATTTATCAAGCTGCAGCAGGCTTTGCCTTTGGGAGGGACACATACAAGGGCAGGAACACTTTCCATTCCTCAGGGCTGTTTCTTTTTTACATATCCCATTTCAATTCCAGGGTTTTTTTTGTTTTTTTTTTTTTCCATTTCTCTTTTTTTCTTGATTCCCCTTTATGTCTTGCGCTGCTTTCTGAATTCACTGGTTACCTCAGCACTGTCTCCTTTCAGCACTGAATGCAGACCTGCTCTGGCCCTGATCTCTTGCAGAATGATTGACTCTTAAATTAGAAAGGAGATTCTGGTTTATTTAAACCCATCAAGGTGGTATTGTCAAGGTGCTTCAATTCTGTCTGTCTCCATTTGGGTTTCTCAGAAGTAGATCCAAGACAGAGATTTTAGTCCAAGCAGTTTATGTAGGAGGAGACAGGAATACCAGTAGGAAAGGGGGGCTGTATGACAGGGAAGAGAAAGCAGCTTATTAAGGGTGAGTTTTCAAGCCCATTAAGATTGCAGGTAGCTCATCCTCACCCCTATGGGAACTCCAGAAGGAACTTCAGGGGAACGGTGAAGAAGCTGGGGTATTTCATGGTGGAGGGCTTCTCCTGGGGTTATTAACCCTTCAGGATTTGCAGGCTGCCTGTGTCTGAGCAGGGGATCCTTTCTCAGCTTTGGAGAAAGTCCTCAGTCTAAGAGATGCAGGCAGGGCAGGGCTAGGGTGAAACAAGCTCAGAGCCTCAGCCATAGGCTTTAAGGAGGAGCCTGCTCCCAGAATTGTGCCCATGCAGGGTCAACAGCTGAGCGTGGGCATCTCCCTGCATGTTTCACCCTCATCCTGGCCCTGCACACCCACCCTACCAGCTGCATGCTGCTCACAGTTAGGCCGTGGGAAGTAGGTGGGACACTGATGGCATCTTCTGCAGTCCCAGCGCTGGAGTTCTCATTGCCTTCATTTTTCCTGACTTCCTGGATCCTGCCTTCTCAGAAGCAGCTTGCAGAAGGGTTAGATTGTTCTTGTCCTTCGCTCTCTTGTGTCCCATCTTGCCACTGTCTTCATTCAGGCTCAATATCTTCTTCCTTACTGGAATATCATTGTTCCAAGTGCCACTGGGCCCAGCTTTCTTCACCCCTCCTTTCTGGGTGTTCTCTATCATAGTTGGGAAGCAGAGAGAAGAGACCACTGCTCATGCCCTTCAGAGACTCTCCCACATTCAGTTCCTATTTACTGGGTACTAACCATAGGCCAGGTTTGGGGAAACCAAAGTGGAAGGGAGTCGTGGTCCTGCTGTCATGGAGCATCTATTCTAGCGATGGAGATGGCCATCAACATTCCTCCAAATGCCTGTCAAGCCACAGTCATGACAAGGGCTAAGAAGACATATATAGTGCTCTGGGAGTGAATAGTGGGGCTCTGAATATATTCGAAGGATCAGAAAAATTCCCTAAGCAAGGGATGACTGAGCTGAGATCTGAAGAATACATGGACCTTCACAGGTCACAGAGAGGAAGGAAGAGAACTTTAATAGAACAGAATGTGCAAAGGCCCTGTGACATAGAAGGGCATGGGGAGCTCAAGGAACTGAAGGAAAGCCAGTGTGGCTTCAGGGGAGAGGCTGTGATAGAGAGGGTATCGTGTGAAATAAGACTGAAAAGACGGCTGAGGGCGTTTCCATAAGGAAAACTGAAAAGTGAAGGGAAATCATTCGAAGGGTTTTTAGTGGGAAAATGACATCATCCAATTCATGTTTCAAAGAAGTTTTTCTGGCTTCTATCAGGGATCAGACAGGCAAAAAGTTGGGGCCAAATTAGCTGTGGAGTAACCAGAAAGGAGGCTGGGCAGCGCCAAGTGAGAGCGGATGATGATCTGGGCCAGGCTGCTGCGATGGCAATCCAGGGGAGATACAGAGCATGCCTTCTGACCTCAGGCCCCCCTAGGCTTGGGCCTGGATAGGTAGCCCAGCCTGGGTATCCTTGTCTCTCAAGGATTCAGGGTCCCTTCACTGTGCTCTAGTCATTTCCCCTTCTCCTTCCCTCCTTTCTTCCTTCCTTCTCTCTTTCTTTTTCTTTGTTTTTCCTTTTTTTTTGAGGCAGAGTCTCACTCTGTCACTCAGGCTGTAATGCAGTGGTGCAATCATGGCTCACTGCAGCCTTCACCTTCTGGACTCAAGCAATCCCCCCACCTCAGCCCTCTGAGTAGCTAGGACCACAGGCGTGCACCCCCACACCCAGCTAACGTCTTGTACTTTTTGTAGAGATGGGGTTCAGCCATGTTGCCTAGGCTGGTCTTGAACTCCTGAGCTCAAGGGATCTGCTTGCCTGGGCCTTCCAAAGTGCTGAGATTACAGGCATGAGCCACCACGCCCGGCTGTCATTTTTTCCTTATCTGTGCCACATCTCTAGGAGAAAGACATTTTTAAACCTGTTTTACAGAGAATAAAGGTTAGAGTGATGGGCTAAGATCACATAACTTACAATGTATGGACCCTGTCTGAACTCACAGCCTAACAGGGAGATAAGTGACTATACATTTTAGGGTACAGTATCCACAGTGCAGGAGCAGAGAATGCTGGGGACCAGACAGGGCAAGCAGCTCCCTGTGGCGGAGTGGGGGCTCCCAGGAGCAGGAGCTCCACCTCCCAGGACCCATCACAGGGTCTGCTTAGAGAAGGCCCACATGTCATAAGTCTTAATACATGTTTGCTGACTGTTTGAATATCAGTTCTCAACACTTCACTTGCAAGAAATCTTGCTGTCTGAATTACCATCTTCCAAGAGAAAAATTATAAATGTTTTCTGATTAGTTCTACCATTCATAGCCCATTCCTAAATCAGCACAGGAAACAGCTAAGCTAAAACTTCTGCCTTTTTCTTCCTTTACAATCTGCCTGTATCTTACTCTTTCTTCCTCCAAGTTTTTTCTTAGGCAATGTCTAGACAGTTAAAACAAAACAAAACAAAACAAAACTCTGAATTGTGCTAGAAATAATTTGTCATTCAGGATCCTTTTTTTTTTCCTTTTGGATGAACTGGATTACTCTGAGCTGAGACCAAGGGATGCTCCTCACACCATTGGTGAGATGTCAAAAGGTCCAGGTTGGTTACACTGAGTCAGACAAAGGCTGTTGTAGACTCCTGTTCTAATTAGAATACATGCTTAGCATTTTGTATGAGATAACTTTGTCTTCTCTGTATTTATGTTACTTTGAAGGCTGTACCTACCAATGTTTGGCAGTGACAATACTTGTGTGTTACCTATGCATGACATTCAGTTCTGTGGCAGTCTGTCTCCTCCTCACCCCCCAGAACTGAATACCATGCACCTGTCACACACAAGTTATTGTCATTGTTCAGGCCCCATTATCCCTTGGTGAGACTCTTGCAGTAGTCTGCTGACAGATCCCTCTGCTACCAGCCTTTCCCAATGAAGTACAACTTCCATATCTGCTGCCCTAGTGATCTTTCCAAAATGGACATCTGATCATGCCCACCTCTCCCCCACCAACCTGCCTTCTTCCATGTCCCCACAGGACATGTCCTGAGTACTCAGTGAATCCTGGGTAATAAAATAAGGTGGAATGATAGATCCATGCTGCTCATCAGTGACCTCAAGAAAGTAACCCTATGGGTAAGAGTCATGGTGCCAGGCACTGCAGCAAGAGTTTTATGTGCCTTTAAATGCTCCTCCTATTATCTTCATCATTTTAAAGGGGAGGATACGAAAGTTTACAGAGGTCAGGTAACTTTCCCCGGGCCCTACAGTTGGGATAGAAACCTGGGCAGTTTGACTCCAGAGGGCGCTAACTACTCTGCACCGCTGACTTCATCAATGAGTCACTCACTGGGGTTGCCTACAGGAAAG
Source organism: Papio anubis (assembly GCF_008728515.1). Classification (NCBI taxonomy): domain Eukaryota; kingdom Metazoa; phylum Chordata; class Mammalia; order Primates; family Cercopithecidae; genus Papio; species Papio anubis. Next base: position 69,359,524 of record NC_044991.1, read on the forward strand.
GTAAATCTCATTGCTGAGCACAGGCAATGTCCTTCCTTAGCCCTGCATAAGAACGTGCTTTCCCCTACAGGCTCAGCACCTCCCGAGTTGCACTGATGCAGACCTGAGGGCAGGCCCTCACCTCGGAGCCCCTGCCCTGCTATAGTGGGGTCAGGTAGAATCTGTGTTGCCTTAAACTCTGTCTCTTGTATGATAGGAGTAGCCCCGGGCTCCTGTGGGGCCTGAGCTGGGCATACCCCAAGCCCCAGGTGTATGCCAGAGTTACTGGCTTCTTCTGAGCATCAGCCTTTACTTCTGAGCATCGGCCAATGTGACTCCACCTTCTTGGAGGAGCACCATTCTCTTGCCCGGGTGCTTCGGCCCCTCCCTCACAGACTGGGGCCCATGCTCCTCACCCCAGGTTGCTGCCAAAGTCCTCCTTTGAATTAGAGGAGCTTCTGGGAACACAGAGCTCATCTCTTTGTCCAGCTGTGGGGTCTTCTGCATGCCAGCCCTTTTGGCTGGGCTTCCTCCCCGACCTGAGGAATTGAGCAGGCAATGCTCGGTGAGACCCAGCCTTCAGAGGTTCTACCCCAAGAGGCTTCATGGTTCTGCTGTGCCCTGACCCAGCTCCCTGCCTGCTCCCTCCGGCTGAGATCAGCCATGCTCTGTCATCCAGTCTAGGGATGACAATAAGGCTGAAATAAAGCTTCCATCTTGGCATGTGGATACAAAGCTAGAGACATCAAAGATTATTTGATAACGAATTCCAGGTAAATAATAGTAATAGCCTCTTTTCCCCTGTGTCCTCAACACCCGAATCTTAGGAGCTCCCAGAAGGGCACCTACAGGATATGATGTTCCCATATCGATTCTTATTGCGGTTTTCATCCTCCTTGGCTGTGTCCCACGAAGCTGTCTGCCCCTCTGGTAAGGCCTAAAAAGCAAGGACAGAGTGGTTAGAGTGGCCTGAGATAGGAGCTTTATGGAAGTGGAGATGAACCAACAGGGGGAAGTGAGACCCAGTGCGATGGGACTCCTAGTGGAAAGGGCTAGATGTCCTTGGATGGGGAGGACGTAGATTTTGGTCTTTCCATGGACCAATTCCCTTGTTCATTGTTTCAAATGTTATTGATGTCTTCTGTGTCATGAGTTCACAATCTAGCCCAGTAGGGGAATAGCTTGTCCATTCATTGAATTATTCATTCATACATTCAACAGATACTTATTGAGCCCCTAACATGGGCTGGGCACTGTTTTAGGTACTAGGGATACAGAGAAACAGACAAGTTCCCCTTGAGCTTCCAGTCAACTAGGAAATGTAGCAAATGAAAAAGTAAATGTGTAATTTTAGATATGAAAAATGCTATGATGAAAATAAAGCAGGATAAAGGGATAGTGATGAGGAATGAGAATTATTTCAGATTATACACTCTGGGAGGGCTCCTCCAAGAAGGTGACATTTAAGTTACAGTAGTCCTCACTTATCCTTGGAGGATTTGCTCCTAGACCCCCCAGTGGGGACTCCTGAAACCATGGATATTACCGAACCCTATATATACTATGTTTTCTCTTATACATACATACCTGTGATAAAGTTCAATTTATAAATTAGGCATAGCAAGAGATTAAGAACAACAATAGAATTACAACAATATACTATAAGTTATGTAAATGCAGTCTTTCTCTCTCTCTCCAAATATCTTAATATTTTTTGACTGCAATTGACCTTGGGTAACTGAAACCATGAAAAGCAAAACTGCAGATAAGGGGGACTGCATTAATGATAGATACTATAATTCCTTAATATGAAAGAGCCAGTCACACCAAGAAAAGTAGAAAGTGCTTTTCAGGCAGAGGGAACAGCAGGTGCAAAGATGGTCAGGCAGCAACCAAATGACCATATTCAAGGACTGGAGTGATGTGAAGAGGGGAGAAGTAGTGATGGTAGTATCTAGAGTGGATGGGGGAGTCCAGATTATATAAGGCATTGCTATTACTGGTTAATTAATTGGGCATTATTCTAAGTATGATGAAAAATCATCAGAGGGTTTTGGGCAGGGGAATCATCTGATCTGATTCATGTATTTCAAAGTACAATCTGGCTCATGTATGGAACACAGGCTCTGGGAGGGCCATAGAGGAAGCAGGGAGATCTGCTAGAAAGTTGTGGCAGTACTCCAGGCAACACATGATGGTACCTTGGACTCTTAGACAAGGGTGGTGGTGGTGGACGTGTGAGAAGTGATTATTTGCAGGATGTTCAGTTGAATATTGTTGACTTGGGTTGTCTCGGAAGCAGACTCAGAGATAAGAAGTCAGGCACAAGTAGTTTGTTTGGGAGGCAATCCCAGGGAGTTTGGGTGGGAGAATGGGGAAGTGGTACAATCAAGGGAATGAAGTCGATATAGGGCACATCAATGAGCAGGTTACCACTGTGGGCAACTGGGGCTTAATCCAGTGGGCACATCTCATGCCTCACAGCTATCCCACCATGGGGGTGGTACAAAGTTGGGGTAGTTATTGATGAGTTCTCATCCAGTATTGGTTGAGGACAACTCTTGGAAACTCCCCAGCACTTCTTCCATGCTCTATGGGCAGAGTGTGCATATTCTTCTGTCTTGAAGAAGCCCTCAGGCAAAAAGTCACAGGTGCTTACAGGAGGAAACCGTCAGGTGGGCATGCATGGGAACAGTGAGTGTAGACTGGATTTGTGCAGGGCACCAACACATCTGCCATAGATGCCGACTGTGAAGGAAAGGGAGGAATGAAGGCTGGCCCTTAGAACATTGAAGAACTGAGTGGAAAGAGATGTTATTTATTGAGATGGAGAAGCCTGGGTTAGAAACAGGATTGGGGAGGTAAGAATTAAGTGTTGTATTTTGGGTAAAGTGCTTAGAAGAGTGCCTAGCATTGAATACTGCATACTTTTTAAAAAATATGTTCAAAATAACAAATAATGGCAGCCACATTTGAGATGCCTATTGGATATCCAAGCTGATGTTGAATAGGCAGTTGGACACAGACACCCAGAGCTTAGGGGTAGGGAGGAGAGAAAAGTCATCAGTCAGTTTAAGAGGATGGCAACCACCGATAATACAGACAAGTCAACAAACATGAGACAATTTGCAAGAGTTGTGAGCCAAGTGGTATGGAAATACAGGGAAGGGTACAGTCAGTTATTTCATAGAGAGGGAGGACGGGCAGTTAAGGGCGTGGAAACAGCTGTAGAAAAGCTGCAGAAGCATGACGATCAGACCGTGTTTTGATTACTGTCTCTACTCTACCTTTAGTAGTATAGGCTGAACATCCTGCTCACGCCCTTGCATTGCTTCTGAGACTGAATTTGTAACACCTTCAGTCTACACAGCTCTCTGTCAGCAGTGCAGGAGAACCCACCATTCATCTTAATACACCAGCCTTGCCTTTGCCCATCTATTCCTTACTAGGTCCATCCTAAGCAAGGAAGAACCTGTAACCAGGTTGATCCGAAATTCAGCCCCTCAATAAGCCCTATTTTATTGGCAGGTTCTGAACAGGCCAGTGCTCACACACGGCTCCACCTGTCTTGCATCTGGTCTGTCAAGTGTTAAATCAACCTGAGTGAGTCTTTTCCTAGAGTGGGAGTTGGAATGCTTTTTCTGTAATGGGCAAACTAGAAAGCAGTTTGGGCTTTGTGAGTTGTGTGGACTCTGTTGCAACAACTCAAACTTATACTCAACTCTACTGTTGTAGAGTGAAAACAGTCACAGATAAAATGCAAACAAATGGCCATGGCTGTGTTCCAATACATCTTTATTTACAAAAACTGGCATTGGGACCGGGTGCAGTGGCTCATGCCTGTAATCCCAGCACTTTGGGAGGCTGAGGCGGGCAGATCACAAGGTCAGCAGTTGAAGACCAGCCTGGCCAATGTGGTGAAACCCCGTCTGTACTAAATATACAAAAATTAGCCGGGCATGGTGACACATGTCTGTAGTCCCAGCTACTTAGGAAGTTGAGGCAAAAGAATTGCTTGAACCCAGGAGGTGGAGGTTGTAGTGAGCCAAGATCATGCCACTGCACTCCAGCCTAGGCAACAGTGAGACTTTGTCCCAATAAATAATTAGATAGATAGATAGATAGATAGATAGATAGATAGATAGATAGATAGGTGTTGGGCTAGATTTAGCCTATGGCTATAGCTTGCTGACCTTTATTATAGAAGCATGACTATGATCCTCATCCATGCAGTGGTTGAGTAGGTGGAATTCGTGCTCATTCTGCTACCTAGCAACTTCAGATTCATTAGAGGGTACAGGAAGGAGTTCTTTGCCTGGGCTTCTCAGGCTGAGCCATGTTCTACAACTTAGCCTTTCTTAGGTTTTAGACTGTGTTAATAAAATGCCTTCCTAGCTATTAATGGGTCATAATTTTGTTCTTTCTATATCCAATGTCGTTAGACAAACATCCTGGAAGAGAATCAAAACAGGTGCTAGGCTTTGGGTATCAATCTCTGACCTAAATCTGGGTAGGGCAAAAATGTTATAAGGATAAGTAAGTGCTCATTTTACAAATGTGGGGCTTATGTCTCACTTTTCTCCCTTGTTCTTTCTCCTTCTCCTTTTCCTGTTTCTCTTCTTGCTCCTCATTCTACCAAACCTTACATCCATCCTGCCACCAATTTAGGCCATCTCTAGGTGGAAGATGCTTCTAGGTACTGCAGGTAACTCTTAGAACTCAGATTCCAGCCCTAGCCTCCTCCTCTATCCCAGCCAGGTAGCTCCAGCTCCTCCAGGAAACTTGCCAGGTCTGTTCTCTGTATGTGAAGGGAGGTTGTTGCTTTCAGTGTTAGCACTGGATTTCTGGATGTCAAAGATGATCTACTGAGGGTGGATTTTGCACTTGAAACCCTCTGTGATAAAAGCCAATTGTTCATCCAAACACGTCCCCCTGAAAGTGGGGTGAAGCCAAAAGCAGGACAGCATGACTGTTTTCATACTGATTTTTTGAAAAAAGAATTGTGTTGAGTACTTGCCATGTGCCAGGGTTTGGGTTACTGTTATCTTAAGGTCTCTTTATGACTGCACATTAGAATCACCTGGGGAGGCTTTATGACTCCCAAAGCCAAGGTCCCCCCCAAGACCAATGAAGTCAGACTCTCTGGGGTGGAGCACAGGCATTGGTAGTGTTTAAAGCTCCCCAGCTGATGCTGCTATGCAGCCATAATTTTTGCAAATAGTGACTTTAAAATACTTCCCTATGAGTCTCCTCATTGGTTTCTTTTGTTTTGGGTTTGTCCCCTCCAATCCATTCTCCACTGTAGTCAGAGAGATCTTTCTAAAATGTGAATAGGACCCAGTGACTCCTCTTGCCATTGCCTTCAGGATACATTTCAAACCCTTTAGTGCAACGTCCTTAACGACTTCACCCCAAATGCCCCTGCAGCCTCAATTCTTGTCCTTACATCTATATTGCCAGTTATAAGGTGTTTAAAGTTTATAAGACTTTTTACATGCTGTTCCCTTTGCCTGAAAGTCCCTTCCATCTGAGTCCCTCTGACAAACTCCTACATATCCTTCAAAACTCAGTGTAAGCATCTTCTTTGTGGAATCTTCTCTGTTCACTTTCCCTCACCCCACTGCATCCCCAGGTAAAGCCAGTTACTTCTATTATTAGATGGACTTCTTTGCATCTCATAATTTAACTCTGTTTCTCAACTTGGCCATGGGCTTCTCCAGGGAAAGGGCAGCATCTTTGTCACGACAGTATCTCCAGAATGTGATGCTGGCTCTATACTTCAGATGTGCTTGAAAGGCCTCTTTAGGATGAATGAATGAGTGAAATAATTAGTGAATGAGGTGGCTTCTGTGCTTTCAGAGGGCAAATATCCTGGGATCTTAGAGGTGTCGGTGACCTTGAAAATGGCCTAGTTGAGTTCCCATCCACAATGGCCTTCCAAGCAGCTGAGAAGTGGATCCATAGCATCTATCACTTGGATACCCTCCATGACAGACAGCTCACCACTTCTCCAACTTTTGGCCTCACTTTCGGACAGACTCGCCAGAGTTTTTTCTTTACTCAACCTCACTGTACTTTGCCTATGCCATCTCATGGGGCCCCACAGAGTAAATGTTTGCCCTTTCTCTGTCCTGTGACATCCTGCAGAGATTTGATGAAAGTCTCTTCTGTTCACTCCCAGAATCCTTGAATGGCAGTTTGGGGTCCTCTCACCATCAACAAACACCATGCCTTCCAGGAGACACCCCAGCATGCCCCTATCCCTCGACAATCCTAAACCAAACAAAACAGTTGTGATAAGTGAGTGGCACTTTGTGGGGAACCACACAGGCCCTGTCATGGTCCTGGGAGCCTCCGCCTCCCTTAGTGGAGGCTGAAGCGGACTGAGTGGGCCTGGAGGCTGTGACGATGTTGACAGAAGCAGAGGAGGGATGCCTAATAGAGCCACTGGGAGGGAGTGGTAATGACCCCGTAATTGGCAGACTTTGATCACACATCCATTTCCCTTTTTGGGGAGCTACAATCTAATAAGGGATAATCTCTTGAAGGAAAAAAAAATATGAGGGGGAAAAGTATGAAAGAGAGACTCATCTCCATCTTCAAAGTGAGCAAGCCGAGGGCATTATTTTTCCATTAGTGGCTAGTTACAGTAGATTGACCAGGGAATGGTGGCAGTCATTAGGCGCTAATCACATTCTTTTGAAACCAAAATTGCCATCTCATTATGTTCATCCATTATCAATCTCCACTTTCCTTTTCTCATTCTCTTCTCCTGAGAGTGCTGAGCCCTATTTTTACATTTCTCTCTGCGTGTGAAAATGTTTCCTACTCTTCAACAGTGTTGCTTTTCCAAGGCAGTCTTTTTTTGTTGTTGTTGTTCAAAAAATGTATTTGGGGATGTCCTTCTCCCTGGAGAGCTGCGCTGTGGTATTTATAGAATCCTCAAAAGTCAGATTTGGAAGGGTCTTTTGAGAAAATTATTGACTCATTTTATAGATCAGCAAAGTGAGGTCCCGAGACAGGAAATGACTTGCCCAAGAATATACACTGAGTCTGTCCCACTCCCTCCCTCGATCACTTCCTTCCTTCCCCAGAGACCATCTGGATGCCAGGTGCTGGGATAGACAGGGACCGGGGCAAGGGACTACCTAGGTTGTGTGGGCAAAACTCTGAAAAGGGGAGATCTGAGAGGGAGAAAAGCAGCCCCTGAATTCTGGGAGCTGACCTGGCACTCACAGGTGGGCCTTGGTGCTCTCCTGCTGAACATGGACAATTTCACGGAAGACTAACCACAGGCAAGGCCGCTCTGAGGCCATGATGAAACAAGACAAAAACAAGTTGTATCTGGACGCAGACAAAAATATGAACATTGTCCAAGCCAAAAAAAAAAAAAATTACCAAACACCCCCCTATTCTGGTTAATATGAGCGACTACCGATTCTTTGCCAATTACAGCTCTAGCCTCTGTCTGATCTTCCCTTCTTTTAGGTAAGATGTACTACGATATCTAATCATACCACTTCCCAGTGTGTCCAACCTAAAACAAAGCCTCACCTCCTTAGGCACTCTTTCAAATCAGCAAACACAGCCCACATTCTGAGTCCTTTCTAACATCCTCTTCCTGAAATATCCCACAGGAATGCGCACTTCCAGGTATGCATGTACCTCACTGCAACAAGTAATAAATCCAACTCCAGGAGGTGTGTCCCTGCTGATCTCTGGCCAATATATTTCAGCTAAAAACCAAAGGATAAGCAGGTACCAGCTTTGGCAAGAGCTCGGGAAAGAAGGTTCCATTCAGAGGGAACAGCAAGTGCAGAGGCTCTGGGATGGAATAAGTTATTTGTGTTCTAGAACTTGAAGGGAGGCTCTCCAGAGCAGAGAGAATAAGAGGAGGATGACAAATAATGTGGATTTGGCTTGGGGTTGGGGCAGGGTGTTCAATCAAGGTCTCGTGGACCAAGGACAAGAACGTGAGTTTTATTATAATTCAGTGGGAATGTTTTGGAATTTCTTTCTTTTTTTTTTTTGAGATGGAGTTTCACTCTTGTTGCCCAGGCTAGAGCACAATGGCATGATCTCAGCTCACCACAGCGTCCACCTCCTGGGTTCAAGTGATTCTCCTGCCTCAGCCTCCCGAGTAGCTGCGATTACAGTCCTGTGCCACCACATCCGGCTAATTTTTGTATTTTTAGTAGAGGCGGGGTTTTTCCATGTTGGTCAGGCTGGTCTTGAACTCCCGACCTCAGGTAATCTGCCCGCTTTGGCCTCCCAAAGTGCTGGGATTACAGGCGTGAGCCACCACGCCCGGCCCAGAAACTTTGAGGGGGAGGCTGAGCCAGTGCCAGCATTATGATAAATGGCAGACAGTGCTTGTCACTGGAATCTTCTTTATCCTTGATAATAGGCTTTATAGATTTTAGAATAAAATTATCATCTGATACCCGCCCCAGACTAACTCTCCCTGTGATTGCAACCCACCCTCCTATCCACAGAACTGAGTCCATGGCAGGCTCAGACCACATGGCCACAAGTCACAGACTTCTTGTGTTCTGCTGTGCTGACTTAGTCCACAGGACTATGAAACCTACCTTAATGTCCCATTTAGTACATTAATTATCTGCTAGAACTGAGAATGATCCCTGATGCCTGTGTGGCTGATTTTTTCTTCTACCTGGCTCTACTGAGCCAAACCAACAGAAGCTTGCCATCCTTCTTGAGATACTCTTCTTTGCATCTAAGGCTTTTTGAGTTATGCCTAAAATAGTAAGATGTCAAAACACAAAGCTTCCTAGAGCAGCTCACTACCAATTCAAGGCTGGGGGCGTGCCAGCCCATTTCGTTTACCTGTTCACCTCCTATCCTCAGCAGATTCTGTCATTTGCAATGCCCCCCTTCACTCCCCTTCACTTGACTGTATCCCTGGAGATAATTGGATATGTTATGCCCTAGGGTGCAGCAAAACCAGGCCCAGGGATCGCTGATGAGGCAGTTCCTGGCTGATGCTCCAGGGCACAGCTGAGGGCTTGCCTCCTCCATGTTCAGTCCAGCCTGCCAGGATTTCCCCACACCCCTGCCCAGCACTGTGCTCTCCTGGTGCAGGGAAGACTCTGGAGAGGTCTTCAGCAAGGAGGCACCATTTTACCTGGGTCTTTCCTTCATTCGTCTTGTCAAGAAATACCCCTTGCACACTAACTGTGTATACGAGTCAGGGAAAAGGCAGAGCTTTGCAAAAGGTGGACAGACTAGAGTGTTTGAATATTTTTACTGCAAATAAGTTCACCACTTCGAGTGTCAGTAAACGTTTCTGAAAACAGTCAGTAATACATCCTGCAGGTTATGGGGGGGAAGGCTTTAACTGTACAGAAGTAGTACAAGGTAACTTTTTGGTTGATGAAATTCTCATGTGTCCTGATTGTGTTGGTGTTTATACGACTCTATGCATTAGTTAAAACTCATAAAACTGTACACTCTCCCAAAATTAATTTTATAGTACATTTTTAAAAATGGAAAATAACACACCCCACAGAATTTTGTGATGATTAGTGACTACCCAAGACAATACCCATAGCACCTGGCACAATGCCTGCTACACAGTAAGTGCTCAGAATCTTCCATCTTCCATATCCTCTTTCCCAGTGATATAATATTGAGCCTTTTTGGCCCACTTGTGGAAATCATTCTCTTGCCATCTTCAGTCAAAAACATCCAGGATTTTTTTTTTTAAATTTTACTTTAAGTTCTGGGATACATGTGCAGAACATGCCGGTTTGTTACATAGGTATACATGTGCCATGGTCGTTTGCTGCACCTATCAACCTGTCATCTAGGTTTTAAGCCCCGCATACATTAGGTATTTGTCCTAATACTCTCTCTCCCCTTGCCCTCCTCACTACCCCCCGACAGGCCCCGGGGTGTCATACTCCCCTCCCTGTGTCCATGTGTTCTCTTTCTTCAACTCCCACTTATGAGTGAGAACATGCGGTGTTTGGTTTTCTGTTCCTGTGTTAGTTTGCTGAGAATGATGGTTTCCAGCTTCATCCATGTCCCTGCAAAGGACATGAACTCATTCTTTTCTATGGCTGCATAGTATTTCATGGTATATATGTTCCACATTTTCTTTATCCAGTCTATCATTGATGGGCATTTGGGTTGGTTCTAAGTCTTTGCTGTTGTAAATAGTGCTGCAGTAAACATATGTGTACATATGTCTTTATAGTAGAATTATTTATAATGCTTTGGGTATATACCCAGTAATGGGATTGCTGGGTCAAATGGTATTTCTGGTTCTAGATCCTTGAGGAATTGCCACACAGTCTTTCACAATGGTAGAAACATCTAGTGGGTTTTTTTTTTTTTTTTTCTTACAAGGGCAAAGATGGGAACTCTCTGAAACATCTATTCTGGTTTGTCTCAGACCAAAGGAATTCCCGGGATGTAGGACTTTGTTTTAAAACTGGGACCATTTTGGGCAAATTGGGACAAGCTGGTCCCTCTAGGTATAGGTAAAATAGCATTTAGGGAATGGGAATGTTTCATAATCTGTTGGGAGCCTAAGGTCTGGCCTCTATTGTGGTCCACAGGTTCAGTGAACACATTTACTAATGTCAATGGTCAGCTTGTGAGTGACAAGGGAATCACAGCTCTGCAGGTTATGCACAATCCAAGGGCATTGCACCTACGGAAGCACCATGCATATGGCAGAAATTTTAGGGTTTCCATATTTATTATGAACATTTTCTGGAAGGTGACAGTCAAATATCTTGAGACAGGTGCACATTTTGCTATTTCACTGTAAGGTGCTGTAGGAGTTAGTGGTGGCCTTGGCAGAGGCCAAGCTTTCAACAAATTCTACCTTCTGTGCTGAAAAGCACAAGACTTAGGGATTATAAATGTGGACAGAGAAGGCAGGAGAGGATGACTAATGACGTCTACTCAGTGGCATCAGGAGAGCAAATATTATTGCGTACCATGTCACTAAATAGACAGTAATTTATGAGTTCTGCTTGTGAAGCTAAGTAGAAAATCAGATTGCAGCAAGATGGGGGTATTTGTCTGTGACAGGAGCTTTGATCAAGGCAGAGAAGTTGAGTGCAAGTCTGCATGCAAGTCACAAAGTACTCTTTAAAAGGCCCAATTAAAAGCTACAAGACCTCCTTTAGATGACAAGTTCCCTGCCTTCAAGAAGTCTATAGCTTAATGGGGACTCTCACACGAGGGTACCTCTATTCCTCCCAGCTGTGAGCCTACAATCTTGGGGATCCCCATAACTCACTTCGGGCTACAGACTTCCAGCTGCCTTCACGCGTCTCCATGGTCATGCATGAGCTTCTGGGTGGCTGACTCTAGGCCAGCAACTCTCCTCTAAACTTGCAGCCAGCTACATTGAAGAGGCAGACTGCCAGGGGCCATGATCATAACCTTGGTAACTCTCTTCAAGAAAACTGTGCAAGGGGTATAAGATTCCTATTAAATCTCCCTAACTAGTTTCATTTTATTTCTCCTTTCATAGGCAGACATCTTTGTTTCTCCTCAAAAAGCTGGCTGCAGCATTTTAATCGTTTCGTTTTTTGCTTCCAAGCTTTGCACATGTAGCTCCCTCTTGTACACAACCTTCTCCTCTACCCATCTTCTTCTACTTTTCTCTAACTCAGAGTCTTATCTTTTGTGAAACTTCTGATAGATTTTGGCAACAAGAAGTGACAAAAAGCAAGTGTGTCTCCAAAGCATTTGAACTAGAGTTCTGTTACATCATTACATGGTGCAGCAAGACCATGAGCTTTCTTTAAAGTAGCGTCTTTATTTTCTTTATTTAGCTTTCTATCTCCAGTGCCCAAACAGTGTTAGGTGCACAATAAATACTTAATCAGTGTTTCTGGCCACATGAGTGTTCATAAAATAGAAGCATATACTATCAGCCTTTAGAATTTCATGCTAAGCTTGTAGTCAAACATTTCACAGATGAAAATGAGACCCAGAGAGGAAAGAATCTTGCCCAAGACCACCCAGAGTCTCAGGAGCAGATTGAGAACCAGGTTTTGTCTCTTGGTCAAAGGATTTTTCTATAGTACCACCTGAAAATTGCTCATTTGGTTGGGGGAGATCCTGTATTAAATACACAAAAAACCCACCATGTGCTCTGTTACAAACCATATTGTAAGTAGAACAATAAAAATAGGCTAAAAGGGAAAGACTGAGTCTCTTCCCTTTTCCCTTAATGGGGAATCTCACACAAGGGTACCTCTATTCCTCCCAGCTGTGAGTCTACAATCTTGGGGATCCCCATGACTCACTTCAGGCTACAGACTTCCAGCTGCCTACACTCATCTCCATGGTCATACATGAGCTTCTGGGTGGCTGACTCTAGGCCAGCAACTCTCCTCTATACTTGCAGCCAGCTACATTGAAGAGGCAGACTACCAGGGGCCATGATCATAACCTTGGTAACTCTTCCAAGATCCTAGATCCCTCCAAGATCCTTGGTAACTCTTCCATGATCATAACTTTGGTAATAGTCTCTTCCATGTGAACTCTTTCCTGCTGGAAAACTCCCAAGTTTGAAACCACATGGGTCACTGATGACTTTTGGCCACTCCCTGTAATGGCTTATTGTCTTGTTTTATCAATCTGGGGGTGGAGTGGAGTGAAACGAGCAGGTGGAGCCTAGGTATTCCTATTTTGGTCATTATGAGTTCCCAGAGTTGAAGAATCCCATGGATTTCCCATTCATGATTTGGGCATGGACCAGTAATTCCTCATGCTCCTCCCTAGAACCATGCCCATCTACAAATTGAGGAGCTGAACCAGAACCTTTCTGGGGTTGCCTGTGATGGGATATTCTATCACTCTGTTACCAACTGAGGAGAGCAAACCTTGTGGGAGAAGCAGAGGTGTCCTCGGACACTGCTTAGGGGGCTCTGAGCAGAGAAGGGAGCACCTGGGGTGACCTGAAACTTCCACCTCTATAGTTATACCCCATTCAAAAGCTGCCTGCCTGCCATCACCCCATTATCCACAGATGACTAAGAGCAAGATGGCAATACAGGCCTTCCCCACAAAAGCCATACATATGGCATGTCCATCCTGAGCTAGAAAATGAACAAATGTTTGCTCTTCATTAGGCTGCATCATACTCCTCACAGCTGTTCCTTGTTGCTTTAAATAGTCTTAATGGAGCTGTAATAACCAGATACCTTCTGGTTGCCCTACTGGGCTTGTTCCATTCATTACGACGACAGGCTCTCTGGATTGAACTGGGATGAACTTCTTCCTTCTCTCCATCACAAAGTCACCTCTTCCTATTCTCCCTCATCTTCCCTAAACCTGCTGCTCGTCTGACTACCATGGCAGGGTTACATGGGACACAGACAACTCGGCTCTCCAGCCCACATCTCTTATCTTTTGCTGTGATGCTTAGGGTTTTGCTGTGTAACAGGGGAAGGTGGGAGAACTGGAGCTGGGGGGAAGCAGGCTGGGGAGGGAGGACGCTGTGGTTCAGAATCACATGCCCTTGACTTTAATAGGAAGGGCATATGGTACAGAATCACATGCCCTTTCATCAGCAGGAGTAGACCTGAGGGTTGGCAGAGCACGCCAGGGGATGGGTCTGTGGGCACAAGCAGGGCACATGCTGGGGACTCCATGGGTTTTCTTAGTGGTTCTCAGCTTTAAAAGTATATTCCCATCAACAGGAGGGCTTAGAAAACACTGAAGTATACATCCCACCCCAAGTGAAACTGATCTGAAATGTGGCCTGAGCATTGGTGTTTTTTTAAAACTTCCCCAGGTAATTCTAATGTGCAACCCAAATTGAAAGCCTCTGACTGAGGCTTGGATCTGTCTGGCAGGTGAAGTTAACTTGCCTTGGGCCTCCTTGAGCTCCTAGGAGCCCAAGGCCCTTGGCCAATTGTGGTTTTTAGAACTTGAGACATAACCATGGGAGTGGTAGCCCCAGACAGTGAGGTTCCCATGCGACCATCAGTGGGAGGGAGGCCCAGCTGGCCCGGCTGATTGGTTCTTATTTAGACTCCCAGAATATCAGTGACAGAAGGGTTCTTTGGATCACTTTGACAAACCCCTTTGCTCCCACTGCATAAATGTGGAAATGGAGGCCCAGAGGACAGGGACCTGCCTAAGGTCACCTGAATACTTCATAATTGTTATAGGACTTGATTCCAGGCATTTTGACTCTCAATTCAAGATGGTTCACACATTATTTCAAATAATTGAACTTAAAATATATATATTGAGAGACTCAAGTTTTCATGCCAATGAGAACAAGCTGATTTTATGGCTCTACATGCAGAGAAAGTGCGTAGGCTTGTCTGGGCTCTGGGCCCAGTCTCATGGTTTGGGCAGCCCCATATTTTCCTTGAATTACTGTCCCAGACGCCTACCTGCCTCTGTTGTCCCTGCTCTGATCTCTACAAGATCTAAAACGCAAATCTACTTTAAAAAGTCCTGCTCTCTTCGATGGCTCCAGTGGCTTCTTGATTACAACCCAAACTCATTAGCACAACAAATGCTCGCCTTTTGTTTCATCTTGGCCCCTGTTGACAATTTCAGCCCCATCTCCCTCCATGCTTCCTCCCAAACCGTTTCTAGTTCCCCTCACTCAACCTGCTGTGCAGACTCCCGTGCCATAGCTTATGCTAACCGCTGTGCCCGGAACACCCTTCCCTTCTTTAATTTGGTTCTTCCTACTTCTCAAGCTTTGGGCTTTATGTCTTCCAGAAAGCCACTGGCTGTTCACCTTTAGGCTGGGTTAATGCATTCCACCCCCAAGGATTCTCATAGCTCTGGATATACCTCTATGGTGGCATTTGTTTTGGTCTCTAAGAATAGGCTCTACGTTCCCTAGAAGGCAAGGGCTCTATTTCAGCTCCCAGAGCCTAGTACAGTGTCTGTCCCATGAAAAATGCTCCCATATCTTAAAGTTGAAATTCTGAAAGGCCTAGTCCTAGGTCGATGTCTTTGTCTATACTCACTTGCTTGATGACTTCACCCAGTGTGGCTTTAATCATCTGTAGGCCAATAACTCCCAAAGGTTTCTCTCCAGCCCAGGCTTCTTTACCAAATTTCAGCTTCATAGATCCAACTACCTCCTTGCTACATGGAGACACTAATACGTCTAATGGACATTGCAAACTCAATTTAACATGAAACTACTGATTGTTCCAGCTCTGCTTTACTTGAGCGTCCCCACTTCCATTAGAGGCAGCTCCGTCCTACCAGTGGCACAAACAGCAGCCTTGGAGTTACCCTTAATTCCTTTTGTAACATATACCATGTGTTAGGAAATGCTGTTGGCTCCATCTTTTAAATATATTCAGAATCCATCCACGTCTCACCACCTTCTCTGCCATGCCCTGAGTCATTGTTGTCTCTCACCTGAGTTACTGCAATGTCCTCTTAATTGGTCTCCTTGCTTTCACCCTTGCCTTCCTAAGTTCCATTCTCAACACAGTAGCTAGAATGAAGTAAGGACAGATCATTAGCACTTGTCTTCTTAAAGCTCTGCAGTGGCTTTCCATTTTAGTCAGAGTAAAAGTCGAAGTCCTTATAACGGGTTGTAATGCATAGCATGGTCATGTCCCTCTTTATTTCTCCAGTCAAATCTCCTATTACTTTTATCCCTTGGTCACTCTGCCTCTGTTATCCTGGCCTCTTTGCAACTGCTTGTACGTGCCAGGTATATTACTCTCTGGATCTGGAACGCTCTTCCTCCAGATATCTTCCACCATGTCTTTATTCAAGTTTCATCTTCTAATTAAGGACTACCCTTTTATCCTGTTTACTATTGGAACCTCCTTTACTTCATGTCCCTGGAACAAATCTCCCTTCCTTGCTCTGTTCTTTCTTTTTCCATGGTACTTGTGGCAGACTGTATTATTATCCAAAGATTTTCTTTCTCTTTTTCTTTGGAGATGGAGTCTCATTCTGCCCTGAGGTTGGAGTATAGTGGCATGATCTCAGCTCACTGCAACCTCTGCTTCCTGGGTTCAAGTGATTCTCCTGCCTCAGCCTCCAGGGTACTTAGGGTTACAGGCACCCACCATCACGCCGGGCTAATTTTTGTATTTGTAGTAGAGAAAGGGTTTCACCATGTTGGCCAGGCTGGTCTTGAACTCCTGACCTCAGGCAATCCACCCACCTCAGCCTCCCAAAGTGCTGGGATTACAGGCATGAACCACTGCGCCTGGGCTTTTATTTTCCCCCCACAATATTTCTTGCTCTGCATGCTCCTCTAGAATCTGGCACCTGCCCCTCCTCCTCCCTCATCAAGGGATAGAGTCAAATTCCCCTCTCCTAGAAAGTAGGGGAGTTTTTACCTGCTTACAACCACTAATACATGGTAGGAATAATGCAGTGTGATACCCAAGTTTGGGTCACAAAGGTGATGCACTTTTCACCTTTTATCTGGGGAGCTCACCTATGGAGCTCTAAGCCACCATGGAAATCGTCCAGCTATCTCAAGGCTACCACGCTGTGAAGAAGCCCAGGTCACTGAAGAGGCCATGTGTAGGTCTTCCAGTGGACAATCCCAGCTGAAAGCCTGCATCAATCACTAGTCATGTGAGTGAAGACATGTTCAGATGATTCCAGCCCCCAGCCTTGGAGACTTCCTAGCCCAGGCTCTGGATACTGTGTGGAAGAAACAGGTTATCCCTGTTGTACCCTGCACAGATTCCACAGAATCAATGAATGCAAGAAATTGGTTATGTTGCTAAAATTTGGAGTGGTTTGTAACATAGCACACAGTATTTTTCACTGTCTAACACACTACATTATAAAATTTGCTTATTTTTTAAGCTTATGTTTATTTCCTACTTCCCTTGCTAGAATACAAGCTTCAGGAGGGCAAGAATCTTTGTTTCATTCACTGTTGTATCCCAAATACCTAGAATCGTCCTTGGCAATAATAAATAGTAAATATTTACTGAACAAATTTTAAGTGATTGTTCAACTGAATTGAATTTTGTCTTCTGACGCAGCTTGCTATGGCTGAGATGTCCCTTAGATGTCAACTTGTCAAACCCACTCGTTTGTATGAAAAAACTGAGAACAGAGAAGTGACAGACAACAAACAGCACATAGCAGACTCATATGAGAGTAGGATTGGAGGCTCCGTAGTCTTATATCTGCAATAGGATTCTCCCAGCAGATCTGTGACTCTTATGCTCAGGATGAAGATTCGAGATATCAGAGGAGCCCTGATGATCAAAGCAATATCCAGCTGTATTCTGGGCTGGACATCGTGGGCTAGCACATTGTGAAATGACTTTTATCAGGCAATATTTTCCAATTAACCCTCAGTTAATCAGAAAATAATGTTAACTAGAAGCTAAGCATTACAGCTTGCTGATTAATATAATTTGAACTAATTGAGGCCAAGGCTAGCCTAGTTAGATTTCTGGTTGAGGTTCAAATGATGAAATGACATGTATTGTTTGTTTTCTTATAAAAGCTCTTCATTTCCATGCTAGAAAGTTTGGAAAATGCAAAAGGGTACAAAGAAAAAGTTTTGAAAAGCAACTCATCACACAGGGATGAATGCTTTAAAAGAAATGTTAATTTAGAAGGAAATGCATGAAAGTGTCAAATACACTTGTAATTCTGTCTTCAAATTTCAGATTGCAAGTTCTTACATATGTGTTTCTCAGCATTTGGCTGCTTGTCCCTTTTTTTTTTTTTTTTTTTTTTTTTTTTTTTTTTGGTGGTAAGCCACATATCTCCCTTAATGATATTTGAAACTTTTAATCAAATTGTTATGACTAATGTTGAATATACCATTTCAAACAACATAACCTTCCTGACATTTGCTCAACAAACAGGTCTGTATACACACACATAAAGCACGCTCACATGCACCCTATGCCCCCGAGACTGGGACCATTCAATCCCCTAGCAAATGAGATCCAGGGATGGGTAGTAATGAGATCATCTTCTTCAACTCTAATTTGAATATCCTTTCAAGATTTGTAGATGAGAATATGAAAAATGCTATTTTACTTAGACTGTTTTTGAAATTAAGTGCTAGCTCTCCGAAGCTGGTAATTACTCACATCCATTGACAAAAACGTTTTTGTTCTCACAGATATGTCAAACATGCCCCTTGTCACCATGTTTTACATGCTCATAAAGTTTTAGGACCAGACAGATCCTGAGAGATCACCTTATCCAAATTCTTCATTCAACTAATAAAGAATTTTAAAACTCAGATAGCAAAATTCTAAAATCTAACAGCTTACTACATTGGAATCCAGCTGTCTGGACCCCTAGTTTAGCACAATTTCATGACCTCATACGACTTCAGAAATATTGCTTTGTAAGCTCTTTCTCAGAATATAGTCTGAGGGATAAACTTAGTCTGCAATATCAAGAATTCCAAATGTGTGGAGTCTGAGCCAATGAGTTTTCTACTGCACACAGCAAAACTGAATCAAGCATATCTGGGGCACACACTGCATGTGAAGAGAAAAAAAAGAACAAACAACAACAAAAAAACCCCACACAAATACATATAATTCAGAGCATGGTACACAGAAGATACTCAAAAGATATTTTAGGAAGGAAGGAGGGAAGGGAGAGAGAGGAAAGGAAAAGTGAAGAAAGAAATTGTTTTCAAAGCTGACTGCAGCTGGAGTCTACCTGCAACTAGGAGAGTTGCAGAATTATTCTTGGAGAGTCAGCTGCTCTTTGGTTCAGAAAAAAACATCTTAATGCATTTTCCTTTTATTTTGCTTTTTGTTTGTAAAAGGTGAGGCCTAATGGGCAGGATTTGAAACAAAAAGAGTGAGATAGAGAAAGCTAAATTGTTCTGCAAAATAAAAGAGGAATGTGGGGCCCTTTGTCTGGATACTGAGGGGTGGGGGTGGAGGAAGTTTTGAGGACACTAAAGAAGACTTTGAGGAGAAATTAGATAGAGACCTGTTGGGAGACCAGAACCTTAGAAGGCCTTACCAGCAATGCAGATGGTTAAGGAACTTATAAGAAGAACAGCGTTGTATTGAGGTGCTGCCTGTCGTTTGCTGCAGTCCTTCTCTATTATTTCCCAAACCTTGGTAACAACCACTACCTGCAAATCCTTTGTGTTAGAGATGCTTTGGGGAGGTGGGAAAGGGATGCCCATGCAGGGTGAAGAGAAGGTGCAGAAAGAGGGAACTGTGGTCACTGGAGATGAAGCATTGCCTTTGTGGGGTGGGAGCGAGGACCAGAATACTACAGAAGCTTGAGTATGAGACAAGAGGTGACCAAGAGCAAGCAGGCATGCTGGAAATCATTGGCAGGGGAGATGTGCTGGCTTTTCTACAGCATGTGGGATGGGAGCTGGAGCCATTCTGGCATGTTGAATGGAGGTGAGACTCCAAGGTGTAGAAACTTTGGAGATAATGAAAGGGGAAGGGGAGAGAAACAGGAGTGAAGTCTTAGAATATTTAGCATGGCGCTTCTCAAATTTAATGTGTATACAAATCACCTAGTTTCTGGTTAAAATGCAGGTTCTGATTCAGCAGGGCGGGATGTGGCCTGAGATGCTGCATTTCCCACACGATCCCAGGTGATACTGATGCTGCTGGCCAGGGAGCCATGCTTTTTGTAGCAAGGCTTTAGTGCCCAAGTAAGTCTCTGAAACAATCAGAAAGTTTCCCCACAGGCTGGTCTCTTACCTCGTATTCCTCCTTGAACCCATAGCCCTGGCCTCTCTTCATCTGCGTGATGTGCTGCAGCAAGTCAGCCACCCGGATGGCAGGCTGGAACTGGTCCCGGGGGTAACTCATCTCCACAGGGTCACAGGTGCGGTAGGGATGAGTCTGGATCGTGAGAGTGGGCTGGGAAAGCTCCCCACGGCTGCCATCTGCTTAGAAAAGGAGGAGGCAGAACAGATCATCACCTATAGAAGCGTTGCCCTTTGTCCTCCCTGTCTCCCCCAGCGTGGCTTGAGGAGGGCAGAGGGAACCAACTTGGGACTCAACTGATCAGGAAACTGCAGAAAGACCGGAGATACACTCCTTCCCTGGCCTGGCTGTGTTGGTAGATCTAAGTATCAAACCCACAAACAAACCAACAAACACAATACATTTCAAGGGCACATACTGACAAAGTTCCAGCCTGGTTGTCATTCCAGTCTGTATCAGTCCTTCCTTTAGACTTGGTGGGGCAGAACCACTGAGAAGCAGGAAGGCTATTTATTGGGAGCCCCCCTCCTGTTTAGGAAGCAGAGAGGCTGGAAATAGTGCCTGATGCCTGGCTGCAGGGGAGGAGAGCCTCAGGTGCTCGAAGATTGGAGTCACATATAAGCCACTGGTCCATTTGCCTGCATCCCTGTGATCTGGCTTATCTACTAATTTTTTTTCCTTTGAGTTTTACCCTGGGAGGAATTGCAGCCAGTATTGGACTGCCAGCAGCTAGCAGGGACCCTGACCCTCCCAGCTGCTCTCTGTAGTTATGAGCTCTGCCCCAGTGACCACCTTCTTGCTATTGTATAGTTTCCCCATCACTTAATACTATTAATCCAGTGGCATCATTGAACCCACCTTGCAGGTAGGGAAGCCTGGACCTCTTCCTTCAGTGCTGCTAGCTACTTTCTCCAGGCCTGGATCCCGTGCCTCATCGCCTTCATAAAATCTCTGCCTGATGTAAGATCTATATTCTCTCTTGAAAAAAACCTTTTCATCCAATGAGTTGCTTTAACTGCCTTCTGTCAGTTTGGCCACCCTGAAAGCTGATGCTTGCTCATACTGGGTTGGAATTCTTCCGTTCCCCTTGGACCACTAAAACCAATGTCTTGCTTACCACCTTCCTGCCAGGCATACATTCTTGGTCTTTCAGGGCCAGTTTACCTTTCCCAGAACCATCTAGGCTTGGTCTTCCCAACCTCCTTCCAAAGACATGAATGAACAGTCTATGCCCCGGACCATCTTGTTTGTGGCATGCAAGAGATGAGAACTGTCAGCTGCAGCAGTTGATGTGTCTCCCCCAGATGTTTTCAGACCCTGTGAAACACCTATGCAGATACCCACTTGGCCTATGCCATACTCATTCCCTGGGAGGCTTAGCATATATTCCTGATTTTCTGCAACTTGTCTTTTCAAAATCCACGTTCCCTTCAGCTTGTTTGCCTGTCATGTTGGAATAATCCATCAGACATGGATTCCGTGTGTGAATGCACACTCTACTTTTCTGCAGCAACATCAGCAAGCCTGTTCCTGGCAAGGAAAGATAACGGAAGGGAACACCTGGCTTTCCTGCTTTCTAGGTGACCAACTTGTCCCAGTTTGACTGACAATTTTCCAGTTTTAGCTTTGAAAGTTCAGCTGTTGGGAAACCTCTCAGTCACGGGCACACGGGAATGGTTGGTCACCCTAATGCTTTCAATTATACCTGTGGTTGGAGTAGGGGATAAATTTTTCACTTTGCAGCCTTCTGCCTGCCCCCACCTACTGGCTCCTCCAAGAGAGGAGAGGCTACTAATCTGACTGGTCTGAGCTTGAGACACTGATTGGGTCATATCTAATTAGCAGGTGGGGTCATCGTAGGTAGAGTGTAGTCTCCAAAACTTCCTGATTCAGGGTAGTACGTAAACATCCCCAAAGCAGAGGCTGTCCTTTGGGGACCAGCCAAATAACCCCTGGATTGCCTACAGAAAGATTTCTAAGATTTAGATATATGCACAAGAAAGAAGGGCCCAGGCAAGTTGTTAGCAAAACCTTCCTGACTGCACAGAAGAGAAATACTGCTTACTTTTTCTCCCACAATTTTAGGTAATAGCTAGTATGTGTTCACTGGCATTGCTTAAATGCACCACTTGGCAAACATGGGGGCTGTTTCCTTTCTCCATCACCCCCTTGGGTTCATGAGTTCGACTTACCGAGAACCCACTCTGTGCCAAGGACTATGGTAGGCAGTGGCAATGCAGACAGAAATACTGATTCCACCCTCAAGGCTTGACAGTTTAGCAAGGAAATAGGCAAGAAGAACCAACTGAAGAAAAAGGACAGAGCCTGAGAGATGAAGGCACATTTAGTTAAAAGCAAGGAGGTTGATTAGGAGTAAAAGCTGTGGGTAGAAATGTCAGGGGGGCAACACTGTAAGAGACGATGCAAGGCAGATCCAGAAAGACTGTGAATGTGTAAGACCCTTGAAGCTAGTGTGAACCTGTTGAAAGGTTTTAGGAGGAATCTCCTTCTTTAAAGACTCACACTGTTTCTTGTAGGTGTCCCAGCTGTCATGAATAGCTGTCATCAAAGGCATCCTTCCAGCAAATATCACTCCTGTGATGGTGTGATTGGAAATGGAGAGGAAGGGAGCACTTGTGTTTGATTCATCTAGAGATGGTACAAAGCTACAGCAAGAGCCACAGAGGTATGGATTGTGAATACCTAAAGCTTGGAGTCATGCCATACGCCACGATTTCTAGGAAAGGATGAGCTGAGTCAATGCCAGGAGGCCTGTATTTCCCACTATGTGTGATGGGGACAGATGTCTTCGGAGACCCATAGTCTCCCACAGGAACTTGGGGCATGGGCTGCATGGGAGACCAGCTGCCTGGGAAAGACAGGCTTCCTAGGAATGGGAACTTGGCTTTTTATGTGTGTGAGAAACGTCAAATGTTTCCAAAACCAACCAAATAGCTGTCAATATGGATATTTTCCCTAAACACATTGCTAGACAGACTGTAAACTTGGTGTCAGCAAAACCAACACTGGAATGGAAAATAAATGCATTGAAATTTAACAACTTGTATTGCTGTAACATTTGCAATAATGTCAATGCCAGTGCTAACGATGCTATGAAGACTCAGAACCAAGGGATTTTCAAGGTTTATTAATCCAACGGGTTGGACTCCCCTTTCCAAAGTATCTTACCTCACCTATTCCCTTATTAACCTCTGATAATGCAGAAGTGATGTCTTTTATCACACTCCATTTCACCAGACGCACTATACTTAATTTTCCATCATTAGGTTTAATGAAAACCCAATTTCACAACTCACTTCTCTCAGGAACCTACAAGAAATGCTACGTTTTTATCAGGCCCAATTAAAAGACGTTATGATGTTCCTATTCGAGAGGGAGCTTTAAAACTAATGTGCGATTCTCCTGCTAATCCAGCAAGGGCACTGGAATTCACATGCTGCTCATAAAATGTAACTCACACCAGCTGGCCCAGGGACAGAGCACTTTTCATTTTTTCTCCTCACCAGCCCCTTAATTTTCATGCCATTTCAACTTCTGATTTATGGGTCTGGTATGTTTATTTATCGTGTAATAATATTTTGGATTTCTTTCACACTTTTTATATAGCTGTTGCCTAACCCTGTGAATTTTTCTGCAGTAATTCTTGTCACTGCCTGCGAGGAGCTTGTGGGATGGGCAGAAGGATTTTGGTGATGTGTATGAGATTTTGGTTTACTATCTCTCTGATTTCCCCTTTGCTGTCTCTCTGCTCTCTCCTTCTCTTCCTTGGGATCCTAGATTCATCACCGCCACTGCCCATCCCTGGCCCCTGTCCCACTGCTGCCAGCCATATAGATCTCCCTCTACCTTTAGTCACATATTTCCAGTCACTTGCTAGGAATTGCCACTCCAACTGGTTAAGAAATATTTAATGAGTACCTATACTGTACAATGCACCATGTTAGACACTATGTTCATACAGGAAGGAGGTATATTCAGGTTTAAATAAGCAGGCCACAGCCCTTGAAGGAGGGGAGAAGAAAATATAAGGTGTGCGTGAATAAGTCTAACTAAGATAGGGAGAGATAGGCATCTAGGAGATGGAAGAAGGATGTGTCATGGGGTTTGGCAATCTGGAAACATTCTCCAAGCTTTAGGCATTCATGATCCACCTCTGTGTCTCTTGCCATAGCTGTGTACCATCTATGTGAGAGCTGTCCAACAGAACTTTCCACAACAATGGAAGTGTTCTACCTCTATTCTCCACAGTTTGGTGGCCACTAACCACATGTGGCTACTGAGCATCTGAAATGTGGCTAACGAGACAGAGGAACTGAATTTTAAATTTTGTTTCATTTTAATTAATTTAAATGGAAATATCTACAGGTGGCTTATGTCTACTATATTGGGCAGTGCGGATATACAGAAAGAGATAGGGAAAGGAAGAGAGTTCTAGAGTCACACAGTAGGGCAAAGAGGTCTAGAACAGCACTGACCAGTGAAAATATATTGCAAGCCATGTATGTAATTTAAGATGGTCTTGTGGCAACATTAAATAAGGTGAAAAAGAACACATGAAAGTAATTTCAATAATACAGTTTACCTAACTCCATATATCTGAAATAATATTTCAACATATAATTAGAAAAATTATTAATGCTATATTTTTACATTCTTTATTCACACAAAAGCTTTGAAATCCAATGTGTATTTTACACTTACAGTACATTTCAATTCAGACTGGCCATATTTCCAGGATTCAACAGACACTGGTAAATCGTGGGCTACTATATGGGACAATGCAGGTGCACACAGACTTATCCAGAGCCAGATCAAGTTCTAAAGAGAGGTAATTTAGAGCTGGAGTAAATGCTAAATAAAAAAACACCGATCCAGTGTAAAACAGCTCTCACCCAGCACTATCCAAAAAAAAAATTACATATTGACGTGAATGTTCTGTATTTGCACTGTTCAATATGGTAGCCACTGGCCCTCTGTGGCTATTGAGCACTTGAAATGTGCCTACTGGTGCTGAGGAAATGAATGCTTAATTTGATTTTGATTTATTTCAATTTAAATAGCCACAGGTGGCCAGTGGCTATCGTATTGAACAATGTAGATCTACACAATTGCATCCTTAAAATTTTTCTTCAAATAAACTCTCAACTATGTTATTTTGTTTTTACTTTGCCTCATTATGAATGATAGTGCAACATAAAATCATGAATATGATGTGCTAATTTTGTTTTAGTACTCACTAAAATGTTTACATAAATATTTAAGAAGTCTGGGCCGGGTGCGGTGGCTCATGCCTGTAATCCCAGCACTTTGAGAGGCCTAGCTGGGCATATTGCCTAGGTCAGGAGTTTGAGACCAGTCTGGCCAACATGGTGAAACCCTATCTCTACTAAAAGTACAAAAAAATTAGCCAGGCATGGTAGTGTGCATCTGAAATCCCAGCTACTTGAGAGGCTGAGGCAGGGGAGTTGCTTGAACCAGGGAGGCGGAAGTTGCAGTGAGCCAAGATGGTGCCATTGCACTCCAGCCTGGGGCAACAGAGCAAGACTTTGTCTTAAAAAAAAAAAAAAAAAAAAGAAAGGAAAAAAGGGTCTGTTCATATTGCATGAGAGGAACTCAATCTGCACCCTGAGAAATGTCGAGTCTGGGTCCCAGAATCAGATAGAATGGGGTTTAGATCATTCTTTGGCCAAGTGACAAAACTTTCTGCATCTCATTTTCTTTATCTATAATACAGAGAAAACACATGTTGTAAGGATTCAAAGAGATAGTGCATGCTGAGTGCTCAGTACAGTGCCTGGTATCCAGGAAGCAGTAAAAACCAGTATTTGTTCTGATGATTTTGTACCTAATGTCATTTTGGACATATGAGAATCCACACACTAGAGATGGCATCTAGGGAGTCTTTTAGGGCTTCTTTCGCCTTTCCTTGTCTCCTCTCTACTTTCCTTTATGACATACTCCAAAGCCATCTATTTTACTCCATGTCTGCTGCTATTGCCCTCATTCAGGTCTTCATGACAGGACTATTCCATCAGTTTCCTAATGGTCCTTCCTGCTTTCACAGTTCCCTTTACACAGCTTTGATCAAGTCATTTTTCTTAGCAAAAGTCTTCATGGAGTCAAGACAAAATTTCTTAACTACCTAATCAAATTCCTGTAGTTTCTTACCAGTATCAATGTATTTCTTCTATCCCTATTCATCCTAGCTCCATGTGCCCTTTAGGGAAGGAGAGTATGAAGAGTGATGTGTAAGTAGCTAGAGACTGCTCACTGAGAGGGGAGAGTCTGGGAGAGGAGAGAAGTTTTGAGGTGAGGAGGAGGCTGGGTCACCTGCACGGAGTGGAGATGCAACTGGAACCGACACTGTGGGGGCTGTGGCAACAGCAGGTGTCAAAGCATAGACTCTGAAGATAAAACTTTGGATTCAAATATCCACAGCTTTCTAGTTATAGGACTTCAAATCAGTTACAGCTGACCCTTGAATAACATAGAGGTTAGAGGGACCAACCCATTGTGGAGTTGAAAATCCACGTATAACTTATCATGCCCCCAAAACTTAACTACTAATAGCCTACTGTTGAGCAGAAGCCTTACTGATAACATAAACAGTAGATTAACACACATGTTGTATATGTGTTATATACTGTGTTCCTACAGTAAAGTAAGCTAGAGAAAAAAAAATGTTATGAAGAAAATCATAAGGAAGAGAAAATATATTTACTGTTTATTAAGTGGAAGTGGATCATCATACAGTTCTTCATCCTCATTGTCTACACATTGAGTAGACTGAGGAGGAGGAGGAGGAGGAAGAGAGGTTGGTCTTGCTGTCTCAGGAGTGACAGAGGCAGAAGAAAATCCATATATTAAGTAAACCTGTGCAGTTCAAACCCATGTTGTTCAAGGGTAAACATACTTTGAGCCTAAGGTCTTTATTTGTAATTGCTGATAGTGATGACAATGATCATGATTCATCATCATCATCTTCTTTGAGAAGGCTGTTGCAAGGGTTAAATGTGATTCTACTGGAAGAAATCTCAAGGTGGCACCTGGCTAGCAGTCAGTGCCTCCCCGTTTCTCCCTCACAAAATACTAACAAAGCCTCAAGATAATAAACTTATAACAGCTCTGAAATCTAAGTCAATCCACTAACCTATTGCCAGAATTTGGGGAGAAAACTTCTTTATTATTGCAGCAGCACACATACCATGTGCAGGAAGATATATACTTCATTTTGTAAAAAATTCTCTAAAATCCCTGGAATTGTACAACATCATCTTTCAATTGATTCAACCACAGGTAGTTTCCCCTCCAACATTGGAAGTGATTACATTTCCTTGTTGAAGCATAAGATGAAGCAGTTGGCTTGTGCTTAGGAGTCATGTTGTAAGAATAGTCTGTTCTGTGTTTTTGAATTCCAGACTTGCACTAGGGTAGGTGTATGAGATTTGTGACCCCTAAGGAACAGTAGATTCACTCCTCTTACTCAATGTAACAACAGATGGATTTACCTTTTCATGTATTTCTTATGTCTGACCAAACACACAGTAGGGTCGAACTTGTAAAACAAATAGTAATAGAATGCCACTCCACTGTGCCATTTTCTGTGGAGCCGAAACAAACATGATACAATTGACTTTGATAGACTTTGTTACTTGGGATAAAGCCAACCCAATGGCCTGAAGAATAGAAAAGAAATGCTTCCCATTTTCTCATTTGAATTCCTGAGCTCAGAGAATCAAAAAGTGTATCAGCCAAATAGCAGGGTTGGGGCATTTCCAAGCTCTTTCTCCTCCTAAACCTCCATCACTGGGGTCTTTGACATGGTAAAGAAAAAAGATGGTATCTTTGTTTCTGAGATGCAGATTCAGTGTCAGGAGGCAATTGTGATGGGAATAGTCATGGGAAAATGCTTCTAGGATTCATTTACTGTTTCTGATAAAGAGATCAATCCTCCTGTTTGTGGGGAGACTATGAATTCCTTCTTTCACAGCACTCACATCAGATGGAAGGATGGTGTTAGACGCTCTATGTAGGGATGGGGGCTATAAACATCCATTGCTCCTCTTGCTTAAACCACTGCCAGAATTTGGGAGGAATATTGATGAATTATAGCGGCATCACACATGCCAAGATGGCATGGAATAAAAGGATTCCAACAATAAGTAGGTGGACAGTGAGGTAACAATGAGGATCTGCCTCCTTTGTTTACTGGCAAACACCAGGTCTGGAGAGACTTCTCTTCCTTTAAAGTTAAATAAACAGAAACAAGATAATGTGAGGTCTTAGAAAAAAATTCACCACGTTAACAGTAAGGAAAATGACAGCCTGGATGCTGCGAAAAATACAATTAAAAATAAAAAGCCGTCAGTATTGACTGTTTACCCAAGAGGCATCCCCTGTGTTGTTACTTTCTGGCTAAGTTCACCATATGACTTGGTGGGGGCAGACGCAGGGAATGACCCTACTTCCAGAACAAGGGACAAATCCTGATGTCCCTGCACCATCAAGGTGTTCCGATCCCTTTTGCAAGTTAAATAAAAACCTTTTATATGATATGGGAGGGAAGTTCTATTAGAAGGCTTCTAGGAAAGGTTCTCTTATCTCTAAGAAGGACAATCTGGTGGCCTGTCTCTGCCACTAGACAGTACCATGTCTGGGTGTGATGCCTGGAACTGCTAAAACAATCTGGCATCCATGAGGGGAGCTGGGCTGAGGTTGTCCTCACGCCAAGATGAGATGATGAAGAGGAGAGCTTGAAAGAATGTGGGTCCTCAATGACATTCATGGGCATCTCATTCAACCAACTCTAACACTTGACTTTCTGTCCTAGAAGATAATACATTAACTTACTGCTTACGCCACTTTTATTCTTTTTTTTTTTTTTTTCTGTTACTGGTATCTTAATCTAAACAACAGAAAGCAGAAATGCATTTTAGGTTCCTTGATGTTTATTGAAAATGAAATGCAAGAAAACATAGAAGAATAAAGGAAGTTAAAGGTGAAATAATAAGACAACAGATTTTTCCAAAAACAGATCAAGTTAAGAAGTAGCTAGAAAAAATATTTACTGGGTGAGGTGAGCAACAATTGTAAAGAAACAAAAATGCAATAGCGGAATTAAAATGGGCATTGGAATCTGTAATGAGAATAAGCAACAAGCAGAAACTTGTAGAGAATTAATTTGAAAAACTTGGAGATTAAAAGGCAAGGAAACCAGAATACAATGTATGTTTCCTTTGTATCTATCATCTGCTCATGTGTGTTCATGCGTGAAGGCAACAAAAAGACATTTTTAGAGAAAAGAAAACAAATGTATAAAAGACACAATCGGTGTTACAGAAGAAGAGAACAGAATAAATGGAACAGAAGCATATTATGTGTCCTTTCTTATCAGAATACAATATTAAAACAACTCCTTGGCAAAATAAAAACTTAAATCTTCACATGTAAAGAGTTCTCCACCTACAACTTAAAAATAGAGCCTATATTCTGATACAATTGTTTAAATATTATTGATGTAGAAATACTCAGATAAACATCTAGGCTGCAAAATGGCTGTGTATAAAAAATTAGGAACTACGTTAGTCATATTATTTTTGCCCAAATTTAAATTCCAGAAAACAATGAAACAAAATTTTTCAAGGAAAAATAGTGTGACTAAAAAATTATACAGTAAATAGTTTTTCATGTTTGAAGCCATGGAAGGGCATTCCCTGACACATAAAGATTCAGTAGTTACGTTGGCTCGGATTCTTTTCCAGAGGGTTGGGTAGCTGAGAAAGCTAGTCAAGGATGTGAGTCCAGAAATAGAGAAAAAAACATCCACAAGAATGGAAGAAGTCTTGTTATAAAAAAACTGATTTGGCAGACATAGATATGAGTGTACAAATCACAATAAATGTCAATCAAAACAGAATGAACTATAAGAAGTAATTCTTAAATCAGATTTAAAAATCTAATATAAAAATTCTTGGCTAAAATTTCCAATTGTATTAACAAAAACCAGGAAGTAGGTGACTGATACATCACTAGGAATAAAAGTATATTATCTTCTTCACCTTTCATAATGGATAGTCAGTGTGTACAATTTCAACCCTGACACTCTTAACTGAAAAATGCAATTTTAAGTGAATATGTGTGTACTGTAGAGGGGTGTGTGTGTGTGTGTGTGTTTAAGGCATCAACTACTAGCATAATAAGAAGAATGAACAGGATTCAAATGGAGATAAAAAACAAAACAAAGAAAACCCTAACTTCTACTATAGGTGCATCTGGCATCCAAATTTTGTTACTTGTTTGATAGAAGCACCTGCCAACATAGAAATCAACATTAAAAAATCTGTGTAATACCACTGAAAACTACGCTCTCCTGACAAGCAAATGAGAAATCGTCCTGTAGAGGTATTTTCATAATCCAAGGCACATTAATTCCCACAGAACCAACTTGCCTCCACTAAAGATGAACTCACAGTAAAAAATAAATTATAAAGAATGACAAGAGCCTTGTAAGGAAGCTTATCCCCATAGGAGAGAGTCAGGAGTCATGATACACAGAAAAATACACCTCGCAAGAACTGAAAATAATAAAACAATCCAAGAGACTATTAAGTAAATACATTTAGATTGATTAAAGATAAAAAAGAAGGAATATGAACCATTGCAATAATGCATACATGATAGAAAAAGGACAGGTGGGTTTGAAAAATACACATTCAGCTTCTTGAGATAAAAAACATAGTCACTGAAAATAGAAAGAAAATAAATATGTATATAAGAACAGACATTCATGGAACATAATACAAGTTAAAGATACAGCAGAGGAGCTGGAAAAAAAAGCAAAAGCTGGCTCTTTACTTTGAAAACACCAACAAATTAGACAAACCTCTGCCAAAAAATGATTAAGGAAAAAAGACACAAATAAGCCACTTCACAGTTGTTAGATACTGATAGAACATTTTTAGCCCAGGCTTAGACTGGAGGATGATTAATGACCAGAGAAGTCCTGAGACACATCTCAAGGCTCTGATGGACATGGTCCGGGTCAGCTGGTAAACACCAGCCCATCACCAGGGTGCTAGCTTTTTGAAAAAGAAGTCGTATTTTGAGATTATAGATTCACATGCAAATGTAAGAAATAACATAAATTGGTCTTAAATACACTTCACCCAGTTTTCCCCAATGTTAGCACTTGTGTAACTATAGTACAATATTATAATCAGAAAATTGACATATATTTTACTGATCTCATTAAGATTTCATTAGTTTTACATGCGCTCATGTGTATGTTTATGCAATTTTATCACACGTGTAGATCTGTGTGACCACCATCACAGTCAAGATGCAGAAATGGTTACATCACAAGGATCTCTCATGCAATGGAACATTAGCTTTGAGTCTCTCTCTTGTTTCTACATGATCCCTGGTTACTAGATTCTGGGAGACTGCAGCAATAATGAAAAGAATTGTCTCTCAGTGAAATGCCAAACTCTGCTAGGGATTGACAAACCGGGATCCCATCTTTCCTGATGCTCCTTTAATCCAGGCTTCCACAAGACCATAACATGTGGTTGGTCATACATGCTGTGCACTGTTCAATTTTACAGGGTGCCATTCCTTTCACGGCCCTGTTTTGTGATCTACAAGAGCCATCAATCTTTACTTGTTCCAGTGACTAGCGGTTGTTATTTTCATTTTGAGTAAATCAAGTGGAAAGTTTCACCCATCTGGTCTAGAGGGGAAGCAATAAACAAACATTAGTTTATGGACTTAGTTCCCTAAGAGCTAAGGCAGAGTTAAGAAACAAGACCTCTGTTCAGAGTTTCTTCTATGTGTCTGGAGTGAATTGGGTCACCATGAAGGGTTTTGTGTATGTCATGTGTGTGGGGAGTGTGTGTATCCTGGCAAGTATGTAAGTTTTCCCTTACCTGTTCTCCAGCCGGATATAAATGGCTTTTTATCTGTTTTAGAAAATAAACATCTAGGTATAATTTTGTTCAAAAAAGGGTTTCACTATTTTTTTAAAAAACTTTCAAAATAATTTTTTTCTTTTTGTCAAAATTCTATCAAAATCAGTGAGGAAACAGGCAGCAAAAATGCTGATACCAGTGTTCCACAGCATAGGTTGTATAAACAATACATTTGAAAAGAAATGAAAACTCATTGAGTTTGCTAGAGCAACAGATGTTTAGTAGTGATAGGGATTCTCTGTGGCTGGCCTTAACCACTTAGTGATCAAACTAGGAAGTGAGGGAGTAAAGCTGAGGGGTATGCATGGGATCCTGGAAATATGTTGTTGTACCACAAATAAGAAGGGATATAATTAAGGGCTTTTTAAGTGTTTTAACTGTTGCACACTGGAAACATAAGCCCTTTTTGGTAACATGTAAGTTGATCGTTTAATTCTTGCATATTCACCATCCATTTATACTTTCAGAGACACTTACATTTGAAAATAATGGCCTTGAAAAATGCTGAACTTTGACCAGTAGAAAAACAACCCATAAACAGACAATGAAACATACGCCTAAAGAATTTTGTAAACTGATGATAAGGTAGAGTACAAATATTGGTTGGCAAAGAATGTATTCCCAGAGAGTGTATTCTTTTTCAGAAGAGAATGAAGTATATTAAAATAAGATGAAACTGCAAGGTGGCTTAGTGTTTGAAAGATTAATATTATTGGAAAGTTACTTCATGCTATCAGTAAGAAGTTCTGCATGTGACTATGGCTTGTTAACATAAATAGCATATGCAAAAGAACTTGGAAGAACATGTCTCGGTCAGTAAGTTACTCAAAGCATAAATAATAAAGAAAGGTAAATCACACAGTTTTAATATTTTTGCAAGCATGAAGAGAGTGATAAGGGTATGGCATTTCAGAGCAGTTTATATGGAAGGAAAGACGGATTCAATGAGGAAGGATCTGAGTTATAGATAAAGGGATTGATTGAGGCAGCAAGCACAAGAAATGGAAAGTGACCCTGCATGTCAGTACTGTGTTTCACAGAGCCACTACCAGCGTAAATAAAACCCGGTATTGGTAGATCAATGTGGACTCACCTGCCCCTATTCTCAAACCATCACTTAAAGGAAAACTTGGGCAGATGAACTTAACCTCAAAGTGGGGCCCTGTGTTGGCTGGGACTGCCAGCAACTTGGACAGTCTTCTGCCTTGAAAATTCTAGAGTGTTAGAAGAATCTGACATATTGAGGAAAACAGCGAGTCCAATAGGAAAGACAGAGAGGCTCACACCATACTCTCTGAAGATAGGGAAGTGGTCTAATGTGTACAGACTTTGGACACGAATAGCCCTGAGTGAGAACCCTGACACCGCCACTCATTGCCTGTGTGACTCTGGGCAAGTTACTCAATCTCTCTGAACCAGTCTCTGCAAAGCCTTTATGGCTGGTATCTCTGAAAACTGGAGATAGAAAGAGAAAATCAAGCACTGATTTATAATTGTTAGAAGCTCAACACATCATAGGTTAGAATTGTTAGAAGCTCAACACATCAGAGGTTAACACAACAGAAGAAGAGATAGTCATTGCTCTCCATGGCCAGGATCCTCAGACTGCTGCCCCTCTCTTTCCAGATTCATGGTGGCTGAAACAGCATCCTTACAACTCCTTGAATCCCCTCTTCCTTCTCCCTGTTCTTTTCTCCAAAATAAGGCATGAGAACTTTTTCAAAGGCCAAAGTTGAGCATGTCACCTCCTTGCTCAAACTTTTTATTGGATGCCCGCTGTCCTTTGGCTATGTTCCAGATTTAAAATATTTAATATGGCTTCAAGGCTATGATTGGTCTAGCTCTCACTCATCTCATTTGCCTCATCTTATGTCTCTGTGTCCTTTGCCCACTAGGCTGCAGCCACACTGTCTCCTCACTGAATTCTTGCCCACCTGAGAATCTGTACAGGATGTGCTATTCTCCTGGTGTGTTTATAACTTTCCCCCCAAACTTCCAAGGCCACGTGGACTCCTATTCACCCCTCAGCACTCAGCTCAAGTCACTTCCTCTTCTAGAAGAAACAAACCAATCTGTGGTAGGAATGAATGGTGGTTACCAACTGGGTTGAGTAGGGGCAGGGATTGGCTGGGAATGGGCATGAGGGATCTTCCTGGCAAGTCTGTATATTACAAGGGGGCTGGATTGCACAGTGTATGCAATTGTTGAACTCATAAAATGGAAAACCAAAGATTTGTGTGTTTCTTTGGAAGTAAATTTTATCTCAAAGAAAAAAAACAAACAGACTTTTGAGTCTGCATTAATGATGTGCACAGTTAAATACTGGGAGGAAAGGGAAGTGTAGTGATGTCTAAAATTTCCTTTGATATGCATAAAAAATTAAGATGGATTGAAGGATGGATATATGGGAAGATAGGTAATAAAATAAATATAGTAAAATGTTAATAGTAGAATCTAGGGGATGACTGGTCACTAAAAATATTTTAACTTTTCTGAATGAAGATATCATGGAAGACATCCCTGTCTGCCTCCATCCCCATCTGAGGGTCCCATGTTATATCCTAACAGTATCATTTTCATGAATTACAATATATATATATTCCTGAACATATATCACCTTCATGAATTACTATAGTTATTGAATAATAGTGAGATTAATATCTTATCCTTCATCAGACTGTAAGCTCCATGAAGATAGGTATTATATCTGTGTTGTTTACCCGTGTATCTCCAGAATCTAGTGCCTACTCTGGAAACACTCATTTGTTAGGTACACCTCGCTCTCTGAAATCCACCCTCCACCTTTTGAACAATACTAAGCTGTACTACTTCATTCATTCAGTAAGAGCAGAAAGAATGTTATTGATAAATACAGTGTTTGTTTATCTTCAAGGTTCATCTGTCATGCCTTCTAATTCCTTTGGTGAGGATATCATGATCTCTATTTCCTGCCTCAGTTCCATTTGCCTTGGTGAGTATGGAGAGCTTGATAAGCCACATTTACTCAAAATGCGTATCTTCTCCAGATGGGCTTCTGGTGATTTTAACTACACCCAGATCCAAAGCTCTTCTCTCAGAGTGAAAATGTTCAGCTTCACTGTGGTTCCAGGTTGGACTGGACATGATTTGGAGTTTCTCATTGGCTCCAGGGTTGTGTGTGCACTAAAAACAACTGACCCAGAATTTTGTATTATGTATATATCACCAAACTCCATAACCTGCACACTCATGGGAAGATGTGTGATAGAAGGAAAAGACTTTAAGTCATGCCTCACACTGCAAATACAGGCTGCTTTTATTTTCTATCTCTCATTCATCAAAATTGTAATAAGACTAAGGAACGCAAAATAGTTGCAGAGTAACACTTAGCTAAACTAGAAAAACTCAATTTTGACAGGTTTTTACAATCTGCAGCCTGACAGGTGACTTCGTCTTTTGTTGATGTGCAAGAAAGAGAAAATGAAATAACTAAACTTGCCTGAAAGAGGAAATTTAAATGTGCAATGGATGTTTGAAAGAGTTTGCCATCGTCATGGGTAGATAAAAGCTTCCTTTCTCCATTTCCAACTATGTCCTCGATACTTAGGCTGAGTTTATGGACATAATGAACTACAAAGACAACAGGACATTAAGACAATGGAAAGAACTCCCTTTGAAAGTTACAAGACCTGAGTTTTCATCCTGGTGTTTCCACTAAGTTATCTTGCACAATTACCTTCACCTTTGTGGATCTTAATTTTAAAACTAGGCAGCTGAATTAGACCAATTCTTCTCAAGGTATAATGTACATATCTAGAGATCTTCTATAGGCAGATTCTAATTCAGTGGGCTGAAGTGTGGCCTGAGAGCCTACATTTGTAACAAGCTTTCAGGTGATGCTGATGATGCTGGTCCATGGACCACACCTGGAGTAGTGAGGGATGAGGTGGTCCCTAAGGAAGCTTCCAGTTAAAAGATACAATATGTTTTTTAAGGTTCACTTCTCATAAAAAAGCAAACATTCTTTCTGCTCTTACTGAATGAATGAGGTAGTACAGCTTAGTATTGTTCAAAACCAACCAAAAATGCAACTAATTAAAGCTGATGGCCTTAACCCTGGAAAGAACAGATACCTAACACTCTCATAAGAATGAATAAAGCAGTGTGTCCCCATCAAGGTTCAGCCTGGCTGATTCTCAGCTGCTGCATTATAGAGGTTGATCACTGAAATGCCAAACTACTTTGTTTATATAGTAGATTCCAAATCCTAGTACTGTACAAGAGTCATTCAAAGAACGTATTAAATATAGATTCCTTTGCTCC
Organism: Papio anubis; assembly: GCF_008728515.1. Classification (NCBI taxonomy): domain Eukaryota; kingdom Metazoa; phylum Chordata; class Mammalia; order Primates; family Cercopithecidae; genus Papio; species Papio anubis. The sequence goes on from NC_044991.1 coordinate 69,395,468, forward strand.
ATACTCTAGGCATAAGGATTTAGTGGCTTTAGTTTGGGGCCAGTCATGTTTTGGGAATCACTGTTATAACCATTTTATGGGTGGCAGGATAGCACCTAGGGAAAAAAAATGGTAAGTTTGACCCAATTCCTTATTGAGAACATGGTAAAGATCTTTCTGTCTGTCTGTCTTCCTCCCTCCTCCCTTCCCTCCCCACCCCTTCCCTCCTCTCTTTTGTCTTTCTTTCCTTTCCCCCTCCCCTCCCCTTCCTTTCCATTCCTCTCTCCCTCCCTCCCTCCCTCCCTCCCTCCCTCCCTCCCTCCCTCCCTCCCTTCCTTCCTTCCTTCCTTCCTTCCTTCCTTCCTTCCTTCCTTCCTTCCTTCCTTCCTTTTTCTTTCTCCTTCCCCTTCCCTTCCTTTTCTTTCCTTCATGGAGTCTAGCTCTGTCACCCAGGCTGGAGTGCAGTGGCATGATCTTGGCTCATGCAACCTCCACCACCTGGGTTCAGTTGACTCTCCTGCCTCAGCCTCCAGAGTAGCTGAGATAACAGGTTCCTGCCACCACACCCAGCTAATTTTTGTATTTTTAGTAGAGACAATTTCACTGTGTTGGTCAGGCTGTTCTCAAACTCCTGACCTCGTGATCCGCCTGCCTTGGCTTCCCAAAGTGCTAGGATTACAAGCGTGAGCCACCGTGCCCAGCCAGAAGATCTGTTTTTCAAGCCTACTTGCCAGCCTCTGAAGAATCCTAGTGACTTCTCATAGTAATAAAGGTGTGCAAGTCACAAGAGAGTCAATGTTATAGGGAAGCAGTCTCTGAATAATTGCCCTTATGGGATGTCAAAGCTTTGAGGATCCCTGACAGCTGCAATGAGAGGTCTGGACTGTAATTCCTATCCTTCTTGTCTATTGAAATGCATCAGAAGAACCAGGGTTAAATCCTGGCTCTACTACTTATTAGTCAAAGGCTTTGGGCAAATTAATATAACATCTCACATGTTAAGCCATGTATTAGTTATCCACTGGTACCTGACAAACTACCCCCAACCACAGCAACTTAAAATAACAAACATATAAGATCTCAGTTTCTGCAGATAGAAATCTGGTTGCAGCCTAGATGTGTATCTCTGGCTCAAGGTCTTTTGTGAGGTTGCACTCAGGCTGACAGCTGTGGCAATGATCTCATCTGAAGACTCAGCTGGGAGAGAATTCAAGTTAACTGATTTCATATTTACTGACATGATCCTGGCAGATTCATTTTTTCATGGGCTACTGCAGTATGGGACTCAGTTCCTTGCTGGCTGTTGGCTGGGCATCTCCCTCAATTTCTTGCCAAGTGGGCCTCTTCATAGGGCAACTTACAACACGGTAGCTAGCTTCCCAAGGAACAGGAAGTGGGAGTGAGAGACAGCACCCAAGATAAAAGCCACAATCTTCTTAAAGACAAATCTTGAAAGGGACATCTTATCACTTTATCATATTCTATTCATTGGAAGCCAGTCACTAGATTTAGGCTGCAATGAGGAAGGGCGTTATATAAGAATGTGGCATAGGAGGCAGGGATCATTGGGGCCATCTTAAAGGGTGCCAACCACGAATGCTAATATCACTCTGCAATGTTTTTGTGAGAACCCAAAGAGGTAATGTTGATGAAAGAGCATTTAAATATACACATATAAGAGTATATTATAATAATTCATTTCAAGGGATACAATCAAAATCTTCCAGCTGACTTTGCTTAGCTTTGCCAAGTATTCTGAGCCATTAACTTAATAAAAGTTTTTTAATTCATGAAAGCTTCTAAAGTACCCTCTTTACACTTTTCCAAAGAGTTTTCCAAGTTCTGATTTTTCAAGGAAAGTAAATGGTTTAATTTTCCTTACCACATGAATTGCCATTGACAACAATCTTTAATCATTAAAGAGTTAACAATACACTTTCAATTGCTTTACCCAGATAAAAAATTCATTCCCTAAGAAAATGAATTAGCCACATAATTGACAGCCAATTCCAGTAATAGAACACTAATTAAGTGATAATTCTAAGTAAAAAGTATAATGTGATGAATTTGCTAAACAATGGCCTAATAAATTTTCATGCTAAATAAATGGCTTGGAATGGTGACTAAACACTCACCACATTTAGGGTCAGTTGAAAAAGCAGTGATGCTTTCAGAAAACAATGACAGAAGTGACTGTGCCAGCTAACATCCTTAACAGTATTACACTGGGCTCTTTGCCAAGCAGGGCCAAGTGACTAAGTCTGAATGGGGTAGGTGTACCGGAATTTGGGGGTTGGAGCAATCACCATGGTGATAGTATGGGTGACTAGCCTAAATGAAGGCTTGGATTAGCCCAGTATAGCCAGTTGTAATAATAGCAGAACTCAGCAATGGGCAAGTAGATGGAAAATTCAATGCCAGATCGTCTTGAGCTAAAGAAGATCAGGGTCAGCACCAAGGACAGATCCTGAATGCAGTGGCTCCAGGGGAGATTCCTGCAGATAGACATGTTTTGTCATAAACAAGGAAGTCAAAGATTACAGTTTTCTCCTTACCCCAGAAGGCTGGGCTAGTGGTGAGACTCAGCTCTCATAGGCACAAGGGTCTTCACTATTTTTTGGAAGCACCATGGTTTCAACCCATTTAATTTACAACATTGCCTTCTGAAAGGATCTGAATTCAGAGGAGAAGTCCATATTTCTGATGGGTTCCACTGGTTTTGACTGACCTTTACAGCTGGAATGGGGTTCTAGCTTTCACATATCAGGCACATGCTTGCCTTGGGAGCCTCTAATAGAGACACTCTTTCCTGACATGGCTCACATCTCTTACCTTTTTAGTCTTTAGTCAGATATCATCTTCTATAAAACTGCAGTCCTCCTCCACTTATGACACCTGATCCCATTCAGCATGTTCTATTGTTTCAGAGCACCCTCACTTGTTATTATATCATATCATATAATGTACTTATCTTTTGATGTCCATTGCTTATTTCCTGTCTTTCTTTCCACTTCCTACCATCAATGGAATGTAAGCTCTAGAGAGACAGGGAATTTTTAATTTCTGTATTCTTCACTGATGTAGATTAAGAGCCTATAGTATGTTGGGCACATAGTAGGTGCTCAACAAACCTTGTTGAATAAATGAGTGGCAGCACGTTCTGAAGCTTGTTACACTCTAACCTCTGAAGAGAGTAGTGAAATCTTAGAAATCAGTGGAGTAAACAAGAGCCTATATCCTCTGATTTTAAGACACCACTGTCCCAGTATTCCATCCTCTTAGTGGCTTCAGAGATGTCTGCATATTTCTCATTATTTGGGACGGGGTATATTATAGTAGTAGGATCATATGCAAGAGAAAGATTAAGTTTAAATCCCAGCTCTACTACTAATAGCTATGTGACTTTGAGCAAGTTATTTAATCTCCCTGAACCTCAATCTCCACATGTGTGAAAGAAGCCTAGTACCAACAATAACCATCACCTCATAGGTTGTAAGGATTAAATGATGTAACATATGCACAGCATCTAGCATAGTCCTCGGTATATAGTTAGGGCTCAATAAAAATTAGTTTCTTCTGCTTTCCCATTTAAATACAATATGATACATCTCTTGATACATAAGAGTAAATTGACTTTTCAGATTATGCCAGATATTGGGAAGGCTCAAAACGGCATGAAATTGTAGAAGGGTAAGCTGTGACTGGGGAAGTGTAAAAGGCTAGAAGCTTAGAGCCCTCTGGAGGACAGAGGGGAGATCACAAGGGTAGGGGCAGCAGGGGCCACAAAGTGGGTCTGAAGAGTGTTCCCTCTGTTTTCCAGGGCTACACTGAGTGGTAGAGAGTCCAAGGAAGCCAGTATTTGGTGATGGGGCATTTAGAACTGATGACTAGGACAAAGACACAGGATCAGGACTTTCTAAGAAGTGGAGGTGCAAAGTACACCATACATCTTTTCAAGACTAGTGCATGGTCCCCTCCCTTATCCTCCTCCCTCAACCTTCCTCTATGGGATTAAAATCTAAGAGTAACCCTAGTCATCGCTATGTCTGCAGGTCCTCATAGTCCTAGCAATGCATAAGATCAGTTGACTGAATACTGAATAGTGAAAGTGAACCACTGTGATCTCTCCTGACTTAAAATTAGCATAATAATTCATTCAACAAATACCATTCAATCATATTCATATGCCAAGTACCATACTAGTCTCCAGGTATATAGTAGTAGTCCGGACAGAAGTGGTCTGTGCAACCATGGTTTAAAAGTCTGGTGAAGATGACAGACATTAACTAACACATTATTAAATGAATAAACATTTGCATACAAGATATTTCTGACACATGCTAGGAGGGACTAGAATGTAATAAACTTAAAAAAAAAAAAAACAAGTGGCCACTGTTTAGATAGAAAATTTAGTGAATCCATCAGAAGAAGGCATTTAATCATAGACCTGAAGGATAAAAAGTGGCTAAACAGTGAAATATAGAGTGGAAGACTGTTCTGGAAAGAGCAAACATAATTGTGAAAGCTATATTTTGGGAAATGCTTAGTGTTTTCAAAGAACAGGAAGGAGGTCAATATGACTGGACTATACTGAGCAAGACAGGGAGTAGCCAGAGATGAGACTAAAGATGTTGACAGAAGTCATACCATTCTAAGCCTTGTAGGCCACGAGGTTCATTTTTACTTCATCTGGAGGGCAATGGGAAACCGATAACGAATTTTTGGTTGAGTAATGGCATTGTGAGTTTACATTTTAAAACTGAAGAACAGGCTAGGCAAATGGCTATTTCATAAATAAAGCATAACAAAGATACTGAGTTATTGGTATGCATCTGTGGATGGATCAATTTGAAAGGAGAATTATGGGATAGAATGAGAAGAGTTACAGAGAAGGTGCCAGGGACCAGATATGCAAGTGTGTGTATTTGCTAGAACACAGCTGGCTGAAGATTCACTGGGTGACCATTTGGGTCCCCACTGCAGCAGAGACAGAAGTGACTGTTAGTTTGGAATGACTTTTACTTTCTGAGTCTCTGTAATGTCTGTACATCAGTGGGAATTTTATCTAACCTAGATCAAAGATCCTGAAGATAAAAGAAGGTTTCACCTTGGAAAAACTCAACTGGTCCAATGAGATATTAACTGAATAAGGACACTCATTTCAAAGTCAGATATGTCCAAAAATGTCCAGGTACCAAACCCTCAAAATATTGACTAATCAGTACAATATGGAGCAAGCAGGGAGATCTAGTCAATACTCTCAGCTTAAAAATGGTTTCAAGAATGGAAGGCCATAGAACACCTTCTCTACCATTGCTTCATTACAAAGAGTTGGCTATACCTGTTGGGTTGTAGTGAGTGTTAATCCTACAGGCAGGTGTGTGTGTGTGTGTGTGTGTGTGTGTGTGTGTGTGTGTGTTTGTGATCAAATTTCCATGTGCACTAGTATTTTGTGCTGTCACTTTCCTTGAAGTCTGATATGTGCAGAAACGATACTTACTTAAAGCTTTATCCACTCCCACTCTCCAAAACATTTACCTCACTATCACTAAGATGATCTTTCTAAAACTGGACTCCTTTTAGTCCAGTTTTCTTTCTGCTTCTTATGTTAGCTCCTTGCAGAACCATAATACATTTGCAAGTCCCTAGTATTCGAGATCCCAGTTCCTGATTACCTCTTCAGGTTCACCTTTTACCACTTAATCCTATGGTTCTAATATTTCAAGTACTACAGAGAAGCCAAACCTTGTATAATTATAAGTGCAGTGTAAGGAAGGTCTTCCTGGGAACCTAACGGCAAGGAAGACCAGCACCATGGATAGAGACACTGACACAATCCCCTGCCCTTCACACTGTCTTTCAGGATGTAGGAAGAAGTTAACATTACTGATGTCTTTTGGACTCTGGATGTTAGGGAATACATTTATACTCACAAGGAATTGTACAAGAGAGCAAAAACTATAGATTTGTAAAATTTGCAGAGACTACCAAACTACGTGCTTATAATGGCAGAATTATCACTCTAATCCAAGTGGAAAAAGGAGATTTTGAAAATATTCCTATTATTGACTATATTAGCCAAGGAGACTTTCCCACCTCTATGCCCCTGTGTATGTATTCTCTTATTTTAGAATAATGTGGTAGCTTGTCTCCAGGATGACCACAATTGATTCCTTCTCTTCCTATATGCATATGCCATTTTTCCTATAGGAAGGTTGAGTCTGCTTAAATTTAGGCTAATGTGTGACTGCTTTTAATAATGATATACAGCAGAGGTGAAGCTGGCTAGTTCTGAGCCTAGATTTAGGAGGACTAGCATTCCTTCTGGCTTTCTCAAAACACTTGCTCTGGGGGAAGACAGCTATCATGCAAGACGTACAGTTACTATGAGTCTGTCATGCTACAGGGAAGCCTAAGGTAGATATATAGGGAGGGAGGAATTCCAGCCAACCATAGAAGTTGCAGTGATTATAGCATGGGGGTTAGATATGCAAATAAGGGAGCCATTTGGGCCTTCCACCCCTGACAGATGCCACCTAAGGAAGAACTGAGGTCCCAGACATGTCCTACAAGAGCTGTCACAGTCATCTCCAGCCATTCAAGTCATCCCAGCTGAGGCTCCACATTTTCAAGCAGATAAAAGCTATCCCTGTTGTAACCTATCCAAATTCCTGGTCCAAAAAATTATAAGCCAAATACAATAGTTGTTGTTTTACACTGTTAAGTTGTGGTATGGTGTGTTACACCAAAACAAAGGGCAATAACTTATTTCTTCTTTTCTGCATTGACTAATTCTGACCACACATTATTTAAGATTCAACTTCTCTATGATGTTTTCTTTGATCATCTTGAAGTAGCTTAAGGATTCTATTTCTATTTCTATTTCTATTTCCTTCCTTCCTCCCTCCCTCCCTCCCTCCCTTCCCTTCCTTCCTTCCTTCCTCCCTCCCTTTCTTCCTCCCTTCCTTATTTCCCTCCTTCCTTTTCCTCATCCCTCCTCCTTCCCTCTCCCTCCTCCTCCTCCTTCTCCTCCTCCTCCTTCTTCTTCTTCCTTCTCTCTCTCTCTCTCGACAGAATTTCACTCTGTTGCCTAGGCTGGAGTGCAATGGCACGATCTTGGCTCACTGCAACCTACACCTCCTGGGTTGAAGTGATTCTCCTGCTCAACCTCCTGAGTAGGTGGGATTACAGGCATGCACCACCACACCCAGCTTTTTTTCTTTTTTTTTTTTCCTGTATTTTTAGTAGAGATGGGTTTTTGCCATGTTAGCTAGGGTGGTCTCGAACTTCTGACCTCAAGTGATCCACCCACCTCAGCCTCCCAAAGTGTTGGGATTACAGGCATAAGTCACTGCACCCAGCTCATTCCTGCTGGTATTAAACTCATCTTGGCTGCTTCTCACCTAGAGAAGAAGTTGATATCCTATCAACTCACCATGGCTTCTTCTCGCCTAGAAAATCAGCATGGTCCAGATATCTTCCTTTTTACCTCACAGTTTTTACTTCAGAGTTTCAGTAACTGGAGAAACATCTTTGCTGCCAGGACAAGTGGTGTAGAAAAGCCAGGTCTCCATGACTACATAGATTAAACCCATGTAACAGGTGCCCATCATCTCCCAGAACCTCCTCAGAATACTGTTGTCCCCATGGCTACCTGTAAGGTCATCCATCCTATCGAGAACCACAATCTATTGTTACATATGCTTCTTTTCTTTACTGTTTTTCTTGGTTTTTCCATAGGGAGGGCCATATAGTAGGCCATCTGAATCTCTGCCTATATTTGTATGTGGTCTGACAATCACCAGCTGAACTCTCTTCCTATTCCTATGATTGAAGGACTAATTGTATCAGATTCACAGACCCAAATGGTTGACTTCTTGAGGATATTTTGAGTAGCAGCTTCTAGTTTTGTAGGAACCATAAAAAGGGCTTTATAAAATTCCCTTCAGTGTTGGCTACTGTGGGTGGTGGCAGGAGTGGGAGAGAGGCTAAGATCCAGATAGAATCTGACTGGCAAGGCATCATCCTTTGATTTCTTTATCCACCTTTATTCAATTCCGAATGCTGAAAACAGGACAATAGTTTGTGATGTCAGTTGTATCAAGCTTTCTAAATATTCCTTTTAGTTTTCTCTGAGCATATAGGATTTATATACCCATCTTGTCTATTTATCCAACTATTCATCTACCCATCTGTCAAGAAGTTTCAGGTATTCATTCTGTGCCACACACTGTGCCAAATGTTGAGGATACAGTAATAAGCAGAAAATAAATGGTCCTTCCCTCTCAAGCTTGCCATCTAACAGAGGGGTCAGACACCCTGCTGAGGATAGAGTAGTAAACAAAAACATGGTCCTCCTTTCTTCAGTTTCCCATGTAGTAGGGGGGTCAAGTCGTAAACACATTTGCAAACTACAGTCATTGCTGAGAGAAAAGGTGGAACACAATTCTGTGATAGCACCTAACAAAAGAAATCCAATCTGGTAAAGGAGAAGGGGTTCAGGAAAGGAAGAAATGTAAGAATGGAGGTCTAAAGGAATCAATTAGGAGAAGAGCTATGGGTATGGCTATGAGTGTAGCCAGGGATCTAGATGAGGAGTTGGAAAACATTTCTGACAAAGACCAGAGAGTAAATATTTTAGGCTTTGTGGGCTAGGTGGTCTCTGTGGCAACTACTCAACTCTACCATTGTAGTACAAAAGCAGCCATAGGAAATGTATGAACAAATAAACATGGCTGTGTTCTAATAAAGCTTTATTCTAATAAAGACACAGTGCACTGGATTTGGCCTATAGGCCTCCCATCCCACACTCCTTCTACCACATTCCTTCTACCACAGGACCTTTGACCACGCCATTGCTCTGTCTAGCAGTAGCATGGTCAAAGGTCCTGTGGTGGAAGGAGTGTGACAAAGTTTAAGTACTGTGAGAAGATTATGGTGTCACTGGAGCTCACAGGGAAAGGGGAAATGAGATGAGGGAGTCTGGGGAAGGTCAGAAGGACAAGTCCTGTATGTGGAATCAGGATGGGGACTTTGATCTTTAGCTTATAAACAATCAGAAGCAATGGAATTGTTTTAACCCAGGGATGAGTGGGGCAACATGTTTAGATTTGCCTTGAAAAGGCCTCCCTGGCTGCTATGAAAAAAACAGACTAGAGAATGACAAGGATGGATATGAGGATTATTTGGGAGTTGTGGATCTTATTCAGGTAAGAGATGATGATGACTTGGACAAGGATGGAGGTAGTGGAAATGGAGGAAAATAGATGGATTCTAGATATATCGAAGATGTGGACTCATCAAAACTTGGTGTTGAACTCGATGTGGGAGGTGAGAGAGAGGAATGTGTCAAGATTAATCTATGTTACATCTCTGCTGAATGTATCCTTGCTATTAAGGGGAATTGAAATTTTATTTCATTTTCAGCCTCCATATAATTAGGATATCAACTCATATGATTGGTAAGTTGAAAAGTAAATCATCTGAACAGAGATGAATCACAGGTTAATGGTCCACGACAGCTCCCCCACCCTCATTGGACACCATTCTCTTGGCAGCTTCTGCACACAGCTCTACTGGACATACCAAGTCATATAACTATTATCTGTATTCCCTATTTCATGGGCTTTTTGAGAGTAGAAATGTCATTTCTTATGCCACTAATAGTTATTATTTTGATTAGTGGAAACTTGTGCTCACTTAACATCTGTCTATTCTACAGGCGAGTGTAAATTTGAGATGTGTTTGATGTCTGGTGGGGTGGGCAGTTCTTTCCACCTAGTTAAGAACATCTCACTAAAAGTCAACCAGTGCTGAGTAACTAAACATCATGGAACCCCTTTTCAAAATTGTGTAGGAAGCAACCCAGAGAATTATGGAAATGGTGATGCACTGAGCATAGGGGCTTTGCCCATCCTTGGCCCTTTGCCATTTCCTTCTACTACCTCACATGCAGCTTTTCTATCTTTGTGATAGTCAATCCTATGGCTCTTCCATTGACTTTCCTAGATCCACTCCCAACCATTAATACATAAACCAGACCTCAGCTTCTTGCAAAAAATTTCTACTTTGAATATAGAGATCCTATTACAATCCAGGCTGAGTAGATATTGATGGAGTCCTCTAATCCATCAACTCCTTCACACATTCTGAGTTCCATGCCAGGATCCAGGTGGATTTCCAGAATGCTCTGCACTTGGACCACATTTACACAGCCCCATTTATAGTCCGCTGTTTTGATGTTATACCCTGAGCTTTAACTGACAGCTTTTCTATAGGTCCTCCTATATGTAAGTCTTGGCTCAAAGTTCTGGTTCTTCCATTAACTTGCCGTGTGATCCAAGACAATGAGTTTCACCACTGTGGGCTGCAGTTTCCCTATTCATGGCAAAGTCTCCAATCACACTGTATACAAAATGTAGTGAACATTTATATTGCCAGGCCAGGCCCCTTTGCTGAGATCCAGACCCCCAGAGCCCACTGCCAACCTGGCATCTCTTCCATGACTCAGTAGCACCTCAAACCTAATTGCCCTAGATGTAAATGCCCCCTCTTCTGCTTCAAATCTGGCCCCTTCGTATGCTATCTCATTTAGCATCATCATCACCTACCTAGAGTGAGTATAAGCAAAAAGGAAGAGCTTCAGGGCTAAGGCCAGGGACACTTCAATGACTAGAAGTTGGGAACAAGAGGATGAACCCGTAAAGAAGAATGAGAAGACATGGTTAGGGAGGAAGGCAAAAAACAAGGAGAGTAAAAGTCAAGCAAAGAAAACGTTTCCAGAAGGAGGGGCTGCTGATAGGTCCGTCGTGTGAACCTAGGTTCAAGCCCAGGCTCGGTTTCATGGTAGCTATATGACCTTGAGCAAGTTACTTAAGTTCTCTGAGCCTCAGTTTCCATAACATGCCTCATAGCATTGTTGAGCATATTAAATGAGATGAGGCATAGAAAGTGCTTTGTCCAGTAATTAGTCACAAAATGTTAGCTAGTAAAATTATTATCTGTGTTTTCAACTCATCAAGGCTGTAGCTTTGAGCAGAGGGGGGGAAATTGGTCTCCAAGTTCAGTTTATTCTGCTACCTAGCAACTATATATTTGCATCTTCAACATCACTTCTTTATCCCTGATTACTTTAATAAGCGCTTTTTAAGTGCCCTGATATAATTCAGGACCCCCTGTGAGGTATAGAGAACAATTCTATTTTCTTCTCAAGATGTAGCGGCTTAGGATAAATTGTCAAAAAGCAACTTCAGCCTTGTAACTTTACTGAGGTCTCTTTGAAAGGGTATTGAGGAATGGTTGGGCCAGCTGACAGTGAAGGTCTCTAACTGATAAAATGCACTCTGCTTATCTACAACGGAAAGCTGTATCTATACAACTCAAAGAGCATACAAAGCCAGGTTCCAAAATCACACAAGGACACTTGACACTGGGATCACTCCAATTCCCAAGCAGGTTACCCTTCCTGGAAAGTGAATTTAAATGGTACACAAATGTGAAGTCCTTTCCAAGGAGGCTCCAGCTACCATTCCAGCTTCATCTCCGGCCATACACTCTTCACACAGAGTATCTTGGGTTTACAAGCCACTTCTCTGAATCCACCAGACCTCACACCTCATACCTCCAAGCTTTTGTCCCTTCCACCTGGGTCAATCTCTTCTCTTGCACTATTTCCAAATCAAAATCCATCTCCTTACATCGTATTTTCCAAATCATGTAGCCAGAATTAACCACTTGCTGGGTGTCTGATCAGTGTTTCTGGGACACTATACATGCCTTTTCTCTATCACTTATCACATTTATTGAAACTAATCCACTTACAACTGTCCTCTTGGAGGACAGTAATATCATTGAAGGCAGAGACCATGTCTTATTTATCTTTACAATCCCCAAAATGCTTGGCATATAGTCGGCATTCATTGAATATTTAAAGGAACACCTCAGCTACTCCTATAACCAGGAGATGAAAAGTATAATTCAATTTGAGAAGGTTCTATTTATGCAGAAATCAGATTAGGAGTCTACAGAAAATATTACATAGAAGACAAACCATTGTTGACTGTACTTCATTCCTTTGAGGGGTACCATGGGACAAAACTAGAATGGTCGTGTCCCTAATTAAAGGCCACGGGCCCAATTCTAGCTCTGGTTCTACTCGTGACTCATTGAGTGATCTTGGGAAAACTCTCTGTGACTCAAATCTTCATTTTTAAGATGAGAAGTTTGGATCAATAACATCTAAGGTAATTTTTAGTTTTAGTTTGATTATGTATAACTACTGTATCATTTTTTGAGTCTAATATTCTTCTCTGAAACTTAACTCCTTAGTGTTCGTGATAGAAAATTGGTCAACTTTCTCAAGGCTACCTAAATTTCCACTTTGTAACTTCTAAGGAATAAACAATTCCATTCAACTTTGGGTTGCGAGGAACTTAATAAGTGTGTCCTTTAATCTGTCAGCCAAGTGGATGATTGTAAAATATTCAATAATTCCTGTAAGATATTCAATAAAACTGGAGGGGGCAAACTTGTAACATTCAATTCTTCTCCAAGATTCAATTTAATCTTGGAGCAACCTGAAAATATAATTGTTCCTGCAAACAGGATTTTTGCATTTTTGAGTTCTTTTTCACAATGCTCTGTTGAGCTCTCGATTACAGTGTGTGACTCATCATTGCTTTTCCTTGTAAATTTCCACTCCTTCCATCCTGACTCTTAGATTGTTCACTGTTTAGACAAAAGGAGACAAAATCAAAGATATGCTTGAGAGAGATTCCCAGATTTGGAGATCCTCATAACTATTAGTAGGCTTTAGCAGCCTTCAGGTCCAGTACTCCTGTGGCAATAACCTCTTGGTGCATCTTCCCAGGGAGGTGAGCTAGAGTCTTCCTCTCCTAGAGAGCCCATAATTCTACTATCATGAAAGACAGCTTTGCAAATAAAGAATAAGGGCTTGAGTCTGACAGTTCTGGGCATTACTTTGAGCTACTGATTCTCAAACTTGAACACGCCTCTGAATCACCTGGAAGGCTGGTTAAAAACTGATTGCTTGGCCCTAACCCTCGAGTTTTGGGTTTAGCAGGTCTGAGGTACGGCCTGAGAATTTGCTTGTAACAAGTTCCCAGGGGATGCTGATGCTGCTGTTCTGGAGATCATGCTTCGAGAACTACTGCTTTGAGCAGATGACTCAGTGTCTGTGGCCTTAAGTTTCCTTGTCTATAAAATGGGAATGATAACATCTACAGAAGGCAGCATGGAGGAGTGGTCTTGGGCTAAGAGCCTCAGGGTGTCAGGCTGACCTAGGTTTGAGTTCCAGCTCTGCCATTTAAAGCTACAAAGCCTTAGGCTCCTTACTATTTTAAAGCCTGTTTCCTCACCTTTAAATTATCAGGTATAATCATAACACTTATTTAATTTTCCCACTATACCAACGAGATAGGAATGCATACAGAACACTCAGCATGGAAATGGGCATATAATTAATGCTCCATAGATAATAACTAGGATCATAAATATTAACAATGTAATAATTACTACATTTCGAGGCCCCAGACTAGGAGGATTAAGTGATTGGCTGACATAACCAGAAATAAAAAAAAATAGCCCAGTAGGCTTGGCAAACAGGGTCAAACCTAACAAGAAACAGAACAGACAAAATGTAAAATCTTTGGACCCCCAAAGTCATCTTCATCTGGGCTGACTGAGGCAGCCCTAACTGGAAGCCATGATTTCTACATTAGGCAGTCATGTGATGAATATTTAGAGGTTAATTAAAACATGAGTGGTATATTCTAAAACCAGGTTTAGGATCAGAGTGAGGGTGATGGCAGCTCTCTGAACTCCCAGTGACTCAGCCCAATGTAGAGGGTCATGGTTGTCTTGGAAACCACACATTCCGTGGGCATGGACCAAATGGAGACAGAAGGGTCAAAAGAGATTTTGAGCAGACTGAAAAACAGAAATTTATTCCGAGGAGGGCTGATGGCTGATGCAGTGACTGCTTAGCCTGAGGGAAGGACCTGGGCACACAGGTAGCTGCAATCAAATATTTGGGGAGGGTGTGGGTGCTACAGGAGGAGAAGCACTGATTCCATTACCCTGTGTGACACCAGAGGGCAGACAAAGGCCAGCACATGGTTGCTAACTAATACATGGTTGTGTACAAAAGCAGGAATGAATGAAGTTACAGAGGACAGATTTTGGCTTAATCAAAGAGAGAATACATTATGAGAAAAGTTGGAACCAGTTCTGGGCTTGGAACTACAAGATCTTAGTGTGAATTCCAGCTCCATCATTCATTCATTCATTCCTTCATTCATTCATTCATTCATATATTCAAACAAGTACTCAATGAGTATCTGATGGGCCAGAGAGTTGGGCAACTGTCAGTGCGTACTGACCAACAACCATGGTGGGGGGTTTTGGGGGGCTGTCTAGGAAGCAATGCTTAATACAGCCCTTAGCTTGGGGGCATCAATGATGCCATTTATGAAGTCAAGATAATAATTCCTAACTGGTTGCATTGTTTTGAGGATCAGAGATAATATGTGAACAGCACCTAGCAAAATGACTGACCCAGAGAAAGTCCCAAGCAAATGTAGTAATCCTTGATATCACACATCATCAAGTCAAGAGTTTCCCCAGAGAAGATCAGGGTCAGGCCAATTTTCCCAGAGACCCATTTCCCAGCCAGCTGGCCATCTTCCTGAAAGGGTTAAGGAATCTTTACAAAGAATTTACCACCACCTCAGTCAGCCTCTATTGTTTTCAAAAGCCATGATCTGTCTTCCTTATTTGAATTGCTTTAGTTACATAACATGTTCCTAAAATAATCTGGCTAAAATTTTGCCTGGCACTTCCTTATGCCTGCCTCATCTCTAATGAACCATCCCAAGGGAGTATCAAGCCTGAACATTCTCTGACCTTCCCCAAAAGAAACCCTTTTATGAGTTGTGTGTGGGAAAGAGCAGGGAGAACATCAGGTTTCAGGGTCCACCCTCCTCATTGCCAGCAAATCTCTCTTAAGGTTACTGTGTGCTGGCTGCCAGGTATATTTTGGTCACGTTGGAAGTTACAAAGTCAGGGAAAGGGTCCTGTGGCTGTTTGTGTAGGCTTCCATTGCACAGAGTCCTGTAACAAAGATGTACTTTCTTGAACCATTTGTCTCCACTGCCAGGCTGCAAGCTCTCTGTTAGGTAGGGGCCATTCTTTGCTCATCTCTCTCTATAACTTCCCAGGGATTGGTCTAGCTTTGGAATGCCTAAGGATGGGACCACTGGTATGCAGTCTCACTTTCCTAAGAGGGTCCTAGTAGGATGATTCTGGTGGAACCTGTCTGTGAGTACGTCCACTTGGCAGCTGCCTTCCTGAGGCAGGATTTTTGGGGAATAGAGGAACCAATAAGGAGCACTGTTCTCCCACCCAGAAAGGCTATTTCACCTTGATTTCCTGTCTCTCCTTCACTCACCTTCATGGTACAGAGACAGCTAAAGGTCAGAGGAAAGGTAAAGTTGCCTGGTTTTGAAAGTAGAGTATCTGCTGTGCAGTCCCATTATCTATTTGTCATATGACTTTAAGAAGGTCTTTTAATATCTGAGAGCATCAGTTTCCTCAACTGCAAGATGAATTTGTTAATAATCATATGGACTGTACAGGGTTACTGAGAGAATGACTAAGATTCCATATTTGAACATGCTTATCATAGTACCTGGCACCTTGTGGGAATCTGCTAGGCTCCATGCCAGTACCTGGCCCCAGGCCTCTGTTCAGAACACAGCTGTGGCAGCAGCTTCTGCCCACATGGTAGAAAAGCTGGCTGACCTATCAGTAAGGAAGTGAAGTTCTCCCTTTCTCCCAGCTGTCAGTGACTTTCCTCAGTTAGATTGGTGAATGCTGGGCTACCATCCTAGTACAGGAGAAGAAACACTGGTTTAGGAGTCAGATAGCCCTATTTGCTTCTAATTCTATCCCTACTGTTTCTTCGTTGTGTGACTTTGGGCTTATTTACTTCAGTTTTCTCTGAAGCTCAATTTTCTCATTCACAAAATAGGAATAATATCTAATGACAGGGTTCCTAGGGAGCTTCAGAGTGGAATTTATATAAAGCACAAGTTTTAGCACATAGTAGGTGCCCAGTAAAAGTTTTCTTCTTCTTTGGGCATTTTCTACGAGAAATCTCAGCGCCAAAGTGGAATTTAAAAGTTATCAGACTGCGTATTTTAGATTAAATTTTAATGTAATATAGTTATATTTCAATATATCCTGGTCCTGACCTTCACATTTTCCTGATACTGATTATTTATTTTTCTATTTTTTAAATTGTAGGTTCTTTTATTGGATATATCCCCAAATTCTTTGCAGAATGAGATGGATAGACTCTAACTAAAATCAGGAGAAATGTATTCTCATTACAACTCTGCAATATACGTATGATTTGGGCCATGAAAGCTCTCTGAACCTCAGTTTCCTCATCTGTAGAATGGGAGTAATTAAAAACCTACTAGCCATCTTATTCCTACAGGAATAAGGAACTATTGCTGGAGTGTTTTGCAGAAGGACTCTGTAAACTATGAAAGGCTTACAAGTAGATACATGTATTGTTTGTGATACAATACCGCATTTTATTCATCTTTGACACTACCTCTCTCCCCAGACTGTGCCCCATGACTTACAGCACAGGGTTAGGTATGTACTGAGAAAAAGGCCATTAAATCTCACCTCCAAGGTCACACTTAGCGGAGAGCTAGATGGCCCAGTGTCTGTCTCATGACCCTTAGAGAAGGATTGCCTTTACCTTCCAGACATGGAATAATTCAATAGAGGGGAAGCATAAAAATAAGGACAGAGTTAACTCCTGGTACCCAGTAGGCAAGTGAATCTGTCAAATGCCATTATGGGAAGAGTAGACAACCAAGTCCCCATATCACAGGATTTCAACAAGGATTTGTTTTGAAGCATTTTTGTTTGGACTGAAAATGAACGAGAAGATGACATGTGAAAAAAAGAGATAAAGAAGAAGATTTAAGCACCAGAAGAAAGACCCAGAAAATGATCCCAGTGAGCAAAAGATCACAGAGAAAAATAGCAAGTACACAGGGCAGTAAGATCAAAATCAGATTACTTAATAAAAGCTGGCATTTCTTTTTTTTTTTTTTTTTTTGAGACGGAGTCTCACTGTGTCCCCCAGGCTGGAGTGCAGTGGCGCGATCTCGGCTCACTGCAAGCTCCGAAGCTGGCATTTCTTTAAATGGAAAACAATGCACATTGGCTGTCCTTGAAATGTGACACGTACTCCTTTCTTCAAGAATGCCAAGGCACTCCAAAGCAACAGCCATATCTAACAAAGCCCCATCACCCTAGAGCCCTGGCGGTCATTGTTCCTATACAATAGTAGGAGGTTGATTGAACAGATGTCACAGAACGTAGCAGTGACTTGAAATAGAAAACCCCAGAAAATAAACCTGTGCAGGGAGAGGGAGAATTTGAATTAGGCAAGGGCCCACCTGGTCAATAATGAAATAATTGCTCAAGACACATTCTTCTGTAATCTTTTGCAATGTAACAACTATTCTGTGCCCCACCTCTCTCAATGCTCCCTCAACATTTGCACGTAATCTCAGGGCCTCCTAAAGACACCGATTCAGAAGCCAGGCAGTCACTTCCCTAACGTCACAAAAATAGATTCAATTCTACATACATCAGGGTGATTTCAGAAGCAATTTCTCATCTCCGGTGTAAGCATTACTTACATTTCCCCCCCTCAAATCTCATCCCAGTGGTTCCACAGGGCATTTTAAAAGGTACCTGATGCATTCTAGGGCAGTCAAAAGATTCTGAGAGTGTTTCTGCAGCTGTAGCCTGAGGACGTCAGATGCATAGAGAGTCCTGATGTATTCAGTGATTCAGACAAATGCAAAATTTTCTAATAATTGAGTATAATAAGTCAATCATTATTGAAATCTTTTAGAAAGCAATACTGTTATAATGAATGCATATATGCAGTTATAGATGCATATTTGTATATAGATGACTGTGTAGGTTTATAAATCTCTGTATGTATTTACATGTCTGTGTAAATATAAAACACGTCTGCATGCACATACATACATACCTCAATCATTTGGAAAGTTTGTCCCTGGCCTTTAAAACATCTAATTAGGTTTCGTTGGATATTTCTCCTCTTCCTTTATGGCAAGTTAAACTATTTCAGTCTTGGGTGTTTTCATCTTAAGGGTCTAAGTTTTGGCCCATAGCGAACAGTGACAATGTTCTCCTTTCAAACACAAGAATTCAGTGTTACCCAGGCTTGCATTTGAGATCAGAAAGATTGAGAACCAATATCTAAAATTTCAGGGTCACAATGATTGTCATGAATTTTTGGCCATAATCATTTTGCTTTTCAGAGTCCTCCCAGGGTACTTTTACAAACGGAAAAAAAAGTGAGCACAAGAGGCTGGACTGGACAGAAAAGGATGAATTGGTATTACTTGGCCAGTATTTTCAATCAGATAAACTTGCAAATGAACTTCTCTGCCCCAGGGCCAAAAACAGGGGATGCAGTGACACCTTAGCATACCCAGAGACTCAGTGAGCTCCTGATAAGCCTTTCTCATTTTTTCTATTATTATTAATTGACAGTAATTAATTATATATATTTATGGGGTATGGTGTGATACATGTATATAATGTATAATAATCAGGATAATTAATATATTAATCACCTCAGAATTTCTCATTCCTTTGTGTTAGAAACATTCAAAATCCACTGTTTTAGCTATTTGAAAATATCCAATAAACTGTTGTTAATTATAGTCACCCTACAGTACAATAGAACATTAGAACTTATTCTTCCTTGCTGCCTGTAAGTTTGCAACACAGGTTGGTTTACAGATGCAAAATTATAGCTAGGATGTTCCTTTCTTTTAAGGAAAAATCAAGCCCATTTTCTTGTCAACCCTGGTCTGCGTCAACAACCAATTTCCCTGCTTCTAGGAAATGTATGAGTCTCAGTGATTTATCTGGATTGAAAATGCGAAAAAAAGGACTGGCTTCATGGTTAGGCAAACCGCAAATTTGCTCTGATCCCTAAGAAAAATAGAAGTTAAATATTTGCTCATAAGCAGTATGTACCATTAGACTTTGTCTTTAAAAGCCATTCTCTAACCTTAAGAAGAACTCAAACTTACCATCACGGGTAATGTGCAAAGTAGTATGATGTGTCTATTAATACGATGCAAAGTGAAGTACGTCATATCAGCTATGTCATATTTTTGCCAAAATGTTTAACCTGAATGTAATCATGATGAAAAAAAGTAGACAAATCTGGATTGTGGAACACTCTGAAGGACCACAGCCCTAGACTTTAAAAAAATGTCAACGCCGGGCACGGTGGCTCATGCCTGTAATCCCAACACTTTGGGAGGCCGAGGTGGGTGGATCACGAGGTCAGGAGATTGAGACCATCTTGGTAAACACAGTGAAACCCCGTCTCGACTAAAAAAATACCAAAAATTAGCAGGGTGTGGTAGCAGGTGCCTGTAGTCCCAGCTACTTGGGAGGCTAAGACAGGAGAATGGTGTGAACCCAGGAGGCGGAGCTTGTAGTGAGCGGAGATTGCGCCACTGCACTCCAGCCTGGGCGACAGAGCGAGATTCTGTCTTAAAAAAAAAAAAAAAGTCAGTATCCTGAAAGAAAAAATGAAGTTGAGAGGGCTGTTCTAGATCCAAGAGAGACACCTGAAAACCAAATACAATGTGAGCACTCTGATTGGATCCTGGATTAAAATAACAAACAAACAAGCAATAGAGAACATTTGAAGGACATTGAGGCAATTTGACTGTGAACTGGTATATTAGATCACTGAAGTAAGATTATACTTTATTGTGGTTATGTTGAAGAGGTGTCCTAGTTCTTAGGAAACACATACTGAATTCTCTGGAGGTAGAGTGTCATGATGTCTGCAACTTACTTCTAAATGGTTCCAAAATATTTGGGAGGAAAAAAAACATGGATAAGGGGAGAAAGAGAGAGAGGGTGAGTACAGCCAAGTGCAAAAGTGCAAATGTTGCAAAATGGTAGCAATTGGTGAATCTAGGTAAAGGGTATATGACTATTCATTCGGCAATCTTCTCAACATTTTTGTAGGTTTAAACTAATCTCTCTTCCCGAAGGCAGCACATCAGTATCTGAGCATAGCTATTGCCTCTGTCCAAGTGCTGTATTCTAAATCTGGGCGCCTATGAGAACTCTCTGAACGACTTACAAAATCCATATCCCTCAGTTGGGTCCCACCTCTCATCCCCCAGGAGATTTTGATTCAGGAGATCAGGTGTGGGGCCCAGATATGGATGTGTTGAAAACTTCCCCAGGTGGGTTCTGTGCTGCACTGGAGCTTAGAAATCATGGGCCTAAGTTACTCTCAGATCTGGATCCATTTAAAACAAGCTGTGTGGCTCTGGGATGGCTGGCCAAACACACTAAGCATTGCATACCTTACCTATAAAATGGGAGCAGTAATACTAAAGATCTTACAGGACTATGGTGAGGATGAGAGACAGCGTCTACATTATAGAAGGGGGGAATTTTTTTCTTTCTTTCTTTATCCTCTCATAGATCCCCATCATCCCCAACTGATCATATCTTGAGTGATTTTTACAAAATGGAATTTCTTCCATTTGTAGCTTACATGGTATGTGGAGGACATCCGTGTATGTACAGATTCTTTTAGACTTCTTGCATTACCCAATTTGGGAAGAGGCTGGGAAATCTAGTCTATTAACTGGCTGATATCATGGCTGTAAGAACAGAAGCCAGTCTGTCCACAAGGAAGCCTTAGATATTGGCAGTCTTGGAGTTCTCCTTAGGATAAGGGTTAACCCTGATATCTTAACCACTCAAATCTTGGGATCCTTTATTAACTCTGCACAAGGACTCAGGTGCTCTTGACCAATGCCACTTGGAACATTGGCTGTGGCTTGGAACTGGCAAACGTTTGAGGGATGTGGCTTCCAGTCTAAATATGTAACTCATCAGCCATTGTATTTTGGATAAGTTGCTTCTCTGAGCCTCAGTTTCCTAAGCACTCAGAGTGGAGACAGTCATAATCTATGACTCACCTACCTTATGTGGTGGATGTGAAACACAGATTTGAAAATCTTAAGCTACTCCATTCAGTGTGGCATATTTTCTCCTTAAGGACATAACCATCCTCCTCCTCTTTCTTTTTTACTGCTATTATTTTTAACCTGTCTCTATTTATGTCCACAAGCAGTTAGGATGACTTGCTCCCATTTCCATCTGATTTTTTAAATATTCCTTTTCACCTTAGGATGAACTGCCCCAAGTCTTTGTCAGGGAGAACCTTCATCCCAGTCCATCTCAGGGAAGCATCCATACCCTATGCCTGGCAGCGCCTGATCAATGTGTCGGGTTCACAGCAGAAGTACTAGGGCCGAGCTGGACCACGGATGTCCCCTTCCCCTTTGTTGGCTCTACTTACTGAATCCGTTGACGTCCTGAGAACTAGAAGAGAAGCCTTCATCATTGCGGCTGGCGCTGAGCTTGGTAGTGGGTTTGTCAGCAGAGGCCACAGGCCCCATCTCCCTCTGGGCTCCACTCTGGGTCTCCTTCTGCTTCTTGGCCAGCTTCCTTTGGGACATGTGCAAGGGGAAAAACCACAGTCAGATGGTGGCAGTTGCATTAAAGCATTGGGAAGATAGATTGTTCTTCCCCAATCCTCATCCTCAGCCCCCAAATCTGGTTCATTCTCCAGAAAAAGAATCAAGGCAGAACAAACCATGAATGGTTTCCGTTTACTCAGAAATAGGAGACTCACGCTGCTGCCTCACCCCCGACAATGCGTGTGTTCTATGTTTGAGCCTAAAATGGGAAATCAATGAGACTCGTACAATGCTTCCCCCACTCTCCTTTCAGAGGAAATCAACAAGACTTGTATTCCTTTCCCCAAGTCTCCTTTCAGAGGGAGGAAGTGGCTAGACTGGCCTTTCTGTTTCTGTGGCTCTGAATGAAATTAAAAATGGAGACTTGTCTTTCTCAGGAACTGAGCTCATCAAAAACCCACCAAATAATAGTAAAGTGAAGCAAGGGCTGGTGGTTGGAGGTGGATGAGTGTGCAGGTTAGTTTCACAGCTCAAAAGAAGGAAAGTTACAGCTGAATTGATGCAGTCTTATTCCTATGGGAATAAAAGACCCTCAGAACCAGACAGATATTTTGATAATAATAGTGTAGAGCAGTGCTTCGCAAACTGTGGTGTAAATTTGAACCACCTGAAGAGTCACACACACACACACACACACACACACAGAGGCTCCAGATCACTGAAGTAGGACAGGACCTAGAATTCTACATGGCCATCAAGTTCCCCAGGTGATTCTGACACCAACCACTGGAGGTTAAAACCATCAGCTTTGGTGTCAGACAGACTCAGGTTCATAGGTTACCTCTGCTGCCTGCCAACTAGCTGCAAGACCCAGGGCAAATTTCTTACTCTAAATCCTGAACTATTCCTCTATATACTGTGGCAGATGACAGGACCAATCTTATTGGGCTGTGAGGATTAAATGAGACAATGCGTAAAATACACAGAGCACAGTGCCTTGCACATAGTGGACACTTGATGCCTAGCAGTTGCTATTCTTGTTTTTTATACTATTGCCAGTGGATCCAACTATATTGCAATGTTTGAATTCCCTCCCCAGCAGCCCCACTGTGGGATCCCATCTCTCCCTGAATTCTTGCAAGCAACATAGACTCTGACCTCACTGAGGAACTAAAAGGTTAAAAAGTTCTTTTCTATGGATTTAAAATCTATGTCCTTTACATTTTAACTGGATTGGTCTTAGATATAGCATAAGAGATACAAAAATATGACTAACTCCTCTTGCATATAAGAGTTATTCAAATATTTCTAAAAAGCCAACATGGTCCCTCTGAGTTTTTCCAACAAATATGCATCTAAATATAGCTGTCATAGTCCTATCACATGAAAGGCTATAGGTTAAACATCAGATATCTTGAGAGTAAATTTCTCCAGGTCCCTTGCTCCGTCCTTCACAAGAGTAGGCTTCAAATTCAATTTTGGTCATTCCTGTCTCAACACACAAAGAAGAGATGTCCCAGAGAGGTCAAATGCAGTGCAATACAGGGAATAATTTTCCAAGGTTGAGCCCCACTGATCGCGAAACAGATAGTTTCAAGAGGTAACAATCTCGCTGCCAAAGGAAGTATAAAAGGAAATGATAAACCTCAACTTAGGCTGGGCACGATGGCTCATGCCTGTAATCCCAGCACTGTGGGAGGCTGAGCCGGGCAGATCACTTGAGCCTAGGAATTGAGACCAGCCTGGGAAACACAGTGAAACCCCATCTCTACAAAAATTACAAAAATTAGCCAGGTGTGGTGGTGCGTACCTGTGCTACTCAGCAGGCTAAGGTGGTAAGATCACTTGATCCCAGGAATTGAGACCAGCCTGGGCAACATAGTGAAACCCCATCTCTACAAAAATTACAAAAATTTAGCCAGGTGTGGTGGTGTGTACCTGTGCTACTCAGCAGGCTGAGGTGGTAAGATCACTTGAGCCCAGGAGGTGGAGGCTGCAGTGAGCCGAGATCACGCCTCTGCACTCCAGTCTGGGTGACAGAGACCCCGTCAAAACAAAAACAAAAACACAAAAAAACAAAAACAAAAAAGAAAACAGAAAAGGAAAAAAAAAAAAAACCCTAGATCTCAACTTAGAAGTGCTTTAGAGGCATTCACGTGGGACAAATTCCAGTTTGATAGCATCCTCCTTGAAACATGAATCTCATGATCTAGGTGTAGACTTCACAGGAGAATGACAGATGGCATACGCAAATGAGGACAGTTTGAAGAAGGTCTATTTATAAAAGGTCTGCTGATAAAGGTCACAAGCGTATAGGGACCCAGGATATAACAGCATGTCAATCAGAGAGCTGTTTATTACCTATGGGACCAGAGGAACACATAGAGGAAGCAGTAACCAGAGCCCCAAAGGAGAGAGCTGTGAAGAGGAGGCACCGTGAACAGAAGCAGCGGCTTTCTCTTGAAAGTCCCAGCCAGTCATAGACAACCTCACAGGGAGAGAACCAGAGGCAAAAAAATGCCCTGACTACACCTTATGCCCTTCCTCTGGTCCCCTGTGGCAGCTCTCATTAGCTGAACCCAACAACAGTCGGAAGTGGCAAGTGATCTTTTTGACAGACTTCATACAGAATACACTCTAGAAGCAGAGAGCACAGTAGAGAAACGTAGAGAGGGGAACTGGATCTAGGAATCCCAACCAAGAAGAGAAAAGTTGCATTTTTTGTTTGTTTGTTTTGTTTTTTGAGACCGTCTTATTCTGTCGCCTACGCTGGAGTGCAGTGGTGCAATCTCAGCTCACTGCAGCCTCTGCCTCCCAAGCTCAAGCAATTCTCATGCCTCAGCCTCAGTAGCTGGGACTACAGGTGTCTGCCACTGCATCCAGATAATTTTTTGTATTTTAGTAGAGATGGGGTTTCATCATGTTGCCCAGGGTGGTCTTGAACTCCTAAGCTCCGGCAATCTGCCCGCCTTGGCCTCCCTAAGTACTAGGATAACAGGTGTGAGCCACTGTGCCCGGCCGAGAAAAGTTTCTTTATACTTCTTGTTTGGGCCATCATTTGAAGAAACATGTAGCCTAAAATGGAATTCTTCATTCATTATTATTATTATTTTTTTTCAAGTTGGCTTGGGGAAAGAAAGGCACTCAGGAAGAGGAATGCATCTTCTGGTTATAATGCTTTGGCCACAGGCACACTGTTCTACCAGTGAAACGATTCCAGGCAGACGTACAACAAGAAATGAAGCATTGAATCAGTCAGGCAATTAGACAGGGGCAAGGGGGAACACCAACAAAAGAAAAATGAGCAATTCTGCTGCTGATGACATTTCGAAATTTTATTCTTCATTTATTATCAAAAAGGAGTGTGTTTAAAAATGTATATGTGACCTTCTTAATCATAAATTTGAAAAGATATATAGCAGATTCTTTGCTTCTATCTGAGCTCTGCTCACATTGGCCCAGCAGGAAATAAAAGGAAATCTGATAAGAGAGTTAACTTTAAAACTATAAATGAGTATGTTTCGGAGGCTTTGATATTTCCTTGGGGGCAGAACTCTCAACCAATCTCATTCCGTTCAGGGTAAAGTAATATGGAAAGGGTTGTCTTAGGCACAGATCATTGGTTTTCAAAGGAATCATCATAATAATAAAAGCCTCACTGCTTTTATGAAAAATGGTACTTTATAGAAATGTTTGGGTAGCTCTGAACACCTGTATTCAAAAAAGAAAAACTAAGCATCCCCAAAACACATATTTAAAAACTGGAAAGTTAACTGAATTGTAAAAATATCAGATATATTACCTCCTTGGTATTTAAAGCTGATGGCTGACTCTGTATGTTCATGGTGATAATAATGTTATATAATCATTTTAATGTAGGGACAGATGTTTTGGCAATTGGCAAAGACAGCTACAAGGCGGAAATGGAGAGGGTATTTGTGGAAGGAAATAAAACACAAAACCACAGTTTGGGGATCTATATCTATTCTTCCAGAATTCTGAATTTAAGTTTTTAAAAAAGACCTCTCAGTAACACAGAAAAATTGATATTCATCTCCATAGCCAAATAATTTAATTTACTACCCCCAGACCATAGAGGCTGGGTCTCTCTGGTCCCAGGGGCAGAATGAGGACCAGGTTGGCTTGATACAATGGAGGAATTTCTAGCAAAGTAGAACTGCTTAGGTCTCTTTTGGAAATACCTAATGCCTGAATTCCCCTCCCCAATTTTTCTTGTTTGGCAACCTTCTCTTCACCTTTTTAGGCCCTTATTTTTTTCTCTCAACAAAAGAGAAACCCAAATCTGTGAACAGGGCACTGGACTCTTAAACTATGACCCTTTAACTATGGACCAGGCTTCAACTCAATCTTATTCCCCTCACACAACCTTATCCTCCCATTTCAGAAAACATCAACTACCTCCTCCCACCACATTATTCCTCAATACTCCATATTCCTTGATGTGTCCCTCTTCTTCTCCACAGGTTGCCTCCTCTTTATCCTCCAAGGCTCAATGTAAGTGTCACATCTCCTCTGAGGCTTCTCCCTGCTCTTCTACATAGAATTATTATTTTCTCCTCTGGTTTGACTCATCCATTGAACATGTACATGTATCAGTCTCTGTTAAATGCTACAAGATCATGTCTTCTTGACCTTAATCCTCATGGAACATGAAGACTAATGGCAAAGACAGGCATTAAACAGATACAGAGGTAGAGACAAAAATCACAAAGATGACGAACACCAAGAAGAAATACCTGTCGCTATGTAAGAGGTAGAACCTGGTTTGAACCCTGGCAGCAGATCAGGGAGGGTTTTGGTGCCATGTCAGCTAAGTACTTGTTGAGTCAAACTGCAGTGATTCAACTCTTTCACCTACTACGACAAGAACCTCTTAGGAGAAGGGCTTTTGACTCTTTGCACCTACTCCAATTTCTTGCGGAGTGTCTGGCACATGGCTCAATAAATTTGTTGCACAAATTTATACTTAAAAGTCTGCAATTTGAAGTGTAGAAAAGATGGTCCTCTTACTCTGAACACAAATTATAACCATTTTAAAAGTAGATATGTGCAAAGAAAGAGAAGGAAACGCCTGCATAAAATTATCAGGTGACCTGGAATATTTGTAATTAGAAATATTTTGGGTGGCAACTTAGCATTTCCTTCTTGGAATGTTTGCAGAATTAACAAAATGTTCATGGAAGCCAGAGATCTCCCCCGCAGAGCCCACAAAATATCTGCAGCTATAGCATGTTGAAGAAGAAAAAGAAAATCTCATCCAATAGTCACATGACTCATAGGATGATCATATAATTCATGGAATTCTCAGAGCCTTCAAAACTCAAGTACTTATGACTTTCCGAATAGGGTTTTTTTTTTTTTTTTTTTTTCCCTGTAGTTGCTCTGAGATTTTTGCCAACTGGGTCACACAATTTCGCCAGCAGGGGGTACCAAAAGCTGATAAAAAGAGAGTATGCATAAGCCTGTTTATTCTCTGCAGGAACATTTCCAAGGCTGAAGAATGTTTTAAGACACAGCAATCCAAAGTTTACTGCTTCTGATAGGTGAGGACGAGGTGACGCGGCCATAGCTCTTGGCATTTTTCCTTCTAACGGATCACTTTGAGCTCTCTCTGACCTTTGCTTGTTAGCTGAGTGTGAGGGGTAGGTGACAGGGGATGTGCCCAGGATGGACCGTGAGTCCTGTGATTTGTTCTGAGTGCCACTCTTTACAAGGGATACTGGCAGGTAGAATGGCTCCCGGGAGAGGAATGAAGAGCTGTTAAAAGTGTGGAAATCGCGCTACAAGAGGAGTGCATGAAACATCCAGGGACATTTCTCATGGAGAGGGAATACAAAGGAACGTTCTCTTCATGCATCTGATGGCTGGGTCTCTATGGTCCCAGCGGCAGAATGAGGACCAGGTTGGCTTGATACAACGAAGGAATTTCTAGCAAAGTAGAACTGCTTAGGTCTTTTTTGGAAGTACCTAATGCCTGAATTCCCCTCCCCAATTTTTCTTGTTTGGCAACCTTCTCTTCACCCTTTTAGGCCCAACTCAATGTCCCCTACTCTTAGAAGTCTTTGCCTGCTTCCCAAAGTTAGAAGTTCCCTCCTCTTTACTCATTAATTTGTTGGACAAATAGTTAATGAGCAAATACTTTGAATCTGTGGCTGTTAGAAGGAAGGAGATAATGATATGAAAAACAAGACAGGAATCCTGCCCTGTTTGGCTTCTGCAAGTATTGAGCTCCCCGCTACGGGAGAAGTTTAAGTAGAGACTGGGAAACCACTTAGAAAAGAGGTAGTGGAGGATCCCAGGACTTGGACTCTGCAAAACCCTTGACTCTCTTCTGGGTTAGGAACAGGACCACCCAGCCAACTGGTGGGGGCAGGAGTCTTCAGGGTTCCACCTAGAGGTTTTCCCTGAATGAGGGATTCATGCCCACTCTCCTGGGGAGACACTGATCAGGTACTCTTCCTCTTCCCCATAGGGCTCCTCGTCTGGACCATCCTCCATTGGAATCTCCAGACAGACTTTCCTGGGAAATCATGAAGATTGAAATCCTGGAGTCAGAGAAAGATCTCAGTCATAGGAAGTGGACCAAAAAAAAAAAAAAAAAAATACATAAGTGAGGCCCTGCTTCTACTAAAAGCTAGCATTGTCCTCTTTGAATCCAGGATGCTCTGCTGGCGTGACTAGATCTCAGCTTAAAGCTACACATTGCAACTGTCAGGGAACTGCAGCATCTTCTCATTTCACAGACAAGACACTGGCCGGGCGCGGTGGCTCAAGCCTGTAATCCCAGCACTTTGGGAGGCTGAGATGGGTGGATCACGAGGTCAGGAGATCAAGACCATCCTGGCTGACACGGTGAAACCCCGTCTCTACTAAAAAATACAAAAAATATTAGCCGGGCGTGGTGGTGGGCACCTGTAGTCCCAGCTACTCGGGAGGCTGAGGGAGGAGAATGGCGTGATCCCGGGAGTTGGAGCTTGCAGTGAGCTGAGATCCGGCCACTGCACTCCAGCCCTGGGCGACAAATGAGACTCTAAAAAAACCCCAAAAATCAAAGACAAGACACTGAGGCCTGGACAGAGTAGTCCCTTAGCTAGGATGCACAGCATGTAGGATACAGGCCCTGCTTTCTGCCTGCCAGCTCAGGACACCTGCTCCACATTCCTCCACCCTTCTTCTAATCTAGAAGGGCAAATTCAGTCTGTGGTACACATGATTCCGGTGTCTTACAAATGCAGCAAAACTTTATTCATCTATGCCCCCAATGACTCAGAACTACTGTAATTGAGGCAAAGGCTGAGCTACATCACATAAGAATCAATAGTGTAAACAGGGATATGGATGTGTGTAGCATTTAAAGGAGAATGCACTGCTTTCCCTCATATCAGGAGGCAGGACTGCACAGCAGTTAATATATTGGCTTTGGTGCCAGACAGCCTGGCATCAAAATCTGGCTCCATGTCAGACTAACTGTGCGAGCTCTTGCAAGTTACTCAGCCCTCTGCATGCCAGTTTCTTCCTGCCTGTAAAACACGGATTAGAGTAGTACTTCCCCGTAAGACTATTGGGAGGACTGAATGGTATGTTGCTGGTAAACCACTTAGTCCAAGGTATGCACACAGTAAGCAATCAATAAATGCTCTCTGGTATGATAATATTTTAAATACAAAAAAACCATGTTAGTTTAAATAACCTCATTATCTATGAAATATGAATACTTTAAAGCAGATGCCCTGAATAATGGCTTTTCTCTAAAAACCTCCATTGACATATTATAGAGCCATGCTTTCAAACTTTGACTGAGCAAATCATTTGCGGAGCTTTAAAAATTACCAGTGAGATTCTAATTTAATTGGTCTGGGGTGCAACCTGGGCATCTGGGTGTTCAGTAGTTTTCCAGGTGATTATAATGTGCCACTAAGCTTGAGCACCACCAATGCGGAACAGCTGTTCTCCAAGTGTGGCTTCCTTGGACAAGCAGCATCAGCTTCACCTGGGGATGTATTAGCAATGCAATTTCACTGGCCCCACCCCGATATACTGAATCAGAAACTCTAGGTGATCAATAAGCCCTCCAAGCAATTCTACTGCATGCCAAAGTTTGAGAACCACCAAAGGAGGTGGGCCGACTCTTAGAAAGTCTGAATTAGTAAAGTTTCATTCTTGAAAATGGAACACTAGGAGGTAGGAGACCTGGGTGCCGCGGGGTCCAGATCTCCAAATATCTCATTGAGTTGCCATGAACACTCCCTTTCCCCTCTCTAGGTATTGATTTCACTATGGGTGGGGGGCGGAGTTGGCATCTAAGAATCATGGCAATACCTGATACTTTTAAAATGATTGTTATGGATTGAATTGTGTTCCACTCACCCACTTTCTGGCTGCAAAAGTCCTAATCCATGGTACCTGTCCATGTAACCTTATTTGGAAACAGGGTCTTTGCAGATGTAATCAAGTTAAAATGAGGTCACTAGGGTAGCTCTGATTCCCAAATGACTGATGTCCTTACAAGGAGAGGGAAATTTGGACCGAAGAGAACTGGAAGAATGCCACGTGACAACAAAGGCGGAGATGGGAGTAATGAGCCATAAGCCAAGGAACACGGAGGACCGGCAGGCACCATCAGCTGCCAGGAAGAGGCATGGCAGGATTCTACCTAGAGTCTGAGGGAGCCTGACCCCTCCAACACCTTGATTTTGGATTTATAGTTTCTAAAATTATGAGAGAGCACATTTTGGTTGCATTAAGTCACCTAGTTTGTGGGACATTGGTACAGTAGCCTGAGGAAACTAATAAAATGACCATAAAATAGTAAGTCCTAAATTAATATTATTTATTCAACAAACATTATAAAGTACTTATTCCACGCCAGTCACTATTCAAGGCCTTCATAAACAAGCTATTCAGTTCTTTAATTCTGTTGTGACACTATGAGCCCAGGAGTATTATTAGTTCCGTTTTACAGATAAAAGCATTGAGGCAGAGAGAGTTGAAGTAACCCGTAGAAAGCCACCCAGGCCTTCAGAGGCAGAGCTAGGATTCAAACACTGGCAGTCAGGCTTCTAAGTGTTCTCTAAGATTCCCTGTTATGTCATGCTTAGGCAAAGGGCCACCACATATCTCCCCTTGTCCCAAACCTTTCTCAGCTGCCTCCCTTTCTCAGCTGCCTCCCTTTCTCCCCAGGCAAACACACACTCACACATATGCACACATGTGCACAGACACCTGAAGCCAGAAAGCTCTCACTCACCACCACTCACGGCCTGCAGACAATGAGCATCCTGTCTGCTCATTGCCTCTGCTGGGTACCAATTCTGGAGCATAGCTGGTTCGTCCTTTCCCTCCTGCCCCATCACCCTCGTCTAGGGCTTGTGAATCCCCCAGCACGGCAAAGGTACAGAAGCAGCAGCAGCAACAGCAGCAGCAACAGATGTCATCACAATCTGAAAGGCCAAAGGACTTGCTCTTTTACCTCCATCCCTTTGCTGTCTTGCTGTCCATGTGTGTGCCGCTACCTGTCTATCTCTGCTTCTTTATTCTGCCTGTGGCTACCTCTCTGGCCTGGATGGGCTCTCCTACCAATCACACTCTTTCCACTTAGGCAGTAGTCAGACACTTTTGGACCGTTCTCTGGATTTGGCAGTGAAATCAGAGCAGCAGAAGGCCTGAAACACAGGTGAGGCCCTCCTCCCTCTGGGTATGTGGCCACACTGGTCCCTGGGCCCTAAAGCAGAGCCTAGTAGGAGCAGCATTGACTTTGGAGACAGACTGCTTAGGTTGAAATCCTGGCTTCACGATTTATTAGCTGTACAGCCTTGGGCAATTACTAAACCTCTCTATAACTCAGTTTCCTCATCTGTCAAATAGGAATAATTATAATGAATTTTCTTAACAATGCTTTGAGGTAGATACTAACTTATAAATATCAAAGTACTTAACTAGGATCTGTCACCTACCAAATAAGCTCTACATAAGCATTTGTTACATAATAGGTGATAAGAAGGAAAAAAGTGCTTCAAAGCAGAGTGTGACCAGAATTCAGGGTTCAGACAATGGGAGCTGCCCTGAATGAATGCTGTCTGAGCTCTGAACCCCTGGGTTGGGGAGATGGCCCCTCTGTTCTTGGTGTTGCAGAAATACTATGGGCTCTGACTCTGGACTGACTTGGCTCCAAACAGCAGTGTAAAAGTGATCATGTCTCCATTTCTATGACTCTGTGAGACTCAGTTTCCTCGTCTATAGAATAGAATTTAACATACCCTAATTTGCAGAGTTACTGTGATGATTAGAAATGACAAATGATGATAGTTCCCTAGCATGGTCTTTGGCATATAAAGATATAAACAAGGGCTAGTTCTTTTTTATCCTTCTCCTCCTTCCTTGCCCCAGCAATCTGCATGACTTTTTCCTTGCTTTAATTTTTAATTTTATGTTTGATCTGCTTTCTGAGATGAGCACTCCAGGGAAACAAGGTGACTAATTTTTCCTCTCAGTACTTTCATCTTGCTCTATCCATATCCGGCTCATACAACCCGAAACCAAACCAGACAGTGGGGCAGATGCTCTTCCCCATTCATGCTTTGACCTTCAGTTTCACATGATTAAAAGTTGTAGAATCTTGGATTCTCCAGGCTGGAAAGGCCTTCCCAGTCATTTTCCTACCCTAGCTAGGAGACTTCTTGCAGCAGCCCCAGCCAGAGGATATCCAGCCCCTGACTGCCAAATTCCAGCAACCCAAACTCATCACCTATATGGGTAGCTCCTTACCAGGACTGCACTTCCCTATATAGGGTCATTCCTTGCTGAGCTGAGGCCGAGCTAAACTCTGTCTCCTGAAGGCCTCACCCTTTGGATGCTCCTCCTCGGTCTGTCTGCTATATCCCAACACAGCCTGTATGTGGATAGATGATGACCATGAATTCTTCAAGCTTTATCCCAAGCAACCTCTTCCAAGCAGTATCTCCTGGTTGCTGAGGCTCTGTGGCTATTTCCCTACAGTTGAGTGAACCTCCTTCTCCATTCCACACTCACATGTCCACATGTGATCTCAGATCTCAAACCAGGACTCCAGGGTGATCTCCCTCTCACCAACTCACAACTGCCTCCTCTCACCCCGACCCCATCTTAGACGTTCAGTTGCCAACTAGAAACGTTTCCTTCTTGCTGAATGGCCAACTCACAGGGCTATTGCCCTGCTAGATTATAACCACAAGGACAACAACTTTGTTGGCCTTGTTCACTACCAATTCCCCAGGGGCTTACATAGATTTTTGGAACAAGCAGGTATCCTGTAAAGACTTGTTGAATTAATGTATTAAGAGATGATCACAAGTCCTTCAAATCCCATTCAAATCATCACTTCTTCCAGGAAGCCTTTTCTGATCTCTCCCTGACAGGGCAGGCCTTCCTTCTGTTTTATATCCCAGTCATTTGCCTATCTTCTGTCATCACTTTTCATTGTAATCAATGTACAAAATATACATATTTGTATATTATATTTGTATTTCCTTTAGCACATAGCTTAGCACTTGCCACAATGTTGTAAAAGCTTTAAACATGTTTATGGAATGAATGAATGAACTGAGTGACACTTTCTGTTCCTTTATGGTTGCCCTGTCCCATATGTGACCTTCCCCATGTCTAAGGCTTGACCCTTCTCGTCAATTTCTGCACCAAATTTCTGTACTTAAGCAGGGTCCTACTTACTATTCTATAACTTGGCTTTCTATTGCAGGTAGTGCATGGCAATGATTCTCAGACTTGAGTGTGCATCAGAATCACCTTGGTAAGCGGCATTGTTGGTCTCCATCATCAGAGTTTTTGATTTGGTAAATCTGGGGTAAGTGCAAAAACTTTGCATTTCCAAGTTCCTAGGAGATGCTGGGTTCTATATTTTGAGAACCACTGGTCCATGGAATGTCATCCTCTGCCCCAGAGGGGATCACATACCATTTATCTTCCATCTTTTCTTCATCAGTCACCTCAAACATTACATCCAGGCTGGGCACAGTGGCTCATGCCTGTAATCCCAGCATTTTAGGAGGCTGAGGCAGGTGGATCACCTGAGGACAGCAGTTCGAGACCAGCCTGGCCAACATGGCGAAACCCCATCTCTACTAAAATACAAAAATTAGCCAGGCATGATGGAGGGTGCCTGTAATCCCAGCTACTTGGGAGGCTGAGGCACAAGAATTGCTTGAACCCGGGAGGTGGAGGTTGAAGTGAGCTGAGATCACGCCACTGCACTCCAGCCTGAGGGATAGAGTGAGACTCTGTCTCAAAACACACACACACACACACACACACACACACACACACACACACAAAATTACATCCATCCCCCACTCCACCCCAAAACTGTAGATGGGCATAAGACCATCTATCCTTTAATCCACAATTCCCATTTTTCTAGAATTTTATCCTAAGGAATAAGAAGGAAAATATACATGTATCATGTAGGTACCACTGGAAACACAGCTTCCTCTATGCCAGGATTTCTCAACCTCAGCACTGTTGGTATTTTGGGCCAGATAATTATTCGCTATGTGTGTGTTGGGGAATTACCTAGTGCACTGTAGGATTCTTAGTAGCATCCTCCTTGGTTTCTACCCTCTAGATGCCAGTAGTTCCTCCTACTCCCAGGTATGTCAATAAAAATGTCTCTAGATATTGCAGATTTTTTTGGGGGGTGGGCAGAATTGCACCTACTACTGGCATAGTTAGGTAAATGTAATAGTTTAACATTTAGCAGATACTACCATGTGCTTCGTATCTTAAACATAGCTCTGATTTTCACAACACTAACAAGGTAGTGATTATTTCTTTTGTTTTATAGATGAGGAATTCAGGGCCCACAAGGGTTAATCCTAAACTTATAAAACAGGTAAGGGGAACAGGTGGGATTTGAGCCTGCTGAGAGTATGCTCTCCTCCTCATCCAACTTGGCTGCCTTTCTTTAATAGCAAGCGATTGGTTAAAGCCTCGTAAATGTCTAACAATAGGGAATGGGTTCAGTAAATTATAGTGCATCCCCTGGATGGAATATTATGCAGCTATTAAAATGATGGGGGGCCATTAAAAATGAAAACTGTGTAATGACATGGAAAAATGCTAACTGGATTACCTTAAGTTAAAAAATACTAGAAAATAAAAATGTGTCTACATTGTGATTATAACGATAAGGAAGTATATCTATGTGCGAATGGTTCATATGTGAGATTGAGGATATTAAGGATCATTTTCCTTTCTTCCTTGATATCCATTATTGTTATCAGAGTGTCTTCATGTTCCTAATTCCTAAGTAGTAGCAGAGTAATGATAAGATTCAAGATGTTAGGTTTGCCCTAGGCCCTTCTTCCACCTGAATTAGAATGAACGCTTCTCTAAACTCTGACTACAGCAAGGGGTTGATTTACCCTTACTTTCCCTTCTATTAGCACTGTTGCATCTATGTTTGTGAGCCCAGGCCCCTCTCCTTGCACTGACCAGCTTCTCTAAAGCACAGAAAGCTGGAAGCATAGAAGAAAACAACTCTGAAGGCATTGGTGTGAATCACTCTGGGAGCCAGGGCTATTAGGAACATACAGTCTTAGAGTAAGAGATGCATCTGTCTGTCACAGGGTACTGAGTGGTGCACTGTCTCATGCATTATGCATCAAGAGTGGCCTGGCACCCTGGCCCGGCTGTGCGGGACAAGTCTTGCAAAAGAAACATCTGATGAACTGATTGGAATGTCAAAATGTCATTAAGGATAAATTAATAGATGTGTTACTCTGGCTGTAAGAGGCAGTGCCAGCAAGACAACAGACAGCTGGTGGGCTGTTCTCCAGCCCAAGACAGACGGCGTTTGCAATGGAGATTCATGGCCTTTATGCAACGTGAGGTGCTTTGCAGGGAGAAGAATAAACAGAAATGCTCCAGCACTTAAGCGCCATAAAATCACAAGCATGAGATAAATTAATTAGTGTACACTAGGAAGGCGGCTGGTCTGTCTGCGCTCCTGGGGAAAGCTAGAATGGATGGCACTGGGTTAGAGATGACGGGCCCCTACACCAGCCTCCGAAAGAAAAGCAATTGAATTTAATGTGCAATCATAAACTGCCGCTGATGGAAAGATAAGTCTGGTCGGTGTTTGTGTTTTCAGGGATACTATTTCTGCCTACTGCTTCAAACGCTTTGTGTCTGTGTGTCAAGTATCTGAGAGGACTGGGGAGACCTGGGAACTAGTTCTGCTTATAACGCCATGTGGGGTATGAAGGGTGTTATAATCTCAACACACAGAGCAACTCTCAGGGAAGCCTGACTCCCCCCGTGCCTTTCTAGATAGGGGTGGTCCATTCTTCTGTGATAGGAGGCTCACCACTTCCCATTCAACCTGACCCAGTGTTAGATAAGGATTGTTAGAGAGTTCTTCTTTAGACTTCCCTAGCGTCTTGCTCCTTATAACTTAACAACCTCAAAGACAACAAGAATAGCTAATGCTTACTGAGTGCTTGCTGGGTGCCAGGCACCGGGCTCTGGTCAAGTTACAATGATATCATGTATTATCTCCATTTTGCAGCGTAGGAAAAAGATGACTGGAGGGTATGAGAGACATGCTGAAGATCACACAGCTAGTATATGGCAGGGCCAAGATCCAAACCCGGGGCTGCCTGAGGCCAGGCCTTGACATCTTAACTATCACACGGTTCTGAGTCCTGTAACTACCATTAATTGGATGGAGCCTGGCTTTTACAGCAATATAGAATAGGACAAGGCAAGACAGATGAGAACTCACATGTAGCACATACTGGCCACGGCTAAGCACCTGGCCTGGGTCAGCCTAACACATCGTTCATGCAGTAGCCTTTTTGGAGTACAGAAATTATTTCCCCATCTGAGGTATCTATTTTCTTTTTAAAAAAGGTATATATATATATATATTTTTTTTTTCAGCATACAAAAATCGGTTTCACTTCTGTGTATTTATAATGAACAAATAGAATCTGAATTTTCATAAATAGTACAATTTACAGTAGCACCCAAAAAAGAAACACTCAGATATAAATCCACCAAAATACACATGGGACCTACATGACAGAAACTATAAAACGGTGATGAAAGAAATCAAAGAAGATCTAACCAAACGAAGAGACATACATGTTCCTAGGCTGGAAGACTCAGTATTGTTAAAAGGTCACTTCTCACCAAATTGATCTACTGATTCAATGCAAACCTAGTCGAAACTCAGCAGGATATTAACAAGCTTGCAGATATCAACAAGCTAAAATGCCATTGTACATTTATTTCAAAGAAAGAACAGGGAGGCAGGTCGTGATGGGTCATGCCTGTAATCCCAGCACTTTGGGAAGCTGAAGCAGGAGGACTGCTAAGCCAGGAGTTCAAGACCAGCTTGGGCAACATAGTGACACACTCTCTACAAAAAAATAAAAATAAAAATAAAAATAAAATACATTAATAAAAAGAAAGAATGGGGGAAAGCCTCTAAACCTTAAATGTCCAGAAAATATAACCTGAAACATTGTTATGTTAAATATCACAATCATTTAGGTATAGTTTTTAAATAAAGTTTTTTATGTATGTCTGGTATAACTAAATTGGAATAAAATTCTCTCCAAGGTACAACCCTTTTTATAAGATATTATAAACAAAAACGTTAAGAGACAAAAATTTACTCAATGAAGTTTAAGTAGGACTCAAGAGGCCCATTTAAAAAACAATGAACTTGATCTCAACTCTATCCTTTCTTTAATCTTGCTCCTATTTCTCCAATGTAGATGATAAATTTCATACCAATTGTGAGACAGGGAATGATCTTGTCCCTATTTTAGGGACAGTGAGTATATTTAAAGAAATGATACAGTTGGTAGAGTTTTTTTTTGTTTTTTGTTTTGTTTTTTTTTGAGATGGAGTCTCACTCTGTCTCCCAGGCTATGAGTGCAATGGTGCGATCTCGGCTCACCGCAATCTCTCCGCTTCCCGGGTTCAAGCAATTCTCCTACCTCAGCCTCCCGAGTAGCTGAGATTACAGGCATGCACCACCACACCCAGCTCATTTTTGTATTTTTAGTAGAGATGGGGTTTCGCCATGTTGGCCAGGCTGGTCTCAAACTCCTGACCTCAGGTGATCCACCCACCTTGGCCTCCCAAAGAGATGGGGTTACAGGCATGAGCCACCGTGTCTGGCTAGTTGGTAGAATTTTTCATTTGATTGATATAGTGGTCCATTCTCATACTGCTGTAAGGATACTACCTGAGACTGGGTAATTTATAAACAAAAGGGTTTAATTGACTCACAGTTCTGCATGGCTGGAGAGGTCTCAGGAAACTTACAATCATGACAGAAAGCAAAGGGGAAGCAAGGCACATCTTACATGGTGGCAGGAGAGAGAGCATGCAAGGGACACTGACACTTTTTTTTTTTTTTTTTTTTTGAGACAGAGTCTTGCTCTGTTACCCAAGCTGTAGTGCAGTGGCATGATCTCAGCTCACTGCAACCCCCACCTCCCAGGTTCAAGCGATTCTCATGCCTCAGCCTCCCAAGTAGCTGGGACCATAGGTGCATGCCACCATGCCTGGCTAATTTTTGTATTTTTCGTAGTGATGAGGTTTCATCATGTTGGCCAGGATTTCTCAAATTCCTAATCTCAAGTGATCCACCCACCTTGGCCTCCCAAAGTGCTGGGATTACAGATGTGAGCCACCGTGCCCAGCCAAAACTGCGACTTTTAGAACCATCAGATCTCACAATAACTCCCTCAGTATCATGAGAATAGCGTGGGGGGAATCGCCCCCAAGATCCAGTCACCTCCCACCCATTCCCTCCCTCGACACATGGGGATTACAATTTGAGAGGAGATTTGGGTGGGGACACAGAGCCAAACCACATCAGTTGGTTTTTATTTTTTCTACTTTAATTTAGAGCAAAGGGTAAGGACTAACTTTGGACCCTTTCACTCCATCTTTCCCCTGCACTCAGACCTGTGAAGTGTTTCTCTCTGGGGCAGGGGCTGTAGTACCTACCAGTTTTGCTGTCATGTAAAGTAAGTAGCCTCTTTCAGAATCCCTGCCACAGCCACCCCCAATTCATGATGAAAACACAGCACTAGTAATTAGCACCTCTTTTTCTCCACAGGTTTCTTCCTTCATATGGCCTGTGACCCTGCTCAGTGTGGTGAGACTTCATTTCCTTACATTTAAAATATTTCCTCATTGGAGTGACTCAAAGATTTCGTGAGATACCTGTGGTGTCATGAAATATTAAGATTGGTTTTTGTCCACTGTGCTTGGTTTATAACTACCATATACCTTGTTACAGTCTTTTGCTATAATGTTGGGTGTGTTAGGGTCCAGGGGAAGGCCTCAGGAGATACACCCTCTCTCCATCCTTCCTTTCACCTGCCCCAAGGCAGGACTCTCATCTTCCCCTGCTTTTCTCACTGTGGATCTTAAGACCTTCCTCTGAGAGGGTCCCACTTCATACCAGCGGGGAGGAATGCTGATTTTATGAAGCTCCCCTAAGAACCCAAGAGGGCTGCGTTTCAAGAGAGAACTTCCAGATAGCTGAATGCATGGAGATTCCTGGAGGGGGGTGCCCCGGGGAAGATATGGAAGCTCCACATCTCTTCCCCCAAACCTCACCTTATGTGTCTCTTCATCAGTATTATTTGTAATATGCTTTATAACAGACCATTAAACATGTTTCCCTGAGTTCTGTGAGCTGCTCTAGCAAATTAGTTGAACCCAAAGAAGGGGTTGTGGGAACCCCAACTTGAAGCCTGCTGGTCAGACATTTCAGAGGCCCAGGCTTGTGACTGGTGTCTTGGGGAATGGGAACAGTCATGGGGACTGAGCCCCTAACCCGTGGGATCTGACACTATCTCCGGGTAGGAACTGAATTGCAGGACACCCAGCTGGTGTCTATGGCTTGATATGTGGGGAAATCATCCTATACATTTGGTTACAGAAATCCTCTTCCATGTTGATGACTGTGGTAGTGTGAGAGTGGAGAAAAAACACACTTTGAGAGAGTTTTTCTTGACACAATACTTATGTGAAAGTACTTGGTAAACTACAAAACAGGAGTAGACAGAGTAATAGAAAACATAAAATATACTGGTCAGGTGCAGTGGCTCACACCTGTAATCCCAGCACTTTGGGAGGCTGAGGTGGGCGGATCACAAGGTCAGGAGATCAAGACCATGGTGAAACCCCGTCTCTACTAAAAATACAAAAATTAGCCGGGCGTAGTGGAGCAGCACCTGTAGTCCCAGCTACTCAGGAGGCCAAGGCAGGAGAATGGTGTGAACCCGGGAGGCGGAGCTTGCAGTGAGCTGAGACAGTGCCACTGCACTCCAGCCTGGGCAACAGAGTGAGACTCTGTCTCAAAAAAAATAAAATAAAACAAAATAAAAATAAAAACATAAAATAAAATATACTAATAATAACTATAAGGTACTGAGCACCTACTATGCACCAGATATAAAAACCAGATGTTATATACGCATTCAATTATCTTATGCTGTCCTGGTAAATCCCCACAGCAACCGCCCACATTTGGTATTATTGTCCCCAAGTTACAGATGAGAGAACAGGGGCTCGGAGAATTTAAGTTAGTGAGCGACAAAGTCCAGGATTCAAACCTCAATCCAGTCCATGCTCTTTTCACTACAATGCTGCTTCCAGGTGTCGGTTATTCTTTTCCTCTTTTCCTCACCATTCAGAGCTAAGGCAAAAGCACTGTTTAGCGCCCTTAAGTCATGGAAGATGAGATTACAGAAGTACAATTTTTGACCAAATTGCCCCTTGCCTACATGGCTGGAAAACATCAGAGTAAAACAGTCAATGCGTATACTTCGAATCAGCCACAGATCTGGAAAAACCTTAGATCCCACGCTTTCATGGTAGCTCTGCTGTATAAAGG
Organism: Papio anubis; assembly: GCF_008728515.1. Taxonomy (NCBI): domain Eukaryota; kingdom Metazoa; phylum Chordata; class Mammalia; order Primates; family Cercopithecidae; genus Papio; species Papio anubis. The sequence goes on from NC_044991.1 coordinate 69,436,004, forward strand.
AAAGATAAGAAAAAATAATATGAAATCCCCTACCAACCAGAGATGAGCTTAGATTTTTCACCAAAAGTTCTCATCTGGTAGATTCCCAAATCAAAATTGGTATAGGGAAGGAAGAATGAAATAAAGTATAAAGACTTAGCTCTTCTCCATTTCTGAAAAAGTCCATTGTTGCTAAGCTGTTTTCCCAAACAGAAGAAGCCTTCTTTAGTCTCGAGGCTCAATTTGGTTTACAACATTAATAAAATGATATTTATACTCTTTACAAAAATCAAGTCTTTCATTAAAAGCAGGGTTTTGACCACACTACTCTTTCTATTCTTCCACTTAAAAAAACATGGGTGATTGTAGTATACCCACCAATTCCCACCCTCTTACAATGTTCACAGTGGTTCAAAGCCCTTAGAATAAAAAACTGCTCCAGAAAGTAACTCAGCCAATGTTCTTTTATTCTGTTAAGAAAGAGATTTCATCAGCGGAAGCATTGAGTCCCTTGAGGCTTCAGGGATAAAGAAAGGCTTCTGAACACACACTTCTCATGAGATAATCATGGTGGAGGAGACTTTACTCCTCATAATGCCTCCAAAACCATAATGAGTAGTGATTGTTGCAATAGATACTATTTCAATATGTATGTGCTCAGGGCATTTTTGCCCTTTATTAAATGACTTCTGTACATTTATGAACAGTCTAAGGATTGTCTACCTCAATACCTAAAAAAGGAAATGATGCCACTAAATAGCATCTTGTCTTCTATAGATTTTGCTTTCCAAACTCAGGTTCCATCATCATACTCAAAATCGTGTGTATCTGATGATCCTATGGGACCAAACTCTCAACTAAGGTTCTGGACTAAATGGCCAGGCTAATGCTTCATGATGCTCTTTCAAATGTCTTTATTTGATAGCCCTGGATTCTCAAGCCCTTCCAGATGGGTGGTTCTCAACTATGGTTTCAGATTAGAATAACCTGGGGAACTTTAAAATGTCTGGGCACTACCCCAGACCAGTTAAGTCAGTTCTCCAACCTCTCTTTATAATAAAGACTGTGGCTTGGGGTCTCCTCCCTAGCTGAGTGCCCTCCCCAAAATATACCAACTCCTCTAAGCTCTGTTCCCAGAAAGGCAACATTTCTAATGGCACTGTTCAGAATATGGTGGCCCCTCTCAAATTCTGACAACCTTGCCTTTTTAAAGGAAAGTGTTGCCAGCCACATCTCCAAAAAAAAAAAAAAAAAAAAAAAAAAAAAAACAAACCTGTCCCCCAGCCCCTGTATTTGGAAATGGCCATGGTAGCACACTCCCCCGACCCCATTCAACCCCAGCTCTTTTTCTGCCCACCGGTCTACAAAGTCTTCTCATATAAAAATGACATCGTCTTCCTTTGTAGTTCTGGCCAAAATCATTAGTTATCTCTTTTCTTTCTTGTTGATATCACCATGGATGGATGCCAGGAGGAGGGTTGTCTTACCCAACCACTTGGAGCAGAAAATCTGTGAAGTTGAAGGACCACCATCTAAAATCCTCCTACTTCATTCTATTTTCAAATTCTTCTTCTACATAACCTATATCTGGTAGTTAAAATTGATCTCTCCCCTCTCTCTCTCTCTCTTTCTCTCTCTCCCTCCCTCCCCCACCCACCTCCCTCTGATTTATCAAACCACTCCTTTGTTCTAGCCTAGCTCTATAATTTCATAAATGACAATAATTCCCCTGGCACGTACACTGTATTAATTTCTTAGGATAATCCCATGAATTGAACACTATCATTCCCACTTTACAGATGAGAAAACTGAACCTCAGAGGGTTTAGGATTCACAGATACTAAGTAGTATAAATAGGACTCAAACTTTCTCCCTGCCCTTTTCTTTCCCTCTCTATCCCATTCCTTTCTTCCTCTTCTTTGCCTTTTAAAGTTTTTTTTCCTAGCATGCTATCAAATTAAGTAATGAAAAATAGTGTGTTTCTGTGTGTGTGCGTGTGTGTGTTTTTCAATGTCATGAGGCCAAGGAGAAAAGTGAATGAATGCGTCTTTTTATTTTTGAGACAAAATCTCACTGTGTCACCCAGGCTGGAGTACAGTGGCGCGATCTTAGCTCACTACAAACCCTGCCTCCCGGGTTCAAGCGATTCCCCTGCCTCAGCCTCCTGAGTATCTGGGACCACACCATCCAGCTAATTTTTACATTTTTAGTAGAGATGGGGTCTCACCATGTTAACCAGGCTGGTCTCAAACTCCTGACCTCAGGTAATCCACCCGCCTGGGCCTCCCAAAGTGCTGGAATTACAGGCATGAACCACCACGCCTGGCCGAATGTGTCGTTTCTTTAAGGGAACATCTTGCATCTACTTTATACCAAAAACTTTACTGGACCCGTTAACCCATGGTATCTTCCCTCAAAGGAGAATCAGGGACTTCTCCCCTTTGTTATGTCTTCACTGCTCTTCTTTTCATGCACTTGTAACATTATTTTGTAACGTTAACAGGCTCAAGATCCTTCTAAGCTGTGAGCTCCTTGAGAGAGTATTTCTTACTAAAGACTCAACAATTTTCTCTCCTTAGCACAATGGAATTGCTCAGCAAATGCTTATGAATGAAATAATATGACACTTAAACATCAGAGATATTCTAAAATGTAGGTGTTATGACTCCCATTTTACAGATGAGAAACTGAAGTTGAGATGGAATTAAGTGAATTACCTAAAACTGTGGAACCAGGAAACTCGGGGCTTTTTCCTGCTTGGCACAGTCATCTATCTAACAATGACTTCCGAAATACCTCCAAGCTTAACTAGACAACTAGCTAATAAGTGGGAAAGCACTTTGGAAGAGATAAAGCCCTAAAAACAAACAAAATGCAATCATTATCATCATCATCAACATTGTGGGGCTTAACTAAAGCATTTCCTTCCATTAAGAGCACTATTTTGAAACACTTAGCAAGACATTTTCCAGTTTGTGCATCGCAGGATCCCATCTTTGCTACAGCGCTAGCTGTAAGAGTCATTCCCATTTTGGGGATGCTTGCTGAAGGTAGTGCTTTCAGAAGTAAACCCAATACTGCCTTGGAGTCATATTGCTAAGGGGGCACTGTGGCTGGGCACTTCTGACCCTGGTTCTCTCTGTGGCTGGATCAGCAAAAGGGTATTGCTACAGTCTTCTCTGTGATACATCTTCAGCTCCCCCAAGCAAGAGCTATGTATGAAGATCTCCGTGGCTCTCAGGTCCAGCACAAGCACAGGTAAATAGAAAATGCCTATGAATGAATGACTGCCCAAGGAAAAACATTTTAGAGTTTATGTATTATCAGCAGGCAACAAAGTAATAACCACAATCAGTTGGTATGCAAAGTGTTCACAAGCTATGAAGAGTGCATTTCAGGGGCGGGAAACCCACTTGTCTCCAGAAAAGCCAATAGGAGAGTCCTAAGCTGGGTTCTCTGAAAATCAATCAGACTGAGAGAGAGATTGACGAGCAGGAGATGTATTGGGGAAGCTTGACCTGTAGATAAAAAGGGAAGCGGAGGGAAGGGGAAGGAAGAAGGGAAGGGAAAAAGAAAGGGAAAGAGTGGGCAGAGGAAAGGTTGAACGGTGATGCAGTTGCAGCAGTGTCTAAAGCCAACCCCATGGGAAGCCCTGAAGCTGGGGTGGCTTTTACACCCTGTGTCAACCAGTGAGTAGATGACTTTGGGTGAGGCAGCTCCAAAGGGCAAGTTCTGAAGGAGGCTGTTAGTGTCACAAACAAGTGGATTTCCCTCCCGTGAAATGCACTCTTCATTGCCTATGAACGCTTTGCATACCAACTGATTGCGGTCATTACTTTGTTGCTCGCTGATAATACAAAAACTCTAAAAAGCTTTTCCTTGGGTGATCATTCTTTCATAGGCATCTGCCAGCATCAGTTGTAGTGAATGTGAAGTCCCTCATTCTTTTTTTTTTTTTTTTTGGGGGGGGACGGAGTTTCGCTCTTGTTGCCCAAGCTGGAGTGCGATGGCATGACCTCAGCTCACTGCAATCTCCACCTCCCGGGTTCAAGCGATTCTCCTGCCTCAGCCTCCCAAGTAGCTGGGATTACAGGCATGCACCACCATGCCAGGCTAATTTTTTGTATTTTTAGTAGAAATGGGGTTTCACCATGTTAACCAGGCTGGTCTCAAACTCCTGACCTCAGGTAATCCACCCACCTGGGCCTCCCAAAGTGCTGGGATTACAGGCATGAGCCACCATGCCTGGCCCCCTCATTCTTGAAGGGGGATCTGAAGAGCACATCACAGTGTCCTCCACAGGAATTTTCTAACCACATTTCAGTAGGGTACTCCTTTCTGTTAGCAGGGAATCTCCATACTCTCATTAACCTTCTTTATAAAGTTCAAGTATGTTTATGAGGTAGAAGCATTAAGAGTCACAGACAGTCTTTTCTAAGCCTCAAGACATCACTAACACCTGGTTGGTATTATTAGGTTGGTACAAAAGTAATTGCGGTTTTTGCCGTTCAAGGTACATTTTACCTTTTTAAAATAGTAACTACCACAATTACTTTTGCACCAACATAATAAAATTTAAACTTAGGTATAAACTTATAACTGAAGTATAAACATCTTTTGCCACCTTTGGAGGGAAAATTTGTATTTTTCCTGATTAAAGTGACAGAGCCTCTGACTTACAGATTTGCTCTACTTGGTATGCATGATTGATGCATTTAGACTCCAATTCAATAGAGTAAACAATAAAGCATCCGTTCGGTTGTAATCCCTATCCAAATCTATCCATACACATGGTCTAGCCCAGTGCATTTATATCTATTAATATCTCATTGTAATAGCGGCCATTAATTTTACACATTTATAATTGTGTCATGCAAGTACCAATGAAACATTTCTAAACCTAAAATCCATAAACCCATATAAGACTACAAAATAGATGATCTGAAAGCTCTATCATCACCATCGGCCAAAATAAGTGAACATGGATATTAACAAACTTCTAGAGAATGGAATACTGTAACTCAATGAAAGACAAAACAAGATTGGAAGGGTATCAACTCCACACATATAACCACTCACGTATGTTCGTTCATTCATCTAATCAACACAATGTTATGATGCCTGATTTGTCCTGGGCACTGATCTAGTCATTGGGAAATGAACGATGAGTAGTACATAGTTCTCTCTACATGGAGACCGACATACAAAGATGCCAAGGGCAGGATAACCTGGGAAGGGATCATGAATTAGTCAGTCAATGGGTGAAGGAACAAAAGATAAATGCAACGACAAAGATATGAGCCCAGCACTATGGACATGCTCTGTGGAAATTGGAGGGGGCCTTCAAAGTACAGAACAATGATACTCCCTTTATAAAGATACTGGAATTTTCTGGGCACACAAGGGGGATAGGAAGAATTCCAGGAAGAAAGCACTGCAGGGATAAACATTATTAAAGGGACAGTTAAATCAGAGTGGTGTGAAGATGTCATGAGAGTTGTTCTCAAAGTCAGCAGGAAAAATAAGAATCTGAGATACTTGTTAAAATGCAGATCCCCAGACCGTGCTTTTAAAGAGACTGAGCAGAACTGGGGGTGACACTCAGGAATCAGAATTCCCACCAAGGATCTCCTCTTGGCTGAACAGCAACACTGCTAGTAACCACTTTAGTCTTGACTGAAAATGTCTTAGATTTTCACCTATCAACATGTTTGCTGTAGATTATTTGATATTTGCTGGTAATTGATATTTAGCATCTTTAAATGGTTTTCTTCTATTCCTATTTTTTCTTCATTTTTATTCAAAGTGGCTGATAAATTACATTAAATAACTTTTGAGTATTTCTTGATGGAATCATTTTAAAATGCCTGTTTAAATATATTGAAGCAATGATATCTGCTTCACAGCAGCTGATGATGTGAAAAGCATATGCCTTTGAAGAAAGGAGCAGTCTCTTATTTTGATGAGGCCCTACTATGTGCTAGGCATTTTACATTACGTCCATTGAATCTTTGTGAGACTTCTTCTGTACAGTTTGCATTTTTTAATCTCTGTTTTACATACCAGGCAACTGAGATTCAGAAAAAGTTGAGTGACTTGTCCAGGTCACACAGATGCAAAAATAGAAGTAAAAATGGCCTTAAAGTCACAGAAGCAAGGAAGGTACAAGGTCTAGAGTTATCTAAAAATTGATGTCATTTTTTTTCTTTTCAAGAACAGAGTACCACCCTGTTGACTTCAGCTGTATGTCTTTTAAATTCATCTTGTTCCTTCACTCATTACACAGGCACTTACTGGGGTTCACTGTATGTGTTAGGAGTTCCATGGAGAACACTCTAATGAGCAAGCAACATCCTTAACACACATTTGCTCCTGCCCATAATATAAAGCAACTGCAGTTCAGAGAAAGGTGCCATTCTCACAGGTGGAGAGAATCATGGGAGACTTCTTGTAGAAGGCAGTGTTTGATCTGGACTTTGAAGAATGACGTAGGATTTGAATATATTGAGATGGAGGAAATTGGAAGGCTATAGAAAAGCCCAGGAGTCCCATGGAGTATCTGCAGACAGAAACCAGCCCAGGTCACGGTTTTCCGCCTTGGAGACACCTGCACAAGGCATTTGTCCAAGGCTAAGTGAAGTAGTTACGTGCTCTCTCTCAGCCAGAACAATTGGTAAACATCTTCGCGCTTTCTCAAGAACTACTACACTAAAATACCTCTGTTCAAAACAATTACTGTGCCCATCACACACCTTGAGGTAAATTAACCTGTGGACACATGCCAACTCTTAATATCCTTTAAAAAGGCAAACACTGAACAATTGAAGTTGTTGGGGTCTGCTTTACTACAGAAAGGCAAAAAGGGATCCCAGAGAAGCATTTTTGTCAGCTCAGAATGTGAGGAATAGTAGCTGCTATTTATAAAATACCTACTGTGTGCCAGCCACTCTACATGTACACTCTCTCACTGCCCTTCACTAAAACACTGGGAAGTCACCGCTGTTATCACGATTTTCCAGATGAAGAAACTGAGGCTCAGAGTGGTTCTATGAGTGTTCCAGGTGGAAACAATCTCACAGGAGAGGCAAACCTAGAATTGTAAAATAGGCCTGACACCAAAACCCACATTATTCACATTTGTGTGTGTGTGCACTGGACAGAAAATAATGGGCCTTATCTTTAACTATCCTGTGTCCCTGGGTTCCCAAGTCCCTCTGTTCCATAGCTCAATTTTTATTGGGCTATTACTTATCCTGGTCATTAACACCCCTTTTGCAACCTCTTGCTCTAACCCCTTGGCTACCTCTGATGCAGCAGCTCAGTGCCCTCAGTTCTGACTCATCTCAGCATGTTGCCTGTGCACAGCACTGCTTGGAAGACCAGCCACATCACGTGGCCAATCCCCAGGACAGCAGAGACAGGACTGCCCCAACAGCCTCCTTGCCAGCCCGGAATAGCTACCACTTCTTATCCCTAGCAGGGCACTGATGGCCATGCACAGAAACGAGGCCCTACAGGCAGACAGGTACATTTGGTACCCGGCTCTTCTGCAACCTGGCTGATGTGCTCCAAGCACATGGTCCAGGCAGAAGTGCCCCCATCTCCCAAAGAACAGGGCTTAGTAAGAAGAATGGGTAGAGCTTGTGGGCCATGTGGTCCTGAGCTCAAACTTAACCCTGCTGCATTCTGGCTGTGAGCAATAGACAAGTCTTCAAACTTCAGTCTTAACATCTAAATAAAATCAACAAAATAACATATACTTTGCAGGGCTTGTTATAAGCATTGGGTGAGTATATATAGTAGGGACCAACTGGTAATGCCTTTCAACTTCTGCCCTTTTGTAGTCTGGTATAGGGTGTGCCTTATTCACTTTTGTGCCTGCAGTATCAGGCACAGGGTAAAGTACATAGCAGGAGTTCAATAAAACAGGATGAATCTTGAACCTCACCCTCTCCCTACTCTCAAAACTCTAGGGCAATAATTGGCAAACTGTGACCTGTGGGCCAAATCTGGGCCACTGCTTGGTTTTTTAAAATTAAGTTTTACTGAAACACAGCCACACTGATTCAAACACATCGCTATGACTTCATGCTACAACATCAGAGGTGCATAGATGCGACACAGAACACATTGGCTTGTAAAGCCGAAATGATTTACTGTCTGGCTCCTTATGGAAAATATTTATGGACCACTGTTCTTGTGTAGGGATGCTTTCAGTGATGGAGAGCACTTGACGGCCTCTTTATTTTGGGGGAAAAATAGAATTCCTCTGCTCCTCCCCCACCATACTTTATCTCCTCTTTCCCTAGTTTATTTTTTCTTCTTAGCTCTTACCACTACATACTATTTATTTTTGTTATATATGTTGTTTATTTTCTACCTCTTCTACTGAAAAAGCTCCACGTGTGTAGGGATTTTTACTTGTGCTAACTCCTATATACCCAGAACCTTGTCCAATGCCTAGCATATAGAGGGCATTCCACAAGTATTTGTGGAATGAATAAACACTGATTTCATTGAAGAGATTGGTTAGTCAAAGTGTGTTGAAGAGAGGACACCCTTTGGCTAACCAATCTCTTCAATGAAATCAGTGTTTATTCATTAAAAGGACCAGGGGCCCCTAATACCTATGAGGAGGGTATTACTTTTCCTATTTTATAGATAAGACGAGTGAGACTCCAGTTAAGTCAGTGATTCTCTAACATGTATATGAATCACCTGGGACCTTGTTATGATGCAGATTCTGATTCAGGGGTCTGGGCTGGGGCCCTTGATGCTAGATCTCTGACAAGCTCCCAGGTGATGCTGATGCTGCTGGTCCATGGTCCACACACTGAGGAGTGAGGCTCCAAGGCTCCCCCTCGGGGTATATACTAGCACATAGGGGGACATCCTTTCCTTTCTGTTTCCTCTTCCTTATCTCCATGCCTCTCTCAATCCTATGGTCTCCGAGGCCTGTCCCTCCTCCTCTCCTACACTGTTGCCTGTCACCAAACACCTAGCCTCCAGACCTTCCCGTCCATAGCCTCCGCCTCCAGCATCTTCAGCCCCTTCCTTCTGCCCAGGCTCCTCCACTATAACTAAATCTCTGCCCAGGACTTTCTGATCCTTCCGGAGGCCAGTATCATGTTTCTCCTCCATTTTACAAAAAAAGGTGATCCTACTCATGGTCCCTAAGCAGGATGGCTTCCTCCTAAATCTTCATCCCTAAAACCTGTGCAAGTGATTTCTGATGGCCAAATGTCAAGGCCATGCCCAAGCCCACCCCATCCATCATCTGCTATGGCCAACTAACTCCCCCTGCTGCAAAAACCTTCTCCTCTTGGGCCTTATGTTTTACTCCTATCTGTCTGTCTGCTTTGCCAGTTCCTCTCCTCTTCTATTTCTATAATCCTGGTCAGTTCCTGGCCCTTAGCCCTCTGTTCTTGTCCTCTTTCTTCAGGCCTGCTTTCATTCACCTGGCACTCTCATCTGCCACCTCTCAGGGGAAGGTTCCAAACATCCACGTCCCATCTAGACTTCACTTCTGCATTTCCAAGTTCCCAAGGGATGTTTTTGCTTGGGAGCTCCACCAGCATTCTCATTGCAATATATCTAGAGTTATACGCATATGACTCATGACCATTTCTCACCCCAAGAGGTCTCTATTTCCAGGATAATCTGTTCTCCCTCCCATCTACTTCTGGGTAGCTTTGGGGGAATGACTTAGCTTCTCAGAGCAATTTCTCTCCCATTAAATAGGGATAATGGTACCTACTGAACTAGGCTATTCAAAGGACTCAGTGAGCAAATGTGTGTACAAAATACTTGGCATGTGGTGGTGGTTTCCTATTTTCCTCTCCTGTATAAATGATTAAACATATATTACCTGTTCAATCCCTTTAAGTCTAGGAACTGGTTCATCTCTCACAAGTGCTTGGTGGTAGTTGGGAAGGGAAGACGGTGCTTAAGAGAAAATCTAACCACCTAAGGTTTCTCTATAGAAGGCAGGCTATTTGCAGTGGCATACAATACATGACCCTCATGGGGGCCCTGAGGTTGGTGAATATAAAATGAAGATAATTATGGAAACCCTGTGTCCTATCCAGATGCTTCTGCATCCTGCTACTGGTATGAGCTTCCTGCTCTGGGACCTGTGGCACAGAACTTCATGTCTGCACCAACTGAAAGGCCTGTAAATCATTGGACCTTCAACTGCAAGTATGTGCAGATCCATCCTCTGTCCTCTCATACTGCTCATCTTGGATTCCACCCCAGCACCCAGCACACAACACTATATAAAGTAGGCATTCAAAGACCCTGATAGGCAAACTGGCTGATAGAAGGATGGGGGTGAGATGCCAGAGGTGGTGATGGGTCCCTATATGCCCACATCTGCTGTGAAACATGCATAAGCTAAGAGGCCCTGGAAGAACAGAGGGGCTCTCAGGGACTACCATTTGTGCCATGAACTCTGTGGTTTCTGAAAGGGGAAATAAACAAAACTAATATTTCACGAGTGTCAACTTTGTGCCAGGCACTTTACAAAATCATCTCATCTCCTCTTCACAACGACTCTGTGAGTCAGGCACTATTATCCTCATTTTATAATTAAGAGAAAAGAGAATCAAAAGGTTTAGAAAATTTGCTCACGGCTCTATAACCAGCGCATGATAGAGGCAGGACATGAGCCCAGAGCTGCATCACTCCTAAAGCTCATTCTCCTTCCACCATAGCAATGACACACCATATTGTTTTGTACCTCCGTTCCTTTGCAGATGCAGTTTCCTCTATTCAGAACTTTAATTTTTTCAGTAATGTGTAAAGCCATCTCTGAATACACTGATAACTATCCCCTGCAATATAAAAAATTTGTCACTCAGCTAAGTGCTCCTGTACCACAGTATGTAGAGGCGTCTCTCAGCTGACGTTTCTAATAGGTGATGTTATGCTAGTCTCTTAGATAGGTTTTCATACTGTGAGACTGAACCTCTGGGTTCTAGTCATTTCTTCATCCAGACCATCTGAAACATAATGTGCATGTTCAAAGCATGTTTGTGGGATGAATTAATAAACACATGGCATAAGTGATCTGGTACTTCCAGTGAAGTACCAGAAGTACTTGGTGATGGGGGTCCATTTGTTCCCATATAACATGAGGATGGTAGTACCCGTCCTAAAGACCTGTGAACCCAACACTGAGCAGAGGGGATGGGGCAGCCTTTTGCTGGCTCCATCTTTATCTGTGAAGTCTTCAGCAGGTAATGCTGTTAGGCACAGCCTCTCTCATAAAGCTGAGTTTGCCAGAGGTGAGGGAAGACACGGAGTGATAAGTAATACACTTTACTGGAAGCCAGGCATTACCTGTTTTAATCCCACTCTTGCTAGCTGGATGTGCCATGAATTCACATCCTTCAGTCTCTTTCTAAAGTCCCTACAACCTCTCAATTTCCAAAAATAGAAAGTGCATATTAGGAATGTGGGACTAGTTCAGGGGCCTTCTAACTTTTTATCACCAAGGATCTATTGTACAGAGTTGTTCTCCTTTGCTCTTATGTTTTGAGAATCTCTGTTGTTGTTATTTATTATTATTGTTATTATTATTTTGAGACAGAGTTTTGCTCTTGTTGCCTAGGCTGGAGGGCAATGGTACGATTTTGGCTTACTGTAACCTCCACCCCTGGGTTCAAGCAATTCTCCTGCCTTAGCCTCCTGAGTAGCTGGGACTACAGGCACCTGCCATCACACCCAGCTCATTTTTGTATTTTTAGTAGAGACGGGGTTTCACCATGTTGACCAGGCTGGTCTTGAATTCCTGACCTCAGGTGATCCACCCTCTTGGCCTCCAAAGTGCTGGGATTATAGGCGTGAGCCACCACACCTGGCCCTCTGTTTTATTAATAAGGAAAATAATCACTATTTTTTAGCAAGTGCAAAAAAATGGATAAGCAAGCACCCATCTATAACTTCCAACAAAATGCATTGATAACATAAGATAAATAATGCTAAACACCAAACACATAATCCCAGCCCAAAGCAAAGACACTGGATGTTTCTTTCACCTGTGAGGCTGGTTCTAGATAAAGTAATGAATCCCTGCAGATTTTCTGAAATAGCAGAAACAGCCAATGAATTCCTTTCTAAACTTTGAGCCCCCAGGGCTACCCATTCTCCAGGTAAAAACAAATGGATTCAGAAGTTGCTAAGACTGTGATTCTGTCTTATGTGTGCAAGTCCTACAGCAGGATTTGGTCCCCTGCTTGATGGAATTCAGGGATTCCTAACTAGAAAATTGCACTCACAAAGGAGAAACAGCCCTTCACATCTCTAAAAATAAGAGGAAAAAAATCCAAGATGGCAGAAACATAACGAACTTGAACAATGACAGTACACTTTCAAATGGAACATATTTATGCAAAATAAAAACTTTAAGGCTACAGACAGCTTAGACAGAAGTGAAAATGAGAAACTAACAGACACTTGGTTGGTGCAGGAAATGCATGCTACAGGTTCCCTTACAGGGCACGAAGCAAAGTTAACACCAGCTCGATACTTACAAGTAATAGGAGTAGGAATAAGCATTTCTTCTATATATTGATGGGCAGTCAGATGAAGGAAATGTCCAAAATGGGGGAAAAAGAAAAGACAAACAAACAAGAATTAGATTTTTAATGAAATCTTGATTCTTAGAAATGCACATATTATTTCAGCATCCCTAAGCTCAAGGAGATGCAAGTTCCTCTACTAATCATCTTCGCTGAGAATCAGATATTTCCAGTATAGAAGAAACAAGAGAGACCTCTTCTGTAATAGGGGAGCTCATGGCCTCACACAGAGGAAGCCAAGTTTCATGTTGGCTGTTGTAGTTGTTTCAAAGTTCTTCCTTATGGTCAGCCAAAACTAGCTTCCTTATAATTATGATTTTTTTTTTTTTGGTCGGCGGGGGGTGGGTGGGGGTATTGGATCAGCTCTCTGTGGCTTCCTAGGACTAGTCTACCACTCTTCCCTATGGTAATGTCCTGTAATCTAAGCAACACCAAACTTCTGTCTCCTCTATTTCAGAAGAGACAGAATCACATCAGAGTCTATTTAGTAAGGTCATACCCAAAGCAAGGAAATCATATAGCCAGTACCCAAGATGGCTGCCCAGTGATCTGCACTTCCTAGTATTCAGGCCCTTGTGGAGTGCCCTTCCACACTGAGTCAGGGCTGGCCCTGTGTGAACAGAATGTGGTAGGAATTATGTTCTGGGACTTTCCAAGCTGGGGAAAAACCTAAGAAGCCTCTCAGCTCTGTCCATAACTCTCTTAGAACCCTCAGTCTCCATAGAGGAAGCCCAATTTCCCTGAGGCTACCATGCTGGAGAGATCACAGGAGAGCCTCTGAGACTACATAAAGAGAAAGAAATGTCCCACCAGCCCCCAGCCATTCTACTTTCAGCCAATCAAGATACTTCAGCTGAGACCACTGACATCGCAGAATAGAAATAAGTCATTCCCTTTAAGCTCTGCCCAAAGTGAAGACACATGAGAAAAATAAATAACTGTTGCTCTTTAAGTCATTAGATTTTGGGGGTAGTTTGTTACATGGCAGTAGATGACCAGCACAAAGTCCAACCTTATCTTGGAAGAGCACTGTACTGAGAGGGAGGAGTTCCAACCTTCAGTCTGAACGGACTCTATCTTGAATAAACTCTCCGTGCCTTCATTTCTGCATCTGTCTCTTAGGTGCATTAAACTAGATCAGTAATTTTCAAACTGTGTTCACAGAAGTCTGGGGGTTCTATAGCAGGCACTGTGTAATGAAGAAGGAGGGTACTGAGCAAGTGAGGCTGCTGGCCCCCACCATTCACCAAAGCACCTGCACTTTAATCTATTTTATACATTGAAGTTTCATTTAAGATATTATATGGCTGAGAATTCCATTCTCTAAAAGAAAGCTTGCCAAATCACTGGCTTCAATCTCTCTCCAATGTCCCTACTGGCTCCTGGCTTCTAAGCAATCACAAAACTCAGATAAAAGCATGATATTCCCTTTGTTATGACTTTTCTTATGTTGTAAGAAAATAAATAGGCATGTTCTTATTTCACATCAGATTTAGCTATCGTGACAATAAGTGATACATTTGCAGATTGAGAAAAATGGCTAGATAATTCAGGTCTCCAAATATCCATCTGAGTAGACAAGAATGGTTTCCTTCTTTCTTGAATTATTTGATTACTTGCAACCATTATCCCATTTGCTTGGTACAGGAAAATACAGCCTTTATAACTGCGGAGTGGGGGGACATGTCTTCATAGCCCTAAATTTTCCCATCTCAAGTAGGAAATACCCAAAGCTCCCAAGATGGGGCTATCTCTAGTCTTTCTTTCATCAATTGGCAAAGCCCAACCCTACATACCAGAAGGAAAGTGAGTCTAAAAGATAGGAAGCCACAGAAGAAGGGAAGCCACAGAAGAAGGAAAGCCCCACACCTCCTTAAGGGGCTGAGCTGGGGAAAATGAGCCACAGTGCAGCAAGATCTGGTCACAGAGAAAACTGTTCAATATCCTAGACTGAAAGAACGGTGACCCTAGATGATGAGAAGGTGAAGAACTGGGGACTGCGATGAGTGGGAATTGGAAGCTCCTACAGAAAGTCATCAAATCCCCCTCACCAGCCATACAGGTTGGCACTGTAAGGAGATCATTTCTCCACCTCACTGCTGGCAGGTTCAGTGTCTGGAAAGTGATTCCCCTGGGACGTAAAACTCAGGATCCATTTGATGAAGACTTATAGGACACCTGTGTTTTCTGTATTGTCAAGAACACTGAGCTGAGAATCAAGAGGCCAGCATTATAATCTCAGATCTTTCAATTGCTCATTGTGACATCTTGGGCAAGTAAGTTCTTCTTTTTTTTTTTTTTCTTTTTTTAAAAAATTTATTTATTATTATTATACTTTAAGTTGTAGGGTACATGTGCATAACGTGCAGGTTTGTTACATATGTATACTTGTGCCATGTTGGTCTGCTGCACCCATCAACTCGTCATTTACATCAGGTATAACTCCCAGTGCAATCCCTCCCCCCTCCCCCCTCCCCATGATAGGCCCCGGTGTGTGATGTTCCCCTTCCTGAGTCCAAGTGATCTCATTGTTCAGTTCCCACCTATGAGTGAGAACATGCGGTGTTTGGTTTTCTGTTCTTGTGATAGTTTGCTAAGAATGATGGTTTCCAGCTGCATCCATGTCCCTACAAAGGACGCAAACTCATCCTTTTTTATGGCTGCATAGTATTCCATGGTGTATATGTGCCACATTTTCTTAATCCAATCTGTCACTGATGGACATTTGGGTTGATTCCAAGTCTTTGCTATTGTGAATAGTGCTGCAATAAACATACGTGTGCATGTGTCTTTATAGCAGCATAATTTATAATCCTTTGGGTATATCCCCAGTAATGGGATGGCTGGGTCATATGGTACATCTAGTTCTAGATCCTTGAGGAATCGCCATACTGTTTTCCATAATGGTTGAACTAGTTTACAATCCCACCAACAGTGTAAAAGTGTTCCTATTTCTCCACATCCTCTCCAGCACCTGTTGTTTCCTGACTTTTTAATGATCGCCATTCTAACTGGTGTGAGATGGTATCTCATTGTGGTTTTGATTTGCATTTCTCTGATGGCCAGTGATGATGAGCATTTTTTCATATGTCTGTTGGCTGTATGAATGTCTTCTTTTGAGAAATGTCTGTTCATATCCTTTGCCCACTTTTTGATGGGGTTGTTTGTTTTTTTCTTGTAAATTTGTTTGAGTTCTTTGTAGGTTCTGGATATTAGCCCTTTGTCAGATGAGTAGATTGCAAAAATTTTCTCCCATTCTGTAGGTTGCCTGTTCACTCTGATGGTAGTTTCTTTTGCTGTGCAGAAGCTCTTTAGTTTAATGAGATCCCATTTGTCAATTTTAGCTTTTGCTGCCGTTGCTTTTGGTGTTTTAGACATGAAGTCTTTGCCCATGCCTATGTCCTGAATGGTACTACCTAGGTTTTCCTCTAGGATTTTTATGGTATTAGGTCTAACATTTAAGTCTCTAATCCATCTTGAATTAATTTTCGTATAAGGAGTAAGGAAAGGATCCAGTTTCAGCTTTCTACTTATGGTTAGCCAATTTTCCCAGCACCATTTATTAAATAGGGAATCCTTTCCCCATTTCTTGTTTTTCTCAGGTTTGTCAAAGATCAGATGGCTGTAGATGTGTGGTATTATTTCTGAGGACTCTGTTCTGTTCCATTGGTCTATATCTCTGTTAATTGCTCATTGTGACATCTTGGGCAAGTAAGTTCTTCTTCTTCCCTTTGGACCTCTATTTCCTGATCCATGCACTAAGGTGGACAGCATAGATGATTGACAGCTCAAACAGCTTTGAGGAGTGGAAATACAATAAGCCTTAGCATCTCAGCACCATCACTTGACTAACTGCATGACCTCGAACAAGTCACTAAACAGCCCTGAGTCCCAGTTTCTCTCTCTCAAGCTTGGGGGCAATAATTATGTATTCCCAAGAATCACCATAGGCACTAGCATTGTATTAATCTAAATTATACTCACATTAGATATGATATGTAATATATAAAGTATTTTATGTAAATTACATTAATCTAAATTGATATTAATCTAAACATCTGGAATGTATTAGGGCTCAATAAAGGGTGGTTTATGTCTGCACCTCATCCACAGACATAAGGTTTACTGCTTTTTATTCTGGTCACCAGGAACAAAGTGTTCCCCTCTTTAGGAATAATAAAATAAGAACGAATACTTATACAGCACTTTCTATGTGCCAGGTATTGTTCTCAGCTTTAGCACACATTATTAACTCATGTATTCCTCACAGCTGCCCTAAAAGATAGGTATTATTGCCATTCCCACTATTCTGATGGAGAAACTGAGGCAAACAAGAAGTAACTTCATATCACACAGCTAGTAACTGGATTTGATAGCAACATGGCTCTAAGGCTTATAGCTCATGTTCTTGACCTCAAGCCTGTGCTGCTTTCAAGGAAGGAAGAAAACGGATATATCTTGAGAAATTTGGGGAGTCAGGCATTGGGATGTCACAACTTACCCTTTTCAATCCTCCCCACAACCCTGAGGATCAGATAAAATTACTCTCACTGTCCATATCTCACTAGGTCAAAGGCTCTGTGTATCTTTGGACCAGTTGCAAGGCTTCCATTCCGAGCTGGATGCCCTTACTGTCAGCGGCCACCTCCTCCTCAGCTACATTGAGCATTTTGACCTAGTTTTTCTGCTGTCAACCTTCAGGATTCACCTTGGCCTGAGCTGAGAAAACATCCTTCCTTCTTCACCTTCAAACCACAGACCACCTTTTCCAAGCTGCTTTTCTGAGTTATCCTGGGTGTCACCAAAAGCCTTCTGGTGCTGTCTCTGACCCAGCAGGAAGGCAACTCCAGGATAATGGTAACTGACAAACTTCTATTCATTGAATCTTTTTTCTAGGAAATCTTTTTCTAGAATCTTTTTTCTAGTCTTCTAGGTCAAGTATCACAGGTCTTTACTCTGTGACCAAAACAGTTTACATGTGTGTTTTTTTCTAAACCTTGAAGAAGATTTACTGAAGGTCTAAATTTACAAGAATACAGTGATATTGCAAGTAACAGATTGCCTGAAACCAAAAATCCTAAGCAGGAAGACAGCTGTGCTTAGAAAACAAAACAAAACAAAACAAAACAATAACCCCAAACTTAATAAATCACATACAGCAGAACCTTATTTCAGCCAGCTGACAGGATTGACTTCAGGCACAGTTTTCTTTTGTTCCATATAATTTAAACAGGACAAAGTTGTCTATCTAACCACCCATTTGACTTTCTACCCATCCATCTAGATCATAAGCCCACCCGTTCAGCCATCTATCCATCCATCCATCCATCCATGAGCCTATCCATGCATGCATGTATGCCATGTATGCCATGCATCCATCCATCCATCCATCCATCCATCCATCCATCCATCCATCTGTCCATCCACCCACCCACCCATCCATCCAATAATCCATCCATCGTCCATTTATCCATCTTTCCATCATTAATCCAGTGGAAACTTCTCAAGGGTCTATTATATCCTTATCTCTGTCAAGTACAGACAGAAAGACAAATGAGATCCTAATCTAGTCCATATGTCTTATGAGAGAGTCAGACAAGCAAATTATAAAGCAGATGATAATAGCTATCACTTAAATAGTGGGAGAACAATTCTGTGTCAGGTACTGTTTTAAGTATATTGCATGAACTATTTTATTTAATCTTCACAGTAACCTTATGAGGCATTATTATCCTATTTACAGATGAGAAAAGTGAGGCTCAGAGAGGTTAAGCAACTTTCTCATGTTTACACAGTTGTTAAGTGGCATGGCAGGGATTTGAATCCAGGGAGTCTGATTTAAAGAGCCTGTATTAATAGCTATTATGTTGTATTATCTTCTGTCATGATCAATTCTATGATAAGGGAACGCAGGGAGCTGTGAGTCTATACCTGGGGATAGGGGTGAGGAGGGAAAACAGACAAGATAGCCCAGAATCTGGGATGCCTGAGTGGTAAAGTAAAAGAGAAGTCAGATGGAGGAGAGGAGAAGGGAATGTTTAGGCAGATGGAACTGTGTTTGTGGTTTGGGCAGATGGGTTAACAAAGTGGGAACAGAAAGATGTTGGAAGGGCTAGTTCCCAAAGAGTTTATGGAGCTTGGTCTCAGTCCCATAGGTCACAGGGAAAACCCAAGAAGTCACATGGCCAAATATTTGTTGTAGGTGAATAATTTTTAGCAGGAGGGTGAGGAGAAAGTCAAAGGCAGAGTGATCGTGGTTACACAATCACTGACTGGCCAACACAAGAAATATTTGTTGGGGGCTTCCTTTGCAGGGGCCATGGGGATGGAGAAGGTCAGCAGTGTGCAAGGCGGTTAAGACACAAAATCAAAAGGTGATTAAAAGTGAACACATTGAAGAGGACTTCCAAGTTCCCAGCTTAAGTGGCTGCCCACGTGAGTGCAAGCAGAAGGAGCAGGATTTAATTTTCAGGTGTAGAGGAAGGAGCAGTTTAGAACAGGATGAACAGAAGATGACATATTTTGTTTGGGCGTTTGGGCTTTTTTCCCACCTCAACAAATCACTCAAAATTATGCCACACAATTTGGCATCTCAGCAGGTCCTGTTTTATATTTAATCCAGATTAGATGATGTTTCAGAGTATGGACTCCATTATCAGATTGTCCAAGTTTGAGACCCAACTCTGCCATTTATTAGCTATGTGATTGCAGGCAATTTCCTTAAACTCTATTTCCATTTCAGTTTTCTGATCTGTAGTACCCTTAATAACGTGCACTGCCTCTTTTAGCTTGGCCTGAGTTAGCTTTTCTGATTGCCTCATTATTTTGTTTCGTTTTGTTTCTGGGTAGACAATGTGCTCTCTGAAGGCACAGACCATGGTATGTCTTCCACACACTGCCCTCCAGCCTTGCCTTACCACCCTCCTACCACAGGACTTGGTGCACAAACCATCAATGCTTAATGTTGACATTTAGGTCTGTTCTCCGAGTGAAGCTCTCTTGTACAATGCATAGAGAGTTGATCTGTTCTAATTCCACTGGGTTCTCCCATTCAATATGTTTTTAGGAAATTCTCAGTATTTACAAGGCACACTGGAGACGAGGATGAATCAGAATAGACAGCTGATGGTCTAGTGAGGAAATAGGATGCAAATACAAAGGAAAAGTATAAGGCAGAAAACAACATGAGTCCTCGCAGAGGGGATCCAGATGGTGAAGAGATTCTGTCTAGATCAAAGGTCAGGAAGGGTTTATAGGAGAAAGTGGCTACTGAATTAGTCCTTAAACATGGGTAATAGCTGGTCACATGGAGCTGAGAAACACAGGCTTTGAAGAAGAAAGTTCATAAGCAAAACTTATGGAGCAGAGGTGAGAGACTTTAGGAGACTTGTCAGAAAAACTAAGAAAAAAACCCCAGAAAAACCAAAAAGTTAAGAAGAACTAAGAAACTTGTTTCCGTATGGGCAGGGAGACAGTATCACTTACAAAATTCCCCAGGTGACTTAGACATGTGCTTCTTCCCTCACTCCCACCTCATGAACCATGGCTATGGAGAAGAAGCCATTGAAGGGCTTTAGATGACAGGTTTGGGAGTACGAGCTTTATTTTTTAACATGATGCTGACTACAGTGTGGAGGATAGGTTGGAGGAGTGGGGCACAGTTAGGAAGGTCAGTGAGGAAACTCATGCAATAGGGCTATGGAGGTCTGACCCAGGGAAAAGACAATGGAGGAAGAGGAGGGTGGAGGGGAGGGAAGGTGGAGGGGAGGGAAGGCGGGGAGGGAAGGAGGGAAGCGGGGAGGGAAGGAGGGAAGGGGAGAGAGGGAGGGGGAGAGAGAGAGTGAGAGAAAGAGAGAAAGAGAAGAGAGATAGAGAAAGAGAGAGAATGTGACTAAGAGAATGTAAATCATCCAGGGCGTTGGAATCCCATCTGTTTGATGATGGGATAGGAGGTAGTGCCTTTGAATGAGATGGGAAACAGGTTGGGGAGTAGGTAATGATTTTGGCTTTGACTATGAAATGCCTGAGGGATTTTCAAGGTAGATGTCCAGGGGTAGATGATATGGATAATGGAGCTCTAATAAGAGAGGACTGATCTTCAGGCCAGCAAAACTACAACCACTGGGTAGTGTGATAAATACACAAATGAAGACTGGCATGTATGGCACGGTGGTTGCATGCAGAGGAGCATCATTGGATCTTCCTGGGGTAGGAGGCTGGTGGGAAGGCTTTGCTGAGATGGTAACATTTGGGAGACCTACTAGGAAGAACAAGAGGCTGAGAGTCAGAGTGTGATAGGAACTTTGTAGGTTAAGAGAAATCTCAGGACATTTCACTGAGGGAAACAGCATGCACAAAAGACAAATATAGTGAAATTGGGAAAAACAAGCCCCAGAGAGGAAAGTGGTGCCAGAAGGTGAGTCACATGTTTCTTAGTTCAGGATTTGCTTATTTCCTGTCAGTCTCCATGGACTGACAGAGTAGAAGTTAGCAGCATGAGCTCTAGAGACACAGAGACTGGGTTTCCACATCGACTCTGCCCAAAACCTTCACCAACTCACATGATCTTTTTGAACTTCAGTTTCTTCTTTTCAAACAAACAACAGACCTACCCTACTATGATTATTAGGAAGATTAAAATCAGAATATGGCTGCAGTTTAAATGAAAAATGATGCAAATTATGTCAGTGTGTGAGCATTGATTGCAACCCTGCCATTAGCATATTATTAATGGGTTTGGAGCTGGCTTGGTACAGTTGATGGTCACGTGGAGATGAATGTTTCTATAGATACTGCACATTGCAATTCCTTACGCAGGTTCAGGGAACAAAGCCTACTTCAATAATTAGCTCATTTGATCTTTAGAATAGCCCCATAAAACTGGCTACCTTTCGTAGAAGGGAAAGCAAAGGCTGAGATTTGTTAAGTTGCTTCTCCAAGGTTAACAGCAAAGAAACAGGACTAAAAATTTGGGGCCAGTTTTTCTGATGCTCTGTCCACAGCTACAAGGTGTGCATCCATTAGACTGGGAGCTACTGGAGGGCAGGTACAAGTCACAGAAAATTGATGTATAACCAGAGATGCATATAAAATCTCAGAATAGACATTCATATTTATACTCAAGACACTCCAAACACACTCTTGGAACAAAATTTTCCATTTGGACAGGCAAGGAAAGTTTGGCAGAGTTCAGGCTGGACTAGGAAGAGCTGGGCAGGGGAGCAGGGGAGAAGATAGGGTCTGGCTAGAACCATGCATGGTACCAACTTTGAATACACCTCCCTAAAATTTCCTAGTTCTTATTTGAAAATTAAAATGTGATGGACAGGTTAGTGTAGGATCCAGACAAGTCCAGGGGTGCAGATCTTGTGAAAAGTCCTGCATAACTTGGCTTTGTTGTTTCCCTATGCATAAGCACATGGCCATGCTTTAAGCTTTAAGGGACCATGTTCAGACTCCAGGAAGTGTGTCCCAAGGGATAAAACTGAACTATATGAAACTTGTGTGTGCATACATACTATTTCACGCTCCACAAACAAACATTGAATTGTAGACCTTCTTGTATGTGAGTGGCTAATGAACACCTTCAACTACTGAGACATGCTGGTTAAGGCAATAAGACTTGATCTTTTCACCTTAATTTGCATAAAAGGCACAAAGTGCCCCATGGTATGAAGTTAAGAAAACATAGAGTTGGTCATGCAACCTTTTGACTGCTGATTTTGGAGGAGTGGGGAGCATGTCTAACAGTTCTAAGGGGAGGAGGCAAGGAATGAAGATGATCAGGACCGCAGTGATGAGTTAGTGATGAAGGTCTCTCTCGATGTCAGGACTTAACATGGTGCTCATGAAAAGGAGGTATGTTTTACTACATAATGACATGGGGTACCAATTACAGAACATTCAGATGTGATCTCTAGATGTGATCAACAGATCCAGAAGAAAAAGATGGAGCCACTATCTAGTGACAGCAGAAGGATGGATATTGTGTAGCTGGTGTGGCTAAAACCACACTGGTAGTTAACTCTGTCAGTGAGGGGCTCCAGGATCCCTTCTTATAAAGTTCATATCATCCTGTGTATGTCCATGCAATCCTAATTCCATATGGTTCCACATTCAATATAGCCCAGTTCAAACAGCCAAAGATTATGCAAAAAGAATTCTAAACTTTAACTTCTCTTTCAAACTATAAGAGAATCCCATTTAAATCACCCACCAACATCTCATATCCCTTTCTCCTTTTCATTTCTCAAGATCTCCCTCCCCCCATTACAAAACAAAACCAAGCAACAACAAAACACCTCTCAGGTTTTGTTGATATTCTCTCTTTTCCCTCCTGTATTTTGTTTTCAGTTATCTAAATATACATTAATTAAGCTTTTTTCATCAAACCATTCCCTTCGTCCTTGGATCTCAAGCCCATTCTCTGTCTGTCTTCTAGTTCTGTGTCATAAAAGGAAACCCCTAATAGGAAGAGAAGGACTCTTTGGAGAGTGGCAAGGAAGCTCTAAAGTCAATAATGACAAACCTTCAGGGGGAGAAGCTAGGGACATCTTATGTTTGCTGGAAACATCTGTGGCTATAGCTTTAGGGAGGCTTTGAGTCAGTTGAACATATTAGGAGTAGGAAAAAACCAGAAAGCGACCATGTCCATGCCCAGGGAAGGCAGGGAGAAGACCCAGGCAAACTTAAGCCAGTGGACGGGTTGCAGCAGGTGTTGGCCTCTGTGAACTCCTGAGTCCAAGCACTGTAGGTGATGATAGGACACTGAGGAGATGTTAAGGAGGTATGTTTTACTACATATGTAGTATCCTGAGCTATGGTGATAAGCCTGTTACTTGGAAGTTTCTTTGACTTGAATACATCTTCCTTTGAGGTAGATGTAGATAGTATTCTGGCCAACAGTAAGTTGGTAGCAGACTCAATTAATCAGTGATATATATATATATATATGCAGCTGAGGGTAGCTGGAAAAGAAGAGGTGCACAGAATTTTGCTTTCCTTTGGGGCATCTCTAGACACAGGAAGGGATTGTAGGTAAGTGGAAAGAGCGCAGTCCTATGTGCAATTTCTCTCTTCCTCCCCATTTTCTCCTTTTCTCCTCCTACCCTCCCCTCCCATCTGTAAACTGTTCCAATCAACTAGGCCAACAAAATGTCTTAGTTTCTTCAAAAGATGCCATATAGGTAAACACTGAGTAGCACCCCACAACATGCAATGCCCAGGTTTTGCCTCCTGGGGAGAAATGGTGATCATGTGATGCCTGTTGATTGGGTCTGATGGACAGTTTTGATAGACATGAGAGATGATAAAGATACTCAGAAGAGGTTAAAACTACCACAAAGGACTCATTTTATAGTTGCTCCCACCCTGGAAACATAAAGCCTTTTCCTCCCTCCCAAAAAGTCACACGTTTCAGAAATAGCTGTGAGAAGGAAGTGAAATTTCTTCACAATCTCACAGACGATGGTGACGTGGGTTAAGCCAGGCTTTAGAAAGAGCAAAATTGGAAGAGCGTATCTGATTTACAAATCAGTGGCAAAGAATAAGAAAATTCCAGGTCTACCAAAGAGGTATTCAGTTCCATTAATTTGGGTGGACAATCCCAAACTCACCTCTGCCTCTAATACATCTGTAATTCTAAGAAACATTTCAATGATCTTACACGTACAACGTGCTTACTCCCCCAGGGAAATCAAAAGTCATATACTACCCCATGTAATAGCAACAGACTAGTCACCAAGACATATAATGTGGCCATGTGTTATCAGTGATGATGGTGATATGACAATGTAGTGTTGACCTTAACCCTTTGAGGGCTCTTCACCTCCAATATTAACATAGTACCTTCTGTTACCGCTCGTTTCTCCAACCAGAACATCAGAGCCTGGAGGAGAACCTTAGCTCTTAAGCCATTCTGCTGGGAGCTTGAGGCAAGACATGATCCTATTAGACAATAAATGTCAAGAAAAGATGTCCTCACAGTATAATGTCCTGGCCAGAGGCAGGTACAACTGATCCAAAGCAGAATCATAAGAAAGAGACAGAGGGACATCCTGGTGCTTGCATAGTCAAGAGAGGGTTGACTGGACCCTAGTATTTCTAAATCACTGATCGCTGGAAATGGGGATACTGCTTTTTTTTAAAAAAAATTCTGCATTTTATATTCATGTGGTTCCTAAGGTAGACGCCGGAATTAGTTGTCAGGGGTACTCTGTCCCTTTGTTTTGGTGGGAAACACATTTGATGAGCATTTTTCATCCTACAGATGGAAGCAAGTTCCCAGCCCTTGTTCTTGGGGTTGCCCTGAACTTTGTGCATAAGCAAACCCAGAGTTTCAGGCTGAGGTGTTGGTTTGGTTAATAATGTAGAAGGCTTTTTTGCCTGGGAGCAGGGCACAATACACCACATAGTATTATAATGTGGATAAATGTTTTGTTTGCTATGACAGACTGAGGAGTGGGAAGGTAGAGACTAAGGTTGGGGTCCTGGCATTGAAACTGAGAAGACGTGGAGGTGGGAAGTAGATGTGTTAGCATTGTGGCAGGCAGGGGCTAAGGAGAGGGGCGAGTAAGACTCCCTGTTTAAAGGAATAACCAGTGCACCCTGGGGACAGGGATAGCTGATATTTACCCTTTGTATTTTCTTCCCTCTCTGTAATTTCCTTGTGTTATCCTCAAGCCTTGTGAATGCCTCTTAAACAGAAGATGCTGGTGTAGTAAATCTTGGGAATAAGGGAGGAATCTGCATGCTTGCTTTTATGAGAAATGCAACTGGAGAAAACACACAGTATGAGCAAACTGGTAGCTGGCCAGAGGAGTCCAGGGAGACATGCTTTTGAGAGGTGACAAGCAACAGCAACCCTGCTGGGAAGGTTTCGTGGGACAGGGCATAGTACACAGCCTGTAATAGGACTTGTAATTGGGAACTCTTATACCATTGTAGGCTTTATCTCTCATGGAGAGGGCGGCCTGGGATGCTATTATTTGACCAATGGAAATCATGGGCAAATGGAGGTGAGAATGGTAAAACACTACTTTCCTGCAACTGTGTTTCTGGACTCATCTATGTTCCTGGGGCTCCCGAGCTATCCTGATGACATGATTGATTGCAACACAGCAGTTAACTCCTAAAAGACTCAATTCGTGATACATGGAATCCCATGGCACATCGCAGTCGTCCAGTCATAGGGACCACTGGCCCATAAGAAACTGGCCACCTCAGGACCACCTGCCAAGCAGGCAGCATGCACCCTTCAAACAGCAACACAATGAACCACAGCTGGCCCACTTATTTCAGGACCTCAATGGTTGTATCAGAAGATCCCTGCTGGACGATATTAACAGAGCAAAATCCTGGCCACACAGCAGTGATGGGGTCACCGCGGGTCAGCAGAGTCTTCCGGGCAGCAGCAGACTCACCTCCTTTTGATGGTGAGCATCACACCTAGGAGAATGATGATGAACATGAGGAGGCCAGCGATCACGCCAGCCATCTTCACGGTGTTGTCCACCTGCTTCTCTGGCTCCACAGTGTTAGAATTCTGAGTGGAGGCACCTAGGAGGGGAAAGGGAAGGACAGCAATGTTGAAAGCACCAACATATGTGACTAGACAATCATCATAATGACAACAGTTTCCTTTAGTTGAGTGCTCACCATGTGCCAGGCACTGTGCTAAGGGCATCACATACATTGTCCCATGTAATAACTTTTGAGGATCAATTCCTTGTGAGGTTGGGATGATCATTACATTCTTCTGAGATGAAGAAACTGACGTGCAGAGAAATTAAGTGAGTTGCCCAAGGTTCTCACCTGGGTACCTGTGTTGAAGCATCCTTTTCCTTAAGGCAATTCTCTCTCTCTCATATTGCTTTGTTTGTAAGATCAAACCATGGAACATTTCCTGGGCTTGTGGAATTATACCTAACCCTACATTATTCTTTTAGGTAAATGATGGAAATAATAGCTTTATGTTGGGGCAACACAATTTAAATCACTAGATTTTTAAAGATAAAAAGAGGTTTCTGTTTTGTTCTTTATAGGAAACAAACGGTAGGGTAAAAAGTTTGTATATTCAAGAGAACTTGAATACACCTTGGGTTCAAAAAAACATTTAAATCTGATGAATTCCATTTTTAGCATTTAATACTAATGCAACATACTCTACCAGGTGTTAACTTGCTGACATAATCCTCAGTAGAGGAGGCAGGTAACTGGCCACTCACTATATCCTTAGCCCTGTGCTGGGGAACTTCATGGATCTGGCCTGGTCAATCCTCACAGACATTCCCAAAGATAGATGAGATACTGATTTTCCCATTTTATAGATGAGAAAACCAAGCGAAGTTGCTGAAAGTCACATGGCTGATAAAGGTAAGGGCCAGAATTCCACAGGTTTTGTGATTCCAATTTTAGACCTCAATGGTCAGAACCCCTGAATCCAGCTCTCAAGTCATCTAGTTCCTCAATCCTTTCTCCCTAAAACAACCATTCTGCTTATGCCATAGCAAAGTAAGCAGGCAAACAATGCCAAAAACCAGTGTCTTCATGCTATGTACTAGGGATTAGAGGCAACATCTGATTTCAGACATTCTAGAGAGTGGTCCAGGGGTCACCAGCACCCTAAGTGAATTTCCTCCTGCTTCTGTTTATATTCCCATTGGTGCCAGCCTTTAAGTGTGAGGCAGCTTAAAAGTCTAAACCACCCTTTTCCTAACTCATTCCTTCTTTTCTTCCACATCTACATCAGCTCATTCTTCATCAGCCAATACACTTTCTCTGAGTCTGTGCCCCTGGGAGAGTTTCTCCCTCTTCTCTAAATTCTATTAACACTTTATAACACTTTGCACATGCCTCACAATATCTCTTACTACAATGCACCAATATTATTAGTTATTTGTTTTCACATCTGTCTCCTCCAGTGGTCTGCAAACTCCTCAGGGGCAAGATTATGTCTCGTTTATCTTAGTTTTCCCATGTTAGCACAGACTCTGACTGGTAATAGGGCTCCCTAAATGTTTGTGGTTGTTTAGTGTTTAGCTAAGGGGATGACGTCTCTGCCCACACACATTTGTTCTCATGGAAGCAAATTGAGTTTTCTCCTTTTTTAAGTCATGTGTTCATAGAACTCAGCGGAGTCTTGAGTTGAAGGAATGCTACTACCCAAAAGCTATGGTCCTGATTCCCCAAATGCACTGATGTTTAAGCCCTCCAGCACATTGATGCACCCCCTTTTTTTTGCTTAAGAGCATTAAGTGTTTCCTCTCTCAGAGCACTTTCCCCAAGCTGTTGTAACTTAGACATGTTGGGTTTGCTTGGTCAAGTCTCTAGTGAGAATGCTAAGTCACCCTATTCATTTCTCTAATGCCAGTGTCTAGCACAGGCCTCCCTCCTCATCATTGCTGCTTAACAGATAATTATAATGTAATACGAGGGTGAGTGAACCACAGTTGTGTGCTTTATTTATCCATTCAATCATTCATTATTTTGCCACTGAGTGGCCATGAGCTGTGTGCTAAACTATGCTGTCTGTAGAGTCAGAGATTCTGTTCCTAGAAGGACTTATGGATAAGGAATTTTATTCATTCCTTTCACAAGCTAATGGCAAAACCAACTCATCAAATTCCAGGGCTGACTGAGTAGACTCTGCTCATCTACAGCCTAGAGAATTCCTGAAAGAGTTGTCCACCACTTCTTTAGCAGGGCTGGTCTGACATTCCGGGATGGGGGGACCAGGGCTGGTTCTGAGTAGCTCCCATGCAGCCCCCATTTCCCAGGCTGGAGACATGATTTCTAAGATGTGGCTAATCCACAATGTAGCAAGCATAAAGGAAGGGGAGAATCTCAGATCCAAATTTCTTCAATATTGATGGAGTCTTTTTATTTAGATTTGGAGGAATGGTTGTCTCTGGGGCATTCACTCATTGGCACAGCCTAATTTTACTCAGTGTGCTTGCTACCAGGTCCTGTTCTAGAGACTAGGAGTACAATGGCAAAGAGCCCCTAGAGAGGATTCTATTACTCTAGGAACAACGCGATTAGCTTGGTCTAATGAGACTCATACTTCATTCCTTCAGTAAGTGATCATAAATACCCATTATGTGCCAGGCATTTGGTGATACACTGGTGAGCAAAACAGGTACAGTTCCTGCTCTCAAAGAGTCTACAATTAGTCGTGGTTGGGGGTAGAGGAATACAATGAATAAATCCAGAATCAGTAACAGCAAACTTGAACCCTGTTAAGGTTTGAACAGAGAAGCACATGACACTTGTAAATAGATACTTGCATAATTTAAAAAAATGAATTGCTTCTTGGAGCAATTCACCCCTAATAGGGGTGAGCTCCAAAGGAAGAAAGGCTGCAACCAGGCAAAGGGATCATGAAAGCAATATATGGGAGCAGCAGGAGAAATAGCCTTGGCTAAAGCTGTGCAACGGGGCAAGTATCCTGTTGTGCTTAAAAAAAAAAAAAAAAAAAAAGAAATGTAGTATAACCAAGGCAAGAAAGCAAGGAGGGAAGGATGAGAAAGAAGCTGGAGAGGGCATCATGCATCAGTCCACACAGGATATTATGGCCCCAATGAGGGCTTGTGTTCTTTAACCTAAGGAACACAGGGCACCATTTAAGTGTTATTCAAGGAGCAATGATATGGTCAGATTTGTATTTCCAACAGATCATTCCAGCTTTAGTGTGGAACCAAAGTGGATTGGTGAAATGAGTTTTGAGATCACTGCAGGCATTCAGATGGGAGATGATAGTTGCTTAGACTCAGGTGCTGACAGTGAAGATAGACAGATGTGATTAAAGAGATAATTACTTGAAATAGCTATAGATAAAATCTGTTGATGGCTTGGATATGGGGAATAAAGGAGAAAGAACTGTCAAGAATGACCACAAATCTTTGGCTTGCATGATAGGGTGGATGACAGTAATGTTTACGGGTTCCAGACACAATGGAAAAAGAATAGCTTTAGGGGGGAAATATATCTGGGGCAACTTGAGCTTGAGATATACTCCAGAAAAGTATGTAGTCAAAAATGCGATCTGGAGCTCTAAATTAAAGGTCAGAGCTGGAGGCAAAAATGTGTGAGTCATATGTACACAGATGGCATTTGAAGCATGGGGGCCTGTTGACGAAATCACCCTGGGAGAGAATAAAGAGTGTAAGGAAAAACAGACCTAGAATAGAGACTTGAGGGTCTGCAGTATTTAGTGAGTAGAGGGAGATAAGCCTGAATGGGGAACAGGAGTGACCACACAGGTAGGAAGTAAACCTGGGAGAGTATAGCATCCTAGAGCCAAGAGAAGAGAATGTTTCAAAAAGGAGGGCATGACCAACTGTGCCAAACGCTGTTCGCAGGGTAGAATCAAGTCCACACACGAAGGAAAGTGAAGATCTTGGATGAGTATTAGAAAACGTTTCCCAAAAGAATTCCAAGACATTCCTAAATAGAAGCAGCTTCAGCAATGACCGTAAACCTACAAAAGAACATACTTGAGGGCCATGGAAGAACATTCAGGGGATTTGGAGAGGCTGTCTGAAAGTCCAGAGCCCAGAGGTTTACACAAATTCAATGAGTTCAGCCAACAGGTAGCAGAGCTGAAATCACAGACTTTACACAGTGAGGTTTTTAGAAAAATCCATGCTTGATTGGTCTAACCAGACATCAGATACAGGAATGTGAACATTCCCTGGGATAGGGAAAATCCAGCTTTGGCATTCTTTAGGGGAACTTGCCCTAGTCTCTGGAGATTTGTGCCTCTGTTCATAGTGGAAGTGTGTTGACAGGGTTCACAGGTGATACAGGAAATTGGACTAAAGCCAAGACAACATCCATGTGTGGCTCCTATATCTGAGGGATAGACAGAGGATGGGAGGGTCCTGCTTTTGTGGCAGTCAGGTCTGTCCACAGGGATTATATCTTAAATGCTCAGTGGAGCAGAATGTGACCTGTGATGGGAGTCATAAGAGAGCACATCAGGGTTGGCTACTGATGGGGCCCCTGGCAATGCGGTGGGCTTTCACAGATGCCAGCAGTAGGTACACATAGAAGGCTATCTGTCTGACTCATTGGCCCTAAAATCAAAAGGGACTTTTCAGAGGGCTATCCCACTGGAAGCCCTTCAGTGGGATAACACCTGCATTACTTTTACCCCAAGCCTACCCTTTCCAGGAGAGTCAGGCTTAGTATTAGTCTGAGTCCCTAAAAAGCTGTCTCTGACTCTGGGTGACTTTGGTTTATTAAGCAGGGACTGGGAATTTGGGAACTGAGAGAAAGAGGAGGAATTTGGATGCATCTTCCTCATCTTTACCCTCCAGAGGACCCAATCTGAGAATAGACCAAGTGAATCAGAATTGGCATCTAGGCAGGTACCAGAAGGTAAAGTTCTCCAATTGGAGAAGCTTTAAGGCTCTACTTGAGCCCCCTGTGTGATGTGATCATCAAAAATAATCTTGTGAACTCAGCTTGCACTGACAGGAGACTCCCTCTCCAACATCACGCTGCAAGCCTGACCTTACGGCACAGCCAGCTGTGTCCTCTGAGCTCTGAGCACTCCCAAAGGCAGAACCGGTTCTCAAAGCAGCTGCTGCTGCATCCTGCTCTCTACTCTTTCCCCAAATGCCATGATGGCTAAGGATCCAGTCTCCTCCTAGCGGCAGCCCAGAGTCTTAATCTGGCTTTTAATGTGCTACCTGTCTACTCTTACATATGGAAACCTGGTGCACAAGGCACGGCCCTTGGTTTATTAAGGTTTACTTCCCTCCCTCAATATTAGCTCCTTACACAGGGTCCAGTTGCCATGTTTTGTCTCTCTGCTGCCTCTTCCCTTGCTACCCAGCAACACTCCCAGCTGATTTTCCCCAAGGATTACTGAGATCTAACAAGGGCAGTGCTGTCCTGCTCTATTCTGCACTGGTCAGAACACTCTGGTGAGTCCTGTCCACTGTGAACTCGACCTCTCAAAAGGGACCTCCAGAGTGAAGACAGGCCATGAGCCTTACTACTCAAAAAGTGGTCCATCGACCAGAATATTGGCAAAACTTGGGAGTTTATAAAAAATGCAGAATCTTGAGCCCCACCCCAGACCTACTAAATCAGCAGCTGCATTGTAACAAGGTCTCTACATGATTCGGGTATACATTGACTGAGATGCACAGTGATCCAGAGATTATTGACTTTGAAGGTATATCTTAGGGAAGGGAAGATTCAGATGAGAACTAATTTTTGCCTTTAGATAGATAAAGGGCCATTGTGGAAGATGGAGTAGATT
This sequence comes from Papio anubis, assembly GCF_008728515.1. Taxonomy (NCBI): domain Eukaryota; kingdom Metazoa; phylum Chordata; class Mammalia; order Primates; family Cercopithecidae; genus Papio; species Papio anubis. The sequence goes on from NC_044991.1 coordinate 69,467,840, forward strand.
TGGTCCCTTTAATTTGAAAGCTCAGAGCTATATCACTGGGTAGAAGTGACAGGGGGTAGATTAGGAATCAACAAAGGAAATGTTTGAATGTGGAAGAGCTTTTCAGCTGAGGCTAAAGCCCAGACCCTTTCATTGCAGCATCATGGTATAGAGAGAGGATGAGGTCATTATGGTTCCAAAGTCCTGCATCAGAGTCAGCCCTTCATTTTACCTGCTTACTCTGTCTCTGTTCTCATCTCCTTGGCTTCCTAGATGCATAACTAAGCCATGAGGACATCACGTCTACAGGATGCTGACCTTTTTCTCTGACATCATCTCTTACCTCAACTTGGTTCCCCTTAATTCCAGTAATACTCATACTCTCGGTGAGAGGAATTCTCCCTATTATCTTTAGAGCCATGGGACTCCCATGCAGTCTATTCCTGCCCCCTCACTCTGACCCTCCCCATGTTACCCACAAAGGCAGGGAAATGTGTCATCAACAAGGACAAGAGCTGGCTGGAACATCCTGTGCTCCCCCTAAAGCAGAAGGGACGACAAGACTTCTTATGCTCCTTTTGATGTCAAGATGCTATGGTTTTATGAGACTGGTCAACAGCATCGGGTTTCACATTGGAAATATGCAAGCTTGCATCTAGATGCCATCACTAATGGGTTGTGCGACCTTGATCAAACCTGTTAACCACAATGTGATTTGATATTCTCATTTATGAAATAATGAGAAAATGCCAAGTTCACGCAGGGATTTTCTAAGAATTAAATGTAATAATGGAGGGAAAAATGCTTGATAAATTCTGAGGAACTGTTCACATATGGGGCACAGTGATGATGTGACCTTAGCACTGGTTCCAGGGTAGTACGAGGGTTTTTTGTGTCTATGAACTGTAGGTCACAGAGGCTGGGGCAATGCCTCCTTGTAACCTGCTGTCTAAGTTCATCCAACCCTCAGGATAAAGGCAGAGCCCCCAGAGTGATTCACTTAACTTTCCTCCTATAGGCAAGGCCCATATCAGGCTTACATCTGGATGACTTAATGGCAGCAATAATATAATTTGGCAACAAGGGATTGGCAATTAATGATTAATGATTCATTCTGAAGTGCTCTCACTGGTGACAGGCCCAATTCTAGAGCTTCACTTCAGAGAATTTTCCTTGTAAAGATATGGAGCAAAAATAGGAGTCACAGATAAAGAACATCTAATTGCAACTGATAAAACCAAGTAAATCCCAATGGATGCATAACCCATGCTGATGATCATCACTGACGGTAAAGAAAGCAAGCCGGCTCTCAGGGACACAATTCCTAAAAGCTGCACTCTTTAAAACACACAGTTGTTTCTCAGCTATCCAAGGGCATATTATCCCCAGTGTGGCTTATCAGAGGCAAATCTTACTTTGCTGGCAGTTTACCCCTGTCTACTGAATGACTTCTTTTGTTGAAGAGTTTCTCTGTCTTTACTCTGGCTTTGTATGTATCTGGCACCCAGTAGGGAAAACCTTTGAAACCCTGACTCTAAGCTGGTACTTCTATGCCAGTGAAGGTTTTTAGCATTACAGGCACCTCTGATTATGGGGGTTTTGCCAAGAGGAGATAACAGGGAAAAGATGAGGATGCTGGGCAATTTTCTGGCTCTTCTCAAGTCAGGTAAGCACCAAAAACCTTCTTGATTTTGCTGGAAACAAATTCTCAGAATAGCAGATTATTTTTAAGATGGAATTAAAGTCCAAGACAGAAAAGAAGTTGGCAGGAGAGCATCTGGATACTTCATTAGATTCAAGCCTCTAGACTTTACAAATTGCATCCCAAGGCATTGAGAGTATTTGTAATTGTGATCATGAACTACTTTGGCAGTCTTTGAGGACTGAAATCGTAGAAAACAGGAGGGGTGTGACAAGCCTGGGGAGAAACAAATGCTGTTGCTGACTTTTTTTTTAAATGAAAAAAAAAAAATGTGTATTTCAGATACTTTACACTAGCGTGATGTTGATACAGGAAAAAAAATAGACTAGATGATTAAATCAGGTTCCCCCCACCCCCACCCTTACCACTTAAAAAAGGAAGAAATAATCACCAGAAACTAGCACAGCCTCACATCAGACAACATCCAACCAGGGAACAGGAAACCACTCCTAACTTTTAAAACAGAGCAAATTTACTAGATAATTAGTACACAGGGATTAGGAGACAATGGTGGGGAGACTCAGAGGGCGGTAGTATCAGGAAGCCACTACCCAGCCCAGACTGGAGAAACAAAAAGAGGTGGTGGAGTTCTCAGAGCCCAGAGGTAAGGATCACTCAACAGAAGTGGAACTCTGGTTGACCCATCTGGAGACCTCAAGCCATGGAGTAGACACAGTCATCGCCAAAGAAGGGGCCTGAGCCCAAGAGAAAGAAGGCTCCTCTCTTCCTCCAGCTTTACCATATCTTATTAAAGTCTCCCATTAGCCAAACCCAGAAGCCAGCAGTCATGGGGGTCCCATGCAGGGGTCGCCTACATGCCCAGGAGCATAGGGCAACAGTGAAGAATGGATATGACACCAAATGGGCCAAGGACCAGCGTGGGCTTCTTATAAACAAGTGATGCTAGCGTCACCTCTCTTTGCCACTTTTGAGGGGTGTGCGGACTTGTAAGTCAGGGAGAATGTCCAGTACTGCATCTTGATTTTAGCCAAGCTGAGGCCAACATGGAGAAATTGTGGCTTTCAGGACAGCCAGGTGTGAAACTGAGTTCTTCCAGAAGATGGAAACAGAAGGCTCAGGATATTTGACCACATGCAAAGTACTAACAATGAACAATAAAGAGGTAACACATTTAGGGCTTTTACTACAATCCAGGCTGCTGTTTTAAGCCCTTCACATATATTCTCTCTTTTAATCTTCACAGCCCTATCAATATGGTTTGGATCTGTGTCTGCACCCAAACCTCATGTGGAACTATAATCTCCAGGGTTGGAGGTGGGGCCTGGTGGGAGGTAGTTGGATCCCCCATGAATGGTTTAGCACCATCCCTTTGGTACTGTCCTCATGAGAGTGAGTGAGTTCTAATGAGATCTGGTCATTTAAAAGTGTGTAGCATCTCCACCCCCCCACCCCCGCCACTACTGTCTCATGCTCCTGATCCTGCCATGTAAGATGCCTGCTGCCCCTTTGCCTTCTGCCATGATTGGAAGCTTCCTGAGGCCTCCCCAGAAGCAGAAGCTGTTATGCATCCTCTACAGCCTATAGAACCATGAGCCAATGAAACCTCTTTTCTTTAAAATTACCCAGTCTTGGGTATTTATAGCAATGTGGGAATGAACTAATACACCTATGAAGCAGGTTCCATCATTATACCTATTTCTGAGATGTGGGAACAGCCTCTGAGAGACTAAGTAATGGTAGCAAGCAGGAGAGCTGGGACATGGGCCCTGGCAGTCCAGCACAGTTTATTCTCTTTAACCTATTGTACTACTGTGTCATCACTCTAATAAATAGGGGGAGAGACTGTTCAGCAGAGAAATGTGGTTGTCCTTTCTCAAATATCTGAAGAAGCAGACCCGTATTTAGATCTAGCATCTTCCATTGACCAGCCAGATTAAAATCTCTTTGTATTGATGCCTGTCCCTGCAAGGCTTGCCACCCGCTCTATCATGCAGTTCTATTTCATGCATCTTTCTTGAAGATTATCTCCTCTCATGCCCTCGCACCCACGTATCCTATTCTAATATCTAAGGGATTGATGAACATGTCATGTGAATCTTGTTACATGAGCCAAATTATACAGACTTTGCTCAAATGATATTTAAACTTGACCTTTTTAACTTAAGTTCCCTCATCCTTTTCACTTTTCTTGTATATCAACCACCACCTCCAAGCCTTTCATATGTTGCATTTAGTTTTATTATTAATCGCTGGGCTTTCTCTATAATACCTTTCTTGATATTTAGCAACCAAACAATCCCATATAATTCCATAGGGAGACAAATCTTGTTCATATTTAGGTGATTTTTTTCTGCTTTGCCTCCAATATTCTTTCTTTGATCTCGCTGTGACTAATTTTTTTAAATTGCTGGCTACCTCCCCATGCCTCAAAGCAATGCCTCCTTCACCAGATCTGGTTGATAATAGAGCACTTGAGAAGGATTATTCCATCATTCTTCTAAGTGACATCACCTAGGATGTTTCTCAAGTAATAAATAAATTGCCTCAATTCATCATATGACAGTAATTGCTTTTAGTCACAATTTAACTCAGAGTCAATATTAAGTAGCTGGAAAACACCACAGAGATGTAGGGTTTTCAACGATAGCTCTACCCTTGCTGTGGAAGACCATTTAATAAGTACTGTTAAGTGCAAAGAAGATACATATTTCTAATATCCCAGACTCCTCAGTATTACCCAGTCAGTCCTAAGAGGTTAGAATTGACTTCATCACAGCCTATACAACTAAAACTGCTAAATATTGCTGACAGAAGTTGCCCTCGTTTTCAGCCTCGAATGGAGGTTAGCACCCTGTGAGACAGGAATAGCTTTAATTGATTGTTTGAAAGCACTCAGGCCACTCAAATAAATTGTTCCTCAAGTGCTGATTTTGCTTGGTCTCCTAAATCTATGTTTCCAGATAGACCTTGTTTTACACTATAAATGCTCTGTGTAGGTCAAATTCTAGTTTAGTCATGTTACACACACTGCAAAAGATGGCTAAATGAGACTCTGATAGAGAACCTCTTCTGGATGCAAGAAAACTCCTTTATTCTATTAAGAAAGTGTCTTTTTTATCCATGGAAATAGAGCAAAACAGACTTATTTAAGAGCAGTCATACCCAACTGATGCCAGATACAATCATTATTGATACACCCCTTCTACGGCATACTCTTTCAAAGGTTTCACCATTGGTGAGCTGGAAATCCATTTATACCTCCCAATGATCTCAACTACTTTCTCTTGTGCCCAGGAGGCCTAACCTATGAGGGCTGCCAAGACCCAGCTGGGGTAGACAGAGGATTCAGTCTGTGGTAAGACTAAGACCTCAAGCTATGACTAGAGTTGGGTATAAGGTTGTCTAAGAAACCAAGTATCGGGCATACTTTGTAGACTGGGTTAGGTGTCAGACCACAGTTAAGGTAAATGACCAGGATATGGCTGAGGTAGGGGTCAAAGCTAAAGCAGAGATCAGGAGTCAACTTGTGGCTTGCGTTTAGGAGTGTTATGGCAGTCAGTCTGCATCCATGGTGAGGGTCAAACTGGCCCACAAGTGTGGCTTAGACTTTATTCAGAAATAAAATTTAGCCCATGGCCATGAAAATAACTGGACAAAGCCCAGTGACCTCCACATGGACTATATCCATTACCTTGGTCTCATCAGCATCAGTTCAACCCTTGGCTTCATAGGAATAGTCCTGGACATTGCCTAACTTGAGTGGTGCTAGGATTATAATGATGACAGTGGCTATAGCAAGGTGCTGAGCATGGGAGCTAATTAGACAGCACTACTGTCTTAGAGCTCACTATTTAGAGGGAGAGGAAAGTGCAAACTAATAATCAGAGCTGAGTGATGGGCACCAACACAGAGGTATGTACAGGAAAGGGCATGCCCAACTCTGCTTAGGCAAAACTAGACCACAGACTTGATTTCCACGTGTCATCCATGGTGTGGGACACATGGGGCATTCCTGTGACCACTCAGTGATCTTCTCTTTTCCCTCCGCACCTTGACTTCCTGTGGTCCAGACTGCCCTGCTGATGATGAAGAAGAGGCTGAGTCATCTCAGCACTGACAGTACTGGCTCCTTGCTTGTAGAATCTGTGCTTTGAGCCTGGAGCTCAGGAGGCTCAAAGCTGCTTAGCTGTTGCAGACAGGAGCACCCATGGCCTGCACTAGGGATTAAGGGTTTAGTCTGAAGAGCAGATGTAAGAAGAAGAACACATACTCTTTAGGATGCCCTGTGGCAAAGTGATAGTCGCTTTAGAGTTCTTCAGGCAGCCGGTATGAGAGAGCTGTGGTCACACTGACCTGACTGTAATTCTTCCTGTGAAGCTCAGAGCAGTCCCAGGGCAGCAATGGGACAAAGAGAGGCTTCTCAGGAGCAGCCAATGTAGAGCAAATCAGGGACAGTCTGCAGGTCATGTAATCCCAGGACACTGAGAACAGGTTACCACAGCCTGGCTTGTGAAACAAAGCCCAGGGCAGGGCATGACCAGCAGCAGATGCTGAGACTATTCAAAGGGAGAAAGTACACCAAGAAAGGAAGAGTCAGAACCAGAGTGGAGACCTGTCTGGGCCAAATGTAGAATATGGTCAACAAGGGGATCTCACAGGGGAGATGGGATGAGCCAAAGGGATTCTCTGGATGGCAGCTTTGGCCAAGGTTTTCTTGAGGTCTGTCCACTTTAAAAGCACAGCCCTTGAAGCTCAACCACTGCCCACTGGCCAGTGCTCAGGATCACTGCATTTCTAAGTGCATTCATTTCCCAGGGCTGTTGTTACAAATGACTACAACCCGAGTGGTTTAACGACAGAAATTTATTCTCTCACAATTCTGGAATCCAACAGTCCCAAATCAAGGTGACAGCATGGCCATGCTCCTTCTGAGACTGTGGTAGAACTCTTCTTTGCTTCTTCCTAGCTTCTGTTAGTGGTTGGCAATGCTTGGTATTCCTTGGTTTATAGATGCATCAATCCAATCTCTACCCTGTTGTCAATGACTTTCTCCCTGTGAGTCTGTATTTACATGATGTTTTTCTCTTCTTATAATGACACCAGGCATATTGGATTAGGGTCCACCCTTCTGACTTTAAACTAATTACATTTGCAAAGATACTGTTTTTAAATAAGGTTCCATTCACAGGTACTGGGGTTATTACTTCAACATATCTTTTTGGGGAACACAATTCAAATTCTAAGACCAGGTGAAGCTGAGTCATGACCCACACAGCCTGGGGATGGGCTACAAGCAGGAGCAGGAGCTTCGCATTTCACTAAATGAAATGCAAACTCTAACAGAGTTCACAGCCAAATGGACAGACAGCATGTGGGAAGAGGAATGGGAGTTCCTGCTTGGTTGTGGACTGAGCAGAACACAAGGCTTCTGGAAGGACAATATGTCTCGGCTTCCTTTGTCTGAACTGCATAGCAGGGTGCACCAGAGGCCGAGGTTCCCCCAGGCTCATACTCAGAAATATAATTCAATTCTTTCCAACCAACCCTGGCCAAATGGATCCCCTAATGGGTGACTGTATTACCTGACTTAGAGGGGCAAGAAAGGGGAGGAGAAGGAAAGATCTGCCCATCTGGGGCAGCTCTGTCCAGATTACACCTCTGCAACATGCAGCTTGCAGCTAGCATCAGAGTGCCTGGAAAGGAGAGAAGGGGCACGGGAGGAAGCAGGCAATCTATAGGAAGGATTAGTGGGAGCGTGAGCAGGATCAGACAGAGGAGCCAGTAAACACACAGCACGGAATTTCAGATTAGTGCAACTAATCCAAGCAACGGTAATAAAATGAGCAGCAGCGAGCACGGCATTGATAGTTGAGATTCCAGCCAAATCCACCATGAACATGTTTTCTTTCTTCTAGCCTTTGCCCCTTGGCTTTTGAAAGCAGAAACACTGAATCACTGTGTTCTGTATTAAAAGCTGATCTGTTCACCTCCCCCAAAGGATGGATGGAAAAGCATCTCTGCTCTTAGTGGGAGGTGAGAAGGGTAGAAGAAGTGGCCAGTGTGGTTGTAGTAGATGTCACTTGCCACACCGGCACAGTCAGAGTCCTAAGACAGGGTCTTCCCTATGACTGCCCATGATTCCTGCCCCCAGCCCGACCTCTCCTGGGCCAACACCATGGGATCCCAGGCCAGACACTGGGCTCAGCAAGACCTGTCCCAGCAGATTTGGGGGAGCTCCAGATAAGGACTCTGAAGACTCAGTCTCCAGGAAGTTTGGCAGGTGAGTCTGCATGGAATTCAAATACTGGATTGAAAACTAGTGACTCACAATTAGCCTAACAAAATGGTACAAAGTGAGTAGAGTGAGGTGCTTGAACCATCACAGGCTGGAGGCAGAAATGGGGAAGGGGTGAGTATACCATGCCTGGCACATGCTCCATCAGTATCAGCCATCTGCTCGCTTATTAAATCATTCATGCATGGGGCCAAATGAATGAACACTACAATGTGTGCTAGGCACAGCAAAAGAGTTGATAGAAACCAAACAGCTCCAACAAAACATGCTTATACCTTGAACGTATGCCATGTTCAATAGAAAACTTTGCTTAGGGCTGGGGGAGGAGGTTGCAGTTCTTTGTGCCAACTGGCCCAGCCAGTTGACTATCTCTGGGTGCAATCTGGAGATAACGGGGACCAGTTAAGGTTTTGCAGAGATCAAACTGTCTGAACTTGATCATAGAGGATGAGTAAGGCAAACCACGGAGGGAGAACATCTCAGCAAAGAGAGGAGAGTGTGAGAAGGCAAGTACCACTCACATGATCCATTTGAATGGGGTACAGGATGCTGAGGAGGAAATAAAATTGGAGAGATAAAAAAGGGATAGGGACTAAGTAGTAAATGACCTTTGATTCAGGCGAGTTATCCCAAACCACAAACAGAGCTCTGGGAGCATTTTAATCAGGATTAGACTTTTTTTTTTTTTTTTTTGGAGTCTGGGTCTTGCTTTGTCACCCAGGCTGGAGTGCAGTGGCATGAACATGCTCACTTCAGCCTCAACCTCCTGGGCTCAAGCGATCCTCTGACCTCAGCTAGGGCCACTGGCATGTTCTGGGGCCACATGCATGTGCTGCCATGCCTGGCTATTTTTTTTTTTTTTTTTGAGACGGAGTCTTGCTCTGTCACCCAGGCTGGAGTGCAGTGGTGTGATCTCGGCTCGCTGCATCCTCCACCTCCTGGGTTCAAGTGATTCTCCTGCCTCAGCCTCCTGAGTACATGGGATTACAGATGCATGCCACCACAACTGGCTAATTTTTGTATTTTTAGTAGAGGCAGGGTTTCACCATGTTGGTCAGGCTGGTCTTGAGCTCCTGACCTCGTGATCTGCCCACCTTGGCCTCCCAAAGTGCTGGGATTATAGGCATGAGCCACGGCGCCTGGCCTTTTTTTTTTCTTTTTTTTTAAATTTTACTTTTGTAGAGACATGGTCTCACTATGTTGCCTAGGCTGATCTCGAACTCCTGGGCTCAAACAATTCACTGACCTAAGCCTCCCAAAGTGCTGGGATTATGGGTATGAGCCACCATACCTGGCCTGAATAATACTCTGTTTTAGATGATCACTCTGGCTTCAGTGGGAAGTAAATATTGGAAGGGGATTGATGTAAAGACATGGGGACCCCACTTTGGAATCTGTGACACTAACTTTATGAGTCCCAGACATGAGTTGTAGCAGTGAGGAAGAAGGAGACAGAGATTCAGGAGAAATTTCAGAGGCAGTATCTGTCAGATTTCGTGATAAATTGGATATTGAAGATGAGGAAAAAGAGAAGGCAAGGATGATGCTTGACTTCTGAATCTGAGTTTAATAGCAGTTTGAATGGAAGACTGGAGACTGACTTCTCCTTGCTTTAAAGAGAATATCCCAGGAGAGAAAAAGGTGCAGTGAGAGCCGCAGTCATATATGCTACCTGAGTAGACATTTGTTTTGAAGAAGCACAAACATTAACAATCACCTCCTATAGAACACCCTACAGGGATATGACAACCTCTTCTGCATTAAGTCTTTTGATTCAGTGGGGAGACTGGCAACAGAAAAATGGCAGCTGGAATGATGTACCAATACCCTTGTGTCTGTCAAACTTTGAGCATCTGTTCTAAGACTGCTGATAAGGACAGTATCCTTATGCACTTGATCCAGGGCTCATCTCCTCCCCGATTCTGTAGTGTCAGCCTTACAGCCATATGAGCAGTTGCCTAGAAGAGCTGAGGAGGGTCCTCTGCAATGATCAGCCTGGCTCCTGGATGTCACCTGCCCTCCTGGCTTCCAGCTGTAGCCCTGCCCCTAGTCTTCTGGCACAGCCCTGGCCTTTGTGCACTCCAGAACCAATCAAAGCACTGGTCAAGGGGAACTAGAGGATACCCAAGTCAAAGGCTCAGGGATGTCCACATCCTTTCACCCATCTCAGCTCAGTCTTGCTCTTACTTTGGGTCACTGCAGGAGCTAGAGTTGCTGTGCTGCTGTGTCCAGCCATCCATCTTATGTCCTAAAGCTTTGATGAGCCCTGATTCATGACTTCTATTTGGCACTTTAAGTGCCCCAGGCCTGAGGCCCTGATGGGCTCTTACCTATTTCCTCCATCACTCACATTTCTCAGGAACCACAGTTCTGGCCCAGTCACCAATTACAGTCTGGCCCAGATTCAGTCTGCCTGAATCTTAGCAATGGTCAGTTTGCCTGCTGCTCACTCTCTGGACCTCAATTTGCTCATCTGTAAGATGGGTGTAGGATCATAATAATGACTAAGATAATGAAGTTTCTTATCTTATGATTCTTCCCAGTAACTGGTCATTATTAGTATTTCCATTTTGCAGATAAGAAAATGGGGAAACTTTGGGGCTCAAAGCCTCTCAGATGGTAAATTGTGTGGCTTCTGAGACTGTCCTGAACCATCCTGCCATGGGATTTCCCAGTGCTGGCTCAGAATAGGTGCTCTCCAATGTCTATGGGCACAGAGCATGGAGAGTACAATTACAGACTGTCTTGAGAGACCTGAGTTTGAATCCTAGTTTCATCATTTCAGAGTTGAGTGATTTTTAATCATCTGACCCTCAGTTTCCTCATCTGTAAACTGTGACTACTAACAGGTACTGTATTTGGCAGAGCTGCTGGGAAGTTTAAACGAATTAATGATGTGAAACTCCGCACATTCCACAGCATGTAGGAAGTATGTAACATATTTGCTGTTATATTTTTCTTTTCATCATCTTATTGGATATTCCCAATGCTGCTGTCTCTCAGAACTGCCCCCTCTCTCCCGGCAGGCTATGCCCCTGCCTCTGCTGCCGGTCTTCCGCCTCTCTCCACCAAGCATTTTCCCCTCATGGTCGCTGTTCAGGTTGGAGCTTCACCTGGTTCTCCTGCCTCTGGTTCCTGTTCTCACACCATCTGTCAACCCCTTCCACTGGGCACATGCTCCCTTGGAGGGTCACCGAGGCCTCACGGTGTCCAAGCTCACAGGGCCCAGGGCATGACCCTAGGGAGACTGCTGCCTTGCTTCATCATCTTCTCTTGGCCTAAACAGCTTTGTCCCAAAGGCTCAAACTCCTTCTACCTGGGTCCAAGTGGAGCCGTCCCTGGGAAAGTTGCTTTAAGGGCAGTTGCGAAGCACTCCCAGAGTGTATGATGACCTGAATCCTGTCACTGTGCCAAGGCCCTGATTTAAAGAATTTCCAGGGAAATAATAAGAGAGAGTTTTAACATGAGGTGCACAGGAAATAAAGGAATAATAAGGGAAGTTGTATCCAATACCTGCTCAAACCTGGAGCTGGGTTAGGAGTGCATCCATTTCTTCTGTTGGCCCTCACCATGATTGGGCCTGGCTGTACAGGGACTCAACTTTACTATTTCATAAATGAAGAAGGTGAGGCTCAGAAAGGTGAAAGGCTGAGTAATTGGCTCAAGGTCCTTCAGTTTTTTTGTTTTTTTTTTTTCTTTCTGAGACGGAATCTTGCTCTGTCACCTAGGCTAGAGTGCAGTGGTGCGATCTCGGCTCACTGCAAGCTCCGCCTCCCAGGTTCATGCCATTCTCCTGCCTCAGCCTCCCGAGTAGCTGGGATTACAGGCGCCTGCCACCACACCGGCTAATTTTTTGTATTTTTGGTAGAGACGGGGTTTCACTGTGTTAGCCAGGATAGTCTCGATCTCCTGACCTTGTGATCCGCCCGCCTCGGCCTCCCAAAGTGCTGGGATTACAGACGTGAGCCACCGCGCCCGGCCAAGTTCCCTCAGTTTTAAGGAATGGAGTTTGGGCTCCAGATGAGGGCTTGTCCCTTAGCCCTTCTCTCTGTAGAAAATTGACAATGGGCACTGGGCATGGCCAAGACAATGAAGTCAGATCTGCCCCTGAGGATGACCTGTAGTACAGCTACTGTGGCCTCCAGACTGAACACTGTCAGTCTCCTCTTGGGCTCAGAGGTCCAGGCCACCCCCTTGAGGCCTGGCTGAACTGCAGGAGGGATATGAGAAGAGGCCTTCTTTCTGCACTGGTGGGCCTGGGGAAGACTGAGTCCTCTTAATGTTAATTAACTGGTCACTTCTCTACTGCAGCCTCCAGTCAACTCACTGCAGAAAAATGCCCAATCCTGGCCAAAGAGGATTTTATCTTATTTCTCTCAATGGAAGCATCCCTGACCTCTACCCACTAGGTGACTATAGCCCCTCGCACCCAGTTGTGACAACCAAATAAATCTCCAGATTTTGCCAAACATCCCCTAGCCCCAGAGAGCAACAAGGAATAAAAGTAACTGAATATGAACCTCTTCTCTACACATACATTTCTATTCAGCAACTAGGGACAAAGATGACCCTAGATGTGTTACCTCTAGATCTGCGCTGCCCACAATGGTAGTCACGAAGACACGTACTTAGAGCACTTGAAAAGTGTCTGGTGCAACTGAGGAACTGAATTTTAAAATTTATTTTATTGAAGTGTTCTATGTGTAAAATACACACCAAATGTTAAAGACTTAGTACAAAAAAAGAATGTAAAATAGCTTTCATCTGTTGTTTTCTTTAATTCTGTTGCATATTATAATAATAATATTTTGGATATACCAGATGATTGTGAACTTAAGATAGGCGGGCTTAAGATTCTTGGAGTTTACAATGCTGCTGAGAAAGTGATACCTATTCAGTAGAGACTGTACTTTAAGTACTGGTGCAAACATTCTGCTTTTCACTTTCAGTACAGTATTCCATAAATTACATGAGCTACTCAATACTTTAATATAAAATAGGCTTTGTGTTAGATGATTTCGCCTGACTTTAGGCTAATGTAAGTGTTTTGAACATGGCACATTTAAAGTAGGCTAGGTTAAGCTATGATGTTCCGCAGGTTAATTGTATTAAACGCATTTTCAACTTACAACATTTCCAACTTATGATACATTTATTGGGACATAACTCCATCATAAGTTGAGGAGCATCTGTATTGAGTTAAATACATTATATTATTAAAATTAACTTCACCTGTTTCTTTTTACTTTTCTCAAGTAACTAAGAAATTTAAAATTACATACAATATTCAAATTCTATTTCTATTAAACAGTATGGCTCTGGAGGTTTATAACAGGATGATTTTTGTCTCCATGGCACATTTGGGAATGTCTAGAGATGTATTTGGTTGTTACAATTGGGATTGACATGCTGCTGGCATCTAATGGGGAGAGGCAGGGATGCCGTTAAGCATCCTACAGTGCACAGGACAGCACCCCTAACTCTGCCCCCAACAAAGAACTATCCGGCCCCAGACATCAATGGTGCTGGGGTTGCACAATCTTGCCATAGAGCATGAATTCCTTGAAGGATAAACCAATAAATCCAGAAGAGCTAAAGAACTAATTGGAGCTAGATGGGCAAAGAAGTTAAAGCTCTTACTGCACTTAGTTCTCATGATTAACTATGACTGTGGTTATTAATATTTCAATTTCTCCAAATAAAGATAATGAAGTCTGGAAAAGAAAAATAACTTATCCAGGATCACCAGACCAGAAGGTGGCATTGCTGAGAGCTGAACTCAGCCTCCATTCACTCTGAATGCCGGCTTATCCCTGCTACATAATGTGGTCCTGCAGCTCTCTGAGTTGGTGTTGATATGAAAAGAGGCTGCCTGTGCTTAAAGTCTAATATCCCCATCATTCAGACCTAGGCAGTTATTATTTACATCAGCCATTATTGCTACCAGGGGACGAACATTAACAAAAACACCCTTTGAAAGGGATGGCACTCACAGGCACCTCGCCCATCAAATGAGGCTGAGAAACATGTGGAAATAAATGGATCACAATGAAATAAACCTGTCAGAGGAGGAACATTCAGACGCCTTAGAAGACAAGAAGTAAGAACAAAAGCACATGATATGGGATTCGCTCTGTTTAAAGAAAATATTATCTGACTGCTCGACTTGAATAGAGCCCAGAGAACAATGGCCCAGCAGAAACAGAGCAGCTTGCACACACTCTGGAGAAGTATTGTTTCTCTGTAAATTGGTGGTGTGCACAGTGGCGAGAGTCACTTTTCTCCCGCTGTCGATCTGCACACTCCCACGTGTCCATCTGTAACTCCTACCTCCCTTTGGGAAGGGCCTCTGATAAGGTAGGGCTGGGGACTGATTTCAGTAAAGACCTACTATGTGCAGTGACCGCACACAACATTCCTAGCATTTTCTAATGGAATTTTTAATATAACTGCATGAAGCACATCTGATAATTAGTTTTGCAAGTGAAATAAGGCTATGCAACTTGCTTAAGGTAATCTAACAGGGAGTGGCTGAGATGAAATTCCTGTAATGTTTGCAGTGACACACTGGAGTACAGGTGTCCATGGCAGTACAAAGGCAGAGACAAAACTCGCCCATAGTGGACACTGTTTAGGCTCAGCCCCAATCTCCTTTACTGGGCTGGTGTGACTACTCTACAGGTGCTGTGGGTGCTGGCAGCAAATGGCTCACAAATACCTCCCTTCCAAGAGAAGTACCATTAGGCAAAAGGGAACCACTTCCCCAGGATGTAATGCATTCCCAAGGCAGCCCACAGCCAGTGGCTGACCAACACCATGGTACAAATATTGGCCCCCTTGCCTCAAGGTGGGACCAACTCTTTAGTACATTTCCTGCTCCATACCTCCCCTTTTCCCGGGGTTCAGGCAGATGCAGGTCTCCACATCCTCCCTTAGCTTTGTTCTCTGCCGTATCTCATCCTCCTCCCTTTCTTCTGAGAACACTCTGCAATGAATAATTTGCACAAGAATCTCCATCTCAGTCTCAGTGTCCAGGGAACTCAACCTAAGACATTCACTAGCAGTGATGTCTCTGAGTTTGGGAAAGGGGGTGGACAGGAGTGAACTGTGAAGGTACTGGATGCCCAGACTCATGTCATCACTGCCTGCTGCACCTTCTTTTCCACCATGATAAAATGACCATTCAGGCATTAGCAGACCGGAGGCCATTGTCTGGGCAAGGACTTTAAGAGAGGTGACAGTTAAAGGTTTGAAATCTCCAAGAAACTTCCCACGGATTAAAAAGGCACCCTGCAATAAAGAGGTCTCTAGGTTGGCTTGTCTTTTGAGTCCCACGATGGACGTCGACCTCTCACATGAGTGGCTCTGCGTCCTTTGAAGAATGGCACACATTCATGTGAAATGAGTTCCACCTACGGTGTACTTGAGGAAAGGGGCTGGTATTTACTTCAAACAAATATAGACTTTGGACTGGGCATACCCATAGCAGCTCCTTTGACATTTATTATCTTGTTTAGTCTCAGAGGCCTCTGCATGTGTACAGTCTACAATGTAAATGGTGCCTCATAAGGGGTAGGTGGGATTATTCCTATTTAACAGATAGGAAAAGTCGGGCTGATATGGTATGGGTAAATTGTCAGGACAAATGGCAGACCTGAGATCATAGTGAGAGCTTCTCATTTCCTAGGCACAGAATTGTTACATCAACTTTTTCCCAAACTTATATCACAGCTCAGCTGTCACTTCCCCTGTGAAGCACTCCCTTGGCTGCACATGAGTTTGTTTATTTTGAACACCATGTACCTTTCCTTTGTAACACCACTCAAAGTGGCAAATTTATTTGTGTAGGTTTTTGACCAATGGCTGTTTCGTCTCCTGGAAAGGCATTGGAACATATCTTCTTTTGCTCTTCATTGTACATCTCAGTGCCTAGAACAGTGCCTGGCACCCAGGAGGTACTTAGTAAGCATTAGTAGAATGAGTGAATAGGTGAGTGGACAGATGAGTGTATGCACAGAGGGATGGATGGATGGTTGGATGAATGAATGAATGTGTGGGTTGATGGGTGAATGGGTGGAGGGGTGAGTAGGTGGGTGGGGTGGAGGGACTGCTGGTTCCTCTCTGGTGCACCTGGCTTGGAGGACCCACTAAGCATGGGCAACTCTCCCCTCCCACCCGCCCAGGGCTCTGGTGATCACCTGTGGTGAGGAGGCAGAGTGGAGTCCCCGGGGTCACCTGGGCGCTGCCCATTGGTGCTGACCACAAGGAAGCCAGTCCCCAGGCAGCATGCAGAAGAGAAGGAGAGAAAGAAACACACATGAAAACGTGCGGTACGGTGAACAAAACTGCAATTCTTGTGGCTCTGAAGAGCTCACACTAAATAGCAAAAGAACATCATGATTTAACAAAACAGGGCCTGAAATAGATTTTTAAAAAATGAAACAAAAGTAAGAGGCACCACTTATCAAGCACCCACGACATGCCAGGTACTTTTCTGGGCGCCTCACATATAATGTTTCTAAGACTTAGAATAACCCAGAAAGGTCAGTATGATTATAAATAAATCTGTCATTTTTCCACCGAAACTACTTCTCCGTTAGACTTCCCTTTCTGCATAAATGGTGCCACCATCCACGTAGCTTCTCAGTCTAGACATATGGGAGCCCTCCTTTTTTCTGATGTCCCTCTTAGAATCAATCACAATGCTTTATTAATTCTACCCCAGAAAAGCTCTTGAAGCTGCTTCCTTCTCTTTAATTTCATTCTCACTTTGTTCAAGCCACCCTTGTGTTTCACATGGATTATTTAAGCAGCCTCCCGTCTGGTCTTTCTGCCTCTGGTCTTGTTCCCCTTCAGTCTTAGTCTCCATCCTTCAGTTGAAATACATCAGCGCTGCCTCGTTGTCCACAAGGTAAACTTCAAACCACTTCACCCAGCTCACAGGCCCTCCATGATGAATCTCCTGCCCACCCCTCTGGTCTTGTCTCTCTCCACTACCACTGCCCACCTTGTCCCAAGCACAATAAACAACTTTCCATTATCAACAGCTCCCCTTCCCCCACCTTCTTGTATGTAAGCCTTCCTTAGGTGAGTCACTTTGCATGGGATATACTCCCTCCTGCTTCTTCACCTGGCTGACAACTGCTCATCCATCAGGTGTCAGTTTAGAACCCGTTACCTCTAAGGAGTCTTTATTTAGTATGTCAGTGACTCTGGGACACATGCCCCTTCTTGTCTTCCCATAACACCCTCATCTTCCCTTCTTATTGCAATAACATCACTGTATTAGAAGTGGATGCCTTCTCTTAAATCTGTAGTCTCCCTGAAAGCAGACATGGTGTTCCATTTATGAGTGTACTCACGTGTACTTGCATTGTGCCTGACACATAGTAGGTACTCAGTGACTATTTGTTGAATAAATGAATGAATGAATGAAGAAATGTTGAATCATAGAATCTGTAAAACTTGTTCAAGGTCGCAAACTGGTAGAGGTTGTATTCAAACCCTGGTTTGTCTGGCTTTAATGTTCCTGTCCTTTCAAATCCACCCCTCACCTCTCTAAAGAAAATCATACAAAAGGTTGAAAGGTGTTTTAGGCTTGTCCAGAGACTGCAGCTTTCTTCAGTGGTCCGTCAACAAAACTGCAGGAAGTTCTTATGCAAAATTGAGAGAGTAGAGTATTCCAGACCAACTGATAAACAGAAAATACATAATTTCAAAAATAACACAGATGGCAAACTTGATCAACAGCCATGAAATACTATAAAATTTAACCACCAGTAAAGAGTTATCATAATACTTCTCCCTTAAAAAAATGAAAAGTTTTGATATTTTAAAAGCACAATCTAAGTCAGGGGTCAGCAAACTATGACCTGTGGGCCAAATCTGGGCCCCCACTCCCTGTTTTCTATGCAGCCATGAGCTATAAATGCTTTTTACATTTTCCTAATGGTTGGGAAAAAATGGAAGAGGAGTAATATTTTGTGACACATGGAAATTATATAAAATGCAAATTTCAGTGTCCATAAACAAAGTTTTATTGGAACACAGCTGCACTCATTCTTATACATATTCTTATACGTATGGTTGCTTTGGAGCTACAATGACAAACTTTAGTAGTTGTGACAGAGACCATAAGGCCTGCAAAGCTGAAAATATTTACTATCTGTCCTTTTACAGAAGAGTTTGCTAACTCCTGTTCTAAGTAGCTATTTTTTAGTTTTTTTTTTTTTTTTAACCCCTATGCTCTGAGGTAGGCAAGACAAGGACTGTCACCCTCACATGCCGGTAAAAGAAATGGAAGCCTTGAGAGAAGAGATGACTTACATGTTCCCACTTGGTCCCCTTCAGCAGCCTCTTAGGTGCTCTCCCTTTCTGTAGTCTTCTCCTTGCCTTAGTCTTCCTTCTCTGATGCATTTTCTAAACTATAACTAGGGTGTCCTTCCCCAAAAAGGCAGTCTGCTTAAGTACCTCCAGAAGTTCCACTATCTAAAGACAATGCTTTTACATGCACATACACACACGCGCGCGCACGCACACACACACACACACACACACACACAGTGGGGCTACACAGAGTCCTGGGTGGCCCCTGATCACTCCTAACCTCATCTGGTCACACTGGCCTGCTAGTCATCATTGCTTTGCCTTGTCCCATTTAAATTCAGTGGCATGCTCTCTTGCCTTCAGTGATTTGCATACCTATTCCCTTGGCTTACTTGACTTGCTTTCCAACCTTGTTCAACACGGTAATTGTCACTCTTCTTTCAAACCTTATCTTAGTATTCTGAAATAGGATACCCTAAGTTGATTTATGTCTCCCTTCTTGCCCACCAGGGACATCCTGATTTTGCATTGACCACAGCCCTTATTGGACTTATATTTATTGGTTAGTTTTCCCATGAGCTACTATTTGTTGAGTGTTTCTTATGAGCCAGGTATCATATTAAGTACTTTTGATACATTTGCTCATGAAATTCTTACATTAGCCCTGTGAAGTAAGTGATTTTACTTATTTATTTATTTATTTTTGAGAAGGGGTTTCATGCTTGTTGCCCAGGCTGGAGTGCAATGGCATGATCTCGGCTCACAGCAACCTCTACCTGCCAGGTTCAAGTGATTCTCCTGCCTCAGCCTCCCGAGTAGCTGAGATTACAGGCATGCGCCACCATGCCAAGCTAATTTTGTATTTTTAGTAGAGACAGGGCTTCTCCTGTTGGTCAGGCTGGTCTCGAACTCCTGTCCTCAGGTGATCCACCCGCCTTGGTCTTCCAAAGTGCTGGGATTACAGGTGTGAGCCACTGCACCTGGCCGTAAGTGGTGTTATTGTCATTGGTTTATAGGTGGGGAAACAGAGACACAGAGTAGTTTAGTACCTTTTCCTACCTAGAATCAAACACCATCCAAATCTAAAGATGATGTTTTCAACCACTAGGGAATGTGGGATTACATATTAATACTAAGTTGTACTCAATACATGCTTACTGAAAAGTAAATGAATACATGAAAGTCTGATTTGGTATTTTTCACTCAATAGCTGTGTCATTTGGAAAATTACATACATTTCTAAATTTTAGTTTCTCCACTTGTAAAGTGGAGGTAATAATTATCTCATGAAGTCATTTTGAGGATCAAATGGAAAAGAGTTAAAGCCTTAGTTGGGTTGGTAGGCCTAGAGGAGGTGCCTCCCCACTCCACCCTCTGGGTCTACAACCCATGCTGTGCAGAGCAGTAATGCTGAGCTCCCTGGGGTAGGAACAGAGGGACAGCTGGATAAGTGCAGGAAGGGGGAGAGATTTTTCTAGTTGGTAGGCAGCATATAGTGGGATGGATCATGGATCTCAGCAAAACACAAAAGAAGGTAGAAACAGAAAAAGGTCCTATTTACGTATATGGTTCTAGAGATGTCTCATGTTTACCAGTGTCTGGTCCATCTCTCTTTGGGCACAGGAAAGAGTTCCTGTCAACTTACAGTTGTGCTGTTATCATATGACTAACTCTCATCAAGGCCATGTAAGTGGAAGTGGCGTGAGTCATTTCCAAGTGACATATTTAAGATCCAAGTTACCACTTCTATGCTTTCTCTTCCCCTGCTGAGGGGTCCTTTGAGACCACATATAATCTAGATGGCATAGCAACAAATATGCCTTCGTGGTATTAAGCTCCTGGGAGTTGGGTATTAGCTTGTCATGGCAGCAAAGCCTAGCCTAGCCTGACTAATCCGGTTGGAGAAGAGGTAGAGGTCTCTTGCTTTCTCCTGTATCACCTGGTCCCCTGACCACATCAGGTTTTACTTGAGGATTCATTACCCTTCTCTCTTTACTGTTTCCAGGCCCTGTTCAGTGTGTGTGTGTGTGTCAGCCTGCAAAGAAGGAGCTCAGAATGCTGAATGCCTCAGACTTCCCTTCTGACTCTTGTCCCTTCTAAAGCAATCATTGTTGAGTGCAGAGAGATGCTGCTGGGCTGCAGATGGCCCTGGAGCAGACAACCCTGAAGACAAACTAATTTCTCGGTTTATTAGCTTCAATATGTTGTAGAAGTGAAGAAAGTCGAGGATTTCTTGGGCCACCTCACCTTCTGCTCCAGGACGTAGCTTGAATACTCCTGGAGACAGGCCAAAGACCATCATATGCTAAATATTCTATTATCAATTATTACTAGAAAAGAGGCATGGGAAGAGGTTAACAAATAGGTAGGACACAGAGCATCCTGTCAGTGGTCCAGGAATCTCACCTGTCTATGGCATTAATAAGATTCAAAGTGGTACGATGGAATCAGATCTGATTTCCAATTCAGAGGAAAGTTGAGTTCTTTATTTAACCCCTTGAGCCTATTTGGCCCATCGTTAAGTAATAACGATGACCGCTATTTATTTAGTGTGTCCTAAATGCCAGGTTTTACTTCTATCATCACACTGCAGCCTTGTGTCAGCACACAAAGCCCTGTGACTGGCACACAATAGGTGGTTAATTTTTGCAATCCCCTTTTAATCTCCCTTCAAACATTACATTGAGATTCCATCAATGGGGTTTAAAATCTCCAATGAGCTTTGTTCTCTTTATTTATAACCTCTGTCTCCTGCCTACCCCAAATGTGTTCCTTCCCTGACTCCCAATTGTAAAAGTCCCCATTTTCCCTTTAGAAGATGCAACTGCTTTGCAATAACAGACTTGTGATCAAGTCAGCTCAGGTATCTCAGATCTTGAGTAGATAATTCTTATTTCTAATTGAGAAAGATGGATTGGAACTCCCAAGGTACATGCTTGAATGGCAAGAGTTAGTCCTCACTTGTTTTTCTGAACTCTGTCACACCAGCTGTTGTCTTCCTGAGTGGGGTGTGGAAGTGGGGTATGGAAAGGGTGTGTGTGGTGGGGGAAGTTCGAGCACATCTAGAGAGTAGCTAAGAGGGAAAGCAAAAGGTGAGAGAGATGTGCCAGCTGTTGTAGCAAGAAAACTATTAAAGAAAGGGTTGGGATATTTAAAGGTCATCTGTAGGCTATTTTATGTGTACTTGTGAGATAGTTCTCTTCCTCCATCTTTTTGCAAAACCTTTAGGAAAATCCGTATTTTTCCATTGACATTTTAGGACCTAGAAGACAGTAGGTGAGAGCAAAGGGGGACACAAGTCAAGAAGAACTTGTTACACTCACGTAACTCTGAGGGTCCTAATCCTGGAAAATGTATCTCATGGGACTCAGCTTGGGAAGAATAGCATTGCCCTGCCCAAACCCTCCAGCCACACAGTCTGAGCTTTCACCTCCAAAAGTTTGACAAGATGTATAAAGACTGAACAACAATCAAGAGTTTTCCAATAGACTATCTCACTGGAGTCTTTCCTCTCACAAGTGATTCCCCATTATGACCCCTATCCTGGTTGCTCTAGCTAGATTTGGACATGCTGTGCTCCTGGGTCCCTCCCGAAATTGCTGGGCAGGTAATGAAGAAAGGACAGTGTCACAGTCAAGGCTAGAAAAGGGATGACCACAATCCTATACATGTCCATAAAAGAATACTATTGCTGTGCAGGATCTCATCTAGAGACAACAACCTATCAATGGAAAGGTCAAGTGCTGAAAAGTGAGGCCAACATCACTCCTGTCCCCTCTCAGTTTCTTCACTTTGGATCTGGCCAGTAACCATTTGACAAATGGCTGATTTGTAGAAATGTACAAGCAGTGACTAGAGTCTGGGCTTTGGCTTTTTCCTTAGAGAACCGAAGAGAGGATCTGTGCTGAGTAGGTCTGGGTCTCCAAGTCCCACATTAGAGACTCAGAAAGTAAGGAAGAAAAAAAGAAGGACACATACATATATATAAAATATATTTTATATATAATTATATATTATGTTCATGAATACTCGGTAGAAAGGACTACTGATCTCAGGCTTAAAAGTTAAGGGACAGATTTGTAGATTTTAACTGACTTGTCCAAGGTCTAACAGCTAAATTTTGGGGGACAGGATTTGAATCCAGGTGTTTCTAGTTTCCAATTATTCCATGCAACCTCTCAAGGAAGCTTTTTGTATAAAACAGAATCTTCCACATAGGCTTGTATCAATGGGAGTGGGCATTGCCTGCTGATAGCAGAGGATTCTCACACCACCTGTGGCTGTGATTCTGTGGATAAACAAGGCATGGACACATCACTGCTCCTCTGGGCCCCAGTCTTAGCATCTGTAAAATGAGAGCATCTCACTGAAAAATGGCTATGTAGTGTCCCTGCTGGTCCCTGCAGGAGTGAGAATTCATTATGGAGAGAGGAGAGGAAAATGCCGGTGAAATGCTTTACCTCAGGCTTAGCTCTTATGAAAAGAAGGCATGTTTACAAAAGACCAGCGCCAAAACCTCTTGCCTATCACTGTTGGAACAATGGCGTTAGTCCATAGCTGCTACCAAGCAGAACAAAACTACTGGTGACACTGGCCCCTCATCCCATGCTTCATTATTCTGGAGTTCAGCTTTCAGCACCCACTCCAAGGGGGTTGTTTTAATGGGATCGTTAGAGAGTGTTTACTAGATTAAAACTGTGGCTGTCTTCTGCAAAGCAACTCTGCAAATGGCTTTATGGGTTTCCGGGTTTATTTTGTCTCAATGACTCGGCTCAGTTTGCAAATCAAATCAAAGCTGATTTTTCTAACTGCCACTCGGGCGCACCCAGCGGGAGTCTGCAGAGCCAGCTGTGTTCCCTTGACGGCTGGCGCCAGAGACAAGACAGGAGTGCTGCTGCCTGCTGGCAGCCAGAGTGGTTCCACCCAATGGAAAGAAGCAAGCATGCACCTTCCTGACCCTAACCAAGGCAGGAGGAACAGGTCAGAGGAAGCAAATGTCATTTTCTGGAAGGAGAAATGGTAGACAGAATCCATTTGACTTCAAGAACTGATGGGCAGGAAAATAATAGGGAGCCAGTTTGGACTCATAACACAGAAGCCCTCTCAAACTGACGTGTCCAAAGTGTGAAGCAGCTCTATGGTGGGTAGAGAGATCCCTATCACAGCAGGAACAGAAACAGAGACTGGCTGGCCTTCTTGTTAGTGCGGATTGCAGATCCCATAGTGGACCCTTTACCTCTGTCACTTTTACTCCTACCCTTTAAGAGAACAATCCTGACATGTAACTTGCATTTGAAAAAAATGAAGCCATGGAAGAATAATGACCTGTCAGTCATCCACTCATCCATCCATTTATCCATCCATCCATCCATCCATCCATCCATCCATCCATCCATCCATCCACCCACCCATCCATTTGTTCATCCAATGCATTTCATTGAGTACCAGTATATGCTAAGATCTGGGAATAATACAACAGTGCTCAAAATAAGCACAGTCTTTGCACTTACGTCACTTAGAGTCTAGCAGGGAGATAGACATTAAACATGTAAGCAGACTATATATATATACACACACACACACACACATATATATATGTATTTGTAAGTTGTGATGAGTGCTATGAAAGAAAAGTACAGGGTTTAGTGAGAGTGGAAAGTTGGGGATATACATTAAAATAGAGGTCAGGATGGTCTTCTGAGGATATAAGGTTTAAGATGCCATCTTAAAGATACTTATCTGTTAAGATATTTATCTGTTAAGGAGACACATATGGAAGCCAAAGCATTTCAGAGAGAGAGCAAGATGAGCAAAGGCCCGAAGCTTGGGAGGAGTTTGATGTGCCTGAAGAACTGAAAGAAGACCAGCATGCCAGAGTGTAACAAAATAATAAAAGGATAGAAGCTTAGAGGAGGCTGGAGAGAGGAAGGGGTCAGATCATGCAGACAAGACTGGTGGGGTAAGGCCTGTGGGTAAGAAAAAGTAGCAAAATGAACAGATGAGTGCAGGAAGGGAGTCACGGGGAGAATTAGGAAGACAGAACATCAATGGGTAAGAGAACTCGGATGGAACTGGGCATCAGTTTCTCAAAGGGGGATTGACCAATGTAGTTCTAGAATTGAACGACTAGGTCAGAAACAATTTTCCCTCGGCCTGCTCTGTCTCAGCCAGAGGACATGAATTGAGATACTTGGGTACCTCCTTTAGCAGCTGCAGTCTGGGGCATATTCTACCAGATGGGATAATGTACCTCCCATGGGAAGGGTTATTTTCTCTCTACTTGAGCATTAGCACCTCTGAAGTCTAAGTACCTACCCCAAGCTTCCACATGCTCCATTTTCTCAAGGATCACCTTGAGCACCTGTGGCTAACATCTTCAATCTGCTGCCTATGTTGAGCCCATCCCTCATCTTCCAAAGGAAGGCTATACACTGTTAATGGTTCTAAATGATTCCCCTGCTCACTCGCCCTATCTAACATTTCCTGTTTTAATGATAAGAACAAAACCTGATTTTTAAATTGCTCTTTTTTGCTCTGTGGCTTTCTATTGTCTTCCTTTCAGAGTCTGAATAATAGTTTTAAATCCAAACCATCACTTAATGCCTGTTTACCTACTGGCTGCAGTTTTCTCTCTATGGCTCTGATCAGATCGATTCCCAGGTCTAGAGTGTATCAAGCAAAGTGCTCAAAATGTCTTTTAGCTCTTATATTCAAGGCAATTCCCTTGCTTTTTGCTACCCTAATCAAATGTCCTTATTGGATTAGGTGGTAGTAACCTCATAAAAAGGGGAATTTTGAACACAGTCAAGCACACAAGGAGAATGTCATGTGATGGTAAGGCAGTGATCAGAGTGGTGCTTCCAAAAGCCAAGAAATGCCAAAGATTTGCCAGCAAACCACCAGAAGCTAAGAGACACACATAGAACAGATTCTTCCTCACAATACTCAGAAGGAACAAATTATGCAGACACCTTGATTTCAGACTTTGGACCTCCAGAACTATGAGAAAATAAATTTGTGTTATGTAAGCCAACCAATTTGTAGGACTTTGTTACAGCAGCCACAGGAAACTAATACAGGTCCATTACTTTGCAACCCTCCAAGCTGGGCAGTACTAAATTAGATCGAGTTACTAGTAGCAACGTTACAGAAAGGAAAGGGTTGGAGACACACGCTGGAGCCAGGTGTGTGTCTAATATTCTTGTGTAAGGGGCACTAGGCTTGGGGTCAAGTTAGAATGATACTGAATGAGTGCTTAGGGCTGTTACAACGGGCAACCATCTGGTCATAGACACTGGCTGGACTCTCTGGGGTCAGGGACCAGACAGCAGCAAGTTGCTTCATCACCACAGTACTGGCCTCGAGTCTGACATATGAACCTCAGGGTCTGGATGCCTTCCACTAGACCCATGAAGCAGATGCCATGATGACAGAGAGAGGGAAGAGCCTTGGGGGAGACTGATGACCCATCTCTGGGACTTTGTATCCTTCCAAAGTCTGTGGGATTCTCAGTATCTTCCTCTGTTAAAAAGAATACTGTTTTCAGCAAGTCTGCCTAGAGGAAATTTGATCCAGGTGGTCAGGAAGGGATGGGATAAACAGAATATTGATTCCCAGCTTTAGGTTCTTGATACAAACTCCTCACAGGCAGTAGACAGATTTATAATAGATAGGGTTTGCCTTTAATCAACCCTGGATACTCTAAGCATAGTACCAGGCACCAAGTAGACACTCATCAAACACAGGTCTGCTTCCCTTTGTCCTACGCTCCCCAAGCATCCTTCTAACCTGATGTGGTGAGACGGGATAACTGAACAGTGTCCAACTGGCATTCTGTACTATCTGGTTCTCTGCCCCATTCCCAAGTGCCACTGGAGCCCCATTTCTTTGGGCTCAAGTGTTGGATCTCACCGAATTAGAAAACCAGGATGTGGATGCTCAGATTCCCCAATACGCTGACCTCTCAGAAGCCTGCCTGGGCTTGGACAGCCGGGCATTCACACTCATTCATGCATTCCTGTCCTTTCACACATGCTCACTTTACCTGCATACACACTCCATTCACTTAAGGAAAGATGGCAAAAGATGGTAACCTAAAGCTCAGGCAAGAGGGGAAGCCCTTATGCTAAGGAGAGGGAGAGAACTCTTCTGTCTGGTTCTTTAAATGTCACTGCAATTCTCTTGCACATCAGCAATGCAACTCTAGAGAAGCCCAGCAGGGTGGGCTTCTATGCCTCTGAGGACTGCAGTCCTGAAGTTTTCAGGAGAGTATAGTTTTAGAGATTCTCCCACTGTCCCCGTATGTTCCTACTGCTTGTCAGGCCTCATGTTTTCAATTCTCAGTTCAGAAATTATGACCCAGGCAGCTACCCTTTCATAGAGCTTACATCCCAGAGGGTGTCCTTAGAATCCCACCTACCCCATGGAGTGCAGATCCATTGCATCCATCTCTCCTGGTCTATGAGTCAAAAGCCACTGAGGAGCCATAGAGCATACCACAGTGAAGGAGGTTTGTCTGTGAATTTCCTTCCCGCTACAGCTGCTTTAAAGCAGGCTACAGACACCCAGCTGTCCCGACTGCTGTCTAGAGCCCTAGTGCTACCCAATTGATGGTGCTCTTCCTTCTACATTATCTGTTTTCTTCAGTGGAAAAGTCTGCCAAGACCTGTGATTTGTGTCACTTTTGTTTGCAAGCCATCAATTCTCCTTGCCTCGCAGAGAGTATTTTATCTCTTTCCATCCAGGAGCCTGAGTTCCTGAGAGGGAACAAGTTAGGGACATGCCACCCTCTGTGACTTATGTGAAATCGGGGTGACTTCTTATCACTGGAAGCCCCAGTGCTTCTGTTTTCTTCTTCCTCCTGCATCTTCTCTCTGGTGCTTAAATATTGGGTTGATTTTATTCAAAGTTATAAAAGTCATGCGTGATGGGTCTTGGTGCACATTTTGTCAAGTAGCTGTAGATTTTTTTCTCTCTTTTTCTCCCCACTCTGCCCACGTGTGTGTGTATGTTCCTCTGTGTGGTTTTGTCCATTGTGCATGTGTCTATATATTTACACACATACACATACATACTTGGGTCATCACTTTTGTCTGTACTTTACATCTAAGAGTATATGCCTACTTATGTTTACAACTTTTATCTCCTTGGATTGGAAGCAGTCTATGAAACTATATATGCCATCAGTAAATTCAGGGAACAGAGTAGAATTGTCCAATTTTCGTGTGTGTGTATGGGAGGTTTGCTGTTAAAAACATCAACTCTGTAACAAAAAGATAAATCTGATTTCTAACTATTCAACCCTGTAATAGGTTAAATGATAGCAAATGATTCATTGATTTTGTTTTTTAAAAAGAGTAATAAACAGAAACATGTACCAATTGAAAGAGCCAGGCAATTCAATTATAATTAGGAAAACAAAAGTGATGAGCCTGAACAATGCTGCCTTAGTTTTGGGGATAAGTGTTGAAAATGCCAACTACATAATAATGCAGCATTTGTCTTCTTATTACTAAAGGCCCCAGTACTAATCACCTCATTTTTGAAAGCCGTGTGCCAATTGAACGAAGTACAAAACTCAGTAGATGGGTCTAATAGACATGCTTTAAAAATACCCACATAAACATAGACCTAAATATAAGAAAAACATATATGAAAAGAATATTTGAGTAAATTTATATCCATCATTCCACTGATCAATGTACCAGTCTATCCTTATATAGATTCATCCACCCATCCATCCATTCAGTAAATATGTTTTAAACTTTTACTCTGTTTTACGCACTGCGCTACTAATATACACCCTAGAAGGTAGGTTCTAGATGCAAATGACTCCAGTGAAAATAACAATTCTTTCTGGTTTTGAGTTATTGTTGCCTAACCTTTCTCTGTGTGGCTAGAAAGAAACACTTAAATGATTGAAGAACAGGTGAAGACAGACAAGCAGATGCCAACATACCTTTTGTAGCCAGACGAACACAATTGATTTTGGTCTCCTGTGAACAACAAAAAGGAGGTGGCAATTAATTAGCTGTGAATTATGTAAAATTATTATATAAAGACAAATACACATATATATTTGCATATATATGCATGCATATGTATTTTTAATTATAATTTTAAATTTGCCCTTTCCATTTTTTCCCCCATTGGATCACCTTTTAATTCCATTTTTTAATTTTTTTCTCAGGGTAGGTACATATGTTATTCAGTTCACTTCCTGGCTCCTACCATCTCATAAACCTCTTTCCCAGACAAAACCACTTTATAAACGTATCAGATAATTCCCAGCACTCATCATC
Source organism: Papio anubis (assembly GCF_008728515.1). Taxonomy (NCBI): domain Eukaryota; kingdom Metazoa; phylum Chordata; class Mammalia; order Primates; family Cercopithecidae; genus Papio; species Papio anubis. The sequence continues at coordinate 69,496,404 of NC_044991.1, forward strand.
TTCAACAATAACACTTAGTGGGTACCTGGGGTATGCAGTGTGCTTTGTTAAGTTGCATGAGTGAGCAGATGGAAGCAGGGCATCCTTGGGAAACTTTGTTACCAGCAATAATGCATCTAGATGCATAGAATGAAGAGATACTTGGCAATAGTTCAGTCTATATGAAACGTGCCAAACTCAGACTGCAAAGTTCATGTTCAAAAGTTACTTTTCCCCTGAGCTCTTGTGTGGGCCTCGCAGCCTTCATAAATAATGTGTGTGGCAATAGAATCTTTGCCAGGTGAACTATCTAGTTGTTGTTAGCTGTTTCCAAAGTAAAAAGGATCCATAAATGTGTGATGTTGCTGGGCACGCAGTGGAGTTAATGAAGTGTGCTTAGGAAGAGAATTATCTCTGCCCATTTTACTGGGATTCATCTTTCAGGAGGTCCTGGAGCCAGTTGAAAATTCCAGTTGACTAAATTATACCCCCAACAACAGTCTGAATTCAGTGTAGCAATAAAAGTAAAATGCAAAGAACGCAAGTATGTGAGTTGCTGAACCAAAAATCTGTCAATAATCCAATTCTTGTCTTGCTGCAGCTCATTCACAAAGAACCACTGCATCTTGAAGGCAGTGGTGGCAATCAGGATAGAAAAGGTTAGGAGGCCATAATAAAACCCATGAACTTCAGTGGTTAAAAACAGCAGAGGTTTATTTTCCATTCAAACTACCTGTCCAATGTAGGTGTGTGGCTGAGTCTAAGGGGTGGGAGTGGGGGTGATGGGGAGACATTCTGACCATTGTAACCACTCAGAGATCATAGCTGGTATGTCCATTGTAACCCAACGGGAGAAAGAGTGCTAATGAGTAAAGCACTATCAATCAAATGCTTTGAATCAGAAGCGACACTTTCAGTTCTATGCATGTTTTATTGGCTAGAACCTAATAATGGCCATGCCTAATTTTAGTGAGATGGGGAAATGGAATCCTCCCATGTATCCAGAAGTAGAGAAGACATGACAATGTCTACAGTAGATTCTATTCCAACTAGTAATGCTGGAAATGATCACTTCTATCATGTCCAAGTATGACTCCCCATAATTAATCTCATAGTTATCGCCAATAGCATTCATTCTCTTCCTCAGAATGCACAGAAAGTCTGCTTTTGCTTGTGTAAAAAAGAGGTCTGGATAATGAAATATGGTTCTCAGGCTCATAAACATTCTTCTTCATCAGTTCCTCATATTGTAAGAGTTCAAGTCTTTCGAGCTATCCTAGCTGCTCAATCTAGGACAAACACCACTTTGTCCTCTTAATGTGCAGTGACTAGAACACAAAACAGCAGTCTATACATGTTCTTATTGATATATGATTATCTAGACTGTCACTATTATCCTTACTTATATTGGGCTTCTATTAACATAGGCAACATCTTAGTGTTTATCCATCTCCCCTAAGCAAAAATAAAAGTATTGGTTATAAGTCTGCCTCTACATGTACGAGTGTGACTCTATTTTTGAAACCCAAGTACAGAGTCATATTTACCACTACAATTTCCATCTTTTTCAACTGATCCAAGTATTACAACCCATCATTACAGTCTCCACAAGCTGAAAAATTTTAGAAATCAATTTTTTCTTTAATTTCATCCAGATCATTAATATAAGTAACAATCTGGATAATGTCAATGGTAGAACCTTATGACATGTCCTAGATTCCTTCTTCCAGGTTGACATTCATCTGTTAATCAGAATCTGAACTAATATCATAAACTGCTTATGCATTGAGCTTGAGAATAGGTTCAAATTCCTTTTAGACACTGATACTCTATCTACTGCATTTCTCCAATCAGTGCAAAGACTGTCTTAAAGAAAGAAGGTTGGGTTGACATGACTTGTTCTTTGGAACAAGTGTTTTCTTATTCGTAAATACTAAAAGTGTCTCTCTTTAAAACAAACAATTATTTCCTTTTATAAAGTAGATAATTCAGAAATGTTAAAAAACATGACAAGTCATGGTTCAAATATATGAATCATTCATATAAAATCTTCTCACAAAATTTGAAGCATGTTATGTTTCAATAACAAAGTTTTTTAAAAGAACATACCCAGAAGATGAAAGAAACGAAAAATGGTGGAGAAAAAAAGTAATAGTAAAGGATATTGCTCTAAATGAGATGTACAAAAAGCTTAAGTTACACGTTAAATCTTGCATATGACAATTAAAGTGAGCAAACTCATTTCTGTTTTCATGTTTGGACAAAGCTTTTAAGCTCCTGTTGGCTTCCATTCCAACAGCACCATACTCTGTGTTTTGGTTTAAAGAGCTTGAGATGGTTAAATAAAGCATGAAACCCAGAACACTGAGGAAGACATGCAAATGATTGTGCAGTGTCACAATGACTATCACTGAGAAATTGTGTAGACTGGGAAAGGTGCCAGCAGACTGTAGATGGTTAGAATGATCTTCCACTTCCTGGTAATACAACAACAACAAAAAATGATTTTGAAAGTAATATATTAGAAAACTTGCCAATTCTGTGCATGATTGTCGAATACAGCAGAGGGCAAAGGTTTGATGAGGCTAATACTGCTGAGAGTAATTTGTAAATACGTATCTTCACTTTAAAGAAATTCAGTCTTATCTGTCTAAATATCTAAGAATCTTTTCTCAGGGAATAACTTTAAATATAAATGAAGCTTTATATTCAAAGATGTTGGTTCCATTGTTCTTTATAAAAGTGAAAATCATGAGCGATGTATCTGTCTAACCACACAGGCATGGCAAAGAAAGCTGTGGTCTCTCTTATTCAACACAGTACTGGAAATCCTAGCCAGCGCAATTGAGCAAGAGAAAAATTAAAGGGCATCCAAATTGGAAAGGAGAAAGTCAAAGTGTCTCTGTCTGCACATGACATGACCTTATGTGTGGGAAAAACCCAAAAACTTTACCAAAAAAACCCTCCTAGAACTGTTAAGCAAATTCAGTAAAGTTGCAGAATACAAAATCAACATACAAAAATCAGTAATGTTTCTATACATGAACAACAAACTACCTAAAAAAATACAAAAATCAGTAATGTTTCTATACATGAACAATAAACTACCTAAAAAAGAATTGATAAGGGAATCTCATTTACAATAACTACCAAAAGTAACAAAATACTAGAAATCAATTTAACCAAGGAGGTAAAAGACCTCTACAAGAAAAACCAAAAATACTGTTGACAGAAATTGAAAAGGATACAAGTAGAAAGATATCCCATCCTCATGGACTGGAAGAATTATTATTGGTAAAATAATCAGACTCTCCAAAGTAATCTCCATCAAAATATCAATGGCATTCATTATAGAAATAGAAAGAAGTCCTAACATTTGTATGAAAACTCAAAAGACCACAAATAGCCAAAACAGTCCTGAGCAAAAAGAACAAAGCTAGAGGCCTCACACTAATGGACTTTAAAATATACTACAAAGCTGTAGTAACAAAAACAGCATGGTACTGGCATAAAAACAGACACATAAACCAATGAAATAATATTTTTAAAAACCCCAAAATTAATGCACATATCTACAGTCAACTTATTTTTGACAAAGTCACCAAGAACACTCACTGGGGAAAAGACAGTGTCTTCAGTAAGTGGTGTTAGGAAAATCAATCATCCATATGCAGAAGAATGAAACTAGACCCCCATCTCTCACCCTATATAAAAATCAACTCAAAATGGGTAAGAGACATAAATGTAAGACTTGAAACTATAAAACTACTAGAGGAAAACATAAGGGAAATGGTCTGAAACCAAACATATGACACTGATCTAGGAAAATATTTTATGAATAAGACCTTAAAAGTATAGGCAATGAAAATAAAAATAAACGAGTAGGATTATATAAAACTAAAAAATTATGTACAGAAAAGGAAACAATAAACAGAGTATAAAGGCAACCTACAGAATGGAAGGAAAGTATCTGCAAACTATTAATCCCTCAGGGAATTAATATTCAGAATATACTAGGAACTCAAACAATTCAACAGCAAACAAAAATACAACTAAAAAAAGAATGGGCAAATGATCTGAACAGACATTTCTCAAAAGAAGATACACAAATGGCCAACAAATATATTTTAAAATGCTCAATATCACTAATCATCAGGGACATGCCAATTAAAACTACCATGAGGTATCATCTCACCCTTGTTAGGATGGCTATTAAAAAAAATAAATAAATAACAAATGTTGGTGAGGATGTGGGGAAAAGGGAACTCTTATACACTGTTGGTGGGAATGTAAACTAGTTAAGCCACTATTGGGAACAGTATAGAGGCTCCTCAAAAAAACTACAAATAGAACTATTATATGATCCAGCAATCTTACTACTGGATACTTATCCAAAGGAAGATAAATTAGTATATTGAGGAGACATCTGCATCATGTTCATTGCAGCACTATTCACAATAGCCACAACAGGGAATCAAACTAGGTGTCCAAAACCAGAGGAATAAAGAAAATGTGGTATATATACAACATGGAGTACTATTCAGCCATAAAAGGATAAAATCCCATCATTTGTGGCAACATAAATGGAACTAGAGGACATTACAGTAAGGTAAATAAGCGGTAAATAGAAAGTTAAATACTTCGTATTCTCACTCATATGTAGGAACTAAAATAAGTTGATCTCATAGAAGTAAAAAGCAGGACAGCAGATACTAGAGGTTAGGAAGGGGAGGGAGAGAAAGGGAAAGATTTGTTGAAGGATACAAGATTAGAGCTAGATAGAAGGAATAAGTTCTAGTGTTCTGTAGCCCTGTAGGATGACTATAGTTAAGCAAAATACATACTTTCAAATAGCTAGACAGAGGATACTGAACGTTCTCAACACGAAGAAATGGTAAATATTCAAGATGATGAATATGCTAATTACCTTGATCTGATCACTATTCATTATATGTCTCAAAACATCACTATGTACCCCATAGATATTTACAATTAGTATATGTTAAAAACACAAAAGCAAAAAAGTTCCAAAAGGAAAACTGTGGTCTATCTACACAGTAGAATATTATGGAGCTGTTAACAAAAATGATTGTGAAGGCCATGTAATAACATGGGATACACATAAGAGAATATTAAATAAATAAAGCAGAGTACATTTTTTGTTACAACATGCAAATTTAAGCTTTCTAAAAATACATCCTGAAGGAAACAGACTAAATCTTAATAATCGTTGCACAATTAATTTGAAGTGTAACATACATGCGGATGAGTATACTAAATTAAACACAGTTTGACAAATTTTTCACCAAGTAAAACACACCTATGACCAGCACCCAGATCAAAACACTCAACATTGCCAGCATCTCTAAAGTTTCCCTCATGCTTCTTCTGGTCACTTCTTCCCTGCAAACATGAACATTAATCTGCTTTCTGTGGGAATGTTCTCGTAAAACGTGTCACAATAAAGGGAATTCTGCAGTGGTTTTTTTTTTTTTTTTTTTTTTGAAGATTCAGAGGGTTGGTGTGCAGGTTTTGTTACATGAATATATTACGGAATGCTGACATTTGGGCTTCTATTGAACCCATCACCCAAAGAGTGAACAAATGAACATAGTACCCAATATGTAGTTTTTCAACCCTTGCCTCTCTCCCTCTTTCCCTGCTTTTGGAGTCCCCAGTGTCTATTGTTTCCATCTTTATGTCCATGTGTACCCAATGTTTAGCTCTCACAAGACAGAACATGTGGCATTTGATTTTCTCTTTCTGCACTAATTTGCTTAGGATAATGGTTTCCAGGTACATCCATGTTGCTGCAAAGGACATGGTTTTATTCTTTTTTTATGGCTGCATAGTATTCCACGGTACATATGAACCATGTTTTCTTTATCCAACCCACCACCGATGGGCACCTAGGCTGATTCCATGTCTTTGTGATTGTGAATGGTGCTGTGATAAACATACAAGTCCATGTCTCCTTTTGGTAGAATGGTTACTTTTCTTTTGGGTATATACCCAGTAATGGGATTTCTGGGTCAAATAGTGGTAAAGCTTTTAGTTCTTTAAGTCTCCAAACTGCTTTCCACAGGGAAAGAAGTAAAGCCACACACCTACAACCAACCAATCTTCAACAAAGATGAAAAAAATAAACAACGGAGAAAGGACACCCTGCTCAAAAAACGATGCTCGGAAAACCAGGTAACCATATGCAGATGAATGAAACTGGATCACTACCTTTCACCATATAAAAATTAATTCAAAATGGATTAAAGACTTAAACATAAGACCTCAAACTATAAAATTCCTAGAAGAAAACCTACGAAATACTCTTCTGGTCATTGGCCTAAGCAAATAATTTTTGACTGAGACCTCAAAAGCAAATGAAACACAAACAAAAATTGACTATTGGAACCTAATTAAACTAAAGAGCTTCTGCACAGCAAAACAAAAACAAAAACAAAACTATCAACAGAGTAAACCTACAGAAGAGGAGAAAATATTTGCAAACTATGCATCTGACAGAGGACTAATATCCAGAATCTATAAGAAACTTGAACAAATCAGCAAGAGAAAAACCAAACAGCCTCATTAAAAAGTGGGCAAAGGACACAAACAGACATTTCTCAAAAGACGACGTGTAAGTGGCCAACAAACAAGAAAAAATGCTCAGCATTGTTAATCATCAGAGAAATGCAAATCAAAACAAGATATCATCGCACACCAGTCAGAATGGCTATTATTAAAAAGTCAAAAACATAACAGATGTTGGCAAGGTTGCAGAGAAAGGGGAATGCTCTGTTGATGAGATTGTAAATTAGTGCAGTGGTTTATTCTGTCTTCTCTTGTACATTGTGTCATTTGTGAGAAGTTTTTAACTTTCCTTAGAATAATCTTCCCTTCCACAGTTTCGTGCAGGACAATGAGCCATTTCCTAAAATCACCCCTTCAGCCCCACACGTTTTAAAGTCTGTTTTCTATGATCTAGAGTGTATACACGATTATGCTTAAGTCTTCCTGACTGACGAACATGATGCCAACACGTTTGTTTTCTAAGTTCCTAACAACTTTAATTCCATAATCAATTTGTCTCTGTTGGTGAGAATTAGGTACAGAATAACAAAGCCCTAAGTCACTCTCTTGACCTTCTGAGTGACTGGATTGTCAGCAAGCAAATCGGGTATATTCTGGATACTCTGATGTCTATCAGAGGAGAGGTCTGGCCAGTGCGCCTATGTCCAAAGTTCCCAGTCATCTCAACAAAAGGAAATGAGCACTTTATTTATTCTCAGATTATAAGTCTCTGGGAAATGGAAAAAAAAAAAAAGCTGTATTTTCTATTTGATCTCTACTATAGCCTAATTCCAGGTTTGTAATATATTCTGGGACAGTACAACATAATTTCATTTCCTTATCATTTTAACCTCACCCATGCTCCACTTCCCACTCCAGACTAAAATCTGCATGCAGGTATAAATCACCCTGTGGTAGAACATCATGTCTTCACTGTTGTGCTCTGTTGAGAAATGCTTCTACTCAAGGCTCTGCCAGTGCAGCAATATTGGGTAACTCTCTGTCCCTTTCTGTGGCTCAATTTCCCCATCAATCAAATGATGGAGAATGGGGTAGAAAAGGCCACTTTGGTAGAACCGGCAGGCCACCCTACCAAGGTTGCTTCCAGTCCTCAATGCTGAGTCTGGTTTTAGCTACTGGCAGTACTCCTTTATTTTCAGTACTCTGTCTTCTTGATACTACTTCATAATACCTCACCCTCATGCAAATAATTTTATTTATTTATTTATTTATTTATTTATTTATGTAGGTGATTACCTACCTTATTACTCAAAATGCCTCACACCTGTATCTACTTATAGCCTCCATTTTTACACTAGGTCAAGTCTGACTCATCTAACCATCCATTCATCCATCCTTCGATTATTTACTGAAATTTTAGGATGCCTCTTCAATTGAGGAATTCACAGTGGAACTGTCTAGGTCATCAAATGTCTCATAGTTGCTGTTTATTATCCAGAAAGACTTGGGTTAGGCTGCTAACCTGATCAAGAAGCCCTAGGTACCTGGCTAATACATACAATTCTTACTTTACTGCCCCATTAGACTCCTCATTTAATAGGATGTAGATTTATCCCTGATCCCACAGTTTTCAAATAGTTTTCACAGTTATCCCAACTTGTGTCTTTGTTTTGTCTAAGACTGAGCTTCCCAGTTGATATGATGGAATTTAGACCTGACATCAGCATCTTTCCATAGTTTCCCCAGTAAAACTTTGAATCAGGCCTTAACTCTCCTCTAAGACTGGGCTGAGATCCTGATAGTCCACCTTTGTTCATGTCTTCATTTGGTCAACTGATCAACAGGTATTTATTGAATGATCACTATGTGCCAGGCATTAGGCTAGGTACTGGAGCCACAAGCATGACAAAAGTAGACATGGTCCCTGTCCTTAAAGAGCATGCAGATCTGGGGAGAGACAAACATTAGATGACTATTCTCACAAACAAGTATCTAATTAAAAGTTGCAATAAACACTGGGAGATAGGCAGTAAACACACATAGGTATGTATTTACTCAGTAAACAATTTGTCAATCTGTATATAAGTTTAATACACTAAACTAAATGAGGTTGCATTTAAAAGTTTAGTATACTAAAGTAAGTGAGAAGTGCCAGGTGCTGTGCATGTGTAAGGGAGACGGCATGGGGTGTGAGTGGGAAGAAAGATGGTCTGCTGCTTTTAGAAAGACCATTTAACCTTACCCTGAGAAGAGAAGATAAGTAGAAGTTAGACATATGAAGCATCAGGAAAGTCATCCCAGACTCAGAAACAGACATGCAAAGGCCTGAAAGTGGGAAAAAGCATGGTGCAGTTGAAGACATACAGAAGTCTGGCCTGGCTATCATCATAATGAATTACCTGGGGCATGCTGTAAAATGAAGCTAGCGACATAAGACTGGGAGACCTTTTGGGACTATAGAGTTTTGGTCTATAGTTTAAGAACAACAGGAAGTCATTAAAGAGCTATTTAGGCATGAATAATTGAAATTTCAGGTTTAAAATTTTTAAAGCCAGAGGCTGTTATGTGGAGAATAGACAGGGTGCAAGAGAAACAAGTTGGTGAGAAGAAGGTGGTGGTATAGTCTAATGATGAGATGGTGGTGCCTTAGACCAGAAGAGTGGCTGCAGTGATCCTACCCCAACTTTCCCCTACCTTTGGAAAGCATATTTTGGCTCTGTTTGACTCTAGAGTTCCCTCCCACCATCCCACCCCACCCCATGCATATGGATCAGCCTGGGTTTATGGTATTGACAGCATTGGGTCCTTTAGTCTAGCCTTCCCACAAACTGACTCTCCTTGACTTTCTTCCATAGCATTGCCCCTTAAGCTATTGTTTAGCCCCAATGGGACTTACTCACTTAACACGTTCATTATCTGAAAGAAGCACTAAGAATTTTTTTTTTTTTTTAAAGATGTTGTCTTTTCTTTTTTCCTCTTTTTGAAACAGAGTTTTGCTCTTTTTGCCCAGGCTGGAGTGCAATGATGCAATCTTGGCTCATTGCAACCTCTGCCTCCTGGGTTCCAGTGATTATCTTGTCTCATACCTACTTAGCATAGTTTATGTCTTCTAATCCTTATAACAAGACTGTGAGGTAGATATAGCAGTGTCCATTTTTTTCTCACAAGATTAAATAACATTTTTCAAGGTTACACATACAATAAGCCAGGCTAAAATACAAAGTAACCTTCAAGCAAGTGGCCTTCTTTTCTGAGGTATCTGCAGGCAAATACCCCTTTGTCATTGAGATCAGATTATCTGCTTTCTTGGGTTGCAGGCAGGCACACAAAGACAATGGGGCACAGCTTTCTTTTGGAAAACAGGCTAAGTGGTCTGTGATATTAGAAAATTCTGTTTGACTTGACAGAGGACCTTGAACAATCAGATAAGATCTGGAAACCTTAAGTAACTCAGAACCATTAGGACTAGGTAATGTGGTAGCCTCCTCCTCAAAGGATAATGCATGAGGAATGCCTTTAAAGAGGTAACAGAAGCAGAGGGGCACTTGAGCTGTAGCTCACTAGCTAGCACGTATGCTGGATTCTGAAGACCCTCAGTCACCAACAGTGAGTAGTAAGGTGCAGCCTCAGGTTGCAGGATAGGTGGCTATTGGTTACAGACACTTCTAACTGGACAAATGTTCACTATCAACTTTATGAGATCTTCCTGGAAGGCATTAGGCTCCACTTGAGGCAAGAGCCAATGCCATGAACCATACTCTAAGAAAGGAAGCCCCCAAGTAGCATGCAAGCCATTTGGAAAATTTAAAATCAAACCCACCCTCTGAAAATCTTCCTGTAAGTTTTATCTCTCTAGATGCTGACTCCATTGCCTCAACTCATCAAGTCTCTGAAACTCCCTTCAATCAGACTACACTAAGTCCACTAAGACTTTTACATGCTCAGTGCTCATAGTCACTGCTGCAACTCCATCTTCCTTAATCTCTCATGAACATTAGCTGCAACTGACCATTCCCTCCTTGACCTGTTTAATCATCTTGGCATCTTGGCTTTAAGTCATTCTACATTCCAGACTTTTCTCCTACTTCACGACCTGTTCTTTATCCCTTTTTTTTTTTTTTTTTTTTTGCCTATTTATTTATCCTTTACCTGACTTCAGTACACTGGAGTGACCTGGAGCTTGGTTATATCCTCTTTCATCATTTGTCTCCTAACTTACACTAGGAGATTATAATAAATTGCAAGGATTTGAATATTATATTCTCATGACTCCAAAAGTACTTTTTCTAGCATTGATATTCCTGAGATCCAGGCTCATCTATCCATCTGTCTACCTGAAATATTCACAATCAAATATACAATCCTCTAAAAGAATTCTGTTTTCTCTTTTATTTTCACTCCAAGCCTTATTCACCACTAATTTTCCATGTTTAAATAAATGTCACCATCATCTACTTAGTTGATTAAGCAAACAACCTAGGAGTCATTATTGATTTTTCCAGATCTATCACTTCCCATAATCAATCAACCATTAACTCATGTTGGATCTGGGTAGTTGAAGAAATTGGTAACGACTTAACACCAAATTTTCCCACATACGATTCAAAATCAACACAGGAAAAGAAGAAAAAATAAAATTATATAAAATCCACAACTTCAGCATAATTAATGTATAGAGAGGTCTTAAAATGTCATAGGCCCTGTTTGGTGCAAAAATAAGAACCAAATATAGGTGAAATATCTCTAAAGCTTTCAACACAATCATCCTTGTCATCCTATGTGGAAAAAAGAGCTATGTAAAAACAATTTGGAAGAGAAAAGAGGTAAGCTAGCAGAGAGTACATGGCCGATCTAATATACTTTCCAGGAAGACAAAGACCACGCTACACATGAAAGTGCTAAAACAATTTCTCGTAGATCAAAACTAAGAGTACTGGAAAAGGACTTGAAAGAACATGTGACTCAAGGTGGTCATGCTCAATGGGTATAATTTACGGGTGAAAATGAGATAAAAGGAAGGGAGAAGAACTCTTGGAAGATTGGAGACTGAAGGAAAAAGGAAGGAAAGTGGGAATTTTTAGAATCACAAAAGTAAAAAGAGAATAAAAACAAAAAATCAGAACCTACCCCCATTCCCCATGACATACACACAAAATCATCGACTGAAAAAAAACCTGTACTTTACTATCTGGTCAGAACAAACTGTTTCTGAACTGAGAAGCTTGTAAGCCACTTTAAATCTATAAAATTTTTTAAAATTTGAAAGAGTCTAATAAAGCTACTAGATGAAGAAAACAGAAAATGAAAGTCAAAACACCACAAATGATGAAAATCGACCCCTAACAAGAAAACAGTCATGAACCAGAAGAAGACAGAAGTAATACAGCATTACAAACTGAATTAAATATCCTCAAACAACTTTGACTTAGAGAAGCACAAGTGAAAAATCCAAATGTACAAAAAAAATCAGGAAAAAATTTAAAAGAAAGTTGATTTAACTCAGGACAGAAATTTTTAGAAGATCACCTCAGAAATGAGGATTAAATTACCAGATGCCAAAAATAACAGTTTCATAAGGGGCACTAAAGAAGGCAGAACCCCAACAAACACAACAGAAGTGAGATATAGAAAAAATTAACAAGCATTGGTAAAAAAAAAGTGGTTTAAAAGTAAGCCAAAGAAAATCCAACATATGTATACTGAAATTTCTGAGCAGAGAGACAAAATAGGTAGGTAAATATTTTATAACAATAATCCAAGAAAAATTATTGGAAGTAAAAGAAGTCCCAAGCCTCTATATTGAAAGAGTGCACAGTACCCTGGGGAAAATGGACCTGAAAAGATCAACTCCAAGACGCAGCCTAGTAAACTACTAAACTTAGAAAAAATATTCTCAAAGCCAAAGAGATTGAATAACAAACACATGGAAGAGAATTAGACTATCATGATACTTCTCAAAAACAGCATGCAAAGCAAGAAAACAATGTGGCAGCATTTTCCAAAAGCTCAGAGAAAGTGTTAATATCAACCAAGGATTTTATAGCTAGCCATGTGTTTTTCATATAGCAAAGCTATGGAAAAATAGCTTTCGACATTCAAAAAGCCAGAGCATGTTGTACTTGTCTTTCTTGAAGGATCTACAGAGGATAAGTTCATCCAAAAAATACAACTGAGGAAGCTTCAGCAGAAGGACTGATGGTAAAAGTTTAATGTGTTTAACTGTAAATCTAAGACTGAAATAAAGTAGGGGTTAGATGAAAGTAGGATGTATAAATGTTATGTTTTCTGTCATTGCAGAAATAATGCAACTAAAAATTGAGAGAGAGAGAGAGAGAGAAGAAACAGGGAAAGAGAAGAGTAGTATTAGGTCATTTATTGTTGTACAGGCAGTGCTATGGTCTGGCTTTGTGTCTCCACCCAAATTTCATCTTGAATTGTAATCTGAATTGTAATCCCCAACTGTTGGGGGAGGGACCTTGAGGGAGGTGATTGGATCATAGGGGTGGTTCCCACATGCTGGTCTTGTCATAGTGAGTGAGATCTGATGGCTTTATAACGGGCTCTTCTTCCTTAGCTCTGCACTTCTCTCTTCTGCCACCTTGTGAAGGACATGTTTGCCTCCCCTTCTGCCATGATTGTAAGCTTCCTGAGGCCTCCCTAGCCATGTGAAACTGTGAGTCAAACAAATATCTTTTCCTTACAAATTACTCAGTCTCAGGTAGTATCATTATAGCAGTGTGAGAACGAACTAATACAGGCAATATGTGAAAGTTAATGGATACCAGAAAAATCTGACAAACCAGATAGCAAAAGATTAAACAAGAAAAGATGTGATTAAGAGTGCTAAATAGGCCAGACACGGTGGCTCATGCCTGTAATCCCAGCACTTTGGGAGGCTGAGGCAGGCAGATCATGAGGTCAGGAGTTCAAGACCAGCCTGACCAACATAGTGAAACCCCGTCTCTACTAAAAATACAAATATTAGCTGGGTGTGGTGGCACACGCCTGTAATCCCAGCTACTCAGGAGGCTGAGGCAGGAGAATTGCTTGAACCTGGGAGGCAGGGGTTGCAGTGAGCTGAGATCACACCACTGCACTCGAGCCTGGGTGACACAGCGAGACTCCGTCTCAAAAAAAAAAAAAAAGTTAAATAATATAAAAGAACAAAGGTAACTACTAGAACAAAAATACAAGACTTCCTAAATACCAAATGAAATTTTAAAATAAAAGAGTAAAGAAAGCACACCAGAAAGTATTATAAAATTAATATGGTAAATTATGACATAAAAATATATGGCAGAGTTGAGATGTATCAGTCATATCACCAAATGTTAATGGTTTAACTCAAGTACTGAAATTTAAAAGATACTCATTTGGCTTACAAAACAAGACCCAACTACCTTCTGTGTATAAAGGTCACATCTAAAACACTGTTATTATTATTATTATTTTTTGAGACGGAGTCTCGCTCTGTTGCCCAGGCTGGAGTGCAGTGGCCAGATCTCAGTTCACTGCAAGCTCCGCCTCCCGGGTTTACGCCATTCTCCTGCCTCAGCCTCCCGAGTAGCTGGGACTACAGGCACCCGCCACCTCGACCGGCTAGTTTTTTGTATTTTTTAGTAGAGACGGGGTTTCACCGTGTTAGCCAGGATGGTCTCGATCTCCTGACCTCGTGATCCGCCCCTCTCGGCCTCCCAAAATGTTGGGATTACAGGCTTGAGCCACCGTGCCCGGCCTCTAAAACACTGTTATTGTAAACAGCGCTGCAACAAACATAGTCAATAATAACTTAATTGTACATTTTAAAATAACAGAGTGTAATTGGATTGTTTGTAACTCAAAGGATAAATGCTTGAGGGGATGGACACCCCATTCTTAATGATGTGCTTATTTCACATTGCATGCCTGTACCAAAACATCTCATCTACCCCATAAACAAAGAAATATATTAATATATCCTACTGTGTACCTGCAAAAATAAAAATTTAAAAAATAGGTGAATAAAATAATTTTCTTCAGAAAAGTAAAAAGGAATGAAATAAGCTATAAACAGTAAATGAAAAAATAATAAAGCTATAGTTGTGATCCTGATATAACAAGAATTCAACTAAAAAAGTATTAAACATGGCAAAGGATACTTTTCATTGCTAAAATCCATAGCTAACAAAGAATATAATAGGTATAAACATCTATGCCCCCCAAAACATAATGTATATATAAAGTCGATAGTAGTCATATATAAAACCAATACTCAGAGGACATAAGGGTAGCAAAACCCCATTACAATGGCAACAAAGATGAAATACTTGCTAACAGCAAGAACACACAAAACCCGTATAAAGAAAACTTTACAGCACCCATGAAAGATAAAGTAGATGCGAATGAATAGAAAGACATCTCTTATCTCAGGTAAGATAATTCAACATCTTAAAGATGTCATTTCACTCTAATTAATGTATAAAGTTAATGCAATCCCAGAATTACTAATAGACTTTTTATGAATCTGGAAAACTGGACACTAAAATTTATAGGGACATGCAAGAAGAGCTAGAAACTCACTGAAAAAGGAAATCTCAATGGGGAACTTTCCCTCGCAGATATTAAAGTTTAGATCCCATGATTAAAACAGTGTGGGGCTGCTGCAGAAATAGCCACACAGACTGCTGGGATAGAATATGACATCTAGAAAAACACCCAAGAACATAGGAAAATTTAAAATATGAGAAAAGCAGCATCCCAAATTATCGGGACAAAAATGATCTTTTAAATACATGTTGCTAGGACAACTAGACAGACATTTGGGAAAACAGAAAAAAATTAGATCCATAATTTACACCATAGACAAAAACAAAGACCAAACATCAGAAAACTAAATATAAAAATATTAAAATACATAAGACTTAGAAGCAAACCCGGGTAAATCCCTTTATAGCCTGGGTGTAAGAAAAAACTTTTTAACTATGACTCAAAGTTTAAATGTAATAAAAGAAAAAAGTGATGCATCTGGCAACATTTTATTTGCTGTGGCAAAAATATAAGCAAAGTCAACAGATAAATCACAAACTGGAAAAAATTGCAACATATATCACAGATAAAGTACCGATATCTGATACATAAATAACTCTTAGAAACTGATAGAAAAAGTAAAAAACAAACTGAAAATTGAGCAAAAGACATAAACAGGTAATTCAAAAATTATATAAAAATGGCTATTAAATATAGGATAATATAGCAATTTTGCTTATAAGAAAAAGGAAATTAAAGCTATACTGAGATATAATTTCTTACAAGTAAGTGTGACAAAAATTAAAGTTACACCACACGAACTGTTTACAAGGCTGTGAGGAAACAGTCATACATTGCTGGGACAAACGCAAATCGGTTTCACCCTTAAGGAAGGAAATCTAGCGACATGTAGCAAAGCTGTGTATTAGTCCACCCTTTAATCCTACAATCCCTCTTCTAGGAATTTACTCTGAAGACGCACCTCCAACAATACAAAAATATATGTGCACGAGTTCCTTTACGCAGCAACGTTTGCAATTGAAAGATATTGAAAACAATATAGCCACACATGAGAGTGACCAAATAAAATAAGCTATAACCACATAATAGGGTACCGGGCAGCTGTAAAAAAAAAAAAAAAATAAGGAAGACCTTTATGAAATAATATAAAGTGATGCCCAGGTATCTATAATATGTTACTTTTTCTATAAGAAGAAGGGGAAATAAAACATACATTAACTTCATAATTTTTACAAAAAAAAAAAAAATAAAACACCAAGAAATTAATGACATTGGTTTCCAACAGGGGATGGCAGAGGTGAACATGTACCCTAGAACTTAAAGTATAATAAAAACAAAACAAAACAAAACAAACACACACACACACACACACACAAATAAAGCAAACAAAATTCTAAAAAAAAAAAAAAAAAAAAGAAGTGATATGTGCTTTTCCGTATGCACTTGTTTGTACAGCTAGACTTTTAGAACCATGTTATAATGTTTTACATATTAAAAACATCAATAGGGATGGGCAAAATGAAACTAAAATTAAAAACAAAGAGTCATAAATAAACCTAACTTAATTTCCAATAAATACATAACCATATTCCAGTGAAAGAAAAAAAAAAAAAACAAATAACTTTTCAACACAACAGTTTGTATACATTTAGACTGAAGACAGAAAATAAAATACGTATATTGAACCCTAGTTACTAGGTTTGTTTTGCTAAGATTAGTATTTCTCGAAATACTTCCTGAGTATTCTATGTTGAACAATAAGTAAATATATGAATAATAATGAAGTTAAGCTTCTTACTGCCAGAGAAGGTAACTACAGAAATGGGAAGAGTGAAGGCTGGAATAAATTCCTTGGTGTTGGACTAGAATTGGGGGTATCATGAACTTTTGCCTTTTTTTTTTTTTGAGACAGAGTTTTGCTCTTGTTGTCCAGGCTGGAGTGCGGTGTTTCAATCTTGGCTCACTGCAACCTCTGCCTTCTGATTTCAAGCAATTCTCCTGCCTCAGCCTCCCAAGTAGCTGGGACTACCGGCATGCGCCACCACACTCAGCTAATTTTTGTATTTTTAGTAGAGACCGGGTTTCACCATGTTGGCCAGGATGGTCTCGATCTCTTGACCTCGTGATCCATCCACCTCGGTCACCCAAAGTGCTGGGATTACAGTCGTGAGCCACCGTGCCCGGCCACTTTTGCCTTTTATGATAGATAGCTAAAGGCTGGCTGCGGCGGCTCATGCCTATAATCCCAACACTTTGGGAAGCTGAGGCAGGTGGATCACCTGAGGTCAGGTGTTCGAGACTAGCCTGGTCAACATGGTGAAACCTCGTCTCCACTAAAAATAAAAAAAATTAGCTGGGCATGATGGCTGGTGCCTGTAATCCCAGCTACTCGGGAGGCTGAGGCAGGAGAACCACTTGAACCTGGGAGGCGGACGTTACAGTGAGCCAAGATCGCGCCATTGTACTCCAGCCTGGGCGAAAGAGCAAAACTCCGTCTCAAACAGAGACAGACAGATAGATGGATAGACAGGTAGAGGGATAGATAAAGACCCTAGAATCAGTGATACTAACAATGACTCCCACTCGTCCCCAGCTCTGAGTTTCTATAATAAGTACCAATCCCCATTTAAAGGAACCAGAGCTGGGGCGAAGGAAGCACAAGATTCTGTGTCAGAAAGAAAATAAGTTTTCAAGAACTGCTGGAGACATTTCAGAATGACAAAAGAACCATCTTGAAGGGGCTCACACTAGCTAATTCTGGTACAATTTGAGCATAAAAATAAATAATGATAGTATTGAAGTATAACCTACTGAATAAAAGAAGAATCCATAAATTTTTATCGATATAACTACATTGAAAATAGGGGAGAAAGGAAAACTCATCCTCAGAATAGATGTCCACGAATAAATGTAGAACAAATGATGGAATTAGAAAATTATCATTTGGCAAACATCTTTGTAATAGTTGATTTCAACAACAACAACAAAAATCAGCAAATGCTAAAACAAAAGATGAAAGTTTGAAGAACAAGATGTTTACATAGTCTAGAAATATGTCTGTACAAAATACTTACACATTACAAAGAAATGGTAGCTTTATAGTGGAGAAAACCTTAATGGACAACTTTAAGTAATCAAAGTTAATGTTGCCAGTAATGGAACAAATTGATATCATGTGCCACCTAGTATGACACATTGAGAAGGAAGCAACGTCACTTTTGTGGTATTCCTGACAAAAATGCATAACTTGAATCTAATCTTGAGAAAACCTCAGACAAACCCAACTTGAGGGACATTTTACAAAATAACTGGTCTGTAATTTTTTTTTGAATTCGTTTATTTTTTATTATACTTTAATTTCTAGGGTACATGTGCACAACGTGCAGATTTGTTACATATGTATACATGTGCCATGTTGGTGTGCTGTACCCATTAACTCATCATTTACATTAGGTATATCTCCTAATGCTATCCCTCCCCTCGCCCCCCACCCCACAACAGGCCCTGGTGTGTGACGTTTCCCTTGCTGTGTCCAAGTGTTCTCATTGTTCGATTCCCACCTATGAGTGAGAACATGCGGTGTTTGGTTTTCTGTTCTTGTGACAGTTTGCTGAGAATGATGGTTTCCAGCTGCATCCATGTCCCTACAAAGGACATGAACTCATTCTTTTTTTTTTTTTTTTTTTGTAATTTTTAAGAGTCAAGGGCATAAAAGTCAAGGCAAGACAGATACGAGGAATCTAAAAGGGACCTGACAACTAAAGGCAACATGTGACCCTGGACCAGGTTTTTTTTTTGTTATTGTTTAAATTTACTAAAAAGAATATGACTGAGACAATTGGCAAAACTGGAGCTAGCAGTATTATGTGAACATTAATTTCCCGGTAATTGTATTGTAGTTATGTTGGAAATTGCACATTAAAGCATTTAGGAGTAAAGGGGTGACTTATAGAGAAAGAGACAAATAGACAAATAGGGGAAGAGGAGAAAGAACAGGAGAGGGAGAAAGAGAAAATGGGATGGTAAATCTATTGTGGCAAACTGTTAGCAATTAGGGAATCTGTATAGAGAGTTTATTAACATTCTTTACACTATTTTTGAAACATCTCTGTGCAATTGAAACTACCTTGAAAAAAAAGGAGTTAGAAATATTTGGTGGAAGAGAAAGTAAGTTGGAACAAAAAAAAAATTGACGAAGGGCTGATCGTTGTTGAAGTTGAGTAATGGGCATATACAGATCACTCTATTATCATTTTGACTTTTGTATGTGTGAAACGTTTCTTAGCTAACAACATGTGTTTTAAAGGTGAGAACAATACATATGGAGTATGCCATCAATAATAAACTTAGACATTCAAATTTTGTTTTTTCTAATGTGAGTGACATTGGGTACATTCCTTAATTTTTCTGACTTACAGTGTTCTCATCTGTGGAATGGGAGCAATACCTCTGTACAACTCTCTAGAGTAAACAAAATTTTGTGAGCACAAGTGCCTTAAGGATGCAAATATACATGCATGACTTTATGATTCTAATAAATTGATATTGAGATTATAGCCAAGACAATTTTTCTCTTTTCCCTGTTTTCAACAGAATAAATGCCAAGTATTTTAGCATGGCATGCAAAGCCCATCATTATTTGATATCTGCCTCTCTCTGGCCTTCATTCCATATCCCGGAACCAACACCATCATGTTTCCCCAAATGCATCAGGGAATCCCCAGTTTTGGGGCTTCTGCTCAGGTGCTTCTTTTGCGAAACATACCCTTCCCTCTGCCCCACTGTCTACCTGGAAAATATCCACTTAGCTTCTAGTAGACAAGTCAAATGTCACTTCTTCTACAAGACTTTTCCTAGGCACCTCCTCATCCCCTCTACCTCCAGGTTTATAGCTGAACACCAGGTATTCTGCTGCTGTGATTGCTGATAATTTATTGCCCATGTTTGTCTTCACGACTGTCTTCTTCACTGGATTGTGGGTTCGCTGAGGGCAGGAACTGTAACTTATTTATCTGTATTCCCAACTGACTCACAGCAAGCCCATAATAAATAACTGGTGGGTTTTTGGGGTTTTATCATCATCATTCATATCTCCTTACAGAGGAGCTCATGACCAATGAAGGCACAATTCTGCAGAGTAAACAAATGCAAATGGGGCATGGGAGACTGGGTTTAAGCCATGGCTCTGATCTTGAGCAAGTAAATTCCCCATACTGGACTTTAGTTTTCTTTTTTCTGCTGAAAGAAGAGAACTGGACAACTTATAAGCTCCTTCCCAATACTGCATTTTATACTTCCCATTCGTCAACAATAGGACTTTGAGGCTGTGTACAAACTATCCCCTAATTGAAAAGTTGGAAATGTAGTTTCTCTGCACCTCATGAAGAGGGACTTAGACTTTCTATTGGGAGCTGGCAACCCCCTGGTTTAAACCAACCCAAACTAGAGCAGTCCTTCATGCTTCCCTGCACAGCTCTTATCTGACCTTAATGATTCCTGCTCTCTGTAAGAGATCCATTGAGCTGTAATTACTAATTGATGTTTGTAAAGTCTTTGAAATTCTCAGGTGACAGATGTAATCAAAGGCCAATTTATTATGATAATTGTTATTAGTACAACTCCTCATTATTTGTTGATGTTAATGGCAGGGCCAGCAGGTGTTTCAAAATTGACTGAGGGATTTAGGCTGGCCATGTTTGGTGGGAGGAAAAGAAAAGTATGAGTGCATAAGGGATTTGGGATCCCGCTGATTCTAGTGCAGCCATATTCCTCTATGAAGCTATCTTGTAGGACTAAGACCTAGCATGAAACAGAGCAGTAAATGCATAGGACTTTTAACTGCATTTTTTACATGCACAGATTCAAACCCAGCTCGTTCTCTTGTTTCTGGAGTATGCTTCAGCAAATCATAGCCTCTCACAGCCTTGGCTTGCTTGTGTGTTAAATGAGAATACATATAGTGCCAATTTACACTTGCTGCGATTCGAGAATCTGTTTGAGACAAGCAATCATCGATGTAGGAAGAAGCGTTAGGAGACTGTTGAGGTTGTCCAGGCAAAAGATGTTACTATCCAGAACTACGAAGGTGGCTCTGGAGATGAGAAAAGTATATGGATTAGAGAGAACTTCAGAGTGTAGAACAAAGAGAACTTGGTGATGGCTGAATATAGAAGGTGATGTATAGCAGGAAACCCAGACTTTGCTGATAGGAAAGATGCAGGAACAACTTTGAAAGAGATGAATGAATCATTGCCTACTATTTTCATCAGTGTCTTGTACATATGGTTCATGTCAATCTCTTCAACTGTGTAGCCCAATAAACTGCATTTATGGGTTTGCAAACTTGAGGGTCATGATGTAAAAGATGACACTTGATGAAAATTCAGCCTCTAGAAGGAAAGGGACTGCAGAAGAATTGTCCCACTTCTCCACTTGCCTCTCCATAAGTACAACATTCCCAAACTTCCTTTGACATCTCACTCCCTTTCTTTCATGCAGCCAGTGTGTCAGCTGGCATCTCTGGAAACCCTGGACTTCACCAATTTTTTTCCTTCTCCTGAATTCCCTGATCCCACATCATGTTCATACTCTATTCAAATTTGATCCATGGGTTAAAAAATTCTGCCCCTACAGATTTTACTTGTTCTTTCCTGAGTGTACCTCTACACTCTATCCCACCTGTGAAATCTAATAGCAATATCTGACATTAATTGGATGTTTATTGTTTGGCACTGTGATAAGTATTTTATGCACCTTATTATTTAATATTTAGAAACATTCTTATAAAGTTGATACTATGGGCATTAATGTTTCCCAAAAGAGGAAGAGACTCAGAGAGCCTAAGTCACTTGCCTAAGGTCACATAGCTGGTCAGTGACAATCTATGCAATAGAAAAGACCCCATTCTAGGCATATTAATCAAAAATGCTGAGGTGAAACAAACTTGGAAATTCATTAATCTTATTTAATAGCATTAATGCCATTTAATAGTACAGGGAACAGAATCCTTGAGTGCAAATGTCTCCATTAACTTTTTATATTTTAACCTCAGACTTCATAGGATTGATATAAAAAGGACTAATTGAGTGTTTGAGCAAAAATGTTCTGATGACATTGACTAGCATCAACTCAGGGCTTCTTATGCAAGGATATATGTGATAAATCACCCTCTTAGTGTCTTTCATGAAAAATATGTATGCTTCCTTCAAGTAAGAGAAGCTATGCAAATCTGCCATGTGCTCTTTTTTGCCTTGGCTTCAAGAAAGCTCAGGAGATACGGATAGTGTACCCTTCATTAACCACCTATACTAGGCCTCTGGTGCAGTGATTACTCTTTATTCCACTATGAGATTCTTAGACTAATTTAAAATTTTAATTTTAGGGCCTGGCGTGGTGGCTCCTGCTTGTAATCCCAGCACTTTGGGAGGCCGAGGCAGGTGGATTGTTTGAGGTCAGCAGTTCGAGACCAGCTTGGCCAACATGGTGAAAGCCCATCTCTACTAAAAATACAAAAATTAGCTGGGCATGGTGGTGCGTGCCTGTAGTCCCAGCTACTTGGGAGGCTGAGGCAGGATAATCACTTAAACCAGGAGGTGGAAGTTGCAGTGAGCCAAGATCATGCCACTGCAATCCAGCCTGGGCAACAGAGCGCGACTCTGTCTCAAAAAATAAAAGTAAAAAGAAATAAAGTTTTAACTGAACATGTATACATACATACTCATATATATACATGTATCTATATATCTATATACATGCTAAAATATGTGTATATGCACATATGCTGAATTCTTGTTCTGTATATAAATTTCATAAAATTTACAGTTAAAAATGTAGATTCACATACTCAAATGTTTCCACCACAGATACTTCAAAGTTTTCCAATAACTGAATTGAGTATCAGTTTTAACACGTGTGCGTATGCATGCGCGTGTGTGTGTGTTTTAGCAACTATACCTTTATTTGAAAGGTCCTTAGGGGTTTGCAGAGTCATCACACCTACCGTTTACTTATTACAAAGCTCCTAGTGAGCTTGAAGGACACATCTCATCCCTATCTGACAGAGGGGAAACTGAGGTTTGGCAGAGCTGAGAAATGGAAAAGTCAGTTCTTAAATCCATGGATACAATTTCCAAATGCAGAAGTTTCTCTACTCTTTCACCATTTGAAGGCAATCAGTCCAAGCTTCATGAGGTTCCTTACATTGTAGGGGCCTGATGGAGGCAGAGACTCTGCTATATAGAAACTGAGGTTGCTATTTCCATGAGCTTTGTTGGGCCTGGAGTCTGGACCATTTATCCCTGAAGGCCCGGGCTGACAGGATTATCAGCTGTCAACATTTGGGTAACCTTCATCTCCCTTTCCAAATGAATTTAAAATATATTTGCATGGGAAGGAAAATGTTCTTGCTCCCTCAGGTCTCATACCATGATAATAAAATCTGTAGACACTGTAAGTGAATGAAAAAATAAATTAGCAACCTGGGAGAGCTCATCTTGGTATCTGTACAAGGTGACACTTGGGGAATTTCTATCTTATCTGCGGAGAGAAGTCTGGGCCCCAACAGAGCTCCAGCAGGGGTTTAGAGTTTTAAGCAGGGGTTTAGAGTTTTAAGGCTCAAACAATGGAATGGAGGCCTGGAAGCAGGGATGCCCAAGTAAATGGGTGAGCCCCAGGAGATGGAGTCCACTGAGGACTGGGAAAGAGTTCTAGGCAGGTAAACAGGGCATGGAACCTAGGCTCTGGTGACAGACAAGAATTGTGAGTGGATGTTTAACAGATCGAGATTTTCCTAAGGAGTAATGGAAAGGTTGTGATGATAATCCTGGATTCAAAGCGTCTAGTTCAGTCTTCTTCTCCACTTCAACAGGGCTCTGCAGAGCTAATAAAATCCAGAAATTGATTCTGAACATAGACTCTAGTGACAAGTCAGCGAACGGTTACGTGGGGGCCTCTGGGTCACAGCTTTCTGATGCCTTGGCTCAGCTACCGATAGGTGGTACAGATGTAAGGTTTGCTGAGTTATGGAAGCACTGGAAGACTGTTGCTTTTCAGGGTGGAACAGCAGCACATTGAGTTTCAGGCATTTCTTTACCATTCCTCCATGGAGGTGAAGGGGAAAAGCTGTTACTGAAATCCCTCCTTCGGGGTGAAGTAACTGAGACCTCATGGGATTCTGGGGTCTTCTGGGTTTTCATCCATCTACTGACAAAAATGTGGTCACTTTGTGAGACCAATCAGGGAAGCAGCATAGGTGAAAGCACCTTGCTTAGTGTCTGAGACACAGCAGGTGCCCAAGCAATTGAAATTCCTCAGGATTTGTGATAGGAACTGCCCAGGTGCTTCAGGAGCAAGTCTGGGTATTATGAGAATATGAAGGGGAGGCTTAGTCATCACGGAAAATTGTGGTAATCATTGGGAAAGTTCTCAAATATTCCAGTTCTCCTAGGCATATAGAAGGCAGTGCTTTATTCTTTTTGAAATTAAGTGTGACCATGTGGTTAGCCTTGGCCAGTGGAATGTGAAAATGCCATTCACTATCTTGTGTGGAAACTTGTAGAACCAATGCTCTATTTGCCACATTTTTCTTTCTCAGACTTGGTGGTGGTGTCAAGATGGACTTTCTGTTGACCTGAGTCTCTGAGTGCCTGCAACAAGCAGAGACCCTGTGCTGACCCATTTCAAATATATAGCAGAAGTGATCCACTGAGATTTTGTTGTTTGTTACTACAGAATAATTTAGCTTATCTTAACCAATAAAGGAGTTATTAAATAAACTTCCTGATGGGGTATCCAAGACCCAAACTGCCATGTGATCTCCTGATGATCTTAACTCGAACCCTCTAGAGTTTGGAACTCCTACAGCTTCTCATTCCATGTCTATCTGAGGTTTTCATATGTGACATGTGAACAGTCACTGAACTAACAAGAGAAATAAGAAATGGGGTAGAAAGGGCAATATCACACCCAAAAGATAAGATCAATTGTGCTGGAAGACTCAACAGGAACAGATATCGGGCTTGAAACTGTCAGAGACCTTTGAACTAGAGCAACTCCATCTTGAATAGGGGCTGGGTAAAATAAGGCTGAGACCTACTGGGCTGTATTCCCGGGAGGTTAGGCATTCTAAGTCACAGGAAGAAACAGGAAGTCAGCATGAGATACAGGTCATGAAGACCTTGTTGATAAAACAGGTTGCAGTAAAGAAGCCAGCCAAATCCCACCAAAAGCAAGATGGTGACAAGAGTGACTGCTGGTCATTCTCCTGCTCATTATGTGAGAATTATAATGCATAACCATGCTAAAAGCCGCTTCTACCAGCACCATGACCGTTTACAAGTGCTATGACAACATCAGGAAGTTAGCCTATATGTTCTGAAAGTGGGAGGAACCCTCAGTTCCGGGAATTGCCCACCCCTTTCCCAGAAAACTCATGAATAATCCACCCCCCCTTTTTTTTTAGCATATCATTAAGAAATAACCACAAAAATGGCCAACCAGCAGCTCATACTGCTGCTTTGTCTATGGAGGAGCCATTATTTTATTCCTTAACTTTCCTGATAAACTTGCTGTGGACTCGCCTAGAATTCTTTCTTGCACAAGAACCAAGAATCGTGTCTTGGGGTCTGGATCTGGACCCCTTTCCAGTAATAAAACCATTTATGAGAAGTTAAGCTAAGAGGAATACAGCCTGGGATGAGTCCTGGGTGAGTCAAGGCAGTCAACAGCTAGGACACAGACACAAGTCCTAAAGTCCTCGAGAGTTAGGAAGGTGTGTGCTTCCATGTGGAGTTTACTGGACAAATTGGTATATGCCAGGTAAGGATGTTCCAACCCTCTTCCCCCTCAGAAGAGGAGCCTCTGGAAAGTAGCCGAAAGAAAAAAGAACAAATAGTACAACTGTAATGCTATGAGATACTTTAATATACATTGTCTAATTTACTCTCTCCCGATTTCTTTTGAGGAAGATCATTAATCATATTCTCCATCTTGGGCTGTTAAGTAAACTGTTCAAGTTCACATAGCTGAGAGCAGCCAAAATTCAAAGCCAAGTCTGTCTGATGCTCAACTTTCAGTTCTTTCCACTCTATCATGCCACAGAAAACCCATCCATGTGCAACCATTTCTTTAACAGTGGTTGGACGCAACTGAATATAATTTCTTCCAATTCATTCAGAGACACAGAATTTTCCCTAACCTAGCTCTACCTAGATAATCCCAACTATTATAACATGATTATACTGCAAGCATCGTGAGCAGTTCAACATAGCATCTGGTTTCCAACTGCTCTCAAGAGGCAATTGAGTTCAAGAACTGGAGGAGGAAGTAAGAGAGAGAACAATCACCCTGCTACTTCCCACTTCTCCTATTTAGCTTAGCATTTGGCAGAGGCATCATCCAGGTTAAATGTACCCCTACATGATGAAAAGGATATGACAAGAAAAGACTTTTATCCTCTGCATAAATAGAACATGCATAACAGCATTGCCCAACAAAAGGTGGCTTCTGATGGATATTTGCATGAGTTTGCCACACTTGTTTTGCATCCAACCGTTAATTATGGTCCTTTCAACTTCACAATTATGGCTAATGGTGGTGAGGATGCAGAGAACAGTAGATTCAGCAGACCTCATTCTGGGAAGAGTGTGAAAGAAACAATGCGAAACTGCACCCACCCGCTGTTTACAACTGAGACAGCTACCCTGGGTACCATTTGGAGGATTTGGAGGAAATCAAGGCTGCCCAGGAAGCCTGGAGCTTGGGAAATGAGACATCTGGGGAAAAAAAAATCTTGCTACTAGGATGGAGAAAAAAGGTCCTTTAGGACTCTTCTGTCTATGGTGAAAATGGTTCAAACCACATCTCTCATTCTACACTGAATGGAAATTCAGACTGTACTGACACCTACTTGGTGCTTTTCATTATTCAAGATCCTTTTCTTATTTAATCCTCAAAAAGACTGTGCAAAGTATATATTACTATTTCAAAGTGAGGAAACAGACTCACAGACAACAAGAAACAGTTCATAGTCTCATTCTTTCATTAATCCACCGAATGATTATTAGGTGTCTATTATGTGTTAAATATTACACTCAGCATGTAGGATATAGCAGTCAAAAAAACAAAAAAACCCAAACCAACCAACCACAATTCATCACTCTTGGAGCTCTCAGCATGCTGTTGGAGGCATGCAGTACCCAACAACATGTGCAAATAAAAATATATATCTAGTGTAATATAGAAAAATAGTGGGTTAACATATGAGTGAGTGCTGGTGGGTGGTTCTCAGGTAATATGGTTGGACTGTTCTCTGGAGATGTGAGATTGAAACTTAGGTCTGAAAAATGAGAAAAAACCAGTTCTGCAAACAATGAATAAAAGAGAGATGTAGGTAAAATGCACCCTGAATTAAGGCCTCAAAGTGAAAACATGTTGGAATGTTCGAGAAATAATGCCTTAGGAAAGGTTCAAGACAGGAGGCTTAGTTAAAATCTAGCAGGCATGTCTGAACCATATGTGAAGAACAGTGATAGGTTGTGGGCAACTGTTTTTGAGGAGAACTTGGAGGGAAAAAGGAGCCTATCAGAGAAAAGGGTGAGTAGGATGAAGGATATCCAGAAATTATGCCATGTGAAAAATAAAAGAAGTAATAGCATGTTAGTTATCAATGAGAAATAACTTGAATGGCCAGAGGAAGATAGTTGGCACTGTCTTATTTTCTCTGAAAGGCTAACACAGGAAAGAAAGTTTTGATTTGTTCAAATCAATACAAGTGGCTACAAGGGGAGAGTCAAGGAGACAGAATTTGGCTTTATATGGGAAAAAAAGTTTTAATAATTTTACCTGCTCCACAAAGGAATTAACTCCCTTTCACTCCAGCAATTTGCACTGATCAAGCTGAAGCAATATAATGTGTTGCTAAGGATGCTTTATTGGAGATTTTTGTTTTGGCTTCCGGTCTAGACTAGATGACACTTCAAAGTCCATCCTACTCTATGATGCTATAGTTCTATAATATTGCTGTATCCAAAACAAATGGTTACAACATGGTCTAATTCATAAGAGACAGGTGTTGTGAATTAGGCACCAAAGACAGTGTGCCAGGACAAATGGGACTACTCTTGTTATCGGTAAGAAACCATCCATGGGTAAATGTGAGATTACGAATTGGAACAAAATTCCCAACGCAAGTGCCTGTGAACAACTCATGCTTCATGAAAATGCCTGCAAGAACTCTGAGCACCATGTCTTATAAGGCACGCCACACTTGAACTCTGCATGGTATTCACATGGCTGGATTAAAATACTCCACATTCACAGATCAACAAAGAGTCTACAAAATGTCTTTATCCTCATGCTAATAATAGTAAACATTTAATGACTGACTTCCACATTCCTAATGTGAAACCTAAGGATTCATTATTTGATACATTATTTCACTTATTTATTTTTGTTCTTTCCCCCACTAGAATGAAAACACCATGAGATCAGGGATCTTTGCTTGACTCACTGCTGCATTCTCAGCACTCAGAAAAAAGCCTTTTTTGACATATTGCATGTGCTTGACAGATGTTTCCTTAATTAATCCCTCATATCTAATTATTTTAGTAGTTTACTGAAAGTCACACAGCTACTAGGGTTTTGTACCTAGGCAGTTTGATAGTAGAGGTTGAATTCATAGCCACTCTGTTAAGCTGACAAACCATCCTTAATATCCGTAGAACAAAGATGTCCAGACCTCAGAATTCTCCTACGCCGCTGTGACTAAAACTTGCAGGTAGAGTAGGGAGCAATAAAATTTGTTCACAGTAAATTATTCCACCTGGCTCACAACTATCCCGCAACAAATGCCCATTACTGCTTTCCTTTCACTTGAGTTTAATGTAACTCTATCTCATCCTTTGTCTTTAATCTTTTAGTGATGCGAATATGGGTAATTCTGATTTTTTTTTTTTATTTTGACCTAAGCTGTTTTTTTTTTCTTTCACAGTGGAACAAAACAACACTTTCCCCTCCACCCCCATATCAAATCTAGTGCTTTCACTTCTGGCTTTTTTTAGTTCTGATTTTCATGTTTACTTATAGTTTTCTTAATTTTCTCCATTTTTGTTTGTTGACTGTTGTTTCTCAACTTTTTAAGTATAGATTGGAGAGCTGACTTTGTTTAAAAGAACTATACTTTTTAGAGCTGCTTGGAGAGCTAAGCTGGAAAGACGTGGGGGTGCTTATCCCTGCGTGGAAACGCTTGCCAATGCTTTCTCATTTGGACCCAGACTCTGGATCGGGAGCAGTCTTATAGCTGAATCAGCTACCAAGAGAAGCTCTAAAGCAAGAAGAGAAAAGCACTTCAATTTGGGACATTTATTTGCACCTAGAAATGGGGAATGGGCTATCAGACCAGACTTCTATCCTGTCCAACCTGCCTTCATTTCAGTCCCTCCACATTGTTATTCTGGGTTTGGACTGTGCTGGAAAGACAACTGTCTTATACAGGCTGCAGTTCAATGAATTTGTAAATACCGTACCTACCAAAGGATTTAACACTGAGAAAATTAAGGTAACCTTGGGAAATTCTAAAACAGTCACGTTTCACTTCTGGGATGTAGGTGGTCAGGAGAAGTTAAGGCCACTGTGGAAGTCATACACCAGATGCACAGATGGCACTGTATTTGTTGTGGACTCTGTTGATGTCGAAAGGATGGAGGAAGCCAAAACTGAACTTCACAAAATAACTAGGATATCAGAAAATCAAGGAGTCCCTGTACTTATAGTTGCTAACAAACAAGACTTGAGGAACTCATTGTCTCTTTCAGAAATTGAGAAATTGTTAGCAATGGGTGAACTGAGCTCATCAACTCCTTGGCATTTGCAGCCTACCTGTGCAATCATAGGAGATGGCCTAAAGGAAGGACTTGAGAAACTACATGATATGATCATTAAAAGAAGAAAAATGTTGCGGCAACAGAAAAAGAAAAGATGAATATCAATACCTATTATATCTGTGTGGAGTAGGTTTTCTCTGGTCTGATTTTGACAAATAGAAGAGTGTCTACAACCTGGTTTGCCTGTCTGCCCTCCTGGATGCTATTAAAGCTTTGTTTTGTTGAACAAAAAAAAAAAAAAAAAAAAAAAAGAACTATACTTTTTAATGTTCTCAGTATCAGAAATAAAACAGTAATTATATATTCCCTCTTGTCTGACATGAGAAAATGAGCAGATTTTTATTTACATTCATCCATCTTCCAACTTTTTTTGTTGACAAAATAGTGAATTATAGATCCAGATAGATTAGAAATGTTAATTTTTTACATTATGCATCTTTGCCTTAAATAGTTATGTTTTACATTAACCTTCCATTTTTGTAACACATTTAGAGCCATTACTGAGCATTAATGCTATATTTAATTAGTTTTATGCTCACTTATTCCACATTTCTCAATTCTTGATTTCTTTATTTTGACTCACTGCTCAGTCAATTGCTCTGTGATTTATTAGGAGCAGGGAACGTGGGAGCCACTGGATACTAAGAATGTCTTTCTGATGTATTTGCACAAGAACAACAACTTGGCTGATAAGGAATTTGTGGATTATAACACTTTCTCCTCAAAAATCCTCCAGGCTTAACATCATTGTCTGCTGCCCTTTATGATATGGAAAAATCTGAGAGGAACCAGGCAGAGATTTGTTAGACTGAGAATGGCTGTTCTGCTTCAATGACCCTTTCACCCAACTCTTTTCAGTAAAATTTAATACTAAAGACAGTCATTTGAAACAGTGTGTAGTTCTTCCTTTGCCAGAAAAATACAGCCTTCTGAGTGCCCAGCTCCTGCTACTCTTCCCCACTCTGTTCCTGTGAGGTCAGCTGCACCCGCAAGACACATGGCATAAGAACTCATCCAATTCCATTCCTGCCTGCGTTTCGTTACTGGGAATCTTAGTTCCAAAGCAAGCATACATATGCCTGGTGTGGAATAGAAGGCACAGGTAATTAAATGGCCTTGTTCATCTCCGAAGCAGTGTCAAAACTGCTTCTTAGATGAGGCAGTTTCAGAGTGAGATACTTTTTTTTTTCTCTATGGCAAATCCCTGTGTCTTGAAGAGGGAGGTCTCTTGAAGAGGGAGGTCTCTGATAGGATGTTTGGGGAGCAAACTGTCGGAGGCATTTGAACCTGAGCAACTCCATCTTAAATAGGACCTAGGTAAAATGAGGCTGAGACCTACTAGACTGCATTCCCAGATAGTTAAGGCATTCTAACTCACAGGATGAGCTAGGAAGTCAGTACAAGATACAGGCCATAAAGACCTTGCTGATAAAAACAGCTTGCAGTAAATAAGCTTGCCAAAACTATAGACAAAAACAGCTGATAAAAACAGTTTGCAGTAAAGAACCCACCAAAACTAAGATGGCCACGAGAGTGACGTCTGGTAGACCTCACTGCTACACTCCCACCACCATCAGGACAGTTAACAAATGCCATGGCAATGTCAGGAAGTTACCCTATATGGTCTAAAAAGGGGAGGTATGAATAATCCACCCCTTGTTTAGCATACCAAGGAATAGCCATAAAAATGGACAATGAGCAGCCCTCAGGGATGCTCTATGAAGTAGCCATTCTTTTGCTCCTTTACTTTCTTAATAAACTTGCTTTCACTTTACTGTATGGACTTGCCCTGAATTCTTTCTCACACGAGATCCAAGAACCCTCTCTTGGAGTCTGGATCAGGACCCCTTTCCTGTAACAAAACCTCTGTGGTTGGCGCAGGGCCAACCACTCTTATGGTGGGGACATTCCTTCTGATATGCATTTGCTAGTTTCCTGGGTTCTATAGGCATGCTCTATTTTTAGGTTTTTTGAGTATCTTAGTGGGAAGAATAAAGTAAAACTACTTCTTTCCCTTCTCATCATGGAAACTCAACTGCACCTTTTGATATGTGACAAGAGCAGGGAAGGCCACACCTTCTTAGAGGGTTGTGCTGAACTGATACACCAGCCAGCATGGGATGCCGAGAACCAAGAACAAGAGGAGCCCCAGATGCTTCTGCCAATTTTTATGTCTTCCCGCTCAATACATCAGAGTGCTTCATGCAGTGGGAAGACCAGATGGACAGGTGGAAGGCAGTCTGGCAGCTTCTCTTTGTAGTCTTATGCTCTCTGTGAGGAGTGTTGCTTGAACCAGTAATAAATGCAGAACTGAAATACCACAGTGGAATTTAAATGGGTGTGTGGACATTCTAAATGTTAATTAGTTCCTCAATCCAGGTTTCTCACCAAGCACTGACTGCCATTGACAGATTAAACTCTCCATCTTGGCCACCCAGAGCCTGCACAGGCTGTTCCCACACACTTCACCAAATCTTGCTTCTGTCTCAGGCTTCCCTTCTCCAGCAAGCTTCTCAGTTCTCCATGTTATACAATGCATAACGAGGCACATGACAGACTCCCTTACATTTCTATAAGCTCTTAGAGGGTACATACCGCATAACCTTAATATGAACTATAGGGTTTAGCATTTGTCAGTGTTTGTTAGATGTTTGTTAAAAGAAATATGACCACATTGAGGCCAGGTGTGGTGGCTCACGCCTGTAATCCCAACACTTTGGGAGGCTGAGGTGGGCGGAACATGAGGTCAGGAGATCAAGACCATCCTGGCTAACACGGTAAAACCCTGTCTTACCAAAAATATAAAAAAATTAGCCGGGTGTGGTGGTGGGCACCTATAGTACCAGCTACTCAGGAGGCTGAGGCAGGAGAATGGTGTGAACCCAGGAGGTGGAGCTTGCAGTGAGCCAAGATCGCACCACTGCACTGCAGCCTGCCAGCCTAGGCGACAGAGTGAGACTCTGTCTCAAAAAAAAAGAAAAGAAAAGAAAAGAAAAGAAATATGACCACCTGGATGGAAAATACAAGCTTGTGTAATAAAAGAGGCTAAAGATATTTAGCTCGCAGAAAAGACAATCATATGGGCACGTTTGTATAGAGAAGAAAAGGGTATTAGAAAAGATCTTATGTAACTGAAAGACTATAAACCAAGAAGGTGGTTGCACTGGTTTTGTAGGATGCTAAGAACAATGGGTAGAAACTTCAATAGGAAATATTTCAGTAAGTACACTAAAAAGCCTCCTTAGAGACACAGCCCACTCCCTACTCCAGAAAACACTAAAGCTACCTCAGAGATAAATGAGTTCTCTGTCATTTGAAGTATTCAAGAATAAGCACTAATGCCAGTTAACTAGTGTTGCAGTATGGATAGAACCATTGTTTTGTGTGTGTTTGGGATTGTTGAATGACCTTTGATATCCTTTCCAGCCCTGTGATTTTCTGATATTATGACTGGCGCCAATCCTTGACCAAAGAAATATTTGACACAAAAATGATTACCTTGTCTTTGGAGAAACACTATTTTCTAATGTGACCAATGGCAATGACAAAGGGGGTATTAATCACTGATCAATTAAACCATGCTTAGTGCATTCCTAGATAACAAATTGACAGATATTATTATTATATATGAAGAAATTAAGGCTCAGAGAGGTCATGTTATTTCCTCAAGTAAAGCACTATGTCTATACTCTTAATACAGAAGTGTGCAAACTTTTTTTGTAAAAAGCCATATAATAAATATCCTAGGCTTTGTGGGGCATATAACCTGTGTTACAACCAGCTTTACTGTTAAGCATCAAAATAGCCATAGACAGTGTGTAAATGAACAGGCATAGCTATATATATATATATATTTTTTTTTTTTTTTTTTTTGAGACGGAGTCTCGCTCTGTCGCCCAGGCTGGAGTGCAGTGGCCGGATCTCAGCTCACTGTAGCTCCGCCTCCCGGGTTCACGCCATTCTCCTGCCTCAGCCTCCCGAGTAGCTGGGACTACAGGCGCCCGCCGCCTCGCCCGGCTAGTTTTTTGTATTTTTTAGTAGAGACGGGGTTTCACCGGGTTAGCCAGGATGGTCTCGATCTCCTGACCTCGTGATCCGCCCGTCTCGGCCTCCCAAAGTGCTGGGATTACAGGCTTGAGCCACCGCGCCCGGCCTATTTTTTTTTTTTTTTTTAATTAAAGGCATGAGGTTGGATTTGGCCTAGGGGCCTTAGTTTTTCAGTCTCCATTTAGAGCCCTGCTGACTTATCATACGAGAATGAGAAAATGCAAACAAGATAAGGAATGACCTCCATGTGGCCATACTTACTCCATTGGCTTTGCTGAGTGCTTGGAAGTAGATGCTGTAGCTTTTCAGGGGAGAGAGAGGAGGGTTCCAGTAGCCATTGTATGTCTTATTGTCACCCACTGTAAATGGCTGGGTGACAGGCAGGTTGGCAGGCTTCAACTCAGCAGCAAAGTAGTGTAGAGAATCGAGGCTGGAGGCATTCCGATAGCTCACAGGCACCGAAAAGCACTCAATAATGTCAGCTGCCCTCCGTGACTTCTGTGGTCGCTCCTCCTTGACAACCAGCTGATAAACACTGGACCGGAAAGAGGGGACACAGACGGATGAGCAACTCTCTGGAAGAATGAGCTTGTTAGCTCTAATGGTATCAACCCAACTTCTCCTGTGTGGAAACATTGCTTCTGTCTACAACAAAACTTTTGTCCTGAGCATCAGATTTTCAAACCTACCACGTTGTAGAACTTTACCTCCACTTAGCTGTCTCAAAGCCAGCTCACACTAGACACATCTAAAACTCAACTCAGCCCCAACCCCTACAAACCTGTCTGCTCCTCCTTTTACATGTCTTTTCTTAGTAAATGGTAGCACCATCTGACAAGTGGCCAGAACCTGAATCTAGGGCTCATCTTCAGTTCTTAACTCGTTAATTCTCACTCCTTATCTTAATCAACAGTCTTACAGAAGTCTGTTGATTTGGCTTCTGTATGTTTGCATCTGCCCCACTTCTGTTTTCTCCTTCCACTGATAATACCTTAGTTGGGCACTTTCCCACTTCTTACCCAGATTCAACTAGTCTCTTTGCCTCTAATGCACTTGATTTATTAATCAGTCATCCTAATCATATGGCTTCCTAATCATATAGCTCTTCAAACACTTTCATAGGCCTTCCATTGTACAAATTATACAATCTAAACTCCTCATCTTGGCATTTGAAGCCCTCTGTGCCTGTCTTCTGTCTTCCATTTAGGTGTTCTCATGGTGTTCCCATCTTCTAGCTACTCCAGATCCCATGCTATTGCACAGATATATTTTGGATCTCACCTCATGCATTACTGACTTATGCTTCCTCTATCTGCAATGCCCTGCATCCTGGCCACCTCTGGTTTCCTCCAAAGGCTGAGCATGTCTTTCACTTCCTCTATGAAGCCTGTCCAGATATGTCCAGTCTGGATCAATCACCTCCCTCTTTAGTTCCCTTAGAGCTCACCTAATCTCCATCTGCTTTGTTTTCCAATATCATGAGATGGGACTACTCTTGCACTGGCTAGACTGTGACCTTTTACGAAGTAGGCATTGTGGCTTACTTATCACTGCATCATTCTCCACCCCTGCCCCACACTGCCCAGCAGGATGCCTGCCACCCAACAAGTGATCAATGAATGCTTGTTCAAATGAATTAAACTGGATTGAATTAAAACTGAAAGCAAACATGAAACCAAATCTGCCTGGATGCAGAAACCCTAATCAGATAAACAGCGATTGCCTTGAGTTCCTGTCTAGTGATCGCATATTGTTCCCTTCAACTTAGGAGGATGTAAGAAGATGCTAGTGTGTGAATAGAGATGACTGATCCTTTATTGAATATCAACTGACACCCAGTGTTAGACTCTCTTTGTAAAAGTTATTTTAAGGTTAGTAAGTTGGATAACATTGTTCAATCTCTTTGAATGCCCCACAGTTTACATCTCTCTGGAATAAATGCTCTTCTTTTAGAAGAGCTTTATTGCACGGATCTCTGGGACTCATGATCTAAAACAAAAGATCGATTGCCCATGAGTACCCACTGGAGACTTCTGTGAATTAATGAGGTGGTTGCAGTAGGGGGCCCCAAACCATTCATTTAAACAGGGCATAGTGAACCAGCACATGGTTTACGAAAAATGAAACGTGTTGCAGGCTACCATCCTTCAATCAGACCATCCATCTAAAGACACTTGACTAAGGAGTACAACTTGGGAGATGACAGAGACACAGGACTATTTCATTAAGGAAAAAAGGCTATGGAGGACTGCCCTAAGAAAATGTGACACACTCAATATGGCAAGTTTTCTCTCCAATTTTCTTGAGTATGGGAATTTTCAGGCATGTGAAAAGGAATGGTTGGGCATATGAGTATATGCCACACTTAGATGAGTGCAGGCAAAATAGCTCAATTACCATGCCTGTTGTACATACACATCTGAGTAAGAACCTGACAATTCAGAGTGCATGTGAGTGACATGTGAGTGGAGTGGATGTGGACAATCTCTCAAGGCATGCACACTACATCTGAGGGTGTACCATTTCCAAGTGAGGATCTGTACTACCTGGGCGTCTAACTCCAAATGAGTGAATGTAACATTTAGATGAATGGATGAATGTGGTTAACCTGAGTGTTTAGACTTCTAAATAAGTATGTGTAACATCTGAGAATGTTTTAACCACCCAAAGTGTGTGTGGGTATGTACCATCTATGCCATAATGCCTGTTGAAGTCAATAAATGTTTAAATTAAATTATGATTTCAGCAATCACTTCCTCCTCAACTCTGGGGTCCTTCTCAATTGTACAATTCCTATGTTTATCAGGACAGCTAAGCTCAAAGCAGTCACTGAAAAATAGCACAAGGACCTAATACCCAAACCTAGAGGTTGCAGGGCAGAAGTGGAGGGGTGTTTGTAACAGAGTTTTCAGGACCTGCAATGCTTTATAAATGACAATATATTGAGGTAAATCTTAGAATCTGGCTTGAATGCTAATAGTAGCTCGACCAGTTGAGAGTCCATTACTCATGGGACTCTGATCTGTGAGGGAAAGGGCAAACACAAGAGAGCTTCATGAAGCAGACAACCTCTTGGGCTCTCCTGATGAAGCTAACAACAGCACCTAAGAACACTGCATTGGATTTGGGAGCAGGCAACCAACGCAGCCCTCATAGCCTCTTGAGCAGATTAGAAGGAACCAACAGCCTCATCCCCAGGACCAGGAGTTGGAAAGAGCTGGGAGTCCCTGCTTTCCTCTGAGGGCCAGCCTATCCCTACTCACCATTTGGATTGATCATATCTACATAACAAGGCCTTTATCTTGGTTTCTCAGATAGACTTCCCATTCTATCTTAAATCCTTCTGTCATCTTTCCCCTCTAAATTGAGACCCCCGAAGCCTTGGGAGCTTCCCTGGGACTGAATCGCCCTCCGAGAATCACTTCCTATTGCCTCTGGCCCTCCTGTGATGGGATGGATCAAGAAGGGCCACATGGCTGGCCTCATTTACTGTCCACGACTAGCAGAAGATTCCATAGTTGTGGCCAAGCAAGAAGACAGGTTCTTATTGGGCTCTGAAAATTCAAATGCTGCCAAGATCTATCAGACAGAGCCATAAAATCTCTGTGAGGGTCAGCCTGTATATCCCCATCAGCTCTTTCTCCCCACCAATCTGATTACTGAAGATCCACTTGTCAATTCAACCAAGGTCAACAGCCAGATTACACATGAGGAGCTGAGGCTGAGAGGTCAAGTGATTCATGAGGTCAAACTGCAGCAAAAGTAGAAACCCAGACTTTTCATTCATAGTTGAGTATCCTTTCTTTTTTTTTCTTTTTCTTTTTTTTTTTTTTTTTGCTATTTTCTTCTCTTCCTACAAACCAATAAAATGTATAAAGGCCTTCCAAGCATTTTTTTCTAACTTGGCATCCCAAACTGCTTAGCTCTACCCCAACCAACTCCATATGAAATTACAAAGAATAGCAAAGGGTATTTTTTTGGTTTAAACTGTGCAGTCAACATATGGTTCACATACGATTGTGATTATCGTGCCAAAATATACCCAGCAACTCCTTCGGGCCCATGCATTCGCAGCCTGTCCATTCAAAAGCAAACCTGCAATGCAGCCAGAGAAACTTAAATCATTTTGTTAGATAAATCTGTTTGCCAATGGATCCAGCCTCTCTCAAAGACCACAGAACTCTGATTGAAGAGGGGGAGAAGAAACAGTGCTCACAAGTTGTATAACCTTCCTTTCCTGACACTTTTTAGGAAAGGGTGGGGGAAAGAAACAACAAACTGAGTATTATTTTTATTTCTTGTAGTAGCTTCATTCTCATTCTCTTGAGAATACATTTATCTAAGAGCATGTTCTTTTCAGCTTGCTGGTAATGATAAAATCATATCCAAATGCGAATGACCTCCCTTTTGGGATCATATCTTTAGCTCAAAAACAGTGGTTGCAATAAACTATTCAGAATCATTTTTAAAGAGAGGGGATTTTTTTAGTAGGAAAAATCCCAATAACATGAGAAAAAAACAACTTAAGACACTCACTGCACAACACATAGCATTTACTCATACACTTTCTCCTCTTGTGACACCCTCTCTCTTTCTCCTAATGAGAAGATGGGCATTTATGACTTTTTTTCCCATTACTTATCCCAAGGATCTCTTATTACAAGGATCTAAGAGCTATACTGTGCCCCCAACTCATTTCATTCACTCTAAGGTGATTTCTGTAAGGTCAAGGAGAGTTTGTACTGTCACTTTCAGTATCTCCTGCTGTCCATCCAAGGCAAAAACCCTCAGAACCTTTCTACAGGCTCTGGAAAACCCTGCTGCTGGACCTTCTTCCTCCCTCTGGTCCCTAAGCTAATGGTTTAAATGGTGGCTTGAGATTCTCGGACCAGATTCCACTGAGGGGGCCCAGGGACCTATCAGAGCATCCTTCCATTAGTAACAGTTCCTGTGGCCCTCTTTCTAGATCTAGAGAAGTCTCTAGCCAGGAGCTGTGTCCTCTCAGAAGGTTGGAGTCAGATGACAGAGAGAGTAGATGCTCTAGCTCACAGGTAGAGCTTGCCCAACTTCAGAAATATGCATATTTTAGTCCACTTTCTCCCAGAATGAAGCATGTCTGAGTTCAGGTTCTTCCAGAAACAGACCCCGAGCCAAGGTTTCACTGCAAATGATGTATTGAGGAAGTAGTCCCAGAAGAAACTAGCAAAGGAGTGAGAGAAAATGGGAGGAAGTGAAGTAAGGGTATGATATCAGGCAAAGTCCCAGTCTTAGCCTGATCCCATAGGGAGCTCTGGAGCATAAATTATACCCCCAGAGTTTGTCTCATCTCAAACCACAGGCTTTTGAACCTCCAGTGCTGGTCAGTGATTGGTTATGGCTGAGTCAGAGAGACATAAACTCTAAGGCACTCCTAACTCTGTGTGAGGAGGGTCAGACAAGGCAGCTCTGGCATCTTAATGGCAACATCCCACAGCAGGTCACACCTGGAAACCATTTACATCAAGGCACATGGAGCTGGGAGATGGGCACATGGCATAAAAGGGGAGGTGACAGGGTTTGGGTGGCGAGCGGCTCTGACAGGGCAGTTTTCGACAATAACCATATGAGACTTGTGAAAAAGATCAGAGACCTATTTTATCAAGGTATTTTTCAACCTTTGTTTCCAGCACTGCTCAGCTGAGAGACATGGTAATCTCTCACCAATCCTAGTAGCTTCTCCATCACTGATTTCTTCAAGTGAGGGCAGTGAACAGTCATCTCAGAATCTCAGCGGAGGGTTGCTCAAGATCAATAGTTCTCAACTGTGGCTGCATATTATAACTACCCAGAGGACTTTAAGAACGTTTATTCCTTGGGTCTAGTACAGATCAGCTGAATCAGAATCTCTAGGGGTGGGACCCTAGCATCAGTACTTTTCGGAAAAGCTCTCTAGATAGTTAAACGTGCAGCTATGAAATCATAAGCCTAGGTGATTCTGATGTTTATACCCTTGCCTCGATGTTTATTCTGATATTTATACCTGTAGAGCCAACAGGGACATTCCCCTCCAGTATTCTCAGTCCCTTGGAAGACACTGATTTGAGTCATTCCAAATTCACCAAAGCATTAATACATAATTACCAGTATTCTGAGTCATTGTACACCATATCTCCTGATTTATTTCTTCCACAGCTTTGATCATAATTGAAATGTGTCTTCTTTAATTATTTGTTTACTGGCTTTACTGCTTGCCCCCAAATAGGCTGCCAACCTCATGAGGTCTGAGATCTTGCCATCTAGTTCATGGCTTCTAATACCATACTAGACACACAATGGTTTTTCACTAAGTATTTCTTAAAAAAAGAATTTAAAAAATTACAAAATAAAGTTTAAGTGCACATCACATCAATTCTCACCACACGTCTCAACGTCTTTCTATATGCTGTTCCATCTGCCCACGAATGCCTTTTTTTCTTCTTCTCCATCTTGAGAACTCCTCATCCAATCCAGATCCAGATCAAACATCACACTTTCTCTCTTGACTTGCAAACCAGAGCTGGTTTCTCCCTCTTCTGTTCTCACAGCTCTTCATCTACACCTCTATCATAGCTCCCACTGCTGTGTACTGCAATGATGCCTCCGCTCTCCAGGAAATATTTATTGCATACCTACCACTTACTAGGCAATATGCTAAACTTATTCTATTTATTATCTCATTTGACCTTTATAACAGTTCTAAGAGGCAGATACTATTATCATCATTTGACAAAATAAGACAACCAAACCACGGAGAGGCTCGAAATCTTTTCCAGGGTCACGCTGTTATCTGATTGCTAGAGCTAAGATTTGAACGCAGGTAGTTTGACTCCTGAACCCTCATTCTTAACCACAAGGGTATACTGCTTTCTATCACACAGAAGGTTAAGCAATCACCTTTATTTTACTCCAGTAAATACTTTTTAAAAAAATTTCTATATCAAGGAAGATATAATAACACTTTATAAAATTTTAAAAATGAAGAAAAAGGAAAAAAGTGTTTCCCTAATTGAACAATCATAATGTGATCATCAATGAAATGTTGGTGACTCTTTTACCATTCTTTCCTTCTGCAAGAGCAACCTCTGATGTAATATTGAAAATCAATAGAAGAAATCTTTTTGCTTATAGATTTTCATCTTACAGTCAACTTGGTTGGTTTGCACACACAATTTTAATATTATATACAAAGGGCTCCCAATACCATATATCTTCAGCTATTCCAGGATGTCTAATGATTTAGCAAATTTGTTAACTAAGAAGCCCTTAATATTGACATTGCTGAGAATAATCAAACGTATAAGAACTTGCCTCAAGCACACTGACTGAGAATTACACGGTTTCCATATACCTCTTCCTTCAAAGGTTACTTGATTAAGTGATCTATAGGAACATGTAGGTCTTGGCTGTTCATGGCCATGACAGGGAGTCACAGGAACATGGGTA
The DNA here is from genome assembly GCF_008728515.1 of Papio anubis. Lineage (NCBI taxonomy): Eukaryota > Metazoa > Chordata > Mammalia > Primates > Cercopithecidae > Papio > Papio anubis. The sequence goes on from NC_044991.1 coordinate 69,537,824, forward strand.
AATGCATTCCTTATTGAGGCTTGGCTAACTTTGTTGTCTGTCATGTGCTGTCTCTCATGTGACAAGGTTAATGCCATTTCCCAAGATAGTAGGAAGCTGCTTTGTCTTTATATTTTTCTAGATTACCTCCGCACCCTGTGCTGACCAGAAGAGCTATGGGGAAAGGTCCCGCCTACTAAAAACTGGCATTAGAGTTGACTCGGATACAGATAGTGATGCCTCTAGCCATCAGAAATGGTTAATCAACAGTAAGTAAAATCTGTTTAGCAAAGCAAAGATTTATGTAACACATCTTTAGTGGATTTTAATAAAGCTGATTAAAACACAAAATTAGCATGCACAAACTCAGTTTGTAATCCAGGATCTGCTAATGCCTAGCTACCCGTATGACCTTGGGCAAGACACTTAATCTTGCAAGAGTATACAATTATTGTCCCTTTTAATCCGTTTCTCGGTTTATGTGTCCATCTCCCATCTTTTTTTTTTTTTAGTTATTATAGTTACACAGTTAAAACTTATTTCCATAGGTTATGGGGGAACAGGTGGTGTTTGGTTACATGAGTAAGTTCTTTAGTGGTGATTTGTGAGATTTTGGTGCACCCATCACCCGAGCAGTATACACTGAACCCCATTTGTAGTGAGGGACATCTCCCATCTTCTATGTGCTTTGTTGTGAATAGGGGCATCCAAGACTTCTTCAGAGGGCTGTCTTAAAACTACTGAAGACTTCTTTGCTGGTGAACAGGGCATGAGATTGTAAATCTTGGTCTCCCCTAACTCATACCCATATCTGATTACAGGCTAGCATTTTCCAGTGACTGCCCTAGGTAGAAGTGGAAAAATCCTGCTCCTCTGCCTCAGGGAGAACAGGTTCAAGGTGCAATTCACTCTACATAGGCTCACACATTGGTTTGGCTTCTTTATCTTCCCTTTCCTGCTTCCTTCTGTCTATTAGTGGTATCTACTGAAAATGCTCCCTTAATAAATCACTTGTATTCAAATATTTAGCCCACAGGTCTGCTTCTGAGACAATTCAACCTAAAATAATCTCTATATGGCTCAATTTCCTCATAGTTAAAAATTATGAGGTGGGCCTTGATGAATGGTGGAATGAGTAGCTTGGCACATGCTCTCCCCTAAAAGCAATAATTAAACTACACAATATTGTCAATATCAACCATGTCAGGAGTTGCTGGAGAAAAATTTATAAATTTAAACACCTGTATTATAAGAGAAGAAAGATCGCAAATAAAAATGTAAGTTTCCGTCTTAAGAGAGTAGAAAAACAGGAGAAAAACTAATCCCCAACAAGAATAAAGAATAAAAGAATAAGAATAAAGATCAGAGTGGAAATCAATATGATAAAGACCATAAAAACAAGAGTAAAAAATCAATTAAAGAAAGTTTTTTGTTTATTTGTTTTTAAGATCAACACAATTGACAACTCTTTATCTCTACTGACCAGAAGAAAAAGAGAGATGATATAAATTACCAAAATCAGAAGTAAAAGAGGGGACATCACTACTGACTCTACAGAAATCAAAACACTTTGAAGAGAATACTGTAAAAAAAAATTATGCTAAAGAACATGGACAATGTAGATGCAATACATAACTTACAAAAACTAACTCATGAAAAAGAATAAAATTCCAATAGACTTAGAACAAGTAAAATAGTTAAATTAGTAATTACAATCCTTCCCACAAAGAAAAGCCCTGCCTATGTGGCATCACTGGTTAAGTCTGTCAGATATTTAAAAGAGAAATAGTTCCAATTTTTCACAAACTTTTCCAGAAAACAGCAGAGGAGTGAAAGCATTTCAACTTATTCTATGGGGCCCTGATATCATAAATCAGAGAAACATATACAACAAAAGAAAATGATAGCACATTCACTCATGAATATAGACCCCAAAATGGTGAACCAAATACTAGCAAACTGAGTCTAGTAACATATAGATTATGTAAATAACTTAGTGAGATTTATCCCAGGAATACAGGTTGGTTTAATTTTCAAAAATCAATGAATGCCAATATTGCATATTAATAGAACAAAATGGAAATCACATAATCATCTCAAAAGATGGGAAAAATCATTTGATAAAACACAATATATATTTAAGATAAAGGGTACTATAGAAAGGAAAATTGGGATAAAAAGGAACTTTCTGAACCTGATAAAGGCCATCCACACAATATATCAAACTAACATCATACTCAAGGGTAAATGACTGAATGCTTTCTCTCAAAATCAGGATCAAGACAAGGATGTCTGATTAACTTTACACTAGAGATACTAGCCAGTGAAATAAGAAAAAATTAATTAATGGCGCCCCAATTGGAAAGGAAGAAGTAAAACTTTTTATTTGCAGATATTATCATATATATATATACAATCAAAGGATTTTATACACACACTCACACACACACACTATGCCAACTAGAACAATAAACAATTTTCACAAAGTCATAGTATACAAGATCAATATAAAAATCAATTGTATTCTTATCATTAGCAAAGAGCAATCTACAAATGAAATTAAGCAAACAATTCCATTCACAATAGCATCAAAAATACTTAGAAATAAATTTAACATAACAAATGAAATATTTGTACATAGAAAAGTAAAACAAAATTGCTGAAATAAATTGAAGAAAATCTAAATAAAGAGAAAGACATTCCATGTTCATAGACTGGAATAATCAATATTGTTAGCATGGCAATTATCTACAAATCTGTCTATAGATTTAGCACAATCCTTGTCAGAATCCCAAGAGACTGCAAAAACAAGCTAATTATAAAGTGTATATGGAAATGCAAGGGCCCCTATTAGACAAAACAATTTTCAAAAACAAGAAAAAAGTTGCAGGACTTAGAGTTTCAGATTTCATAAATTTTAAAAATCAATACAGTCGCATGCTGGCAGAAGAATAAATCTATCGGTCAATGAAGGAGAATTTAGAATCCTGAAATAAACACCTACAGTTACGATCAATTGACTCCTAACAAGGTGCCAAGATGATTTAATGGTAACGTGATAGTCTTTTCAGCAAATGGTACCGGGTCAATTCAATATTCACATGTACAAATCTAAATTTAAACCTTCAAGAACAGAAAATGGATCATAATCCTAAATTTAAAAACTAAAACTATAAAACTAGTAGAAAACATAGAAGAAAATCTTTATGATCTTTGATTAGAAATAAAGCATATAGATACGACACTGAAAGCATGATTAGTGAGAAAAAAAGATTAAAATGGCAATAATGTTATCTTTTAATTGGGCTTCAAAAAATACTATTAAACAAATTAAAACAATTTCACATGCTGAGAGCAAGTATTTCCAAATCATGTGTATACAAGACTTATACCCAACATGCATAATGACACATTACAGCTCAATAATAAGATGAACTACCCAATTTTAAAATGGCAAAAGATTTGAGTAGACACTTCACCAGATATGAAATATAAATGGCTAATAAGCTAACGATAAGATAGTCAACATCATTACTCATTAAGGAAATATAAATTAAAGCAACAATGAGAAACTATCACACACCCCTGCTATAATGGACATCAGACAAAAGACAGACAACCAGTGTTTGAAAGAATGTGGAAAAACTGGTACCATCATACCTTGCTGTTGGAAAGGTAAAATGGTAGTCACTCTGGGATACAGTCTGGTAGTTCCTTAAAAAGTTAAACATAAAACTACCATTCATCTAGTTATTCCTTTTCTACCTATCTACCCAAAAGAAATGAAGACATGTCCACACAAAAACCTGAATTAAACTGTTCATAGAAGCATTATGTATAATAGCCAAAACATAAAAACCAACCAAATGTTTATCAACCAATTGGTAAATAGGTAAACAATATGTGGTATATCTATGCAATAGAATATTATTCAGTAACAAAAGAAATAAACTACTGCTACTATCTGCAGCATGAAGTTCCAAAACATTATGCTAAATGAGAGAAAAAAGATGCAGAAGACTACATATCATATGATTCTATTCATATTTATTAAGTATGGAGAAAAGGCAAGGTCACAGAGACAGAAATCAGATTAGTAATTGCCTGGGACTGGAAGTAGAAATAGGAATCAATTGCACATGGGCATAGGGGATTTTATGGCATGATGAAAATATTCTAAAATGGGATTGTAGTGATAGTTGCATGACACTATACATTTACTAAAGAACTGTACACTTAAAATAGGTAAATTTATGGTATGTAAATTATACCTCAATAAAGCTGTTGAGAGAAACAGACCGAATAATCTTGAATGTCCTTTCACACTTCAAAAGTCTATGCTTTGGCATTTAAGTATGCACAAATTTTAATACAAAATGCTATGATAAACCATTGGTTTTATTGGACAAGATGGGCTAAGAAACAAGTGTGAGCTTTGTAATCCCCAAAAGAATCTAGCTTTGCAATTACATTCCCTGCTTAAAGGTCACTCAGAACCATGGAGCTGAAATTTACAATGATATGTCTTAGTTAGCCAACCTTTCTTCCAAGTCTCTGGAAATTCCCGTTTTTACTCACTATTTGCCTAGTCAAAATAGCTCTCAGAGGAGACAAGAAAATGGGAGGAGGTGTACATTTGGCAGATTAGTGTCAGAGTTAGCGCACATGCATCTTTGCTTTGCCTCTGACTAGTTTGGCGACCTATTGCCCTATCTGTCTATCTTTCATACATTTATTCATCAGACATTTATTGAGGGATGATAGCTCAATAAATAAAGGTAGCAGGTTCAAATTTAAATGTAACCTGACCACTGGGTACTGGGTGCTTAGAGCTCAGAGTGGAGAAATAGATTATTAATTGTTCACCACAATCCAATGAAGTGAAGGCACCAAGAACTCTGCCAGGGAAGGATTCTGGGAAGGGAGGAGCCTACAGGGCAGTGCAAAGACTGAAATCACATGTCTAGGAAGTGCATTCTAGAAAGTGCTCTATGAAAGTTGGCTGGGACCTTCACAATTGCTGCATGCATTATTATTACAATGTTACTGAATTACACACCAAAGAGTAGCTTTGTTTTTTATTTGGGCCCTTCTCCTATGATTGAATTGCATTTGATATATTTAATGAAGGTGAATTTTGTGTAGAAATTTAGAGGAAGAAAAATATGTTGTGTAAAGGAATCGTGAAAATCCAGTTGAAGAATCCAAGTAAGTTCTCCCTCAATCATGGCTCTTCTGTCTTTCAAAATACCATAGATTCAGTCCATAAGCAATTCCCACGGCTCCAGTTTCAACATACCGTATATTTAGAATATGACCGCTTCTCAACATCTTCATAGTTACAACCCTGGACTAAGCTTCTATCATCTCTTGATTGGATTACTGTAACAGCCTCCCAACTGGTCTCCCTGCTTTCACTTTTGCCCCTCAATATTTATTCTCAAAACAGCGGCTAGAATGACCCTTTAAAAACATGACTCAGCTCAAGACACCCCTCTGCTCAAAGTCCCATTATGGTTCCCACCTTACTTAGAGTAAAATGCAACATCTTTACAATGTCTGCAAGTCTCACTCTTAAGAACTCTCTGATCTTACTCTTCTAATTCTTTTCCAGTTACACTGGCCTCTTTGCTATTCCTTGAACACCCCACACATGTTCCCATTTCAAGGCCCTTGCTCTTGCTATCCCCTTCCTTGAATGGTCTTCCCTTGCAGATATGCAACCCAAGGAAGGCTTACTTTTTCACCTCTGCCAGGGAAGTCTGTCCTGAACACTTCATTTAAAATGGCAACCTAAAGCCACAATATAGTCAATTATACTTTCCCTCTTAATTTTTATCTGGATCATTTATCATTACCTACCACGCCTAACAGATTAGGTCCTTTTAAGAGAGAACTGTAAGCACTGTAAATGTCAACCTTCCTTTGGGAAAAAGCAGCTGGATCAATATGGGGCCAGTCAGGCAATATTTGGGTAGATAACCTTGATTTGGTGACCTTTGCTAAAGCAAGGTGAAGGTTTTAGTACTGGCTTTACACTCGCTGCTCTGTCTGCAATGCTGAGAAAGTCACTTTACCTCTAGAACTTGCATCTAAAATGGAATAATTGTGACCAATGCAACAAGACACAAAACAGAAGAGACGTACATTTTAGAAAGGAAAGCAATTCATCATCATTTGCAGATAATATGACTAGAGCTAATATATCGAAGCAAATCAACTGAAAGACTTTTAAAATTAATAAAAGAATTCAGTAAAGTAGTTTTGTAGAAGATAGAGATAAATACACTGTACACCATGGAAAACAAGCTAGAAGATGTAATGAAAAAGTCTTTTAGAATAGAGTCCTTTAAAAATAACTAAGGAAAACACAAATAAGAAATGTACAGGACTGACACTGGAAGGAAAATAAAACTCTACTGAATGATTTAAAAGACCATCTCCAGCCCCTAGCACACGGCCTGGTAGAGTGGGTGTTAAATAATTGTGCTGAACTGAAGATGAATAAATGGACAGAAATGCTGAAGTCCTGGAGGAAAGCATCATATATTGTAAAAATGTCAATTCTTGCCAAACTGATGTATTGTTTTATTTGAGAAAAAGCAAATTGTATAAAACATGAACCAGTTAGGTGATATTTGTGAGCCCTAAAGATGTGGATGACCATAATTTGACAATTCCAGTAAGATTTGTTTTGTTCAAAATGGGAAATATAGTTAAGAACTTAAAAAAACAACAACAAAGGAATGATGCTGTAAAACCACTACTGGGTAATAAGTTATATTATGAAGTTACAATGATTAAACTATGGGTACTAGAGTACGAGTTAAATAAAAATGGAATAGGTAGGGGTGTGTGTGTGTGTGTGTGTGTGTGTGTGTGTGTGTATGTGTGTATGACAGAGAGAAATAGATAATTGTATGTATAAAAATACGAGCAACATAAATTAATGAAAAATAAAATTATATCACTTAGTGTTTGAAAAATTCAATAATTACCAGAAGAAATCATCAAATTTAAGACCTTGCTACATAGGAAAACCATACTATATTCCAGTAGTTCAGAATTAATTTATTTATTGAAAAATTTTAGTATGCCCTTGCCAACCAAATACAATGTGTGATCCTTGATTGGATCCTGGATTGAATTTTAAAAAGCTTTAAAGGACAATTAATTGGGAGAGTTGGGGAAATTTGAATATGACCTATATATTAGATACCAGCATTATGTCACTTTGAAATTTCCTTAGTGTGGTGATTGTTTTGTGACTATGTAACAGACTGACCTTTCCATAGGAGATAAAAACTAAAGGTTTTGAAGAGTCATGGTCACTACAAGTAACCCTCAAATGGTTTAATAACCATTTGAGAGACAAGAGAAAGAGAGAGAAACCAAACATGGCAAAATGCTTACGACTGGCAAATCTATGGGAAGGATGTGTGGATGGTTATTGTATCATTCTTGCAATATCCTGTAGGTTTGAAATCAAAGAAAAAGATAATCTTGAGTGGAAAAGAATTGTTTAAGCTTAATAATAGAACAATTTACAAAAGACAAAAGAAAAATGACAAATTTGTCTATATGTAAATTTGAAATGTCTGAAAACAGAATAAAAAATAAGACAACCAATTAGAAAAGCTATTCCCAGAAAATATGACAGAGAAGGAAGCAATATTTTAATATTTTAAAAATCATATCAGGTATAGAGGATAAAAATGACAAAGGACACACATAAAAATCAATAAATTATCTGAATAAATGAAGGTATAGGCTATATTCTGTATATATAATGGGACAGAACCATAAATTGCTACATCAAAATTCTGCACAAATGAAAACCTCCAACTGGGGAAAATAAGAACTTACTTTATATGATGCCTTACAAGTAATTCTCATATCAAATAGAAAATCAAAACCACAATTTCCTACTCTTTAGAAACTATTACTGTGAGAACAATGATGTTTAATGCTTATGGGATAGGACCAAACCTGTTTTCAGCATCTGAAAAGCCTTTGTTATTAAACAAAAAAGAATGACAATAAATTAATTAAGCATTCCATAAAAAGAAAATTAGAATAAACAACAGTAGAGCCAGATGGCTTTTCCAATGAGTTCTTTCAATCTTCCAGGAACTGATAATTCCCATGTCATAGAAACAATTACATCAGACAGAAAAAGGAAAAGCATCTCAAATTGCTACAAACTATTCCTCTAACATACTATTAAATTGGTGCTCCATAAGTGGATCATTTACTGCAGGTACACAAGATAGATTTAGTAATAGAAAATCTAGGAAAATATCACATAAATAAATCCAAATAGAAAAAAAAGTATGATCATATGAGTAGATACCAAAAAGGCACTTGATAAAATCACTCACTTTAGAAGAGTCATAAAGATAAAGTATAGAATAGAAATATTTTTCCTTTTCAGATTTTAAAATACCTATTTCAAATCTACAACTAACATTATATGTAAGAGAAATTTGCTGGAGGTCTAGTGTTTGAGGTTGGAATTTAGACAAAAAGTTCAGCTATTAACATTAGTTGGCAACACTGCCCAGAAAGCTCTACCCAATGCAATAAAACATAAAACCAAAATAAGAGCTATTGCAACTGGAATAGGAGGACATAAAATTATCATTATTCATAGATGGTGTGATTATTAGCTGGTAAACCAAGATAATAAAACTTAATTAAAGAAACTCACAAGAGGTTTCAGCGAACGAGATGAGGAAAACACACAGAGCACACACACATTCTCTCACACACAGTTTCCCTCAATACCAGCAAAAACCAGTTAGCAAACACAATAGGGGACAGATAGATAGCAGGAGACACCACAAGCTTAATGTTAGTAAGAAACAATTTTAACAAGGTAGCTATGGGTGGAATCTACATGACAGAGTCAATGCCTCTGTCCTGAGAAATAGTCAAGACTCAGATGAATGGATAGGCTTGCCCTCTTTCAGCGTGGAAAAGCTCACGTTAATATATATCATCATTTTAGATTAAGCAATAGTCTTAACATAATTTAGGCCAATTCCATGGGGGATTGTTTAGAGAATATGACAAAGGGATTTAAAAATTCTTAGGGAAACATAAGTGGGTAAAAATAGCCAAGAACATTTTGAACAACAAGAAATAGGAAGACTAGATATTAAAATGTTTTGTAAAGCTATATTAAGATGGGTGGTACAGACACAGTGATCAACAGAGAGGCAGATCTAATGGAACAGTATAGATAAACCAAGAATATAGCGGCGTGTGCGCGCACGCGCACACACACACACGCACGCAACATCACAGTTCAGTAAGACTGGAAGGAGTATTCAATAAATGGTGTGGAGAAAATCTGTCAACTACTTGGAGAAACAAAAGAATAAGCACTCCCCAAACATCATGAAAATGGTAATAGCTATCATAAGTGGCAAAAGAAGGATGCAACATTATCAGTGAAGATCAACATTACGTAAAGCCTATTTTTTTCATTTAGTGAATAAAAATGGAGAAAAGTTCCCAAATGTTAGTATTTTTTTCGATGTTCTTATCATTTCTATGTAAGCATGCATTATTTTGTGGTGAATCTAACTTAAACATCATTTAAAATAAAATGATAACACTGTATGAATTACCTCAGTATTGTGATAAGGATCAAAGATAGGACTTTGAAAATAATTTTTAATGTACTATGTTACAAAATAGCTATAGTATCATATTTTTAATTGAGGGATGGATTTCTCCACATGAATGACATGGCATAATCTATACCTAATACTCTCTTCCCAGCTGGGCATTGTTGACTATTTAATATTTACTAAACAGATCCCATCCCTACTTAATTCCAGAAGTGCTATTTTCTAAGTTCATGTTGAAAAGTATAATTTCAATCAGTCAAGAATCCAGTAATGTATAAGATATTTGACTCAGCTTAAAATAACTGGCTTGGAGTGGTGGCTCATGCCTATAATCCCAGCACTTTGGGAGGCTGAGGTGGGCGGATCACCTGAGATCAGGAATTCAAGACCAGCCTTGCCAACATCGCGAAACCCCATCTCCATTAATAATACAAAAAAATTAGCTGGGCGTGATAGGGGCACATGTCTGCAGTTCCAGCTGCTTGGGAAGCTGAGGCAGCATAATCACTTGAACCTGGGAGGCAGAAGTTACAGTGAGCCAGGATCGCACCACTGCACTCCAGCCTGGGTGACAGAATGAGACTCCATCTCAAAAAAATAAAACAAATAAATAAATAAAATAAAATATCCACTAGCCAATAGCTCTATTAGCTAATGTTAATAGCTCATTTAAACAATAACTTTAAGCAAGTCTATGTAGCCTATCACGCCTGTGATCCCAGTGCTTTGGAAGGATCAAGTTTGATGCTGCAGTGAGCTATGATCACGCCACTGCTCTCCAGCCTGGGCAACATAGTGAGACCCCATCTCTACAAATAATAAACTTGTTTATTATTATTATTGTTATGCTTAACAAATAGAGCTTTCAAAGCAAACAGTGGTAGCCAACACTAGCAAGAAGCAGCAGAATGTTGCAGGGGCCCCACTCCTGTGTGGTCACAGACCAGTAGCATCATCATCACCCAAAAAGAAATGTGTTGGAAATGCAGAGTCCCAGGCCCCAACTCAGCTCTATTAAATTAGAATCTGCACTTTAAGAGGTCCCAACTTATTTCATTTGCACATTAAATTTTGAAAAGCAGTCATGTGAAACAGAACACACTAGGGGACTGAAAAGCTCCCTGGTTTTTGTTTCATTTTGTTTTCTAATATACATTCTGAAGCATTTTCTATACCCTAGTGGAGAGCCAGGTTGTTTACTCCAGGCCTCTCAAACCTCAGACATCCTGGGAAGCAACCCCCTTTATACTCCTGTCAAGTTCTCAGTTGAAATGTCGTTGTTTTCTAAAGCTACCTTACATGGTGAGAGGAGCAAATAAAAAAAAATCAAGTTAAACAAGGCTAGCTTCCATGGGCATTTAGCTCCTAACTTGGCTATTAGAACCCACAGCCATGCTTTTACAGAGGAAGATGCTACTGTTTTTAAAAAAAGTCATCAGTAGGGGGCCTGGATGCCTCCCCTTACAACAAAGACATTTGCTTAAAGAAAGGGAAGTGTCAGGTGTCCTGGACGTCTCCCCTTACAACAAAGACATTTGCTTAAAGCAAGGAAAGTGTCAGGTGAAATCTCTCTGAACATTTTTTTTTTTAATAAGACCATCTGAAATCAATTATCTTCAAAAAGCCCTTCTAAGCTCTAAAAAGGTAAATGGAATAATTACTAATTAAGCATTAAATTAATCATAATAGCAGGCATACTTATTTGCCAGATAGGGCAAACAAACGCAAGTGAAAAATTATAACACCAGTTGAAATATTTTTCTTATGGGAAGATGTAATGCACTGTTGAGGATTGCAGAAGTGCAATGAGGTGGAAATCGTGTGTGCTCAGGGAACTGGAGGTTCTCAACCATCCAACAACAGAATTGCCTGTGAATTCGGGATTCCCATCATGAATCTCTGGGTGTGAGGCTTGGGAATGTAAATTTTGAACAGGTTCACCATGATAGTCTTACACAAACCAAATTCCACAGACGTCCTTTGGGAGTTCTTAACACCCATTCAATGATTCTGTAACATTGACATAATTGTAATAGTAATACTAAGACTTCATTTGCCTTTTTCCACTTTGTTAATATTGACCCTCCAAAGGTATGCAATACTGCTGGTGCCTCAGCAAAACTCAAGGCAGTGGTACCCAACTGTACTTGTCACTATGTTCTTCACCACCTCATACTTGCTATAAAAGCAAAAATGCCAGTTTCACTTGAGAAGGTCCTCGATAAAGCAGTAAAAAGCATTAATTTTATTAAATCTCAACCCTTGAGTCCATGTCCTTTTCATATGCATGTGATACAATGGGCAGTATACGTAAATCATGTCTCCTGCTTGTTGAGGTACTATGGTTTCTTCAAGAAAAAAACTTGGTTTGTTTGTTTTTTTGGTTTTTTTTTTCGTTTTTGAGATGGAGTCTCGCTCTGTCGCCCAGGCTGGAGTGCAGTGGCCTGATCTCGGCTCACTGCAAGCTCGCCTCCCGGGTTCACACCATTCTCCTGCCTCAGCCTCCCAAGTAGCTGGGACTACAGGTGTCCGCATCACGCCTGGCTAATTTTTTGTATTTTTAGTAGAGACAGGGTTTCACCGTGTTAGCCAGGATGGTCTCGATCTCCTGACTTCGTGATCCTCCCGCCTGGGCCTCCCAAAGTGCTGGGATTACAGGCAGGAGCCACCGCGCCCGGCCAGAAGAGAACATTTCTGTGATTGTTTGAACTGCGCGCTAAACTAGCCACATTTTTCATGAGGCACCTTTTTATTAATTATTGAAGAAATGACTAACAAATTGTGGTCATTCAGATTTGAATATATGGAAAACTTTTTTTTTTACAGAATAAACGAAGTCTGTCACTGTAAAGAAAACTGACAGTATTTGTTGTCAAAGACATAGGGAGCTTTCAAGTGAAAACTAGAATTTGGAAAATTTGTATCTGCCATTGTGAACTGGAAAGATCTTCAATAATTAAAAATTTTAATGATGAAATTGGTGGTGACAGTAGCAAATGTAATTTTTTGATATGGTATAATGAGATATATAAACATTTGGAATTTTTTAAATAAATCCATAAATATTTTTCAAATGACCAATGCATAACGTTGCAAAATCATGTAGGGCAAAGAATCCCCTACAATTTTTAATGTAAAAGAGTATAAAAAGTTTACAGATATTTCATTGCAACTAAACTTTAGGAAACCACCACTCTGAGTTTTGGTGTCATATGAAAGGAGAATACCCACAGTGATCTTAAATGGCTATTAAAATATTCCTCCTTTTTTCCACAATTATATATCTATGTGATACTGGATTTTCTTTATTTCAACCAAAACAATTTATGACAACAGATTAAACACAGAAACAGATATAATAATCCAATTATCTTCTACCGAGCTAGACATTAAAAAGATTTGCAAAATGTGAAACTGTATCTCTTCAGCCTAACTTTATTATTTGGGGAAATAGAAATATATGATTTATATTAATATAGGCTTAGGTTTTTTGAGACGGAGTCTCGCTCTCTCACCAGGCTGGAGTGCAGTGACGCGATCTCGGCTCACTGTAACCTCCGACTCCCTGGTTCAAGCAATTACGACCTCGTGATCTGCCCGCCTCGGCCTCCCGAAGTGCTGGGATTACAGGCGTGAGCCACCTCGCCCGGCCAGGCTTAGTATTGTTTTTAAATGAATTTAAATACTTGTTAAAATTTGGCTTTAACTCCTTTTTTTTTTTTTTTTTTTGAGACGGAGTCTGGCTCTGTCGCCCAGGCTGGAGTGCAGTGGCCGGATCTCAGCTCACTGCAAGCTCCGCCTCCCGGGTTTACGCCATTCTCCTGCCTCAGCCTCCCGAGTAGCTGGGACTACAGGCGCCCGCCACGTCGCCCGGCTAGTTTTTTTGTATTTTTTTTAGTAGAGATGGGGTTTCACTGTGTTAGCCAGGATGGTCTCGATCTCCTGACCTCGTGATCCGCCCATCTCGGCCTCCCAAAGTGCTATGATAACAGGCTTGAGCCACCGCGTCTCGGTTTGTCACCCAGGCTGCAGTGCAGGGGCGCAATCTCGGCTCAGCACAATCTCTGCCTCCAGCGTTCAAGCGAGATTCTTCCGCCTCGGCCTGCCGAATAGCTGGGACTACAGGCGTGCACCACCACACCTGGCTAATGTTTGTTATTTTTAGTAGAGATGGGTTTTCACCATGTTGGCCACGCTGGTCTTGATCTCCTGACCAAGTGATCCACCCACCTTGGCCTCACAAAGTGCTGGGATAACAGGCATGAGCCACCATGCCCGGCTTGAATTTGGCTTTAATTTTTCTTTTTCTTTTTTTTTTTTTGAGACAGAGTCTCGCTCTGTCGCCCAGGCTGGAGTGCAGTGGCCGGATGGCTTTAATTTCTAATACAGTAAATATTGATAGACAAAACCCACATGAACAAAAGTTCTTTGATGACTTCGTTAATTTTTAAGAGTGAAGAGGGGTCTTCAAATTTAAAAGATCAAGAACCTCTGAATCATACATTAAAAAAAAAAAAACTCTATTAAGATCCCCATGGTTCAGGATTTCTCAGTCTTGGCACTACTGACATTTTGGGCTGGATAAGTCTTCATTGTAGGGGCCTGTGCTGTGCATTGTGGGATGTTCAGCAGGATCCCTGTGACCCCCCCTCACTAACTAGATGCCAATATCACCTCCAACTTGTAATAAACAAAAATATGTCCTGACATTGTCAGGTATCTCTTAGGGGACAAATTAACCCTGTTAATTTGAGAACCAATGCCATAGGTAATTAGCAAAAGGATGTAAAAAGAAAACTCACAAAAAAATGTTAATAGCATAAAAATACGTAGAAAAATATTCTGCCTTGCCAGTAAGCCAAGAAATGCAAATCAAAATGACAATATGTTCCCATTTAAAATGCATTAAATTAGTAAAAGTAAGCATAAATTATAACAAGCCATTTCAGTGAAGCTGTGGTTGAACTGGTAGGATTCTATAATTCCAGTAGCATTTCTAATTGATTCATCAAATTGGGGAAAATAATCTGGCAATGGTTTTCAAGACTCATAAACGTTTTTATGACCTCGGAATAAAAAGAACATAGGCTCAGGAATCAGCATTAAACTTGAATTTTAGCTCTGAATCTCACTAGTTATGTGATCTTCCTTAATTTATTTAAATGATAGCATTTATAAGGACTGAATACAATCATAATGCCTCCATCATTGGTTATTTGAAAACTGGATTAGATAATAATGTAAGTGAACTTCTAGTTAAACGTGGAAGAATTAATGTACTCCATTTACCTCCTCTTTCTCCTAAGATTTCACTGTAGTAACAGTGAAATGTGAAAAAGCATAGAAATCCACACAGAAAAAGAGGCCAGGAGAGGGGACATCAGTGGATGAGCAGTTTTAAGAAAATTCTGGAAACCTAAAAATGGTCAGAGGAGAGGTACCACATGTGATGGGATAAAGAAAGTCAGATTGCAAAGACATGTGAATAAGGATGGACTTTATTTCCCCCACAGATTTCAAGAGAGATTCTGATGTTAGAGTAGTCAAGTGTGGACAGTGTGGAAGTAAAATGTGGGGCTGAAAACTGGGGAGCTGATCAAAAATCTGTACACAAAACCATCAAACTTTTGAACATGGAGAGCTATGTGTCTGTCTTCTACCCCTTAGGCAGGAGATAGGAAGAGGATTTCATCTCAGAATCTGAATGCCTCCACCTCCAAAAGCACAGTACCTCCAGTTAACTTTCTCAACACCTTACTTTTAAATATTGGCTATGGAGGTTCACTGGTTACATGAGCAATGCTTCCAACATGAAAGACAGCAGTGAATTTAAAAAATGACTCTAGAAGAAACAGAGATAATACAGGAATCAGAAAAGCTTTCCCCTCCTCCAAAATCAAAATCATACCCTGAGATGTTTGAGAAATGATTACTTCTATAAATAAGAAGTGAATGTTATAAGAAAAAAAATTCAAACAGTAAGTAGCTCTTAAAATGAAAAATTATGACTGCCAAAATTATAAACAAATATGATTTTTTTTTTTTTTGAGGGAATCGTTCTGTTTTGTTTAGGAAATAGAAGAAATTGGCAGAAAAGAAAAGGGGAAACAGAGTATTTAAAGGCAAACCTAAAATGATGAAGTTCTGTGGGAGGAAAAATGTAAGAATAGTTTAATAAAGATACTGCCTGAAGAAAGGAGAATAATTGTACATTCTATAACGAATTAAACAAAAAAGCCCACAAAAAGCGTAATTAGAGGTAGTATAACATAGTAGTAAGCTCCAGACTGTGGGGCTAAACCATTATGTTCAAATTCCATATTAGTTGCTACTAGCTGCATGATCTTGAGCAAGTTAACTTTTTAGTACTTCAGTTTCCCCATCTATATAATAGGGATAATACTAGCTCCTACCTGATAGGGTTTTGTATATCAACTGAGTTAATATACATGAAGAACTTAAAACCTTAGCAAGTTTTAAATTAATTATGTAATAATATAATACGTATTATACGATAATAAAAGTAATATACCATTTGGCTCTGAAGTGGCCTGTTTTTATGGAATTGTAAAGTTGGCCATTGTGTATTTATTTAACTAAAAACTGTGGCTTAACTACATTGGAAAGAAGGAAGGGAGGTATTGGCTGATTTAGGACAAATTATCATCTATCATGGCAGGAAATAAATAATGTCTGCAATCAATAATTTTAAAATAGCACATTATGTAGTGACATTGCCAATTCCCAGAAGAAAGAGCAAAGAATTAAAATGCATTTGCCTCTGAGGCACAGGACTGGGGGGTTGTAAATGGTGGCGTAGGGAATGGTTTGGCTATTTGATTTTCCAACTATGTGTATTTGTTACTTTGAGATTTTTTAATTAAAGAATGAAAAAGGTTAATGTATATGAATTGGCTGTCAGTGCCTGGCATATTAGAGAAGGCACTCAATACACTGTAGTTCAATTTTATTCATTTCAGTAATTCCATTCCTGGGGATTTTTTGCTATTTGAAGATACAATACCAAAAGAAAAACATGAATAAATTTGTGATTGCTTGGTTATTTATAACAACAAAAAAACTGGAAATGACCCAAATTTTCAACCATATGGAAATGGCTAAGAATTACGCAAAAAGCTGACAAAATGTTATAAACCAAGAACATGAGTTTATTGTTTCAGATGGCTGTGGATTAGCTAAAACTGACTGCACATACACATACAAAGTCCCTGATGTGTTTAGACTAGGAAATAGAAACCTGAGAGAAACTGGATGTCTAAAGAGAGGAGGAAATGTAGTATATCTCTACTCTAGACAACTTTCTGTGGCCTCCAGAGTCCTTAATAGGGGGCCTCGAAGCTACTTTGGTCACTGTGCAAGGGGAGTTTCTTCCCAAAACTGAAGAGTTTCTTTTTGAGCTGTGGCATGGTCTTTCGTACTTAGAGTTTGCATCGCTCTTCAGGAAGAATGCATACTCACAATCGATGCCACTAATAGCAATGCTTACAGATATTTAGAAGCCCCCGCTTCCCTGGCCCTACAGTTAGACTCAGCATTAGCAAAGTCAAGCCTCACCTGGAAGTCATTCCAAGCTGTAGTTCAACCTCTAACTTACAGTGTGTCAGAAAACCCATTAGCAGAGCTACTGATGAAAATTACATGGCAACAATGAAAAAAATTGACAACATAATGCATCTGAGTCTGCATCACAACCTACAAGAGCTACAGGTCCTAAGATACTATGAGCTGAGCAAGCCATCTTCTCGGGATCTCAGTTTTCTCTACTGAGAACAGCGGATTATTTTTTCTACTTCAGGGCAGAGTGTACAATCAATGAAAGGATGCTTGGTATCCTCAGGTTCTCATCTCAGGTTCTGATCCAGAGGAGGAGCTCAACAAAGCTCAGTTAGATATGAATTTGAGTGTGTATGACCCATTCCTTAGAATTGGGCTTCTCAGACTCTAGCACACACGAGCATCTCCTGGAGGACACGTTAAAACAGATTGCTGGGCTGTCCCCCTAGAGTTTCTGATTTAGTTGGTTGGGGACAGAGTCTAAACATTTGCATTTCTAACAAAGTCCCAGGTAATACATCAGTATTCAATCTGGGACCAAACTTTGAGAATCACTGTCTTACAGGCACAAAATTCCAGCTTGGAAAATGGTTGAGACATTGGAGAAGAAAAGGAAAGGCAGGAGGGTAAAGTTTAATAAGGGTTCCTCATCTGCCTTGGTCCTGATGCCTACTAGGTAGAGTAGAACCTTGGTGTGATGTCTGTACCAGCTCCACCTCCTTCCTAAGCTCCTTTCTAAGGCTCTCCCAGGCTCCAGACCTGAACAGAGCCTCTCGTGTCAACTTCCTGAACTGAAAGATGACTACCTTTTCCATCTGCCTGGAGCCTATGTGCTGATGCAGAGGCCACCTTTTTAGGTTCCAAGAAATTATGCATTCGCTATGGAGGAAATTAACACCTCAAAGCAAACTATAATTAGGAATTCTTCAGTTCAGTTTATGCTTTTTCAATTAGGCACTCTATAATTTTAATCATGGGAGCATTAACATGTTTCTGTAATTTATATACCTGCGGCATAATTAAGCCTGGGAAACACATTGCTCTAAACCTGAATGGAAGTGATTGTTTCCCTTCACACTTGCAGTATTACATGTCCCTGATGGAGAGATGGTGCCAGTTGCAAAGGAGCCATTTGCGAGTTGCAGAGGCCAACGAGAGAACTCCTGGCTTTGGAAATATGATGGCTGTTGTAGACCATGTGATGCCTTTGAACATCTGCATCCCAAAGCTTCAACTCCTATTGTGACTTTCAAAACATTCCCACCATTGGAAACTGCTTTGGACAACTATTCTTGGAAACTGATTTCAATTACGCAGGAACAGGGTGTCCTGGCAGGGGAGACGTTATCTGAGAGCCGTGGGAAGCAGATGGCTTTGAATTGAAGAAACTGAACAATAGGCTGAAACTTAGCCTGGACTGGGACCAAACTCCTTAAAAAAAAAAAAAAAATTGATTCCTCTTCCCACTTGCTCTAACTCTGTTTCTCTCTCATAATTTCAGGTTTGCCTTTTAGCCACAAAGCAGGGCCTGAATCCTATGTGCAAGGTAGTTCTCTCGGGATTTGAGCAGTTCTGCAAATTCAAGTAATTCAGAGGCACACTGAAAGTTTTTGTGCTTATTCAGACTGAACCTCTGAACTTTCTGAAGGTTAAAAACCTTCACTTTTTCTCTCTTCTTCCTGCTCTCCCCACAATATCAAATTCAGATTTGCTGACTGCAATAAAAGGAAAAAGAACATAATCAAAACCGGCCCGGGGGGACAATGCATACAGATTCCAACCCAGCTGAGTGACGCGTCCATATTGCTGCAGCATTTTGGCACTCAATATATTTTGTCTGATCTAAGAAAATATGGAACTTTTTATAGAGTGGAAGTTGGAAATGGATTTGTTTCTCCCAGGCTGCTCTAGCCTTCCACAAAAGAATACAGATTTGTTCAGACTCTTGATATTCTGATGTTCAGCCTCATCAAACATCCATCTTCTACCTAGGCCCCAACATCTGCACAGAAGTGACATATTCAGATATGCTGTCAGCATGCAACAACTCAACATGAATGATTTTGACACTAGTTATTGTCATCATCATAGGAAAACAGAGGTGTGTTTCAGCCCCCACATGGATGGGGATAGAGAAATAAGCTGGCAGAGATTCTAGTTCAGCTTTTAGGAGCTAAAACTGGTTATCCTCATGATGAAACACACACTGAGAGAGACATGAGAGATCCAAAAGCTGTAAACTCAACAGGGGCAACTTCACAGTACAAGGCAAAACTATTGCTTCCCTGTATTACAAGAATGAGCAAATATTGGTGCCCGAGATGACTTGGTTCCCTGTACAGGTTCCTTTCTCCATACCTGAGGCCACTTATAGGCAACGCCAGTAGTACTCAAGCGTGGTCCAAGACCAGTAGGTCACCTTGGAAATCGTTCAAAATGCAGATTCTCAGGCATTATCCCACAGTCCTTGAGAATGGGCAGGAATCTGCAGGCTTACTAGAACCCCAGCTGATTATGATGTTCATTAAAGTTTGGAAACCTTGGGATTAAACCACTTCCCACTTTCTATATCCAGTGGGAGTGATGTGGAGAAATTTTGGAAGTCTAGCTTGGTAGATCAGAATCTCCTCAGTAAGTAAGCCCAGCCATAGGTCCCACACTGTTTTCAGGACTTCTACCTGTGTCTAGGTCTTCATTACATTGCTCGTCTCTTATGATAGGATCCCTGGCCTTTACCTCTCTCTCCAAACGGCTGCCAAGTAACCTCTCTGAAACCAAACATGGGCCTTGACCTCTTCTTACCTCTTCTTAGGGTCTAGAGCAATGTAGTAAAATGGAATTTTCTGCCATGATGGAAATGCTGTCCAATATGTTAGCCATTAGCTACTTGTGGCTACTGAGTACTTGAGATGTGGCTAATGCAACTAATGAACTGAAGCTTTAATTTTACTTAATTTTAATTACCTTAAATTTAAATAGCCACACGTAGCTATTAATAACAGTTACTGCATTGGACAGTGTAAGTCTAAAGTCTAGCCCTCAATTCTTGCATTTGTTACTGGGGCTGCTACATCTTGCTCTGGGCATGAATACTTACATGTTTGTAAAATTCTTAGTAAGCCTATACCTAAGTGGAAATGCACTAAATAGCAAACCCTAAGCAGCTGTAGCCAGGTGAGAAAATGGTGAATTGTATTTTGAGAGAGTAAGCACGTATTTTTTCGGCCCATTGGTGGAGACTCTAACTTTAAGATGTTATTTTCCTACCAAAAAGTCAGGGCTTTCAGAATCACTTCTTTCAGTGTTGCCAAGTGGAGGCAACTCTCTGAGCAGCCCTAAACAGCTGGAGCAGGCATCGTGCAGAATGCTTTTTGGATAAGAGCAAACCTCCTTGGATTCTAACATGGCACAGAGCCATGCTCTAACTCAGAAGAACATCAATAGATCAGGCTCTAGAAATGCACTTGATGGAGGCAGACTTGAAAGTCTGACCTTTGGGCGGTTGCAGACAGAGACCGAGAGCCATCGGTTATTAGCTGTGCAAGATCTGAGACAAAGCAGTGATGCAAACTGTCGTGGGGCCCAGAACAGTGGGAGAAGTAAAAGTCAGCAGAAAAAAAAAGTTAGAGAAAAAGTAAGAACCAGGAGAAGGCATCGTGCAAAGTCACTGTGCTCTTGCAATGAGTTTCACCAGTTCCCCAGGGTTGGAGGGTTTGTATTATAAGAACTACATCTACTTGGACAGCCCCTCCATCCTTAGTCTGCCCTCGTGTTCCTTGCAACATTTGGCTCCAATGACCTTCACTTTGAATCTATTACTGTCTGTTCACCATCACTGCCAATGTGGTCACACCCAGAGCCATCGTATCCCACAGAAGAGTTTTACTACTGACACCTTACATTTGATCATCTTATTCTCCGAATAGCCCTTCCTGTCTTTCTACCCTCTCCCTGCTTTGTACCCTCTACACAAATTCTTCAACAGCATCCAGGTTGCCTGGCCCTCAATACATCTATTTTCTGAACAGCAACCTTCACATTCTTTTTAAAGCAAGCCTAGACCAGATGGTCCATTTTCCAGCACTTTTTTTTTTTTACATTATTAATCATCTTCATTTGTCTGTACTCCTGGATCAACTTGTGTGTCTTTCTTCTTTTCTACTACAAGAGCTTCTTGAAGCTCCTGGAGAAGATTAAACCAATTTAAATGATTCTTTCCTTGAATTTCTTGTTTTAAAAGAAAAGAAAAGTCAAAATGAAATATACAGCCCTGGTTTTCCTTCTACCTCTTTGGCCAGTCCTTCTCCATCTCCTGTGTGGTTCCTTGATAAACTGTCATAGATCTCTGTTCTGTTTCTCATCTCTTCTAATCTACACTCTCCCAGGATGAGGTCATCCACTCCCCTCCATACTTCATATACCACCTGGATGCTAATGGTTCCCAAATCTAAAACCCCTGCTCAGATGTCTCTCCAGCACTCCAGACTTTTGGAATTTAAATAGTCCCTATGGTAGGAGGTGAGCATGACAACCACTCTTCTTTTCCTCATGCCAGTAACAGTCCTTGTCTCCATCTCTCCAGATGGCAGACAGTCCAAAATAGAACACTCTTTCGATCTTCATGTTCCATCGACTGCTCCATTTAAAATATTCTTCCCCAAACACCTGTTTTTCCTCCTTGGTTGGAGCCTAAGTAATATAATCCAGAATCCTAACACCAGAGCCAATTCTTGGTAAGCTGGGTTGTTGGTAGAGAAAGGAGCCTTATAAAAGGGCACCTGAAATGCAGTTAGGGTAAGCTGAAGTGAATGCAAACCCACCTAAATTATTTGGGTGTTACCTTTCTTCCCTTTTGTTTTCCTGAACAATCATGTAATTGCAGCTCTGTGCTATATCACCAGACTGACCCTTGTCTCCTAGGGTGATTTCTTTGGTGGTACACATATCCCTTTAATATGTACCCCTTTAGTTGGCATTTGTAGACTGTGGGACAACCCCATGGAGAAGGGCATTACGGTAACATTCATCCCCTTATTCCTTATTTCCGGTTGCCTCTTCATATATCTGGCTTCTCCTACTTCCCAGTCTGGTGTGATGAAGTCCCAGCATGATTTTAGGCATGGCTAAAAGTGATGTTAACAAAGCTAAGTCTTCTTGCAGGTTATGTCTGAGTACCTCTCATCCATGTGCCCCTAACCCCCAATACACCAAAGTGGGATCCATAGCATTCCTCATCTTCAGGTCCCAGCAAAGGTGGCCCAGAGTACTGGGGAACTAAGTGAACAAATGAGGTTTGGAGAAAGAGTGTCTATGTAATTACAGTTTCTCATCTCTCCCAATGTGGACAAGGCCTCACAAACTCCTCAGGTTGCCCTGTGTTAATAAACCCTCTAAATGTTCATTTCTCCTTCCTAATTGGAGACCATCATATGTTGGTATCTGAGAATCAGACAGTAATGATTCCAATTTTGCTCACTGCGGCTTCATGGACCAGCAAAACCCTTCTGTGATTATTTCATGTGCTCCCACTCTGGGCTTCACAGTTATTAAAGGAATCCTGAAGGAAATCTGGCAATCGTTTGCTTTTCTTCCCAATAAAGTTTCTTCTTTCTTTAAAAGTTGGCTGTATCTCCAATTTGTACTGTAGCTAATCACTGTGCATTTCAGAATCTGTGGTCTTAACTAACTGCACCTGTCAAATGCAAAAGGATCACATATTCTCATCAGGAGGTGAAGAGAAGTTGCAATGACCTTTAGAAGCTTATACCTTGTTACACTGTCTTCTATGGTTCCATCTTTCATACCCCGGTCCTCCAGGCTAGAGCTCCCAGGGCCGGTGCACCATGCCTCAAGCAACCTAAGAAAGCAGGTCTCATGTCCTAACTGACCTTGCAAAAGGTCCCTTAGAAGTCCCCAACACTCTCCTAGACAGCAACGTTGCAGCTGTTCTTGCTCAGCTGAGTTCCTAACTCCCCCATTCAGTTCCCAGACCACCTTTGCACCATTCACCTTTCCTGGATGAAACATCCTTGTAGACTCTTCCTTCCCTCGGTATCCAATGGCTCAGGGAATGGCATCACCTTCCATCCCACAAACCAAGCCAGAAAACTGGGAGTCATCCTGGACAATTTCTTTTCCTTCACACTTCAACACCCTGCCCCTTGAAGAAGTCATCGCCAAGGCATGTCCATTTTACCTCTTACAAATTGTATCTCATCACCATAAGTACTCTAATGGTGGGTCACCTTCATTTCTTATCTGAACAACATAACTGTCTCCCAAGGGTGTTGCTCTTAACCCTGGGTGTGCTGGCCCTTTGGCAATGAGACACTATAAGCTCGTCTGCTTGAATTTATATTTCAGAAAGGTGCTCATATCTGACCAAGTTCACAGACTCATAGGCACTTTCTTTTTCTGATTGTCTTTCCTATTTTTAAGGTAATGTTGTTTTGAAGATCACCCCTGGAGATGGCTGTAGGTTTCCTGATGTGCCCCACACTGGCCAGCACTTTGCATGTAATAGATCTCACATGAGTGCTGGGGGATACATAGCAGATAGGCATTGGCTGCAATTGCAGCAGGGCTCAGAGAATATTCTTGCCCATGGCTGCCCAGGGCTTAGAGCCACTCATTGCCTCAACAGCTTGGCCAAACCCAAGGACCATGTTTTTCTTTTGTTTTGAGATGAAGTCTTGCTCTGTCACCCAGGCTGGAGTGCAGTGGTGTGATCTCAGCTCACTGCAACCTCTGCCTACTGGGTTCAAGTGATTCTAGTGCCTCAGCCTCCCAGCTAGCTGGGATTACAGGTGCCTGCCACCACGCCCAACAAATTTTTGTATTTTTAATAGAGATGGGTTTACACCATGTTGGCCAGGCTGATTTTGAATTCCTGTCCTCAAGTGATCTGCCTGCGTTGGCCTCCCAAAGTGTTGGGATTACAGGCATGAGCCACCACACCCAGCCCCCAAAGAGCAGGTTGAACAACTACCAGTTTACACAGTTTACACACTTTACACAGTTTAGCTTATTCGACCTTCAAAACGATCTATGATGTAGGTATTCCCATTTACCAACAAGCAAATTAAGGTTCAGAGAAAATAAGTACCTGCTTCCAGTATACCCAGTGGGGCAATTGCATGAGGTTGGTCTGATTTTAGGAGCCCCTCCTGTTTCAGTGTATCCGACTGGGAAGTCAGCTATGGCAGGAAGAGCATAAGGGTCTCAGGTCTGAGGGAGGAGCTCCGTATGGGACCCATCTCTGCCCTAAGGGAGGCCAAAGTCTAGCAGAGGCTGACAATGCAAGGCGCTGACAGAGGGGTGACCGTGACAGAGTGGCAACTCAGAAGGAGTTGGTGCATTCTGCTGCAAGAGTGGAGATGGTCCTGGATGTGGCCGATGTGAGCTGGATGTCAGAGAGATGGAGAATGGCATGCTTGGCAGAGAGAACAACATGGGCTAGGGGCCTGTTTGCTCAGAGAAGCACAAAGAGTTGGGCGCTTACCTTCCCAACGTTCCACACTCCCTTCTAAACAAAGTCTAAATCCAGAGTGAAGACCTTCTTCACCTGGACCCTGCCTGCTTCTTTGCTTCTGTCCTCATCTCTCTGTCTCCACCCACTGAGCTACTTGTTGCTCCTCAAACACACCCTGTACCTTCTCTGTGTGTGCTTTTGCATATGCTGTCTTTCTTCTAGGTTACACTCTTCCCTTCTTCACTAACTCCCCCTCATTCCCTAGGTCTCAATTTAAGCAACACTGCCTCCCGGAAGCCCTCCCAGCTTCTGAGCTCACCCGACTACCGATGGCTGCCTCTCTACTGAACTCTCATGGAAACCTCTGAACAAGTTGGCCAAACACAGGCTCATTGGCACCTTTTCTTTTTCTGATTATCTTTCCTGTAGACCTTTACCATCTAAAATGGCAGTCAGAAGCCATATATGGCTCCTGAAATTTAAATTAAAATTAAAAAAAATCAATTTCCCAGTTGTACTAGCCATATATCTGGTATCCGGCGCTCAATGGTCATATGTGTTCAGTGGCAGTCATTCCACAGAGCACACATATAGGACATTTCTGTAACTGCAGAAAATTCTATTGAACAGCACTCTTTTCAGAATAAGAGGTAGTTGAAGGCAGGGTCTACAAGGTGCATCTCTATAATCCCAGCACCTAACATCTACCAGGTGGGCAAAATAGATTTGCTGAACTAAATATATACTTTAGTAACTCACTTTATATATATATATAAATATACATATTTATATATATATAAACTAGTTTATTTTATATATATATAAAACTAGTTTATAGATATACTTTAGTAACTAGACATATATATAAATACATATACATTTATATATAGATATAACTAGTTACTGAAGTATGTATTTAGTATGTATAAAGTACATGTATGATGTATGTATGATGTATGTATATATGTATGTATGATGCCAGACACCATCCCATGTAAAGGGAATTCAGTAGTATCAAGCCTTCAGATTTCTTGGAGCTCACAACCTATTGAGGGGTATGTAGAAACAACAGAAAACAAAACAAAAAAATATATATAAAGAGCTGTATAACACAATTAAAGGCTTAAGAAAGAACTATGAAGGAACTATATAGGTCACTGTTGAGTAAAACCTGGTAAAGGGGCAGATGGAAATTAAAGGAATCCAGAAACAAGGCTAAGGACAGATTCTGATGAGCCTTGAATTCCATGCTAAGAAGCTTGTACTTAATGCAATGGAAAACCAATGACCCATTTAAGAATTTTAAGCAGGAAAGTTAACTTGATCCAATTTGTGCTTCCGAAGGATCATTCCAGCAATTCAGTGGGGGGTGGATTGAAGGATGAGAAGCTGCAGCAAGCACCCCAGCAAGCATATCGCAGCAGGTGCAGGTCCACAGGATGAGGCTGGAAAGTGGTAATGGGGGAGGAGGAGAAGGAGCTTGGCCCAGGTTCTGAAGTCCAGCGGACCAGTCTCCATGACTGATTAGATGGGAAGGAGAGGAAAGAGGGGGAAAGAGCATTTCCAAGGAAGTCTTCAGGGATCAGGGGACGGTCCGTTATAGAACCTGGGACTCTGCCCCTAGCCTCACTTCAGGGATTGCATTATAGGTGACTACTTCATGGCCAAGTTACTTTCTTATGAAGGTTGCTACAGATCAGCCACACATCAGTGTGACAGGTGGGGCGTGGGGGAAGAAGGCTCAGCATGTTCAAACCAGAACTGAATATTAGATTCTAGTCACTATTTGATTGATCTTTTAAGCAATTCTGGGATTCTGTCACTTAAAAACCAGTAAATCTTTGAAGGCCCAAGGAAAGCAATACAAAAGCAATAAATCTCCATTGTGGAGTATTAGAAAAATAGGCCAAGCTGCTGAGGTGGTTTGGCTGGAGGGACGAGGGTGTGGGAGCCCCACACAGCAACAGTCCTCCCTGCCACACCTCGCCCCCCTGCATACTCAGTTCTACCAGATAGAGTCAGATCCATGGGGCTTCAGAGGAGCAGTAAGTGGCAGAGCAGGGGCTGGAGTTTGGCTTAGCCAGGGTTGGAGCATCGTTGGCAGCAAGAAGAGCCTGCCTGAGTGGGGTCTGAAGGCCAAAGTTTCCGTGTGAGTCTGTGTGAGAACACACAGCTCCACTCAGAGAGGGACTTACTGAAGCTCACAAGTGATAGACCGGGCTCACACAAGGCAGAGCTGGAGGACCCCTGAGAATTCCTCTTGCTCCTCTTGCACTGGTTGGTGGAGGTTTACTCATAGCACCCCCACAAAAGGGCTACCCAGTCATCATGTGACATACCAGGCAGAGGAACTCAGAACTTCTCAGGGGAGCCGTGAACTCAGAGCCAGGATACTAGGTCTATGCACTGGCTTTACCTGTAATGAGCCCCACAAACTTGGGCCAATCAGTTAACATCTTAGACTTCAGTTTCCTGCTCCAAAATGGAAATGGTATTTCCCAGCCATCTGACTTACCAGGTAGGTGAGGATCAGATAATACAATGGAAGTAAAGGAACAATTAACTGTACATGCCAATTCAGAAAACTATCAACTGTAAAATCTGATTTAAAGCATCCTTAACCCAGTGCATCTAGTGAGTTCTTTGAGTCCCAGGATCTTAAGAGTGTCCATATTGTTTTCTCACATCCTTCACCTCCTCAACTCACAGAACTGCACACTGCTGTGCTTTCCTGGGTGGTGCTCATCTCACCAGCCAGTCTACTGCTTCTTTCAATCACTATAGTCAATGTACCTGTGGTTTCATGTCATCTTCCAGTGGAACTGCAGAAGCAGCCCAATGCCCCTAGGTTGCAAGAAACATAACCCGAGCACACCAGATGAACCAGGCATGACAAATTGGTGGAACCTAGGTGCTTGGACTAAGGAATGGGGATGGATTAAGAAGTCAACACCACATGGCATGATCCATGATCCAATAGCATCACCTTATGACATGATCCAGTCAGATCGAGCCTCCCACATCACAAAATTGCAAATGTCCAATCAGATCACGCCATTACTTTCTGTCTATCAAACCTGTCCCCGCGTCCAAAAGCCTGACTCCTGCCTAGCAATATACTTTTCTCTCTACAAAAACACAGTGCTTCAGAGTTTGGCTTTCTATTGTGCATGGGCAAACAGACCAAGTTCTGTTCAGTGACACTTTTTTGCTAATTTCATGATTTTGTTTGTGTGTTTGCTTAATGTCCCACCTCCCTGCCTCACTCACTGTTTACTGGAGCCTCAAGAGGACAGAGGTGTGGCTATCTTGTTTCTTGCTGTATCCCTATTGGTTAGCTCACTTTCCTAAACATAGTAAGTGTTCAATAAATATTTGTTGCATGACCTAGTGGTCAACTACCTCTCATATAACATCCTACTGCCCAGAGTTCAAGGTGAATGAAGGTCAAGATAACTGAAATCCATTGTGATATTTCCACTTCTGTCCTTCCAGTTGTCCTGAAAGTCGTGCTGGGTGGCACTGGTTAGTCACTTCCCCTTCTAGTCAAATGCTCAAGAAACAGTCTGGAAATAATTCCAGAAACTGAGTATACACCCACCCTCAATGCTCCAGAGCCTTGAGAGGAAAAGCAGCCAGACATTTCCAGACACCAACCATTTCCCCTTTGAGCAGTGACATTTCTGGGTTTTTTTCTTTTTGAAAAAAAAGGTCACCAAAATACATCATGTATACCTTTCTCCTAGGCGGTGGTATAGTATAGTAAAATGAGTGTTGGCTTTGGGTCATTTGAACTAAGTTTAAATTTTGCCTGTACCACTTGCTTGCTTTATAGCCTGAGTCAACTGACTTAGCTTCTGTTTGTCTCAATTTCTATATTTGCAAAATGAGGAGACTATTATACAATGTTACGAGAATACAGGTAGTGTTATATATAGAGACAAGCTGGTAGCAAGTGCTTGTTCCTTAAATGAAAGCTAGCAGGCTCCTGTAAGTTGTGGACCCATATTTTCAGGGTAAACCAGGACCAAGTAATAAACAGGCATGGCTGTGAGGGATGACATCATGTAGGCCTACTTGATTTTTGAGTCCCTGTGTCTGTTTTGTAGAGTTGTGCTATTCCTTTGCACCCTGACAACTGTCATTTCTCATTGCCACTGGGAACCTTTCATCCCCTTATCCCTCCTCATAATTTGCTGAATCTTAGGATGTATGAGCTTGTTAAATAGATGTGCAAAGAGTATAGTGATTCAGAGGGAAAGTGTAAGGGCTTCTCTGTGTGGCAACTGGAAAAGTTTTCATGTGCATTTTGGTTTGGGCTACTCAGAGGCCCCCTTTGCAGGGGGTGAAGGAGCTTGGACTCTGGCTGGGGTCAGGAAGTCCTGGATATCAGGCCTGCCTTACTCTTGGTATTTCCATGTTTTGTTCAGCCTATATGAAATAGTCACTGGCCATACTTTACAGATAAGGAGAGTTGAATCTCAGAGAGAGAGATTAAGCATCTTGTCTGAGGTCACGCAGTTGTCACCACAGGATCTGATACCAGGTTTGTTGCCACCAAACTCTTCTTCTTTCCATGGCCCCACCCACAGCCAGAATACTGGGAAGCTGGCCTAAATCCAAACACATTGAAAGGCTATGGGCGACAGCTGGATTGGGTCCCTTAGCTGAACGTTTTATAGGCTTAGTTACCTTGGCACGCTGTATCAAGATCATAGACTTTGGGTCAGATCGGGGCTGTGTTCTGGATTAGCTGTTAACTTGCTGTGCAACCCTGAAAAAGCCTCTTCCCTTCTCTGGGCTGTACTTTTGCTATCTGGGAAGCTTTCTAAAATTTTGAAACAGTGACCAATACTATGGTATAAAAGAAGAGAGAATTGTGAAAGGGAGGAAGGCACTGGTGGCCAAAATGGAACACGATTTGACACCTGAGGGACCTGCCTTCAAACTCAGCTTTCCTACTTACTGTCTGTATGCCCTTGGGCATTTCTGTGCCTTGGTTTCTTCATGTGCATCTGAAAATGAGGGTAATATCTCACAGTATATCGAGAAAATTAAATGACAATGTTAGATCTGAGTAACTGGAAGAAAAGCAGGGGATTCATAACTGAATTTGACTTAAGACCCAACCATCTGCTTTGACTTATCAAACGTAGGGTTGCCCTGGAACTACCAATGTGTAAAATGTAAGACAAATACTCTCTGGTCAGATGCCCTGTAAACATTACCAACACATGTTGCAATGACTGAAGATTCACCTGACTTAGGGGGAACACTGTCCAAAGTCTTCAGACTACATAGGAACTTCCAAATTGGTGGTGGCTGGTTCTGTCTGCTTCAATGCCTATCATTTCTAGGTGAAGCTGGATACAGGATGGACAATGGCTATCTAGACTATCTCAAAAGCCCCCTTCTGGGCTGGTGTCCTAGCCTCCAGTGACACAAGGACTGAGGCTGCATGCATTTCTCTAGTAGCTGCCCATGCCCTTCAAACAGGCCTGAGCCTCTCAAACACACTCCCATTCTCATCCCAGCACTCCCACCTTAGTGTTTATGTTAAAGCAAACAACCACCCTAGTTGCTCCCTGTTACAGCACGCCATCTCTCTCCTCCAAGCCTGTGCTCACACTGGACACTCTTACAACATTGGTGAAGTCTTACACATCATTTAAGATACAGCTCAGTGTCTCCTCCACTGGGAATTCTCTCCTCTGAGCTCTTATAATGACCTACACATATCTCCACAAGGACACACTGTACTTTAATTATGTTTTTGTCTCCCCAGCTAGAGTTTGACTTTCTTTAGGACATGACTTACCCACGGCTAGTTCACTGCCATATTTCCAAGCACTTAAGACTTGCCTGAGACAGGGTGGATTCTTAATAAAAATATTTGTTGAATGAATGAATGG
Organism: Papio anubis; assembly: GCF_008728515.1. Lineage (NCBI taxonomy): Eukaryota > Metazoa > Chordata > Mammalia > Primates > Cercopithecidae > Papio > Papio anubis. The sequence continues at coordinate 69,568,399 of NC_044991.1, forward strand.
TTTTTAGGCCTTGGGCCCCGCCTCATTCCTGGTACATAACATACTCAGTTTATGCTTGATGAACTGAACCCAGCAATTTGAAAGTTGTTCCACTCAATGCTTTGCTTCATTTTAAGGGACTATAGTCCTCCTTCCTGGAGTTCTGGGCAAAACCAACAGTCAATATTGCTGCCCTTGGGCAAAGGGTAGCTTGTTTAAAAGAGATGCCCATGCTCCCGATATCATGAACTGACACTGGTCAGTTTAGCTATGGAGATGCCTCAGTGTATTCCTGAACTCCAACCATCTTTGGTAAAATCAGCAGTTTTACCTTGACAGCAAGTGTCCCTGTGGGACTCTAGCACTCTACAGCCTTAAACTGGACCAGCCCCCAGGTCTTGTCAGATTTGTGATATCTGATCAGGTTGTTTTCAGAATTCAGCAAATCTGTCTATCTGGCTGTTACTGACAGGGACACAAAGAAAGGTAACCTTGCCAGGAGACTGTGTTCCAGGCCACCAACCCCACTAACTAAATTTACCATCTCACTCTATTACCCAGGCTGGAGTGCAGTGGCATGATCACAGCTCACTGTGGTCTCGGTCTTCCAGGCTCAAGCAATCTTTCCACATCATCCTCTCAAGTAGTTGGGACTCCAGGTGCGTGCTACCACATCCAGCTAATTTTAAAAAAATTTTTCTTTGTAGAGACGGGGTCTCCCTATGTTGCCCAGGTTTGCCTTGAACTCAGGGGCTCCCTTTGAACTGGGCTTGGGGCTGCTGACCTCCTTCCTCCCAGGAAGTTGTGTTCCTGGCCAGTCTTGCCCATGGGTATTGCCGGTCACATGATTCAACTGGAGGCCCATGTGGCACAGAGAAGGAAAACTACAGACTCCAAGTGAAGAACCGTCCTCACCTGACAGGGGCTCCCCGGGACTGAGCAGGTTTCAGCATCACTGTGATGGTCGTGTCTGTCTCATTCAGTGGGGTGTCTGTGTCGTACTCAGGCATGGATGGAGCTGGACAAGAAACAGAGAGTGCAGGTGAGTTCAGGACAGGTTCCCAACTGGCTCCCCACCGCCCCTTGCTGCCATCCTTAAAGACACAGCATGACCAGAGGGAGGACGTTTAGGAAAGGGGTTGGATAAGAAGTCTTCCAGGCCTTCAGTAAAGGAGGCCCTGATGCCCAACCTGCCCACAGTAGGTTTCTTCAAGGTGCAGTAGTGTAGGGAAGGGTAGCAATGATGTGTCCAGTAACCTACATGAACCAAAACGTTTCACACCTAATAAACATGTGGAGGGAATGTAAGTACTAACAAAGAAGTGAAAGCAGAATCAACCCTGCTAAACACATTTAAAATGCAAATTAAATCAATTATGAACTACTTCCCCTCTACCTGTTTTTTTAATTCATGAGACCCCCCCCTTTCCCTCATACTCAGCTGATAGGAATGCAACTATATCTATTCCTTTGGGAAGGTAATTTAGCCATTTGTAGCAACAGCTATTAAAACCCATATCCTTTTTAATTCAGTTTTTCCAAATTCTGAATTTAATTTTAAAGTTATAATCCAAACCAATGAATGAAACTTTATTTTGTAACATGTTTATTGAAGCGTTATTTTGTAAAAACATGGAAGCACCAAATATATCCAACCACAGGGGAATGTATAATTAAATTATGTCCATCCACTTGACAGAACATTATAATGAAAGCAATGTAGCAACATAGGAAATACTTATGGGATAAAGATAAGAGAAAACATTAAGCTACAAAAAAACCATGTTTTTCTGGAAAACCATGTGCAAAATATGTATGTATGCAGACCAGAATTGCATAGATATTTAGGATAATGAAAGCTGTAGAAAAGGTTCTGAAATAATTCTTCATTGTTGCTGTCTAGTGGCAGAGGGGGCCCTACTGGTGATGGCAGTCTGTAATTTTGGACTGCTGTGGCCCTATAATATTCATTCATTCATTCATTCATTCATTCATTCATTCATCAGGCATTTCATGAGAACCTGTGCTGTCTTGTTCTGGCAAAAAGAATGTTCCTGAAATGAATTTAATAACCAACTTGTGCGCAATACACATTATCTACACACACATGTACTATTTAATGCAACCCTGTGGGCACATTATTTAGTGGCTTGCCACCTAATTAATCTAATTTTTACACTTTAGGAAGTTCATCACTTAGATTTTCTTCATAGGAGACAACAATGGTAACTCACTAGGGACTGGATCCTCTTAATTCCACCCATATCACAGGGCGACAATTCAAGAAAAATTTCCACTTCAAGGAAAATTAGGAAGTGGGCGTGAAACAAACTTTTTCCCTTTTTCCTTTCTAGCAGAGATACCTGAAATTTTGGTGGCGATCCGAGTGGTGACAGGGGGCCCAAAGCCCTTTGCTGTGCTGGCCTTGATGGTGAAGGAATAGGTGGTCCCTGGGTACAGACCCACAAAGAGGTGATGGGTTTCATTCCGGAGCTTGAACACTTTCCCCCTCTGGCTGGAGAGGTCAGCACTTGGGTCCAGCGAGCCAACAGCCTTGTAGTTGATCTGTAGGACAAGTCAGCAAAAAAACAAATCAATGCCTCACTCAGGAAGCTGGATGGAGCTCATTTGGAGGAACCTTAGGGAGGTGGGGGAAGGGGCGGGCATGTGAGCTTGGCCAGCAGATTCTGCTAAACTGCCTGTTGCTGTCCACTTTACAGATGATCCCAGCCTCCAAATACCCCATTGCTCATTCACTGGAGCAATGCATGTTCTCATTGATTTGTGGGAGTTAAAACTTAAAATAATTGAACTCACAGAGATAGAGAGTAGATGGATGGTTTGATCAGAGGCTGGGAAGGGTAGTAGAGGGTAGAGGGATGGTTAATGGGTAGAAAAAATTGAAAGAATGAATAAGATCTTATATTTGCTAGCACAACAGGGGGTCCATGGTCAAAAATAACTGTACATTTTAAAATAACTAAAAGGGTATAATTGGATTGTTTCTAACAGAGAGGATAATTGCTTGAGGGGATGGACACCCCATTTATCAAGATGTGATTATTACGCATTACATGCTTATGTCAAAACACCTCATGTAACCCATAAATACATATACACCTACTACGTACCCACAAAAAAATTTTAAAACAGAAACAGAGGGTGACCCACAGATGTCATTTGGAATTTTCTAACAGTCTCATGAAAAGAAAAAAAAAAAAAAAAACTTTTAGTAATACATCTTGTTGAACCCAGTGTATCCAAACTATTATGATTTCAATCTGTAGACAACATAAACATTGAATGGAATTGTTTACAATCTACTATTCATATGAAGTCTTACAAACATGTTTTTTACCCCTTCAGTGCATCTTCATTTGGACCAACCACTGCTTTTCACAAGTGCAGTAGCCCCATGTGGCCAGTGGCCACCATACTGGACACTGTAGTCATAGAACAGTGTCCAGGTACAGCATGGTGATGAGATTTATGAGGCTTGTTAAAAATGCAGATCCTGGGCCCCATATTCCAGACAGATAGCAATTGCAGACTGGTGCTTCCTCGTGCACTATCTTTTTTGTCTTCCCCAAATCCTTGGGGGCATCAAGATAGCTACTCTCATTTTAATAATGGAGAAACTGAGGTGCCAATGGAAGCAACTTGCATGCAATCCAAATTTTTCAAATTGTATATGGAGACAGTTTGTCTATGATATATGAAGACCATGCCCCATGTGACATGTGAGTTCAGCAATAACTAAACTGGTCTACACCTGTGGAATGATTTGTGTCTACTGTTCCCCGATCATACACTTGAGTGTCACAGCAAGATACCAGAAGAGTTTTGAAGGGCGCACTCTCAATTTCTGCACTTGCTCAAAGGTGAAAATAACTAACAATTGGTAGCCCAGCACTGGTCCCATGGATCACACTTTGAGTGTCACATCTTGAAATTACACAGTTGTAAAGTGGCAAACAAGATTTTTTTGTTTTGTTTGTCTGGCCATTAAAAATATTTTATTTGGCTAGGTGTGGTGGCTCACACCTGAAATCCCAGCACTTTAGGAGGCCAAGGTGGGAGGATTGCTAGAACCAGGAGTTTGAGAACAGTCTGGGCAACACAGTAGGACCCTGTATCTACAAAGTATTAAAAAATTAGCTGGGTTGGTGGTGCACATCTGTAGTCCCAGCTACTCGGGGGCTGAGGTGGGAAGATGGCTTGAGACCAGGAGTCCAAGGCTATAGTGAGCCATGATTGTACCACTGCACTTTAGCCTGGGTAAGAGAGAGACCTTGTCTCTAAAAAATAAAAAATTAATTATGGTATAATACACATACAGAAAAGCATCCCTCTTGATGAATTTTTGAAAACTGGATACAGTCATATAATCAAAAACCAAACCATTACCAGGCCCAAAACTTTTTCCTCACACTCCCTTGCAATCCTACTTGCCTACCCCCATCAGGGATCACCTCTGTCTGACTTTTAACAGCATAGACGAGTTTTGCCAGTTTTTGCGCTGTGTATCAGTGCAATCCTATGAAACGCACATTTTTGTTTCTGGTTTCTTTCTCTCAATGTTATCATTATGTCTGTGGAATTAATCCATGTTGTCACAGGTAGTAGCAAGTAAGGCATTCTCAGGTACATTCAACAATCTCTTGCTGACACTGTAGTAGGCAGGTCTGACTCCAAAGCCTGTACTTTATATTCTATACCACACTGCCTGGCCTGGAGACAGTGCATCAATTGCAAAATGCATTAACTCATCTACTTATTTGCTCCTTCACAGTGTTTCCTGTGTACACCTGTATTCTAGGTCCTGCACTGTGTGCTGCTGGGGGTGCCCAACTGAATTCAAGTCAGGCCTCATCCCCAAGTGACTTCCGTTCTTGAGAGAGGTAAGCCAGCGATATAGACAGTTGACATCACTCATCTTCTGTCAAGAATGGCCAAACCCAGGCAGAAAAGGAAGCACACCAACTTCCCTTCAAAAATCAGCAATTTGCTGTTACTGGCAATGGCACCATGTATTTTTTGGAAAGAGGTCAGACTGTGCCTAGAGCAGAGTGTGCAGGAGGAAGTAGAAATGCAGGGAGTTGAGGGCTTTGGGCTTTTCTCAGGCAGCACCTGAGCATGCATGTCCACCATGCAGGTGGCTGTTAGCTTCAGGCTGCTCTGGTGGACCTGTCTACAGCGTTCCCTCCAGTCACCCCTGCCCACCCCAGTCCTTCTCAGAGGCAAGTGCTACAGGCATCTATCTGCCTCTCTGCTTGAGGACTTTCTCCATGGGTGCTTGCTGGGAACGGGGGGTAATTAACACCCAGCCCTGATGGGAGTTGATGCATAAATTTTCTAGGCTCTCCTTCCTTATACTCCTGCAAGCTCCCCCTCCTTGGCATCCCTGCAGCATCCCAATTTCCCTGAAAGCCTCAGCTCCGCTTGCCTCTAGAGGGAGCTGCTTTGAAAACACAGTGATTATTGGCGACTTTCCTTTCTCTTCCCCACTCCATACCTCTTTACTGGTGTTTCTTATACTTCTCAGCAAACTGCTCATGTTCAAATCCTCATCTCAGGGTCTGCATCTGAGAATGACCAAACTAAGGAAAAGTGCTCAGGGAGGTATCTCAGGAGAGAGTACAATGGATGCCAGAGGGACAATCCTGAGTCAGAAGAGGAGTGTTCTAGGTTCCAGGCAGAGGGAACCGCGTGGGCAAAGACCTGGGGTGGGATAATGTTTGGACGGAGCAAAGCCCAGAGCCACCGCAGAGCAGCAAGCAAACAGGGGCAAATGGAGTTTTCAGTGTGCAGGTGGATTCTGGTTTCCACTGTGGCAGAAAAGGTGAGATGTTCAGCCTGTAGCCACCAACCCCAGCGCACCAGTGGAGAGGACGTGTGCTTGCATTCTTTGAAAATTCTGTCCCTGTCCCCCTGCATGGACTGGTGGCAACTACATTGATATACAGACACTGGGAGGTAAAACTCATGCCTTATTTACTAGCCAATTCCTTTCCTGCGCTCCAAATTCAATCCAAAAGCAACTCAATTTCCACCGAGCTGTCAATATAATATACCGCGCTCCTCTGCTCTCCTAACCTTTCCTGGTATTACAGGATCCTCACTTACTTGTAATGAAACACTATGAATAAATCAATGTATGTTAATATAGCATGTCTTCAATTTTTTATGAAGGGCTTCACCAAATCTAATTCCCACTGCTTTGTCAGAAACAGTCTTTGAAAAATTTAACTTGCAAGTTTTATGAACTTAGTGCAGGATCGGGCTGGGGAGGGAAAGAAGAAAGGTGAGAAAAATGGGATGGGAGGGAGCTATGGCTGTAAACGTATAATACAATATGAACCTTCATTTTTAAGTAGGGAAAACGAAAGATTTGTTAGAATAGCAAACATAAAATAAAGGGTTAGTAGGGGGAAGGGTGCACAGCTGCAATCAACCCTGGGCTCCTGGCATGGGTTCTGGCTGCAAAAAGTACTCAAGGATGTCCCCCTTCTCTTTCAGTTACTGACAGTAGGATCCCCAGCCAGAAATCAAAGCAGGTGCTTCATAACAAAAATCCAAGGCTGGGTGTGGTGGCTCACACCTGTAATCCCAGCACTTTGGGAGGCTGAAGCAGGTGGATCACTTGAGGTCGGGAGTTGGAGACCAGCCTGACCAACATGGAGAAACCCCATCTCTACTAAAAATTATCCAGGTGTGATGGTGCATGCCTGTAATCCCAGCTACTCGGGGGCCTGAGGCAGGAGAATTGCTTGAACCTGGGAGGCGGAAGTAGCGGTGAGCCAAGATGGCACCATTGCACTCCAGCCTGGGCAACAAGAGTGAAAATCCCTCTCAAAAACAACAACAACAACAACAACATCATCCAATCATGTCATAAGAACAATGGTTTCCCATAGCTCTCAGGATGAAGAGTGTGTCTTTGTCATGTGGTCTTAATCAGCTCAGTGCATGAGCTGACCTCTCTTGTCCTCCCCCCAGCACTCCAAGCCTTACTTCAGTACCTAAAAAGAGCTACGGTCTTTTCTGCCACAGGACCTTGCACCAGCTCTTCTATCAGCTTGGGCCTCTTACTCCTTCCCATGCCTCCTTTTTGCCTCATTCATGACTCCCCACCCTTAGCGAACCTCACTTACAGGGACTCTTTTTATGGGTATCTTCTCTGACTCCCAGGTTCTCTTATTTTATGTTTCCAGAGTCATCTATCTCTCCTTTGAGCCACTAACTTTCCATGTAACCATGTAATTATTTCATCAATAAGTCCCTTTTCTACCAGCCCAGGAGCTGAAAAAATATGACTTGCAAGTCAAATTCAATCTACCGTCTGTTTTTGTAAGTAAAGTTTTATTGGAAAACAGCTACACCATTGATTTAAATATGGACTATGGCTACTTTCACACTACAAAAGCAGAGCAATGTAGCAACAGATACCCTATAGCCTACGCTGCCTAAAGTATTTATTCTCTGGCCCTTATAGAAAAAGTTTGCAGACCTCTATACTAGATTTGAAGCTCCAAGGAGGCAAAAATTGTATCTGGTGTTTGTTCAACATTTCATCCTTTTGCATGTATAAATGAATAATTAAATTAGCTGTGTGGCTTGAGTGATTGCTTAACCTTTCTGAGCCTCAAGTTCTTCAAGGGTAAAATTATAATTCTTAGTTTCCCTTTTAATTTATGTTGCAGAGTGACCCCCATTTCTTTACTCCTGGAAGACAAGTCATTGGTTTGGGAGGAAGGCTCCAGAGTGTCCATGAGTGGCTTTGGCTTCTGTACCAAGGCTCTGACTGCAATGGACCAGGGAACATCTTCAGGAGAACAGGTCACTTTTCCATCTGGGCCGCAAGAAGGAGCAAGAGAGGAAGGGAGAACAGAAGGAAATTATTTCCCTCAAAGAATTCAATCAGGAAGGACTTGTTTGTTTCCTGAACATGCTTGGGTTGAGTTGTGCTGTGCTCCTGACACTGGGCTAGAGGCAGGGTATGACTACATTGGTTCCGGGTTCAGAGAGAGCAGGTGACAAGATTCTGGTTCTGTGGATGAGATGGTACCTGGGGACTAAGGGAAGAGATAAGATCAAGCAGGGATGAGGGAAGCATCCAGGGCTCAGGTACATGTGGTTAGAAGATGCAATTATAACAAAAACACCATTTTGGAGCACTCATTACGTCCAGGCACTGGGAGGGGCCTCCCATAAAAACCTCATTAAATTTTCTAAAAATGATATGGATTTTTTTTCCGATGATTGCCATTCTGCAGCTGAGGGAACTGAGGCCAAGAGGAGTGACACCGTGAAAGCCTGAGCTGCGGTGAGGGTAGCAGCTACAACTCCCATCTGGGCAGCATGCTGGATGGACACATGTCCACCTACAGTACGTGAAGCGTTCTCTGCTGCCTCAGCTTCACCAGGGTCCTCTCAGTTGATGTGTCAATGTCAGTGCTGTGATGTGGTAGAGAACACATGCAGAGATGGCCTGGCAGGATCATTTATTCAAAAAGATCACCCCCAATGAGATGACCCCAAATCGAGGAAACTCATTATAATTTTATCAGGTTAACCAAGTGCTTTTATCATATACTTACATACATGTCAGGTTCAAAGCCAGGTTCATGTAAGCATCATAATCAGAAACAAGGTGGTATTAAACCAAAGATCAAGTAGAATTCTAAAAGATTGAGAATATTGATAGCAGCATTAGCTGCCAGTGACAATAGTGTAAAATGAGTCCAGACCCGCCCACGCACAGCTTAATGCTCCAGAAGCATCCTCTATAGCTTAGCACCCTCTTATCTTGCTACTACATTTGTATTTTCATCCTAAACCCCTGGGAGGATCAGCATTCTAAGTTATCCATCTCATCTCCTCCTGAATTTCTTCAATGGTTTCCAGCTCATACTCTGGAAGTCTCAACCTACTAGTCTTCTAACAAAGCCACAGGAAAAAAAGGCCAATGTGGTTGGTGCATCAAATAAAGGATTAAATCTATTTATTTTTTATTTAAGCTGAAAACAACTGTTTAAAATATTTTCTCCTCTCTTCCACTCCACTGCAAAAGTGTCTACAGGCATGGTCTTTGCCATCTTGTTGACCTCAGAGGCAACTGGTACAAAAGGAAACCAGCTCAAGGTAATCTCTTGTTAGAAAGTAAAGCATTAGCTCTTCGGTTTCCCAACAATTTAAAAAGACAAAGTGAACCCACTCCTTTGGAAGAATAGTAAGAATGCACAGATGTCTGCAACATGCATGCTGATGACTTCTTGACCAAGGTGCCCTTATTTTTTCCCTAGAGAGCCGAGGACCATAACAACAACAACAACAGAAACGCGATTATGACTGGCACTCGTACTGCTGTTCTGGTGCTTCTGAGACTGCGGAGCCAGTGAGAATGTGAGGACCTGCTGCTTTTGTGCACATGCATCTACTGCTTTTGCTTCTATGGGGGTTTGTTTATTCTCTTCATCCACAAATGCTCACTGAGAACCCACTTTGTGCTAGACTCTGTGGCTGGGCTCTGGGGAGGAAAGCCATAGATGAGGAAGATACAGTTCTAGACTTTGGGGACAAATACAGGCCTTGATGAATATTACAGGGGACCCAAGTCCTTCAAGAGTAAATGGTTTTGTGTTTGTGTGTGTGTGTGTGGGCTAGGCCCATTGCCCTCAGTCCCCACTGAGCACAGAATGCTTAGGAGACCTTTTAAAAATAGTGCCAGCTCCACACTATTCACAATAGCAAAGGCAGGAGATCAACCCAAATGCCCATCAATGATAGACTGGATAAAGAAAATGTGGTACATAAACAATAGGGAATACTATGTACCCATAAAATGGAATGAGATTACGACCTTTGCAGGAACATGGTTGGAGCTAGAAGCCATTATCCTCAGCAAACTAACACAGGAACAGACGACCAAATACCTCACATTCTCACTTACAAGCAGAAGCTGAAAAATGAGAACACATGGACACAGGGAGGGGAACAACACACACTGGGGCCTGTCGGGGGCTAAGGTGGGCGGCGGGAGAGCATGAGGACAAACAGCTAATGCATGCTGGGCTTAATAACTAGGTGATGGGTTGACAGGTGCAGCAAACCACCATGGCACAAATTTACCTGTGTAATAAACCTGCACATCCTACACATGTATCCTGGAACTTAAAATAAAGCCAGATCCTGGGTCCCACCCCAGAGCAATTAAATCAAATTCTCTAGATAGAAGGACCTGGGCATCGATACATTGTTAAAGCTATCCAGGAGCTACAGTTGGGCCCTCAAAGCTGAGAATGGTGGAGAGTGGGACTCAGAGCACAAAGGGGATTTGGTAAAAAGCGTTCTAAGACGTGGCTCTGCCAAGGAAAGGAGTCCTCAAACGGCCTGCTGGAGCACTACCATGATAATGCTGCAGGCAGGATACCTTGATAACAGCTGACATGGGTGGGTGAAGCTAAGGCAAAACAATATTTGCATAGTCTCAAAGTACTTCCCACCAAAGTTACTAGTTACTCTTAAGATTTTATTGTAAGACCAGAAATTCTCTGATACTCTTTCTTTCAGGAGGTACAGCCTAATTCTGCCTTGAGGGTGGGCTGTTCCCAGACTCATGACTCACTTTGAACAAATGGAGTATGGAAAGGGAAAAAAAATAGTAGCTTTTAAGTGGAGAAACCTGGAAGACACCACTGTACCAGGTGATCAAGGTTAGCATCACCAGTGATAAGTCGTGTTGAGATCACGTGCTCCTGATACGCTGTGGTAAACAGGACACAGGTGTTCTGTGGTTTTCCTCCCCATAAACTCAGTCTACCAACAGGAAAACAGCAGATACACTCAGATTGAGTATTCAACAGTACGCTTAAAAAGTGTTACCAGGTGCAGTGGCTCATGTCTGTAATCCCAGCACTTTGGGAGGCTTAGGCACGAGGATTGAGCCCAGGAGTTTGAGAGCAGCCTGGACAACAGAGCGAGACCCCATCTCTACATAAATTTGTTTTAAAACACTAGCTCAGCATGGTGACACACGCCTGTAGTCCTAGTTACTTGGGAGGCTGAGGCAGGAGGATCACTTGAGCCCTGGAGGTCGAGGCTGCAGTGAGCCACAATTGTAGCATAGCATTCCAGCCTGGGAAACAGAGTGAGACCATGTCTCAAAGCAATCAAGCAAACAAAACAAACAAAAAAGTGTGAAGGTCATAGAAATGCAAAGAAAGACCAAGAAATGGTCACATCATAAATGGTATGTGAGAGCCTAGAAGAAAAAAAGACCTCCGTGGAAAAACTGGAGAAATATGAAAGAAAAAAAAAGTATGGCGTTTAGTCAATAATAATGCACTGAGGTGAATTCTTAATTTTGATAAATATACCATGGCTATGCAAGAAGTTAACATTGCATGTTAGTTGTATGAGGGGTATAAAACTCTCTATACTATTTTTTTTTTTTACAGTTTCTCTGTAAACTTAAAATTATTTCAAAATAAATTTTTTTAAAAGACAACAAATGGCATGCTGAGATTTGGCTGCTGTGAGCATCTTTGGGGCTGCAGAACAGAATCTAAAGAAATATCCATTGAGCTCTTGACTAGGTGCCTGGCCATGTACTAAGCTCTAAAGAATCCTCAGGAACCTACAGTTTGGTGAGGGAGACAGGTGTGGCCCACAAGAATGAGCGAGAAAAGCACATTAAGGTCTCTGTTCTGAAGGAAGGGAAGATGGCTCTTACGAGCATATGACAGAGAAGACAGATTGAGTCTCTGGGGCCAGATGCCTTCCCCATAGAGTGCGAAGCTGTTAACCACATGAGGGGCATGGGAGAAGGGTGGGAAGAATGACAGGAGATGGTGGAGAATGAAAGGAGAAACGGCTCTTGGGCAGGACCACTGCTTGCCTAAGGGGTGCTTTTGTGCAAAGTAGAAAAAGGTGCCTGTCTCAACTCAGTCTCAGCCTCCTGTACTTCAGTGAGCTGATGTTGCCTTTGTGAAAAGAAAAAGATATGCCTTTTTTACTGCTCAGTCATATTCTTCCTGGCAGACACAGCACAGAGTTTAATGGATTTCATTCCCTTGGTAGTGTGTCTTTGTGCAGTGCACAAACTAGACAACAATAGGTGGCACTCCTGCTGAGGTCAGATTATGGAAGCCTTTAATGAACTACTCAAGTGTATATATTTTATTGTGAGGGTAATATAGAGCCATTAAAGAGCAGGGTAGTCTATCAAGAGAGATATAGGATCATACCACAGTGCTACTAAACGTGTGGTTTGCAGACAAACAGCATCAGCACCACCTGGGAGCTTGTTAGAGATGTAGATTCATGAGTCTATCCCAGACCTCCTGATCAGAATGTCCGGGGCTGAGGGCCAGCACTCTGTTGCTTCATAAGCTGTCCAGGTAATTCTCATGCACACTGAATCTGGAGAAGCACTTTCTCAGGCAAGGGGATGGAGGAATGAACTGACCAGAGGAACAACACAGGGGGCCCTTTGGAGGGTCTGGCTCTCATGCAGATAACAAATACAAAGAAGGCCTGGTTTCAATCAGAAACAGGGCATGGAGAGGTGACTACAGTGACTTGGAGAGATTCTGAGTCCTGGCTGGAGAAGAATGAGGTCCCTACAAATGTAAGAATGAGACAGAGCCAACACATGACCCCAGACCTGAGCCCCCTAAGGCTGAAAACCACTGGGGAAGACCTGCAAGTGACCTTACTGGTCTCATCCTTCTGATGCTGTTAACATTCATGAAGGTGAAGAGTGTGGGTCTTAGCCAGCAGGAGGGAAGACCACTTAGATTACAGTCTTGCAAAGCCAGGGTTGAAACTCAGATCCATCACTTACCCAGAGTTAAGCGACTGAAGCTCTATTTTGTACCCTCACCAGCCGAAGGGCTCTGGAAACAACAGAACAGAGCAGCAACATCTCTGAACAGTGTCCGCCAAGCTTCCCTGCTTTCCAAAGCTAAGCTTCAGGGTCCGAGGCTCAGCCTGCAGGCTTGGTTGGCTGTGCCAGGGCCTGCCCAGGCTGCACTCCTTCCCCAGCACTGACAGCACAGGGACCCATGCCCGTGGTTGCTGGCCGTATCAGTCCTGCTGCGGCCCTGCAGCAGCTTCCTCTAGTCTAGTGTGGACTTCTGTGGTTACCATGGATCAAAGCGCTGTTGCAGGAGTGGGGAAGTTAACTTGTTTGCCCAACACAGCTTTTGCTGATTTCCAATCAATGCCCTGCTCTCTGACTGCAGCTGTTTTCCTGTCAGCTGTGGGATCAAATACTGGGAGAAAACAAGCTCAAAATCCAGCTGGCCCAGGGTCCTTAGTATTCGCCATCCATCAACCAAAATGCAGGGTTAGTTAGTGGGTGATAATAACAGGAACTAACATTATGTGCCTACCATGCATATGGCTCTCTTCCCTGAGTTACCACCCTGCTCCTTAGCTACCAGACTTTAGGTGAGTGTGTTCCTGTCAACAGGTGCTCCCTCCACCAACACCTCTGCCCCGCCAATCCTTAGCACCGGGCTGCTTCCCAGACTCATTGCCTTCCCTCCCCAGCCTCACATGGGAGGGATACTCTGAGATTCACTCTTCCCAGCTGCCCTAAATTTCAAAGAATGCAGTCAGAGTCCCATAGCAGGGCCACCATCAACTCAGATGGCTCTAAGCTCTTTCTTCCTGAACTATCACAATGCAGACTAATAATATGAAGCCTAAACCTTCTTCCTGAACTATCACAATGCAGACTAATAATATGAAGCCTAAACCTCCTTTCAGCTTTTAGTCTCATGCTGGGGTGTCCTGGGTGCTATGATTGTTATTTTCACAGAAACCTTCTTGTTTAATGAGTCTGTCTAGCAGTATTCCCAATGGCTTTTAGTCTGTATTGCAATACTTCTTGGGTTTCTGAATGTAAGCTGCTTGCCCTCCAACTTCACACTCAGCTGATTTCTGTTCTGCTAAGTTTAACCTGGTTAAGTTGCTAAGGTGCATGACCAGTTCCTCTCCAGTTGGCTTGGGGAATGGGATGCAAGAAGTTAAATAATCCCATGACCCTGCTCCTTGGAACCCTGCAGCCATACTCACAGCTCTTCTGGCAGACACAGCCTGGAACAAATCCTTCATTAAGGGCAAAGCCAGGATTCTATTTATTGATTGTAATAATTGCCAAGCACCCAGCTTGGCATAGAGAAGGAGTCAATAAGGTTTACCAAATAAATGAGGATTAAGAATGAAAATGTAACAAATCCTGAATGTGGTACAGCTGGGATTTAAAATGAGGTCATTCTGATCCTGAAGTCCAGTTTCCTCTGCCCCACCCTGCCACCTTGGCCTTGGCTCCTCTGTGCACATCCTGTGTGAACAGTTTCTAGAGAGAGGGGCTGATTGAGGGGAGGCTGCAACTGTTAGAAAACAAGGCTTTGTAGAGGGTCTGCTGAGCCCACCCCACTCAGGAGGGACTTGCCAAGCAAGCCCAGAAGCTGGGTCCATGCCTGTCTGGCACAGAGTTGGGGCTCAGTAATTATGCATTTAATAATTAAGGAGGTCCAAGGTGGTGAAGGTCTTGTCCTCTGGGTCTGAATTTCTAAACCTGTATAAGTAGAAAGTCCTTTTGGTGCTTTTTAAAAAATAGCTCCATACCCTTTGACATTGCTTTCACTAAAAGGTGGAGTTTTTATCCCCTGACTCCCCTTGAGTCTTAGGGGACTTGGGACTGCTTTCACCAATAGAATGTGGGGGAAGTGATATTTTGTGACTTCTAAGATTAGGTCATGAAGGCAATGCTGTTTCTGACTTGTCCACAGAGACACTTATGTCTACAGCGTCTAAGCTACTGTAAAAGAAGTCTGACCCCCCTGGGGCTGCCATGTGTGAGCAAATGCAGGGTACATGGAGTCCCTGTGTAGATGCTCTAGATTGACAGCCCCAGCTGAATCCAGACATCTGGGTACCAGACAGCTAAGTGAGGAGGCTGCCATGTGAGTCCAGTTCTCAGCTCTCTGATCACCCCTGGTCATTTGAGTCTTCTCAGTGGGGACCCTAGACATTGTGGAACTGAAACAAATCATCCCTGCCCTCTTGGATTCCTGACCCACAGAATATGTAAGCATAATAAAGTTGTTGTTTTATTCACTATATTTTGGAGTCATTTGTTACCAACAGTAGTAACTAGAACGCCATTTGTTCATTAGACGAGAGTTTCTTAAAGAGCATGGGCAATATTTTATTCTCTTTTGTATCCCCAAATGAAATAGTAAATGCTTAACAAATACATGCGACATTCTTAGCCAAATGATGAATGTCAACAATATCAGTAATGAGAAATATGGACATTCAGGCTGGGCATCATAGCCAGACTCCCTCTCCACAAATTTTTTTTTTTTTTTGAAAAGTAGCCAGGCATGGTGGTGCATGCCTGTAGCCCCAGCTACTCGGGAGGCTGAGGCCGGGAGGATTGCTTGAGCTGGGGAGGTCGAGCTGCAGTTAGGCAAGACTGTTCCACTGCACTCCAGCTTGGGTGACAGAGTGAGACCCTGTCTCTAAAAAACACAATTAAAAATAAATATGGACATCCTATGCCTCTTGATACAATGCTCTGAGAACAGGTTATATGTGGTATTTTTTGCCAAAAATGCATAATCTCAATCTAATCATGAGAAAATATCAGACAGAAAAAAAAAAAAAAACTAACTTAAAGGACAGTCTACAAAATAACTGACCAGTATTCTTCAGAAGTGTCAAGGTCACAAAATAGTAAAATAATAAATAAATAAATAAAGACTGAAAGACTGAGGAGATGTCCTAGACTGAAGGAGACTAAGGAAAAAAATGACAAGTGAAACATGGATAGGATCCTGGACTGCAAAAGGACATTAGTGGGAGGATAAGTGAAATTCAAATAAGGCCTGTAGATTATAGTATTCCTTACATAGCTTAAAGTATCTATCAATGTTAATTTCCTGGTTTCAATCACTATACTATGGTTATATAAGATGCTAACATCAAGGGAAGCCATGTGGAGTGTATAGAAACTCCACACTAATCTTACAACTTTTCTGTAAGTCTAAAATTATTTTAAAATTAAATATAGAACCAGGCGCGGTGGCTCACGCCTGTAATCCTGGCACTTTGGGAGGTCGAGAGGGACAAATCACCTGGGGTCAGGAGTTCAAGACCAGCCTGGTCAACATGGTGAAACCCCGTCTCTACTAAAAATACAAAAGTTAGCTGAGCATGGTGGCAGGTGCCTGTAATCCCAGCTACTCCAAGCTGAGGCAGGAGAATCACTTGAATGCAGGAGGCGGAGATTGCAGTGAGCTGAGATCACGCCACCGCACTCTAGCCTGGGCGACAGAGCAAGACTCCATCTCAAAAAAAAAAAAAAACAAAAAACAAAAAAACAAAAAAACAAAACAAACAAACAAAAAACTAAATATTGAAAAAAAGAACAGAAAAACATATGCACTAAGTCTCATTGATTGGCAAATCTGGAATCATGGACCCACAAGTTAGAAGCCAAAGGCACACCCCTTCACTCCTCACATTCTTGCAGCAATTTATTACAATAATATTAACAACACGAGTGGACATTTATTACCACTCACTAGTTGCCAGGTGCCTTGCCAAGCACTTTCCACACATTACTCGTTTAATCATCCCACAAGTTTATGAGGCTACTACCGTTACTATTCCCACTTTGCGGATGAGAAAACTGAGACTTAAGGAGAGCAACTTCCCAGTGTTTTCACAGCTAGGAAGAGGCAGAGCCAGGCTTGGAACCCGGGCAGTGTGAATGTAGAATCCACCTGCTCAACCTCGGAGCTCTTTTGTCATCATGCAGAGTGGCCATCTTACTTCCAGGGGCTGGGAGACCAATAACTTTTGCTGGAAACCTGTTAAAGGGTCAGCTAGAGTGAAAAGACAGGTTAGGAGTTTGGACGGGCAGAGGGAGCTTTTGAGTGCATAGTTGGGAGGACAGAGGCCAAATTTAAGGTGAAATGGGGCGGAAGTAAATCTGGAGAGTTGGGGGAGATCAGGGGACTTGATGCAAGAATGCGTTTCCAAGCACCCCAGAGGGGTTTTCTGACCACCTAGGAACTTTCTGCATCCTTGTCAAAGGCCAAGTCAGGGATCAGGTTGAGAGGCCCTTCTAACAAGAAATCCATGGATCACGTAATCACACATTCTGGGCCAGTGCGGGGCTGAACGCTGAAGCTTCACTCTATTGCACTTTTCTTTCATTCAGCATTTTTCTCATGAAATTAAAATAGAATTGATTTTCTTCCCCACTAAATTAGGCATTAGGAAAGGAATGAAAGGGAGGGCATGTTGGAGGCTACAGCATCAATTCAATCTAGCAGAGTAGCATTTGTAAGAAATTTTATTCGCCCCTACTTACTATAAGAAGGTTTTGTAAAGCCTATTTTTTTTTTCGTTATATCTCCTTCTTACTAGAAGAGATGAACTTTTTTTTTTCCTCCTTTCTTGGTTAAAATGATCATTTATACTAACCTTTTCTCCAACCTCTGGCCTCAGGTTAGAAGCTTCATTTTTCTAACTTTGCCTCTGTGGTATTTCCCCAGAAGCAGACACACAGCAGGTGACGCTATTTATGGAACTGTCATTTCTGATGAAATGGGTCATCTGGGGACTCTACACTCTCCTATTCTGCAGTGACCCCAGGCTTCTAGCTGGGTCCAGAGTGGAACCTCACAGCTGGAAGGAACTACTCCATTTACAGAGTACTGAAAGGAGATTGGAGCAGGAGGAAACTGAGGCTCAGAAAGGTTAGGAAGCATGCCTAAGGCCACATAGTAACTGGTTCTACTTGAAGGAGCCAGCGATGGGATAACAAAGGAGTCAGAAAATGTGGGTACAAATCCTGATGCTTCCTCTTAGCGGATGGTCATTTATAGCTGCACTGCCCACTAGAAATAGGATATGAGGCACATTATGATTTTACATTTTCCAGGAGCCACATGGGGAAAAAAGGCAAAAAGAAGCAGGTGGGAATTAATTTAAGTAATATACTTTCTTTAACCCAAGACATCCACAAAGTTATTATTCCAACATGTATTCAATACAAAATTATTGAGGATATTTTACATTCTCTTTTCCCACTAAGTGTTTGAAACTTGCTGTGTATTTTATATTCTGAACATTTCGATTCAGGCTAGCCACATTTCGAGTGTTTAATAGCCACTTGTAGCCAGCAGCTAGACCACGGTTTCTCAATCATTTTTTTCTTTATTATCACCTCCTAAGAAGCGTAGACTTTTTTTCTTTGTTGTACCTGTATGAATTTTAACTCTACAGATATAGTGCATAGCTGTATATGAACGTTATGCATACCTGTATGACTGTATGTGGGCTTTATGCATATTATGCATATGTGTAAGAAAGGGATTATTTCCCATTCTACCCCCACCACTACCACCAAGAACCAATTTTCATCTCTTGGGGGCAATGGCACCTCCATTAAGCATGCATGGACTAGAGCAGGGGTGTCCAGTCTTTCAGATTCCCTGGGCCACATTGGAAGAAGAATTGTTTTGGGCCACATGTGAACTACACTCACACTGACAATAGCTGATGAGATTAAAAAAAATTAAAATCATGAAAAAATCTCATAATGTTTTAAGACAGTTTGTAAGTTTGTGTTGGGTTGTATTCAAAGCCGTTTTGGGTCACGTGTAGCCTGTGGGCTGAGGGTTGGACAAGCTTCGTCTAGAGCAAGCAGTAACAGCCCTGAGCCTCAGGTCCTTATCTGTAAAATAAGGATGAGTGTGTGGACTAAAGGAGGCAGTCCTTGTAGGAAAGCATCCAGTGGTGCTGAGTGTGGCACCAATGCTAATATCGGAGTTGCACCGCTGTTTCCAACACATTCCCTTCCACATTGAGTGCCAGGAGTCAGGTCCTCACCTGTAGTCAGTTGCCAGGAAGATGTGCTCTCTGCCCATGACCTCCCTCCTGCCCCAGGGGACTTCCCAAAGCCCTCACGGGGTGACCAAGGGCTGTGTCCTTCATCCTGGCTACAACTCAGCCCAGGGCAGCAGGGCCTCGTGGACCACTACTTTAATGTCTTCTCTCTCCTAGTGGACACCTAATTAATGCCGAAGGTCTAGAGGCCACACTTGAGGGTAGCCCAGGTCCCCTGACACCCAAACCAGGCCTCTCTTACCTCCCCTGAGTGCCCATTGGCAGACGGATGGTGCCCAGGCTTGTTATCTGTGCAGAGACACATGCTCCATTTTCCAACTCCTCCCAGACCCCTGCCCCAGCCTACTCCAGACTCGGGAGGTTGTTAACTGTGTGCTAAGTGGTTTTCTCCCTCAGCTCCTAGAGATTCTGGCACTTGCTTCTCTTCCCATCTCATGACTTCCCACTGGCCAGTAGGGTCCATTTCTGCACCTGTGGCTCCCAAGACGCTCTACCTTGTCATCAACCACGCTGCCCTCTCTGTCCAGTTCTTCTTCTGTGCCATCTGAGTGAGACATGCCCCTACAAGCAATGCCAGGGGCCATGAGGGAATCATCTGGAACACTTTGGAGACAAGGAGCTCAGTCCCTCTTACTCACCTGTGATTCTGCCAGTGGGCAGTGCTGTAAGAACAGGAGCACTGGAGTCATAGAAGGCTGCCTCTTCTCTCTGTCCCTCTTGTGATTCTAGTGGCTACACGGCACATGTGAGTGGAGCTGATTGCGAAGGCTATAAACTTGGTGTCCTAAGCTGGGGATTACAGTGTAAAACCCATAAAGTGAGCAGCCTGATTGCCCAGCCTTCTGCAGTCATGCCTCATTAGGCACCCATTGGAGGGAAAAGTCAAACTAAAAACTGGAAAAGAAAGTGGCTTTGAGATGTTGCCTTTTTTTCCCTTAAAATGTACTTCTTGGATTGTGTTTCTTTATAGATATAATCCTTCCCCCATGTTTTATTTGGGAAGGGGTTCAGAATAGAAAGGAATTGTTTTGAATTGTATCAGTAAAGACTCATGGAGAATAAAAGGAAATAGTTTGGGATTATAAAAGACAGTGGGAACTTGATTAACAATGTGAACTTGATCTTGGGTGTGTTGGGCTGGTTTTAGGCTGTGATGCTTAGCACCTGGGTGACCTTCAATAATATTCAATCCCATCATCAAGAAGAAAGGTTTTTCATGAAGTTGAAATGTGTCCATGTGTGTAAGAGGGCTTGAAGATTCCCAGCACTTGGGAGACTATCCAGTAGGTCAGTCAGACCTGAATTTACAACATCAGAGAGGGTGTTTGACAGTGTTTTTGGGGAAACCACAGACTCATTCAAGTGGAGTCAATAACTATCTATTGGGCAGTAATATCATGTAGCTGTTATTTTAGGCACCTGAGATATGCCCATGAACAAACCAGTAAAGATGCTGCCTTCCTGTAGTTTGCCT
This sequence comes from Papio anubis, assembly GCF_008728515.1. Classification (NCBI taxonomy): domain Eukaryota; kingdom Metazoa; phylum Chordata; class Mammalia; order Primates; family Cercopithecidae; genus Papio; species Papio anubis. The sequence goes on from NC_044991.1 coordinate 69,588,791, forward strand.
TCTAGTTACTGAGAAGGTAACAGGAGGGGAGAAAAATATAATGAACATAATAAATATATCACTTATTTGGTATGTTAGTAGATGATAAGTTCTCTAGAAAACAAAAGAAAAGAAAGGAGACAGCAGGGCAGGGTGGGGAGGACAGGCATGCAGGGGCAAGTGATGCAGGGGTGAGACTGACCAGCCTCATTGAGAAACTGAGATTTCAGCAAGGATGTCATGGAAGTGAGGGAATTAGCTAAGCGGATACCCAAGAGAAGAGCTTTTCAGGAGAGGAGAGTGGGAGATGGGGTGAAAGGGGTGTGTGTGGGTCACACAGATCTCTGTTGAGTCTTTGAAAGATTTAGGCATCAAGCCTGGGTGGCATGGGGGCTGCTACAAATTGTGAGAGTCAGCCACTGAGACTCATGGTGACAACTGGTTGCAGGACTGAACTCTTCGTCCTGAAAGGTAACAGCTCCAACTCATGCCATAGATGCAGGATGCAAGGCCCCTGATCTCCTGGGTCTCTTCCACCCAGGCTCTGGGTGCTGGGGACCTGAGAGGTCAAGTTGGTGCATGAGTCCCACCTCCATGTTCCCTGGGCCCAGGGGATGCTGCACAGCCCAGTTTCTAGACCTTTCCTTCTGGTTCAGCTGCCTGACTCAACAACCTCCCAGGAGGCTTCCTTCAGGGGCTCCTTCTGGGTGAGTGTGGAGAAGAACAAGGACATAGATATGCCCTGGGCAGGAAAATGAACACAAATTCAGGGTGTTGAGGAGGCATCTGAGAAGATGACCATTGCTTACCCAGCATGGCTATCCCAAGCTAAATCTCAGGAGTGTGGACCTTGATTTGAAGACATCAAAGGTTATTGTAAGCAGCGCTCTCTGAAGACGGGAGTTCCCAGAGTTTTAGCAGGTGTAACCTCCAGCTTTAGCCTCCCAGGGACCCTGAGATCTTGAAGCCCATTGCCCGTCAAGTAGAGGAATTAGGGCTGGGAGCCAGGCAGGGTTTCAGAGACAAGGTAACCTGCTGGGGCAATATTTAAAGTCACACAAACTCTTTACGAGGTTTACACCTAGAATTCTAGGCTCTCATTAAGATTCAGAGTTCACAAATCCCCCAAATGTGAGGAAAGCAACTCAGAGACTCTCTCCTTAGTATGTTGAAGGTGTGTAACTAAAAGGTGCTGGGTGTTTCATGTAGGAGGTGGAAAGAATCATTGCATTGATTTGGATGAAGCCTCCTTCATTGAAAAATATCAAAATTTGCATGAAAGACTTTTGCTAAAGTAATAGCAATTGAAATATTCTTTAAAGTGCTCTGAATACAAATATAGAAACGCTCCCATGGAGACCTGCTCATGCTGGCTCCTTGCCTTATTGCTGTCTCACTGGGTTCACTCTTAGCCTCAGAGGGGGTTACACAGTGTCTCAACCATACTGCCTTGGGCTGCCTAGCCTATGTGTGAGGGGTGGGGGAGTCCTCTCTGAGTCTGGTTCTTTTTTTCCTTCCCTTTTGTTTCCTTCCTTCCTTCCTTTCCCTTTTCTCCTTCCTCCCTTCCTCCCTCCTTCCTTCCCTCCCTCCCTCCCTCCTTCCTTCCCTTCCTTCCTTCCTTCCTTCCTTCCTTCCTTCCTTCCTTCCTTCCTTCCTTCCTTCCTTCCTTCCTTCCTTCCTTCCTTCCTTCCTTCCTTCCTTTCTCCTTTTCTGTAGTCTCACTATGTTACCCAGACTAGATTTGAACTCCTGGGCTCAAGCAATCCTCCCACCTCAGTCTCCAGAGTAGTTGGGACTACAGTCATGTGTGCCACCACATCTGGCTTGACTCTTTCATTTCATGACAAACATTCTAGGGGCCCAGATTTTGCCTCCAAAGAATAAATAACTCATGAACCATGACAGCACTCCAACAAACGAGACTGTAAGAGAAGGAATGTACTACCTGTCTCCAAATCTGGGTGCATCTGGAGAATTTTAATACCCTCTCCACCCTGAACCTATGCTTTGCAGGCTACTTCTCCCAGCGCCTGAACCACAATTGCTGTTATAGAGTCGATGGTGTTGTGGGAACATATTCAATTGCTAAGAGGACTGAATATATTAAGCCACAAAATAAAAATAAAAAGTGCTGGAGCTCAAAGGTCCAGAGATAGTGGGCGCCAGAGTTAGTCCCATTTCAGGCTGAAGAACACATCCTCTGAAGTGGGTGACAGGGAAGAAAATCAACACCCAAACAAAGAGAAAAGCCAGCGTGCAGAAAGGAGGATGGGGCAGACAGACCTAAGGAAGCAAGAAGCAGAGACAATGAGGAAGAGAAAGAAAGAGAAGCCTGGGTATTGGGTTTCCAATTGTATGTCCATGATGCCAAATCATTTTTCATCCCCTGCTCAAGATTTTCTGTAAGGCAATTTGAGCTACTTTGAGGGATGCTGTGTTCTTAAAAAGTATATTTCCCTGATGAGAACATCTCACCTAAGTAAACACCTCATTTGAATCTTCAATCTTTTCCTTGCTCTTTCCTCAGCAAACAGCCAAGAGATGCTGGCTCCCCTAGCTCAGTAGCTGCCTTCATGTCCCCTCCTCTCTCTGTGTCCAGGTCCATGCTTACCCATCCCAAGTCCTATAACCTGCATGTTATGAGCCATGGAATCATCCAAAGTGCAGACTCCAAACCACATTAATTCATATGGGTATCTGGTGCTCCCCAAGGCAGCACAGCTTGTCCAAGAAGTGGAACTGAATGTCAATGCCTTCATTTCACTGCCATGTAACTCCCTGGGGTAAACAGCCCAGGAAGCAGCTGTGTGGGCTGATAAGGGCTTCTCTGCCTTGTTGGAATCCTCAGCACCAGCTCCAGATAACGGCCAGCGACAGGAGTCAGTACCTGTGCCAGGTGTCAAGCCTTCCCCTTGAGCTACACATACACTCAGGCATACCATGCTGCCCTGCCTGGACCTGTCCCTGGAAGAGGGGTGGGCCTCTTCATCAGAGGATGGGCTGCATTTTTCCTTGCTACACTCAAGAACAGTAGGAGCCCTTACTCACTTCTTGTCAAAAGCAGGAGGCAACTGTCTTCAGTGATCAACAATGGGAGCCACTTACTAGCTTTGAGACTTTGGGCAAGGTGCTTAGCATCTTGGTACCTTGATTTCCTCTTCTGTTAAATGGAGACAATGATGTCCCTTTCTTATAGCTCAGAATGAGGAATAACTGAGATAATACTTGTAAAGCCCCTGTAACAGTGCCTGGACATAATAAGCACTCGATAAACAAAATCTATCCTTACTGTTAAGACATTAAAGTTCTTCAATAGTTTTCCATTGCTCTTAGGATAAAAACGACCATCTGCACTGTGGCCTGAAGATCACACAAGGTCTTGCCTTGGTTGTTGTTACTCCCACATCATCTCACTGATTTTGCACTCAGGTCACATTTGTCTTCTCCTTACCCCTGGCACTGGCTCTGCATCTTTCACCAGAGGTTCTGGCCATGCTGTTCCCTCACTACACCATGCTCTTCCACCCTCTCTTGGTTTGGTTAACACCTCTTCCTTCAGTTCTGGGCTCTATTGTTATTTACTTGGGCAAACCTTCCCTGCTCAAGTCCAGTGTGCCACAACGGCTTTTAAAGGACCAGAACCACAATTTTGCACAACTCTCAGGAGCCTTGTTTACACTGTAACAATGGGGATGGTGCCCTCTGGAGTGGTACAGAACAGCAGCCCCATAGGGCAGTGGTTTCAGCCAGAGGTGAAACCTGACCATGGGGCCAGGATCTGTACCACTGGTTGGTGAGGGAATAGGACATCAAAAAGGCACCATCATGTGCCAACATTTTCTTTGTGACTCAGAGTCAAACCACTGATTATTTGGTCTTACGTCTCACATTGCTTCTTCTACCATCTTTCCACTATCATCTTAACATCTGCCGCCAAAGCACCACTTACAGAGAGTACACTTAGGAAAAGCAACTGATACTCTACTTCAAGCCCTCTCCTGCAGCTACTTTTGAAGCAAATGTTTACAGCCCATATTACTCATGCAATTTCACATTTATCTGTTTACCTGATTAATATTTTCCACTCAGACAAGACTCTAAGCAACACACAAAAAAGGGACCATGTTGGCTGTGGTCATTGTAGTATCCTTAGCACCAAAAACAAAGAGTAGATCCGTAATACATATTTGTTGCATGAATAAATAAGCTTCAGTTTCAGAACAGCCCAGGGCTATTCTCCAACCCCAAATTGCCAAGCCCAGTGCCTGAAATTCTATCACTATATCACATATTTGAGCCCAGTCCCTGGTTCAAGGGAAGGAATGTTAAGAGCCTCAACTACATTGGCTGGTAATTTCAGAATCAGTCCTTTCGCATCGCTTCTCAGCCTTCTGGCTAAGATCAAGTGTACAATCAGTCCTTTCATCAAGGTGGCATGATCAGTTGTGTCCAGGGAGTTGCTAAATTATAGGCTTTCTACCCCTGTCCAGGTGAACTAGGGAGTAAGACTGGGGTTACCTTAGAGGGATCATATGGCAGGTGGTTGGGACCAAGTCTCCATGTAGGTTGGTCCAGAATATAGTCAGGACATCAGCATTTTTAGCAAACCTTCTCTACTCCTAGGATGTTTATGCAGCTAGTCTTCAGGCTATTTTGGGCACTGGGGAGACAGTGGAGTCACCCTGTATCAAGAGACTCCAAACATCCCTTACTTCCCTAATAATCCAAGATGTAATGAAAGAATGAAGAGTCCAGCTTTCCAAGATGTGAAGACCCATTAGTTCTTGGCTATGTTTCCAAGTGAAGGGAGACAATTAAAGACAGATGAGCAAGAAAGTTGTTCAGAAAATAGGGGTTCTGGACTGGAGAGTGACTGTTAAACAGAAGACAGGGTTTTCTCAACCTTTTTTTTTTTTTTTTGAGATGGAGTCTTGCTCTGTCACCAAGGCTGGAAGTGGCACAATCTTGGCTCACTGCAACCTCTGCCTCCTGGGTTCAAGTGATTCTCCTGCTTCAGTCTCCCAAGTAGCTGGGACTACAGGCATGCGTCACCATGCCTGGCTAAATTTTTATATTTTTAGTAGAGACGTGGTTTCACCAGGTTGGCCAGGCTGGTCTCAAACTTCTGGCCTCAAGTGGTCCACCCACCTCAGCCTCCCAAAGTGCTGGGATTATAGGCGTGAGCCAATGTGCCAAGCCAGGGCTTTCCCGATTCTGATAAAAGGTTTTTAATTCAATTGAGAGGATGTTTGCTAAAGTTTGAATGTCCCCCCAAATTCATATGTTGAAACCTAACTCTGAAAAAGATAATATTAAAAGGTGGGACCTTCAGGAGGGCAGAACTGTCAGGAACAGGATTAGCGTCCCTATAAAAGAGACCCCAGAGAGCCACCTTTCCCTTTCCACCATGTGAGGACGCAGCATGAAGGTGCCATCTATGAGGAAGAGAACCCACCCCAGACACCCAACTTGCCGGCAATTTAATCTTGGACTTCCCAGACTCCAGAACTGCAAGAAATAAATTTCTGTTCTTTATAAGTTATCCTGTGTGTGGTATTTTGTTACAGCCACCTGAATGGACTAAAACAATCCCTAACTAAAATATAACAAAACACAGAGACTTTTGCCACATCCTAGGCAGAAAGAAACAACAGGGATCTCAGCCAAATCAGGGCCTATGGAGGACATTACACATTTTGCCGAGTTCCTACTGTGTGCCTAGCATTTCACTAGGCTCTGCAATATACATTGCATTATTTACTTTGCAGAGTAACACCGGGAGTTAAGTATCATCCTTCCAACTTTACTGCTGAGGAGACAGGCTCAGAGAGGGTGAGTGACTTAGTCAAGGTCATGGAGTTAGTGGTATGCTGCCAGGTTGGGCTCTGGCTTCTGTTCAAAGAGTGACAGGCTTCTAAGTGTCACCAAAGGAAGCATTTTGAGGACAGAGTTGCAGAATGATCAGCTCATAAATATTCATTTTTAATCCTTATTTTCATGCAGAAGCTTGGGCTTTCTAAATATTTAGATTTTTTATTTGTAAACTGACAGGATCCTATCATTGACAAGAACTCTCCGAGGGAACAGAATCCACTCCTTTTTGATTGTCACATCCCCAAATGACCTGTCTGCTGCATGGATGCATCTAACAGCCTTTGATGCTAGCAGTGGCCAGCAGCAGCAACCTCAGACTATAAATGAACCTGTTGATACCAATATCAATTTGCAACAGCAATAATAGAAATTATGGACATACATATAGAGGCGTGTCATTTGCAAAGTACAAACCTGATTTGACCCTGACCACAATTCTGTGTAGCATGCAGAACGGTGTGACACCATGGGCAGGGAGGAGAGGAAAGCTGTGGATATACCAAAACCAGTGAATGAAAGGTCAGATTTCACGTGCACACTGTTTGATTCCAAGTCCAGCTCTCCTTGCCCTGTACCACCCTACAGTTCGTGAATCCCAGGATGGAACAGTCACCAGTAAGACCCGCACCGGGAACCACAGGTCAAAGATGCCAGTGAGGCACCTCACAGCATGAATCACGCAGGACCCAGGGGGAGAATCTGAGCTGAGGCCAGTGAGTGGTGGGGTGGGGCCTGTGACCCTGTTTGGGAATTGGCGGCTCCAGGGAGGTGGGAGCATAGAGGGCAAGTGACAGTCTAAGAGGCAGAACAGGTGCAAGTCAGCACCTCTAACCCCTAACACCTAAATAAAAAAGCAATGACCTCAGTGTGTTTCAGCTCGGCCAGCCGCAGGGAAGTGTGGCAGATTCCCTGAGTAGAAAGCATCACTGCCATAGCCCATCTGTCTCTCTCTCAACACCAGCTCTTTCTTCTTAAGAACTTTTCAGAGGCAGGGTCTGCTGCCCGCTGAGGTTCAAGAAAAAGGTCAGGTGTGGTCTGTGGACAAGGGGAAACCTCATTAAATCAAGCATCAAACGTAAAATAAATAAAGTCATAAATTTATTAGAAGTAAATAGCTGTGGCTAGTTGTTTGATCTCTGGTCCAGACTTTTTAAACATGCAAGTAAATGAAGAACATGTACCTTAATAAACCCAGCGATAGAGTTTAAAAATCATACGATAATAATGTTAAAACTTACAATAAATTGCATTAAATGGAAACAACAAAATGAAAGATACATAAACATATATGGCAGAGAAAGTCAATATTTTCAAATACGAAAAAGCTCTTACAAATCAATAAAAAAGAAGAACATGCAAATAGAAAAACAATGATAAATGACATGAGCAGGAAATTCACCAAGATACATATTACCAATGGGGGAAAAGAGATTCCACCTCACTAGAAATCAAATACTTGCAAGTTTATGTTAGATATCTAGGTTTGCTTTTCTAAACAGTAAAGATAATTTAAAATGATAATACAGAGTGTTGCTGGAGTGAGAGTTTCATGCATTGCTGATGGGGTTTTATATATCTTTTGGGGTTAATCTCATGGCTGGAAGCTTCTTACAAGAAGTTAGTAACAACAAGAATCTGACACAGAGAGCAGAATCACAGCAAAACAAAACCAATAACCAAAAACAAAATTATAGACCAGCATATCAATTTTAAAAGAATAATATACTATTACAAAGAAGAATCTATTCCAGAAATTCCACCAGGATTATTGTAATTAAGATTTGACCAAAGCAATTACTTTTAGCCATAGCTCAAAGTTAATCCCAAAGACTCCAAAATGTATTTGACAAAATTAAATATCAATTTCTAAAGAAAAAGTAATGTATTTATAATTGGGGTGTGTGTGTCGGGGGCACAGGGAAAGTCTTTCTTAATGGAAGGGGACAATCATGTCTATGTTATATCCAATAATCCTTTACTGAGTGCCCATCATGTGCCAGGGATACAAAGAAGAGTGAGACACAGTCTCTGCCCTCAGAGAGGTTACATTCTACTAGGAAAGACAAGGGGTGCCATGGTGTAAATTTGACCCCTCCTAAATTCATGTTTAAACAATTTCCCATTGTGGTGGCTTTAAGAGGTGAGGCCTCTGGGGAAGCGATTAAACCAGGATGGTTTTGCCATCGTAAAAGGCTAGAAGGAACTAGCTTAGGCCCTTTTTGCCCTTCAGCCTTCTGCCATATGAGGACACAGCATTCAAAGTGTCCTCTTGGAAGCAGGGACTAGGCCGTCACCAGACACAAAACCTGCCCCCCCTGGATCCGGGCTTCCCAGCCTCCTAGAAGTTTGAGAAATGTATTTCTGTTCTTTATTAATTACCCAGTCCATGGCATTCTGTTATAACAGAACAAAGGAACTAAGAGAGGTGGTAACCAAGTAAACAGATAAATAAATGAGATATAGATAGATAGATGGATAGATAGGCAGATTTTTCTTTATTTAAACATAAAAGGAGGTGAATGATAGATGTTATGAAGAAAAGCAGGGTGAAGGCTTATAGAATGATTGACAGTCAATTTCATTTTTAGTAGTGAAAGTCAGGACAGTCCCATTAAAGCAAAAAGCAAAGAAGGGGGTACCTGCTCAGAACATTAGTGTTCAACATTGCTATCAGAATACAAGCAATCAGAATTAAACAAACAAACAACCACCATAACCAATAAAGCAGCATGAAAGGATATAAAGATAGCAAAATTCTTTGGGGAAAAAAAATGTGGAAGCTCTACAAATTAACATAGTTCCAGAATCCAAAGGCTGAATTTTGCCAACAGCAAATGATCACAGTGGATGGGGAAAATTGCATCCCCAATTACATGAGAAAACTGTGATGAACGGGACTAAAAAGATACGAGCTTGCCGGATGAAAGATGGAAACACTCCACCCTGCAGGGGAGAAATAGCAATCCTATGTTCCCACAGCAGAAAGGAGAGACATTCTACAGTTGATTCAGTGCAAAACTGTCTCAGAAATGTCATCAGGAAAGAATCTTCTCACACTGGCTGACCCTCACCACACTCTCAAGTGTCGCATATTATGGAATACTCTGCCCGAGAGAACTTCTCCAAAGCATGTTCTCCCTCCAGGCCACAGCTGGTTGCACTCTATGACAGTGATCAATGGCTCCATTGCGGAGACACGTCTTCTGTTCCATTCCTGTGCACCACACAGTCCAGTGGCCTTTCTGGAAAAGAAATGCCACAGTGCTCCTGACCACAGCATAACAGCCTGTCTGGGGAGAAGTTCACGGCCAGACCCTAACCCTCACCCGAAGAACCTCACCCTTTCCATGGCCCCTTCTGAAAGGGAAGATTTAGGAGGGACAATGGTGAAAAGCCCAGGCTTGGGTGTTGGGCAGACATCAGCAGTGTTCATGACATGAAAAGAAGCTCCTGAGCAGATTGAGGCAAAGAATTCCAGACAGAAGGAGCAGCTCGAGGAAGGATCCCCAGCCACAAAAGCCCGGGGAATATGAAAAAAATGGTGAGAAATTCTGTGTGATCGAGTCCATAGTGGGGGAGATGAGCAGGAGTGGTGAACTGGGGTCAGATTGCAAAGGGTCTTGAAAGGCGTGATAAGGAAGTCAAGCTTCACAAAACTGTGGGATGCCAGCTGTGGAATTAAACCAGAGGATGATGTTATCATATTTCCCCTTTTAAAGAAAGCACACATGGGTGATAGTTTGGATCGTGTAAAGAGAAGATACATAGAAAGAGAGGGAGCGAGGCTGTCAGCTGCGTATCTTTTGGTTCATTTTGCAATTACCTCCGTCCTTTGATAACTTGGATAAATGCCATTGTCACCACTGTGTTTCCTTCTCAGCAAAGCCCTGCACTTCACCTGTGCTTGAACAACCTTTGCAGAAACATTCAGGGGCAATAGAAGTCAGGCACTGGGTGGAGTTGCACACAGAAGAGAGAAAAGTCAGGGAGATCTGCCTGTGAGCCCAGGTGGACCCCTGAGCTCAGGGTACATACTAACTCCAGAAATCCTCAAGTCTAATGCTCCTCCAACAAGTGGTTTATTCCTAGAAGGTAAAGATGCCCAAAACATGGTGGTCCCTCTGGGCAAACACTGGTCATTGCCCCGATTGTTCTCCCCCAACACAAACGTATGCATACATAAACCACTGTTTTGCAAGCTTTAACCTACGATCAAACTGAACTCTGATTCGGTAGATTGGGTTGGGGCCTGATGTTCTGCATTTCAAATGCATTCCCAGGAGATTCTGATGCTGTTGTTAATTGGTGGACCCTACACGGTGTAACGAGGTTCTAAACACCAATAGACTTTCAGCTGCAAGCTCTTTGTCTCAATTTCAAAGTACCACTGACCTCAACCTAAAACCTCAACCTAATAAATGACTTCAACCTAAAATGCTGTGCTTCCAGTTGTGAGCCTTGTGACTGTAGAGGGGACATTTCCTAGTTCTGAGCCTCAGTTCCCCACCTCTGTAAATAATTGCCTGTGGAAGACACGGCTTTGGAGGAGAGAAAAGAAAAGTGAAGAAAGAGAAAGAAGAAGCCAGAGTGAAGTAGTAGCATTAGTGCTGTGATTCACAAAAATAACACTATAGGTTCGAACCTGGATGATAGTATCCTAAATACCATAGCAGCACAATAGAGTAGCAGTAGTAAAAACAGTATCATCATAACTAATAGTACAAAAATAGTACTAGGGGTCCTACCCAGAGCAGGACTGATTATTGCAGAGGCAGAGGTTGGGGCAGAATAGAAGGCCTAACAGATGTAGTACATCTCACTGGTTGAGAATTCAGATTCTGGAGCCAAACTGACATTTGATGAAATGAAGTGTGTATTGAAAAGCTTCAGGCACCCAGGCAGCACAGCAACCGCCACAGAGTAGGGGCAAGAATGTAAGATCCCCGAGGAGAGGGAACGTGATGGTCTTGCTCAGCACTGTATTCCTGGTGCCTAGGACAGTGGGAGGCACCAGATAAACATCTCTTAAATATATTAGGAGCTTTTGATTCTTTTCTCTTCTCAGATACCTATTGAGTGTATGATTCTGAGATCATACCTCTCTTCTTCGCTTCAATTCTTTCATCTCGAGAAGTCAGGATTTGGGCTGTGTGGCACCAAAGATCCTTTCAAGTTCCTGTGTTTTCTCTCCTGATGCCCTATTTTATTCTTCCCTTGCAACTTGATAGTATCTTTTTTGGTTAATTGTTCACTCATTTTCTGTCTCCCCACTAGACCGAGTTCTCCATGTGGGAATCTAACTTGCCGTCTTACACAACCCTGTAATCCCAAAACTTGGCACAAAGCCTGAGGCATATCTGCAACTCAGTGAGTATCTGTGGAACGAACAAAGGAATGAAAAAGCTCTATTTTCTTAAGATCACTGGAGGCAGCATTGTACTGTGGCTAAGATATGGGCTCTAGGTTCAGACTACCTATATTTGAATACTGATTCCTCCACTTACCAGTATTACGACCTGCAAATTGTTTAACTTCCCGAGGCTCAGTTTCCTCATCTGTAGAGTGCAGATACTAATGGTATCTCCTTCATAGGATTTTGAAATGATTAAATAATTCACACAAAGCTGTTAAAATAATTCTGACATGTAGTAAGCATTCAATACTTATCAGCCTCATTTACAGAAAAAAGAAATTCCTTGTGAATTCCATGTGTAATTTGACAGGTGTGACACTGACTCAACTTGCTCCAGCAAGTCTCCAAGGCAACCATTCCCACTTGATGCTTCTCCCATGCCCCCACAGCTCCATTTTTGCACTTGGAATGCTGCACTTCATTTTGAACATGTAAGCCTTTGCTTCTGCCTTCAGGTGCTCGCTCATCTCTGGCGTGCCCAGCCTCCCCAGTCTTATGCCTACCATTCCCTCCCTCAGTCTTGCTCCACAAAGTGCCTCTGTGCCTTGGCATATCCTGTCGCCTCTGTCTGTGATGAACTTCCAATTTTCTACAACTGGCCAACACCTGGTCATTACTCAAGTCCCGGTCAAGCCCCCTTATTGCAGGAAGATTTCCCTGAATCTCTAGGCTGGTGAAATGCATGACAAAGTTCTATTCATTTCCCTGCAGCAATAGAGAAATCACAACTGTTTAATCATAACAGAAGAGGAAAACAAAGAAAAACGAGTGGGAGTGCCTTGGTATAACTATGACACCCTAATCATCATCTCGTGGGGAGACCTAGAACCACTAGACTCAAATTTGAGAGATCCAGTGCATGCTTCCCAGGGCCTCTCACTCTTACTTTTCCTAGAGGCACCTGAGCCTATGGAGGGCAGCAGGAGCTCGGTCTCCAGCTCCACCCCTTCTTCACATTCCTACAAAGGAGTTATACGCCAGGTACCTCCTTTCTCGGCCTTGGCCCTGGCTGGGTGATTGGGAAAATGAAACAGACCAGCCGAGGCTTGATGCCCCTAAATTGTAATTTCAAGGTAATTTGAACTTCCTTCCTCTTGGGGATGAATGGAAAAGCTAAAGTCTCCTTGAATCAGTGTGCAGAACTCAACAAAGAATTAAAGTGCCCCCGTGCTTTCCTCCAAAGCTTGTGTGAGATCAGCAGGATAATCAATTTCACAATTCTGTGAAGCTGATTGGAAAGTGATTACACAGGCAGCCAGAGCATTTTCTCATGGGCTTTTAAAAGGCCTGTTGCAGAGGAATGTGAAGGGTATGAAGTCTGGCCATCCACAGCAAGCCCACCAAAATCAAGGACTCCTTCATTCCCAAAGCTTTAATCTCTGGCTCCCATGAGTTCAATAGTCAATCCTGCCCAAGGCCTGTAGAGTAAATGTGTGAGACTGGTAGTCCACTAAGAACCTAAGCCCTATTTCAGTAGATAGGTTTGGGGTCAGAATGCTACTGCAGGCTGATTTTTAAAAACCTTGAATTTCAGTGTTGCCCTGTGCTGCATCCTGCCTCAGTTTCCTTATCCCACTCTCTCTAGCTCCCTGTGGAGACTGGATACCTGATCTAAATCACCCTGCTACCTCCTCCATGTGCTGGAGCACTGTCTCCTAAAGTGGCCAGCTTTCCGGCACTGAGATGCATTAGACACTGATCGGTAGGCTATGCAGAGATCAGGTTTAGCCCACACTCACTGTGCTGCCTCAGATGCTGAACAACCTGGGCCTTCCCTCCATGTACTCCTCACTTCCCTTAGCCTCAGGCCTGCCTGGCCTGGTTGGTCTCAGATAGTTCCCCTTCTCATAAGTCTTTGGGTCTGAGAACTGGGACAGAGAATGTGTTTCTCTCCCAGACATTGGGCCCTAATGGGAATGGGGAAGATGATCATACAGCAAGAAGCACAGAAGCCCCAGGAAAGGGCTGGCAAAGGGGAAAGAAAATGAGCCTGCCTGGTCCTAGGGCTCTTAATGTAGCTTTGCATTGCACTTATCATGCCATCTTGATTGTGTTCTTGTTCTCCCACTGGACTCTGAGCTCCACGACAGTACGGTGTTTCTAATTCATTTTGATATCATAGATTATTACCTTAGTTGGCACACGGGGGTGTGTTAGTGTGTTAGTCCATTTTTGCACAGCTATAAAGAAATACCTAAAACTGGGTAATTGATAAAGAAAGAGGTTTACTTGGTTCACAGTTCTGCAGGCTGTACAGGAAGCATGATGTTGCCATCCGCTCGGCTTCTGGGGAGGCCTCAGGAAACTTACAATCATGGTGGATGGCAAAGGAGGAGCAGGCACATCTCACATGGTGGCAGTGGGAGTAAGGGAGGGAGGTGTCACACACTTTTAAACAACCAGATCTCATGAGAACTCCCTATCGTGACAACAACACCAAGGGGATGTGGTGTTAAATGATGAGAAACTGCCTCCATGATCCAATCACCTTCCACCAGGCCCTACCTCCAGCACTGGGGATTGCATTTCAACATGAGATTTGGGTGGGGACACAGATTCAAACCTCATTGGGGGCCTTTTAGATTCATTGTAGGATGATACTTTTGAGCCCTTTGAAGTTAGGTATGGCCAGATTACTTGTGTTGGACAACAAAATGTGAGCAGAAGTGACCTGTTTTATCCAGGTAAGTGCTTTAAGAGCCAAAGCCCAATTTGCCACTTTCTATTTTCCCTCTGACATTATGACTGGCAACATTCAGCTTGCTGGCAGCTCTGTGAGCCCAGGTCCCTGTGTGATTCTGCTCCCTGCTGACCCTGCTCCCTGCTGACCCATGATGGACGTGTCATACAGGCGAGAAGTAAACATTTGATGTTTTAACATATAGTGTGGGTGAAAGATAAGCTTTTGATGTTTGATGTTTAACTTTTGAGATTTGGGAATTTGTCACTGAGGTATAATCTAGCCTAACCTGACAGATATAGTACTCAATATGTTTCAGGATGAGTGAAAGGAAGGGAAGGAGGAGTGGAAGAAAAGGAGGGAGGGAAAATGGGGGAAGAAGGGAAGAGAGAAAAAAAGAGAGAGAAGGAGAGAGAAATAAGTGACTCGATTAGTCTTCACCTCTCTTTGGGTCTCAGTTTCCAGCTTAGACATCCGGGAAAAAATGTTCATCTTTACTGTGTTCCCTTCCACCTTCAACATAGCAAACCCGATACGATTCAGACACAAACTCCATGCCTTTTTTTTTTTTGTATAAAAGAAAATTCTATTTTCTCTAATCTAATATGTAACATAGCAATATTTATAGAGAAAGGTGGCAGAGAAATGAGGCAGGAAACAAAGCAATTGTGACTTTTTTTTGGTAATATATCCAAGCCATAAAGATTTCATTAGATCCCCTAATACACTGCTAATGAAAAATAAGACCCTTTCCTATTTTACCTACTTTCTGAACATTAGAATCAACTTGGCTTTCCAAGCTTTGCGCCCCATTTACATTAATTAGAAAGTTCCATATTAAGGAAAGCTTTTAATGGGTTGTTATTGCAAATGATTTTACTGGCGAGCCGCATTGTTCTGTTTAATAGCACATAAAATGGCATCTATAGAGGAGACCTTGATAAAATTGAAGTTTTGATGGACTCTGGGCCTGAGCTAGCCTTTGCTGAGAGGATGGAGTTCAGGGATATTTTCCTATTGAGGGAAATGGCTCTTCTCTTTCCTTGGACTGGAACCAGTTCTAAAGCATCCACATGTTTCTGATCCCAGGAGAAATCCACACTGCCTCCTGCCTGGGTACACTATTGGCAGACTGCTTGCAGATCCCTGTACATCACTTGGCAATATCTCTCACGGGTGCTCATGGACAAGACAGAGCAGTCCTGGAACTGAGACATAAGGGATGAATTTCACAAACACAGACTGCCTGGGCCAGGTGGAGAGTGTCATGGAGATGGGTGCCAGGTCCAGGCAGGAAAAGAGGGGGAGAAGGGGGACAAAGCAGGACAAATAATGGCTGCACATAATAGTAATTGACACAGAATAAGGTGGGATACAGGGAAAATCGGGGTATGGTGGGGGGTGTAAGAGGAGCCAGAGCATGCTGTCATGCCATGGAGAACCCTATAGGACGGTAACCACTTTTCCGTTTGTCTTTGTCCCTATCCGTGCCCTGCATAAATGGTGCTACCCATAGGTGACAGTCACTATTGCTCCTGAAGGTTTTCCTTGGTCTTGGCTTCCAGCTGCCTACTACTGATGGGATCTCAAACTATCACTATAGTATGAGAATAAACTATTCAGAAGGCAGTGCAGTATGGAATTTAGGTGTTTGAGCTCTGCAATTAAGTCTGGGTTTACATCCTACCTCTCCTGCTAAATAATAAGTGTAATATTCTTGGCCAAGTTAATTAATCTCTCTAAACCTCAGTTTTCTCAGTTTAAAAATGAATCTGCCTGAAGACTTCCTGGTATCTAAAGTGCACTCAATACATGTGAGCAATTATAAGTTTCATTAAATAAATCTGAGTGCTTTAAAACACTAAGACTTTGGGCAGAGCATAGGACTTCTGAAATTATAGTTACCCTAAAGCCCAAAGGGGCACTGGTGGAGTTATGGAATACGGGTCCTTGGATCTCAGTGACCCTTGAATGGTGAATTCAGCAGACATTTTTGAGGTTAGATATTCTGGCTTGCCTGGTACCTGGACTGGATGCTATGATCCATGGCTTATGTGACTGTGAGCACCATGGGCTCATGGGTTTTTATTCTTGCCATGTTGGCAGAAGGACACTGCTAACCAGAGATAGACAACAACAACAACAACAACAACAACAAACAAATAAACAAAAAAACTATTTTTATGGACGAACCTGGCTGATAACCTTGAAGCAGTGTCTCACCAAGAGGACTTCTAGTATAAAGGGGAGGACAGGAGAATGGCCAACCAGTTGAATTCAGAAAGTAGAGAGAGAAGACTAGTCTCAGGCCACTGATTCTGCAGTGTTTGATACTGGGTAAGAACCCATTAGAGTTGGATACTGTTACAGCTATAATAGGAAAATACGGGAATAACACAAGCATATTCTATGTTGTCCCCTAAGAATGGGGGAAAATACCACTATATCATGCATAGGGCCAAGGCTTACCCTGCTGTCAGAGCCCACTGAGCATCTTGAGTTTAGTTCTAGAGGTGGCGTCTTGAGTTTAGCTATAGACCCACACCCCATCTACATTAGGGAGATAAAGTGGTGAGGGACCCAGACTTCATGCCCCACAAAGAATAATTGAAAGGATTCTCCAAAAGAGAAAATGTTATCGCTAGGTGATGTTGATTGCATTGTAGTAATCAAACAGCAGCTGATTTTATGACGGATTATATGTATTCTTTCTAAGTAGGATCTGGGGTAGACGGGATAGGGATGTAGATACGACAATATGGATGGAAGATTTATCAATATAAGTTTGACACAGGACACGGTCCAAATCAGGTGAATACCTTGCAGTGTTGTGAGTTCCTGTCACTGTGGGGCTTCACGTTAAATGTGGACTCATCCATCAAATGCATATGGACCATACACTAGTACAAGGTCAGTGATAATAGCTGGGAACACAAATATTAATACAATGTGGCTCTTGCTTTATAGTAATTCACTCTCCTGTGAAGAAGACAGACCCATAAACAAATACTTTAAATCACTGATGTGTCACACATACCAACGTAGAAATGTGTACAAGGTTGTGTCAAAGCAAAGAAGTGATGGCAGTGGGGAGGGAGGCAAGTGTGAGGTCAGAAGGTGGCTGATCCTTGAGGATAAATCGGTAGGATTCTGATGGGTGGATAAGGGTGCGAGGGTGTTTCCATCTAAGGAAACAACATCCAAAATGGTTTGATGAATAGACCACATTTTCTTTATCCATTCATTGTTGTTTCCATGTCTTGGCTATTGTGAATCATGCTGCAGTGAATATGGGAAGGCAGATATCTCTTTGAGATTCTAACTTCAATTCTTCTGGGTAGATATCCAGAAATGAGATTGCTGGGTCATGTGGGAATTCTATTTTTAATCTTTTGAGAGAACTCCATACTATTTTTTATAGCTCCATTTTACATCTCCACCAACAGAGGACAAGTTTTCCACATCCTTACCAACACTTACCTTTCATTTTTAAAATAACAGCTACGCTAGCCAGCGTGTGATATCTCATGGTGGTTTTGATTTGCACTTCCATGATGATTAGTGATGTTTAGAATCTTTTCATGTACTTGTTGTCCATTTGAATGTCTTTGGAGAAATGTCGATTCAAGTTCTTTGCCCTCTTTCTAATCAGGTTATTTGTTTTCTTGGTATCGACTTATACGAGTTCCTTATATATTTTGGATGTTACATTTATCAGGTATATGGTATGCAAATATTTTCTTCCATTCTGTAGGCTGTCTCTTCATTCTGCTGATTGTTGCCTTTGCTGTGCAAAACCTTGTAGGTTTGATGTGATTCCAATGGTCTAATTTTACTTCTGTTGTTTATGCTTTTAATGTTCTATCCAAAAATCATTGCCCAGACCACTGTCACGGAGCTTTCCCCCAATTTCTTCTATGTGTCTTACAGCAATAGATGTGAGAGATATTTAATCCATATTAGTACATTAAATATTTAATCCATATTACTCAGCCTCAAAATAAAACAGGAAGTCTTGCAATATGTGACAACATAGATGAACCTGGAGGACATTATGCTAAGTGAAATAAGCAAGTCACAGAAGGACAAATATTGTATGATTCCACTTACATGAAGTATCTAAACTAGTCAAAATCATAGGCACAGGGATAGAATAGTGATTGCTAGGTACTGGGTAGAGGGAGGAAATGAATTGCTGTTCAACAGGTATAAAGTGTCAGTTATACAAGCTAAATACATTCTGGAGAGATCTGATGTACAAGGCTGTGCTCACATTTTATAGTACTGTGTTGCACAGTGTATTAGTCTGTTCTCATGCTAACAAAGACATACCTGAGACTGGGTTATTGATAAAGAAAAAGAGGTTTAATGGACTCACAGTTCCACATGGCTGGGGAGGCCTCACAATCATGGCAGAAGGCAGGGAGGAGCAAAGGCATGTCCTACATGGCAGCAGGCAAGAGAGTTTGTGCAGGGGGAACTCCCATTTATAAAACCATCAGATCTACTAATTCACTACCATGAGAACAGTATGGGAGAAACCACCCCCATGATTCAATTATCTCCACCTGCCCCCTCTCCCTTGACATGTGGGGATGATTACAATTCAAGGTGAGATTTGGATGGGACATGGCAAAACCATATTAGAAAGTGAAAAGTTTGCTAAGAGTAGAGATCTCATGCTAAGTTTTCTTATCACAATATAAATAAAATAAATAAATAGCCACAGTTGTCCTAAAATAAACAAACTAAAACATGTGACTCTAAGCCATGCATACCCATGTATAAAGCTTTGAATACAGAAAAAAACTGTTATTTTATTCACACATACAATATTGAAAAGGCATGATGATATGAAACAGCATGCAGGACATCATCATAAGTTTGGCACTGCGAGAGCACAGGATGTAAAAGGTAAGGTCTAAGAGAAATGGGGCTGGAGAGGTGAGCCAAAATCCCATTTTAGAGCCTGAATTTTAGAAACCCATGGGACTAAAAAAAGGTATTATACAGAGAGTGACATGGTTAGATTTTGTCTTTGGCTTTAGTGGTATAATTCAAAAACTATCCCAGGAGTTTAAAAAAGAAAATACAGGGACATAACTAAAAATGGAGGTAAAATTGAGACAGTTTGAAGATCCTCTGGAGGTACAGGATGAGGGATGGTCTTAGGACAGGCTTGCTCCCACATTTTTAGGGGAACAGCCACTGGGGATACCTGAGAGGAGTGGAATTGGACAAATTAAAGGAAAGAGGGACGTTTCATTTTTGGACATCTATGGTATGCTTGACATTGCTAATATCTTTCACATCTTCATAACAATTCTGCAAAGTAAGAATTATTATCTTCTTGGGAGGCTGAGGTGGGTGGATCACGAGGTCAGGAGTTCAAGACCAGCCTGGCCAAGATGGTGAAACCCCGTCTCTACTAAAAATACAAAAATTAGCTGGGCAGGGTGGCAGGTGCCTGTAATCCCAGCTATTTGGGAGGCTGAGGCAGAGAATTGCTTGAACCTGGGAGGCAGAGGTTGCAGTGAGCCGAGATTGTGCCACTGCATTCCAGCCCGGGCGACAGAGTGAGACCCCATCTCAAAAAAAAAAAAAAAAAAAAAAAAAGAAAGAAAGAAAAAAAAGAATTATTATCTTCATTACATATGAGAAAACTGAAGCTGTTTTATGTGTCCAAGATCACAAGATCATATAGCTGAGACCAAATGTGACTCATAATTGTCTGCATTCTGAAACCTATGCTTTTCCCACTAGATCCTCTAAGTTCCTTTTTTTTTTGCTTCAGATTTCAGGATTCTAAGCACACAAGTTAATTTTTATCTGTTCAAAATTGAAATAAGGCAAGTCTTGGTGGAAATGATCTGACTTTATACCAAGCCTGGTTATATACTCTCTTTATATTAAACATATTCATATAGAGGATAAGCAGTACCTATAAATATCATTCCAATAAAAGTGAGACCATGTATTCCTGAGTGGTAATACCCTGCTTGGGGCAGTGATATAAACCAGGAGGCTGAGGGCCAAACAACTTTAACCAGCCCAGAGATTCAATAAGTTAAAATACGTTTTGGGAGACGGCTTCAGGCCAGACTTGCTTTTTTCTTGACAATTATATGAAGACACCTTATTCAGCACAAGCAGGCTGGCTACAGGGTGTGAATTTTTGTTTAAAGGGGCAGCAACAAGTCATACAGGCAAAAGTTGAATTTCAACTTGAGAATTAGAAGTAGGTAACCGTGGTCTTTTTGTTATTGTTGTTGTTGCCATTTGTTTTGTGGTGTATGTTTTATTTGAAAATCTGTATCAACAAAAATCTCACTAACAGAATGTTTCCTCCTCCTGAAATGCTCTCCCAACTCCAACACTTTTTATTTGGAAACTTCCTATAGGGCAAATTTTAGCTTCTTAATTGGGAGAGATTTTGCCTTCCAAGGAACATATATTTGAATATACCTAGAGACAGTTTTGGTTGTCACAACTTGTGTATGGGTGGGTAAAGGACATCTAAAAGGTAGAGTCCAAGGATGTTAATATTCTTCTTTTTTTTTTTTTTTTTTGAGATAGAGTCTTGCCCTGTCGCTGAGGCTGCAGTGCAATGGCGCAATCTCAGCTCACTGCAACCCTTACCTCCTGGGTTCAAATGATTCTCTTAACTCAGCCTCCTGAGTAGCTGGGATTACAGGTGCCCACCACTATGTCCAGCTATTTTTTGTATTTTTAGTGGAGATAGGGTTTCACCTTGTTGGCCAGGCTGGTCTCGAACTCCTGACCTCGTGATCCACCCACCTCGGCCTCCCAAAGTGCTGGGATTTCAGGCATGAGTCACCACACCCGGCCCAGGGATGCTAACATTCTACAATGCATAGGACAGTCTCCACAACAAAGACTTACCCAGTCCAAAATATTAATAGTGCTAAGGTTAAGAAACATAATATAGAGTCTTAGCTGATTCTCAAAGTAAATTAGGTCCTCCACGATTTATGTTTTCACAGCAACCTAAATTCTTCTTTCACAGCACTCATCACATGTTGAGAGACATGTTATTTGTATGATTACTGCTATGGTTTGAATGTGTTCCCCAAAACCATATATCGGAAACTTGCAACAGTGTTGGGAAGTGGGGCCTAATGGGAGGTATTTAGGTCATGGGGGAGTCTACCCTCATGAATGGATCAATGCTGATTATCAAATCACTTGAATCCAGGCTTGGTGGCTCATGCCTCTAATCCCAGAACTTCGGGAGGACAAAGCAGGAGGCTTTGCTTGAGTCTAGGAGTTTGAGACCAGCCTGGGTAGCATAGTGAGACCCTGTCACCACAAAAAATTAAAAAATACAGCTGGGCATGGTGGTGCATGCCAGTAGTCCCAGCTACTCCAGAGGTTAAGGCAGGAGGATTGCTTGAGCTCAGGATGTTGAGGCTGAAGTAAGCCATGATTACACCACTGCACTCCAGCCTGGGAAACAGAGCAAAATCTTGTCCAAAAAAAAAAAAAATTCTCTCTCTCTCTCTCTCTCTCTCTTCCTTTGCTCTTCTACCATGAGATGACACAGCAAGAAGGCACTGAACTGTGACCCAATAAATTTCTCTTCATTATAAATTACTCGGTCTGTGGTGTTCAGTTAGATCAGCACAGTACGGACTAATACAGCCATCTAATAGCTTTCTTCCCTATGCAACTGACTATAGGAGGGTGAGGAACAGCATTCAATTTTCTTCCAATTGTATGCTCAGCAGCTAGTGTAGTACTTGGCACATACTAGGTGAAACCTTGTCACTACAAAAAATTAAAAAGTTCTGGGCTTGTAATCAATAAAGACTTGTGAATGAACCAACACATAGTAAAAGAATGCAGTCAATAAATTATGCTTATGAAATTACTCACATCTCTACTTCAGTTAAACAAATTGATGAAAAATATAAATTGATTAATTAAGAAAAGTATAAACCAGGAATCATTTGTCACCATGGTGCTGCAGACCCACACAGTACTAAAATTCACCAAAGTAAATGCCAGCTTCGATTAACCAAGGTAAATGTCAGTGGTATTCAGCTTCCAAGATGCTCCTCAACCATCCCCACCTCCTGGTATTCACATCCAGATGCAGTACTCTCCTACTTCCAAGGCTAGTTCATGAAATGCATTATAATTTATTTCCCTTTTCTCTTGGCTCACTTACTCTACTGAAAGCCATCTGCCATGTCATAAGGAACTGAGATCTCTGCCAATAGCTCTGTGAGTGCCCCATATTGGAAGTGGATCCTCCAGTCCCAGTCCAACCTTCAGATGACTGTAGCCCCAGCTGACATCTCAACTGCAACTTTAAGAGAGACCCTGGGCCAGAACCATAAGCTAAGTCACTCTCAGATTCCTGACTCAAAAACTGTTTAAGATAATAAATATTTGTTAAGTGGTAGAAAATTTAAATTTAACCAAAGAACAGGAAGTTTCTTGAGTACTGACTGGGAGGCTGGAAGGTAGGAATAAGAAATTAGGTTATGGAGTCAGAATTGAGTTCGCAACCTTATTTTATTTAGGTTTGCTCCGACGTTATAACTGACCCTGAACAAGTTACTAAGCTCTTTTCATTGCTTTT
The DNA here is from genome assembly GCF_008728515.1 of Papio anubis. Classification (NCBI taxonomy): domain Eukaryota; kingdom Metazoa; phylum Chordata; class Mammalia; order Primates; family Cercopithecidae; genus Papio; species Papio anubis. The sequence continues at coordinate 69,611,345 of NC_044991.1, forward strand.
AAAATCAGAATAATATCTACTTTTAAGGGCCACAATTAAACACAAATTGAGTAATATGTAGTGGGGTGAGTTATTAATGAGTTAAGAGGTATTTGAGAATTTTTTAGAGGAAAGAGGGAGGAGTATGGCTAATGAGAATTAAAAGGCAAATGTCCTTTTCATTGTGAGTTCTGGGCTTGCTTGCCCACCTAGGAATTAAGAGTTCACTTTTCAGATCCCTGAACTACACCTCACAGGAAAGGAGGAAGAGACTTTTGTGCTTTAGCAGCAACAGAAGAGGGGCATGGCTTGATCCTGAACACGAGTTTAGAAGCCTGAAAAGCTGGAGGAGGATTACCTGAGTTGCAAGAACCCAACATGGTCCCCTGATGTCACAATCTGAACACATAACATGGCAGCCTCAGGAACTGGAGCCATAGCCAATGTCCTGGCGGCCGGACTTAGTGTGGGGGGCATGGACACTACCAGCAAAGGTTCCAGGACACCTCAGGCCTGGAAGACTCCCATCTCAAAGGGAACCTGGAGGGACCAAAGACCAGCAATTCTTCTTGGACTTCCTGTAGTGATTGGGTATGCCAGGGTTTTGTTTGTTTGTTTGTTTTTAAAGCCTAAGAGTGGGAGAAAGGGAATGTAACAATGATAGGGCTGGGATGAGCTGCCAGCCACAATGGTGAAAGATAAGATGTTTTATTAAATTCAGCAAAATAGAAGAAACCTGATTATGTCTTGCCCCGGTGTCATCCAGCAAGTCCTACATACTGAAAACAGATGTAAATACTCTGTCACATGATTAAGTGCTATTGGATTTCCTTTTCTTTCAGATGCCAAGCGTAAGCAAGTTAATCATTGATGATATCATCTAGGTTCTCCCCAACAGAAGAGCTTCTAATGTCGGATGCCCTACAGGAGTCAACAACATTGCCAAGGGTTCTATTTTCCTCCTTGCCATGATGGGCAATGGCCAGAGAGGGGTGCTCTGTCCTTGCCACCACATTGTCCTGCTGCACCCACCTGCCCTAAGCCCTCCCTTGTTCTATCCCATTCTTATACCTGATGCCAACTCTCTACCTCACAGTTAATTTGTCCCCTACAAGCCTGTGTTTTCCCTCAAGTCTTGCTTCCATTTCAGCTAATTCCAGGAGACAATCTTACTTAAACTCACTCAGTTCTAACACAGATGAACATTTCTTGCCCTACCTTTTCTCAGACCTTGCGTGAAATGTCTTTGTTTCCTCCCTCTATTCTGTGAGTCAACTAAGAACCTGAAAGGTAAGAGGGCTATTAGCATACATCAGGAAAAATGGGAAAAAAGTAAAATAATAGGTTTTGATAAGAAAATAGCGGCTGACATTTTCCTCTAGTGAAGGGCATTTGCTTTACTAATCTTTCTTCTGGTATTTCTTGAAAAAAAAAATCCACTTCATTTTTCTTACCTTAACCCACATATTTATCTTTCTTTTTAAAAAAATAACTGCCATTTTGCAATGACCTACAGTTCACTTAACTTGGCATAAGAAGAAGCGAGGAGCTACAGAGTCAGGAAGAACTAGCTTGGTTCCTAGAAAAGATTGCAACATAATCACAGCTGCTTAGTTCTACCCCTATCTTCAGAGATTTATGGCTTCACAATGTAAGGATTGGAAAAGCCTGCCCGGGCCCCCTGAAAACTCAGAGGGAGTATCATCCATATGCAAGAAACTTTGAACAGCTTTCAAAATGTGGAATTCACACGGAAAAGGACTGAAAAGAGCATGGGTGATGCAGGGAAGAAAAGATTTCTTTCCTCATCTATTACTAGGCTCATGGCTGAGGCACCTATAACAGAAGACAGATTAACAAGAGAAAAGCATACATATCTATTTAATATATGTTTTATGAAACATGGGAGCCCAAAGGAAGAGGAAAACCTGATTTTTTTTAATGCTTAGATTTGATGAAGAGTGGACAGTTGTGCAACAATGTAATTGGAAAAAGTGGGGATTGTCTAATGGTAATAAACTGAAGGGAATTTAGCAAGATCTATTTTGTAAGGATTCTTTTCTGTCCTCCTGTGTCTTCAGAGATAAGATGTTCCTCTCCTCTGGGAATAGGAAAGGCACCTCTGGAATAACAGTCTTATGACTTTCTTCAGGGGAGAAGGGTGGGGGGAAGGTGAGAGATCCTCCTACTTCTGCTGTTTGCCCAAATGCCAAGGTGCCATATTTGAGGGTAGCATGTTCTGAACCCCATCAATTGTGAAGTCAGTAAATCCATCTTCATTGTAACCCTTTTTAAAATAGGCATGTATATTAGGGAATAATTTGAATGTAATGCAAATGTTTGATTATGCATCATTTCACAGGAGAGAAAAGCAGGTGACTGGAGAAGACTGCACTCAGATGAACCAACCATAAAGGAATGCACAAAATGCATGCACTCATACACCTCAAACATCTGCTTCCCCCTCAGATTATGGTGTGTGTCAACCACATCTGGAGTTCCAACTTCCCCTCCTGCTTCAGACGATCTTCCATGCACCATTTCACAATAATGCACAAGCTGGAATCTGATGCCCACTTACACACAGACTGCATCTCTTTCAAAGTAAAGTACTATGTTTATTGTAGTATTTATGTATTTCTTAGCTATTTAACATGTCTAAAACTAAGTTACCATTTTTCCTAGGTTCCTATTGTTTGGGTCACTGATAAAGTTTTTAAATATTGTATCCCTAACTTCATTCTTCCTGTAAGCCCTGTAATTTTTAGTGTGCAATTTTACACAGCATGGCGATATTTAGGAATGTATAGGTCGCGTGACATCAGAACTGACTGACTGTATTCCCAAGTGTCGGGTGAGTAAAAGGATAGATATCAACAGAATTGCATGGAACAGTCAGGGAAGACTACAGCTTCCTATATTCCTGAATACAACCTGCAAGATGCCCAGTAGGGCAGGATTGTCCAAAACGAATAAGGAGGAAGGTAAAAATGCACAAAGTCTATGAAGATGTGACAGGTCTTTTCTTTTTTTTTTTAATTATACTACTTGATGGATATGCCTTTTAAAATGATAAAAATATGTACCTTCCTCATCAGAAGACACAATTGTCTATGTAATATCCATCTCTCTCCCCGGCCCTCTTCTTCACTGCTGGCAAACACTGATTTGCTTGGTATTTACTCTTTTATGTGGCTATGCATTCCTCAAAGGAGATCCCCCTTTAACTCATCTCAAGGCTTATTCCACCTCAAGAATACACATTGAATAATCTCAGTCAATCATGATAACTATTTCCTTCACCACTGATTGGTTAACCTATGGGTACGGAACCTCATTCTGGCCAATGAAATGTGAGGAGAAATTTACATTATGCATCTGGGAATATTTGCTTAAGAGACTCTTAGGAAGGGATGTCCTCATGTCCATATGAGATGTTTGAGGGCGTGGCAGCTATCTTCTGACCATGAAGACAGCCAGCCTAAAGACAAATCCCATACACTGGGGTTGACAGAGCAGAAAAACCTGAGTCAATCATGATGTTTTTAAAATAATGAATTAAGCAGTTCCACAGCTCAGGATATGATTGCCTACCTTGTTATATGATGTGACACGTTTTCCACGTGGTATAAGTCATTTTGAGTCGACTTTGTTACTTAGAGTGGATTATTTTACTATTTGTTTAGCAATACTACTTTCAAAAGAACCAAAACTATGAGCAAAGAGTGACATAAAGGGGAATTCATTGAATCATTATTTGTTCAGTGCAATAATGAACAACTAGAAAAAACTAAATACCCAAGATGAGGGAGTTGGCTAAATAGATTGAGCCCATTTTACAGAACCCTCTGAAACCACTAAAATGAAGGTGATATAAATGTAATATACATTGATATTGAGAAATGTTCAAAATGTTCTTGCCCCTCTTGCTCACTTAAGTCATTGGTCACAGTATTAATTCTGATGAAGCCCATACGTTCTGCCTACTCTGAGTCTGCTGGACAAGTGTGAGGAAAGCAGTGACCCATGCTAACTGGTCTCATCGTAACTCCTGTCTGCTAACCTCAAGTGCTCCCTTGGTATTTCCTGGTGATCCTTTACACTTCCCCATTTCAGTCTCTTTTTCAGACTCCCAAACTGTTTCCTACTTTATGGAGTCTCTTCAAACCTCCAACGCCTCCATGCACTCCTCACTCTTAGCTGATAACCCTGCTTCCTGTTTCATGGAGAACATGGAAATTCCATGGTTAGAGTACGGCACATGTCAGCTTAACTGACCCATCCCCATACATTCTGTCTCCCCTCCCATTTCTACAGCGGAAGGACCTATGCCGCATCTAAGGCCAACTCTTCTATATGTGAGTGAGACCCTCTGTGCTCTCATTTACCAAACGTCATCCCAAGAGCAGTGTCCATCCTCTTTGGGGCTTTTTTCCTTTCCATTGGATGATTCCCATTAGTTCCAATATTTCTCAAATTTTATAAAATACCACCAATTTCCCACGTTTTGATCAGAGGACATCTTCAGGTACTGTCTCCTGTCTCTGCCCTCTTTGTATTATTCTATACAATTCTTCTCCTGCTGCTCTCCCTTGGGTCTGTGTAACCAGATTTCAGTACCCACAATTCTTTAGAAATTGCTAATGTTAAGTCACCAATGACCTCTCTGTTGCTGCATCTAATGGTCAATTCTCAGTTCTTATTTTACCTGAACTACTAACAGCATTTGACACAGTGGATCACTTTCTCCTTTGGTTCTTTTTTTATTACTTGGCTTCCTGGACCCTGCTCTCATTTTTCTTCTTACTTCGTTGGCTGATACTTCTGTCTCACTTGATGATTCTGCCTCAAATTTTCCACCTCAAAAATCCAAGTGTCCCAAAGCTTGGTGCTAGAATCTCTCTATTCTATCTACATTGAGATTCTTTCACCTCCTCCAGCTTTACGGCTGCAAAGCCCATGCATAGGCTGACTCCCCCACTAACATTTCCATCCTCGACTTCTCCCCTGAACTCCAGACTAGCTTATCTGTCTACTTGACATCTCACCCAAAATATCCAACAATAATCCATCTTAAACTTTAACAGACGCCAAACCTAAATCCCAATCTTTTCTCTGAAACCTGCTTATTCCAGTGTCTTTCCTATCTCAATTAATAGCAACTCCATCCTTCCATTTGCTCAGTCTACAATACCTGGAGTCATTTTTGATTCCTCTCTTTCTCTCACATCCCAAACCTACTTTGTTACCAAATTCCATTGGCTTTATCTTAAAACTACATCTAGAATTCTGCTACTTCTCATCACTCTCTCCCACTTTGGTCTGAATCTCCACCATCTCTCACCTATATTATTAAAATGCCTGCTCAGCAGCCTCTCTACTTCTATCCTTACCTTCCTTCAGCTTGTTGTCAGCAGAGCAGACAAAATGATCCATTTAAACAAAAGGCCAAATTAGTTTCTTTCACTCTTTCCCTTACTCACTCTATTCCAACCACACTGGTCTTATGGTCTTATTTTTCTTGGAACACACTAACCAGTCTCTCCCATGAGGTCCTTTGCACTTTCTTTTTTGTTTGTTTGAGACCAGTCTCGCTCTGTTGCTTAGGCTGGAGTGCAGTGGTGTGATCCCAGCTCACTGCAACCTCTGCCTCTGGGGTTCAAGTGACTCTTCTGCCTCAGCCTCCCGAGTAGCTGGGATTACAGGCACCCAACACCATGCCCAGCTAATTTTTGTATTTTTAGTAGAGATGGGGTTTCACCATTTTGATCAGGCTGGTCTGGAACTCCTGACCTCAGGTGATCTGCCCACCTTGGCCTCCCAAAGTGCTGGGACTACAGGCGTGAGCCACTGAGCCCGGTCACTTTGCACTTATTGTTCTCACTGCCTGGAACAGCCTTCCTCCAGACAGAAATATCATCAGGTCTCTGTTCAAATGCCACCTTAACAGCCAGGTCTTTCGTTGAAAATAAAATGTCCCTCCCACACAGATGGCCAGTACACCCTGTCCCCATTATCCTGCCTTTTTTCCCTTATAGCATTATTGTCATCTGATTTACTGTATATTCATTTATTATCTGTCTCTCTCAACTAGAACACAAACTCCATGACAGTAAGATTGAGTCAGTTTTCCCACTGCCATTTCAGTGCCTCGAAAAATGCTAGACCTATGGTGTGTATTCATGTGTTTGGTGAATAAATGAAAATATTGCCTTAATTAAAATGCAAACAGGTTATAAACAATTACAATACGACCCTGATTTTGGAAACAAATCTATAGAAAAGCCAATATTTACTGGATATGTACTTTTTTGTCAACTTTGACTTTGGAATCAGGGGTACATGTGCCAGTTTGTTACAAAGGTATACTGCGTGATGCTGAGGGTTGGATACCAATGAATCTGTCACCCAGGTAGTAGGGGTAGTACCCAATAGGTAGTTTTTCAGCCCTTGCTACCACCCCCGATTCTCCCTGCCCCTCTAGAAATTCCCAGTGTCTTTGTTCTCATCTTTATGCCCATGTGTACTCAATGTTTTGCTCCCATTGATAAGTGAGAACATTTTCTGTTTCTGTATTAGTTTGTGTAAGTTAATGGCTTTCAGTTGCATCCATGTTGTGGCAAAGCACATGATTTCATTTCTTTTCCATGTCTGCATAATATTCCGTGGTTTATATGTGCCACATTGCTTTATTTGATCCTCCACTGATGAGCACCTGGGTTGATTCCAGGTATTTGCTATTGTGTCTAGTGCAGTGATGAACATACATCACAGGTGTCTTTTTGGTAGATGATTTATTTTCCTTTGAATATATACCCAGTAATGGGATGGCTGGGTCAAATGGTAGTTCAGCTCTTAGTTCTTTGAGAAATCTCCAAACTGCTCTCCACAGTGGCTGGACTAATTTTAATTTCCACTAACAGTAGACACTTACTTTGTACCAGTCATTTTATTGAGCAATTTCTTATGCCATCAAAATCATAACTATTCAAAGAAATAGGCACCTAGTATATCCACTGTAAATCTGAGGAAACTGAGGCTTGAAAAACATAGTTAACACACTTTGTACTAAATAACTAGAAAGTATCAGAGGTAGTATCTGGTTTGATGATCTACATTCTGTGGTACGTTACCTCAAGGTGTGTATGTGTGTTCCACAAAAAAATTGTTAAAAAAATACATACATCAGAGGATCATTCCTTAATAAAACAATAAATAGGAATAACCAATAGACATGTACAAATCTGACTAAACTAATGGTTAATAAAATGAAATAAAATTAAAATGTTATGGGTTTTTTCTATTCTATTGGCAAAAATATCAAGCAGTAATAGCCACAATGTATTAACAAAATAATCATTTACATGTGGGAATATTTGTGTACAAGGATTTTCATTACAGCATTGAGCATAACAGCCAAAAATTATCTAATAACAGGAGCAGGTTAAATAAATTATGTTCATCTCAAAGATGGAGAACTATATAGTCATCAAATGATGTAAAATATTATTCACGAGATATGAAAATGATGAGTATATTATTTCATGAAATATGCAGGTTACAAAATAGCACGTACATCAGAATTCAAATGGTGCATCAACAAGAACAAAATCTCTTTGTATATGTCTTGATCTGAATATTAAAATTCTGGAAGGACGTCATCTTTAATAATAATAATTACCTCTGCACAGAGACACTATGTGTAAAAATTTTCAATTTTATATTTATGTATTTTTTAATTTTAAAAAAACATAGGGTTGAATCAGGTATCTATTGTTACTCCAACATTTAGTGGCTTAAAACAGCAACCTGAGCTGTTCTGCTAGAATTGCTTGATGTCATTCAAGTAACCATAGTCATCTAAGCTCAGTTGAGGCTGTATGTTCCAAGATGGCCTCGCTCATTTGTCTGGCAGTTGGTTCTGACTGTTGGTTAGGACACTGATTCTCTTCATTTAATTTCCTATTTTCCAGGAGACCAGACTGAATTTCTTCACAGAAAGGTGGCCCCAGAGATTGGGAGGGCAAGAGTAAACATTCCTCCTCAGTCAAGGCCTTTGAAAACCTCTTTTCTAGACTTGTCCGTCACCGCTTCTACCACTTTCTATTGGTCAAAAAGATTCACAGTCAGTACAGATTTAAGGGGCTGGAGGCTTAGGCTCCGCCTCTTGCTGAGAAGAGCAGCAATGTCACATTGCATAGGGGCATGGGCATAGGGAGGTATGATTCGCTGAGAACCATTACTATACCACTTTATGCACCGTAACAGATTATCTATCACAAAGGCCATCCTTTGGCAGTAGGAACTATGGCACCCTCAGAGTTTATCACCCATGTAACCACAGCTTTAAGCTTGGGCAGTAATATGAGAAGCCACCCTTAGTGCCAAGGCAGGGGAGGAGAAAATGGCAGTGCAAACCAAGAAGCCTAAATAACAGTTCAGAAATAGCACCAGAAGCACCTGGGATGGGGAGCTTTAAAAATACACACACTCCTAGCGCCCACGGAGGATTCTGATTTCAACGGGACTGGCCTGGGGCTCGACTAATAACTCTTTTGGTAAATCCCTCCCAGGTAATCCAGATGTTCAGCCCGGTTTTGAAATCTTTGCACTAAATACAAGATATCCTGAGGGCTCAGAATCATTTTGAGGAATACTGGAGAGAGGCTCCTTTTTTCCTAGCAGCCAAATTGCTCTGAGACTATTGCTGTGACCTGGAGACAGGGGATATATTTACTGACTCATCTTGTGCAAGTACGACAACAATGTGGGTTAAATACAATTCTCTAGATTCTAGCCACCATTTACATCACTTTTCACCCTGAAGAATGTATTGTGTCTTTCAAATATCTGACTTATGAGATGACTTTGGCAATACCATCTTTTGTAAATTGACGGTGGCCTGTAACTTGGTTGCCTTAGCAACAAATTGGACTGAATGTTAACAATTGAGTCCAGATGTTCATTCCAGGCAGACAAGAAAACACAGCCTGGTCCACTTTGAAATGCACTCATCAGTACTGCCCACTTTAGTGTTTGACATGGTTCTCAGATGCCTCATGTTGTCTTTAACCCAACTCAGAGCCGTGAGCATTACCTGTGCCGCATTACATTTTTTCTTTTTACTAAAGAGACAGCAATGTGGAATCACTGATTCTTAAGGCAAAACTATTCCAGTGCCTGATTCAGGGACATCATTAAAAAAATCATATGGGACTTCCATATGACTTTTTTTTTCTTAGCAAGGATGACTCTAGACAAGCACAGTTGATTGGTTGATTCATCTATTTGAATAATTTTTATTAAGAAGCCACATTTTGCTAGGTCCTATGCTATGTCCTAGGGAGATGAGTCTATTATACTTTCTTCCCTTGAGGAGTTCAAGCCTAGAGAAGAGATGGGATTTAAATCCCTTCTACATTTGTGAGCAAGGACAAACAAAGATATATGCAAAACTGGGGAGTCCAGAGGAGAAGAGAACTATCTGTCTCTGAGTAGGTCAGGAAAGACACCACCAAGGAGCCACATCTTGCTGGATGAGGTGGACTGTGCAGGGCAGAGAGAGTATGAAGGAACATCCCTGCGGAAGGAATTGTCTTTGCAAAGTGAGAACTGGAAGCTCATGGTGTATTGAGGGAATACCAAGCATGCTCACACATTCAGGAATGAGAAGAGAAAGGAAAGGTCTTGTTGGTCGCACTAAGTCCTCAGACTTCAGAGAATGGAGTTATGGAGGGAATTACAGCAGGTCGTGCCACGTGATCAAATGTACATCTTGGAAATTTGGTAGCAACCTTGAGGATGAGTTAAAGAAAGACAATGAAACAGTGCGGCAGTAATTCTACAGCAGGCGTAAAGGCTCGGGTTTTTAACAGATGAGGCTATACTGGGAGGGAAGGAAGGAGTATTTAGTAGCCAGATGAGGGTTTCAGGAGGAGGGTAGAGCCCAGGACCCACTAGGTTTCTGGCTTGGGGGTGCTGGGTCTACTTTTTACCAGGACAGGGACACAGGAGCAGGGACAGTTTTGATAAGCAGATAAGTTGACTCAGATTTCAATTTGGAGTAACTAAAAAAAATGTCAAAAGGGTAAAAAAATAAATAAATAAACCTTTATTTTAAAAAGTCTCTATCAGGATTGACATCTTAATGCATTACAGGCTTAATGTCTCTGAAGCTTACTGATTTATCCCCGTTTTCCCTCACTCTCCACCATCTCTTCTGAATATTCTCCGACAAAATAACATGCAAGGAAAGTTCTGCCAACTCAAGACAATGTTTCATGTAAACCTTGGCAGGGGTTACAGAGCTAGGTAGTAGAAAAAGTGTTAATAATGATAATAATAATATTTATATCATATTCCATAGTCTTCAAACTGCTTCTACCTAATTATTTTACCATAATAATGTCTGTAAGGAAAATACAAGCATTATTTTTCAACCAGCATTTTGCAGAACAGGAAACATACCACACACACACGAAAGGCAGCCACACAGCACTGAAAGAACAGGTGAACAGAGAGCCAGAGGTGGATTCAAACACTTTCTCTGCAGATGATAAACCCAATGTGATCTTAGACATTGTTCTCTCCGAGCCCTAAGCCCCTCCTTTAGGAAATGGGGTTAGCAGAGAGGATGGCGTGTTACAATGGATGTGCCCAGAACAGGCTTAACCAAAGGATGTTAAATCCCCAGGCATCATCACTGTCACTGCCAGCCTGATCGCCAGCCAAGTGGAGAAGACAGATCACTGGAACAAGCCTAAGCCATTGGAACTGACTGCCACAGTGTTACATTGTAAGATGATATCTTAAATGTTTTGTAACTGCTGCTTGGCTGGGGAAGCAGGGGTGTCTTCGTTTTCCAGAGCTTTTTCTCTACCCTCCTGGTTACAGCTGGTGGACATCTGTCCTGTCCTGGGACAATCAGACCCTTCGTGGTGGGAATTTGAAATCGGTTGGCTCTGATTTTCATCAGGCTAAGAACTGTTAGGAGGGCTACAATGGCACATTCTGCCAGGTGGAGGAGAGGAGCAGGGAACAGAGAAAGGTGAATGAAGCAGGTTTGCAGAGAGAGCAGAGGGGTGTGGGAGAAGGGGAGAGACGGACAGAGACTCAGAGCCAGCCACTGCCTCAGTTTCTGTTGTGGGTTTTGGTTCCCCAAAACATCCCTGACTTGAGATTTGTGTTAGCCTTATATCTTTCCAGCAAATTGTCCTCTCTTGATTAAGCCAGGTGGAGTGGGTTTCTGTTATATTTGTAACCAACCAAGCCTGCGCTAAAGCAGATGAGGGCCTATTTTCAGATAATTGGGCCCAAGAGGCTGGAGGTGAGCATGCAACCGACACATTTGTGAAAAATGCAAAGAAATTTACATGCTTCTTCTCAGGAAGATGCCCTGTTTGCTCACAGAGAATAGTGCAGTTAAAAAAAAAAAAAAAAAAAAGGAAAAGTCAGCGACAGCTAAAGACTTCAGTATTGAGCCAGTCCTGAAAGGCACTGAGACTGGCCCAATGACCTACATCCAATAATATGCAGCATTTACAAGACAGAGAGGGAGGCGGGGGTGTGGGCACACAAGAGGAAAGGCGACTCAACAGTCTGGTTTCCAACAAAGAAAAAGCGATAACAATGCTTGGTGTGGATTATAAGGCATTTAATCTTGAGGAACTTGCAGGATTTGTGAAAACATCTGCTGTGACTCATGTGCCTTGTGTTTTGCTCTCTCAGGGGGGCTGTGGTGTGAGTGTGTGTGCGCGCATGTGTGTGTACACACATGCGTGTGCTTGTATATGTTCATGCATGAGCATGTGGGTATTACAAGGACCAATATAACATCTGATTCTGTGAATTGTTAAAATATACAGCTGTCATATATAAAAATGACACAGTTTTAAGAAGACAATCATTATTTCATTATTCTCAATGCAATACTTACGGTAGAGAATGTAGAAAACACATAAAAGAAAACAAAGAGTCTTAGTCTGATTACCCAAGAAATCTTAATACTTGCATGTGTTACCTCCCCCTGTTTCTTTTTTCTACTCATTTTTACATAGTTTCAGTCATTCTGGGTATATGATTTTTGCATTTTGCATGTATTACTTATATTATTTCATAAACTTGCATCCTTGATTCTTGAACATCCTTAACATTTTTAATGATTCTAATATTCCATGGTATGCAAAAACCATCATTTACCTAAACATTTCTCTATTTGCTCATATTTTAGATTTTTCTTCACAATTATAAATCATACCACAATGACTAGCTTTGTGAGCACAAGTGTTTTTTTAACCCTATGTTGGACTTGTACTGTTAAGTATATCACGGATAAACTGATACCTTTCTCAAGTGCATCAAATAGTTACTACTACTACCTACATATGAAGACAAGGTGACATGGTGCATGGATCAGCTTTTTAAAGCACGTGGGATTTAAAATCTGACCTCATGGCTACATTTCAATATTGGATAAATGAATCCCTCTTCTGCTTTGAAGACTTTCAGTCTTCAATCGCTCCCTTTAAAATGCAATCATCATAATACCTTGGGTAACAGGGACTGAAATCCTCTTCAATGACAAGCTCTGTAGACAAAGTCCTGTAGAAAAGTGCAGGGACTTGGACCTATGGGTCTCTGCTCTCTCACCTCCACTCTTCTCCTCCACCACATTCCCTCGCAGTAGTGACGGTTTTGACCTTCTAATATGGCCCTATCCAAACCTGCCTGGTTGGTACAGGTGACCTATCTTCACTGGTTGATGGCTTATCCTGCTGCCTTTTGTACCTAGACAAATACTGGGCTTTTTCTCCTCATTGTGTGGGAGTCTACCTCCTCACCCCTCTAGGCCCTCTGGGATTTTCCCCCATTTCCAACAAAAGCTCCAGTTCTTCAAACTCAGAACTTCATTCTCATCTCCAGATCAACAGGAGCCCTGGGCTCAGCTGAACTTCTTCAACATTCAAATTCAGACCCATTCACCCAAGAACAAGATGCGGTTGAGGCTGGCAAGATATTCACCAAAGCCAATTCTTCTCCTGGACACACAGCCAGACAAAGCTGTGGTCATATGTTTGAGTTCTCACCAATGAAAAAGAGGTGGAAGTTACTGTGCCACTTCTAGGCTTGAATCATGAGATTCCACGTGGAATCCATCACTCTCCTTTCTCTGGTCAGACATCCAGACCCTGCAGAGGACTTGAATGCCTTAGGTGATGATGAACACACCAAATAAAAAGAGCCTGGGTGCTTGAATGACTGAGTAAAGATCTTACCTCCACATACCCTCCAACATTCATTCAACCATCATTCTTAAACAAAAATTATGGTTTTTTGGTCATTATTTCCATTTTTTTGCTTGCACCAGATCATCTATTCATATAGCTTCATATAGAAAAATTTGACTACAGGGCACTTAGAGAATGTGCTGTGGTGGAAAGAGGCCAGATTTACCAAATTCAAGCTGTATGACTTTAGACAAGGCCATTCTGCTCTCTTGGCCTCAGTTTCCCCATTAGTAAAATCAAGAGGCTAGTCTACATGGCACATAAGAATTCTCCTAACCCTGGCCGGGTGCGGTGGCTCACACCTGTAATTCCAGCACTTTGGGAGGCTGAGGCGGGCGGATCACAAGGTCAGCAGATCGAGACCATCCTGGCTAACATGGTGAAACCCCATCTCTACTAAAAATACAAAAAATTAGCCTGGCGTGGTGGTGGGCGCCTGTAGTCCCAGCTACTCGGGAGGCTAAAGCAGGAGAATGGCGTGAACCCAGGAGGTGGAGCGTGCAGTGAGCCGAGATCACACCACTGCATTCCAGCCTGGGCGACAAAGCGAGACTCCGTCTCAAAAAAAAAAAAAAGAAAAAAAGAAAGAATTCTCCTAACCCTAATATTGTACGAATTTGACATATTACAAGAAAATTTCAAATGTAAGGAACTAAATATGACTGCTTTATCTTATAATTTTCAAAATGTCAATTGAAATTCGCAATATCAATTGAAAATCCCAATTGAATAGACATTTTGAAAAATGTAACAGTCATATGCGGCACAAAAGCCAAACATACAAAACAAAATTTACGGAAATGTAAAATATTGGATAAAAACAACTGAAGTATGAGATTTTATTTTTTCCACTAGTGAGATTAATTTTTTTGTCATGACAGATAAATGAGATAAAAGTAAGCATGTGAATAGAGGGTCAATTAATAAAATTATATATATATATACACACACACAAATATATAACGTATCATATGGCACCATTATGCACTAAAATAACTTGAAGTCCTATGAATGTACGGTCTTTCTTTATGTCCATGAGATACAAATATAAACATACATAAATTTATATATACAAATTGTTCATTATTTGGCTAAAAAGAAATCATAATACATTCCATTATAGAAGTGATTTTGCAGGCCACATTTCTAATCATAATATAATTCAATTAAAATAAAAACCTTAACTTCTTGGAAACTGAGAAACTTTATCCTAAATACACAGACCCTAGATCAAACAGGAGATCCAAATGGAAATTATAAACTATTTAAAAAATAATCAAGAAAAAGAGACAATTTCATGCCAAAACATGCGGAAGCAGCTAAGGATATATCCAGAGTAATGTGATCCAAGCATTTCAACATTACAAATTAGGAAAAAAGAAACAAAATAACAAAATAAAATTAGGAGAATATAAGAGCTGAAAATAATGACAAGATTTTATTTTAATGAAGTAAACAATAAAAATGACATAAAGAAAAATTATGTATCTAAATAAAATCAAAGGTGGCCTTTTGAAAAAACATGGTACATTTGGTGAAGCAAATGAAAATAAGAGAGTATAACATATTAAAAAAGAGAAAGGTGATATAACCATAAATAGACAAGATATTAAATTTAAAAATATTATGTATAACTCTGTAATAACAAATTTGAGAATTTTGAGGTAATAATTTTTCTAGTAAATAAAATGAAATTCAACCAAGGAGAAGAAAATCACATAATAGTTTAAGAAAGTTATTTAAATACCTCTATAAAAACCACTTCAAGTCTAAATCCTTTTTTTTCAGATGATTTTAAAAATACATATTTTAAAGAAAGATAATTCTGATAATACTTAAATTATCTCAGTCCATATAAAAATAAAGCTTTTCCATTCATTTTATATATCCAACATAATTTTCATGCCAAAACAAGATACAAATAATGCAAAAATAAAACTAGAGATCAATTTTACCTATAAATACAGATGGAAAATATTAAACAAATGGAATCAATCAGTGCATCCAAAGTACAAACCACGACTAAGCAAGGATTATTTTAAGCATGCCTCATCATCAGCAAATACATATTAAGACAATGTATTACAAACAGAAATTAATGGGAAAAGCCATCTGGTCGAATCAATAGACACTGAAGTGACATCTGTTATTGTGCCACCCAGTAGCTATTTTCCCTTCTGGTGACTGATACCAAAGCTTTCCTCTGGGAATCCACCTGCTCATATCCTTTAAGCAGATGTAGATTGGATGGGATCCTACCCAGCTCAGGGGTGGAGCTTGTGATCTACATCTGAGCCAATCAGCACATCACATTTCCCTGGTCTTAATGATTCTGATTTAGAGGTAAGACTATGGCCCTACCAATCAGAAAGATGCAATAAAATATTTTCTGGGAAATCTAGGAATCCCTATCTCTTCCTCTACCACTGGATTTGAAGCTAAATACATATGAGTTTTACAGTTGCTGGAGCTGATCGAGGGGCCATGGGGGAAGAGTCTATAAGAGTTACCTGATCCTAACAACATAATCGGAACCCTTGTATCAAGCTGGTCTCAAACCAGCCTGATTCTGAGCATTTTCAGTTATAAAAGCCAATGCATTCACTTTTCACTGGAGTCAATTTGAGTTAAGATTTCATGGAATTTGTCACAGAGCAAGTTTTCATTGATGTATACGCCAGGATACATTTGATAAAATCCAGTAGACATTCCTAATGAAAACTTTAACCAAAACAAAAATGGGCAGTACTTAAATATAATAAAGGCCTTTGAAAAAACCTCCAGTAAACCTCTTATTAAGGGGCAAAATACTGAAACCATTTCCTTTAATATCATGAGCAAGACAGGTATGCTTACCATCTCCACTTCTATTTAATATTGTTTTGGTGGTTAAGCCAATGCACTTAGTAAAGAAATGAAATATTCAGGAACAATATTTTTAAAAGAAGAGACAAAATAGAATTTATCTACAAATGATACGTCTCTAAACTTAGAAAACTTGAGTGACTACTTAAAAAATGACTAGAATTTATCCAGGAGCTGATAATTTGGCTAGAATCTATCTAAATACATAAAAAATCAATAGCAATAATAATAACAATCAGAAAAAAACTCCCATTCATAATGTGACTTAAATAATATGAGACAAGGAAAAAATACATTTGATGGGAATGCTTCTAAACTTAAAAAGATATTAAAATGCAAACAACCAATAAATTATATTGAAACACACAAAAACATGTCCTGAACACATTTTTTAAAATACCACATGTATAAATGAGCAAACTCAATATTATAAATGTCAGTCTTCCCAAAACCAATACATTGATGAAATACAATTTCACTCAGAATCTTTATAATTTTAATTCATAAAATTAACTACCAAATTATTTTAAAGTGTATATGGAAGAGTATATATCTAAGAAAACCAAGAAAACTATAAAAGTAGAAGGAATCACTATGTTTCTTTATTAAGCCTAAAATAAAGTCACTTAAATAAAAGTGTATTGTATATTATGGTCCAGAAATAATAATTTAGTAGAATAAAACAGAAATACTAGAATAGATTCAATTGTATATGAGTATATAGTAAGTGATAAATATGGAATTTTAATTCAGTAAAACCTGTGTGTGTGTGTGTCTCTGTATATCTTATTTAAGGAAATTAGATTAATATATAAGGTGATGTTTTCTTGATAAAATTAAGAAAAAGTAAGTATTCTGCTGGCAACAGAATTAGAGAATGCAGTCAGGGAATCTGCAAGGCATATGAAGAATGATCTCTTCAAAACAACTAACCTTTAGATAGGAAACTGGACCTTTTGTGTGAAATCTACCCTGTGTTTTTTTTTTTTTTTTTTTTTTCCTGTTAGGATAAAATTATATATTGGCTATACATGGGTGAAAAGAGAATTAAACCTGATAACAGACCAATCCATCTTGCAATACAAAAATGAAATTATAAGGAAAAAGATTATCTAACTATCTCAGTCTGCCTTCTGCTGCTATAACAAAATACTTGAGACTCGGTAATTTATAAGCAACAGAAATTTATTTTCTCACAGTTCTGGCATCTGAGAAGCCCTAGATAAACAGCGGCACATTGGTGTCCAATGAGGGTTGCTCTCTGCTTGCAAGATGTCCTTCTTACTGGGTCACCACATGGGGGAAGGGGAAGACAGTTCCCCAGTATGTCTCTCATAAGGACGCTAACCCCACATAGAAGGGCTCTGCCCTCATGACTTAATCACCTCCTAGGGGCTTCACCTCCTAATACAATCACACTGACGATGAAGTTTCAACATATGAAACTTCAAGGAACACATTCAGACCTTTCCACTGATAGATCTATTAAATATGGGTTTGTTATCCTGAAATAGTTATACCATTGCAATCAAAAAGTTAGAATAAAATCCAAAATAATGTAAAATTGAAGGTATTATTTGTGGCCAGGCACAGTGGCTCACACCTGTAATCCCAGAACTTTGGGAGGCTGAGGCAGGCAGATCATGAGGTCAGGAGATCAAGACCAGCCTGGCCAATATGGTGAAACCCCGTCTCTACTAAAAATACAAAAAATTAGCTGGGCATGGTGTTGTGCGCCTGTAGTCCCAGCTACTCGGGAGACTGCGGCAGAAGAATTGCTTGAACCTGGGAGGTGGAGGTTGCAGTGAGCCGAGATCGTGCCACTGTACTCCAGCCTGGTCAACAGGAAGAGACTCTGTCTCAAAAAAAAAAAAAAAAAAAAAAGTATTATTTGTACAAACTGATTATTAACAATGTCTTGCATTATAAAAGTGCCAATAGGTTGCTGGAAGGCAAAATATTTGAAAGGTGGAGCTGTCTCAAATAAATTGTGTCTATATTTTATTTTGTTTCTGATGTAGTTTTAGAAGAATATGTTAAAGGAAATATAATGGAACTAAGATGATGCAAATTAGAGTTTGATTGGTCCCTTCAGGAAAGAGTATGGCATGGTCATGGGCCAAATTCAACCTTTGCTCTATCTTTGTAGAGTTTTGTTAGAATATAGCAACACATTTTTATTACCCAATGCCTATAGCTGCTGTCATACTACCTACTTGGCTTAAAAGAAAACTTGTTTAATTCTAGAAAGGGAGCAGACGGCAGTCTCTGAGTATAACTCAGTAAATTTAAAAAGAAATCATGAAAGTAAGAACAAACAAACAAAAACCCAAACCATTTGGAAAAGTTTAAATATATAATAAAATTTTGATTCAAAGAAATCAAAAATCTCACTTTGTTCCAGAAATTTTGGAAAAGAACAGTAACTATTATGTTTCATGCAAAAACTTAGGGAATACTGCCAAAACTGCATATTTCATTGTTTCATTACATAGAGAAAGGGTGAAAATAAATTATTGAAAGCATTTAATTAAAAAATGTTGATGAAAAAAGCATACCATGAAATTCTGAGGTACTCAGAAGGAGAAATTAATAAAAGAAAAGTAACAAAAGAGTAGATTTAAAAGACATATTCAAGATTGAATTTGTTGGAAATCAAACATATTTCCATCTAGATAATAACATACAAGAGCCAACAGCTAATAAAATCAATAAAAATAGAAATATAAAAATATGTAAAAATGCACCTAACAGCAGTTACCTAAAACAAAACAAAAATACACCACCAACAAAAATATACAAAGGTTGCAATGAGCCGAGATCACACCATTGCACTACAGCCTAGCCAACAGGAGCTAAACCCCATTCTCAAAAAAAAAAAAAAAAAAAAAAAAAAGAAAAAAAAAGAAAAAATCAATAAAACTGACAAGTCTCTAGCCAGACTGATCAAGAAGAAAAAGAAAGAAGACACAAATCGTTAGCATCAAGAATATGAGGGTAAACATTACTAGAGATCTTCGAGATATTAAAAGGAAAAAGAAATATTAGAAACACTTAATGCCAATAAATTTGATAGCACAGATGAAATAAACAAATTATTTGAAAGACACAAACTAGCAAATCTCACTCAAGAATTAAGTAACCCATTTCACCAAGAAAAATCCATATGAAAACAGTTTCACTGGGGCATTCTACCAAATATCTACAAAAAAAAAAAAAAATTATCAGAGAAAGAATAGTATTTTTAGGAAGCAGGGCTTAAACAGATATCCATATGTAAGAAATGAACCTAGACCCATACCTTGCACTGTATGCAATAATCAACTCAGAACATAACGTAGGGGAAACATTTTGTGACCTTTGTTAGGCCAAGAACTTTGAGCTATGACATAAACCACAAAACAAAGAAATGTTGATTAGTTGAAATTCATTGAAATTAAAAACTCCTGCTCTTCAAAGGGCACTGTCAAAAAAGCAAAAAGAGATGTCACAGACAGGGAGGAAATATATACAAAACACATAGATGTGATAAAGGATTTGTATCCAGAACACACAAAGAACTTTGAAATTCAGTGGTACAAAGACAATTCAACTTAAAATATAGGCAAGCAGTTTGAATAAAGATTTCATCAAAGAAGATATGTAAAGGACAATAAGCACATGAAAAATTCCCAACAGCATCAGTCATTATGGAAATCCAAATTAAAACCACTATGAGCTCTTATCACTTACACACTCACCTAATCATGTGGCCAGAGCAGGGGAAAGGAAGACAATGAGAAATCCTCACAAGGCTATGAAATGACTGGGACTCTGAGATACAGTGCAAAATGGCACATCCACTTCGGAAAACAGTTAGGAAGCTTCTTATAAACTTATACTTTACATATAATCCAGAAAATCCAATCCTGGCTATTTATCCAAGAAAAATAAAAATGTATGTCTATTCAAAGGCTTGTACACAAATATTCACAACAGTTTTACCCATAGTAGGCAAAACTGGGAACAACACAGATTTCTATCCATGAATGGGTGAACTGTGATATAGTTATACAATCAAATACTACTCAGCACATAAGAAGTAAAGTACTAATACATACAATAGCGTGGCTAAACCTTGACAGCATGATGCCTCATGAAGGAAATCAGACTCAAAAAGCTACATCCTGTGGGATATCATTTACATCGCATTCTAGAAACAGAAAAACTATAGGGACAGAAAGGAGATCACTGGTTTTCAGGGCTGAGGACAGGGAAGAATTAATTTTAAAGGGGCATGGGGAAACTTTTTGGGATTATGAAAATATTCTTTATTTCAATAGTGGTAGTGGTTATACAAGTATACATTTATCGAAATTCATTATATTGTCCTCCTAGAAATGGTAAATTTTATTATAGATAAATAATACTTTTTGAAACTTAAACACGTACAAAATTACTTATTAGAAAGGGCAAACAAGCAGAAACAAAGATGACATTAGAGTGATATGGCACAATATTTTTGCCCAACGCTACCACCATTTTATTTGAAAACCTGGATGGATTTCCAAGAAACCACAAATGAACAAATTTGACTGAAAACAAATGGAAAAGCTAAATAAATCAATAATCATAAAATGAACTAAAACACATAAGAATATCCCAGTGGCTTGAGTACTTCTCCTATACTCTCCCCAAAGCACCAGGACATTCAGTTTTAGGAGACAGTATTTTCATTCCTTTCAGAAAAAATAATTCCTATATCCATGAAATGGTGCTAGGACATCAAAAGTGAAAGACAATTTAGGAATTCCTTTTTAAAGCTAATCTAACACCCAAAGCAAAACTTAACAAAAGGTAGGCTTAAAAACCCCCAGGCCAAACTTACTTATGAATATGGACATAAAAATTCCAAATTAAATATTGTTACTTGAGCAGCTCAATAAAATACCCTACCTTGTGATAAAATGAGGTTTATTTCAGCTGTGCAAGATGGTTCAATATTAGGAAATGTGCATTCATTCATTACCACATCAAGAGATCCAACAGAAAATCACCTGATCATTTCTGATCCTATTGGTTGATATCTTTCCTAAGACCTCACACGGCTCACCCTACAAGGCCTTCAAACCTCACTCAAAGAACACCTCCACAGAGCAGCAGCCTTCTGGAACTATCTTCCATATGTCACCTTCCTACCAACCCAGAACCATCACTCTCCATGACAGTAGAGACTTTGTTTTTTGTTTGTTTGTTTGAGACAGAGTCTTGCTCTGTCACCCAGGCTGGAGTGCAATGGCGCGATCTTGGCTCATTGCAACCTCCACCTCCCAGGTTCAAGCAATTCTCTTGCCTCAGCCTCCCAAGTAGCCATCATGCCCGGCTAATTTTTGTATTTTTAGTATAGATGGAGTTTCGCCTTGTTGGCCAGGCTGGTCTTGATCTCCTAACCTCAGGTGATCAGCCCGCCTCAGCTTCCCAAAGTGCTAAGATTACAGGTATGAGCCACTGTGCCCGGCCGAGACTTTGTTTACTGCCTACAGAATGTCTAGCACTACTCAACCAATACTTGATGGATGAGTATCAGTAGATATTGACAAGGGTTTTAAGGAATTCAATCTCTATCTATGATAAAAGGCTTGGTAAAATGGAAACAAACAGCTGCTTTTTAAAATGACAAAAGAGAAAAGCATCTCATATCCAAATTTTGCTTTTATTTAATGTTGAAATAATCCAAGCATTTCCACTAGATTCATAACAAAACAAGGATGTCCTCTATTCCAGACATAAATGCCAAAGCAATTAAACAAGAGACTGAAATAAAAGGTATGCCTGTTTTTAAAAAGGAGGTAAAACCAGTTATTATTTGCAAGTCAGCCTTGATGAATCAGCTGAAAAACTTATTAGAAAATAAATAGAAGATCTTACTAAGGGAGCTGGTTATAAAATTAATATGAAAACCCAGTAGCTTCACAACGTACAATAAACAGAAAATATAAAGGAATTAACGATCAGTTCGAAAATGTAATGCAAGAAAAATCCTATACATAAAAGTCATCAGAAAAAATAATCTAGGAGCAAGTAAAACTTGAAATCTGAAGTACCTATGTGAATAAAGCAATGAAATTCTACTCAGAAATATAAAAGATTTTATGAAGTCAGAACAAATTCAATATTGTAAAGGTATCAATTTTTCCTAAATTAATCTATAAATTCAATGCAGATAGCATATAAATCCAATAGGATTTCGATTGCAACTTACAGTTATCTCCCACTTATCTGGAAAAATAAGTGTGTGAGAATATCCAGAAAGTGTCTGAAAAACAGAGAGGGATATAGATCTTTCAAATATTGGTAATGTGTTGTAAAAGTATGGAAGTTGAAACTGTATGGTAATTGTGCAGAACAGCCCAAAGAAAAATACTACAGAATAGAGTCCAGAAATAGAACTGAAGGAACATGTAAGTAAAAGGCAGCAGTAGAGCCTAGTGCAATGGTTGGGCATTAGGTTCAAATCGCAGTTTTGCCTCTTCTTGCTATGGGACCATAGGCAAGTTGCTTACTTTTATTCATTTATTGATTGATTTTAGAGAAGGGTCTTGCTCTGTTGCTCAGGCTGGAGTGCAGTGGTGTAATTACGGCGCACCGTAACCTTGAACTCCTGGGCTCAAGTGATCCTCCTGCCTCAGCCTTCCAAATCAGCTAAGACTACAGGCATGTGCCACCAAGTTTGGCTGGGGTTTTTGTCTTTTTCTTTTTCTTTTTGTAGATATGGGGTTTCACGACATTGTCCAGGCTGCTCTTGAACTTCCAGACTCAAGCGATAGTCCTGCCTTGACCTCCCAAAGTGCTGGGATTACAGGTGTGAGCCACCATGTCTAGCCCAGTTGCTCTGCCTTTCTGGAAAACATTCTTCTCCTGCATGGTGTGGGGGAAGAATAGTATTATAATAATAGTAATAACCTCAGCTGGTTTTGATATAATTACATGAAATAATCTATAAAAATGCTAGCATAGGACCTGGCATAGTCAATACATGCTAACATACATACCTACATATATATATGAAATTCTTATTTTAAGTTTGTAGAGAAAAGAAGTTGTTAGCACAAC
Organism: Papio anubis; assembly: GCF_008728515.1. Taxonomy (NCBI): domain Eukaryota; kingdom Metazoa; phylum Chordata; class Mammalia; order Primates; family Cercopithecidae; genus Papio; species Papio anubis. The sequence goes on from NC_044991.1 coordinate 69,634,567, forward strand.
GAGTTAGCTATCTTGGACAAAGCGTGTCCACGGGAGTGATGCTGTATGAGGATGGTCATCTCCACCATTTTTTATAGGGGTAAAACATTATTAATCCACACGACTAAGAAAAATGAACATAAGAGACCTCTATATATTGATATGAAAAGACATTGTTAACATCTTATTGGGTAAAGAGATTAGAATGCAACAGGTATATAGCACAAACTTGCAATGTATAACTGTGTTCATAAATCTAAATGCTTCCTCTTCCTGTAGTGGGTTGAATGGTGACTCCTAAAAGATATATCTGTTCAGAACCTGGAATTGTGACCTTATTTGGAAATAGGCTCTTTGCTGATGTAATTAAGTTAAGGATTTCAAGATGAGATCATCCTGGAGTAGGGTGGGCCTTAAATCCAATGTCAAGTGTCCCTATAAATGGAGAAGAGGAAAGACACACAGAGGAGAAGGCTATGTGAAGACTGAGGCAAAGACTGGGGTGATGCGTCAATGACACAGGGAAGCCAAGGGTCACTGCAGCTACCAGAAGCTAGAAGAAAGGCATGGAACAAATTCTCCTTCTGAACCTGCAGAAGAAACCAAGCCTGCAAACACCTTGGTTTTGGACCTCTGACCTCCAGAATTGTAAGAGAATAAATCTTTGCTGTTTGAAGCCACAGGGTTTGTGATAACGTGTTAGGGCAGCCACAGGAAAAAAACTGTACTTCCCAACATCATCAAATCTCAGTATTTATCTTTGAAAATCCACTTATTCTTCTCACAGTTCAGTTTCTCCCTACCTCCAAGGACCCACTGGCCTTCTATTTGCTGCCCCTAAGTTAAATAGAAGAAATTGTTTGCAACCTGGCCCTATGTATAATTCATGGCTGACTCTGCCTATATCTGCTTTGTCAGCTTTTGATCTGCTGGTTAAAGAGATAAAAGTGTTATCTGTATTAGAGTAACAGTGTCCAATAATAGGGGATTGGGTAAGTAAATTAGGGTCCATCAACTAGATAAAATATTACCTAGTCATTGAATAATATAATGATAAAGACAAGCAATGTGGAAAAAATAAGGTCCTTGACATAATGCTAAGTGGAAGAAAGTATGTTATCAGATTGTATCTACGATGTAATAATAACCAGGACAAAATTCTTCCTAGATGTGGACAAGCACTTAAAACAGGTGGATATGTTGGGATGTGGGATGTTTCTTCTTTCATTTAGAGTCTTAGAGATGCTATTATAATGGTGTTTGTGCTATAGTAAATGAGGAAACAAAAAAGGTACCAAACCCTTCAGTTTCTCACAGGATGCATAGAAGCTGGAGAGGGAGAAAGGATGCCCTACCATCTCCAAGTAAAGGGCCCTGTATAGAAGCTCTATCAGACTTTGTCTTAATAAAGAACGGGGCACCTCCAGTATAGCACAGAGTCTTGGATTTTTGAGTAAAGATTCAAATTCATTTTTGAATGAAGCTCAAATTCCTCTTGGCAGATTCCCCAGGAAATGCAAACACTGGATAAGATACAACGGCAGACAAAATAACCCTGTACCCCAGCCCTTCCTATGACCTGGCTTTCTTTGATTTTACCCAAGCAGCCTCCTGCCAGTCCCTTCCCCCAACCCTACATACAAGCTGCTCTTCATGGAGATTCCTCCCTATTTCCTGAACATGCCTTGTTTCGTGGTTTCCTTGTAAACACAAAAAGAGGCTACCCCCATATCCCTTCTCCTCTTTTAAGTTAGAACTTAAATATACATTTTGTTGGGGGAGACAAAATTCAATCTATCACAAGAGTAATCTCCCTGCAATTTTTAGGGAGACAATAAAAGGAAAATAACAGTTAGAGAAAAATAATGAAATAAAAAATAATGGGCAAGCTAATATCTATTATGTTTTAAAAGTTCATTCATACTTTGAAACAAACATTAACTGTATCCAACACGCCCAAGATGAATGAATAATATGAAGACGAGGAAGGCTTGATATTTATTTGTCTGTCTGTTTATTTATTTATTTATTAGAGTCAAAGTCTCACTCTGTCACCCAGGCTGGAGTACAGTGGCAGGATCATAGCTCACTGTAACCTCAAACTCCTGGGCTCAAGTGATCTTCCCACCTCAGCCTCCTGAGGAGTTGAGATGACAGGCATGAGCCACCTCACCCAGCTAATGTTTTAAAAATTTTTGTAGAGAAAGGGTCTCTATATGTTTCCCAGGCTGCTTGACATTTTTATTGATCCCCTACAATGTTCCAGGAGTTCTCACACATAAGCTCATTTTATCCTCACAATGATATTCGACAGGTATTTGTATCCCTATTGTGCAAATGAGGAAACTGAAATTTGTCAACTGAGCAACTGACATATGATTCATCTGGACTGAAACGTGCTGAAAGTGGAAAATGCATGCTGTATTTCAAATTTTAGTACAAAAATGATAAAATATCTTGTTCATATTTTTATATTAAATTACATGGTCAAATGATACGATTTTGGATTACATATTACTAAAACTATATATTATTAAAAATAATTTTACCTTTAGTTTTTTTTAAATGCAGATAATAGAAAATTTTAAATTACATATGTGACTCACGTAATGTTTCTACTAAAAGGTACCAGTCTAAAATGACAGAACTCAGAATGATGAGCCTGGCTTAGACTCTGGCTCAGGGCTCCCAAACTGACCACATTATCAGCCTTAGTTAGGTCTCTGCCCCCACAGTGAGGACCATGAGTTAGAAAACAATCTTTTAGAAATGACACATAAATAGTTAACAACTACATGGAAAAAAATTTAACCTAGCCAATAATCATTTAATGTGTGGTTTATGGCTGATAAGTGAAAGACAATAGGAACATGACCGATAGCTTGCACTCAAAATCAACGTCCAAATCAGAGCAGAACAGAGAGACACAAATTACCTGGACACAAAGATGGGCTCCCAGGCTCTCAGGTATGCACTGCCGCTCAGATCTGGAGAGGGGTAGGGTATACAGCCAGGAGCACAGGGGCCAGGTCGTGTTATGGGAAATCCCTGCTGCAGCACATATCCCAGACTTGACCACAGGAGAGGCTGCCCTGGCTGGAGGACACCCTCCCCTGGTGGAGGAGGAAACTATTAAAGACAACTCTCCTATCTCCCCTTGCCTTTGAGAAAGACTTTCCAAATTTCATATAAGTTGCCTCCCATTATAACTAAAACATCAGCTCCCAGAGGAGACAGATTTGTCTGTTTGGTCCATCAGTGTATCCCAACTGCATAGAACAGTTCCCAGCATACAATGAGTGTTGAATAAATACTGAATAAATGAACTAGCAAAAGAACGAATGGGTTGATTTCCCCCCATAGGGTGCTGCCAATAGTGAGACACTGCAACAGCTACAATGAGCCTGGTTTTCTCTGTGACGACTTTTGTATGTCCCTCTCATGCGTGAGGCCCCTGACTTTCAGTGTCAATGTTCCAGCTGCACATGCAGGTCCATCCCACCCAATATGTGGTCAAGACAGAGGTTGAGCCTGGCTCACCAGGGCTGGAATAAAGTTCAAGCCCAGTTGCACGTGCACATAATTTGCATGAGCATGAGGGAAAGGGGGGTTCATTGCTTTAGCAATGAGTGAAGAGGGAGGAGTTTCAAGGTGCCTCCAGGTACCAGGGCAGCAGGGAAAGGTTAGATTTTGGGGGAAACATGAACAGATGGCTTCCTCTATTTTAGCATGTCTCTGCTTTGAACCACCTCCTTTTCTTAGAACTTTGCCTCACAACCCTAAGACTCCCCTCCAGGCAATTGTAATTCCTGGCATGTGGTTTAGATGTTAAGCACTGTGGATGCTGGAACTTGAGGCTGGGATAAGGCAGCTTTGAGTACTCCTTTTAACCCCCTCATGCCCTCTTTTCTTCTCCCTCTCCTAGAGTTTCCTCTCCTCCAGCCCCTTCCCTACCTCCCTGGTTCTGGTTACCTCCTCCTCTAATTTCTGTCCTGACAGTAGAGGATCAGCTGAAGACCTTCTGTACCTGTGAAGTGACCTTATTTGAAAATAAGGTTTGTGCATCTATAATCAAGTTGAGATGAGGTCATTAGGGTGGGCCCTAGACCACTATGACTGGTGTCCTTATAAAGAGCAGAGGAGAGATACTGAAGAGACACACACCTAGCAAGAATGCTACGTGGAGACAGAAGCGAGATTGGAGCAATGTAGCCACAAGCCCAGGATGCCAAGGCTTGCTCGTGATAACAGAAGCTGTGAAAAAGCCATGGCACAGGTTTTCCCCAATAGCCTTCGGAGGGGGTGGGAATCTGCTGACACCTTGATTTTGATTTCTGTGTTCCAGCCTCTGAGACTGTGAGAGAATGAATGTCTGCTGTGTAAAGCCAGCCGATTTGTGGTGCTTTCCTATGGCAGCCCTGGGAAAATCATATCGGGTTGCTGTGTCTCTCTGTCATCAGTTATGACAGGTGACTTGGTTACCAACTGGCACAATTTCAATGAGAAAAAGTGAACCATTATGTAGATACATTTATCTGAGGGCCTGAATATGACTGTCCAATGCCTATAATCTCTGAGTTTGGGGTTATCATGAACAGGGAATGCTGAACTTGTTTTGACTCAGATAAATGTCTGAGCTCCGGTGCATATTCTGGCCGTGCACTGCTTCCTCAACCCCACGCAAATGCTTCTTTGCTCTGATTGCAAACAAAATGCATGCTTGTTAGAAAACCCAGAGAAAGAGAGAGAGAAAACAAACAAATCACAAAGGGAAAATAATTTGCCTCCCTTCTCCTTATGCCGGGCTAATCACTGTTGATGTTGTGTTATGTTCTCTTCCTCTTTCCTCATTATGCTAGTCTCACAAGAGATTCAACTCACCTTGCTGTCCAGCGCATACTCACGAACCTGAGCTGGTGGGCTTGGTTACTGATGCCTGAGGCACTGACGTACTCCTCACAGCCCCCAGCTTTTGAGGGGGATTCTGGTCTGTCTTGGTCTTTCCCCAGAGTGTGAAGAGTCCAATAAATTGTTAGTAGTTAAGCAATTCTGAAACGAACCCCTACCCACATGGGTCTAGGACCAATCCCTGCCAAGACCTTACAACATTTGGGGATGCTGCAGAGAACACTGTCTCCAGTGGGGTTTGGAAATTGCTGCGGATAAGTGAGGCAGCTATGGAAAAAGCCCTTCCCGGTGGTTAAAGCAACCCAGAGGGTTTCTGGACCTTAGTTAGGGAAGGATTAGGATTGGTGATAGGCGATTTCACAGCTGCCTCTTTTGGGTTTAAATACTCCAACCTTGCCCCAGGTCATGCATAGCTCACCCAGAGGTGAATCATATTAGCCCAGGTGTCTGCTCTTGGTGGATCCAGAACTGCTTCTTGTTTATCTTTTAATCTCCTTGGAATCAGGTAGATCCCACATCAACCCTCAAAAAGTAAAAGGTCTGATTATCTCCCATCTTTCTGGAAAAATGAGCTGCAGTCTGCACTTCTCTTCTCAACATAATGACATGTGGTGTTTCCAGCAAGTTCCTGATCCGCCAACACACGCACGCACACACACACACATACGCAGACACACACACACACTTTTTTAAAGGAGTTGCCAAGTGCAGCGGGTTGAGTGGTGGTCTCCAAAAGATACATCTATCTGGAATCTGTGAATGTAACCTTATTCGGGAAAAGTGTGGAGGCAGGGAGAACAGGCAGGAGATTATCACAGTCAGGACAAGAAACCAGGAGACGTTAACAGCCACGACAAAGGTGGTAGGAGTGAAGACAGAGTTGTGGGATTTCAGGGACATATGGAGGTAGCACATAGGCTGATAGGCTGATGGTGTGTGTATGTGGGGGTGGGGGGTAGAGGAGAGCAGACAGTGTTCATGGATAAGAAGAATTAATATCATTAAAATTGCCATACAACCCAAAGCAATTTATAGGTTCAATGCTATCCCTATTAAAAGGCCATTGACATTCTTCAAGAACTAGAAAAGAATATTTTAAAAATTTATATGGAACCAATAAAAACCCTGAAGAGCCAAGGCAATCCTAAGCAAAAAGAACAAAGCTGGAGGCATCACACTATCCAACTTCGAACTATACCACAAGGCTACAGTAACCAAAACAGCATGGTACTGGTACAAAAACAGACACAGAGGCCAATGGAACAGAATAGAGAACCCAGGTATAATACCACACACCTACAATTATATAATCTTCAACAAACCTGACAAAAACCAAGCAATGTGAAAAGAATTCCCTATTCAATAAATGGTGCTAGGATAACTGGCTAGCCACACGCAGAAAAGACTGAAACTAAACCCTTTCCTTATACCATATACAAAAATCAACTCAAGATTGATTACAGACTTAAATGTAAAATCCAAAACTATAAAAATTCTGGAAGACAACCTAGGCAATAGCCTCCATGAAAACCTTCACTTGAATCAGGCCCTGGGGAATGACATACATGTCACCCAAGGTTAGTGGCAGAGATAGACTGCATTTCCCTTTTTAATGTGATTCTTTGCCCACATCCCTTCTAATACACCCTCAGTCTGGCCCCAATTCTCTCAGCCTTTGGCCTCATCCTGTGCCTAGGCCCCTCACTGGCCTCAACTGTCTTCCAGCTGAAGCCTCTTTATTTCTTGCCCCTTTGATCAGAGCTTGGGTTGATGCAATGCACCACTCTAGGGGAAGCATAAACCCAGAAAAACATCAAGGGACTGTGCTGTTGACATCACAATCATAATTCTGGAAACTTATTTAAAGGAAATAATTTAACAAAACAGGAAAAAGCAAGTTCATAAAAATGTTCATGGAAACCTATACAATTTTCCATAATGGATAAATATTAGAGGCTATGTGAATGTCACATAAGGTAGTTAAATAAATCATGATAGTGTCACTTGATGGGAGAGAATGTGGCCCTTAAAATGCTAACAATGTAACTATGTATCATTTTACATGAGGAAAAAGCATTTAAAATAATAAAGAGGCAATAATTACATAAAAATTTCATATGTATATAGACAGGTACTAGTAGAAAAAAATGAAACAAAAGTAAGATTCTGAATAACTGAAAATTTGTTTTCTGTTACTGCTATTACATTTTATATAAACAACTAATTTTTTAAAACAAATTTAAAGCTTGTGCTAAACTGTGACTTAGCCCCAGTAAATCACTATTTATTTGGCATCTGCTAAAAGAACCAAATGCTCTTGAGATGCTGATGAGACCAAGTGTAAAGCATTTGGATTTTTTATTTTTTATTTTTTTGCCCCTAAAACATTTTTGTTCTTGTCATGACTTTGGACACTCGAGTTTTTCCAAACCTCAAAAAAACAAAACCTTTTTGTCCCCAGCTGAAATCCAGTGTCACAGGTGCACTTTCTCTGTGCAAAAACTACTCCCAATTTACTGACAGAAACTTAACAAAGCCCAGATTGTAGCTTTCAAGGTTACTCCAAGGGCGTTGTTATCCTAGGACCCCTATGGGTCAGGCTGTATGTTTCCCACCAGTGGATTCCAGAGCCTTGGGCAGAAAACACCAGAGCTGGTAGTAAACAGCTTCCACCTGCCTCCCACTCTCAAACTGAGGGATACTTGTGTGAGGGGGCTTGCTGTGCTTCAAAAACCTTAAACAGCAAGCAAGATGAGCTTCCCTGTGCCGCATTTGGGAATGATTTACTCATTTACACAAGTAGCTCAAGTTTGGTACAATTAGCTGATGTAATTGGAAGTCACTGTCTATGAGGATGGATGTAGCAGCCCTCAGACCACACCAAGTACAGTGAAATTACAGCAAATTGTAGTGCTCCTGGGCACTGTGAAATAGACTTTGCCATAGCAGCCATGGGCATATCTTTTTGTCAGGTGGGAAAATATAAAACAGTCCTTAGCAACATCTTTCTTCCCAAGACAAGAATGCAGGAGGGAATCTAGGATGCCATCAAGGTGTTACACAGGGAGATGGTTCCAGTAAGAATCCTGTTAAAGAGAGTTGCCTCTCTCTGACGTATGCATGAAAAAAGATGGATTTAAGCAAATAGACAAGGCTGACAAAAGTATGTGGAAAAAGAAAACAATAAATGCTTTTTGTTTTCCACATTTCTTTGACATTACGGAATTTACTGCTCAGCTAAAATGGGATAGGTTGATTTGGGAGGGGAATAAAGGACAATTCTGTATTTATGAGTTATGTATTATGAGTAATTTGGGTTAGGTATTACTCAAACATCCAGTATGCATCCACTCTGTCCTTGGTACTCTTCTAGATGTCTGGGAAGCACTGATGAACAGGACGAAATCCTTGCCTGGAGTGTGAGATGCACACAGGCACACCCACACAAAGATTACTATAATGCAATGCAGTCATTGCAATGACAGAAATACTCCAGAATATTACATGAGTGGGGAGGCATACACATAAACAAGTTAAAGGAGGTGAGAAAAAAATCTCTTTGAAAAGAGGTAATGCCCATTCTACTCTCTGCATTTATAAGTTTGACTTTTTAAGTTCCAAATGTAAGTGAAATCATGTAATATTTGTCTTTCTGTACCTGGCTTATTTCACTTACCATAATGTCCTCCAAACTAGGGGTGAAGAAAATGGGGAGACCTTGATCAATGGGTGCAAAGGTTCAGTTATGCAAGATGAATAAGTTCAGGGGATCTAATCTACAGCATGGTGACCATAGTTAATAATATTGTATTGTATACTTTTAATTTGCTAAGAGAGCTTATTTTAAGTGCTCTCACCATGAACAATACCATAACTATGTGAGGGGATGGATATGTTAATTAGATTGATTGTGGTAATCACTTCACAATGTATATGTATGTTGCACACCCTAAACAGATACAATTTTTATTTGTCAAGTACACTTCAATAAAGCTGGGGTAAAAGAGAGGTAATGACTGAGATGATTGAGGCAAGAAGACATTATCTCAGCAAACAGCCAGTGGATGAGAGAGGGAGGCCTTGAAGGCAAAGCAGTGTATCAATGTGCAAAAAACTACAAAGGTAAAGAGCGGCTTCTGGAAGGGGCTGCCAATAAGAAGTTTGGTGTTGCCAGAATATAGAGCTGGAAAAAGCAGATGATCAGAAAGCAAGCTAAAGAGGTCACGAGGAGTCCAGGGGTACCCAAATGCTGGATTAAAGAGTTGTATGGTTCGTGAAAGTTGTCTGTGTTTGCAGGGTCTGTGTGTTTCATAGTGATACGGACAGGAGTTAGGGAAATACTGGGTAGAAGAGAGTGGTTCCCTGGCAAAACCCCCACCCTAAAGCCTGGAAACCCCCAGCCCTAAATGGGAACAGGCATTCTTGTTTTCATTACCAAATGTGGCCTCTGGCTCACCACACTTCCCCATCCTGTACCCACATAAAACCCAAACCCCAGGTTCCACAAGCAGATAAACAGAAGAGAAGAAGAGTAACAGAATGGCATGGCAAAGGAGAGAAGAGAAGGAGCATCCAAACATCAAGAGGAGTTCAGCTGGGGATGTTCAGAGAGGAAATTGGCTGCTGGATGACCAAAATCCAGGGGGAGATCATCTTCCCACTCCAACCCCTTTCCAGCTCCCCATCCATCCTGCTGAGAGCCACCTCCACCACACAAGAAGACTCCCACCTTTACCATCCTTCAAGTCCACGTGTGAACTGATTCTTCCTGGACACTGGACAAGAACCCAGATACCAAGATGGCACTGAATTGGTTAACACTTAAGCTGTCTGCAGATGGCAGAGCTAAAAGAGCACTGTAGCATGCCCACTGAGGTTTTTGGAGTTGCAGGTGCCTACCCCTAGATGCTGCTGTGGGGCCAGAGCCCAAAAGTGCTAGCCCCGGCTCCTGCACCTGCCTGTCTGTATGCTCCCCTTCCTGTAAGGGATTTGAATGTGCATAGTGGCTGAACAGATGAGTCACACCCCTATTGCATGTACTGCAAGGGGGGGTCAGGGAACTCTCTTGTTTCAGTAGATTGGTCAGATGGCTGATGTGGAGGGTGAATCTTGGAGAGAGGACCAGTGGAAGCCAGCAGGTGATGGATGCAGGAGTCCTGAGAACTTGAGATCCCAACCAGGGCGAAGGTAGGAGGGCAGAGGTCAGTGCAGACAGATTTGCCACAGTAGCTCTCAAACATGGTGGCACAAGAGACTCCTCTGGGCTCCATTCATAAATATTTCCTGGCCCCACCCCTGAAGTTTCTGATTCAGTAGCTTTTAGAAGGATTTGGATCTGCCTGTCTTTTAAGCCTCCAGAGCTTTGAAAGTTCAGTCAGATTTGAAAGCCATTGATTTAGAATGTAAAATCCATCCCTCCTCTTTTCTCCCATTCTTTTCTTTCTCTAACAGTCTATTTGGCACCTACTGCATGGCAATACTCTATTGAGGTTAAAAAGTACCATGGGAGTTAAAGAATACACAAAAAGGAAAGGTCTTTTATCCTTTTAAGTGTTTCTCAAACTTAAAAACTTGTTAGCCTGCAAATCTGTAAAACTTATAAAATCTGTCTTAGTTTGGGATGCTATAACAAATTGCCATAGACTGGGTAACTTATAAACAACGGCAACTTATTGCTCACAATTGAGGTTGGGAAATCCAAGATCAAGGTGCCCACAGATTCAGTGTCTAGTGACGTTTTGTTCCTCATAGGTGGCGCCTTCTAGTTGTGTCTTAACATGGCAGAAGGGGTGAACAAGCTCCCTCCAGCATCTTTTATAACAGCACTAACCCCATTAATAAGGGCAGACTCCTCCCAAACATCCAAGCATTTTATCATCTCCCAGAAGTCCCACCTCTTGATACCACTACATTGGGAATTAGATTTTATCGTAAGAATTTTGAGGGAACACATACACATTCAGACTATGGCCATCCCCAGGCATAAACGTGTGGACACCTCATGCCAAAGGGTTCCATAGATTACAGTTGGAGAAATGCTACCTTGACCATCATATACTACCACTTAGAGTCATTGGGTTCTCCCATCTGCACTGCGGTTATAGAAGCAGTCATCCAGGTGGCCCAGGTTAGGTTTCTTATTTTTCTTTTTAAATAATTATTAATTTGAAAGTGAGAAACTTCATGAACTGCCATGGTTCTTGTTTACAGAGAGCCATGTCCATTTTGACATTTCTGTGCAGATGTAAGAGAGAGAATTCTTTTTTACAAAATTGACTTGGTATGGGAAACTTTTTTCCAGTAATGAAAAATATTAGCCCAATTTGCCATTTGCAATTTTCCTTTGATACTGACACACCAGACAGTGCCTATTTGTGTCAGAAATATGTGTCAGAGTCCTTTCAAAGCCATCAGGTCAAGCATGCCACTCAGCTTCACAGGAGGGGAAGGATGGGGCTCTGAATACATCTATTCAGTTGCAGGAATGTTCAGGTTGGATGGAATTTGCAAATACAATCATGATGATGAAGTCACCTCCACTGTGGGCATGAAACTCGACTAATCCCATCTGTTTTTTCCCACTCATTTCCCCACACAAGCCTTGTTCATCCAATACTGACAGGGCACCCCTCCTCAAGGATTTGACAATTCAAGCTTGGGGGACACAATGTAGATTAGATAGTTTCCAAGCCAAGGCTAGATCCAGACCTCAGTCACCCTCTTCATTCCAAAGCTGCGCCTTTACTGCCACCCACCCTACATCTGCAAGCTTATGGCCACTCTAATCAGGTGGATTGATCATGATTGGGAAATTCAGGTTAATTTCACCATCATTTAATGAGGGCCTTTGGAAAAGGCACTGTAGCTAACTAGGTAAGTGGGCAAGCTTTGTATTCACACTTAGTAGGAATCTAGGTTTTGTTTACTAGTCAGGTCATCTCAGGCAAGTAACTTCCTTCCTCTAAGCCTCAGTATTAAATGGGGATAGTGATCCTTACCTTGAAGGGTTGAAACAAAGTACACAATGAGTGATACATGGTAATGATAATGGGGTCTCCATGGGATTCTAACAGGAAACAGACAGATAATTCAAGGAGAATTGACTAAAGGCACTATTTACAATGCTGTGAGCTGGTTGAGGGAATCAGGGCAGAGGCATAGTGGAGGAGTGAACTAAGTAAGTAAGGGTAGGCGGGGTGGAGGAGGGAGCAGGTCCCAGAACCTGGAAGGTCACCTTGGAAGGAGCTGTGACCTTTCTGGAGGGGAAAAAGCTGCAGCAGTCAACACCCCCTCCCTTGGTCTCCTCCCTCTCCCCTCATCCCCTGCAAGGCGCTCTTTCGGATGAACAGAAGGCAAGGCAACACCGTGATGTCTGAGACTCAATCTCCTGTGCCAGGGAGCAGGCAGAGAAGGGTGTAGGGAAGACCTGGAGAAAGAAAGGGCAGGTAGCAGTACCACCGCCATTCATGGATGACCTATCCCATGCCAGGTCCTCGGAGCTCAGCAACGTACAAAGTGCATTTGGGGAAGTCTAAGAATTCTGAGCCAAGTTGTAGACGGATGTAGAAATCCACAATCACAGTATAGGGGAATAAATCCTATTATAAAATAACAAGTAGGAACCCCTCATCCAGGTGGTGCAGTGGGACAAAATATGCCCCAAAGAACCCTTGAGCAGGGTGCTGAGGAGGCAAGAAAGGAGGAAGTGGGAAAAGAAAGCAAGGGGAGTGTAGTGTGGCCGTAATGTAAAGCCTGTGGATTTGGGAGTGGGGATGGAAAAGCAGGAGAGGGCACTGGGCAAGCCTGCAAGGGCTGAGTCACTCATGGAGGAAACTGCTGGCCAAGTTAAAGAGGAGGTTAGCTTTTATCCTCAGAGCTGTTGGGATTTATAAGGATTTTAAATGGTACAGTGTCTGGTATAATCTGTATTTTAGCAAAATGATTTTGGTCTCTTCAGGGAGAGAAGTGTTGATTTCTCTGACACTGACCCACGAGAAAGGTCACCACGGTCCACGGTCGACAGTCCACGGTCCACGGTTCACGGTCCATAGACATAACTGGGCAAGGGGAATTTCACTGCAGGGTAAGGAAATCCTAACGTAGTAAGAGCATGGTTCAGGGAGAGACTGGTTCCAAAACTGAGGCTCCAGTAAATGTTCCTGGCATGATGGGAAAGCCTGGCCTGCAGACAACTCAGTACTGTACTTGCTGAATTTCAACATGCACAGAGACAACCTGGGGATTTTGTAACAGTGCAGACCCTGACTCAGTAGACCTGGGGTAGGGACAGAGATAGCACATTTCTAACAAGCTCCCAGGGGATGCTGATAACAGAAGAACACAGAAAGGCTCAGCTTGAAAGGCCAGCTGCCTCAACCTCCTCTTTTGCAGGTAGGCTAACAGAGGCCGTGGAAGGGCATGGCTGGTGATGTATCATAAACTTGGTGGCAGGACCTGTAGAAACCTGACTGGTGAGTCCTTCAATTCAGAGTTCCCATGGGGCTTCCAGGACCCTCTGGGAGATGACTGGGGACCAGGCACTCTACTTGCTATTGAAGGGCAAAGGGGAAAGGGAGTGAACAGGAACTGATGAGGCAAGAGTGTCTCCAGCATGTCCTTAGACAGTGCAAATGGATCTGCCAACATGCACGATAAACTTTTCACGCATCAGCCTGCTCTGAGAGTATCATGAAAGCTGACATAAATCTCTGGTGGGCTGCCAAAGGCCTTCTTCCCAGACATGGTGACTGGCACAAAAACTCAAAACAATACTCAAAACACACACTCACACAGGTGAGATCTATTGGCAGTGCAATTTGGCAAGATGTGGCAAGAGTTACAAAAGTATTCTTTCCATTCAACCCAGTAATTTCATGTTTGTGTGTGTGGTGGGGGTGGGAGTGTCTAATATACAAATACTCTAAACAAACAAGGAAGAAAATGAACTTTGACCTTGAATGGATACTGCACAACTAGGACTATATTTTGATTTCGTATAATATTCCTGAGTTGCAGGCTTAATATTGCTTCACCCACACACAATTTTATTAAATTAAGCCATTAAGATCATTCAATTTCAGAGGTTAATTTGCCCAAAAGTCAGCCACCCACACAATGTTAGATCCAGGATTTGAATCCAGGTGAATCAGATCTGAAGGTCATGTTCTTTCCACTATGATGCAATGCCACCACAAACATGAAGTTTATCACAGTGTTACCAAATATATAAAAAATAGAGGAATGGATAAGAAAACTACAGTATATACACTCAATGGGCAATTACGCACTCATGAAAAAAGATGAGCTATTTACATGGTTCTATAAAGGCATCATGATTGCGATTAAACACAATAAAAAATTACAATAGCAAATTTTTTGTAATTATAGTTAGGTAAAAGATGTGTGCATATTAACAAAGATAAAAATACAAGGCAAAATAAGCACTGTAGTAGAAGAGCAGATTATAGGGGATCTTTTTCTCTGATATCCAAACATTCTGTAATATTGTTATAAAAATTGGCCAAGGAAGGCTAAGATAACAGAATGCATTTGTTGGTGGGGAGAGCACAGAGCCTACTGTACATACAAGATCCTTTAACGAGAGTTCCTACACAATCTTGAGACCTCTGCACATGGCCTTGTCTTCCTGCGGTTCTGCCCTTCAGTCATGAAGACTCTCTAGATGACTTGCTCTAATATAGACTCTCTCACCTCTGGCATCTTTTTCAGGAAGGCTTCTATAGCCCTGGTCTCTTTATCCAAGTGGTAACACCGGTAAGCATCATCAAAAAGAACTGCTTCTCCCAATAGCAGATAGAACATTTATACAGTAGGTGGGAAAGGACACACAGGCCCTTTAGGCATTGCAGCTGACAGCATGGCTGCTGCTGGGAGTGAAGGGCTAGTCTTCAGGGGCATGGCTCATAGGACCAGGAGAGTAGAACTAACTCTACCTTGTTAAGAGACAAAACAGCTATGAGAGAAGGGAGATGCCCAAGCCATTCTCAGTTCCCACCTTCCCCATGTCTTCCCAGATAATCTCAGTTTAAACCTCACTTAGGCCTTGATACCCAGGAGCCTGGAGAACATCATGGCACCAGTGTGCCTAACACAGCCCTTCCTGGGAGGCTGCTGAAACAAACCTGCTCGCAAGAATCTTGACACATTCTCTGCACCTCCACACATAGGCCAGGGTCTTGCTGTAACTAGGCTGATCCTCAGAGACCTGAGCCCGCTGCTTGTTTTCACTTCCAGTACTTTTGGTACTTTTGTAAACTAAAAGTAAAATCCTGAGCTCCCAACCAACTGAACGGATGCCTTCTTGGCCAAGGGGACCCCAGAGAAATCTGAAAACCGGAATTATTGGCATGGGGGAAAGGAAGTCACACCTTATTACATCCCCTCCTGTTTGGATTTTAGGCACAGTGGACTGGCATTAATGTTAAAACAGACTCTTTGTGGCAATACAACACCGAATTATGAACAAGGCCTAAAGCCATGCAAAGCAAGGGTTAAGTCACACCTGCAGGCCATCAATCCTGCTACATAGCGTCTTTATCTTAACTGAAAACATTCCTTTCTGCTCATTCCAAGTTTTAGACAGAGCCTTACTCCTTCAACCAATTACAAATTAAAATATATCTGAATCCACCTACAACATATAAACCCTCACTTCAGGATGTCTTGCCATTTGGGGCCAAACTAATATATACCTTCCATGTACTGATTTATGTCTTTCCTGCCGTGTTAAAACGTATAAAACCAAACTGTAATCCGACTGTCTTGGGCACGTTTTCTCAGGATCTCCTGAGACTGTTTTCCCAGGCCATGATCACTCATATTGGCTCAGAATAAACCTATTTAAACTATTTTGCAAAGTTTGGCTTTTCTATTAACACTCTTGACTCACCATGTTGAGTCCAGTCATGAGATGGGTGGAACTCTGACACTGACATGTCTGGACTTTGCTTTAATCTACTGGCAAATGGAAACCCAGCTGCCGATGGGGGATACAGTGTGTGGGAAGTTTCCCCAGAACCTCACACCATCTGCTTTATCTTCTTGTTGGCCCATAATACTGACGTCCCTGCAGATACTGCAACAGAGTCCACTAGGATTACAACTGTTGTGAAAAGGACTGGAAACTGCAACATGCTTATACTGTAGAGAAAATAATCCAGAAATGACCAAATTACCATAAAGACAGATTCTGTAGGACAAACCGATAAGTGAGGGCAGAGCTTCGCCTATCCCCCTATCAACCTTCTGAGAAGAGGCCAGAGACAGCAGCCAGGATACACCTTACTGGCTAACCCCATTCTGTTGGAAATGACCAGCTGCAGTGCTGTGCCATGATGAGCAGGATTCTGAGGCCATGCTGGAGTGCAGTGGAAGAGCATCCCCTGATTGGTTATTGATGTCTATCATGGCACTGGTATAAGAGAGAAGTGGGGGCACACACTTGCCTTATATTCATCTCCCTCTGCTAGGAAATAAGCAAACTGAAATTCAAGTTTTAAAACAAGGAGGAAAATAGGACCACCCTTTCTAACCTCGAGTTTATGGATCCCATCCAAATGTGTATGTATCGTTTGACTCTCCTCCATTAGATCCATGTCTATTGAACAGAGTGAGCTATTATTTAGAACACAGTTCTACAATCAATGGAACGCATGTGAATGCCACTGCCTGCTACTGAAAAATCTATTGAGAGGGAAAAGGAAAGCAGAAATTCAAACTCTCCTAACCAGCTGCTTCAAGAGATCCAGTTCACTCTTATCATACCCGAAAAATTATATCTAACATTCTAGTAAGATCAATCAACACATCCTGAATAAACTGACTTGAAACTAAAGTATGATCCATATGTTCAGGGGAATGGAAAGCCATTAAATGGAATAGTTAAATAGATTACATAGAAACGAGAATATGTTTGGCATAGTGAAAATTTAAAAAAAAATGTCACCATAACCACGTCAAAGCTGTTGCAAATGCATAAGAACTAGAAAGAAAATAAACCCACATGAAGATGGCTAGTGTGTTATTTCCACTCCCTAGTTTTTGAACATTATATAATATTGTTATATTGTCACTAACAC
This sequence comes from Papio anubis, assembly GCF_008728515.1. Lineage (NCBI taxonomy): Eukaryota > Metazoa > Chordata > Mammalia > Primates > Cercopithecidae > Papio > Papio anubis. Next base: position 69,651,552 of record NC_044991.1, read on the forward strand.
TTAATGAAGACTAAATTCTTTTAAAAAAATCAAGCAATCACAGGGATATCAATATTTGAATATCTCTTACAGCTGTTGCCTTAACCGTGACTCAAGTTTGGAATGCATTTTTATTTATTAAACAAATATTTATCGAACCCTGCTTTGTGCCAGGATCTGTTCTAGGCACCGGGGATATACCTGTGAATACAGATCTTTAACCTTGACAAGTTTATACTTTAGCAAATGAATTCTATGAGTTAAGTATAAACTCATTGGTCAATGGAACGTCATGTAGTCTATTAGAGATTATTATAAGACTTGGGACATAACCTTATGATTTTGGATGGTTCTATAAGGTCATATATATGGAATAATGGATGCTAAGAGTTACTTCTAACTGTTACTCTACCCAAGCCATCAAAGGGAACCTCTCCCATCTTCATAAGAAAAAAAGAAAGAGGCCAGGCACAATGGCTCATGCCTGTAATCCCAGCACTTTGGGAGGCCAAGGCATGCAGATCACTTGAGGTCAGGAGTCCGAGATCAGCCTGGCCAACAAGGCAAAACCCCATTTCTATTAAAAATAATAATAAAAAAATAGCCAAGCATGGTGGCATGTGCCTGTAATTCTAGCTACTCAGGAGGCTGAGGCATAAGAATCGCTTGAACCCAGGACATGGAGGCTGCAGTAAACTGAGATTGCATCACTGCACTCCAGTCTGGGTGACAGAGTGAGAATGCAACTCAAAGAAAAACAAAATATTAAAAAAAAAAAAGAAAAAAAGCACCGCCAAATTTAAGACCTTATTGTGATCCAGGTACTATGCAGGGTACTGAATTCTTTCCAGAGATGAGCTATGTGCATATCTAGGAGTGTGTGTGTGTATTTATACACACATACTTGCTGGTAAATGTGTATCCCTATATTGTGAGTCCCTTTGTTTATAAATGTGTATCCCTTGGTACTTACAATATAAGGATACATGTTTATAAAGAAATAAGTAATAATTGTGAACTGTGGTCCACGTTATTCAAAAATGGGAAGCGATGGTAGAGACAGTGGTGAGTGGGCAAAGTCCTACCTGAAGGCTATTAGGCACGGCCCTTCTGAGGTGGTAGCATTGACATCGATACCTGTAGTAGGAGAATGAGTTGGCCACGGAAGAGGAAGTGAAAGAGCTTTCTGGCAGTTAGGAACTCTGCGTGCAATAAGCCTGAGCCAGGCAACCCTGGCATGCCGGAGGACTGTAAAACAAGGCCCGTGAGACCAGAGGAAAAGAGAATGGGAGGTGCAAGTCTTTCAGACCTAAGGTAGCAGTTTGGATTTTATGTGAAATGCAGTAGCTCTAAAAGTAAGGTAATAAAACTATGAGAGACATTAAAGAAAACCTAAATAAATACACAGAGATTGAATACCATAAAGATGTCAATTACCCACATATTGTTCTATACATTCAAGGCAATTCTAATAAAAAAAAAAACAACAGATGTTTTCATTAAACTTGATAAGTAGATACTAAAGTGAAAGAGCCAAGGGCAAGAATAATCAAGATATTGCTGAACAAGTATGAGGAGGAGGAATCTTCTCTACCAGAGATTAGGACACTGTGAAGCTGTAATAAATATGACTATGCATGGTTACGGTCCATGGAGGCCAGTAGAATAGAGAGTTTAGAAAAAAACTCATGCATATAAGACATTTTGGCATAAGTCAGATATGGCCTGGTAGAGCAGGGAAGAAGAGACTATCAAAAGGACTTGGATCAAGTGTTTACCAATGTAAGAAAAAAATAATTTTTTCACTCCATCTCTCATCCTATGCAAAAATTAATTGTAGATAGATCAAAAACTTAAATTTCAGGAGCAAAACTATGCAACTTTTAGCAGAAATGTAGGCAAACATCTTTCTCACCTTGGTTTAGGGAAGAATTTCGTTAAGGACAAAAAATGTGTTAACTATATAAACAAAGACTGAAACAATTGGCTATAATTAAGGACTTTTGTTTTTCAAAGATACCTTAGAAGAAGTAAAAACAGCAAATTACATTTGAAACTGGGAAAATATTATCGAAGGTATATTTTAAAACTATTACATATCAATAAAGAAAAGAGCATATAACCCAGTAGAAAAGTAGGCAAAAGACATGAACAGATATCCCACAGAAAATGAAATACAATATTCAACCTTATTAATAATTGAGGGAATACAAAGCAAGACAACAACAAGATGCCATTTTATATTTATTTAGTCAAAATGAAGAATCTTGACAACACCAATGTTGGAGAGGGTTTGAAATCATAGGCATTCATAATTTGTTGGCATGAGTGTAAATTAGTGCAACCAGTTTGGGAAAGAGTTTGGAATATTTTTGTAAAACTTAACATTCATTGACCATATGACCTAGTTTCTAGATAGAAATTCAAGACAAAATCTTGCACATATACAGGAGAAGGTATGTACAAGGATGCTCATTTCATCACTGTTGGTAAAGGCAACATTCTGGAAGCAACCCCAATATCTAAGAAAGGATCATGGGTGAAAGTTTTGTAGTATCTTCATGCAATGGAGTATTAGACAGCAGTCAAGATGAATGGACTACAGCTGTACTCATCCATGGGGATGAACATTTGCAATACAACATGGAATAAAAATGTCCCAAAAGTTTATACACAACTTAAAATCCTTTGTTAAAATTACAACACTAATAAAACAATATGTTTGTAAGGAATTCATACAAGTAGCAAAACTATATAAAATATACAGGAATTATATACAAGATTCAGAGGAGTGGAGGAGTCAGGAAGATGGGATGGGGAGATGTGAATGAGCAGATACAAATGTGCTTATGCAGATCATAAGTAAATGTTAGATGTTGTCAACATTCTGGTTGTCTTTTAGTTGGTGTGTTATTGAAAAATGAATGAATAAAAAAAAAGAGAGATTCATGTACTAACCAATACGGAAAGAGTTTCATGAAACTAGGAGTGAGATGAACCTCATTTTGGGCATCCAAGTGATAGTTCATAGCAGAGAGTAGTTCTTGAATCTCCCTGGTCCAAGCCTCCTAAGCCACAAATGTGGAAACTGAGGCCCAGGTTGGGAAAGAAACTCACTAGTTCAAGTACACTCTGCAATGTCTAACCAAACGTCAATCTTAAATTTACTGTTTGCATAACCCACTATTTGATGTGCAGTAATACACACATGTTAAAAACATGCATAAAATAAAACAGAACAAGAAAGCAGTGACCTTTCTTTATGCCATTTTGAAGGACCCTGGAGACCTGGTATGTATGTATGTACGTACGTAGGTACATATTGAAACCATAATGACGTAGACCAAGATCTCATACTTGGGTGTCAGTTTTAAGGAATTACTTTTCTCTTGGTAAAGAGTAAGGAAAAGCATTCAAAAGAAAAAATGCCCATTGACTTAAGGTGAGGGGAGAAAAGCCACCTGCTAGCTCCTGAGCTAATGAAAAGATAAGCAACGAATCACAAATTTATTCCAGCCTCCAGAGACTTCAGAACAGAGGCTCCAAATGTCCTGATGACAGACGAAAATATGCAAACACTCTTCATTTTGTTCTGACCAAAACAGAAGCAAAAGAGCCAGTTAAAAGCAGCAAATTGATGTTGCATTGCCCAGCCTCGGCGGAATTCCAACAGGGTAACACAGTAAAACATCTGAGATGAAAAGAGAACAACTTCTGATGTTTAAAGAGACACTTCGCAACTTCAGCGCTGCCTCTGGGCACAGTTTATTGAGAGGACCACAGCAGCCAGAGAGAGAGTTCCTTCTCTAGCCATGTGGCCTGTGCACAGGAGGACACCCTACAAAGGCCTCTGGGCGCACATGCAGTGCATCAAAATGCAGTTTCCCTCCCAGATAAGAAACATGAAGAGAGCCCACGCCCTGACAAATGCAGAACTCACTCTTTATTTCCTTCCCTTCTCTCTCCTAGGACACCTGTAGATACATAGGATTAAACTTAACCTGGAGATGTTTTTGTAATCCAACATTTTTCTTTAGCAAAACTCTGGAGACAAATTATGGCAGACGTTCATGTTAAATAGCTGGGAGCCCACTGAAATGAAATAAAGTTTCTCCCCTGATGTTACTATGGCACGCATATGAGGTGACCAGGGGCCCCTCTAGTCCAGGAGAAAACAGACATAGCCCTGTGTCTCTGATATCTCTGTCAGTTAACTCTCCAGTGAAATAGAACGATCCTAAGGATGAAATTGGAAAAATGGATACATCAAAGGATGAAAGCTTCACACAGACATGCCACCAAACATACAATTATATGTGTGTATACATGTGACAGTGTACAACTACATAAACTCATGAAATCATATGCTTATACACATACACACCAACACAGGCATACTAATTCACATGTGCACACTGCAGGAATATTTTTCATGCAGCAATCTTTGTTGTTTTCTACAGCTGAACTGAATGATTAATGTTTACTGTGAAAACCTCACTGGCAGGAGAACATGGTTTGCTGTCCTTAGGTAACAAGTACTATGCATCTGTTGATTTCCACTGTCAAGTTACCTGGCTCCATCACAAGTACCTGTGCCATAATAGGAAAGAAGAAACACCCCAAGGCAAATATCGAGGCAATCCTAACATACCACAAGTGGATGACCAACAGCTCTAATGGGCCCACGTCCATAAATGCAAGTCACTCACATCAGAACGCAACTTCTTTTCCTTCCAGACTCTGAGTGCCAGAAATCATTCTTTTCAACCAGAGCTGTTTCTTCTCAAACACCTGTCAGCTTCCCTGTCAGCCCAAATGACCTGTATATGGCATCTAACCAGGGATGGCTGCATTTTTCAAGTTTCCAGAGGGGAAACATCTTATGGAGGTTGAATGATGAGCCATGGGCTAGGAAAAATGGCTCCTAGACATCCCAGGGCCCTGACTTTTAAGATTTAGGGAAGGCCTCTGGGCAAATCTATTAAGTTTTGTGTGCGCACATGTCTTTTTTAATCTCACAAAAAAAAAAAAAAAAAGAAAGAAAAAGAAAAAAAAGAAAAAAAAAAACCACAACAGGACTGACTTCTACTATTCAGGAGACAGAAAAAGATTTGCAAGGGAAGGTCTGTCGTGGGCTCTGGCATCAGAGTTGCAAGATGCCATTAGTAACATGTAAAGGGATATTGATATAATGATACCTCCCTATGTGTCTTCAGTTACTCCACACACTGTTTAGCAACCTTGAGGGAAAAAAGACCAATGTTTTTTAAAGTCAATCCTTAAAAAAATTAGTACTTAGTATCTGCCTGTGCATGAGTGAGTTGGCTGTAACGTAACATCAGATAGAGGTGGAGTCTGGCAGAGTGAGAGTGAAGATAGGTTAAGCCAGGATCAAGACCGTGTTTATTTAGCAGGTATTTAGCTAGGATTACATATCAGAGGAGACCGATTGGATTCATTTCACACAATACTTCTTCCCAACCCTGGATGTTTTTGAGAAATTCTCAAGGAACTTAAAAACAACAAACAAATACAGCACATGGAGAGAGCCTCCTCCCCTAGAGATTCTGATTTATTTGGACTGCAATAAGGCCCATCCATCCATCCGTCCCTTCATTCATTCAGGTATCTAGCTGCCTATTTATTTATCTATACATTGTTTCAAGCTCTCAAGGTATGATTTTTTGTTTGTTTGTTTTTGTTTTGTTTTTGAGACAGAGTCTCGCTCTATTGCCAGGCTGGAGTCCAGTGGCGCGATCTTGGCTCACTGCAACCTCTGGCTCCTGAGTTCAAGCGATTCTCCTGCCTCAGCCTCCCGAGTAGCTGGGATTACAGGCACGTGCCACCACACCCGGCTAATTTTTGTATTTTTAGTAAAGACGGGGTTTCACCATGTTGGTCAGGATGGTCTCAATTTCTTAACCTCGTGATTCAGCCGCCTCGACCTCCCACAGTGCTGGGATTACAGATGTGAGCCACCACACTGGGCCAAAATGGACTTTATTTTTTAGAGCAGTTTTAGCTTCACAGCAAAACTGACCAGAAGGTATCTCAAGGTGTGATTCTAATCTTCAGCCAGGCTTGAGAACAACTAAATTAGTTAGACTAAAATAATCATCATTACCCCTTGCTAAGATAAAGCATAAATCCATACATTTATCCAAAGAATATTTATTGAGTACATACTATGTGAAAGCTACTATTTTAGGTCCTCGGGACACACTGAAAGGCAAAAATAAATATAGCCTATATTAGTTATTTCTTTCTTTCTTTCTTTTTTTTTTTTAGACACAGTCTCACTCTGTTTCCTAGGCTGGAGTGCAGTGGCGCGATCTCGGCTCACTGTAGGCTCTGCCTCCCGGGTTCACGCCATTCTCCTGCCTCAGCCTCCCGAGTAGCTGGGACTACAGGCATCCGCCACCACGCCCGGCTAATTTTTTGTATTCTTAGGAAAGACAGGGTTTCACAGTGTTAGCCAGGATGGTCTCGATCTCCTGACCTCATGATCTGCCCGCCTCAGCCTCTCAAAGTGCTGGGATCACAGGCGGGAGCCACCGCGCCCAGCGTGTATTAGTTATTTTAAGAACAAATGCCGTCAGGCTGGAGACCAGGATAAAACTGATGTTGCAGTTCCAGTCTGAAAGTCATCGGCTGGGGAATTCCCTCTTACGCAGGCAAGCTCAGTCTTCTCATCTATTCAGACCTTCAGCTGATGGGATGAAGCCTCATCCATGTTATGGGGAGCAATCTGCTTTACTCAAAGTCCACCCATGTAAATGTCATTCTCATCCAAAAACACCTTCACAAAACCATCCAAAGTATGGTTTGACTACCAGTCTGTCAAACCGTGGTCCAGCCAAGTTGACATATAAAATTCCCCAACACAGGACCCATGCCTTCACCAGGGTTCAAGTCTGTTGCGGGGCTGGATGATATTGAAGTACACAAACAAAACAAGTGCAGATTGTGGAAATGGTACGAAGGAAAGCAAGTTGTTAAGAGAGGAAACAGAGGGGAACCTGTTTTGGATCAAGTGGACAGGGGAGGGAAAAAGCCTCTTGGAGGTGAAGAAAAGGAAGGAGCCGGTCCCGAGGAATGTAAAGAGTATTAAAGGCAGAAGGAATGACACAGAGTGGTGAGGGCTGCCAGGGACTGGGTGAGCTTGGGAAATGCCAGGAGGCTGAAGGAGCCGGACTGCAGTCACCAGTGGGAAGAGGAGTGGCAGGTGAAGTTAGAGAGGCAGCCGGGGCCAGATCATTCAGTACCTTGAAGTTAAGATGAAGCCAATGCAGATGAGGAACAGGATCAGATTCACCTCTTAAGATGTTCTGTCTGGCTGCAGTGTGGACATGTGGAACAGGTGAAGTGTGGAGGAGGGTGGGCAGGGAGGAACTGAAATGCTCCAGGCATCTGAGGCGGGGGCGCTCAGAACAGGATGTGGCAGCGGAGATGGTGCCATGCGGCCTGACCTGTGTCTATTTTGCCAAGAGAAATAATCAAACTTTCTGGCAGATTAGCTGTGTGGCTGCTGGGGGCAGTGGATGACGCTCACATTTCTGGCTTGAACAATTTAGAGGAAACAAGAGCTTTTTTCCTTGTTACCAGTCTGGCTCGAGTTATACTCAATAGCGGCCTGCATTATGCAAATCATGTGTCCTAATTAACGTAGATCCAGTTTGAATTATGCAAATTCTTGCTGCGGGCTGTATTAGTCACAATCCAGCTGATTTCCTCCTGCGTAGACTACCTCCTGCCCATCTGGACCACATCCCGTTCTCCACACTGCTCCTCTGTGGACCAGAGTCATGAGCCAGTCTGGGGTCAGTGAGCCCTGAGTGGTCAGTGCAGCAAAGCTGAAGGATGGGAGGAGGTGTGCTCATCCACCCAGACAGAGCCAGGAACCTTCTCTGGGCATTGGTCTTTAAGAGCTTCCTTGTGAGCCTATCCACCCAGCTGGTCCCTCTCTCCATCCATGTCTGTGTTGGCTTTCGTTCTGTTCAGAATTGTCTCAGAAGACGCTCCAGCCTCCTTGTAATGCATTCTGATGGCTGGTTGATTCCTGGGGCCTGTGCTTTTTGTTCAGATTGAATCCAACCATCTGTGTGCTGAAAAAATATTGACAAACCCTCCAACCTATCGTACCTTTTAAAGGCGCTCCCATACAGGAATGCTGCCTTGTTTTATTGAAGCGAAGTCTGTTTTATTTAACTCTGAACGCCAGGCACCTAGAATAGCTTGTAAGATAAATGCCAATCAACTCTAGCATAATCAAGACACCCATTCCTGCCTCATTAGGGTCTTCTCATTCCCTTTAAGCTTCTCAGATTTATACACTGTAATTAGAAACTTGGTGATTTTGACTGCTAAACAGAAAGGCTTACTGGGAGGCTTCGTATGTCTGAATTTTAAATATTTTCACACTTCGTTAACCCAGTTGCAAGTGTAACATCTTCTGGCCCAATTCCCTCACACTGTGTGATTTTTATTTTTGGACAAAGACGAGTACAATTAATTGAATTGAAACACATATTGATTACTGTTTTCCATGAACTCTGAACAGCTTGTCTCTGAATGATTTTATTGAAGGGTTTTCAGACAACTGTTTGGTTGGATTGCTTCCCTTGGTGACCTCATTCTGGCTATAAGTGCCTGTCTGCAATTGCGACGGTCTGTGTTCTTGGTGAGTTGTGGTTGTTCCCAAGAGCTGAGTCAGAATAAGAGAGGCCACAGCACCCTTCTGCACATCCATACCCTGATTAGGGAACCCTGATGCCTTAATCAACCCCAAAAGAGGGTTCTGGAAGAGTCTATGCAGATGTCATGATTTCCATATTCCTGATGTAAATACTCAGCTGTTTGGGCCTCCGGTGAGCAGGAATATTGCTTGGTGCATTAAATAATCATATTATTCATGCAATGACTACAATGCATTCACCAGGCAGAGCTTTCCAGACCAGTTGGTATCCCCTTGCCACTTCTACCACCCTCTTGTACAGATCAAGATTGTGAGATTTGAGAATGATTCTTAAACCTGTGCTTTTTATGCTTTAACATACACACGAATCACCTGGGGATCTTGTTAAGAAGACTCTGATTCAGTGGGTCCAGGCTGGGGCCTGAGATTCTGCACCTCTAACATGCCTGCAAGTGATGTGAATGCTGCTAGTTTCTGGACACAAGGCCATTGGTGCTGCCTCTATCTGTGCATGATCTGTCACTCTGTTACGGGAATGATCGTAGAAGTGCATTCTGCATCTCCCACTCAAGTGCAAATTCCCAAATATCTGAGGCCATGGTCTAATTCATCTTAATATTTCCTGCTGCAGCTCAGATGACACTGGAACCAGAGGGCTCTGACGAGGATTCTGAGCTCCCCCTTCAGTGGGCAGAGAGAGAGTTTGAGGCTGCAGAATGAGACTGTTTCACAGCCCTGGAGTAGTAATAGGGTCAGGGTGAGACACTCACCTTTCAGGGAAGGTGGGCCCAGGATCTAAGGGTCCATGGCTCCAGGGTGCTCATCAAGATAAGAACTCATTACTGAAAAGAGGGTGTCAAAGCTGGGTTAGCAGCAGTAAAAGGCAGCTGTAACAAAGATTTCACATCTTCTGCCCAGGTACAAGGTCTTCTAATAAATAGTTCATCTTAATATCATAGATGATGGAAATGTCCTTGCCTCCTGGTGCATTTTCCAGGTGTTTCCAAGATGCTTGTGTGCCCACCATCTCTTATCCACACAACAGCTGGATGATCTTTTAAGAATATAAATTGGATCCCTTCACTCCTCTGTGTAGAACTCTCCTAGGGCTTTCCATTCCTACCAGGATAAAATGCAAGTTCTAGGAGTCCTGGCATCCCTGGCCCTAACCACCCATTCCCCCATATGGTCTCATCACTGTCCTCTGTGCTCAGGAAGCCCCAGTCACTCTGGTCTCCTTTTTACTGTATTTTTAAGACACACCTAAGTAATTTCCACCTCAGGGCCATAGTCACTCTGGTCTCCTTTTTACTGTATTTTTAAGACACGCCTAAGTGATTTCCACCTCAGGGCCTTTGCACTTGCTGTTTTTAATTCATATGTCATCACTACTTTACCTTCAGAGACTTTGGCTGGCTTATAGGCAAGAATTAAACAGCAAAGAAACTCCAAAATGATGTAGAATCTTTGATTTTGTGGGTTTGACACGGATTTATTTTCCCCTTCATTCTTACCCAGTTGAAGCCTAGAACAGTCTGACACCTTCATATTAGAAAGAGAGGACTGAAGACTGGAGACAGAGTGGGACTTAAACATTCTTACCCAGTTGAAGCCTAGAACAGTCTGACACCTTCATATTAGAAAGAGAGGACTGAAGACTGGAGACAGAATGGGACTTAAAGCCACTCACATTTTGGGGAGCAGAATTGTCCAAGGATGCACCCAGAGGTTGTGACTTGGACTTGTGCAGAAGGAAATTTAATCTTAACTACTTGGACCTGCTGTATTTAACAATAACATAGTTATAATAATGAAACTTCCCTCTTTCCCCTCCCTTTCTTTTTCTCTGCTTTTAACTTTGCTGAGTCTAAGGTTGTATATAAGAGGCCACAGACAATCCTGAATTATCCTATTTTTCTTTGTAATAAAATATTCTTTTTTGAGGCCAGAAGAGGGTAATTTGTAATTTATGAATTTCTCTCTTGAAATTACAACTAGAACCTAATTTAAAAAATCAAATTGGTTTCATCTAATTAAATTTGTAAATTGCCTCATAAACACATGCTTTGTTATAAATGTTTTTAAAAGCAAGGTCTCTTGCTTACTGTCTGGGACTGGATTGGGTTGAGCCCAGAGTAACAGGTACTTCTCATCTCTCTACTCAAGAGAACATACTCTTCTATCAATTGCCAAAAGTTTCTCAAGAGTAGTATTTTCCAGAACAGTGCTTCTGAAACCGTAATGCCCATAGGAATCACCCAAGGATCTTGATAAACTGGAGAGGACTGAGCTGCTACATTTCTAAATAGCTCCCAGGTAATGCTAATGCCACTGGTCTATGGACTACACTAAGTTGCAGCAAGGGGCAAAACATCTGTACCTGCATTTAGGAGTCCTGGGTTTGGCATCTGGGTAATATGACCTTGGTCTTTTCATTTCAACCCTCTGTACTCAATTTCCTCATTTTTATGTAATGATAACAGCTAACATTTATAATGTTATTTCTAAATGCCAAACACTGTGCAAACCCTATATTTAATTGTACCTTCAGAGTAATGCTATAAGGCCATTTTATTATTACCTTGATTTTTCTGATAAAAGACTTAAGGTTCTGAGAGGCCACTTGATGTACTCAAGGTCACAGAGCAAGTAAATGTCAGAGCAGGGATTCAGATCTAGGCTATATGGGCTCAAATGTCACCATCCTTTTCTTAGGCCTCACTAGCTTTTGATACACATGACCACACTCATGTTTATGCTCACAATACAAAGGCCTAAATCTATAACCTCCTTAGCTGTCCTTACAGCATCCCTCAATAATTTTGGCATATTCCCCAAAAGTAGCCTCAAATGCTTACCAACAAGTCAATCAGTTACAATACTCTGGTTGTGGTTCTCTGCAATTACAGCCCAAGTCACAGCCAAGAAGCTACTTGAAGATATCTTTCATCATAGTTGTCTCCCATGGAATCCATGGGAATGCCAACATCCCTGGCATCTGATCTCTGAAAATCCACAAGGCACCGGATTCACACGGAAGTGAGAAGGACATGCTGCTCTAATCTGTACCCACCTTTGTGTGTGGGGCTTCAGAGACTGCACTATATAATAATGCCTCAATTACAGGAGGTTCTACTCAAACACAGAGTCTAACTTACAGTTGTGTTTGAACCCTTGCTCTCCCTCTGTTTCTTTCTTCTTATCATGGAATTTTAATCATGATATTTCTAATCCAGTCTAATGCATCATCCTATTAGAGGAAAATGTATATTGCTCTCAAGGATCCAGTCTAATGCATCACCCTACTAGAGGAAAAAGTATATTACTCTCAAGGAATAATCTGTGTAGAGATATGACTCCACCTGCAGCATCACCCTACACTAGTGGTTTCCAAATGCAGGTATGTACAAGGACCAGGGCTTTTCCATGACAAAGTTGCCATCAATCCAATGCAAAATTAGAAAAATTAATGTGACTGTCATGAGTTGGTAAAACATCATAAATTTATTCAATTTGAAGGATGGACTTTTATTCTGAAATTATATCCTTTCTATATTTTTGGAATTATGTCTTTTATAAAACGATGTAAATAAGAGATGTTAAAGTACCCTAGGTTACCCCCCCAAACCTTTTTAAATGCTACTGGCCTGTGAATTCCAAAAGTCTTCAACATCTGGCACAGAGCATCTTTTACACAACAGTACCAAGTAACTTAACTTCCTAAATCAAGGGTCCTTTCCTTCTGCTTTACAAAGAAAATTTGCCAGGCACAACAGATCTTCATTTCATTTAAATATGTGTGTGTGTGTGTGTGTGTGTGTGTGTGTGTGTGTGTGTGTCTGTGTATGTGTCTGTGTATGTGTGTGTGTGTGACTGTGGTCTCTGCTTTACAAAGAATAGCATGTAGATTTGAAGTGATTGGATTTTGTTTCAGTTAATTTTCCAGTCCCTGTCTTTCCCAAAGAGGTTTTGAAAACGTACTAGGCAAGGTGTATTGGTATGAGTACCTGCCCTCCTCTTAGGGTACTCCCCAAGAAGAAAGCTTCTCCCAAGCGTGTGGCCTGAGAAAGCTCATAAGAGGTGGGGATGGATGTTTGTTTCCGCCTTCCTTGTGGTAATCCTGAGAGCTGCACCAAGCTCCCTGCAATTTCTAAGAGGAAGATGTTAGCTCTCCTGAGGAATGCTACTGTTAGTGAGATAAGGTGTTTTCTTAAGCACCTTGTACGTGTTGGATAATCTCCCTCAGAGAGTTCTCAGGACCATCTATGACTCTCTAGAGAAGTTATGGGTCTGTTAGATTAATCTTGAGTACTTTTCCTTCATCAAATACTCCTTGACTTTCCTCCCCAGACCTCACCTTTCCTTATGGCAGCAATATTCTTCCCCCCAAGCCCACTCCCTATACATGCATGCTTCTGCATGAGCACTCAGTGGCTTAAGTCTCTTCATTGTCCTGTGGTACATGTTTTGGTCTGGGATGCTTGTGTCTTTCCCCCTCGTCAGACTCCCTAGGGAAACCCTGAAGAAGTAATTACCACCTTTATTTTACAGATGAGAAAAATGAGGCTTAAAGAGAGGAGGACGCTACCAAACGTAACTCAGGAGAAGGTGGAGCTACTAGGACACTAGGCTACATCATTCCAGCTTTGATATCCATGCCCTTCCCTCTGCATTGCTATGGGTTTCCATTTGATCTAGTATCGCAATCTTATGATGTGTAAGAACACAAGGGATGGAAGAAGACTCAATCTTACTCACATCCCAGTACTTGAATCTTAGCTATATCACCTTTGTTGGAGATTTGTTTTGTTTTATTTTGCAATAAACATTCATACAGTTTGTCTTATTTATGCAACTTTTCTGGAAGGCACATTGTGTTGGCTTGATGGGTACATTCCTGCCTGAGTAGGTTCTGGTTCATCTCTGATACGGTAAGGCCCTGCTAATGCTTGGAAGGGGGGCTTTGGACGCCATCACCTGGATGACAAAATATGCCTTGGACACAGAGCATTTTAAATCTCAAGCATCCTGTGTTCCTGCTGCAGAGAATAACATTGGGATTCTTTTCAAAGCAAAGGGACCGATATTCGTAGAGTGAGCGTCATGTGGGTATTGCAGTTTCCCAGGTGAACTTTCACTACTGTTTGGCAGGCCTGGGCCTTCTCTTCTACATAAGAACAATCTGACTCCCTGGGTTTTGGCTCCTTTGTGGATGAGGTCAGTCGTCACCACTGTCATTTCAATGCATGGTATGTACAAATTTCTTTGTCCTTGGGGCTACCAAGACAGTTCCACTGTGTGCCATTATGTTTGCACCCCATTGTATTGTCTTCTTTTATTTATTTATTTATTTTTTTTTTGAGATGGAGTTTCACTCTTTTTGCCCAGGCTGGAGTGCAATGGCATGATCTCAGCTCACCACAACCTCCGCCTCCTGGGTTCAAGCGATTCTCCTGCCTCAGCCTCCCGAGTAGCTGGGATTACAGGCATGCACCACCATGCCTGGCTAATTTTGTATTTTTAGTAGAGACGGGGTTTCTCCATGTTGGTCAGGCTGGTCTTGAACTCCCACCCGCCTCAGCTTCCCAAAGTGCTGGGATTACAGGAGTGAGCCACCGCGCCCAGCCCCCACTGTACTGTCAGAAACCTTTTTATAAGTCACATCTTACTCACCTTTATACCTTCAGTGGAATGGGTATTCACCAATGTCAGGCTGAAGTGACTTGAATAAAGCTAAGCCAACGGATGCAGCACAAGGGACCTCCTTACCTCATAGAGCGTGATGACCCCATTGGTCTCATTGGGAGGTTTCCACTGGATGTAGATCTTCTCCTCAAAGGGCCCCCCTTGGATGGATTCTAGAGGAACAGCTCCTGGAACTACAGAATGGAAAAGTTATGAACTTGACGTCACCTTCCACATCATTTCTCTAGCCCCACTAACCTAGAACAGGGGTTGACAAAGTTTCTATAAAGAACCAGACAGTAAATATTTTAGGTCTGATGGGCCGTACATTCTCTATTGTAACTACTCAACTCTGTCATTTTAGCACAAAAATGGCTATAGATAATCCATAAATGAATGGGTACAGTGGTGTTCCAATAAAACTTTATTTATGAAAACAGGCAATGGGCTGGATTTGACCCATAGGCCATAGTTTGCTGACCCATTTTCAGAAGGCTGATCAGGCTTTTCATCAGCAGACTGAGCAAGTCAGTCTATGAACTGAACCTGATAAGGGTAGAAAGGACACGAGCAGTTTCCAGTTCTGCCAGAGGTGGGAATCTGAAAGGAGGTCTTTGCTTCAGGGGTGTCTAATCTTTTGGCTTCCCTGGGCCACACTGGAAGAAGAAGAATTGTTGTGCGCCACACATAAAATACACTAACACTAACAATAGCTCATGAGCTAAAAAAAAAAAAAAAAAATTACAAAAAAAATCTCAGAACATTTTAAGAAAGTTTATGGATTTGTATTGGGCCACATTCAAAGCCATTCTGGGCTGCACGCAGCCCAGGGGCCGCTGGTTGGACAAGCTTGCTTTAGGATTTGTATTTGAGAAATGCAAAGTGAGCTTCCCGTCATCTTACCAAGCATCATTTTCTTTCCTCTGCCAAGTTTTCTCTAACTTTAGGAAGTGCTTCGTCAGTTTCCTGACTAATTCCTGAATCCAACATGAACTATGTGGTTTGAAACCCCAATCCAATTAGAAGAAGCACGCCTTGCTCCAAGAAGGCAGCTAGCTTGACTTGCTGTTGAGTCCCAATGCCTGGCATGAAGTAGATGCATAATAACTATTTGCTGGTTGAATGAATAGGTGAATGAATGACCTATGCCAGCATTTTGCCCTAATGAGTGCAACCTTTCCTGGGGATCCTTCTGTAAGCCGGTCAGCCTTCCTGCCAGCATCCTCCTGCTGGATTTCACTATTCTTACAACAGTCTGGAAGATGGTGAGCCAGAAAACAAATTATTCCCCAAACTTTCTGCCATAACCCCTTAGAAATAATGAATTTCAGTAAATTGTTACCAGATCTATTTATATTTTGGCATTATAAAAGCAGGTACTTTCACTAAGCACTTACACTTGGACTAGAATTTTACCTACATTATTTCACTTAAGTGACAGAACAGCTCTGCCCAGTAAGTATTATCTCCTTTGCGTCAATAAGAGAACTGAGGCAGAGAAAATGGAATAACTTGCTGAAGGTCATATGGCTCTTAAGTTGTAAAGAGGGAGCTAAACACCTGTCTGTGAGTTTTAAAGCATATACTCTTAATCATCACGCTACGCCTCTCTACATATAGCCTTGGCCATATGTTGCAATCAGTTCTCCTTTGTTAAAATATGTTCAGTTTTGCTCATTATGGACATGATACACAGAATTTGTTGAATATTAAGAATATATAAAAAGGTTAGAAAAAGAAAAAAACAAAATTACTCATAATTCAAATGTTCAAAGATATTTTCCAATCTTTTTACGCATATAAAATTTTATTTAAAAAAAGATATGCCTATTCATATATATATATATTATTTTTTAAAAACGTTAACTCCTACTGTGCATATTGCATTGTGACCTTATTTTATCACTAAAGAAATTGCAGACTTAAAAAAAAAAGGGTGTTCTCTAGGGTCATACATTTTAATGGCTGCTTAGAGAGGGCATTGCCCGTTTATAGTCACTGATCCTTTATTATTGGGCATTAAAGTTGGTTTGAATTCTTCATGACTTTGAGCAATGCTGGAATGAGCATGCTTATAGGTAAGTCCGTATGCAACTCTGCAGATAGCCGTTAAGATTAACGCTTCGGAAATCAACTTACTGGGCCAAAGTAAATGAACTATTTTATTTTTAAGGCTTTTGACATATATTACCAGATTGCCTTTCAGAAAGTTTGTACCATTCTGGACTCCCCAGCAGAAGACTATGTCTGTTCTTGCCAACACTGACTATTTAAAAAATTAAGTGCATGTGTATGTGTATCTTTTTTAGAATACTGGAGAGTACAGATTTTGTTTTTAGTTTAATGAGCCATTTACATTGCTTCTTTTATGAACAAATTATCTATACCTTGTGTTCATTTTC
Source organism: Papio anubis (assembly GCF_008728515.1). Taxonomy (NCBI): domain Eukaryota; kingdom Metazoa; phylum Chordata; class Mammalia; order Primates; family Cercopithecidae; genus Papio; species Papio anubis. The sequence goes on from NC_044991.1 coordinate 69,668,313, forward strand.
CTGTATGGCTCTTCATTTCTGCTCATCTTTGTCTTACGGGCTTGTAATTGTAATTTCATTTTAAGGACATAAGCTTTCTTGCATAGGTTGCAAATATATTTTTGCCAGTTTTTTGTTGGCTTTTAAAATCGTTTATGTATGCAGAAGCTTTTAATTAGTCAGGTATCCTATTATTTTCCCTTATCCACCCTTCCTTTCCAGAAATATTTATTATGTATTTAATATGATCAAGGTACAGTGATGGACAGTAGAGATGCACCAATAACAACAAAATAGAGGTGAGCTCTATCCATGATAAAGCTTGTATTCTGGAAAGAGAGACAGACATAAATGATTATACTCAAAATTAATTCATTACTTTTTTTTAAGTCAGGACTCTGACATAAAGGGATATGGTACTAGGAGAATTATTAAAAGCAGGGAAAAACCTAGAATGGCAAGTTAGGATATTAAATGGCACACAGATTAGAGTTGCTGGATAAACAGAGTCACCAGGGCAAAATTGGGAGGAGGTGTTGTAGTGTGGTGGATAGCTTTGTGAGGTTAAGGGTGGAAGGAGAAAAGTCAGTTAGGAAGCTGTCGTTGTCATCCCGGGGAGAAAGAATTGTAACTTGGACTGGAATGACAGTAGTGTAGAAGAGAAATAGATTATATAGGAGATTTGGACTCAGAGGATGGCAATGTGGAAGATCAATGGACTGTGCAGGAGATTTGGGGATGTTAAACTAACATGACTTGATGGTGATAGGTAAGAGTGAAGGATGGAAGGGATGTGTCATGGAGAACTGTAACCCTTTTGTTTTATACAACTGGGGGATCAGAATGCTGTTTATAGAGAGGGAGCCTTAAAGGATGACCAATTTTGGAGAGGAAGCTGGTGAGCTCAGTTTTTGTCATACTTTATTTCAGGTATACATAGAACATCCAAGTGGCAATGTTGAGTAGCAGTTGGATATGGGAAGACTGGGGCCAATGTTTGGAAATGGAAACCGTGGGCAGGGAATAGATGGCAAGACTATAGAGCAGAGAGAGAGAAAAAAATAGGTCTAAGACTAAGTGAAAAAGAACTCCAGGATTAAAAATTAGGAGGAAAATGAATGGAGAAACTGGGAGTCAGTGTTCAGAGAGGCAACCAGAAAACCAGGAAGGTGAGCTGTCATTGTAGCATCCCAGGAAGGAAAGAGGCTCAAGAAGGTATCGGTCAGCAGTCACAAATATGGCTGAGTAGTCAAGTAAGATGTGGTTTTAAACTTGCCCATTGAACCTACTGTCCTCAAGGTGACTCGTGAGCCAAGCAAGAGTAATTTAAGGGAGAATGTTGGCATCACAGGTCATCCTGAAGAGGGTTGAGAGGAGAGGGGAAGGTGAGGTGAGGCAAGTAAACAATACTGGCTGTGAAAAGGAGGGGAATTCAAAACATAACAGGAATGACATATAGAGCCAAAATCATGACTCTCTTAAAGATAAGAGAGGTTATGATTAAAGCAACCAAGAGAAAAAATTCAAAATAGAGGCCAGCCACGGTGCTCATGCCTGTCATCCCACAACTTTGAGAGGCCAGTGTGGGCAGATCACGAGGTCAAGAGATTGAGACCATCCTGGCCAACATGGTGAAACCCCGTCTCTACTAAAAATACAAAAATTAGCTGGGTATGGTGGCACGTGCCTATAGTCCCAGCTACTCTGGAGGCTGAGGCAGGATAATTCCTTGAACCCGGGAGGCAGAGGTTGCACTAAGCCAAGATCATGCCACTGCACTCCAGCCTGGTGACAGAATGAGAGTCCATCTCAAAAAAAAAAAAAAAAAAAAAATTCAAAATAGAAGAAAGAAGGAGAAGAGTGAGAAAGAGAGAGGAGATAACTGACAGTGGTAGGGTCCTGAAAGCAAGAGCAGGGGTGGGTTGAAAGGAGGGTTCTCTTGTTTTGTGAGAGAAGAGGAGAGGATGGAAATGTGCTAATGCTTTGTAGGGAGGAACTGAAGTGTCCGAATGGCTCTGTTTTCTTGAGAAGTGGGGTGAAGCCATCTACCAAAAGTGTAGTGGGGTACAAATTGCATCAAGAATTTGGAAAGAGAGGAGAAGCTTTAATCATGGAGAGTGGAAAGTAAGCAGAATAGAGAGATGAAAATTCTATTCATTCACCCGAGGGTCTATCTGGTGGAAACTGAGGAGGGTCTGTTTGATGGACGATAAGAAGGGTCTATCTGATGAAGATTGTGAGCATAAAACTCAAGCTAATAGATCTTGGTCTTTCCAAATTGGAGAAAATTCTCTTTTTCACACCATATCAGATGAATGGAAAGGACAGAAGAATAGTTGTTTTATAATTTATTTATTTTCTGGTTTATTCCCATCTTTTTCTTTTTATACCTGACACTTTAATATTTCTGAAATTACTGTGTATATTATACATGGTAGAAATCTAACTAGAATTCCTTACAATTTTCTCAATTGTAAAGGACAATTAATTGACCAGTCAAAACTTTCCCCGGTGATTTAAAATGCCATCTTACCACCATATTAAATTATTTTATATTCTAGCATATGTTGTTTGGTTTTCTGTTCTATTTCACTGAGTTGCAGCTTTTACTGTGACAGTATTTCTCTATTGCATTAAGATGACATGTTTTGATACTTGGTAGAACAAGTCTTTTTATTATTCTTCTTTTGCAAAGTTTTCTGAGGTATCCCTACCCATGTATTCTTCCAGAAGAATTGAGGAATAATTTTATAAAATTTTAATTATATTTCATCAAAAATTTTACTGCAGTTGCACTTTTTTCTCGTTTTTGGGAAGCAGAGAGTGTAACATGAGTCCTTCTATCCAGTAAACCATATAAATCTTCATGTATTAATGCTTCTTTTTATGCCCCTCAGTTAAAAATGTTTTTCTTTTATTTCTTACAAATTGTATTTCTAGGACTTTATTATTGTTCACATTGTTTTTGTATTATATTAAAAAGTTTCTTTTATAGTGTTTTGCATTATATTAAAAAGTATACATAATAATGTATGAATAGTTTAAGAATAATTATTAAATACACATGTGCCCACTATCTGTTCTAAGAAATAAAACACTACTGTACTATCGAAGCACTTTTTATGGCCATCACTATTGTCTCCTTTTTCCTACCCCATCAGTAAATATATAAATAAATAAAAACAGGTACTACAGATACTATCCTGATTTTTCTTTTCTTTTTTTTCAGACAGAGTTTCATTCTTGTTGGCCAGACTGGAGTGCAATGGCGCGATCTTAGCTCAATGCAACCTCCGCCTCCTGGGTTCAGGTGATTCTCCTGTCTCAGCCTCCCAAGTAGCTGGGACTACAGGCACCCGCTACCACACCTGGCTAATTTTTGTATTTTTAGAACAGACGGGGTTTCACCATGTTAACTAGGATGGTCTTGAACTCTTGACCGCAGGTAACCTGCCTGTGTTGGCCTCCCAAAATGCTGAGATTACAGGTGTGAGCCACTGAACTCGGCCTGAATTTTCTCTTAATCATTCTCTTTATTTTTATTTGGAGTTCTAAATATATACATATATCCCAAGACAATATATCATTTAGTTTTTCTTGGTTTCTTTTAAATCTATGTGGATTGAGTGTTTTCTATTATATGATTTGCATTTGTCACTCATCATCATTTTGAGATTGATCTATTTTGATGCACATAGTTGTATTTAATTCATCTCCGTTTTATGAATATATTCTTATTTATTCTACCATTCTATAGTATATGAACTTTAGAGTTGTATCTAGGTGGGGCTTTCTTAGAATATAATTTGTTAGAATATTTTTGTATATTTGGTTGAACATATATCAAGATTTTACTAAGGTACACTTAGGAATAGGGGGTCTATTCCTATGACCCAAGGGCATATCTGTCTTTGTTTTTACAGGGTAATGCCAAACTGTTTTCCAAAGTGGTGGTAGCACTGCCCCAAGCAATGTTCTGAGAGTTACTACTTCTCCACATCTTTATTAACATTTGGTATTATCAGTTTTTAAAATTCTAGACCATCTGGTAAGTATAAAACGATACTTCACTAAGGTTTTATATGCTTTTACCTATTTACTAGCATCTTTTAATGTTTGTTGGACATTACTGTCCTTTTCCTGTTCATCTGTAAAGATTCATTGTATATGTTTGATACTGATCATTTTATTGGCTATATGTGTTACTGAAAAACTTCTCTTGTGTCTTGTGTTTCTCTTTACGTTACCTTTGAATATGGATCAGTTCTTAATTTTAATGTACTCAAATTGATCAGATTTTAGTTTTTGTATGGGAGAAAGAGAGAGAAAGACAAATTTAGTAGCAGACACTGTTGATGGCCTGCCTATATCCCACTGAATAATGCTTACTGCAAAATACTAATTTACCTAAATGCTGTGGGAGCCAACTTGTTCTCCACATAGAGAAAGCAAGAAGTGCCAGAGAGTTAATGCCCTGAAAACATCCTTAAAGCAATGAAAGACAGGAAGGTGATGGATGAACATCCCAGTTTCCTTACTACTTGGTTGGGTAACTCTGAGACATGTTTTCCTAGCACTTCTTAAACTATTTCAAACACTGAAACCATTGTGATGATGACAATGATAATTCCAAATCTACCATGGACTTATGCTATCATAAAATACAATGAAAATAAATTACTAGGGAAGTAAAATTTTAAAGTAAAAGTGAAACTGAAAAAGCAAAAAATCCTGTAATCCCAGCACTTTGGGAGGTCCAGGTGGGCAGATCACGAGGTCAGGAGATTGAGACCATCCTGGCTAACACGGTGAAACCCTGTCTCTACTAAAAATACAAAAAATTAGCCGGGCGTGGTGGCAGGCGCCTGTGGTCCCAACTACTCGGGAGGCTGAGGCAGGAGAATGGTGTAAACCCGGGAGGCGGAGCTTGCAGTGAATTGCAGTGAGCCAAGATAAAACCACTGCACTCCAGTTGGGGTGACAGAGTGACTCTGTCTCAAAAAAAAAAAAAAAGAAAAAAAAAAAAAAAGAAAGAAAGAAGAGAAAAGAAAAAGCAAAAAAGAAAAATAGTAAGCTTCTTTTTAAATACTTTCCCTTTCTGTGCTTGTCTTGTTATGGATTAGAAAGGGTCAATGAGTCAGTACTGGTCCTTGGACCACACGTGGAATAGCACTGTTCTAGAACTCAGTCATTCACATGGTAATTTTTTTGTTAATATATTTTGTATGGACTTTCTTCCCTTTCCTGTCTCACTTTCCCGTCTCACTTTCCCTCTTTCTTATGAGTGTGTCCTGAGACCATCTCCTAAATAAACTACTTCCATTTGTCTCAGGGTCTGCTTCTGAATAAACCCATACAACAGTTTTAGTCAAGAAACACTTTCTCTATCCTGAAGTCATAAGAATATTTTTCTAAATTTTCATTGACATTTAAGAGTTATTCCTTTAATAAAATGTCCTCAACTCATTTACAATTGTGTTACTATGTATAACATGAGGTAAGAATCCAATTTTAATTCTTTCTCCTTATCCTAGGGAGATTCAAAAAATATTTTTAATTCCTCAATTGATCTGCCTGATAACTTTAACTTCAGTCACATTTCCACATATGCATGGGTCTACTTCTATGTTCTCTCTATTATATTCAAGTGTTTCTATTAGACTTTCTTTGTATCAATATCACATCTTAATTAACAATAAAGTGTAAGTCTTGTTATCTGGTAAAGTCTACTACTTCGTACTTCATGTTCAAGACTATCTTGAGTACTCTTACCTTTTCTCCTTACATAAACATTTTAGGACTAGCTTGTACCTTTTCAAAAAATGTTTGATTTGGCTGGGCGCAGTGGCTCACGCCTGTAATCCCAGCACTTTGGGAGGCGAAGGTGGGTGGATCACGAGGTTAGGAGATTAAGACCATCCTGGCTAACACGGTGAAACCCCGTCTCTACTAAAAATACAAAAAATTAGCCGGGCATGGTGGCGGGCGCCTGTAGTCCCAGCTACTTGGGAGGCTGAGGCAGGAGAATGGCGTGAACCCGGGAGGCAGAGCTTGCAGTGAGCGGAGATCTGGCCACTGCACTCCAGCCTGGGTGACAGAGCGAGACTCTGTCTCAAAAAAAAAACAAAGAAGTTTGATTTTTGAATTTTAGTTGTATGTATTATAGATCAATTGGGAGATAATATCATGTCTTTATAATAATAAGTTTTCTGATCCATGAACATGGCATATCTTTTATTTAGGCCTTCCTTAACGTCTTTCAGTGCTTTATACATTTATATGTGCATCTTGAAAACTTATGTTAAATGTATTACTAAATATCTTACATTTTTATTGCAATTGTAAATAATGTCTTTAAGAAAATACCACACACTTGTTAGGTTAATAGAAATGGAATTGACTTTTTAATGTTAATGTCATGGCAAACATGCTATATTCTTATATTAATTCTAATAATTTGTTTGCAGATTTCTTTGGGTTATCTATGTAGAGATAATTCTAGCATCTGTAGTTAATAATAGTTTTGCTCTTTTCCAATCTTTTATTTTATTATCTTCAACAATAGCCACCAATACAGTCTTTAATAGAAATGATGATATGTCTATCTCCAATTTCAAAAATAATGATGATATTGTTTCATCTTTGAGTATGGTGTTTATAGGTTTTTTTGTTATCTTTATCAGGTTGAGGGGGTCATTTTTATTCCAGGCATACAAGAATATTTTACTTTTTAAATCACGCTGAGAATTAACTGATGCTTTTTCTGTATCTACTATAATGATGATATGTGTTTCTCGTCTCTTAGTATGTTACTGTAGTAAATTACACAAACAGATTTACTAAAGTTAGACTAACACTAATTTCTTAAACTATTCTTTGCATATTTACACAGTTTTGGATTGTTTGCTAATATTTTGTTTAGGTATTTGCATATATTTTTTCTCATAAGCTTTTCTGCTTTTAATATCAAGGTTATAGTCTTGTCATAAATTGAAGGGGGAAGTGCTTCTTCTTTTCCCTCTCTCATGAAGTGTGTAAGATTGGGATTACAAACTCCTTGAGTGTTTGACTGATTGCACTTGTAAAGTCACCCGGGACTGATGTGTACTTTGTTGCAAAAGTTTAAATTACTGATTCTATTTCTTTATTTGGTGTAAAACTATACAGAATTGTTTTTCCTTGACTCAAGTTTTTTCATTAATATTTTGCCATATCACCTAAATTTTACATTTATTGGTATAAGATTATATACACTATCATCGTTTATCTTGGTTACTGCGAAATAAAAACAAATGCATAAAACAAACATCTCATTAATTTTTCAGTACTGAACTTCATATCGTGACCTTGCTTTTCTTTACCGTTTTCACTCCTTAAGCACACGTCCCTAAACACAATAGAGTTTATCATCAAATAAATAAGAACAGTAAATAGCGCTAAACTCTTTTACGAAGGCCAGTCTGGGAGAACTACTACCTTTACAATGTTAACTTCCATTCCATGAACATGTTCTATCCCAGGATTTATTCAGATATTCTTACTAAGCATGTGTAGTAGTCTTTTTGTTTTGTTTTTAAAAATATTGTTCCTTGCTTCAGTTGTTAGGGGGTATTTGCTTTGCACTATAAGATTCGTTATTTTGAATAAGAAGGAAAGCATTTTTAGAAATCTGTCCAGTAACCTTTCCGCATGCAACCTTCTAAGAAGCGGTGTGTGACGGTCTGGTTTAATGGGTCATTCTGCTGCTTACCATGTAAGTCCTTATTTTAAATATTTCCAACTCACAGGGAAAGGAAAGAATTTAGATATATTCATGCATTACTTGGCTGGATAAGGGGTCTGTCTGACCTGTGGGGCAGTGGTATGAGGGGCAGGTAAGGAAGGGAAATATTAGGCAGCAGGAAGATTCTCCGTGGCAAGATGGCGTTTTAGGTGTTTTGAGGGGCAGCCTGAAGTTGGTTACCACAGACACTGCTCCTTCCTGTAATTGTTTCTCTACAATGAGATCCTTCCACTGAAGCCCTCTTTTCTTATTTGCCATATGCCCTGAATGGAGGCTTAGAGGGGGAGCTCTCGTTCTCTGCATAATGGACTAGCAAATACATAAAGATGACCACGGCACTGACCTCTCTCCATTCCCCACTCCCATCCACCAGCTCCAAGGCCCACTCCTGTTTTTAGCATTGGTTGGTCAAAGTTGGAGGTACTTACGCCGATAGACTTGGAAGTCCTTTCCTCCAATTCCCTAAGGGGTTTTCTTTCCAGGCAGTCTCTGCAAAGTCATCTCTTTCCCATTTAGGACTCCCTCCCCCACGATGTCTTGCATTAATTCTTTCAGGAGCAGTCAGGGCATCCTCTTAGAGTTCTCAGGGCAGGTACAAAGGTGTTTTTCTCTGTATTTCTTTAGGACAGTAGTTTAAGAACGGTGATCAGATTGGCATTTCTAATCAAAACTCTTATTTTCATCACTGAGACCTAAAAGGCAGTATTGTGGAATTAAACAATGATCACGGGTTGGAGCCACACTGCCTGGGTTTTTGTCCTGTTCCCACTACTGTATTACCTTGGCCAAGCTGCTTAACATCTCTGTGTCTCACTTTCCTTACTTTAAAATGAGGATAAAAATACTACCTACTATATAGGTTGTCCTGGGGATTCAATATGTTAATACACACAAAGTGCTTAGCTAGGTGTCTGGCACAAAGAATACTATATATGTCTGATCCTCCCCCTGGCCCCATTGCATTCTCTGAGAACAGCTCTAGGGTAGCCTGGAGATCACTAATTTGATTTTTTGTAGAGACAATTAAGATTATTGCTATTTCCTGTGATTTCCTTACCCCAGTCTGCTCTATCCGAATGATGTTACATTGCTAATCATAGAACCTATATCTTCTCATAGCTTACTGAGTTTTCTACGATATTCTTCTGATTTCTATGGTAAATAATCTTAAAATCTATTTTTTCTCTGAGGACTCAGAATTCATTCATTCAATAATGTACTTATTGTGTCCTTATTTGTCCACCTGGCACTGTTTTTCTAAGTGCTTGGGAAGCAGCAGTAAGCAAAACATAAGGAAAAATTCTTGTCTCTGTGGAATGCATTCTAGAAGACAGATAAAACAATAGTGAAATATACAGTACATCAGATGATAATTGCTAAGGAGACACCCGAAGCTGGAAAGAGGGACAAAGACTGCACTGTAGGAGGCTTCCAGTTTTTAATAGAATAGTCTGAGAAGAGCTCGCTGAGAGGTGACACTGGAATAAAGACTCGAAGAAGCTTGAACCGTCCTGGTTATTTGGCAAAACACTACTGTAGCCAAAAAGAATGGCAAGTGCAAAGGCCCTGAGGAAGGGATTTCCCTGATATATTTGAAGAGAACGATGACTGAATTTGCATAGTGAGGCACAAGTATCAAGAGATGACAGAGAGGCAAACCAAAGTGGGAATTCTGGTCACCTGGAGCATGTGAGCCACTGTAAGGCTTTGGGTTTTTAATCTCGGTGACACGAGAAACCATCAGAGGGTTGCGAGCAGAGGGAGTGATATGATTTGCTTTGTGATTTAACAAGATCATTTTGGTGCTGTGTTGAGAAAAGAATGCAGGGGCCAGAGCTGAAGCTGCAAAGATGATTTAGAGGCTGCTGCAATAATCTGGGTTGGAGAGCACAGTGGTTTGGACCTGAGGGGTAGCAGTAGAGGCTGTGAGAAATGGTCAAGGTATTGACATATATTGCAGGATGAACCAATAGAATATGTTAGATGTGGGGAACAGCAGGGCTGCTGCTTTGTACAAAGTCAGGGGGTCTCAATCAAAAGCAATAAAAGGTGAAGAGGTTCTCTTCTTCCTTTTTTGAGACAGGGCCTTGCTCTGTCACCCAGCCTGGAGTGCAGTGGTGCAATCATGGCTCACTATAGCCTCAACCTCCCGGTCTCAAGCAATCCTCCCACTTCAGCCTCCTGAGCAGCTGAGATCATAGGTACATACCACCACGCCCAGCTAGTATGTGTGTGTGTATGTAAAGATGGGAGTCCACCATGTTGCCCACATTGGTCCCAAACTCCTGGGCTCAGGCAATCCACCTGCCTTGGCCTCCCAAAGTGCTGGGATTACAGGGGTGAGCCACCATGCCCAGCCAAAAAGGGTTTTCTTTGGAGATGTAAAAGCCAGGGCCTCAGTTCTGACACAAGTGAGAAGTCAAAGTTTTTGGCTCGAGCCACTAATAAAACAGAGTTGCCATTTACTGAGATGGGGAAGACAGTGGGAAGAACAAGTTGAGGGATGATCAGAGGCTCAGTTTTGAATGTGTTTAATTCCACGGGCTGATTAGCAATCTAGGTGGAGAGGTTGAGAAGACAGCTGGATAAATGACTCTGGAGGGCTGGTCTGGAGGTATCAATTGGGAAAACTATTAACATATGGATGGATTTCAAAGCCAGGAGACTGGAAGAAGAAATTAGGGAAATGAATGTGGATCCAGGGTCAGCAAACTACGGCTCTTGGGTTGAATCCAACCAGCTGCCTGTCTTTGTAAATAAAATTGTATTGGAACACTGCGGCAACCATTTGTTTATCCATTGTCTCTGGCTGTTTTCCTGCTACAATGGCAGCATGGAGTAGCTGCTACAGACCCTCTCGTGGATAAAGCCTATACTTTAAGACCTGGCCAACCTCTGGTGTGGATACGAACAGGAAAGAGTCCCAAGAATTGGGCCAATAAGGTTGGGATGTGATATGGTTTGGCTGTGTCCCCACCCTAAATCTCATCTTGAATTGTAATGCCCATAATCCCCACATGTCAAGGGACAGAGCAGGTGGAGCTAATTAAATCATGGGGGTGGTTTCTCCCATGCTGTTTTCATGATAATGAGTGAGTTCTCAGGAGATCTGATGTTATTGTAAGTGTTTGGTCGTTTCTCCTGCATTCATTCTCCTTTCTGCCGCCTTGTGAAGAAAGTGCCCTGCTTCCCCTTCACCTTCTGCCATGATTGTAAGTTTCCTGACGCCTCCCAGCCATGCTGAACTGTGAGTCAATTAAACCTCTTTTCTTTATAAATTACCCAGTTTTAACCAGTTCTTTATAGCAGTATGAAAACGGACTAATACACGCTGCTTAAAAGGAACCAGCAAACTGTAATCCCAACATTTTGAGAGGCTGAGGTGGGAGGACGGCTTGAGGCTGGGAGTCTGAGATCACCTCGGGCAATACAATGAGACCCTGTCTCTACAAAAAAAGTAAAAATAAAAATAAATAGGCCAGGCACGGTGGCTCACGCCTGTAATCCCAGCACTTCGGGAAGCCGAGGCTGGTGGATCACCTGAGGTTAGGAGTTCAAGACCAGTCTGACCAACACGGAGAAAACCCCGTCTCTACTAAAAATACAAAATTAGCCGGGCGTGGTGGCGCATGCCTGTAATCCCAGCTACTCGGGAGGCTGAGGCAGGAGAATCGCTTGAACCCGGGAGGCAGAGGTTGCGGTGAGCCAAGATCGTGCCATTGCACTCCAGCCTGGGCAACAAGAGAGAAACTCGGTCTCAAAAATAAATAAATAAAAATAATAAAATAAATAAATTAGCTAAGCATGCTTGCACATGCCTATATGTGATGACACATGCCTATACGTAACTATCCCACATGTCCTAGCTACTGGAGAGGGTGAGGTGCGAGGGCCATTTGAGTCCAGGAGTCAGAGGATACAGTGAACTGATCACACTACCACCCTCTAGCCTGGGAGACACAGTGAAACCCTATCTTTAAAATAAAAACAAAGAGGAGAAGCCACTGCCGAAGGAGGAAATCTAGAAGTGTGTGATGAATTGGAAGCAAAGTACAAAAAGTGTTTTAGGGAGGATTTAACAACCAGCTGTGTCAAATATTGCCAACTGGTTAAGCAAGAGGATCTGTCTCTCTGAGTAATGACTATTGGATGTGGTGACTTGAAGGTCACAGGTGATCTTGAAATAATTGTTTTGGTGGAATGGCAGGGATCTGAGCTGGATGAATGGATTCAAGAACAAATAGAAAGAATGGATGCATAAAGAGGCGATGGAACAGCAGCTTGAGGAGAAGACAGAGCTGGGTGTTTCTGTTTTTTGTCTTTTTAAACATGGGAGAAATACAGCTTGTGTGGAAGGTGAGAAATATATCCAGTTACAAAGGGAAATTTTGATGTAGGGTGGAAAGGGGACAATTGCTGGAGCAATGACATTGAGTTAAAAAAGTAAGTGGGTTTTACTGCATTAAGCAGAGAAACTTGCCTTTATTTAGAAAACAAATGGTTCATCCATAGAAACAGGGAGGTGAGGGGGAGGTCGAATAGGGCAACATTTGGACAATGAGAGCTGGAGGGAATTTCTTTGAATGGTTTCAGTTCCTCAGTCTATTAGGTAACAAGGTCATCTGTGGAAGTGAGAACAGGTGGATGTGCTAGAAGTCTGAAGATAGAAATATTCTCTGGGAGACTGGAAGGACGAATGGGCCAGGGAAAGACAGTATTACCAGGCAGCTTTAAAAGCCAGTTCCAGTGGTGCCTCTGGCTTCCAAATGAGAGTGGTTAGCACAGTGGTGTGCAGCAGCTATGGAAGGAAAGACCTAGCACAGACAGGGAATCAGATGGAGCTAGGGTTGTGAATAGCTGGAAATGAGAATGAGGCTGAGGTGTTGCGGGAGTATGCAAGGATGTAACTGGAATGATCAGCCAAGGAATTTAAGCTGGGTAGAGCAGGGAATGAGGGCAATGAACAAGGTAGCAAGTCCTAGTGGGGCTGAATTTTTGGAGCTACAATACTAGAGGGAATAAACTGAAAAGAGAAGAGATGTGGTCAGAGTGAAATGTTTGAAAATGAGATTACAGAGGGGTTAGAGGTTACTTAAAAGTGGCCTTTTGCTCAGGGCAAACGGAAATTTTGCATAGATCTCTTGTTTTGTTTTTCCCGAACACCCTGAAATAAAAAGCTATCTATGATGTCTGATGTTGGCCACACACCACTTAGCAAAGATCTTGGCAGAGAGTAGGTTAAGGGCTTTACACATAGACTTTCATGTCCTACAGCCTCTGTAGAGAGGCATTTTACAGATGGGGCACTAAAGTGTACAGAATGCGAATCCTTTAATCAAGGTTGCATGGTGAAGTAGTGGATGAAGCCTGGATATAGCTCAAACTCTTCTATTTCCAAAGCAATTACCAAATCACCCCTTTCTTCTATCACCTGGTAGATCTGTGGGTCCAGAACGCTGAAAGGCTGTCATAGCATCTTAAAGCAGCAAAATCAGGATGTCTCACCCCAAGTAAGAGGCTCCTTCCACCCACCACATTGCCATTCCATAGTCAAGATGTCCTTTACAATGAGATAGACTTACTTTCCTTTGATTAAACTAGGTCTCTCTCTCTCTCTCACTGTAAAAAGACTTCTTGGCAAAAAATTCCTTTTTTGTCTTATCTTCTAATTCGATGTCCCTTTTCCATTCTTTTTTCTTTGTAATTCTTTAATGAATCCACATTTTCCCTTTCCACAATTTCATTTCTTCTTCTACCTAACAGCATGGAACTTTCCATCCTTTTGACAGAGTTCTACAACAAAGGTTAATTACTTTATAATTTCATTCCCTTAAAAAAAAAGCACACTAAAATTGCTAATTTTAACTATGCTTCTTGTCAGTGGGTTCATGTAAATTCACTGTAATTAAACCAGATGTTTTCTTGTGCCTTAAAGTCAGGTGGTAATTTAAGGAAAATTTTCATTTCAACATAAAGGAGGACAGAGTGTTATCAAGGGAAGTTTTCTCCTCTCCTCTCCCCTCCCCTCCCCTTCCCACCTCTCTCCTCCTCTCCCCTCCTCTCCCCTTCCCTCCTCTCCTCTCTGTATCTCCATTTCCACAACTGAAAAGGGGTTAAGAACGGTGAACTTTGGGGGTAGATATGAGACATATCAAGGTAGTATATATAAAAGCAGGGAGCCCTGCACAATTCAACAGGCATTTCCCTTGATACTTTTCTTGTCTAGGTCATTTTTTTTGTCTCTCCACTCCAGTTGCCATATTTGCTTTTTCATTCATTATAATGAGGCTTGGAACTAACTTAATAAGAGAGATTTAGAATTTTAGTCTCGTATTTCCCAGTTGTGTTGGAGAAAATATATTTGTTCCAGATAAATCTTTACATCTTAATTAACTATAGCCTTTTAATTGAACTATACGGTGGTATGCTACTAAATGTTTCACAACCTGCTCTCCAGGGAAAAATAAAAACAAAAAGTTTGCCAATTTCCATGGTGTAAATATTTCCACCATGGTTGATTTGAAGCAAAGAATGTGGCACTACTGAACTTGGAGGTGGGAAGAGATGCAAGCTAGTCTGAGTTAGCTTTGAATAGAGCTAAAAGATGTCATACATCTCCCCCTTCTTCACAAACAATACCCATTAATGGGACATTATGGTGTCATGAAAAGCACATGGATTTTTATGTGGGATGGTCATTTATTCATCCATCTATTCATTCAACAATAGTTAATGAGCCCATACTATGGATGAGCAGAGTGAACAACATGAAACAAAGTTTCTATTCTCATTAAGCTTATATCTCTTATAGAGAGATAATAAAGTAATCAATATACAGCATGAGGCAGAGAAAAATAAAGCAGAGAAGAGTGGTAGAGGTTTTGGCCAGGTATAGAATTATACATTAGGTGGTCAGGGAAGGCCCTTCAGGTAAGATTTTGAATTCTATTGATTCCTCCTCTGCACAACTGTATCAACAGCATCTACATCAAATTGTTTGGGAACTGACTGTAAAAAGGGAGAATATCAGCTCAATGCCTAGCTCACAGTGGGCATTTGAAAAACATAATTGCATTTCTCTTTACCCTTTATAATATCTCAAGACCATCTTTGTAAACATCTCAAATGTACTGAGCTCTAATAAAGTGATGCCTTCAGGACTCACTAGGGTGTGAATAGCTTTCACCCTTACACTAAATGACTCTGGACTGCTTTACTTATTGCCTTGTTGTTACTGCTTTTTCTGCTTTTCCTTTCACTTTTCCCTTTTCCAGGTGTTACATGCCACATCTTGTTACTACAGCTGTCCTCATCCTTAGGAACATGCGGCCTCCTTCTAGCTTACTGTAACCTGAGAAACCTGATGATCGACTCATTAGAAATGTACACTTAATAAAGGTACTCATTCCTGAGGCACGTCAGTCTTCCTTACAATTCAAGTACATGAGCTTTTTAAAAAGGATGATGTTAAATGAAATAATATATGTTTTATATGTGATTAATTATATTGAATATCAATTATATTAATTATAGTATATATTGCCATTAATTATAATCAG
Organism: Papio anubis; assembly: GCF_008728515.1. Lineage (NCBI taxonomy): Eukaryota > Metazoa > Chordata > Mammalia > Primates > Cercopithecidae > Papio > Papio anubis. The sequence continues at coordinate 69,683,634 of NC_044991.1, forward strand.
TTACATTATATATAATTAGTATATGGGATTCTACATTTCCTTATTTGTAAAACAGAAAAAACAACACTCTTTGCTCCTTCACATTTAGTGTTAAGATTAAATGATCTACATGGCTAGTAAAAATGCAAAATCTATAACTTCTATGGAAGAGTACCTCTTAACAGCTAACAAAACTGCATATGCTCTTACTCTGTGACTCTTACAATCCCACTTTTAGGAATTTACCCTAAAGATACATTGCCACAAGTACCAAATAACATATGCACAAGCCTATTTGCTACAGTATTATTTATGATAGTAAATAATGGAAACAACCTGGGTGTCCATTGGATATTGGTTGAATAAATCACAGTATTTCCATCAATACAATGAAATACCATAGAGTCATAAAAAATAATGAGGAAATTCTGTAGTAACTGATATGAAGTGATTTCTGGGATATACTGAGTGAACAAAAACACAAGATGCAAAGTATATCAATTATGCTACCTTTTATATGAGAAGTAGGAGGAAGAAAAGTATTATGTATTTTTTGCAAAAAGAACTCTAGGAAAGATCAACCAGAAAGGAATGAAAACAGCTACCTTTCAAGTGTGCATTGGAATAGTAAAAAGAGACAGAAATGGTGGTAATATTTTTTGGAATGTACCTTGTAATGTAGTTTTTTAATGGTGCTTTTATTTTTAATTTAATGTAAAGTTCTGAGATACATGAGCAGGAAGTGCAGGTTTGTTATACAGGTAAACGCATGCCATGGTAGTTTGCTGGACCTAGCAACCCATCACCTAGGTATTAAGCCCCATATGCATTAGCTATTTATCCTGATGCTCTCCCTCCCCACACTCCCCCAACAGGCCTCAGGATGTGTTGTTTCCCTCCCTGTGTCCATGTGTTCTCATTGTTCAGCTCCCACTTACAAGTGAGAACATGCGGTGTTTGGTTTTCTGTTCCTGTGTTAGTTTGCTGAGGATAATGACTTCCAGCTCCATCCATGTTTCTGCAAAGGACATGATCTCATTCCTTTTTATGGCTGCATAGTATTTCATGGTGTATATGTACCACATTTTCTTTATCCAGTCTATCATTGATGGCCATTGGGGTTGACTCCATGTCTTTGCTATTGTAAATAGTGCTGCAATGAAAATATGCATGCATGTATCTTTATAATAGAATGATTTATATTCCTTTGGGTATATACCCAGTAATGAGGTATAGTTTTGATTTTTGAAACATGCAACTGTTTTGCATGTTAAAAAAAATTAAATTAAATTAAAAAGCCTAGGTGGAAGGCAAATCTTAAAATGGAAACAAATGAACATAACTGGGTATCAAATTGATAATATAACCATACAGAGAAAAGAACTGAACTTTTGAACATAGTATTCTCACTGCATACCCTCAGTGGTATACAGCCTAAGGAGAGAAAAACTGAAATCTTTAACCTAACTTAGTATAATAGCTTTACTGTTTTTTAGAGGGATTGGTGGTGAAATTCTGAAACCATTTTATGTGTGTTTCAGGATGGAGCAAATGAAAAATATGTGAATATGGAGCATCAGGGTTCTCACTGCAGGAGAAGAGAGATATACGTATAAAATGTGTTGAATTTGAATCAGTATGAGCCCATGACTTTCAACAAAAATAAATTATATTTCCCAGCTCTACCTACTGAAAGAACCTAGAGGCAATAACGCACCACTGAGCACACCTAAGATGTATATCTTAGTGCCAAAATACCACTCCCCACTGAAAGCAACTAGAAATCCCCAATAAATGGTTGACCTCAGGTCTGGGGCAGGGACATTAAAAGGATAGTCTAGAATATTTTTGTTGTGCCGGAAGCAAGGAAGACTAATGAGAACAGGTCAAAAGGACCTGGGAATCAGCTTGAAGAGACTGCCACTGGCCCTATTTGAGGCAATTTGAGCATCACAGAGAATGACAGTCCAGGATTTTAATACATTGAGTCGGAAATGATTTATGAATCAACCAGGGGACCAAAAACAGAGAGGAAGATGAAGAGAGGAAAAAAAAGCTCTTCTATAAAGAAGAAGGCTAACTAGTAAGCGTAGAGAGAATTATAGATGTGTAAATCCCCCTTTTGAAGGCACCAATGTAATAACTGATTCAGGTGAAGACTCTCAGGGGGTGTTAAAACCATTGAGTGAAAGTTTTAGGGGAATACAATACTCATTTCAACTCAAAGTTTCACTTCAAGGATACTTTACAAAAGAAAAAAGGTGCTACATGTACAGTGGAGGGACCGGGTAGTTCTTGTCTTATCTAAGTGACCATATGTGGCATCATCAGTACTGGGGCTCCCTGACATTACGAACTTCTTGACAAAATACAATAAGAAATATATATCACCAATGTAATAGTTTTGCCAAAAATATCCTGAACCCTGGTTTTGTCCACAGAATCAGGCTAAATATTATTAAAAATGTAAACAAACTGTATATTACATAATTTTAAAATTAATGCAAAATTTATTAGAGGTTAAATAGCATTGTGGGTATGTAGCAGAAAGTTCTTATTTTTAGGCCATGTATGCTGAAGGGTTTAGAAATCAACTGTCATGATTTCTGCAATTTACTTTCAAATGGTTAAAATATTGTATGTATTCATAAATACATTTACATAGCATACATCATCTATCATGTAGATGTAAGATACACACACTAGTAAATGCAGCAAAGTGTTTACAAATGTTGAATCTAGATGAGAAGTTTATAAGTCTCCTTTGTACTATTCTTTCAATTTTTCTAGCCTTGAAAAATTTCACAATAAAATATTGGGCAAAAGGAGCACAGGAGTCGTTGTATATAACATGTCTATCCATGCTTAGCCCAGTGTAGGTGCTCAATAAATAGCAGCCAAAGTGAGCTGCCAAGCAAAACCATCAACATGGTTTTCATCTTTCGAGGTGCAAGCGAACTGTGGTTTTGTCTGAGACATTTGTGGAAAAGGGAAAAATAAAGAATCTATTTAGTCTCTTATGAACAGCTGCTACCCAAATGAAGCCATAGGGCTCAGCAGCCATGAGCCTCTCTAGTGCTGGATTTCTTCGCAGGCCCTCAAATGCACTGAGGTGCTGAAATTACAAATTCTACAAATAATTCCTCAGAAGACAATTTTGTGGCACGGATGACAGCAGCATGAATTCAGCCATTCAGCCAACTCAATCCTAAAGGTTGCTTCCTGGCTCCTGGAGGGGGGTTTCAGTTAATCCACTAGAGCCATGCTACAGCCTCATCTTGTCCTTGAGGTGAATGAGTTACCCAGTCAACAGAAATGGTGCCTCCTCCCTCTTTAGGGAGAATGGAACCTAACCCTGGCATACAGCGGGGTTCTACACTGAGATCTTCCTTCAGTCCAGTGGGTTTTGAGGCAGAGCCTCAGCATAGTTACAGAACTGAGGAATTGTGTCTTGCATGTTGGTGTTTTTAGTATGATAATGTCCACACATCTCCATAGAGCAGGAATTGATGTTTTATTAATGATGTTTAATTAAAATTTAATTTCAAAGCATTCCTGCTCTCATGTTGTTTTGATAAAGGCTTTTTTTTCTTGGTGACAGGAAGAAGAAAGAGACAAGTTAAGGAACATCTTAAAGCTGGACTTGGGGTTTGGTGAGGCACAGGGAGGTAATCCTCAAAGAGCAGCTCAAGGTGGGCAGAGCATCTTTAAAAAGGTGCCCTGAGTCGCTCCTTGGGAAAACCTTATTGTTCATCTCCTGAGTCCTGAATTTTCATGCTGATTTTCAGCAGTGACTTCTCCCTCTCAAACAACCAGGAATTCCCTGTGAATATCAGTCACTGAACCACCCTTTTGCCCTGACTCTGTTTCTCATATCAGGCACCAAGCACACTGCCACTTTTTGAGTGTCTACAGTGTATTTCCTACAACCAATTAGATTTCTAGATGTCTGGACCTGTCTAGAGCTCTGAAGAGGTTTCCTAGGGGAGTTGGGCAGTTTCTCAGTTGCCGGGGCTAGATGCTCCTTTGTGAAGAATTCCTTTTTTTAATTTCCCGCGGTTCACCAAAAATGTAGTACCTTATAATATGCTGGATGCTAGTCCAATTCTTTATATATCATCCCACTTTATGTGCATGAGAATCTATAAGATAGGTGCTTTAATTATTCCTTTTCTGTTTGAGATGGAGTCTCGCTCTGTCACCCAGGCTGGAGTACAGTGGCGCGATCTCAGCTCACTGCAACCTCCACCTCCCGGGTTCAAGCGACTCTCCTGCCTCAACCTCCTGAGTAGCTGGGACTACAGGTACGTGCCATCATGTCCAGCTAATTTTTTGCATTTTTAGTAGAGATGGGGTTTCACCGTGTTAGCCAGGATGGTCTCGATCTCCTGACCTTGTGATCTGCCTGCCTCAGCCTCCCAAAGTGCTGGGATTACAGGGTAAGCCACCATGCCTGGCCAACTAATTCCATTTTATAGATGAGGAAACCAAGTCACTAAGAGGTTACACAACTTGTCCAGGCATGCTTGGCTCCACAGTGTACACTGTCTAACAGTGAACAATTCTACATGCTGGAGGAAGGGGCTACACATTTCTGAAACAATGAAGTCAGGTCTAGGGAAATCTTCCTAGAACTTGAAGTTTTACACAGTCTAATCCAAGGATGACCCCAAAGTCCAGTGTGTGGGGTCTGCAAAGAGGATGGCTATGAGGATGAACTGGAGGGATGGATCATGAAAGTAGACTGTGTAAAACTTCCAGCTCTAGGATGGGACATGGTGGAAGTGAGAATTAGGGGCAAGGTAAGAAGAGGCTGGCACTATTTCCCTTATCTTCTCATGAGATTTTGCAGCTGAGAATGTGAATCTGGGTTCTACTCAGGGTCATAACTCTGAGGTATTTAGAACTTGCTTACATGAAGCAAGAGTACTAGATCCTACTGGATCCCAGGAACACACAAAGAAAGAAAAAAAAGTAAATGAAAAAAAGAAAACAAGTACTAAACAGAATTGCCACAGCAGAGGTGCTGTCTTCAAGTTCTAAGGCTAATCTGAGTCAAGTTGGGTTATTTTCTTTATGCAACTGACAATGCCAGTGCTCTGGCTAGACCTTTCAGATCTCTGTATACCATTTTTGTGAGCCTCTATTCTTTACCTGCATGTGCAGAAAGACAAGTTACTAAAATTTTACCTCTGAATCTCTCCTCCCCATCCCAGACCCTAACTGTTGGCTGACAGCTTCCTTGCCTAACTTAGGACACCTGTGATGCATGGCCCACCCTGAACAGTTCCCCGAAGGCTCAGGTTGCAGCCAGTTTTTGCTGGACTTGGCCAAAAGTTGCACCTTGACTTTCTCCCCTTCCTTATCCCACTTCCCTCACTCCCCTCCCAGTCTGCCCTGGGAAAACTTTCTTAATCAGTCACTTGCACACGAATCTTCATCTGAGTCTGATTCTCGGGAACTATCTAAAGCCATCCCACAAGGCAAGGGGCAGCCTGGGCTGGCTGGAGGGGAAACTGAAATATGGTCATGGGGAAGTGTTTCTTAGGTAACTCCTGAAACTGGCAAATTCTATGCTATCACTAAGGTAACTGCAGTGAACCTGGGAAGAAACATCCAAGTCAATCTGTGGCAATCAAGGAAAGCTTCCTGGAGGAAGTAACATCTGAGCAGACTTGAAAGGTCAATAGAGGTTTCCTTGCAAACATGGAGGAGAGGTCATTCCAAGCAAGAGAAATGGCATGGGTAAGGACAGAGAGGCAGGAAAAGTTCTGTGTTTTAGCAGTAGTGGCTCTGGGTTCTTGGAGTCTCAAGTTATGAGGAAGATAAACTGCAGGAAGCACACCCATTAGAAACTTGTGGGGTATGGAGGTGGGGTGGGTTGGGGAGGGAAACATGGAGGCTCCCAGGCTGACTTTCAGGTCTCTATCTTGAGTTACTAGGTGCAGTTCATTGAGTTGAGAAACACAGGGAAAGTCAGTATCGAATTGGAGATAAGTTCATTTTCAGATACCTTGAGTTTGAGATGACTGTCATCCAGCCAGGTGAATATTCAGTCCTGGGTGCATCCAATGTGTATGCTAAGCTTTTTATATGTATTTTCTGTTTTTAATTCTGACATAATTCAGCATTGTCTGACTTCCAAATTCAACATATTTAAACAACGTGATACATATTTTCTCTTTCTGGAGGCACCAGTGCAGTCAAACCTTGGACAGAGAAGGTGGTTGATACAGTTTGGGTATCTGTGCCCTCCCAAATCTCACGTTGAATGTAATCTTCAATGCTGGAGGTGTGACTGGATCATGGAAGTGGATCCCTCATGGGTTGGTGCTGTCTTCATGCCAGTGAGTGAATTCCCCAGAGATCTGGTTGAGTGTGTGGCACCGCACCACCAATCTCTCTCTTGCGCCTGCTTTGGCCACGTGGTGTGCCTGCTCCTACTTCGCCTTCCACCATGAGTAAACGCTCCTCAGCCTCCCCAGAAGCCAAGCTATGTCAGTGCTGTGCTTTCTGAACAGCCTGCAGAACTGTGAGCCAATTAAACCTCCTTTCGTTATAAATTACCCAGTCTCAGGTGATTTTTTTGTTGTTGTTTATTTGTTTGTTTGTTTTTCTTGTAGAGAAAGAATCTCACTCTGTTGCCCAGGCTGGAGTGCAGTGGTACAATCTCGGCTCACTGCAACCTCTGCCTCCTGGGTTCAAGCAATTCTCCGGCCTCAGCCTCCTGCGTAGCTGGGATTACAGGCACATGCTGCCATGCCTGGCTAATTGTTTTGTATTTTAGTAGAGACGGGGTTTCACCATGTTACCCAGGCTGGTCTCAAACTCCTGAGCTCAGGCAATCCACCCGCTCCGGCCTCCCAAAGTGCTGGGATTACACGCATGAGCCACCGCACCTGGCCGCAGGTATTTCTTTATAGCAATGTAAGAATGGTCTAATACACTGGTATAAAGCAAGAAGAGGGATGGGGGTACAAAAGGGCCAAAGCTGAGTGCATGTCTATGGCAGAGCTGTCACTGTGATGGGAAAAGCACGCCCTGGAGGTGTGCAATGCCGTTTACATAGTCCTTCACTGAAGACCTTGGAAAAGAAAAGTATGTGTGAGGGAATTAAAAATGTAGGAAAAATAAAAGCCTCATAACTGACTGCCACAGCCTTGTGAACAGATTCAATATCCCCATTCCCATGTAAGCTTTCCTCCCTTGCTCACCGTCTTCCTCAGTCTGCACCACTAGCTCCTCGCTCTCCATTCGGCCCTCGGGGTTAGACAGCAGGAGTCGCAGCCGGATGGTCATGAAGGGGCGCAGGCCTCGCAGGGTGTAGTGGGAGGAGGTCTGGATGACCTCCTCGGCCTCGTACTGCTGCTGGTTGAACACGTACTGGTACTGCACGGTGAGGTTGTAGCTATGGCAGCGGGTCACCGCGTAGCCGAAGGGCTCCCACTGCAGGGTCAGCTGCCGGGCTCGGATGTCTACGATTTCCACATTCTGTGGGCCATGCACCGGATCTGCAAGACATGCAGGCAAGAAACAAGGGCTCTGAAGAGACCATCGGGAAGCCGGGGTGCATGTTCTGCTAAAACAGGGAACACAGCTTTTCTAAACATATCTCCACCATTCAATCACTGCCATCATGATTTTTGACACATGCAATATAATTTAGAGAACTTTTTTCTTTAAATCAATCTCCCTTGTCTTATTTAAATACATGCAGCTAATAGAAAGTATAAATATATAAAAGGAAAACGTCATCAATAAATGTTAACCATAAAAATAAATGTGAAATTGTTAAATTCTTAAGGGTGCATCAGAATGCCATTGAAAACCTTCTTGGTACCACAAACAGTACACTCTCCGCTTCTGGGACATGCTTATTTAGACGGCTGCTGAGAGCTGACCTGCCTCCTTATACTGAATTCAGCCACAGCCTGTTCCCTTGGAGGTCAGCCTCTCCTCTTCAGCCAACAACATCCAGATGCACAAGCTGGAAACTGAGTCACAGCCTCAACCCGCAACACCCAGTTTATCCATGCAGTCATCGTGACCCATTAACTCTGCTTTGGGATTTCCTCTCCTTTCCTTGACAACACAGTTCATCATTTCCTAACCTCCTACAACAGTCTTCCACCCGTCTTTGTCTCCTCTCTACTTTCTTCCTAAGTGGCCCCTCTGGGAACATCATTGTAAAAGCAAATCTGAGCATGCCTTCTCACCCTAATGCTGTCTCCCACTCCACACTTACTATTGATCTTGGTCTCAGATCACCATACATAACATTGTCCCTGTCTAATTTTATTAGAAATATTCTGTTTATACTTTACGCACATTAGATTTTTTTTCTTATATAAAACAGGTTATAACAAACAAGATGTTTTTCAAAACTCTCACATGTAAAGCTCATTTTATGTTGAGGTTTAGGCATTTGTTTTTTGGAGTGGCTTGTTTTGTTTCTTTGAGATGGGAGTCTGACTCTGTCTCCTAGGCTGGCATGCAGTGGCATGATCAGAGCTCATCCCAGCCTCAAACTCCTAGGCTCAAGCAATCATGATCCTCTAGCCTCAGCCTCACACATAGGTGGGCCTACAGCATGCTTGGCTAATTTTTTTATTTTTATCTTTTCAGATATGGGGTCTCTCTATGTTGCCCAGGCTGGTCTCAAACTCCTGGGCTCAATTGATCATCCTGCCTTGGCTTCCCAAAGTGATGGGATTGCAGGCATCATCCACCATGCCTGGCTCCTGGCTCAGGCATTTGTTATGGTAGAAACATGACTTCTCATGTGATACATACCCCCAGAAATTCTTGCGTCAGACTCTCTTACCTGGGACGAGTGAGGCACAGGCTAGAGATTAAATCAGTACCTCTTCCCATCCCTAAAGGACTTTGCCCAGTTATGTATCCTCTTTGGGTCCACTTTTTATTTCATTTGTAAAACGATGATAATAATAGTAGCTAACCTCATTGCAGGGGGAAGGGGAAATTCGATGAGATGTTTGTAAAGCAGTTAGAATTCAAACTTAATAAGCACTCTACGTATGATAACTGGGGTGTGCTGTTCATTTTGCAGTAATAGTAATAATATATATGTAATAGTGACAATAATAGTGTTCCGTATGCTGTGTCTACCTTGAATGCCTTGTGAGTGGCAGTGCTGGGAGCACTCTTATGCAAAATGATGGAGTAGGGTTCCATCATTGCTCCAATCCCCTCAAGCATTGAGGGGTAAGGTTACCTCTGCACCAATGCAGCAATAAGAAAGAGGAGGTGCTATTGGTGCTAGTTGATCCGTCCCTATGTGTCAGAGTCTAGTTGATCTGTCCCTATGGGGAAAATGTGCTGTAACTTGTGTCAGAGTCTAGTTGATCTGTCCCTTTGGGGAAAATGTCCTGTAACTTGTGTCAGAGTCTAGTTGATCTGTCCCTTTGGGGAAAATGTCCTGTAACTTGTGTCAGAGTCTAGTTGATCTGTCCCTATGGGGAAAATGTCCTGTAACTTGTGTCAGAGTCTTACCAAGGAACACAGTCCACAGGAATGTCAGGGAACCTGGTGAGCCAGCACAGAGGTGCCCACGTGGCTGCAGGAGTGAGGGTGTTGAGGATAGTGGGCAGCCCTGGCCCCTGATCAACTGAGGAATTCATGGTCACTCTTACAGCCCAATTACTCATGCTCACAGATCCTTTATGCAAAGCAGAGCCAGCATCCCAAAATCAAATGGGTGACTCTGAGAATATGACATTCAACAAGCTGTTGCTCAGGGCCTATTGTGGAACAGAAGGTGAAGTGTGGTCCCCGTAGTTGGGGATTACGATTGGGTGGGGTTGCGGCTGCTGGCTAAACACTTCACAGTTGTACAGACTGCAATGAGAGCAGATGTACAGGCACAGAGAGAGCAAGAAACGGCTTGCCTGGGAAGCCCCAAGCATCCCCACCAGCCTTGCCTAGCTGGGGCCTGTCTACTTGTCCAGGTGCCAGAACTCTCCTGGCAGGGAGCCACTGCCCCTGTTCAGGGCCTCTTCAGAGCAAACTCCTCCCCTGGGTTTGCCCTCCAAACTGATGCCAAGCCCCAATACAACACTCACCCGCATGGTGCTCTCACCTCCCTCCTGAGGCAGGGAGAAGAGGAACACTTAAGACCCATTTAAACCCAAGACTGAGACCACATTTTATTGAATATCTTAAAATGTACCACATCCCATGTTAAATATAATTTTTGAGATCGTCATTATGGCCTTAACCCACAAACAAAACTATAAAAACAAAACACCATTGACGGAGCCGTAGCCACAAGTGCTGGGCTCTATCTTCTGAACCATCTTATGACCCGAGGAGGAAGGATGGCCCACCCCACATTACAGATGAATAGAGGTCCAGAAGTGTGCAGGAATTTGTACAGAGTAGCAGGGCCAGCAGGTGACAAAGTGGGGTTTTGAACTTGTCTGCCTGACCCCACATGTAGTGTGCAAAGTAAAAATCTCTGTAAGTTATCATTTGCACTCTCTATTTTGGAAATCTCACTACCTGGGAGGAAGGCATCACTAGCTGTGTCCCAGAGGAAACCAGAGCTCTTTGAGACAAAATGATTGGCCTAAAGCCACAGAGTGAGAGGCACAGATAAGATCTGAGGTCTGCCAGAGTCGAAAACCTGTGTTTTCTCAGCACCTTGACGCCACTGGAGACTGAGACCAGGGAAAGAACATGAACATGAGGCATGTCGCCTGCATCAGAAGTCTGGGGAGATTTGAAGAGAATATTGTGAGAAAGCCAAAATAGTATAAGGCAAAAATGACTTGGGTCTCAGGAGCCTAGGACCTGCGGGAGAGGGTGGTGCAATGACGCAAACACATTTAGTGCAAAGCTGACCACTGGCCTTTTGATCCCTGGTCTCCATTCTCCCTGGAGCTCACCTCTGGAGATACGTACATACACACATTTCTGCTCCTCTTAAAGGAGTAAACAGGAGCATCTTTTTAAAGAAGACAAGGATATTGTGATCTTGCCACACAGCAAAGAGACTCTTCCAGACTGGGAAAGTTGGGATACAGGAAAAGCCACTTGTTCCCTCTTGAGCAATCCTCTTGAAAACCATCCTCTGTCACAGTGGGCCCCAAGTACAGTGGTGCTGATTAGATCGTGGCTTGAAGCCAGACTCTGGCACTCACTATCTGGGTGACCTTGGACAAGGGCATGTCATTGCTGAGCCTCCATCTCCTCATCTATAAAGTGGAAATTATTACACTAGTCTCAGAAGGTTGTTAAGGAGCATAAGATGAACTGTAAAGAGAGAGAACATTTCCTTTGCCTAACAGTAGGTACTCCTCTTAGAGAGAATTGCCTTTCTTGGAGAAATGCCTTTGGAAGCTTGTGTGGGGTAGAAGCCGCATTCTTGGGGCCTCAGCATCACTTATGCTGAGATTCCAGTGGAAGAGAAAAATAAACCCACTGGGGGCTCGGATAGAATAAGAGAGGTGTGAGGGTGAACAAATGGCAGAACATTGGGTGAAGCCCAATAGGATCACTCCTCAAGTGACTTTTAGATCTCCAGCGAGGCCCTCAAAATACAACAAAGATGATGGCTGTGCCTGGATCTCCTATGGGTTCTAGAAGGGACTGAGGTCTGCATGCCTTGGGCCTAATAAGATGCCACATGGGAACACAGCGACCAGAGGCAAAGGAACCTTGGAAAATTTGCTCATGTGTGTTACTGAAATCTTGGGAGATGATTTTGGGGGTTCTACTAGCTATGAAAATTCAGAGATTCAGGGAAATCTCAGTTTGTATTCCAAAGGCGAGAAGGACTCTGGTGAACCTAGAGATTGGGTACCTGCAGGTGAAAGCATTTTGTAAATCTGAGAACTCCCACTCAGGAAAGGGAAAGACAGTGGCTATTAAGCAGTAACACTGAGTTAGGTGCTACCCTTAGCACTTGGATATTTAAGGGTAATTTTTTTTTTTTTTTTTTGCATTTAAGCAAGAGAATATCCTGAAATCCTATTCAATGGAAACTAGTTTTTAGAGTGTGATGGAAGCATTCATGCTTTCGGTCTGACCCCTCTAAACCTCATCTGCCAAACCCAGCTTCTGCTGGGTAATTGCCTGCAGCATGGAGAACCTGGGGTTTACATTCCGGTTGGTGCAAACAAGTTGGAAATTGCTGAGAAAGCCTTGTGTGTGCAGTGGAGATTGGTTTGTTGAATTTACATCCCCCGTGTAAATACAGCCAAGCCTACAGCCTATGGTTTCTGCCTCCAGATAAAGCCCTGTCCGTATGACCTTCTTGAGTAACAGCCCACAGGCCAAGAAGATGGCAAACAATGGGAAGAGAGTGTGGCTTGTCTGGGAAGCTGGAAAACCATCTTCTCATAGAAAATCAAAGTGCCTCTACCTCTGGGTGCACTTTCTGTATGCTCTTAGACTAGACAACAGTGGCCTTGTCCTATGCCCTGTACTTTAGAGAGCCACTTTGGCCCACTTCGGACTGCGCCCTCTTCTCAGAGCAAGGGATCAGGGGGTCAATGGGCTGGCCGAAGGACCTGGTTCTGTCCTCTCCCTTCTGGTCCAGGCTCCACATATATGATACCCTAGAATTCCCTGCCCAGAGGCCCTACACTCAATTTCAGGGTCTCTTCCCTTGGTCTGTCCTTCCTGTGAGTAGCCCTTGGCCCAAGGATGGCCAAAGGATGGCTGTCTGGGGGAAGTGGACAGAACTTGCACCTGAGGACTGAGGTTGCTGTGCACAACCATACGTGGGGCCCTTGTGGGGAACAGATGTGGTTGGGTGAAAGGAGAAGGGGGAAGGGACCACGTGCTGACAATTTTATTCTTACCCCAGATCCTGTGATTATGCACATGTTAGGGACAGGCTTGTGTGCATGCATGTGTGACTGACCCACTCAGGTTTTCAGAAGCTTCTCCATTCTTACTGCTGCCTCAGGAAGGCAGGGTGGTGCTCCTCACCTCTGAACCCTGCTCCTCTTTCTACATCAGCTCTTACTAAAGCACCACATCCATCCTGAAGTACATTTTCATCCTAATACCTGAGCCCACCCTGCAACAGGTACCTTCCTGCCCCCAAACGCCCCTGAGTCATTTTCCACTTCTCACTTCTTAAATCCCATATTCTTAAAGCAAAGCAAGGGATTACAAATACTTTCACACCTCCACGCTTTTGCCCAGCTATTTCCTCTGCTTGGGATGCCACCAACAAATCCTCATTCAGTATTTTCAAGGCCCAGCTCCAATGCCACCCTTCACTTGTGACTTTCTCTAACAGTCTCCCTTGCCCATAATTAATGCCTCAATGACCTTTTTTCCTTAACATGCTATCATATGTCTCCCATAGCTCTTATCAGACTTCAGGGTTATTGTTTATATGTTTGGTTCATGTTCACCTCCACTGCCCAACTGTGAGCCCCTAGATCTCCTCATTTTATAACTACAATGTATAGCTGCTGAATAAACGAATGAATAAGTACTTAAATGAATACATCTAGAAAGTAGTGATGGCTGAAGACCAAACCACCCACATTTAGGTGCTAATACAGGGCAGGGGAAAAGCAATAAGCAGAGGGTTCAATCAGGATCTCTTTACAACCCATCTGTTAAGGGTAATCATGTGGTTAAGTCAGAATTGGCTCCCTTTTTTGCTCTGTATGGACTCAGCCTCCATCCCCGCTGTCAAAGGCAATAGCTGTAGAATCTTCTAATGACTTTAATCAAGGCAGAACATCTTATTAAAAAACAAGCAGCAAAACAGATTTTCAATTCATGAATTTGCTATGTATTCATCTTTGCATGTGGAGTTGGCTGGAGCATATGTACTGTTCAAAGTTGAACCTAAATTGAGATAATTTGGGGCATGGGGCTGAAAATGTGGAGGTGTATAGCTTGTATGTAAAATTAATTTTTTATCCATTTGGAGATGCAATTTGAGTTCTTTTCAAATTAAATTGCAATGGAGTCCTAGGCAGCTGGAAACATTATTGCCAACATAATTTGATACTGCAAGAGCAGAAATACATTGACAGATAGTTCAATGTGACCATTAATTTGCACTTTCTGCATGGAAATGATATGCGAAGGGAATAAAAAGGTAAGGGGAACAAAAATAAAATCCATCTTCTTTCCAGCATTATCCAAACCCACTCTCTTGCTTATTTTCCACCACCTCTTCTAATTTATTGTAGATGTTTGGTGGACAAAAATTTGTTGAATACTGGTTCACTATTCCCAATCCAAAAATCTGAAATCTGAAATATTCCAAAATCTGAAACTTTTTGAGTGCCAGCATGATGCTCAAAGGAAATGCTCATGGGAATACTTCAAATTTCAGATTTTCAATATTAGGGATGTTCAACTGGTAAGTATAACGCAAATCTTCCAAAATCTGAAACATTTCTGGTTCCAATCATTTCAGATAAGGGATATTCAGCCTGTATTACCATAGATATCTTATAAATGTAAGCAAGGATAGGAATCCAGGAGCTTCATTTGGAGATGCTGGTAATTCCACAATATAGAAGCACTAGATCCTACCTGTGTTGATGACTAGAATCACCTGAAGCTAGAGCATGTCACCTTGCAAGAAGGCAACTCGGTTGCTACCCTCCTATAGCAACGCCACAGAGAAGGTAATCCATTCACATGTTCATTGTCTCATTTCTTAATTGAAAACTACTCACTGAGCATGGAGGCATCATGACATGGGGAAAATAACATTGGTTCTGTGATCACCTGAACCTAAGCACATCATTTACCCTACCTGTGTCTGTGCCTTATTTTTCTCATGTAGGAAACATAGATGATACTCCTTGACTCTTAGGGCTATGAGGTGAATTAAGAAGACAATATATTCCAGAGTCTTGGATGGTACTAGACACAGTTGCATTCCCTCAAACCCAGAGTGGGAGGTGAGACAGAACAGCCACTGAGACAAACAGGGGTAGTGGAGGTTTCTGTGGATCTCTGACCTGGTTGTGAGTCTAGATGACTACTGGACTCATTCTTTTAACCAACTATAGTTTAGTGTTAGAAAGCTTCCATTAATGCCCTTGCAGTTATTGCTGTATCTACTCCTTCCATTCTACATATATATCCTGAACCTCTGAGATGGGCCAGGCATTAGGGTTGTAGTTGAATGGGACACTTTCTTGCCTTTGTGAAACTCATGCTGGGGGATGCAATAACCTTGAAGGATGATATAATGAAGCTTGATGAGTCTTTTGCAGGGAAAGTATTGGGCTTCTGGACAATAGACACAGTATAGCATTGAAACTCATCTAAGCCAATTTGATGATGACTCATGTACAACCCTGACATTCTTTTACATAGAAACCAAAGCCATCAAAGAAATTTAAGGTGAGTGAGGGTTAACGATTCCCCAACAACTGCATTATCAGATGATAATAAAAGCAAGCCTCAGGCCAAATTCTACTACACAGATGGACACATTATACAAGCATTTATTAGCAAATGGGCACAAAACAGCTCAAACAATCTATTTCATAAAGTTCATGAAGTTCCAGCAATAGATGAATTAGTTACTATTTTTCATGAAAGGTCCATTCGAGGCAAGTACAACAATACTCTAAGGCAGAAGTTAGAGAGCTTTTTTTTTTTTTTTTTTTTTTTAAAGGGCCAGTGAATATTTAAGGTTTTGCACCTTTGCAGATTAGACAGTCTCTGTTACATCTTTCCATCTTTGCTATTATAGTGCAAAGGTAGCCATAGACAACACGTACACAAAATAGGTGTGTGGCTGAGTTTCAATAAATGTTTATTTACAAAAAGCTAGAACCTTAGGCTATAGCACGCTTACTCTTGCTATGGAGGTAAAATAAATGACTATGATTGTCACTTAGGCAGCCAGTAATCCTCCTAATCTCATAGCTAACACAGTACTGTTTAGGAATCAAGGTTTTGACACCATCCCTAAGGTCGAAGACTAGAGGTCTTACAGGATTATTCTTTATTATGTATTTCTGGAGAGTATTTTAAAACCATTTTGGTCCACCCGCAGAGTTTAAATACTTTTCATTTCACCAATTAGAATTTACTTGTAACATTTATTATGCTAGTCCACAGGTTCTTGATTTCAATCACAGCAATCAATTTCTAATATTTAGTTTGCTAATTAGCAAAATGGAGGTTGTTGATCAAGATATGGCATCAGCATAGCTGGGAAAATAGGCGTGCACTCACCATATCTGGTTAATTTAATTTAATTTTTTTTTTTTTTTTTAAGAGACAAGCCTCTCACCAGTTGCTCAAGCTGGTCTTGAAATCCTGGCCTCAAGTGATCCTCCTGCCTCAGCCTGGGAGACAGAGCAAGACCGTGTCTCTAAAAGAAAAAACTATATATATATACACACACATATATGTGTGTATGTGTATATATATGTATATATATATGTGTGTGTATATATATAGCTTGACCAATACAATTTACCCATCACACCCCACTGTGTAAGCTTAAATATTTGAGATAAATTACCAACAATGTAACATTTAGTCTAGAGGCCAAGAATTCTTTCCTGAAAAAGGAGTCTTGGGCAAAGGATGGATAGGATTTAACCAGGTAAAGGGGAAGGGTGTGTATAGGAGGGGACGAGAGAGGGGGAAAACGGAGTGGGAAGGTTAAGGCCCAGATAAAGGAGGCAGCACATTTAAAGTCTGAGAGACAAGAACAAGGAGGCTAATGGCCACGGCGATTGCCATGCTTGAATGGACAGTCCACAAGAGCAGGAATCCCCACACATGCACACCCTATACAGTGATGTGCTAGGCCAGTGTGGGTGTTACACATTGGTCCTCCTACCATCCCTAAGAAGAAAATGAGGATAACAACTAGGGCAGTTTTAACAGTATGATAAGAGTGTTCTTTGCCAAAAGTAAAGCACTGGACGGAGTCATTTGTTTTGTATTTTGAGTTTCTACCGTGTGCTAAGAACTCTACTGGATGTAGGAGTTAACCAAACAGGCGAAAACCCTCTCTGCCCTTATGGTGTGTATATTCTAGTAGGGGTAGGAGATTAAATAATATATTAGATAAGTCAGAAAAGTATGTAACACATTAGACAATAGTAAGTGCTGTGGAGAAAAATCAAGCCGGGAAGAGAGACAGGAAGGTTGTGAAAGGCTTATGTCTACCATTTTACTTCTTTGATTTGAGGCCTTGGCATCAGCTCCTTGATCTTTCCTGATCTTTCTTCTTCATTTACCCTAAAGTTTTTACTTTTGTTTCCCATGGCTTAGCTCGAAATATTTTTTGAGCATCTATAGGGTGGCGAGCTACTTTTGGGGGACATAGTGTTAACAAAAATAGACATAATTCCTGCCTCCTTTGAGCTAAATGTGTAGAGAAAAACAGACTAAAACAACCATCATGGCAGCCAAACATATGAGCTAACCAAATTGCAAGTTTTTGAAGGAAATACAGATGCTATGATGTGATGATAATGCAAATAAAAAGTGTTTTGAAGGAAACATAAGGGATCAATTGCATAAAAATGGCAAGCTACGTATGGTAGTCAGGGAAGATGACTGAAGAGGTGACATTTGGACTGAAAGGTGTCACTCTTCCCTCCCTATTCTCACTTCTCACCCAGTTTCCACTCATTCTTTTTTGTTTTTGAGACAGTCTCACTCTGTCACCCAGGCTGGAGTGCAGTGGCGTGATCTTGGCTCACTGCAACCTCCACTTCCCAGGTTCAAGCAATTTGCCTGCCTCTGCCTCCCAAATATCTGGGATTACAGGCATGCCACCACGCTCGGCTAATTTTTGTATTTTTAGTAGAGACGGGGTTTCACCACATTGGCCAGGCTGGTCTCGAACTCCTGAACTCAAGTGATCTACCCGCCTTGGCCTCCCAAAGTACTGGGATTACAGGTGTGAGCCATCATGTCCAGCCTCCACTCATTCTTTAGCCCTTCCTTTAAACATCAGTTCTTCCAAGAAAGCTATCGCTCAAAAGCTTCTCTCACCCAGTTGGGTATGTGTCCCATCCCATCCCACTCAGATGAATGTAAAATTGGGTCCAATCAGGGCTAGTCCAACAGCCTTATCCCATAGGTCCTCCAGTCAGTTTGGAGTACGGAGGGGGAACCCAGAGTCAGATATAACCCAGATTCACAAAGCAGCCTATTGACCGGGGTCATGGCCCTCGGGCCCACAGCAAGCACAAAAACTGCAGCCCAAGGGCCTTCAGCCAGTTACTCAGCCACTGTCTTTGGCTCCAAACATCCCTCTGTATCTTGCTTTACGGTGCTAAGGCTAGGATGGCACAAAACACATGTGCTCTATTCTCTGGCCGCATGCTAGTATCTGCCCATAGGGGGCGATAGAGGAAGCCTGCAGGGCTGGAGGATGCGGAGACTTCAGCATCAGGTATCCAGGTAGCCTGTTCATTCTGTCACAGTGTTTGGATGTAGCTTGCAGTTTCCCCAACACTTGCAGAGCCAGCCTCATTGCATTACCTCAGAGACACCAGCACCAGCCTCTTTTTGTTCTTTTCAACCCTGGCAGTAGCTGCTTCCCACAGTCGCCACCTTAGTCTAATGTTTTCATGTTCTCTTTTAATGTTTTCCATTTTCTAGGCAATTCTTTATATACAGTTAACCAGAGGTTTACAGTGCCCTTGGTGTTTTGGTAATTGTTTTGTTCCCCGCCCCCCCCACAGATCCTAAGCCAAAAATAAAAAAATAAAAAGTACCCAACAGTTTCATGTATTAGTTGTTCCAAACAACTTAATAAGTATTTGCATCCTAACAAATAAGAAGTGGTTTGAGAATACAGTACACACAAATCAAAATAAAGTTATTTTTTTGTCTTTCTTAACTACAATTACTTCCTAATAGGATGCATGTATCTGTTGAGCATTACACAATTTCTCAAACTGAGGATTCAGATTAGACAGACACTGCCACTTTCGTTGCCTGTTCCATGTTGATTTTGGCACACAACTTGCATTTCATCATGGCAATTGCCAGAAGCCCAGTTTTGCCAAGATATGACATCAGAAGGAAAGTAGCCCAATCTCATGTCGAAACTGTTGGCCCCTTCAAGTAGTCGTTTGTAGCGTGTCTGACAGATGATGCCATGTTTTCCACGATACTGGTACTACTGGTGCTCTTGTGAGTTAATAATGGTGTCTTACACTGTCTCAGCACAGTTTGAAAACCAGGATAGTTAACAATTCTATATAGGCAATTCTGTCTAAGTGTCATGATTTATCTCCAAAACAGACCTTGACTGATGCAGGACCCCACTGCCTAAACTTCCTCAATATTCCACGTTCCCATCTTTGTCTCCCAGTATTCCACACAGCCCGGGCTCCTCATGCCCACAAATGTGATGTCCTAGCTGCCACATTCTGCTTCCCAGTTCTGTCTCAGACCTTGATCTTCCCTCTCTGCCCCATCCAGATGCAGTCCCCTGGACTGTGGCTGAGCCAGGGAGCGGGGTGGTCAGCTGTGTGTCTACGGCCATGTCAACTGCTCAGGTGCTCAAATACTGGCAAGAATTAAATGGACACAGGCCAAAGATGCAGCCTGAAGATAGAGACTTTGGAATGTTTAAAAATTACTTTTGCCCTAGGGAAAATCGGGTTGGGAAAAGAGAAGCAATTTTGAAATTACATGGTTTCGGTCTGCAGAGAAAGGAAAAAAGATTTGGGGGGAAGAAAAGGAGAAGTCAAACCCATAACTTCTGGGTTGGTTTCATTTCAGTTCCCACTTGATTCATGGCAAGTTGCCTTATTCATTTAAAGAAAAAAAAGGAAAAGAAGAAAAGCTGGAGAAAGAATAAAACCCGAAACATTTCTGATGGTCAAAAGCCACATAGCACTGGGCCCGGGTGAGGTATTAAACATTCTGAATACTTTACTTGTCCTGGCTGTGAACAACAGGGCACTGAAATTAGAAAAATCTCAGCGTAGCTAATTTACCATCACTGCCTAAGAAGCCATGTGTAAATCAAATTGTTTCTAGACTATGTAAAAACAAACAAAAGTAATATTTCCTAATTGGACTCTGATGGTCTCTCTTCTAGAAGCACTACCTTTTTTCCAGTTGGAGAATTTGGCTTTTCATATTCAGATCCAGGGCTTTTCAAAGCTGAGGCTGCTCATAGCTGACAACTCCCCCATCCCAGGACATTCTTGATCTCCCAAGGAATCACATTAATCTACAGACACTACTCAGGACTGCTGGACCTTGAAAAGCCCTGCTGTGTCAGCAGCCCCAGAAACGCCTACCAAGCTTTTTTATGATGTCCAAAGCTTTACTCTTTGAAATGTACAAGAGTGTCATTAAACTGAAGGAACATTTTCAAATGGAAACCACTGTCAGTTGAGGAAGTCTTATTTTCTATCGAATCTCATTTGAGACTTACCTAGGCAATGAAAAACGCAATTGACAAAACAAAGCTGTCTATCTGTTAATTTGTGGCAAATAAGAAGGGAACCCAGTAGAACAGGGATCACAGTAGAACAGTAGCTAGAAGACACATTATCTGACTGACTGCCTCACTTATTTGTGACGTACCTGCTGACCTTATTAAGCACCTCTCAGAAAAGATGAGGGGTTAAAATGCACATGTTCTGTTTCCTGACTGACCCCTCTAATAGGGGCTGATGCTTGGCCATGACATTGTGAGACACAATCCTAGCATAGGCTTTTACATAAGCCACCAAATGATAATTCTTCGTATCAGAATCTCAGAAATGATCACTACTCTTCCTCCTTGACGTTCAGCTTTGACTTAGCCTTCTAAGGATGGCCTCTGCAAAATATGAGCTCTCCTTAAGTGTCATAAGCCTTGATGCCTTTTCCACTTTCCATCTTCCTCCATCTGCAAATAGTCTTGCTCAGATACTTGATGTTTTCATATTTTCTCTCTCTTGACCATCAAAACTTATTTATGAACTGTGTGACATTGAAAAAATACTTTTACCCTTCCTGAACCCTGGTTTTATAATTATACATACCTA
Organism: Papio anubis; assembly: GCF_008728515.1. Lineage (NCBI taxonomy): Eukaryota > Metazoa > Chordata > Mammalia > Primates > Cercopithecidae > Papio > Papio anubis. Next base: position 69,704,600 of record NC_044991.1, read on the forward strand.
CTACATTTCTTGTAGGGTTTAAATAACATTATATGCATGCATTGTTAGTGGGATATTGTCACCATAGTGCTATATAGCAAATCACCCCCAAAGCCACTGGTTTACAGCAACAGGCATTTATTCTTAAGCTCATACATCTGCTTGTATAATCTCCTGGTGTGGACCAGCTGGGCATGGCTCCAGGCTATGAGGTGTGCCCAGGTCTGCCTGATGTATGTTTATTTTACAAACCAGGCTGAAGGAGCGGTAGTCCCTCAGAGGAAGTTCTTTCCATGATGAATGCACCAGAGCCACGCCAACCCATGTAGGAGCTCTTAAGGCCTCCCTCATGTCAAGCTTGCTAATACCATATTGACAGAGCAAGTCACACAGGCAAGCCCAAAATCAATGGAGCCACTCGTCCCACAGTTAGAAAGGGTGGGAGTAGCAGAGGTAAGTGAATATTTACTGAAAGATAAATTATCAGATCAACAGATGTGTATGTTTTGGTTAACATGACCGGCCAATACTCCTTCACATAGTACAGGCTTGGTCCCCTGAGGGAGGAAAGGCTTTGAGTCAGGTGTGTGGAGAGCCAGAAGATTCCGCTAAAGCCGTAAGATATAGGCAGTTTCCTGCTCTATGTTCATTTTAACTATTATAGAATGTGTCTCTTGGAGAGAAGGGCAGAAGTCTAATAGAGAGACCTGGAGAAGCCACCCTGCCATTTGCAGTCTTTGTCAATCTTAATATGATATTACCAGCCAATATGACATTCCCAGCCAAACTGGTCAGGTGAGTTATTCCTGTCCTTTCCTCCCAGATGCTGGCTCAGACCACATCCCTCCACACCCCCTGATATCCTCTGTCCCAAATCAAAACTCTACAGTAGGCAAAAATATCAGCCCCCAAAGAGGTTCACATCCTAATACTCAGAACCTGGGAATCTGTTATCTTACATGGAAAAAAGAACATGGTGAATGTGATTAAGGATCTTGAACTGGGGAGATGATCCTGGATTATCTGGGTGGCCCTGTGTACTCATAAGGGTCCTTATAAGAGGGAGGCAAGAGGGCAGAGAGGAGAAATGATGTTAGGCTGACAGCTTCAAGGATGGAGAAAGAACAGCAAGGCAAGGCATAGAAGTGGCCTCCAGAAGCTGGAAAAGGCAAGAAACAGATTCTCCCCCAGAGCCGACCGAAGGAACACAGCCCCGCAGACCTATCTCAGACTTCTGACCTCCAGAGCAATACATCAGTGTTGTTTTAACTACCACACTTATGGTGAATTGTTCCAGCGGCAAGACGAAACTAACGCAAACCTCAAAGATTGCTCTGCTTATTTCTGTATGTTTATCCACACTCTTCACTTTCACTGCCTTCCCTCTGTAGACCCATTATGTTTTATACACGGTCTTTTGCCTGAATGAGTTCTTGTAAAATACATGTAATTGTTTAGTATGCACGTATTTTTAATTATGTAAATTGGAATGTGTTCTAGCTCGTTTACCTTTTTGTCACTCAGCACTACACTTTTGACATCCACCTAGGCTGCTGCGTGCCCTTAGTTCATGATTTTCAACCATTATATGGGGTTCTGGGGTGTGTTCTCTCCATAATTTATCCATCTGCTCTCCACTGACAGACACCGTTTGCTTCTCACTCATCACTACCAGAAATCATGCAGTAGTAGACCTTCTCAGGTGTCTCCTTCTAGATCTGTGTGAATTCCTTTGTGGTCTATATTCCTAGGGGCAGAAATACTGACATATAGGCTATGTATAAATTTAATTTGACAAAGTACTGTCAGATTGCTGTCAGAACAGCAGCTCCAAAACTTTTAGCTGTATGTAAAGGTACTTGTGAACCCACATTCATCCACCCTTGGTATTATCCAATTTGTCAACTATCTGATGGGCACTACATATTTTTCCCCATTACTATTTTAATTTATATTGTTTCAGTACTAAGGAGTTTGAGAATTTCTTCCTATATTTATCAGCCTTTTGGATTTTTATCTTTATAAATTCCTTGTTCAAATCCTTTGCACAATCATCTACTCATTTGTAGAATTCTTTGTATATTCTAGCATTTTGTTGTTGTTGTTCATGATAATCTTGAATAGATAAGAGTCCTTTATTTTTGGTGTAATAAAATCAACCAAGCGCCGGGCGTGGTGGCTCATGCCTGTAATCCCAGTACTTTGGGAGGCCGAGGTGGGCAGATCGCCTGAGGTCGGGAGTTCGAGACCAGCCTTACCAACATAGAAAAGTCTCATCTCTACTAAAAATGCAAAATTAGCCAGACGTGGTGGCGCATGCCTGTAATCCCAGCTACTCTGGAGGCTGAGGCAGGAGAATTCCTTGAACCTGGGAGGTGGAGGTTGCAGTGAGCTGAGATGGTGTCATTGCTCTCCAGCCTGGGCAACAAGAGCAAAACACTGTCTCAAAAAAAAAAAAAAAAAAAAAAAAAAAAAGAGAAAGAAATTTGAAAAACAAATAAATAAAATCAAGCAAGTTTTTAAACTTAGGGTTTGCTACTTTTTAAAAATGTCTCCCTAATGGTAGACATAAAATCTGTTCTCAAATATTCCACGTCCCTCTTGTTCCAGGCACATGGTCAGGTTGTACTTTCCTTTGAAGTTAGGTATAGCCACGGGACTTTCCTTGTCCAGTGATAAATGAAAAGATATCACCTGTCACTTTCAGGGTTGTTTTAAAGCCCATGTGAGATTGGCCCATTTCACTATTCCCTGTTGACCTATGTGATCACAACACGCTAGCGAGAGAGAGATTTCTGTTGTGGGTTAAGCCATCAGATTTTGAGGTCATTTGTCCCGTGAGCATATCCAGCCTGTCCTGACTTGTTTATTTCTTTTATCCCATTCCCCACTCCCCTACCATGAGCAACCATTCTAATATATTTATTTTGTGTTCTTAGAAAACACGTCCCATTATGCATGCATTTTTAAATTTTGATAAATGGTGTTGTGTTGCCTCACTGTGTTTCTTACTTTCTTCACTCAACATTATGCTTTTAAGGTCCAGCCACATTGCTATACGTGCATATCAAATCTGTTGTTGTTAAATGCTGTGTGGGTGAGCCACAGCTGTGACTTCCCTCTCTTCCTATGAAAGACACAACTTTTTCTGAAGAAATCTTTGCCCAACCCTAGTCTACAAAGTCATTCTGCAATGTTCTTTTGTAACTTTATAGCTTTATCTTTCACATTGATATCTTAGGTCTCCAGAGTCCACCACTCTGGTAGTAGGTATTAAGGCGGTATTCAGTTTTATTTTCCTCTGCACAGTAAAAAAAAAAAAAAAACAAAAAAACTTTTCCTCAAAACCATTTGCTTACTATTCTGTCCAGCTAATCTATAGATCCATCTCTATCGCACATGAAGTTTCCAGATATACATGAAATGATTCTTGAGCTTTCCATTCTGTTCTGTTGATCCATTTCCTATTACAGCATGAATACTACAATTTTTATAGTTATGGCTTTAATAGTATATTTTATATACTAATGTATGGAAGTGTACATTTTCTGTTTTTTTAATCCCTCCTCGAAGTTGACTACTATGATTTTTTTCCCTCTATACACACTTATTAGAGAAAGTGTATCAAGTTCCTTAAAATTTAACAGAAATTTTTATTGATGTTGAATTAAATTTATAGACAAATTTAGGGAGGATTTTCATTTGTGTAATATCTTCCCATCCATGGCCATGGACTTTTTCTCCATCTATTCAGGTCTTCTTTTAAGTCTCTTATTAGTTTTAAAGTTTTCTCCATTGAGATTTTATATATTCTTGGACTACTTAAATCCTAAATATTTGATCATTTGTATTACAATTGTCTCAAATTAGATTTTCTAGTTCATTATTGCTGGTGTACAGACACGCTATTGATTTTTGTAAGTTAATCTTATATCTGGCAACCTTGTTGAACTCTCTTATTACTTACCACAATTTTTTTTTTCTTTTTCTTTTTTTTAAATTAATTTATTATTATTATACTTTAAGTTGTAGGGTACATGTGCATAACGTGCAGGTTTGTTACATATGTATACTTGTGCCATGTTGGTGTGCTGCACCCATCAACTTGTCAACACCCATCAACTCGTCATTTACATCAGGTATAACTCCCAATGCAATCCCTCCCCCTTCCCCCCTCCCCATGATAGGCCCCAGTGTGTGATGTTCCCCTTCCTGAGTCCAAGTGATCTCATTGTTCAGTTCCCACCTATGAGTGAGAACATGCGGTGTTTGGTTTTCTGTTCTTGTGACAGTTTGCTAAGAATGATGGTTTCCAGCTGCATCCATGTCCCTACAAAGGACACAAACTCATCCTTTTTTATGGCTGCATAGTATTCCATGGTGTATATGTGCCACATTTTCTTGATCCAATCTGTCACTGATGGACATTTGGGTTGATTCCAAGTCTTTGCTATTGTGAATAGTGCTGCAATAAACATACGTGTGCATGTGTCTTTATAGCAGCATAATTTATAATCCTTTGGGTATATACCCAGTGATATAGACCAATGGAACAGAACAGAGTCCTCAGAAATAATACCACACATCTACAGCCATCTGATCTTTGACAAACCTGAGAGAAACAAGAAATGGGGAAAGGATTCCCTATTTAATAAATGGTGCTGGGAAAATTGGCTAGCCATAAGTAGAAAGCTGAAACTGGATCCTTTCCTTACTCCTTATACGAAAATTAATTCAAGATGGATTAGAGACTTAAATGTTAGACCTAATACCATAAAAATCCTAGAGGAAAACCTAGGTAGTACCATTCAGGACATAGGCATGGGCAAAGACTTCATGTCTAAAACACCAAAAGCAACGGCAGCAAAAGCCAAAATTGACAAATGGGATCTAATTAAACTAAAGAGCTTCTGCACAGCAAAAGAAACTACCATCAGAGTGAACAGGCAACCTACAGAATGGGAGAAAATTTTTGCAATCTACTCATCTGACAAAGGGCTAATATCCAGAACCTACAAAGAACTCAAACAAATTTACAAGAAAAAAACAAACAACCCCATCAAAAAGTGGACAAAGGATATGAACAGACATTTCTCAAAAGAAGACATTCATACAGCCAACAGACACATGAAAAAATGCTCATCATCACTGGCCATCAGAGAAATGCAAATCAAAACCACAATGAGATACCATCTCACACCAGTTAGAATGGCGATCACTTACCACAATTTTTGATTGCCATTGATTTTTCTAAGAGGATTATCATACCATCTACAAACAATAAGTTTTATTTCTTTGCAATCCTCATATATCTTATTTCTTTTTCTTTCCTTAAAGTTTGGGCCAGAAACTCCAGCATTATGTTAAATAGCAGTGGTGGTTCCACTCCTCTCCCTGCTCCAAAAAGGAATGCACCTGCATTTTCTGTATTAGGTATAATAAGTACTGTAGAATTTTGGCTTATAAGCTGGCAATCTAACAAAAGTTTCGCTTTATTTTCTAAGGGTTTAAAAAATAATCATGAATTGGTGAACACCTTTATCAAATGCTTATCACCTATTCACTCATTTAAGGACATTTAGGTGGTTTCCAGTTTGGGGTAATTATGAGTAAATCTGCTATGGACATTCATGTATCGAGTGCTTGTCTCAAGGATTGAAATAATCATATGATTTTTATTCTTTAGCATATTTAAAGTAGTGAATTGCACTAACATTGAAAAAAACTTGTTCCTGGGATAAGCCCCATATAAATATAATTATTATTTTTGTAAAACAGTGTTGGCTTTCTTAGCTAGTATTTACCATAGAATGTATTTTCTATACATTCACACATGAAATGGGCCTGTATTTTCTTTTCTTGTATTCTAACCTGATTTTGGAATCAAGACTCCAGTAAATTCAAGTAACCCTTTGGCCTTATTTTCTAGAACAACTTTCATAAGTTTAAAATTAAATCTTCTTTAAAAGTTCGGTAGAGCTCACCTGTCAATCATGTGGTGTTTTGAAGAAGGGCTTGACTACCATTTCAATGTCTTTAATTTTGCTGATTCATTTAAAAGTTCTTTTTCTCCTCATGCAAATTTTGTCATTTTATCTTTTTCTAAGATTGTATTCAATCTAGTTTCCAACTTAATAACACATAGTTCACTATATTCTTTTTGTTTGTTTTTGAGATAGAGTCTTAGGCTACCACCCAGGCAGGATTGCAATGGCATGATCACAGTTCACTGCAGCCTTGACCTCCAAGGTCCAAGTGATTCTCCCACCTCAGCCTCCCAAGTAGCTGCAACTCTAACCATGAATCACCACCCTCGTTAATTTTGTGTATGTGTGTGTGTGTGTGTATATATACACATGTGTGTATATATACAGAGAGATGTGTGTGTGTATATATACACACACATACATATATACACACACACATACACAAACATACACAGAGAGAGAGAGAAATGGGGGTCTCGCTACGTTGCTCAGGCTGGTCTTGAACTCCTAGACTCAACTGATTCACCTACCTCAGTCTCCCAAAATGCTGGGATTATAGGTGTGAGCCACCATGACTGGACTCACTATATTCTTTTTTTTTTTTTTAATTGCATTTATTACATCTTTCTTTCTCAGTTTGCTCTGGTTTTTAGTATTCTTTTCAACTAAGAGTTTTCATATTCTAAACTCTTCTCCATTCAATTCATAGTGCTTCTTATTTTATTAATTTTCTTCTTGTTTCTTTGGGCTTTTTCTGATATTCTTGGGTTGAATGCATGCTCCTATTTTTAGCATTTAAAATAATTATACATTCACAAAAAGTTGTAAAGAAATGTCCAAAGGGTGCTTGGGACAGGAAGATCTCAAGCATCTTTCGCCCAGCCTCTGCCAACGTTAATAAGTCATGTAACATAGTACAACATCCTAAGCAAGAAACTGGCATTGTCACAATCCAGAGTTAATTCAGACTTCACCAGTTTTACATGCATTCATTTGTGAGTATGCAAGCGTGTGTTTAATTTTATGCAATTGATCACATGTGCAGCTTCATGTTACTACCATTACAATCAAGACACAGAGCTATAGCATCACAAGGCTCCAAACTGCTATGGTTTGAATGTTTTTACCCCCTCCAAAAGTCATAGTGAAACTTAATCTCCAATGCAACAGTACAGTAGTCCCCCCTTATCTTTGGTGATGCTTTCCAAGACCCCTGGTAGATACCTGAAACCATGGATACTACCAAACCCTGTGTATGCCATGTTTTTTCTATCTAATAACCAAGAGGGCTACTAAGCGACTAACAAGTGAGTAGCATATATAGGGTGGATATGTTGGACAAATGGATGATGCACATTCTGGCAGGATGGAGCAGGATGGCATGAGATATCATCACACTACTTAGAAAAGTGATATTTTTAAAACTTATGAGTTATTTCTGGAATTTTCTATGTAATATCTTCAGACTGTAATTAAAACCAAGAAAAGTGAAACTGTGGATCAAGGGGAAAACTGTGATCAAGGGGGTCCTTTAGGTGGACTCCTAAAGGTTTCACCTTCACAGATGGGATTAGTGCCTTAGAACACGGCTTGAGCGGGCAAGTTTTCTTCTCCCATCCCCTCTGCCATGTAAGGACACAGCATTTGTCCACCTTGGATGATGAAGCAATAGCCTGACATCTTGGAAGCAGAAAGTAAATCCTCATCGGACACCAAATTTGCCAGATCTTGGGCTTCCCAAATTCCAGATCTATGAGAAATTAATGTCTATTGTTTCTAAATCACCTATTCTAACATAGTGTGTTATACCAGCAGGAATAGACTAAGACACTTATACTATCTTTTTTTAGTCACACCGTTTCTCTCCTCCCTGCCATCTAAAACCCCAGGCAGCCACTAATCTGTTCTCTATCTGTAATTTTATTTTTTTTTTACCATTTCACAAATGTTATATAAATGAAATAACATACTATGTAACATTTTGACTCAGCATAATTTTTCACTGAGCATAATTCCCTTGAGGCTCATCCAAGGTGTTACAGGTACAATAGTTTGCTCCTTTTTATTCCTGAGCAGTATATCATGGTATGGGTGTTTTGCAGCTTGTTTATTCACTCATTTAATGACATTTAGGTAGTTTCCAGTGTGGGGTGATTATAAGTAAATCTGCTATGGACATTCATGTACAAGTTTCTGTGTTAACACGAGTTTTTGCTCCTCTGGAATAAATGCCCAAGCGTATAATTGCTGGATCATATAGTAAGTTCATTTTTACTTATAAAATAAACACGCAAAGTACCTTCCAGTGTGGTTGTTTCATTTTACATTTCTACCAGCAATGTAGGAGAGATCCAGTTTCTTTGCATCCTTGCCATAATCTCGTGCTCTCACTACTTTTTATATGAGCCATTCAGATAGGTATGTAGTGATGTCTCACTGTGGTTTTAATTTTCATTTTCCTAACGGCTAATCATGTTAAACATTTTCTTCATATTCCTTTTCCCTGCCATCTGTATATGCAGGTCATTTGTCTTTAACTTTTGTTTCCTGTTAAATAAATTTAAACTTTTAGACTTTCCTCTAAGTGTTGCTTCAGACTGTTGTGCAAATATAGACTTGTTCTGCTTTCATTATTATTCACTTCAGGATTTCTTTATGATTTCCTTTGTAACCAAAGTGTTATTTAGTAACATGTTATTTAGTTGTCAAATTCATAAGATTTTAAAATCTGTCATTTGGTTATTAATTTCTAATTTTATTGCATAACAGTTGGGGAACATGGTCTGTGTGATATGAATTATTTGGATTTAATTGGGCTTCTCTTATGGTCTAATACATGTTCTATTTTTGTGATGATTTTGAGTGTGCCTCAAAAAATGATTTTCTCTGTTTGTATTTGGAGGTCTATATATTAAAATTATTTAACACTAATTTGTCAACATGTTAATAGGCTTGAGTTTATTCATTCTATTTCTCAGATCTTCAATGTCTCTAGTTATTTTCTGTCTACTTGATATTATTCTGCTTCAATAGATTGATTCCCTAGTATGGCTGCTAACTTATTTCCATCTTAAATGATAACCACAAAACAATCATAATTTGCAAACACTTAACTACCTCACGTAAAGTTTTAAATAGTATGTGCCAGGCACTTGGCTAAGCATTTTGCTTGTGTCATATTTACTTCTTACACTTACAAGTCACAAGGTTCCCGTTTTACAGATGAGGAATCCAAGAGTCTAGAAGCAAATTAACCAAGGCATGCAGCCAGAATGGCAGAGGTGGCATTTAAATGCAGATTTGTGTTCTAAGTCCATGCTTTTAATGATTGTATTCTATGCCTCAGTTTACTCATTTGTAGAAGGAGGAAATTTGGAGGACTTTGAGGGTTTTTTTTAAGACCAAGAACTCATTGTCATTATTATTGTCTGAGTTAACATTTATTGGACTCTTCCTCTGTAAGTTCTAGGTTCTGTACTAAGCACAGTATGTCAGTGATCTTATTTCATCCTCACAGTCACCCTTTAAAGTAGGTGTTGAAATCTTAGTGTTACAGATGAGGAAACGAAGGCTCAGAGTGGGTACTCAGGTACGATAAGAACTCATTGGTGAGGTTGTCAGGGCCTAAAGTCCTAATCACAATGCTAGACTTTGATCTTCCACACTGAACTGGGGACTTTATAGGTGGCATTTCATGTAGCCCCACAATAGCGGTCAGAGGGAAGAAGTGGTGTGCCTTCTTAACCACATTCATCCAAAAGTTTTTGGTTGACCCCTGGAACTTCAGAAGGAAGTCCTCTGTCTTCCTGATTTGACTGAGATGTTCCTTTCAATTGTTTGGACTCTAAAGCCCAGCATCCTTTTTTTTCCCTCTCCAAACTGCTCAACACATTCCTAAAGGCAGCACTTGGCCTAGCTCATTTCTTCCTCCTCATACCCCTCCAATTAACCTCCCCATCTTCTGTGGAGGTACACATACTCAGTCACATTGCCCATTCTCTCCTGTTGTCTTCCAGAAAAGTCTCACCCTAAAATGGACTGATAAGCCAACACAACTTACAGTAAATTTTCAATATGAATATAGGAGCTTTCCTCAACCATCTCGACCCTTTCATCTACCTGTTTTTTCTCCCTCCTCCTGGTTCCCTGGAGTAAAGAGAGAGAAGCAGTGAGTTATTGTCATGTTAAACTGCACTAAATGGCTGTATATTATGGTTAGAGACCTCTGGAGAAATAACGATGAGATCACTGCATTTTTTGTTCTTAGAAAAATAATGTGGCAAAAAGACACCTTTAATCCTCTATTTTAATTTGTTTTTATTGATCTCTTTGAAAATTAGGGAAACACGTTTTCTCATTGCAAATGTTATAAGAATGCATGGGGAGGTCCTAGTTATAAAAAGTAATGAAGTAGAGGCTATGAAAGACAGTCTCTTCATAAGGCATGGATTAGGGGAGGATGGTGGGTGAGAAAATACCTATAAAAGGAAACACAGAGAAAGAAACCTATCAGATATCAATGACTAACTCTGAGTTGTGGGTTTGTGAATAATGTGTCATCAAAGAGGCATTCCACGAGCTCAGTAAAAACTCCCACCCTTCCCCCAGCTATCATGTCACTATCATATCAATCTCCTTTATTCTCTTGGCACTCGGCACTTGCAGGAATTACCGTTTATTTACTTATATGATTGTTTACTTGTATGATTTCCCCCACCATAGCCTGAAAAATTAATTGTACAAAGGCAAGAACTTTGTATATTTGTTTTCTGCTATTTCCTGGTGCCTAGAATCATAGCTGGCATATAATAAGTAGTCAAATATTTGGACAGATGAATAGATGGATAGATATGTAAAATAAATGTTTCCTATATGCCCAGTTTTCTGTGACTTCCAAACTTTCTGAAATGAACAAATGTTACTGCTCTAAAAAGAAAAAAAAAATTAATTTAGCGTCACATCTTTCTAGAAACCTTTCCTGTTTCCTCAGGCACAAGTGGATCTTCCTTCTCTAATCTCCCAAGAATATTCAAACCTCTCAATGGACACTGGGCCTTGTCATCCTAAGAGTCTCATTATTTGCCTACATTTCTTGTCTTTCTCACTGGAATTTAAGGCCTCTGAGTGTTAGACTCATAAATTGCCAGAGCAGTAAAGAACTTAAAGATCATCTGTCCTAATGTCTCCACTTATAGATGAAAACAATGAGACTCGGAGATGTGAGCTATCCAGATCCAATGACAAAAGATTATCCAGGAAAATGCTACACTCTTAATGCCATATTTTCTTTGTTCAAGTTGTCTTAGGTCACTGGGTAAGCTGTGGTAGGTTCAGCACTTTAACTGGGCACCTAGCCCTCTACCCTCTCTTCTCTAGGCCACAGGGCAATGCCTTCTGCCTTTGCAATTCATCTTTCCTACCCCAGTGACTAAAAGGGGCAGAAAGGGCTGGAGAGTAGAGGAGTCTCACTTATACCTTCTCTCTTTATTTGGCATGTCCATGCACCTGGCATCCTACCCTTTATGCCCAAAGAATTAACAAGGAGAAGAAGAAATAAAGCAATAATTCTCTGGCAACTGTCGAAAGGCACACAGACCATCCACAAGTGGTTTTTCTGATAAACACGTGCAAAGCCTCTTTCAGCTTTCCCATTAGAGTATCAGCGCTCCCTTGAGGAAGAGGTAGCCCAATTCTAAAAGAACTTTAGATAAGCTATTTAAGACATAGGGGAAAATACAGGTTAAAACAACAAATTCCCCAAACCTAGCACCTAAGATACTGAATTTAGGGTTTAGCATTTCCATATAGGTATCTATGTTTCCTTTTCATATGTATGTCTCTAAGAATAACATAGTATTGACTGGCAGATTTAAAAACTACATACAGTTGACCCTTGTATATAATGCAAGGGTTAGAGGTGCCAACCTCCCACCCCCACACAGTTGAAACTCCATGTACAACTTCTGACCTCCAAAAACTTTTCTACTCTTGACCGAAAGCCTTACTGTTAACACGAACAGTTGGTTAAAACATATTTTGTGTTATATGTATTATACATTGTATTCTTACAATAAAGCAAGCTAGAGAAAAAATATTAGGAAAATCATAAGGAGGAGAAAATCTATTTACTATTCGTTAAGGGGAAGTGGATCATCATAAAGCTCTTCATTTTCATTGTCTTCCTATTTACTGGGCTGAGGAAGACGAGAAAGATGGGTTGGTTTTGCTGTCTCAAGGGTGGCAGAAGTGGAAGAAGTGGAGGAGGTGGAAGGGGAGGCAGGAGAGGCAGACATAACCCATGTAACTTCACAAAAACACACCGTAATTTGTCTTTTTTGCTTTTTTATTTCTCTCAAAAATGTTTCTATGTGGTACCAATTTTTCTTCCACCTCTTGCTTCAGTTTCAGTGCCTGTTTCATAGAAGGTTCCATGTCCTAAAAGAAGTCAAAAGTAGTCTTGAATAATGGGAACCGTTCTGTCAGATAATCTACTGTAAACCTGTTTTCTGGCACCACTCCTTCCAGGTCTTTTTCTCATCTTCTGGCACCAGTTCAGAAGAGCTCATCTCTAACAAGTTGTCCGCTGTTAATTCTTCTTATGATCTGGTGAAGTGTCTGCTAGCTCCTGAATTTCTCCAAGATCTGTATCTTGAAATCCTTCACTTTCCCCACCTTTTATTTTATTTTATTTTTGCCATATCCACAACCTCTTTCATAATTTCCTTGATTGCTTCGGTCATAAATTCTGTGAAGTCACACACAACATCTGGACACAGTTTTCTCTAGCAGTAATTTATTGTTCCAAGCGTGGCAGTTTTCATGGTTTTTGTGTATAACGATGATGACATCTTCAGTGGTGTAATCCTTTCAGACTTTCATGGGCTCTCTTTATACCACTGACAATGTATTCTGTAGAATACAATGTGTAATGAAACTTAAAGATCCTTATGACCCCTGAATTAGAGATGTTGTGTTTGGAGGCAAGCAGACCACTTCATTGCCTGTGATGTTCAACTCATTGGGTTCTGGGAGGCCAGGGGTATTGTCTAATAGCAAAATAAATGTAAAGGTAGTCCCTTACTAGCAAGGTACTTTCTGACCCAGAGACTAGGCATGAATGGAATCAATTCGGAATTTGTTGTTCAGGACTTCTTGTACAATCAAAAGTCTGGCAGCTGGTGTTTATCTTTTCCCTTCAAGGCTTAGGGCTTAGCAGCTTTACAGATAAGGTTAGTCCTTGTCATAAACCTGAGTGCCTTTGCAAAAAATCATAGATTTAGCACATCTCTTTCTGTCTTAAATCCTGGTGCTCACTTCTCTTTCTTATAACTAAATGTCTTTTGTGGCATTTCCCCCCCCAGAGTAGGGCACATTCACTGGCATTAAAACTTGTTCAGGTAGGTATCCTTTCTCCTCAATTATTTTCTTAATGGCATCTGGGGTCTTGTCTGCTGCCTCTTGGTGGGCAAAAGCTGCTTCTCCTGTTATGTTGGTTTTTGTTTTTGGTTTTTTTTGTTTTGAGACAAGGTCTCTCTATGTTGCTCAGGCTGATCTCAAACTCCTGTGCTAAAGCGATCCTCCTGCCACAGAATTCCAAGTAGCTGAGATTATGGCACCCAACACGGTACCAGGCTCTTTTCTTGACATTTTTTAAAACCAAATCTTTTTCAAAAATTAACAAGCCACCCTTTGCTGGCATTACATACCCCAGCTTTAGATCCTTTACCTTCCTTTTGTTTTAAGTTGTCATATAATAATTTCCTTTTTCTCCAATGATATTAGAGTTTACAGATATGCCTTTCTTATAGAAATCCTGTAACCACATAAGAGCCGCATTCTCAATATGATATAAAAAGGTATTTTGTAAAAAGTGCAAGGTTTTCGTGCATGCTGGTATAGCTGCGGTGATCACTTCACAAATTTCTTTTCTTTTTTTATTTACAATGATCCTTGTGCTGGATTTATTTATCTTGAAATGGCAGAAAACTGCAGCTGTAGACCTCAATCTAGGGTACATATCAAGCAATTTAACCTTTCTTTTGTAATGTCATGACTTTTCTCTGCTTCTCTGGAGCACTTCCAGAATCACTAGTGGCACTTTGTGTGGGTATCACGGTGTTATTCAAGGTTTACACTATGGCACCAAACATGATGAAAAATACACGAGAACCTCAAGAGATCACTTTTTATTGTGGTAAGTGATGTACTGGAAAGATGAACTGATCATATGGAGATGTCAGCCTTGTAAACCGAAAATAAAATTCTAAGCCCCCCAGTCAACTGAACGGACTTTCCTTTTGGCCAAAGAGATCCCCAAAAACCTGAAAATAAACTAGTTCAGGAAGGCAGGGGGCAGGGGCGGTTGGACATGTCTCATGACACCCTCTTCCCTCTGAAGTTTAGACACAATTGACTAGCATTAACATTAAAATAGAGATCTTAAGGACTGACAAAACAGACTCTTTATAGCAATACGACACCAAATTCCGACCTGATTCTAGCGTAACATCACAGGACAGATAGTGGGCCGTGAAGGAAATCAAAGTATTTTGCTCCAAAATATACTTCCCTGACATATTTTGAAATGGCCCAGCAAAACTATCTCTTGTGGGGGAAGTTATATTCTGTAGAGAGTCTCCTTTCCCTACAAGGTCTTTTCAGGAGATTTTGACATCTTTTAGGTCTAATAAGAAACATGCACATCTATTCTCTCTGAAGTCTGCTACTAGGAGGCTTCATCTACATGACAGGAACTTTGGCTCCCACAACTAAACCTCTTATCTTACCTTAACTCAAGTTGACTCAACTCTTCAGGAAGAGCTTAATTCTTTCAACCAATTGCCAATCAGGAAATCTTTAACTCCACCTATGACCTGGAAGCCCCCCACTCTATCCGGCTTTGAGATGTCCCACCTTTCCAGGCCACACTAATGTATACCTTACATATATTTATTTACATCTTTGCCTGTAACTTCTGTCTTCCTAAAATGTGTAAAATCAAGCTGTAACGCAAACACCTTGGGAACATGTTCTCAGAACCTCCTGAGGCTATATCACAGGCCATGATTTTAACCTTGGCAAAATAAACCTCTAAATGAAGACCTCATGCTTTTTGGTTTATAGCCTCACATGGCATTTTAAGGAGATTCTCATGACACATGTGAACTCATGGCAATAGCAACAGGCAGTGGCTACAAAATTAACTGTAGTACATACTGTACTACTACTGTGGCAATTTTGTGCAGTTATGATGTAATACTGCATTTTTATATTTGCTTCTCTTGACTGCAAATGGTGTCATGTACAGTCTGTATATGTGTAACTTTTGATAAACTTCGTTTTTTTTTTTTGAGATAGAGTTTTGCTCGTCACCCAGGCTGGAGTGCAATGACATGATCTCAGCTCACTGCAACCTCTGCCTCCTGGGTTCAAGCGATTTTACTGCCTTACCCTCGTGAGTAGTTGGGATTATAGGTATCCGTCACCACACCTGGCTAATTTTTTGTATTTTTATTAGAGACGCAGTTTCACCATGTTGGCCAGACTGGTCTCAATCTCCTGACCTCGTGATGCTGCTGCCTCAGCCTCCCAAAGTGATGGGATTACAGGCATGAGCCACCATGCCTGGCCAATTTTAACTTTTTAATAACAGATTTTAGCATATTTTATGGTAGCAAATGATAAAATAGACTACTATCTACATCTTTCATGACGAACTTAAAAATTTTTTGATTTTTTGATATTTCTAGGTTGTATGATGTGTCTGCAAGTTTTTCAAATCATTGCAAAATCTCCAACAAAATGTCCAATATATGTATTGAAATTAATCCTCGTATAAGTGGATCCTTTCAGTTCAAACCTACATTGTCCAAGGGTGAGTTGTAATTTGTATTATATACATACCCTTCTTCAGCTTCTATCATTTTAGTTATATTCATTCATTATGATACATGGAGCTTAAGTTCATTAATTTCTACTGCTATCCAGTTTTCCATCGTATGACTGTATTACAGTTCATTCATTATTCTTTTGATGAATATTTATTTTAGATTTATTTTTAGTTGTTTGTCATTTCAGTATTTCATCCACTAACATGGCATGTCTCTTAATTCACCTAGGTCTTTTAAAATTTATGTAGCATAAATTTTATAATTTTCTAGGTCTTACACATTTTGTTTTGATGTACCTTTTATTTTCATTGCTACTGTAAATAGTGTTTTAAAACTTTTTATTTGAATATAACATACATAGAAGGACACACATCTCTGAATTTCCACACACTTCACCCTCATATAACCAGATAAAAATCAAGAAAGATGTTACCAGAATCACATAGGCCCCTTTATGCCCTTCTACTCACTACCCCCATCAGCAAGGGAAATGCTATTTTAATATTTTTGAATTAAATTTTGTAATTACTGTATAAAAATGTGAATGACTTGTATACTGATCTAATATCTAGAGACTTTGGTATAGCATATTAGCATTTATAATTTGTTGTAATCAAAAATTTGTTGGTTTATACTGTAATCTTTTTTCCTCTCTAGACAATCATGCTACACGTGACTAGTATAAAGCTGTTTTGCTTCCTTTCTAGTAATTATTAATTTTACTCCCCTTTAAAAAAATTTTCTGACCTTACTGGCTGTCTTTAACACCATGTGAAATAGATGTAGTGTTGGTGCATCCCTTCCTCACTTTCCCTTGGTTTTCAAGGCAATATTTTCATATTTATCATTTATTATGATGCTTATTGACTGAAGAGGTCCCTTATCAGAATAAGAAAGTTCTTTTCTATTCCTAGATTTATGAGGGGTATTTTTAGTTTAATGATTTTATGCACTAAGCAAATAATTTTATGTACTTATGTGGCTATAATTTTTCTATTTTGATTGATTAATGTGGTAATTACATTAACGTATTTTCCAATGTCAGACAACCCTTGTAGTCTCTCAATGAACCCAACATTGCCTTCATCTATTTACTCTTTTAACTTCTTAAATGTAAACTTTTAATTCATAAATACAACCAGGTCATAAATCATAAACAAACAGCTTGGTGAATTTCCACAATACAGATATCCCCCATGTAACAGTATTGACAACAAAATATTACCAGCCCTCAGAAGCCCACCCCATCATGCCTTTCCCAGTCACTAACCCCCACAAGGGTAGCCAGTATCCTAATTGATAACTTCATTGTTTGTATTTGCCTATTTTTGAACTTTTATCTAGAATAAATCATAAGCATGTACTCTTTTGTGTCATTTGTTCAACCTTAGGTTTGGGAGAGTCTACAACAGTGTTAAAAGTAACATTACTTCATCCATTCCCATTGCTGTATAAAAGTGCATTATATGAATATCCCACATTCATTCCTTTATTCTGCTGTTGAGAAACATTTTTGTTTGTTTCAAATTAATAAGCATGAGGAATAGTGCTATTATGAACACTACACATATTTTGCTGAAGACATATATGCATTTCTGTCAGAAATATACCTAGAAGTGGAATTACTGGGGTGTGGGTAATATATATTTACTTTCTATATACATCAGGGATCTGCAAGCTTCAACCCTTCTCTTCTGCCCGCCAACAATTTTTGTTGATAAAGTTTTATTGAAACAAAGCCACATCTCTTTGTTTACGTATGTCTATGCTGTTTTAGCACCACAGTGGCAGTGTTTAATAGTTGTGATAGAAACAGTATAACCTGCAAAGCTTAAAATATATATTATCTGGTTTTTACACAGAAAGTTTGCTGTTCCCTGTTGTATACTGTCAAACAGTTTTTAAAAGTGATTATACCAATTTATACCCCCACTTCTCTAGCTTTCATGATATATTTTAATATGCATTCTTGAATTTTATTCTTACTTATAAGTGATATAAGGCTAATATCCCTTCTGTTTTTTATTTGTCCGAGTGTGGTTTTGATATCAAAATATCCTAGACTTATAAAATGAATTAGGAAATATTCCTATATTTTTCATTCTCTGAAAGAGTTTGCAGAAAGAAAGAAAGAAAGAAATTATATTTTCTTGAATGGTTAGTCAAATTTGCTTGTAAAACAATTTGGGCTTAGCATTTTCAGAAGATTTTCAATTACTGATTCATTTTTTAAAATTATATTCATTTTGTTTACTTCTTGAGTCAGTTTTGAAAGTACATTTTTCAAGGATATACTTTTTTAGTCTCACTTATTGACAAAATGTTATTTATGATATTCATTCATCATAAGTATTTTAATAAGAACATTTCATATTTAAAGAGTACTTACAAAGTATATGTAGTGAAAAATAAAATTCACTTCTGTCTATGCAATATCTTGTTTAAGAAACAGAACAATATCAATATGTTTGAAACCCACTTGTGCCCCTCCCTACAGTATCCACTTCTAATTGCTTTTGGAGGGATAGGCACTCTCCTAGAAAAAAATATATATGTATACAAACACACAGACACACACATCTCAAACAAGATATTCAAATATTATTTGAATACATTTCGCACGTTTCCGAAATATATATAAAAGGAAGAATATCACATATATTCTTCTTTGCCTTGCAGTTTTCACTGAAACATCACGTTTTTGACAACAGTTATCCATTTTGGGTAACTCATTTTTGTGTTGGCTTACTCATTTTTACTGTCTTACAAGATCAGACTATATGAATACATATAAACTATTAACACAATTTACTCATCAATTCTCCTGACATAAACATTTACGTTGGTGCCAGATTTTTTAGCTATTACTGAGCAAAGCTGCTCTGAACATTCATGTATTTATCTCCTGAGAGTACATGTGCAAGAGTTTCTCTAGTCTAGACTACATATCTGTGAGTAAATCACTGGATGTTATGTTATACACATCTTCAATTTAATAGATGATTGCAAACTGCTTATCCAAGTGGTTGTAGCAATTTGCATTCTCATGAGGAGTATTTAAATATTTGCTCTTCTAAATAATTGCAAATACTTGGTGTTTCAGGCTATTTGGTTATTATCAATATTGTAAGTTTATTTCTTGTACTTTTTTTTTTTTTTTTAGACGGAGTCTCACTCTGTCGCTCAGGCTGGAGTGCAGTGGCGCAATCTCGGCTCACTGCAAGCTCCGACTCCTGGGTTCACGCCATTCTCCTGCCTCAGCCTCCCAAGGAGCTGGGACTACAGGCACCCGCCACAGCATCTGGCTAATTTTTTGTATTTTTAGTAGAGATGGGGTTTCACCATGTTAGTCAGGATGGTCTCCATCTCCTGACCTCCTGATCTGCCTACCTTGGCCTCCCAAAGTGCTGGGATCACAGGCATGAGTCACTGCGCCTGGCCTATTTCTTGGACTTTTAATGCTAGCTGTATTTTAAGGTATCCTCTTTTATTTCTAATAATTTTTGTTTGTGCCAACTTTTTTCTTGAGAGAAAAAAGAGTTTGGTGTGTTTTTTAAATCCCTTTTCAAAGAGTTTTGGCTTTGTTGATACGCTCTTAGTTTTTCTTCTTTCATTACTCTCTTCTCTAATATTAGTTATATCCTCATTCCATTACCCTTAGGTTTAATCTATTGTTCTTTTTTACCTTAAGATGATTGCTTAAATCATTAAATATTTGGATATTCTTCATTACTATAAGCATGTTAAAGCTAGGAATTTCCCTGAAATTGTGAGTTTAGCCAAATCCCAAGAGTTTTATTTGTATTATTTTTATGATCATTCAATTCTAAATAGCTTATCTGTTGCCTTTAAGACATTTTCATTGACTTAACTATTTTGTAAGAGTGCTTTTAAATTTCCAAATATGTAAACTTTTATAAAGTAATATTTTTGCTTTTCATTTCTAACTTAATATCATTGTGATTAGAGGATATAGTGTGTGTGATGTTGACTCAAAATTTTTGAGAATTGCTTTATTGATTGATTTTTGATTTTCATGATTGTTGTACGTATTCCTAAGCAAAATGTATATTCTCTAATCTTGGAGTGCAGCATTTTATACTTGTCAACTGGGTTGTTCTTATTAATTGTGCCATATAAATCTTTTCTTTATTTACTAGTTATTTGTCCACTTTGTCTGTCAATTTCAGAGATGTGTCTGGTATCTCCAAGCATTCTTCTTATGCCTTCTGCTCATACCAGT
Organism: Papio anubis; assembly: GCF_008728515.1. NCBI lineage: Eukaryota > Metazoa > Chordata > Mammalia > Primates > Cercopithecidae > Papio > Papio anubis. Next base: position 69,724,699 of record NC_044991.1, read on the forward strand.
CTCCCTGCTGTTCTTGAAACAGGCCAAGAACTCTGCTCCTTCAGAGCCAGTACACTTACTGATTCTACTGTTTAGAATGATTTTCTCAAATCTATAACCCGACTGACTCCCTCACTTCATTCAGGTTACCTTATGAGGCAATCCTACCTTCATCACGATCTAAACAACAGTGCACTTGCTGTGTAATTTTCTGTCCCTTTAGCTTTATTTGTTTTGTCCTTTTTAGCCCTTATCAACACCAGGCATATTAAATATTTTTTTCATTGTCTTTTCCATCCAGAACATAAGCTTCATAGGAATTGTGATTTATTCATTATAATTTCCTCAGTACCTAGAAGGATGCCTGGAATAAAATAGAGCATTTTATTTTTAAATGTTTCTAATAATAAAATGTTCTTGGTAATCTTAATTATGTGTGGGCCCAAACTGTTGCACAATAACTTGTGTAATCCCATTTATTCACTAATTGTTCAATGAATTCATGTTCAGCAAACATTTGTTCAATGAATGAATAAATGAATGTTAAAAAAAAAAAGTCTCACTGACAGATTTGCAATTTCCTCTTTGCAATTGTGTCAAATTTGGCCTTACATATTTTGAGATCAAGTTATTATGTGCATACAGGTTTAGAATTGTTGGAACTCTCAGAATAAACATTTTATAGCTGAAAATTAAATAAAATCTTATTTTAATAAAATAATTTACCATTTTGCTTTCAGTCTAATTTATCTGATATTAATAATGTTTCATCAACTTTTTTCCTATTACCAGTTTCCTGCTATATTTTTCTCACCTTTGACTTCCAACCTATTTGCATTATTATGTTTTATATATGTGTATTTTAATATTGTATAATTTGGATTTTGTTTTCTAATCAAATGTAACATTTTCACATTTAAATTAAAGAGTTTAGTTTAAGTACATTTGTTGAGAATACTGATAAGCTGAAAATTCTTTCTCATATCTTATGTTGTCTTGCCTTTTAAAATGCCCTTTCCTTCCTTTCCAGTCTTTCTTTGAATTTACTGAGTTTTCATTACATTTTATTATAAATCTAGCCTTTGGTCCTCCAAATATTTTACTAGGCTCTACAGGTCAGTAGAAATAAGTTATGCATACATGTCTGTGAAATTTATGCATGCATATAAGCCTCCATTCGATAGGTCCAAAATTCCGGGAGCTGGGCAGGGCATACCTACAATATACTATTTCATGGAATTCAAATACCAATGACCCCCCTATAAAGAAGGCACTTTTAAGTTTCTACTGAACTTGATTCTTCCCTTTCTTTCCCCTCTTTCAACCCCAACCAAACAAGTTAGCCATCAAGCCTACTGCTCTGTGTATCAAGTGCTTCTTAAGTTACATAAATATGCCTGGTAGCATTCATGACTTCATTCTTTTAATTATTTTATTTACTTAACTTTATTTTATTGGACAGCCTCTACCAACCCCCAGGACCAGAATAAGTTCAGAGTGACTCCTGTCTTTATTATTATTATTATTTTGAGATGGAGTCCCACTCTGTCTCCCAGTGTGGAGTGCAGTGGCACGATGTTGGCTCACTGCAACCTCTGCCTCCCAGGTTCAAGCCATTCTTCTGCCTCAGTCTCCCAGGCTGGGATTATAGGCACCCACCACCATGCCTGGCTAATTTTTGTATTTTTAGTAGAGACCAGGTTTCACCATGTTGGTCACCAAGTCTCGAATTCCCGATCTCAGGTGATCTGCCTGCCTTGGCCTCCCAAAGTGCTGGGATTACAGGTGTGAGCCACCATGCCTGGCCTCCTATCTTTACTATTTTAAACAGCTAGGTGACAAATTGAACTCTTCAATTATTTGTTGAAATGATAGATTTTTAGGGTCATAGAAAGAGGGTGAGTTTGATATGAGCAACAGGAACTACTGGCTTAAATGTACAAATTAATACATCTCTGCATATCAAGCTGTGGCTATCCCTCTGCTTGGTCTCCAAGGAACACATGGTTTACAATCCTCTGTGACGCTGAAAAGAGAAAAGAAGCAAGAGTATATTTGCCATTTGACTGTTTTTCATTGGAATTCGATTGAAGCATGTTTCACTCTGTTCATTGTCCTTTTTAAAGCATTCAGCTCCATGAAAGGTTGAGCGAGAGCAAGTAGTTGAAAAGCTTTTCTATGCCCCTTTCCTTCCGGGTTGTATGACTGGTGGCAATAAAGTCACTTTCAGGCAGAAAGACGCAAAGCTAGTGACTCAGGGTTACATACATCCCGAACACATTTGACTGTTTCTTTCTGTTTATTTAGCCATTTTTTAACATTTCTTTTTTTTTTTGTTATGTTTTATGCACCCAAATTGTATATGTAACATGCATATAATACATTACTCTAGTAATGTATATATACATTTATCAATAAGTATGTGTACATATGGGGAATATGTGCTCAGAAATGTTTTTACCAATTTGATTTGTGATTTAAAAATGAGTACACTGGTTTGTGTGACAGATTTGGAAGCCTGGTTTCTCATCCACACAATTCAATAAGCATAGCCCTATAGACTCACTCAGGTGTTATCCCAGTTCATATCTTCGGCCCTCTTTATTGACTTGATTCCTTAAGGTGATACTGATGCCTTCCAGTTGAATCTATTCCCAGAGTACTTTCTTCCTATCTTCTCTTCTTTCTTTAATCCCTTTGTCCAAGGCCCAGATTACTGCCACTTAATTTCAGTTGTATCTCTTATCTTTTTCTCCATTCCAGGTTGTGAACAATGTCGCACAATAATTTGTGTAATCCCTGAATATATCTTTCCTGACTTGAGAAAAAAAAATGAGAATATCTTTTAGTATCGGGGTCCTTGGAGGTCAGGGACTTTGAATAATAGACGGTATTATTCCCATTATTTACGTGAAAAAAACAAAAACAAAAACACTGAGATTAGGTGATTTTTGTGCAAGGTTACAGAATCAATCCGTACATTTTTAACCTGATCTTGAGATTCTGAGTCTTGTACTTTCCCCTGCTGGGATCCTCAGTGAGTCCATGTTTTCCTAACCTCTGCCCAGAGGCTATGCCTGTGCCCCTTCCTTGTTTTTCATATGGACAATGTCCTTCTGGATCCTAGGATCTGACCACATCTTATTAATAGAGTTCAAGGCAGTAGAAAGAGCAAGGTCTTTGAAAGCAGACAGGAGTGCATTCAAATCTCAGTTCCCGGGTCCACATATGTTGTGAAACTTCATTATGCAGGAGTAAAAACAAGCCCCAAATCTTAGTGGCTTGAAAACAACCAATATTTATTTCCCACTCACTTTATATATCCATAGGCAGATTAGAAGGACCAGGATTTGAACTGGGATAATATACATGAGAGGGTCTGTAGGGCTACACTTATTGAATCGTTTGGATGAGAAATCAGGCTTCCAAATCTGTCACACAAACCAGTGAACTCATTTTTAAATCACAAATTATAATTATATGTGGACTCAAGCTGATGAAGCAGATGCCAGAGGAGAATAACATGGTGACCCATAACTAGCTCTTTAAGCTTCCACGGAGATGAGACATATGTCACTTACACTCACATGGACGCACCCAACCCAAGAAAGGAGAAGCCTTCTTGGCAGAGAACGGAAAGACCATCGTGTGCTCAGGAGGAGAACCAAAAACATTTAAGATACACCACTCATAATTATCATGCCAATTTATTTAGCAACTCTGAGCCCCAGTCTTCTATGTAAAAACAGGACAGTGATAAGGATAGAAATATAATAAATTAGAACTAATGTCTTAATACATGAAATGTCAGCACAATGCTTGGCCAGTGGTTGAGCCTTAACAGATACTAGTTTAATCCTGTCTGCATTTTGTTCCTTTCTCTCTAGACCTGAGAATAGTGGGAATTGTAGGAAAATGCCAGTGGGCTGGTTTCTAATTCCACTAAGAAGACAAGGAAAATGGGTTGCAACAGAAGCCAGAGGCCAGGAGGCCAGGTTAGCCAGTCAGGTCCCAGGGATCAGGTAGAATTTCATTACTTAGAGGATTTTTTTTTTTTTTAAGCACAAAATAACATTCTAGAAAACTAAGCTGAGGAGAAAGTTCACAAAGGGGTCACATAGGTAGCCCAAGCTCTTCGAGGTCAATGCATGGTGTGCATCTCGATGCAGCCTGGTACTTTCATTAACGTATTTAATCATGCTTTTATCTTTAATCATCAAATGGCTTAATAGTGTGCATTGTATTCCCAGGCCTAAAATAACAGTGGTTATGTGGTTCTGTGATAAATGTTTTTAATAAAATCAGTAATTACCCTTTGTGTGTGTGTGTGTGTGTGCGTGCACACACATATTATATTATTATCTTTCCATTTCCTTTTTAATTTTGGCTTTTAGGTATGCAAAAAAAAAAAAAAAAAGACTAAGGTAGAATACTCAAAATACTGCTTTTTGTTTGGTTTTTGGTTTTGTTTCTAGGAGTGCCTGCTGAATAGCAGGAAAGGTGAATTCTAAGCTGTGGATTTTAATGCAAGCTTCATCTAAGAATAGTTGGGGCTGGGAGAGAGCCCTGGCTTCAGGGCCAACCAAAGGTGGAGTTTGAATCCCAGCTGTATGAGAGAAGGCTACTCACAGGTCCTCTCTCTAAGCTGAATTTCCAAATTTGTAAAATGGTAGCACACTATTCTTTATAAAGTTGTGGTGAAGAATACAAAGATGCTTAAAAGTAATTACATTTAACAAAAAATAGAATGGCCCTTACTATGTACCAGGAGCTATTCTAAGTGACTTACAAATAGTAACTCATTTGGTCTTCAACGCAACCTTACCAAGACAGGTACTTTGAGTTGATAGATAAATAAAAGACAGAGAGGTTAAGTAACTTTCCCATCGTTCCATAGCTAGTAAGTAGTAGAGTTGAAATTAGAACCCAGACAGTCTGCCTAGAGAAGTTCATTCTTGATTTCATGCTCTAAACAGGTGAGCTATTATTACTGCTGTTATTGGTCCCATAAACATATTTTTACTTAACAGACCTGACTTTTGTACTGGAAACTTTGGTCATTGTACATTTAATGATGGCTGTTTTTCCTTATACTTAATTTATATTTATGTCTAATTTATAAATACAAGTTATATAATTTATATAGTTATTTAAATATAAATTTATAGATTTATATTTAAATTATATAAATTAATATATCGATTTATATTTCTAGTCAAACTGTTTGTGTTGTAAGGTGCTCCTTATTCATTTATGAATGCCCGATATAGAATTGGCCTTTATTTATACTCACTGTATGTCATTCTGCAGAAAAGCTCAGGATTCTTTTAAGTTAGTCTCATTCTCTGTAATTACATTGTTGAAGGCAAATCACTCTGAACCCTAGTTCATCTCTCTGTAAAATTAGGCTACAGGTTGTACTTGCCATTTTAGACTGATGTGTCTTATTTATTTAGCAAATATGTACTGAGCATCCACTTAGAGTACCGCCCCCATTCCTGGAGGGAGGTGTCTTGGTAATTTTAATCAATCCTGACATACCAACCACAGGGACCTCTGATCATATAGATAGGAACAGTCTTGGATAAAGAAAGAACCTGGGCTGTGGAGTCAGAAATTGATCTCTTCCACTTGTAGCAGGACATGTCACCTCACCTCAATCCTATCTGCAAAACAGGGTTGACCTAAGAGAACAAGAATCTGAGAAGATAAAAATACATGGCATAGTGCTGGGCACACATGAAGGACAAAGAGATAGTCTACTTCTAATTAGATTTTATCATGCCCAAGAGACAAGGACACATAGTTTGCTGAGTCCAAAAGCACTATCATGTGCATAAGTTCAGGGCCCCATTGGGTTTCCAATACTTAACTCCCCTTGAAAATGCCCCAGGAAGAATTGGCTTGTATGACCACAACAGTCCCAGCAAGTTTGCAGGATGGTGCAGTCCTACAGCCCTTCCTTACCTAGGAACACAAGCTTGTAGCCTATATTCTTCTTGAATAACAGGGATTATTTATTTTGAAATGTATTCCTGGGACTTTTCTTGGGTTAAAATTCATCTATAGTTTTAACTTCCATAGGCATGAATTCACATGCTATAATGTGTGTTTTTTTATAAAAGGAGCCCCAGTACAGACCTGCTCGCAGTAAGATGAAGGGTATTTACTGGATAATACAAGATGTGCTATGGTGTCCAGATAAGAGCTCAGACCCCAAGAGGAAAGTTATTTTTCCAGCCCTAAAGGATAGAGTAAAACAACCTTTCCTATTATCTTGCTAGGCGAGAAACCAAGACAAAGAGTTAGAACCAAGGGGTGGCGGGCAAGAATATACATACAAATTACACAGACTGGAAATAACAGAACCGTGGAGTCCTGCAAGCAGGTGGCAAAGCCATTTCTCTCTATTCATTGTGCAGAATAAATTAGGGGAAAGCCACATTTCCCAGCCAGAGAAGCAATAAAAATTTAGACTTTAAAGTAACCTTGAGCAAAAGCATTAGCAAAGGCCTTGCCTGTTGCTATGGTTTGAATGGCTCCTCCAAAACTCATGTTGAAACTTAATCCCCCAAGTGGGAATCATTGAGAGGTGGGGCCTTTAAGAAGTGATTAAATCATGAGGGTTCTGCCCTGATGGATAGATCAATCCATTCATGAACTGATGGATTAATGCATTACCATGGGAGGGGAACTGATGACTTTGCAAAAAGAGAAAGAGAGACCTGAGGTAGCATATTGCATATTAGTACAGTTAACACCTGGCCACATGATGCCCCACGCTGCCTTGGGACTTCTAAGAGAGTCCCCACCAATAAGAAGGCTCTCACCAGATGTACCCTCTGAACCTCGGACTTCCCAGTCTCTGAAACTGTGAAAAATCAATTTTGTGTCTTTATAAATCACCCAGTTTCAGGTATTCCGTTATAAGCAACAGAGAGCAGACTAATACACCTGTTCTGCAAATAATAATAAACTCCTGATACAACAGACTTATCCTAGCCAAGACTAGTGTGAGGCAGTAACAGTGGGAAGTCTAGGGGAATGTAGGCCTGGAACACTCAAGAGGAAGATAAACTCGAAGGGAGCCGGGACAGGACTTTTTTGTCTTATTTGGAGCTGATTGAAGGTTTTCACCAAATGTACTGAATAAAGAACTCATTGTTTGTGGACTTTTTGTGTGTGTGTGTCTCATTACTATGGTCAAGAAGTTGAGGGTAAAATTTATTCCTTCCCAGTCAATAATCTGAATCTGATGCTATTAATTCTGGTGTGGTCCCTTAACTAGGGGCTTGATAAAGATCATAAAATATGTATATCTGAAGATTAGGATTAGATATGCCCAACTTAACTCTTACTCTAATGATTTTGGTGCCAAATGAGTAATAATTGGTAAACAGCCTATTTCTTTTTTAGACACCAATGTCTTGGCAAGGTCTATTTCCTTCTGAAAGGGCTACACCCTCGGCCTTTGCAGACTCACCTCCTGCTTTCTAAATCTAGTCCAAGTTCCTACCAATGACAGAAAAGCACCTCCATTCTATAGTAACCTCTTTTCTTAACTTAGAATGTATAGTGTTTACATTATCATTCAAAGTTTGTATATCATGAATGGACAAGGTACAACATTCCAAAGGCAAGAAGAGTAAATAGGAAAGGTTCTATTCCTCCCTCTCCCTGAGCTGAGCCATCTGTCTTGTTTTTCTCCCTGAAGGCAACTACTCATAGCAATTTTGGATGCAACCTTCTAAAGATATTCTTTAAGCATATATATGTAAATGTTTAAATTATCATACCAAATATTCATGAAATTTAATATATAAATTATATAAATTTCTATGAAATTTAATACATATATAGATTTCATGTAACCACCACCACTATCAGGATACAGCATGGTTTCATTATCCCAAAAAACTCCCTTGTACTATCCTTCCATAGTCATAGGGTCCCTAAAACTTCCCACCCAACTCCTAACCCCTGGCAACCACCGAACTCTTCTCTGATACTGTAGTTTTATCTTTTTGAGAACAACACATAAGTGGAATCACACAATATGTAGGCTTTTGAGTGTCTCCTTTTCTCAGTATAATGCTTTTGAGATTCATCCAGTTGTGTGTATTACTAGGTTGTCCCATTTTAATTGCTGAGTAATATTCCAACAGGTCGATGCACCACAGTTCCTTTATCTGTTAACTTGCTGGAGGCCACATCTTTTTGGTGATTATGAATAGAGCTGCTCTAAACATTTGGGTATATATTTTGGTGTGAACATAACTTTCATTTATCTAGGATAAATAACCAGTATTTGGGTTGCTGGGTCTAATGAGTAGTATGTGTTTAATTTATTAAGAAATTAACTAAATGGTTTCATACTGCAAAAATATTTAAACACATATGGAAGCTGACTGCATATACTGTTCTGCATTTTATAAAAATTAGTGATGCATCCTACCAATCATTTTGGATGTATCGGTGAAGTTAGACCTACCTCATTCAAAATATTAGGCCGCAAAGTTTTAATGTTGTCATTGTGGTGTTTTTTGTTTTTTGTTGTTTTGTTTTGTTTTTTGAGACAGAGTTTTGCTCTTGTTGCCCAGACTGGAATGCAATGGCACGATCTTGGCTCACCACAACCTCTGACTCCTGGGTTCAAGTGATTCTCCTGTCTCAGCATTTTAAGAAGCTGGGATTACAGGCGTCCACCATCATGCCCAGCTCATTTTGTATTTTTAGTGGAGACGGGGTTTCACCATGTTGGCCAAGCTGGTCTTGAACTCCTGACCTCAGGTGATCCACCCACCTCAGTCTCCCAAAGTATTGGGATTACAGACTTGAGCTACTATACCTGACCTAATGTTGTTATTGTGTTTTTTGTATGTTCTCTACTGGTGTGTGTGTGTGTGTGTGTGTGTGTGTGTGTGTGTGTTTTCCAGGTACAAAATCACTGGGCCAATTACCCCCCTAGCTTCCTTGAAGAAGCCATTGTTTTTCTTAATTTTGTTAATTTCTGGATACCCAATTTTCTTTCTTCTACTTTTTTCGGTTTATTCTGTTGAAACAATTCTAATTTATTGAGTAAACTTCTTAATTCACACAGATTAATAAACATGCGAGAGTAGAAATTAAATTCAGAAGTTCACTGTTTTAGTTATATCCCATCAGGTCTGATATGTATTATTTTGATTCTTATTTTCTAGATATTCTGCAATTTTAATATTAATTTCCTCTTTTACCTGAAACTTACATGAGAGAATTTTTTATTATTAATATTCTATTATATTTCCAGGTGCTGGGAAATATAAATGCTATAAATAAAGTGTAAAGAATGATCATCAAAAGAACACTCTTTACCAGTAGTTTGAGAAACAAAACATTATCCATATCTCTGAATTCCACTTTGTTGCACTCTTCTAACTCGTACATTTCTTTACTCCCAGAAACACCCATTTTTCTGAATTTGGGGTTAGTCATTCAACTGCTTATATACATAAGTAGTGATGAACCTCCAATGAAAAATGAATGTTTAAGCTTTGATATCAATGGAATCATAGTGAATGCATTCCACTGTAATACTCATTTTTCTCTGAACAATATGTGTGGAATTCATCCATTTTGATACTGGCGGCTATAGTTTGCTCATTTTCACTGCTGTATAGTAGCCCCATTGAGTTTAAATATGACAATTTACTTATCAATTTTTCTACGAGGGTCCATTTGGATTGTTATCAATGTTTAGCTTGTACAAACAAATTTGCTAAGAATATTCTTGGGCATAATCCATGATAAACATGGACAAGGGTTTATTTAGGTTAGCTCCTTCATAATGGAATGGCTAAAATATACAATATATTCATCTTTTGCTTTATAATAAAATGCCAATGTTTGCCTGAAGTGGCTTTACCAATTAATATCTCCTGCCTGCAGTGTATCAGCCTCCTCCTGCTCCCCATCCTTGCTCATGTTTGATAATATCACACTTTTAAACATTTCTTACATATAGGATGTGAAGTCATATCACATAGTGCTTTTAATATCTGTTTCCAAGATTTTAATACAATTTCTCAGTCCTTCGTGATCATTCATACTTTATAAAATGCATTTTCTTTGTTCATGTTTTTCTTTCCTTTTCAAATGCCTTTTTAAAATTGATTCACTGAGATTCATGATTTACCCTAGATAGTTATTTGTTTTTGGCTTTGTATGTTGCACATATTTTCTGCCAGCATGTGGTGTGTCTTTTCAATTGATTTGGGGTTGCCTTGTGAGAAACAGAAATTCAATGTTTTAACACATTTGATTAACATTACTATTTGTATAATCTTTAAGAAATCTTTCTCTACCTCACAGTCAAAAAGTATTTTGTCTATATTTTTCTCTTAATGTGAAGGTTTACCTTTTACAAGTAAGACCTTTATTCATCAAAAATTGATTCTGTGCATAGTGAGTGATAGGATCCCAGCAATTTTTCCATGTGGAAAATCAATTATTCTACTGCTATGTAGGATTGTTATGCTAACAATTTACAAAACCGTTCCACATATGTATAGGCCTATTTCTGACTTCTCGTCCTGTTCTACTTGTAAATCCCTGTACTAACTTCACATTCTCTTAATTTCTGTAACTTATAGTATGACCTCATTACCGGGAGGGCAGCAATCTTCAATATTTTCTCTTTTGGATATCCTCTTCTGTATAAGTCAGAGAACTCTCTTGTCAAGTTCCACTGGGAGTTTTATCTTAATTGCCAACAGATCTATAGATTAGCTTGAGAATAATCAACATCTTAATACACTGAGTATTTTTATCCAATAATATATCCATATTTAGGTCATGTTTAAAATGTTTCAATGCAATTTTATAATTTTTTTTTTCATAAGAACCATAGACAAGTTTGGGCATGGTGGCTCATGCCTGTAATCCCAGCACTTTGGTAGGCTGAGGCAGGCAGATCACAAGGTCAGGAGTTTGAGACCAGTCTGGCCAACATGGTGAAACCCCATCTCTACTAAAAATACAAAAATTAGTCAGGTGTGGTGGCGTGTGCCTGTAACCCCAGTTACTCAGGAGGCTGAGGCAGGAGAATAGCTTGAACCCAGGAGGTGGAGGTTGCAGTGAGCTGAGATTGGGCCACTGTACTCCAGCCTGGGGGACTCATCTTTTTATATACTTAGATGTTCATTTCTGTTCATTTGTACTTAGAATTACTGGTTACCCATATGTTTAGTTTGTGTAGCTCCTGCCATATGCTTCTGGTTTTCCAAAGTGGTTGTACCAAGATTCACTTGTAGTAGATAAGACTTCCAATACAAAATACAGCCTGTAATTTGACATTTTAATACTTCTTATTATAGAAGTATTGGTAAATTCTCATATGAATTTTAATATTTTATCTACATAATAAAGTAGCATTATGAGAATGAATTTGCCTCAGTTATGTTTATCTTTCTATAAACCTGGCTTTTGCAATTTTTTGCTAATAAATTGCTAATAAATTTTTGGTTTCTGAATGTGCATAAGAAAATTAAGCTATAATTTCCTTTCTCATGCTGTCCTTATCTACTTTTGGCACAAAGTTTATGTTTGCTAAGCATAATTAATCAGATAAAGTTTTATTTCTTTTTTGTAAGATTTTATGTAAGATTAGAATTTTCTTTTCCTCAAATGTTTGGTAAAGCTTGCCTATTAAATCATTTGTACCTGATGTTTTGGGAGATTGTTAACAGATTATAAAGTAATTCTTTAAAGATTACAGGACTGTTCAGATCTTTTTTCAGTAAGTTTTAATATTTTTCTACAATTTGTTCATTTCAGGTTAATTCTTTGGGCTAATTAGCATAGAGATTATAATATTAGCTTTTACATCACTGATGTATTCATAATCGTATTTTTTCATATATAATATGGCTTATTTGTACCTTCTCTCTTTTTTTTCATTTTATCTTGGCAGAAGATTATCAATTATTTTAGCTTTTATTATAGAATTAACTTTCACTTTGTCAATCTTTCTACCGTACATTTGCATTCATTTAATTAATTTCTGTTTTTACTTTAATTATTTCTTCCTTTCTATGTTCTTTGTTTATTCTAACTTTGAAGTGGGATGCATAGTCCACTAATTTTCAACTTTAAATCTTTGCTAACATAAACATTTACGGCTTAAATTTCTCCCTAACTACTACTTTAACTGCATTTCACACATTTTGATACATAATAGTTTCATTATCATTGAGTTCTATATATTTTCCAATTTTCACTGTGGTTTCTCCTTTGACTCCAGAGTAGTTTAGGAGAGATTTAAGTCCCCACACAGATTTTAAAATAAAGTTACCTTTTTACTGATTTTATGTTAATTATAAACAAGGAATGTAGTTGGTGTGATACAGATTGAGAATTGATTCATTCCTAATAAATGGTCAATGTTTATGAATTCTCATGTATGGTTGGAATGAATATGTGTTTTCTAGTCACTGAATACTTTGTAATTGTTCAAATCTTCATCCCAATGGTATATATTTTCCTGATTAAAATGTTACTTACTGAAAGAGAATATATTAACACTGCTTATAATTATAACATATTTGTCACATTCTCCTTGATGTTCTAACATTTGCTTTGAATTTTTAAAGGCATGTTAATAGTGTCATACTCGGTTTAGAGCTGGTTATATCTTCAGGATGAATTTGACTTTTGTCGGTATATTAATGGTTATATTTATCTCTGGTAATGCAAACTGTCATTTTAGTAGTGTTTCCTGCTGTCCCTTTTCCTGTGATTTATCTGTAACTTTTCCATGATCTTATATTTTAAGTTGTGACTCCTCTAAACAGCATAAAACTGCATTTTTTTTTTAAGTCCAGGAGACAACTTTGGTCTCTTCTCAGATAATTTTGTATCTTTGTTTTAGATATATTTCTACCACCCTGTTTTGTGTTTTCTATTAGATTGCTGTCTAGATTTTACTGTCTAGATTTCCTTAATGGTCACAGTTAATAGAGCTCAGGTATTCTTCTGTGTTAGTGACAGTATTTTATTTTTATTGAAAGTTATCCATTTCACATGAATTTTTAAATGCATTAGAATAGCATAATAAATAGTATTCTCCCATTTTAAATTGTGCCATATCTGTAGACTATAATTCCTCTTCATTCTGTGTGTGCGTGTGTGTCTGTGTGTGTGTGTGCGTGCACATGTGCTCGCAAACAAGTATACTGTCTTTCTTCCTTTTGACTTTGTTGATCTTCTGGGATTTTTTTCTGTTTCATTAATTTTTGTTCTTATGTTAATTATTTCCATTCTTTTACTGTCTTTGAATCTATAAAATAGTTTCTTTTTCTGATTTTTTAGCTTGAAAAACTAGCTTACCAATTTTCAGCGTTTTAAAAAAATAAGGATTAAAGACAACAAATCTTGCTTTCACTATATCCTGTGTTTTAATGTACAGTTTTTATTGATTTTCTCTGAAGTTTTATTTTGAGATAACTGTAGATGTACATGCTGTTGTGAGAAATAATATAGAAAGCTCTCATGTAGCCTTTATCCAGTTTCTCCCATTTTAACATCTTCCAAAACTATGGTGCAATGTCCTGATCAAGTTCTTCACGTTTATACAGTCAAGATACAGAACATCTCCAGCACCAGAAGGCTCTCTCGTGCTACCCTTTATAGCCACATTCACTTCTCTTTGTTCCTCAACTCCTTCTTAACATTGGCAGCCACTAATCTGTTCTCCATTATTTAAAAAAAATATTGTTTCAAGTATGTTATGTAAATAGAATCACACAGCATGAAACCTTTTGGGATCAGAGTTTTCCACTTAGCTTAATTCTCTGAAGATTCACCCAAGTTTTCATGTATTCCTTTGTATTGCTGAGTAGTAATCAATGGGGGTGCAGGTACCAAAATTTGTTTATTCACCCAAAGGACATCTGTCTTGTTTCTAGTTTTGAGGTTATGTATAAAGGTGCAATGAACACTCATCACATGCAAGCTTCTGCATAAAAACTGTTTACACAAAATATATAGTAGCTTTATTTAGAGTAGGCAAGTATATTTTAATTTATTATAATGTCTTTGTTGACCCAGGAGTGGTTCTTTGGAATTAAAAAATTATTAATCTACATTTAATAGGTTAATAATTAAATTTTTTGCTGTTGACTTATTTCTTCTGTTGTTGACTTATTTCTTCTGTCTTTCCAGATAGAGAGATCGACAGACAGATAGATATAGATACTGATGTGTTTGTGTGTATTCATGTTTTGAAGTAATTGAGTCTTTATTTGATCAATTGTATGTATCTATGTGTACTTGGGAAGAATATGTATTCTCATGTCCAAACATAGAATTCTTTAATTTTTTAAAGGTTTTATTAAATTTGTTAAATCTTTTAACTCTTCATTGTGGTTTATATCTTGGTTTACAAATTACTGAGATGTGTAAAACCTCCCACTATGATGTGTCATTTGAACATGTTTCCTCCCAGTATAATCAAGTTTTATTTCGTATGTTTTAACCTGCTTTATTTGGTACATACAAATTTAGAATTATTGTACCTGAGTAGTGAATTTATCCTTTCATCATCACATACTTTCATTTTTTTCATAACAATATTTTTGCCTTAAGCTCTGTTTTGTCTGATATTATAACTACAACAGCTCTCTTTTTGTTACTTTTGCCCAGAGTATCTTATTCTATTCAAAAAAATTGTATGAAATTTCTCAACTCTTTACTTCTGGTCTTTTTGAATACTTATATTGGGGATGTATCTCTTAAGGAGCATGCAGCTTAAAAATGAAATAAAACTTTCTATTGTAAAATATGGTATAACTATAGAAAACAGAATAGGACAAATATAGAGCTTAATCAATATTTATGAAGCAAATGGTCTCAGCATCAGCACTCAGGTCAACAAATACAATTTGCTGGCCATCATGGAATCCCCATCCCAGTTACATACCCTTTTCTGCCCCTGAAAATAACCAGTATAATTACTTTTATGATAACCCCTTTCTTCTTTTATTTATAGGTTTGTCTTCCAAATATGCATCCCAAACATCACGGCTTAGATTTTTCTGATTTGGTTGAATATTTTTAAAGATAATGCCTTCAGCCTCTTCTAGTCTATCAGTCCTGTCTTCAGCCCACTACCCTCCAGTAAATTTCCAGTGCAATTTATTTGTTAAAATACAGGGTCATTGCATCTACATGCTTACTCTAACTTCATCTTGTATTTTCTCTGCCCCAACTCTGAGATGAACTATTTCTCTAAGGATGCCTAGTTCCTTTTATGGGAGATGGTATGTAGGAACCAAGATCTGAATGCTAGTTGTGCTCATTGTTACTAGGATCTCATTCTTTCTAGGGCTTGTCACCAGACAGAGCTTGGAAAGAGATATACATATATACGTGTGTGTGTGTGTGTGTGTGTGTGTATATGTATGTATATAGACAGTAACTCATGCCTAAACACACATCCACATCTATTATCTACATATCTATCATCTATCTACCTATCTATCCATCCACCCACCCACCAACCTACATACATACGTGTGTGTCTGTCTGTCTATCTATCTATCTATCTATCTATCTATCTATCTATCTATCTATCAATCATCTACCTATCTAATCCATCCATCCACCCACCTACCTACATACATACATACATATCTCTCTCTATATATATATATCTACCTATCTAACCTACCTACCAACCTGCCTATCTACCTACTCACCTATCTATCCATTCTGATATTTCTGATTCCAATTCAACAAATTTCATTCATGCATTACCAAAACTTTGGCCATTTCATATGAGTTCAAGATAAAATATCTTTTGGGCTCATATAAAAACTTTTGATTTAAATTCAGGACTACAAGTTCTCCTAGCTTACAAATGTATTGCCTTTCTTCTTCACCAAGAATCCTGGTTCTCATGGAGATAAGGGTAAAATAGAAATTAGAATTTCATGCTTTCTCTCTATGTTGTACACCTAACAGTCTCAGAATGACAGAAGTAATTTCAATACTACCTCTATTTATTTGATTATTAAGACAATACATTGATTTATAGATCCTTTTCCAATATTCCTGCATCTTTAGTAGGTGTACTGAATTTACGTTGTCAGAGCATATAGGCATTCAACACTGTACTTTTTTCCATAGAATATTTATTTGATGTTCACCAATAGCCTTTATGCTGATGTCTCTCTAATCATGTTGGTTGACTGAAACTCATTGAGTAGATTATTCAAGAAGAACCCATTAGAACAATCTTATCTAATTCCCTGCATGTTGCTAGCAATTTGCAGTTTTTAAATGCTTGAAAGTCAGTCTTGCTGTATATAAAGTGCTTGGTTTACCTTTTTTTACTTGAGTATAATAAATATATCACTTTATTTTATTCTGGCATAAAGCATTGCTGCCAAAAGACTGATAACAACCTGGTTTTCTTTCCTTTTTGTATGACTTAGTCATTTTTCCTGGAAGCATGAAAGAATTATTTTCTTTTGAGGCCCAAAAATTTTACTAAAACATACCTCAGTTTTGGCAATCCAGGCAGCTGTTCTCAAGTAGGTATGACTGCCCTTTCAATAATTTTTTTTTTTTTTTTTGAGACGGAGTCTCGCTCTGTCCCCAGGCTGGAGTGCAGTGGCGCAATCTCGGCTCACTGCAATCTCAGCTCACTGCAACCTCTGCCTCCCAGGTTCAAGCAATTTTCCTGCCTCAGCCTCCCAAGTAGCTGGGACTACAGGCGAGCACCACCACACCCAGCTAATTTTTGTACTTTTAGTAGAGACAGGGTTTTCACCATGTTGGCCAGAATGGTCTCGATCTCTTGACTTCATGATCCGCCTGCCTCGGCCTCCCAAAGTACTGGGATTACAGGTGTGAGCCACCATGCCTGGCCTCAATAAGTAATTTTTATTGAAGTTATTTCAGAAAAAGAAATAGTACAAGAATTTTTTCTTAAATTTTATTTTTTGATATTTGTGCCTTTGCTTTGGGTTTCTTCTTCAGGAATTCCAGTATAATGATTTTCTTAGCCTATCTGGTAACTTTTTTCCTTTTCTCTTGGATCTAGCTGCCTCTTGCTTTTGTAAAAGTTTCCTTCTTTAACCTAGTTTTCTCCAGGCACTAGTGGTTGTGTGAATTTATTCGTGTGTGACTTCTACGTTAGTCTCCATTTCTTAGATATATTTTCTTAAATTTATAATTTATTTCCTGAATCCTATGACTACATTGAGTTTTCTAATTCTGATTTTTGTTGTTGTGTCTCATATCATTTTCTTAATGTATTTAACTCTTTCTGAAATAGTTCTCATCTGACTCATAGTCACATTTATTTGGCAAACTTTCATTGTCTGGAGGGGTGCTATTCTCCTTTTTGTTTGAGATGGAGTCTCACTCTATTGCTCAGGCTGGAGTGCAGTGGTGTGAGCTCAGCTTACTGCAATCTCTGCCTCCCAGGTTCAAGCAATTCTCCTGCCTCAGCCTCCTGAGTAGCTGGGACTATAGGTCTGTGCCACCACACCGAGCTAAGTTTTTTCTATTTTTTGTAGAGATGGGGTTTCACCATGTTGGTCAGTCTGGTCTCAAACTCCTGACCTCAAGTGATCTGCCCACCATGGCCTCCCGGAGTACTGGTACTACAGGTGTGAGCCACCATGCCCGGCTTTCTTTTTCTTGACACTAACTTTGCATGTGTTTTTATTTCAATTATTTTCTGTCCTCCCATTTATATGAAATTAGTTTTCCTGAGCATATAGAAGAGAATGTAGTCTAAAATTTAATTTCTAAACTCACAGAGCTCTCTTTTCTCCTGTATATGGTATGCACGAATATGGTGGCTCATTTTCTGATACTCTCAGATCTTCAATTTCTTGTCACTGTTGTCTCTGTGCTACTCAATTAGATTCTTAATTTCATTGTTTATTCCTGGAAGCGAATTTTGACTGGTTCCTTCTGAGAGTCCACAGGACCTAGACTGCTCCAGACACATAAGGTCTTACTGTTGACCTCTTGTTTTCATCCTCTACTGGAAACTGTAAGATCCCTCACAGTTTTAGCTACAATTCTCAAATTCGATGTTTGATCTTTCTAGGGGGTACCTGTTAGTTATGTGTGACTCTGAAGTCCATATGATGCCTCATTGCTTTCCTCTCCTTCTCCCTGCGTAGTCCTGACACCATGCAGATCTTGTAGCTGTCAGTCTCATAATAATTTGATCTTTCCTTGACAAGTGATTTAGTTTTGCCTTGAATGAACACAGAATTCATTTTTCTTTTAAAGTCCAGAATTTTTACTTGAATGTCTCATTGTTGGCCAACCTGATTGCCAGTAGTTTCACCCTCTCCACTCATAATTTGTAATTCATGGGGATAACTTGCCTCCTAGGTGTTTTGTAAATATTGTTCATGGGGTTTTGTTTTGCTGTTTCAGTTCGTTTGTGTGAGGGAATTTGGAAAATTTAAAAACTAAGTCACCAGTGTCATTTTCCAGCCAATTGCATTTTCTTTTATTTCAACAACTTAATCTGACAACGTGTCCTTTGATTGGTAAGTTTAGTACAATGACATAGACATATATTGTAGTTATTGTTAAGTTTGATGTTAGTTTTTCATCTTATTCTACATTTTTTACTTTATTTTTAAATTTCTCAACATTTTTTTCCTCTCTTTAATTCCATTTCTTCCCTCTACTGGGGAAAACATATTAATTTTGGAAATTAATATATATATCTATCTGTATCTTGTAGTTAAAATTGTAGCCAGACACAGTGACATGTGCCTACAGTTCTAGTTATTCTGGAGGTTGAGGCAGGAGGATCACTTGAGCTCAGGAGTTGAAGGCTGTAGTGTGCTATGTTCGTACCTGTGAATAGTCACTGCATTCTAACCTGGGCAAAATAGGGAGACCCCACCTCTAAAAAAAAAATTGCACACATCTCAGTTGAAGTCTGAGTAGTATTAATACGTCACTTCCACAACAATCCAAAGATCTTGGAATATATTAAATAGAAACTCCCTCTTGGTTTACATATTATGGTTGACCAACAGCTTAGTTGTATCATGTTTTCTACACACACACACATGCCAACTTGAACTTTACTATTTTTTATATAGTCAGTGTTTGTTTAGATTTCCCATTCTGTTTACCAGTTTCCTTGCTCACCACTGATTTTTGTATAGTCGGCCTTTCTTCCTTCCTGGGGAAAGGGATTGATTTTCCCTTTCCTCAGCTAAAACGCTTTGACTTTCCTATGAGATTTTATCGGCAGTTCACTCTTAGTTTTTGTTTATTATGATACCTTTCTCTTACCCGTACTATCAACCATGTATGCAATTTAAGGTATGTCTCTTTCCCTTTCTCTTCATTTTGCAGATTTTTCGCTGTTTTCTGGCTTTCACTGCTGCTATTGAGAAACCTGTTTTGAGTTGGTCATTCCATGGCAAGTGATCTGTATATATTTTCAACCTCTTTGAAGACCTTTCTGGTGCTATGAAATTTCCTATAATAAATCTAAACGTCTTTTTATTCTTTCTCATTTATCCTGCTTAGGATAAACCAGCTGTTTGAAACAGAGAATTGGTGTCTGTCATCAGTTCTAGAAAGTACTTGGGCATCTCACTTTGAATATTGTCCCTTCCCTCAGTTTCTACTTACAGAATGCATATATGAGACTCTCATTCCACTAACATGTTTCTTTATTCCTTTCATGTTTTCCTTTTTTTTTCCCCTCTCTCTTCTTTGCTACAGTGAGGGTATTAGGTTCTAGCCTCCGATTCATTAATTCTCTTTTCCTGTATGTCTCATTTCCTTTATAATATGTCTGCTGAGTTTGTCATTTCCTATCTAAATTATATTTGATTCTTTTAAAAATATGCCTTCTCAACATTTGGTGTTCTCAATCCATTATCCTGTTAGTCATGCATTCATTTTTGAGATAGGGTTTTGCTCTGTTCCCCGGAGTACAGTGGTGAAATTACAGATCACTGCAGCCTGGACTTCCCGAGCCCGAGCTATTCTTCCACCTCAGCCTCCCAGGGAGCTGGGAGTATATGAGCACACCACCACAGCTGGCTAATTATTTAATTTTTATTTTTGTAGAGAGGAGGTCTCCCTATGTTGCCCAGGCTGGTCTCCAGCCTGAGTTCAAGTGATCTTCCTGCCTCAGCCTCCCAAAGTGCTAGGATTACAGGTGTACATCACTGTGCCCAACCTATCTTTTATTTCTGTAAATGTTTTAAATATTTTTTCCATATTTGGTCATTCACTGAGGGTATATGATTTCAAGTAAGTTAGTTCTAACTCCCCTTAGTAAAACTCAAACTCAAGGTTCTTTTTATTGAGAAATTTTCCTAGGGCAAGCAGTGCTTTATATTCATTTACAATTCTATTCTCAGCTCTCTTTTCACTTTTGTCCCCTGGATATTTCCCTTAATTACACAAGCATAGTCATTCACTTAAAAACACACACTCGTCCTCTCCCAACATATACGTAATTGTTACAGGGGATTTTTTAGGATATACAGTTTTCAATATTGGCCATAGTGAAAATAAGTTGGGTAATTTCCACATTTCCATTTCCCTAATTATCTCTTCAAATTTCTATGATTACCTCTTCGAATTTCTATAATAGGAAGAGTTGTGATTTTTATGAATGTAGAAGCTAGAGCAAAGAGACTAGGCAGAGAACACGGAATCTATTTAACTGTTGTTGGCTGAAGTTTATCTTCTAATAATTTAACAATAAATGTTAATGGGGACCATATTCCTGAAATTGTGTGTTTATATTGTCCATCTCTTGCATTTATATGTGAATGGCAATTTAGCTGGTTGCAGATTTTCAGGGTCAAACTTTATTTCTCTGAAATGTTTATACAGATATTATTTTACTGGCATTTAGCATTTAATGTTACTATGGAGGGTGTTTTTTGTTTTTTTTTAATTTTGTAGGCCACTGATATGTTTGCTTGTACACCAAATAATTCTTGGTTTAGATTTAAAGTCCATTAATTTTACCTGATATATCTTTGTTTTGAATATTCTAGACAGTGTTTCCCCAGAACACAATGTGATCTTTCCTTCTTTAGGTTTAAGACTCTCTTAATTTCTGCAGCAAATTCTTGTGTTCTATCTCGACTTTTTTCTATTATAATCTTTCAGTGTTTTCTTTGGGGCTACCACATATGTGTATGTTAGACTCCTTTGTCTTCCATGTTTATAATTTTCTCTCTAATGCTTTCTAATGTTTTATTGATTTCCATTCCCTTTTCCTCGTTGTTATTCATGCCCTTAATGTTTTCAGAAGTGCTCATTCTTCTTTGTGATGCTTCCAATATGGCCCCTTTGTTTCTGTGATGACTTTATTTTGCTATTCTACTTCATTCCTAATGGAAGCAAGATCTTACTTTATCCTCTGCTTGATACTTCTCTGTGACATATTTTTGGTAGAAAAGATAATTGCTTAATTTTCTTTTTAAATTAGTAGTGATAAATTTGGTCTCAATTTTTATCTGTGACAACACTTTCTCGCAAGTGTTCTTTTTTTAACTTGTCTTTTTCCTATGCTTTTCCACGATTGTATTATAAGTTTTTGTGTAGAAGCTGTTCTGGTATCTCTAAAATAACTGTTATTACCAATCTCTGATTGAATTGAGTTCTACTTGAATCAGCTATTTGTAGAAGGTTTTATGTGATGTGGAGCAGGGCCATGTTCTAAGATAGCAGAAATTCTCTCCAGTTTATAGTAACATTCCTTATGGCACATAGCATTGGTTGTGTACGTTGCTTATTTTAGTCAGCAAAGATTAATGTCATGGGATTAAGTCTCTTCTACTCTACTGTTCTAACAGACTGACCTTGGTTCTTTATTCAGTGTTTCCTTCCTTGATGCTCCATGGCGCTAAATTGTATCCAGGAATTGTCCCATCCTATGTGCTTTATCCCTGAAATTGACATCGAAGGGATTATTGGTTTATGGTACACTATCAGTCTTGCAGACCTGCTGACTCTAAGGTCTGCAGTCACAGATGTCATCTCTCAGTATCCGACCACACCCTTAATGTACACAATGCAGCCTGCCACCTTTCCTCATCATTACTTTCCAACATAATATATTCTTCCTAGTTTTACCACAGCACTTGCATTTCCGTTTCTGATTTTTCTTTTTATGGAGAGGGGAAAAAAAAGCAGAAGGAGCAGAAGGGTCTTTGCTATCTCAAAATCAGAAGTCTGTTCCTCACCTTTCTTAACAACCTTTGATATGGAAAAATGTTGGAGGCTTTTCACAAGCCGAAGTAGATTGTAGGCTGTCCCTGAAAATGTCATTTGTAATTAGGTTGTCTGGAATTTGGAATGCATTTTCTTATAGGAACCAAGTTACAAATGGTATTTGGCAACCAAGGACAGCTTTTCAATAGGCAGTTTAGCTGGATGCATTGTGCTAATAGCATTATTCTGGCTCCATAAAACTACCATTTATTAAGTTATTTCTAAGGAAAAATAAATTCCAAGTTCTAGCTAGTAGAATATGGAATCTTTTAAAATGCAAAACTATGCCACTCTCTTGCTTAAAACCCTTCAATAGTTTCCCATTGTTCATAGGCCAAGGATGAAATCCTTAGCATGGCCTCATAGGCCTGAGATCTGGCCCCTGTTGGCCCTTCTAAATTTGAACCATTTTCCAAACTGGCCTTCTTATTGTTCCTGGAATATGTTAGGTTTCTTCCAGCACTCGGGTGTTTGCATATTTAGTTGCTTTTGCCTAGAAGATCTTTCTCTCACATTTTACCTTTTCATGCTTACCCACCCTTCAGAACTCAGCTCAAATTTCATTTATTTGGGTAGCTTTCACAGGCCAAACAGCCCTGCCATATACAATCTAACAGCACCAGATTTCCCTGTCTTTATGTCCACTGTTATATTCTCAATACTGCTCACAGTGTCTGGCATATACTAGATGTTCAGTAAGTGTGTGTGGTTAGATGAATGGATAAATGAATAGTTCAATATTTTGTGTTAAAGACAAAGCTCTTACAATCAAACCTACTTTTCTGAAGTCAAGGAAATGTTTGTCCCCTTCCCCTCCTGATGCCTTGCCTGAAATATCGTGGGTCTGGGTCTCAGATGAATCACGTGTATGTTACATACAATTCTAAGTTTCATCCTCAGGATAACCAATGCTGTAAGCAGTCCTTATGACACTTAAGGGCAAACTCTGAAAAGTTACTAAAAACAGTTCACTATCTGAATCCTCATAGTGTTACAGCTCAAACACCTGAAATATAAATACCAAGACATAAAATCAATTGTATTTTATGCTTGTTTAATCTTAGATATCTCTATTTCAAACATCCCAGGACTGTGGCCATATATCGTCGATTTTTCCGGGATAGTTTCATTTTTAAAATAGGTTAAGCCCTTGCTGCTAGAAAGTGCATCTCACCTGTCAGACTTTGTGTCCTGACTTTTTGTTCATACAACTCACTGCCTATGATCGTGTCACCTATCAGTTTGTCACAAGTATCTTTTTGAACCATTATATGCTTCCTGCCAGAACTAGCTCTTGTGAAAAGTTGGAAAATTTTAAACCCTCAATATGAAACAGAAATGACCTTTTTAAATTTTAAATTAACTTGCTCAAGTTTCACTACATAACCCTGATTCAGCTTCCTCACCTATAAGATGTCAAGCACGGTGCATAGGACTTCGAAGGTCCTCAATAAAGGCGCACGGGATATAATTTCTGAGTTCAAAAAGATGTTAGTTTAAAAATCCGCTTGGCCAAGGTAAGAAAAGGTATCTGAGGTTGAAAAGTCCCAGTGAATAGCATGGGGAAGGGCACCATGAGACCACCACCATCTAATGAGCTGGGTTTGACACATATGAAACAAAGATGACCTTGTTGGATCATTAGATATGGATGGAAGAATGCGAGAAGGAAGAGCTAACGGCTGAAAGTAGGTATCATCAAGTCTGAAAACATTCTCTAGGTGCCCTGCTTAAAGTAAATTTTACTTTATTGTTTTAGAGATGGAGTCTCCCTCTGTTGCCCCAGTTGGAGTACAGTGGCATGATCTCAACTCACTGCAACCTCCACCTCCCAGGTTCAAGCGATTCTCCTGCCTCAGCCTCCCGAGTAGCTGAGACTACAAGCATGTGCCACCATGCCTGGCTAATTTTTTGTATTTTTAGTAGAGATGGGGGTTTGCCATGTTGGCGAGGCTGGTCTCGAACTCCTGACCTTAGGTGATCTGCTGTCCTTAGCCTCCCAAAGTGCTGGGATTACAGGGGTGACCAGCCACTGCGCCTGGCCTCAAAGTAAATTTTAAAATATCAAAAGACCTAACTCTTATTCCTGTGCAAGCTGTTAGGGTTAAAAAAAAAAAAAAAAAAAAAAAAAAAAAAAGACTTGATGGTTTTGTCCTTTGGGCATAGAACTGACTTTTTATTGAAACATTACTACCTGAGCCACTGGAAATTGATTTATTTAACTCACCTCCCTCTCCCACTGTCTCCCTGCTTTCTTGTCTCTCCGCTTCTTTACTTGAAAGAGCACATCAAGCCTCCCTGTTAGATTGGGCTGTGTTGATCCTGGATGAGTTTATAAGACTGTGGACTTGCTCCTTGCTTCTAGCTATTAATTGATTTCATCTATCTTGAGAAAAGAGAAGGCTTGTACATAGGCCAATGAGGTAGTTTCCACAGATTCACTGAGAAATTAGAAGTGGTTCACTATAGCAAGCCCTGAGGAATATCTCTGAAGGAGCTCAGCCTTTAAAGATCACCTTCTTTTACAGAATGTGGGGTCCAACCAAGCACTCCTACCAGCCCTCTCTAAGTCACCCAGCGATTCATTGCTCAGTCACTGCATGCCTGCTGCATGCCAGGCACCATGCAATGTGGCTTCTATCCATAAGGAGTGTGGATCCTGGTGGGACAGACAGACACAGATAACCACAATGTAATGTGTTAAGTGTTGGGGGAGGT
This sequence comes from Papio anubis, assembly GCF_008728515.1. NCBI lineage: Eukaryota > Metazoa > Chordata > Mammalia > Primates > Cercopithecidae > Papio > Papio anubis. Next base: position 69,749,671 of record NC_044991.1, read on the forward strand.
ATAAACTGCTGTGTGAGCATTGAATCTAAAACAGTTAGCTTAGCCTGAACACATCGAGGAAGGCTTTAAAGAGGCAGTGGCTTTTGGGATCAGGCTTATGGGAAGAAGAGTTAATCAGATCAATGTGGGAAAGGGAAATTCAACCTGAGTTCCATGTTTTCTTGTTCTCTTCTTCATGTTTTTGAACTTGTATGTGCTTCTCCTGTGGACCAAGGCTTCTTTCTGATCCAGTGGTTTGTCCCACCACTGTCACCCCAGGCTGTCATGTGAGGAAAAAGGGAAAGGGAATAGAACAGGGAGATTCAGGCATCCAGCTTCGCAGTACTTGTGCATCTAGGAGCCCTACTTCTGACTTGGTGGGGGTGAGATAGTGTCCAAAGATTTGCTTTTTTAACTAGAACCTGGGATAAATCGGATGTCAGCAGTTTCCGGAGAAACATGGCCCAGCATCTTTCCTGTGACACAGTGACCAGCACAGTGTTCCATACCTTGAACCCAATACAAAACACAAGAAATGCTTAATAGAGAAGCAAACGACGTCATCCTTGGAACTAAAATGTCCAAGTGTAACTCCTACTGCCACCTGTTGGTGGCATGGAGATGTGACCCACCTGCAGTTTGGAAGCTATCTTTTTTTTTGTAATCCCGGCAAGTCGGCAACTTAAAACCTGACATTTCCAGAGATGTTAATATATACTGAAGTGCCAATAGTGGTTTTCTTCAGGGGTACTCTTTTTATTCTGGGCTGTGAAGTTCTGAAACGTTTTGCAATGAGTTACTACTTTGCGATAAATCTATCTCCTTTTCTATTCAGAAGAACAGAGTAAAGATAACAGAAAATTTAAAATTTACCTACGGTGTAGTCAATGGGCAATCTACTTAGTTAAAAGGGGTTATGAACAGGCAAAAGGGCCTCACCAGAAATTGAGAAAGAAAGGAGGTTTCCATAAATTGATTACCTGTTTATTAACCATCATTTTGACTTGGGGATGGCAGATGTGCCTGACTCACTGGTGCTGGCGAGGGGAGGCCTTAATCAAATAGTCAACAGCCATTCTCAGGCACTCATTTAGCAAATCTGTATTGAATGCCTCCTGGCTGCCAGGCCCCCTTGGCTCCAGCCTCCAACAGTTTCATTTTGGGGTATAGCCAACCTTGAGAGCAAGTGGCTGTCAGTGGAATTCAGACTATGGATAAATGCTCACGAATAATGCCACATGCAAGCGAGCAAGTGCAGGAGCAAGGACTCCCAGGGCTCTGGGAAGTACCTGTTCCTTTAAGGAGACAGTTGCTACTTTGGATAGATGTTGGCTGTCCTCCACAGGCTTACAGATGCAGCTTCACAGCACATCAGAGATAGAGGAAACCGTAGACCTCAGCAGGGAGGCCAGCCCTCTCATTTTACTGCAAGGGAAACAGACACAGAAAAGGGAGGGGACTCAGCCAAGCATGTTTTATTTGAGGAGCCGTGCTATTGTCTGCTGGAGCTAGAAGATGAGTGTGTCCTCATGGGAGCCTGGTGGGATAGACAGATGCCTAAACTAACAATGTCACTGTAGTGTAGTAAGTGTTCATAACTTGGGCTGGGGATAGGCAAGGCTACGGGGATGAGAGGAGGCCATACTATGGGACCTTTTGTCTCTCTCATGCTTGGGGATGAAGAACAACAGAGCTTTCTGGATACAGACCCTTGGAAGAAGTGTGTGGCTCAGGGCACAAGGTCAGCTGCCATGAGTCCATGGGTTCAAGTCCCAAGTTCATTAGGTTCTTTGAGGCTCAGCTTCCATCTCTGAAGTCTCCACCTCATAGGGCTGTTTGTGAGGCTGATATAAGGAATGCACAAGTGCTCAGCACAAAGTGGGATGTCAGTGAATGGCATAATTCTAGAAGTCCTCCAGCAATCCATTCATATCCTTCTATAAAAGGGCTATATCCAGCTATGGCCAGTTCCATCTTTTTTTGAGACAGGGCCTCAATCCGTTAAACATGCTGGAGTGCAGTGGCATGATCACAGTTCACTGCAGTCTTGACCTCCTGAGCTCAAGCAATCCTCCTGCCTAAGCCTGCCAAGTAGCTGGGACCACAGGTGTGTACCACCATGCCTTGTTAACTTTTAAAGAAAATGTTTTGGTAAAGATGGTGTCTTTCTATGTTGCCCAAGTTAGTCTCAAATTTCTGGCCTCGTGTGGTCCTCCCACCTTGGCAGTTCCATCTTAAATAAAGAAAAAGGCCCTGAGGAAGTACATGTGCTTCTTTGTGTCACAACCATATCCTTAGACCTGAAACCATTCCCCCAACATCTCTCCCATGACCCTGGGAGGTGCTTAGGTTTGACCAGCCATGGGCTCCAGGTATAAACCCAATCCTTTCAATATCGACATTTTCTTCCCAAAGCAGACCTACAGCTCACGAGGGAGAGGCCCACAGTCTACACCCCCAATAAAGATGCCGCAGAGCTAGTTATGCAAGTCATTTAGCAGAGCCTCCCAAATCCCCCCTCTTAATGCAGGGAGAGTTATGGGAGCCTCAGCAGCTCCTTTTAATGCAACTGGATTAATTGCCTGCTTGGAAAACAGCTCGATTCTAAATGATCCTAAATGGCCTCTAATACCTGTAATCTTCCCTACGCCATGTTGCCCTGCTGCATTACTAAAGTGGGACTGGTTCTGGGAGCTCATATGCTTAGTAAACAGTGGGCAGCATTGCAGGAGGCCAAAGGTTGAGAAACTGATGAAATCGCTACTGGCCTATTCAACAGCCTAATTTGACGCTAGAAAATCAAGCAGAAGCATTTGGACTGGCCTGCTCCACAAGCTCACTGTTGCTTTGCAGGACTGGGTAATCAAATGCGGGTGTGCCGCCGGGTCTCAACTGCAGTCCTTCCCAGCCCGGCAGTGAGCCATCTCTCTCAGGGATCTTGATCTTCTTTCTGAAGACCACAGACAGAGCTGACAAGGAACCATTAAGTCTTTTAGTCAATCAATTACCTGGAAACCAGGAGTAGGTGGGGGCTAGCACGTGATGGCAGTGTGTTTTGGCTTTGGGTGTGCATTTACCTGGTAAACAGGTGAGCACCACAATTAAGAGAAAAACTCGAGTTGGTATTTTAGCTCTGCCCTTACTAGCTATGTAACTTTGGGCAAGTAACCTCTAGGTGCCTCAGTTTCCTCATCTCTAAAATAGGGATGATTACAATAGTACGTACCTCAAGGGGTGATTGTGAGAATTAAATGCCTTAATAAATACAAGATGCCTCAGGAGGTCTGGCTCACAGTGAATTCTATACATGCATTTGCTGTCATCATCACAGCTTCACTGCTTCCATGTGGGCAGGCACATGCCCCCCCTCAGCCTCAGTCTCTTCTTCTGTAAACTGGGTCAATGGTTGTGCAAGGGAATGGGGGTGAAGGATGCATACAGTGTGGCATTGAGGTGTCCAGTGAGCAACCTTCCTCTCCTGCCATTCTCATGCACGCTGCCACTCTGGAATGCTTCTTTTTCTGCAGCTGCCCTCTCTCTGTCCAGGTGGACAGTTTCCATAGAGATCCGTGTGAACGCTGAAGGAAGACAGTTCACCTGGCCAGGGAGGCAGGTCGGGAGAAGGTGAGCCAGACCCACTTGGAAAACAAAAGATAGGCAGACAGGCATCTGCATTTTCTCCCTGAAGACCAGTGAGGGTGAGTGAGGGAAATAAATCAGACAGGCTGTGTTCACTTGAAATATCCAGGACTTGAGCCTGACGTTGCCTTCATTGGGAGCTTTCACCACACCAGTGTCCAACAGTGAGAATGCTTTTGAATCCTTGGCAAACAGACACCAGCAGAGAGTGTGTGTGGATTTCCACAAGGACAGCATCTTGCATGACAAAGACATCAAGATACAAAACTAGAGTGCTACGACCACACCCAAACAACACTGGCCAAGTCTTAACCAACATTATCATGAATGACTCTGATGCCAAAAGCCATGTTTGTCCTCACTCTGCAGCTTTTATACCATCTAGACTTGGTATAGATGCCTATTTCTCCACTGACTGGCTGCCACTTGATCACTCTGCTCGATTGCTCCCTCTGTAAAATGGGGCCAACTATCAACCTACAACATAAGGTGACTGGGGGAATAAAAGCAGCATATCAACAATGGTAAGTATTTGTTGAGCTCTCAGAATGCACCCAGTGCTGTGTTAAATGTTTGATGTATGAATTCTATCCCATTGACTCTTCCCACTCACCATGCAAAGTGAGCCCTGCTGTTAATCCCTATTATGCAGATAAGAAACCGAGGGAAAAGGAGGTTAATGCACCTGCCTGAAGTCATATATAGCTAGTAAATAAGGTGCTGTTACCAAAGTCCCTGGCACAAAATAAGTACTCAACAAAAATATGCAGACACACAGAAAAAACGAGATCTTGTCCTTTGCAGCAACATGGATAGAGCTGGAGGCCATTATCCTAAGTGAACTAACACAGGGATAGAAAACTGAATAATAATGTATGTTATCAACTATAAGTGGAGCTAAATTATGAGTCCATAGGGACACAAAGAAAGGAACAACAGACACCGGGGAGTGCTTGAGGGTAGAGGGAGGGAGGAGGGTGAGGATCAAAAGACTATCTTACCGGGCCCTACGCTTATTACCTGGGTGGTAAAATAATCTGTACATCAACCCTGTAACATGCAGTTTACCTATATAACAAACCTGTCCATGTACCCCAGAGCCTATAAAATAAAAGTTACAATACATATGATGTAAGTTGATAGAGCCACTTAAGAGAACAATTTGGCAAGACCTATATCTAAAGCATTACTTCTAGACAGCTAGCTGTCCAAGAACATTTCTGCAATGGCCAAATAGAGCTATTGTGGGGGCCACCATCAGTGCTAACTTTTGGGGAATAAAAGGGCCTCATGGCCTCAGGGAGGCACCAGATTAGTTAAGAGTGAATGGTTGATGGGGCCAAGTAGTTAATGCCTGAGAATGGCCCTGCAGTGATAGGGCCCTGTATAAAGAGGTTGAGTGCACTTACCTGGGGTCCCCGTGGCAGGGCAAAGTTTGAAGCGGGCTTGGCTCAGGCAGCGTTTGGAGCTGCAGATCCATAGCCTATTCCATGGCCATTGGGGGTGGCCAGATCAAGGGCAACACAAAGATTGTAGGTACTGCCAGAAGTCACTTCCTCCCCCTGAGTTCAGTGACCTCCTCTGTAAACCGCATATACAGATAACTACCCTGCCTATTAACAGGAGGCTTATGAGGACTCAGTAAGATTGGCCAGTCTGGTTATTCCTCACCACCCCTCAGGGAAGGAAGAATAATCTCCTGTACTAGGTTTAAAGCAGAAACGAATGCTCCACCAAGCAGAAGCCTCAGAGCTCTGCCAGGGACAGAAACTTGAGTGTCCCTGCCCCTGGCAGAACTCTGTTTTAACCATTTCATAAGCAACAGCTTTCCATGTGCCAGGAAGATTTTATTTTTTCACTTCAAAAGAACAGCTAACATTTCTTGAAAGCTGCCTATGTACAGGGGCACATTATCTCCTTTAATTCTTACAGTAACACCATGAGAGAAATTTCATTCTGATTTTATAGAAGCCATAACTGATATTCCCAAGAAATTAAATGCTTTACCCGTTGGCAGATGGCTGACAATTTGGAAACTCTACATTTGCACCTGTCTACCACCAATATTCTTATTCATGATTTTTATTCTACCTTCAGTCCCTAATACTTCTTTACTCTACCGTAGCACATTTGTCAGGAGATACCTGCATTCCTGTGTGTGAACATGTTATCATTATTCACCTCATGGGCTATGGGAATGTCACGACTGTTCGAGGCCACTGATTACACATCTCTAAAATGAAGGTAGTAACAGCTTACTCACTGAGTTGTCTCAAGATTAAATAAGGACATACATAAAGTGTCTATCACAACACTTGAGAAGATGTTCAACTTCTGTATTAATAAGATGAGATGCCATTTTGGCTCATTAGATTGGCGGAAATGAAAACTCTTTTTGTAATATTAAGTGTAGAAAAAGATAGAGGAAATAGACACTCATATCACTGGCAGAAGTCAGAGATGTAAGTTGGTAGAGTCACTTAGGAGATCAGTTTGGCAAGAGCTATATCTAAAGCATTACTTCTAGACAGATAGCTATCAAGAGCATTTTTTTGCAATCGCTAAATATTATAACCAACCTAAACGTCTATTGATGAACTAATGACTGAATAACTATGGTATATCCCTTGTGCGAAAGATAATATCATGTAATAAAAAGAATTGGGTAAATACATAGCAACTAAGTTGAAAATTTCTCTAAGAAATAGACACAAGTGGAAAAAAACCTAAGTTTTAGAATATTACCAAATGTCACTTAGGTCAAAGAAAAAACTCAAAAATGACAATAGGTTTTACAGATACATATATATGTGTTGGAAGTGCATTGGATGAAGTCTGCAAATATATACATTACACTGTTAAGACCAGTGTGCTGGAGTGGCAGGGAACAACCACCAGTATAAATGCACATAGTATTGCCTGATGTTATAATTTACAAAGTGAATATCTTTATATATGATTTGTACACTCATAAAGGTAAAATAATAATAATAAATGCAGTTATAATCTATTAGGTGTTGACTCTGAATCTTCATTTTTTTCAAATAAAATTATTCATTTAGTAAACAAACTTATTGTGTGTCTACTCTGAGTTACTTTCATATGACATCTTTTAACAGAATTTTTTCACTGAAACGGAAATCATGTTTTCATTTTGCTGATGGATGAAAGTGAGGTTTGACTTCAGTGACTTGCTCAGTTAGTGAGGCCCAGAGCCAGGATTGAAAACCAGCTGTTTGTCTCCAAGTTCAGTTCTCTTTCAATTAATCCAGCAAGTCTTTACTGAGCACTGTGTATGTCCCAAGCTCCACACTAGGTATTGAGGATGCAACAGGAGACAGGATAGACATGCTCCCTGTCTTCACGGCATCACGGTCCAGCGAGAAAAGCTGACAGAGCAGTGTGCAATACTTAGATTTCACGTCTGAAACAAAGTATAGACGCACAACTAAACAACTAGTTTGGGTCTGATTCATCACCATAAGGTACACCACCAATGTGTCCTGCTCCTCCAAATATGTTGATTCTCTAATAGATCTCTGAATCAATAGTAATAATGAAGATAGTTATTAAGTATTAACTATGTGTCAGATATCATTCCAACATTTAAATATAATAGATGACACATTTAATTCTCATAATATCCCTATGAAGTAAGTTCTATTACAGTCTTTTTCTTACAGATGTGGAAAGTTGAGGCATAGAGATGACAAAAAAGAAAACAAAAAACAAAACAAATACACATCTGCTTAAGGCTATGCAGCTAGAAAATGCTAGAGCCAGGATTTAATGCAGTGCTGTCTAGCTTGCAATACTCCCCATTGCCTTCCCAACAAAAGGTTCCAAGCTGCTCAGCAGTACACACCTCTCAAGGTTCCTTCTCTAAGTCTTCTCTGAAATCCAAACACACTAACAGAGTAGCAGATGTCATCCTTGTACAAGAATCAGTAGTAGTTAAAGAGAGAGAGAACAGGTGGGGTCTTTGGGCTAAATCTCAAGTCCCTTGTTGGCAGATTTTAACAGGTCCTAGAAAGAGGGACCTTATTTTTCAGTAAACACAAGTGTGTAAGAGCATCTTGACCTCGGCCCCCTAATCAGAGGAGCATCTTGCTAATTTCACTAATGTGATTAACAGAATTAATTGGCTGCTCGGAAATATTACACATCAAGTCACATGAGGATTAATCTGTACCATGATTGGGAACATCATTGCTCAGTACAGAGATGGTGAGACAATTGACCTCCAAAGGGAATCTTGATGCTCTCATACATTCCCCTCATGAATGGTACGTTGTGCATTAGACAAAGGCACAGAAATCTTTCTAACTACTCACAGAGGCTGCTTCACTAATAGTAATCTGCCACTTCCAGTCCAGCTAGAACTTCTTCCTGCCCACTCCCCACATTGGACACATTCATACTCCCACTCATTTCTCCATGTTGTTTGTGCACTGTAATGTATCCTCCTGCATCTTTGTTGCATTTTGGTAAACTCCTACTCATTTTCCAACAACAGGTTCAAATGTCACCAATCCATGCAACTATCACTAATTCTCTCCTTCAGGTATTTCACACTGATTTATGTACAAACTCCTATTTCACTAGCACTATTGGACCACCATGTGCATGCCTACCAGTCTCTTCCATTGGCAATGGCACCTAAGAGTCAGGGATCATGTTGTTCTTACTATTGGATCTTCAGAGCCTAAGTACAGACCTTGGTATTCAGTAAGCCTCAGTAGTTGCTGAGTAGTTGACTCTATCTCCAGACTAGCCATGGGCCTGAGTACACACCAACTGTGGTTCCTAGGCTTGAGGGTATAGACTTAGGAAATACGCAGACCAGGGAATTATGTGAAAATAACCCTGACTCTGTTGCTCCTACTGTGTGTTTCTGATCTTGGTGAATTACAAAAGTAGAGGATCACCATCACTCTCTTGATCTCTCATTGCTTAAATAAATGATCAATTTATCGATTTCCTTAATTGTGATCTAATCTACCCTCTCCCTACTAGACTTGTCTTAGTCTAGGTTTCAACATTTCTCATCAGATAGATATCTGGAGAAAGTATCAAACATGAAAGATAGAGATAAAAACAAACAAGCAGAACAAAGCAATTTGGAGGGACTTGTTGACAACTAAAAAATAGCCCACACACATTTAACAAAAAAAAAAAAAGCCTATAACTAGCACCCCCAGAGAGATAAGAGACCATATTGCAAAACTGTGAACAAAATATTAGAAACCAAGGAACATTCGGAAAACAATAAAGAACTCTTGGAAATTAAAAATATGACAGTATATATTAGAAGCCAATAAAAGGGTGAGCGGATGAAGCTGAGGAAATCTCTCGAAAGGCAAAGCAAAACATCCGAAGATGTGGACAATAACAAAAGTGTGGGTATTGTAGAACCAATCCAGCAGTTCCAACATCCAAATACTAAAGTTCCAGAAAAAGAAAAGCAGAGAAAATGAAGGGAGAGAATAACCAACAAAAGAGGTCAAGAAAATTCCCTAGATGTGAAGAATGAGTACTGCCAGGATGAAACAGCCCACCATGTGCTCAACCAAATAAATGGATAAAAATTAATCCACATTAAGGTAGATAACGGAGGAGCAGACACTGATCATATCATACAAGTTTGGTCAGGGAATTGGGAGAAATTCATACTTGGGAATCAGAAAAGCTTCAGTTTTCTCAAAAGCCACACTGGATGCCAGGATGTAATGGAACAGCACCTTCAAAGTAGTAAAGGAATGTTATTTCCAGTCAAATTCTTCCTTGAGTGTGAGAGTCAATGACGGAAGGTTTTCACACGTTGACCTGCTGTGAACACTTTCTTAGGAAGCTACCAAAGAAAGTGCACCTATAAGACAAGGCAGGAAAAAAAAAAAAAAGTGGGGATGGAGTCACTGGTGACAGAAGCAGGAACACAGCAGGAGTAAAACATAATACCCTCCTTGCAGGTAGAGTGAAGGTGGAGGAAGACTCCAGAGGATGGCACAAAGAGAGCACAACACCAGCACAGAGCAAGCCAGCAGCTCTGGGAGAGCTTTCTGCAGAAGGATGAAATTGAAAAAATAACTGAAGCATCTGAATATCTTGAGTAGAGCTTTAGATAATTGGCAAAGTGTTGGGGTTGCATTAGTAATAAAAACATAAAAATGAAGCAAACAAACCATAAACAAGTCAAATATTAGCTTCAGGGAAAACATAATAGTTGTGCAAGAAGGGAAAATAATCATAATTTACTGCATGGTTCAGTTTTGAATAGCATTTACATAGTCAGAATAGTGTAAACATTGAATGTTGATCTAGCCAAAATTAGGATATAACTTTATTGGGAGGATGGGGAAGGTAGGTGGAAGGGATGGCTGTGTGAGTGATGGGTGCGGAGTACAGGGAAAGCAAAACCATTAATAGATAATGGTAAAGTGGAAAAGTCACAAGTACCAATAAAGGTAGCTAATTCAGAAATACGTGTTTTGCATAATTATAACCAGGTGAAAAGTGTTTGCAACTGGGTGAGAGGAGCTGGAGTCTACACTTATTCCTATCATATGCCAAAGAACACTTTGATGATTTAAACTATGTGCCCATAGAACTTGGATAGATTTTTAAAAATATAAAAAAATTATACAATGCGATGTCAGCACTCCATAGGTTAATTCCAATTTAATGTGATGAAAATAAAAACACCAACAAGATAATTTTAAATTTTATGTGAAAAATGAACAACCAACAATATTAGACAACTCTGAAAAGGACGAGTATTACATGGGGTGAAAGTGGGTGTGGGGGGTAGATGAGCTATCTATGATATTCAAGCATATTTTACATTTCAATAAATAAAACTGTATAATTCTAGTATGCTAGTACACAAAGGAATACAGTCAAAACTTAGAAGTAGATAAAATTACAGCATGGATTTAGGATATAATAAAAGTGGAATATAAATTGGTAGGAAAAGAGATCAACTATTTAGTAAGCAGTGCTGAGTAGCCATATAGGAAAAAAAATGCAGCTGTAACTATAGCTCACACAAAGGTAAACTTCGGATGGATCAAATGCTCAAAAGTTTAATGCAAAAAATGAATGGGTAAAAATAATAAGAGAGGCTACTATTTATTTATACACTTGGAGTGAAGGAAGCCCAGTGTGATACAAAACCCAGAAGCCATGAAAGGAAAGATGGATAAAATATATTGAATTACAAATTTAAAAAATCTGTGTAGCTAAAATTACTATAAAGCTAAGTGATATGGTTTGGCTGTGTCCCCACCCAAATCTCATCTTGAATTATAGCTCCCACAATCCCCATGTGTCATGGGAGGGAACTGATGGGAAGTAATTGAATCATGGGGGTGGGTTGTGAATAAGTCTCACGATTTATTTATTTATTTTTTAATTATAAAGGTTTTATAAAGGGGGCAGTTCCCCTGCATAGCTCTCTTGCCTGCCACAACGTAAGTTGTGCCTTTGCTTTTCCTCTGCCTCTGCCATGATTGTGAGGTCTCCCAAGCCATGCGGAACTGTAAGTAAATTAAGCCTCTTTCCTTTATAAATTACCCAGTCTTAGGTAGGTCTTTATTAGCAGCATAAGAACAGACTAATATACTATGTCAAAAACTTTAAACTGAAAAAAGCATAACTCATAATTTTCCTAATATAGAAAGAAGTACCACAAATCAGTCAATAAAAAACAAACCTTATTAATAAGCCAACAAAAAATTGGCACAGGAGATAGTTTCCAGGGGAAAAAATATAAATGACTCATAAGCATTTGAAAAGATGCTCAAATTCCAGACATATAAAATGAAATTTTACTGAGATACAATTTTTCACATTTTAGACAGGAGAAATTAAAAATGTATACTTTGTTGTAAGGATGTAGAGAAAACAAGCACTCTTATGTATTTCTGTAAGAGCTGAGACGTGATACAATCTATGTAGAGAAGATAATTTAACAAATCTACGAAAATTATATCTTCAATTACCTTGGGACCAAGAATTCTACTTCTAAGAATTTTTCCTACTAACATACTCACACATGCATGAAATAATGCTTATAAGAACAAATGACTGCAAACTACTTATATACCTATTAGCAGGGGACGGGTAAATCCACCAAGTTTCATTCATATCACGAAATCATAGTCATTTTAAAAAGCTCTTTAGGTAATCAAGTGACTTCCAAGATATATTGAGCAGTGACTAAAACAAGGTACTAAACAAGAGATCTACAAAAGTTATGTGTACACTATAGTCTATTAAGTGTTCAACAGAATTATACCTAAAATACATGAACATTACTTACTTAAAAATACTTTGTTACTGAAACATGCTAAGGATCATCTGAGCCTTCAGCAAGTTGTAATCTTTTTGTCGGTGGAGGGTCTTGTCTTGATGCTGATGGCTGCTGACTGATCAGGGTGCTGGTTGCTGAATGTTGGAGTGACTGTGGCAGTTTTTAAAAACAAAACAGTAGTGAAGTTTGCAGCATCAATGGACTCTTCCTTTCACAGAAGGTTACTCTGCAGCATGAGATGCTCTTTGATTGATAACCTTTTACCCAAATGTAGAACTTCTTTCAAGATTAGAATCAATCCTCTTAAACCATGCCATTACTTTATCAAATAAGTTTACATAATTTTCTAAATCCTTTGTCATTTCAACAGTGTTTACATCATCTTCACCAATAAAAGATTCCATCTCAAGAAACCACTTTCTTTGCTTGTCCATAAGAAGCAATTCTTCATTTGCTAAAATTTTATCATGAGATTACAGCAATTCAGCTACATCTTCAGGCTTCGTATCTATTTATTTTGCTATTTCTACCACATGTGGAATGACTTCTTCCGTTGAAGTCTCGAACCCCTTGAAGTCATCTGTGAGGGTTAGAATCAACTTCTCCGAAACTCCTGTTATTAACATTTTGACATTCTCATGAATCATGAACGTCCTTAACGGCATCTAGAATGGCAAATCCTTTCCCGAAGGTTTCCCATTTACTTTGCCCATATCCATCAGAGGAATCAATATCTATGGCAGCTGTAGCCTTACAAAATGTATTTCTTAAATAAGACCTGAAAGTCAAAATGACTTCTTGATCCATGGTCTATAGAATGGATATTGTGTTAGCAGGCATGAAAACAACATTAATCTTTTTGTACATCTCCATCAGAGCTCTTGAATTACCATGTGCATTGTCCATGGGCAGTAATATTTAGAAAGAAATCTTTTATTTCTGGGGAGTAGGTCTCAATAGTGGGCTTAAAATATTCAGCAAATCCTGCTGTAAACAAATGTACTGTCATCCAGACTTTGTTGTTCCATTTATAGAGCACAGGCAGAATAGATTTCGCATGATACTTAAGAGTCCCAGGATTTTTGGAATGGTAAATAAGCACTGTCTTCAACTCAGAGTCACCAGCCGCATTAGCCCCTCACAAGAGAGCAAGTCTGTCCATTGAAGCTTTGAAGCCAGACATTTATTTCTCTCTAGCTACGAAAGCCCTAGATGGCATCTTCTTCCGACTTTTGTCTACACTAAAAATCATCTGTTTAGTTTAGCCACCTTCATCAATTATCTTAGCTACACATGCTGAATAACTTGCTGCAGCTTCTACATAAGCACTGGCTGCTTCACCTTACACTTCTGTTATGAAGAAAACGTATTCCTTAAACCTTACGAACAAAGCTCTGCTGGCTCCAAAATTTTCTTCTGCTACTTCCTCACCTCTCTCAGCCTTTATGGAATTGAAGAGAGTTAGGATCTTGCTGTGGATTAGGCTTCGGCTTAAGGGAATGTTGCGGCTGGTTTGATCTTCTGTCTAGACCACTCAAACTCTCTATGTATCAGCAATATGACTGCTTCACTCCTGTTGTCTGGAGCATATCACAGGTATGTAAGAAAACCCAGTGTATGCTAGACTTTGGGTAGAGGGGACATTTATTGTCTCAGCACTTGGGAGACTTTCCACTCCTCTCTCAGGAGACAGCACAGAGAGTAGCCTGGCTATTTATGTGAGAATGTAGGCACCAAAAGCCTAGTAAGCAAGTAAGATCACATGGTCTCGCATTCAAGTCTTATGTGAGCTATACATTCCTGAGCTTTTAAGAACAGACACGGGTCTTTTAAAACAAACAAACAAACAAACAAAACAAAACAAAACAAAACAAAAAACATTTTTATTCTTAAGACAGACAAGGTCTCACTATGTTGCCCAGGCTGGTCTCAAACTCCTGAGCTCTAGTGATCCTCCTGCCTCAACCTGCCAAAGTGCTAGGATAGTGGTGTGAGCCACTGTATCCGACCCAGACATCCGTCTTCTATGGCTGTACACTCCCCAGCTTCACCTTTAGATGCAAAGCCTGGGCAGAAAACAAGCAGTGCTGTGAAGGAACATAAGGCCAGATACCACGCCAAGTGCCTCAGGGCTCTGTTTTCCTTCCCGGCTTGCCTATGCACATTTAACATCTGCCACTTTAGACCTGCCTGGATCCTCAGAGAGGCCCCATTAAGGTTATAGCCTTATCTATCCACCTGCACTGGCAAAGTAACCTCTGATCTAGTTTTCTCTGCTGGACTTTTACTTTGGAATTCAGTAGTACAGGTCAAGCCACACACGTTTTATCACGCTTCTTATAGGTGTGAAACAATTCTCAGTTACCTGGCAAACGGGAGTTTTTAATCCAGGGGTTCATCGAACCAAACTAGCAGGATTCTGTAAGTCCAGCTAGAAGCAGCCAGAGCCAGCTGATAGCAGTGTGTGTAGCCTTCCACACAAAGGGCCATTTGCCTGCTACCAAAAGCCACTTTTTGCACTCAATGCACATCCATCCTGGCCAGATTCTTTTTTTCCCTGGTACCATTTTGCTCAACCCACACTTTCAATTCCCCAGCCTATCCTGAGGAAACAAACCTAGGCTTTCTTCCCCTACCCAGAAAGACTCTTCTTTTCCTACTCAAACGGAAACACAATGATCCATATCCACATCACATGTTTGATAAGAGAACCAATCTTGACTGATAATCTTTTGAGAAGTGGTCAGCAATCTCACATTTGGGTGAAGGCACTTAGGCTGGGTCTGGTTAAATCCCTCGTCTGGGTTTGACCCTAGGGAAGGTCACATGGAGCTGGCAATGAAAGACTCCCATTGCCTGTTCTACCGTCTTCACTCACAGAAGTTAGCAACAAGGCCCACAAGAATAGCAACAAGTTAGGAGAAATTAAATGCATCTGTATGTTTGTGTGTGTCTTTGTTTCCTTTTTTAGATATTGTTTACATCTCAGATAGACATTTACATGTAAAAGTGTTTTTTTCTATATTAAATACCTATACTTATAAATAGTTATAATAATATCTCTTATATCTCTTTCAATACATATAAATATATGTATACATAGGTAAATATTCCTGGTTTATTCCTGTGTTCATTTTTTTTCAAGAACTTTCCATTTGCATTGATAAAAGAAAATCTTCAGCCAAATTAAATTTAAAGGTGTTTAATTGAGCAATGAACGATTCACAAATTGGGCAGCCCCCAGAATCACAGCAGATTCACAGAGACTCCAGCACAGTCACGTGGTAGAAGAAGATCTATAAACAAAAAAATAGGGAAATAATATACAGAAATTGAAAGTGAGGTACAGAATGGCTGGATTGGTTACAGCTTGGTGTATGCATTATTTGAACACAGTTTGAACTCTCAGCAGTGTATGAATGGTTGAAGTACGGCCACTGGGATTGGCCAAGACTTAGCTATTGTTACAGGTGCATACTACTAGTTAGGTTTTCAGTTTTGTCCGCCTATTAAGCTAGGTTACACTTCATCCAAAAGGACTGAAGAGGCTGAGGCAGGAGAATGGCTTGAACCTGGGAGATGGAGCTTGCAGTGAGCCAAGATTGCACCACTGCACTGCAGCCTGGGCGACAGAGCAATCAACTCCATCTCAAAAAAAAAAAAAAAAAAAAGAAAAGAAAAGAAAGAAAAAGAAATACGGAGTCCTTCTCAGGCCATATTTAGTTTCCTTTAACAGCATTTCAAAGTTAACTAACTGCTTTGTGTAAGAGGTCCAGTTTTGTGCCTGTCTGTCTTGGCTTTCAGCATGCCTTCCTCATTAAGCTTAATCACATCTAGCTTTGGATTTAAAGTGAGAGACCTGTGACTCTTCCTTTCACCTGAACACTTAGAAGCCATCGTAGGGTAATTAATTGGTCTAATTTCAATATTGTTTTGTTTCAGGGAATATGGGGGCCCAGGAGAGGGAGACAGATAGGAGAATGGATGATGGTCAGTGGACAGAACACATACAACATTTACCCATTACGTTTGCTCATTGCTAGAAAGGCAATGTTTGTTGCAAACCCAAACAATTACAGCATCAAAGATCACTTTACTACATATCACTGTCACAGATATAATAGTAATGAAAATATTTGAAATATTAACAGAATAACTGAAATGTAACACAGAGACATAAAGTGAGCACATGCATGCTGTTAAAAAAGTAATGCCTCATAGACCTGCTCGATTCAGCGTTGCCACAAACCCTCAATTTGTAAAAACATACAATATCTGTAAAGCTCAATAAAGCAAAGTACAATAAAATGAGGTATGCCTGTATACTCTTTTGTGTGTTTTGAATTTTGAGCCTCAGAATTCTAACACTTATTTAGAAAATTACATGTTAAACTAGCAAAACACCTTGTAAAATGCTACCTAAGAAGCTCTACAGTAAGCGAAATGTTCAGAAAAGTGGAAATTTGCTAACATGGACACCAAGAAACCTAAAATTATCTTCTATATCTTTGTAAGTTATCTCTTTCCTTAATTAGTGTGAGTGACCTAAACTCTCTATATGTACATGTGATAGAAACACTGTAAAATGAAAAAATTAAAATTATTATTTAGAGACTTTATAGTCACAGAAGAGAACAGATGCATTATTTTCAAATGAAGAAATATTTTTATTAATAGAAAAGCAAGTCGAGTCTTAGAATAAAAATCACATCATTAATTGACTGATAAAAGACTGATAAAGTTCAACCTCTACTTCTGATTAAAATCTTTAAGCAAACTAAGAATAAAAGATAACATTCTTAACTTGTTAAAGGTTATACCTAAAATCTACAGTAAATAGTACACATTTTTGAGAAACTTTAGAAATACTCCCTTTAATATTGAGGAAAAGACAAAGGTCCCTATATCCCTGGTTCTGCTTATCAAAGAAAGAGAAAAGGATCAGAATGAGGTGTAAATATTAGAAAGGAAGAGATATGATTGTCATTATTTGCAGATAATACAATCACATATTCAGAGAATGCAACACAGAAAGCTAGGTAGTGCTACTCCAGGGCAGAGCTGTGGAGTTCTAGAAACTCACCTGCATTCTAATAGTCAACAAACTATTAGAATCAATAAAAGTTTTACTAGGTAGCTAGATATAATATCAACTCCAGAAAATCAACAGCATTTTTCTACATGGTCAATAAGTAACTAAAAAATACAGTTAAAAAAGATACCATATGCTATAACGAAAACTATAATATGTCTAAGAATCAACAGTCAAGAACTCCTAAGACCTATATGAAGACAACTTCTTAAATAATCTGATAAGATAACGGATATGAAAAAAACTCAACAAATCCAGGCATTCTATGATCTTGGATAGGATACAATGATATAATAAATATGCTATATTTTTATTAAATTAATTTATAAACTCAATGCAATCTTGTAAAAATTCTAATTGGACTCCTATAAGAATTAGAGAGACTTAGTTTAAAATTTATAAGAAAGAATAAAAATCCATGACCAGCTAAGATGACGGATGGTGACCTGCCCAATCCAATACTGAAACAGAACAAAAGGCATAGTAATAGTGGAATTGAATAATGAGCTCTGAGAAAGGCCAATGAAAATATAAAAATATATCATGTAATAAAGGTTAAATTGCACATCAATAAAAAGGTGATGGACAGATTTGTAGATGTGTTGGAAATACTGGGTCACCCTATGGAAAAAAATAAAACATGCAAATATAGATTTCAAATGGATCAAATAACAAAGCATAAAAAGTGAAACTATAAAGTTATTAAGAGAAACTATAGAAGATTATACTTGTGACTTAAGGGTGGAGGACTTAAGACGTGAAAGACACACATCATAAATCAAAGCACTGAGGAATTTATCATATAAAAATTATGGATGTATGTTCAATAAAATAAACAGAACACAGATTGGGAAAAGATACTTGTGATGTCTTAAATCAACAACCGAGTAATATCCAGGATATAAATGCAACTCGTGAAAATTTAATAGAAAACACAAGAACCCTTTCTCCAAGAAACATGCAGGTGTTATGTGAACAGACAATAAAGAAGAGGGAATGCAAAATATTAGGGAGCATTGGATTGATGCTTAAACTCATCAGCTATCAGAGAAATGAAGATGAACACAATGTACAGTCATTTACACTGAATAGGTTGGCAAAGAAAGACGAAAGTTAGGTAGTGCCACTCTAGGGCAGAGCTGTGGAGCTCTAGAAACTCACCTGCAGCTCGGGAGCATGGACTGGTGCAGGCATTTTGCAAAACAATCTGTTTTACTTAGCCCAACTAATCTAATATAAACCCAGACATTCAAACTCCGATTTATAGTCCAGAGAACTTCTCACAGAGCCCTCTGGATGAAAGTGTATCAGAATGTCATAGGCAGTAGTGGTGATTTGGAGACAGTCTGCTCACCCATTATGGGGGAATTGATGAGAAAAGCATAGACTACGATGCAAAGGTTAGAAGTAATGTATGAAATGTACAAACAGTAATCTGGATGGAAGTTAAAAAAATAGTACTGAATGAAAAAAAAGGATGAGGTAGAATGAGCAATAAATGATTTATCTGTGTACATTCAAAATACTCAGATTAACAAAGCACATTTTTCCTGAACACAAACAAAGAAGTGTAAATTAAATGCATTAAATGGGGAGTGGGGTTGGGGAGGGACATGGGAACAGAGAGTAAGGAGAGAAAGGGGTTACTCAATAAAAGAAACAAGCAGGAGTGCTTTGTGTACCAATGTGATTGAATGCTGTAAACTGTGGCCCATTATTAACTCAACTACCTGCACTAGAGATAAACAGAAAAGTCAGGTTCATCTCACCTCCATGAAATAAATCTTGGAGAACTATCCATGTGAAGAGGCACCTGTTTATTCATCTGCTTAGAACCATGTATAAACACATGTCCCTCAGTGACAAACCCTCACCACAGCTGGCGAATGGGAGGGTAAGGTTGTGGTTTATGTGATGTGAAGTCTCCAGTAGCCAGCTGCGACAACACTGCCTTCTTCGCCATTGATCAGACATACCTAGGGCATCTCCACACTACTGTGGAAAATCATGGTAGCGGTTCAAGAAAATCTCCAGGGAAGAGACCCACTCTGATTTATTTCTATCTCAAAAATTAATGGAATAAATACTCTTAAACTTTGCCAAAAGTGCTTAGACAAAGACCAGACTGTTTGCTTCAAATTGAAAATGGGCATGAACTTTGAATGGCTTGAGATTTTGTAATTTTTAGGGAGACTGCGGGCTAATTTGCAATTGAAAAATCGTAAGAGCCATTTATGGAAGGACCACTCTGTAGTGAATAGCTATCGTTTTGTCTTCTGTACGCCCCTTGCTTTTGTGAATTGTCACTCTCCTCCGTGTTATCCTGATAGGTTGCCAAGCAGCCCCCCAACTTTCTTTTCACAGGGGTAGGTATGTGACTTCAGGAAGGACAATAAGAGCCTGTCATTAAAGACTAGAAGTATCTCCAGACCACCTTTCCAATTTCTTGAAGGGACTCACTAGCAAATGAAAATAACAAAGAGAAAAGCAGTGACGTGAGTGGGAAGGGGAAGGGGAGAGAGGGAGAGAGGAAGGAAATGAAGATAGACATATGGCAAATGCCACCCCTGAGTTTTTAAATTATGTGAACCATGAAATTATTCTTTGGATTAAGGTTTTTTTGTTTTTAGTTGGGTTTCTATCAGTTGAATCCAATAGAATAGATGTCCCACCCCAAAACACACAAGCAGTGAATAGCAGACCTAGTTGAATTCTTGGTCCAAAGCCAAGTTACACCCTATTAACCCATGGTATCTCTTGCCTAGACACAAATTCCAACTGGTACAAGGGAAACACTTTGGCTCCTGGCACAGACACTTCATTGTGGGACTAAGCTGCATCCTTTACAGGTAGATCTAAGTTTTAGAAATTGCCCAAGATGACACCTGTGGAATAAAACAGAAAACCCTTCCAGAAAACACTGGAAGAAAATAAGCATGATGCACTATATATCGTACACTTGGTTTTGAAAGCAGTTCTCAGTGTGTCTAAGTCTGATTTGATCCATGGCCTCCTCATTACCACAAGTAAATTGCCACCAAAGGAGGCTTCTTTGAAAAGATACAGGGCACAGAATGTGGTCATTGGAATTGGACTCAATTCTCCCCTTACTGTGTGTATAACTTGGTAATCTACTTGACCTCTCTATGCTCCGGGGGCCTCGTGTATAAATCGGGGATAATGATACTTTCTTCATGCATTGTTTTTCATAGATGAAAGGCAATCAAACACATAAAACATCTGGAAGAATTCTCGCACATTGTTGACCCTCGAAAAATTATGTATCTCTTTACATAAGGTGTATGTTATATGGATTCATGCATATTAGACGTTTTAAGGCATTAATCCTGGTGTATTGATTAAAACATCTGCCTTGTTACTCTATCATCATACCCTGCAAAGAGCTGGGCCACCCCCATTTCAAATGCTTCCCAGTGGGCTCATTCTTTTAGAAATAGTCATCAGGCACACACAAAAAGCAGTTTAAATGGTTCATCTTTCCTCTTTTCATCTATAGACAAATTTCAATAATTATCTTAGTCAACCCATTAATTAGTCTAAATTTGCCCAAGCATAATTGATGCTGCCTACACAATTTTCTATAAAAATTTGAAATAGATGGCTAAACAGAGATTTTTTTTGTTTGTTTGACTAAGTGCATTTTCCCCCTATGCAAAATGTGTTAGTCAATGCTTATCTGGTGTAATAAGCTTAGCTTTTAGTGTTCATGTCTACATCTGTGATAGAAAGAAGTTTGAATCTCTAGGTTCAAATTATGCATTGGCAATTTCTAGCTTGTTGACTTACGGTCTGCTCCTTGAACTCTCTGAGAAAACCTGTGGCCCTACTTGTTGAATGGAGGTCTAGTTGACTAGCCCTGCCTTCTAGAACCCTTCACGCGCTTAGGTTTTCCCACATAAACACTGGTATGACTCCTATACCCACATCCTTGCGTACTTTGTTTTCCTGGACCTTCCCCATTCCTTGCTTGTTTTCCCTGGGGTTCCATTCATTCTTAATCCCTTTCTACTATTTGGCAATTCCTGGATAATCTGACTGATCTCAAACCTTCATTACCACCTATACATGAGGGGGATGCTTCTCTTATGTTACTATCAATCTATAACACCATCATTGCTGTGCATCATTCTTTTCTAACCTCTAGAGAGTTCTTTTCAACAGGTGCTGTGTTCCTCATAGAAACTATTCAGGGAGTAAAAATGGGGAAACCCACAACAGCATAAAAGCCTCAAGGTTTGTTGCTAGACTCATGAGGAAGATGAGAAGGAATACATGAAAGGAATAACTTTCAAACCAGCTTCTTGAGCAGTTTCAGACACCCTGGGAATCAGATATAGGCAAACAACACCTCCTTAACCTGAATTGGGAGGGGAGACAGCAGATGCCACTGAAGACACATATGTAGCACATAGCAAAACATCCAGAAGCAAACACAAATATAAATAAAAATTCAGAATCTAAAGATATATCAATGCAGCAGAACAATGTTACATCATTATTCAATAGTATTGCCATCATGGGTTAAGTGTGAAAAATATCCAACCTTATCCCAAAATAAATGCCAGCTGAAATAAAGCTCTCAGTGTAGGACAAAAGCAAACAAAAATGACACCACAATTTAGGTAAATATAAAATTTTTTGCACAAAAATGTTTTTACAAAACATTGAAATCAAAACCATTAAAAATAAATACATTTAATCACATGAAGAATCGTATTTTCTCATGATCCTAGGCCATCAGCACATTCAAAGGCACATGTCTAAATTGGAAAATATTTGTCGTGCACAGAACCAACCAAGATTAATGCTGTTAATACATAAAGTGCCCTTACAAATCAATGAGAAAAATAATGAGTATCCCCAAAGATACTTTACAAAGGAGGTAAATTCGTAGCTAAGAAAAGAAGAAATACAAGTAGCCAGGAAGCATGAACAACGGTTCCACTTTGGGTATCAAAGAAATGAAAATTAAAACAGTAAGATTTTTGACATATGATAGATGATGTTTTTATTGATTAAAATGAAAAATAGTCTCAGGTACTGGCAGGCAAGGGCAGTGAGAACCCCCTTGAATAGTGGTACAGCCAATTTTAGAGGTCAGCCTGGCCCTTTTTAGTCTCTAGCTCTATTCTACGTCTAAAATTTCAAAATGTGTATAATTTTTCACGTGGCAACTCTACTTCTAGGAATTTACCTGAAAGAATCATGTGAATTTGCATTGATGCATGTACAACAATGTTCTCTAAAATGGTATAATAATGGAAAATTGGAAGCAGCTTGAAATTCAATGATAGGCTAGCTCAAATAAAATCTCTTCCCAAAAGAGTTCTTTAAATTTATTTCTACTTTCTCACTACATACCATTCTGTGCCAAACAGACACCAGTCTTTCTTCTCCACACATTTTTCCTTTCCTTCTCCCACCTATGTATTTACTTTCTCTCAACCCATTTTCACTCTCTCTCACTCACTTTTACCTTCTATCTCCCCCTTCCACTCACATTCACTTTCCTTCTTGCTGACCATTTTTCTTTTCTCGAAGCCATTTTTGTTTTTTTTCTCATGCATGGTGTCTTCCTATCTCTCTTCCCCCAAAACTTTTTCTTTTTCTCTGTCACTGACTTTTACTTTCTCTCTTATATACATGTTTACTTCATTCTCACAGTTAATAGTTTTACATTCTCTCTCTTGAAGTTTTCTTTTCTTTCTTACACATACTTTTACTTGACCTCTCCCCGCCGACACACTTTTACTTTCTCTCCGACACTGTGACTTTTACACACACATTTTTATTTTCATTCTCACTCAGTTTTCCTCTCTAACCCAGAGAAGAGGGTGAAATGGAAGATTAGAGAAAATTAGAGTTTATCCAGTCACTGGGTAGCCAGGACTGGGTTGAGACCTGAAGCAGGAGGCTGTTGCAGTATTCTAGGATGAAGCTTAGTTCTTTCTACCAAGCAGCAGTAGCAGGAAGGAGGGGAAAACTGTGAATGCAGAAGACATTTCTAAGGTGGAGCTGATGGGTCTGAGCAACCGTTTGGTGAATGAATGGTAGCACCTAAGATGATGTCAAAGTTTCTAGCAGGGACAGCAGAGTAGAAAATGTCACCAAGGCCACAGAAAGTGGTAAAAGGAAAAGGCCTGGGTGTTCCTTGATCCTAGAGCACCTATATCTAAGGCAATATAATCCTTGCAGGATTTTCAGACCAAAAAAATGTTCTTAGGTGAAGAGAAAAGAATCCACAATTAGCTACAGAGAGTCCTTGAATTTTATTTCTTCAACTGGGCAGTTCTCCCTCTTATATGCCATTCAGGGGCATCCTTAAAATATTTTTACTCCAATGTCCTTAATACCAATCTTTATGTCTTTGTGTATCCAGAGAGCACCTGTAGCCTCAAAGCTACTGAAATTCTAAAAATCTGTAAAACTTAAGCTTTGTGCATTAATGGATTTTTAAAAGTAGAGCTATCACAGGATAACAAATTTTGCCCACCACTAGTTAAATGCTGGCTGCATCATCTCTTTGCACAATATCATTGACACAATTATATCCCCAAAGGGCTTACAAACTCTGTGAGGGCAGGGAGGCTGTCCTCACTGCTCAGCCCAGGTCCCAATTGCCTGCAAGAGTGACAGCCTCTTAGTGGGTACTCAGGAAATATGCTGGGATGAATAAATATTTAAAATCTTTCTCATGTTGTCATTCATTACTGTTCTGTAAAAACTGAATATTGAAATGAAATTATGGAACCACTCGCATTTTTGATGATAAGTGCAGGCCCATAAACCTGAGGCAATGATGGAAATCATTAAGCATCATTGGAAGTGGTTCATTTTTAGTCTCAATTGGATGCTCATTGCACTTATGCTGGTCAAATTTGTGCTCAAGTGTCAATGAAAAGAACGAAATTAAAGATAAATTAAATGTTGGAAACAGAGCTTTGAAGATTTTATGTAAAAGGTGAGGCAAGTTGGGGAGTAAATTTTTACATTTTTTTTTTAGATTTCTTGAAGCAAACCTCCTCACTCCCTACCACAAAAAGAAAACCTAAGTCAACCGTTCCAACATTGGACATTTGACTTTTATGCAATTTTTCAGCAAAGTATTGTGTTATGGAGTAGGCGCTGCCTGTCCCAATGCTTATCCTAGTATTTTAGCTACAAAGAGAGGTGAATTCTTGTCAGCAGATCAGATTGTGGGAGCTGACAGATAGTCCAGCTCTCCAATGTGACCTTCAGAATAACTCAGAGAATAATTCAGGGACAGATGGAAATCTAATGGGTACAGAATGCTCTGGGCCTGGAAGGAAGGATTTAATGCCCTGAGAGTCACTTGGTACATCATCCATTGTTTATCTTCATGTAAAAGATTGGTTAATTAATCAACTCAAAGTATTCATGCTACTTTCCCAGGGTCTGAAGATACAGTCATAGAGACACTGATAAATATCCCTGCCCTCATGGAGCTGACAGTCTAGGGTGGCCAGGTGCAGATAGACAATTTAAAAACTAAATAAGTAAATCATACATAATGATAATAGAACATGATGAGTACAAGAGAAAACTAATGCAGCAATCACGGCAGGCAGTTCAGGTGTTGCTAGCAAGCAACTGCAACTCTCAACAGGGAAGTCAGGGAAGTTGTGCTAGTATGTGTTATTGTTCAGTATTCATTTTTCTTCCACTCCAAGATGACTGTGCATCCCAGACACTGCCAGGTAACTTGTAGTCCTTCCCCGCTAGCTGAGGAGACCTCCCTGCCCCAGAGACATGAGGTTTGCCATATGACTTGCTTTGACCAATGGAATATGAACTGGTATTGCTGTACACAACATCTAAAGGAATGTACTTGTGTCACTTAGCTCAATCTCTCATGTCTATCTTCTACCATGTAAATGAAATGTCCCAGGTAAGGGCTGGTCCTCCCATCTGTTTCTGGAATGAGAAAACATGTGACGAGAGCCGTGCCTCCAGCAAGCCCACACCTAGGAGGGATGTGAGCAAGGAAAAAAACAAGTTCGTCGTGTAAGCCAATGATAGGATTTTTCTGTTACCACCATAAAGCCGATTAATATAAAAAAGGCTTTCTAAGAAGGTGACATTTATGCCAAGACTGGAAGGAGATAAGATGATAAAACTGAGGTCCAGAGAAGTGATGTAACTCTCTCAAGCCACACATCTATGAAGTGATAAAGACTCTATTGAAAATCTTTCTCTCTGCGTTTGTTCACACTATCTCCTCAGGCAGGGACTTGCCTAGCTCAGATCACAAAACCCACAGGGTCAGCAATATTTTCCCATCCTGGCCAATTATATATACAGCCTCTCTCCTTAAGTTACTTGAGGCACATGGCCCTCTCCTTCAACTGAAGACAAGTGTGACTGAGTCTGCTGCTGTATTCTTCCATCTCCTTCTCATCTTTTACATCTCACTAGAACCCTGCAATTAGCTTGTGAGACAGGGTAGGATGGTGAATACCAGCATCTCATATTTACAGATGAGAACACTCAGGCTGGGAGCTAAGCGACTTCCTTAAAATCATGAAGTAAGTGGATGTTGGTGGTGCAAACCCCACCTTCCTGAAACCAAGAATATCACTGCATCACTAGAATTTTTATATACTTGAGTATTTGAGCATCGATTCACTATCTATCTATCTATCTATCTATCTATCTATCTATCTCTATAATACATAAAGAAATTAAAGCTCAGAGACATAAAGTAACTCTAAGTTCTCACAACTTAGAAGAGCAAGATTAGAACCAAATATTTTTTTCACCCCAGAACCTGTGCACGGCACGAGCCCTGTCCTTTTTGTGAGTTTCTATGAGGATGCAGAACAATGGCTGTTGGTCACCAAACACATTGCACAATGTGGTTAGTTTAAAGAAGTTCAATTAACATTATTGCTTAGTCAATTCATCCTTAACTGAGTGACACTGCTGGTGCCCAGGGAGAGCTAGTTTCAATGTACATGAAGCTGCATATCCTGATGTGCCTTCAATCAGAAAGAGCTACTCCGTACCAGGGTCTGAGACCACCACCAGCCAAATGTCTAGGGGAATAACAGTGAGAGGGATGTGTGTCTCTCTCCCCTACACTTTTGCTTTGCTAGACATTTTTCACTATTGGGAAAGACTAACATCCTATACATACAAAAGGCAACCCAGTGTAGCAGAGGCAGGATGGTTAGGGTTGGAAGTTCAGCTCTTCCATGGAAAGGCTGTATGGCCTTAAGCAATGACCCCAAAGGCTTGTTTTGTGGGCTCACCCCACAACTCATTCATTGATTCCTTCATTCACTTATTTAAATGTATATTAAGTACTCATTATATATCAGTTATTATTCTAGATCGTAGGAATACAGCAATAGCAATCAGACAGTCTGCTCCACGAACACCTATAAACCCTTACCATTGTTTCACTCTAAATGCACAGAATGGCTACTCTGCTCCTACCCTTGCTCTGCAAAAAGAGCCTCTGCAACTAGCCACAGTAGTCCCCCAGATCACAGGAGGTCTCAGAGCCAGAGACAGGTCATGGGCAGGTAGAATTCCCCTAGAATCTCCATCCCTCTGCTAATACAAGTAAAACTGACTCATAACCCCACCTTTCATGACACCCTTGGGCAGCCCAACCCAGACAACTCCACTACCAGACGTCAAACTATTAGCCCATCTCACCATTTTTTTAATGTTTCCAGGTGAGTAGAAGAGCAAACGGATCCAGACAATCAATAGCTAAGGGATAGAAAGTCATTTTGGAGTATCAACTTCTGGTTGTATAAAATTGTAAAAACAAAAACAAACTATCAAGCAAAAATAAACACACGAAGAAAATGGTTGAGTTGCCTATGTAGAGAAAAACTAGAAATGTGCCCCTCTCCTTTGCTTCCTTTACCTGCATAAGCCCCATAGCCCAGCTCCAATCTTGAAATTCTCAGGAAAGCTGGAACAGTCATTCCCCTGACCCATGAGACCTTGCCCATGGCCAACCCATTGGGCAATTACAAATAGAAATATCCTTTCAGTTAAATGAATGAATCACCTGTTTAACTGAAATGTAGTTAGTATTGTCACTTGTTGGTGTTTGTTTTAAATTTTTAAGTTCAGGGGTGAAAGTGCAGGTTTTTATATAGATAAACTTGTGTCATAGGGGTTTGTTGTACAAACCCCTGGTGTTCATCACTCAGGTATTAAACCTAGTACCCTTTAGATATTTTTCCTGATCATCTCCCTTCTCCCATCCTCCACCATCTGAAAGGCCCCAGTGTGTATTGCTCCCCTCTATGTGTCCGTCCATGTGTTCTCATCATTTACCTCACACTTATAAGTGAAAACACATGGTATTTGGTTTTCTGTTCCTGCGTTAGTTTTCTAAGGATAATGACCTCCAGCTCCATCCATGTCCCTGAAAAAGACATGATCTCATTACTTTGCATGGATACATAGTATTCCATGGTGTACATGTACCACGTTTTCTTTATTCAGTCTACCATTGTTGGGTATTTAGGTTGATGCTATGTCTTTGCTATCATGAATAGTGCTGCAATGAACATACACATGCACGTGTGTTTACAATACAATGATTTATATTCCTTTGGGTATAAAACGTAATGGGGCTGCTGGGTCTAATGGTATTTCTGTTTTTAGGTCTTTGAGGAATTGCCACAAAAAGTAATGCTCATATACTGTTGGTGGGAGTGTGTATTAGCCCAGTCACTGCTGATCTTGACAAACCCATAAAGAAGAAAATTGACTCACATGGTACAGAGGGGAGGAAGCAAAATCTATTACATCTCTTGGCTCCTGGAAAGAAGTCAGGCAAGAAGCCCACCCCAGGTAGTCCTGCACTCAGTGAATTCCCAAATGGAGTTGAGTGTTGCTACTAACTCAAACCCAACTCACCCTCATGGATTTTCTGATTTTCATCAGGACCAGCTGAGAGTTACTCTCCTGATGAATATTGCACTGATGTAACCACCTACAATACAGCCATGTGCATTTACCTTAAAATGTTGCTCCATACCAGCTTGTGGCTGATGCAAAGCTAGCTGGCCAGAAATAGGATCCTTGGGATTCACGCCAGCTTGGGGCTCAGCATCCCTAAGACTCTGAACAGAATTCTCCATGCGAAGGAGTCGGGCACACTTTGACCAAGGCACAGCTTTCACGTGTCAACTGGATGGTCCCCATCAAGGTTGTGTGAGTTTTCTGGGTGAACTTCATGAGGACAAACACCCCAAAATGAGGCCAAAGGCCAGATGTTCCTGCACGGTCTTCCCACAGTCCTAATAATATCCTTAGTGCTAATTATGAACTGTGGATGATTATGCTGATGGAATAGAACATTGTAGAGGCTTAAATCTATATAAATTTCTGCTAAATTCTGCCCTTTGAGCAGGATTTAATGTTTAATTCCATGTTGCCTGATCTGAGATGTATACAAGGATTCCAAGTTAAACCAGTCATCTGAAAATCTGCAAACCACCCTGGAATTTGCCTTTACCATTTTTCTTTTTGTGGCCCCAGAGACCATAGTAACAGGGAAGCAAGGCTAGTTGGGGGAAGCTTCCGGTCTTAGCAACAGACATAACTTATGAGAAGCAGCTAATTAGAGTGCCTGGCACCCACTAGGTGAGCAGCAAACCTGTGTTTCCTTGCCTCCATGTCATACTTTTGTTTTCCAATAACTTCATTTGATAGACTTCTAATATATTATAAGTTTCTGCCTCATGATGTCTAAAGGCATGCCACTATCATTAAAGGAGGGACAGTAAGTGACGGGGAAGAGAATGGAATGATTAATTTAGAGTCCACAGGGCATGGCATGACAGTACAGTCTCTTCCATTGATGCT
This sequence comes from Papio anubis, assembly GCF_008728515.1. Classification (NCBI taxonomy): domain Eukaryota; kingdom Metazoa; phylum Chordata; class Mammalia; order Primates; family Cercopithecidae; genus Papio; species Papio anubis. Next base: position 69,778,572 of record NC_044991.1, read on the forward strand.
TTTTGACCCCTGACTTGAAGAAGCTGGGCTCTGAGAAGGAAGAACAACTTGGTCTCCGAACATCTCTGCTGATGCTATTCTAAATGCAAAGAAATGTCAAAGCTGAAATAACCATAATGCAATTGTACTTAGCCTGTTTGCTGAAATATCAGTCATTGCTTTGCACAGCAATTCCATTTTTAAAGTTCATTGTGCTAGAAAAATGTTGCAGCTCCTTAATTCTTACGTTCTCATCCAAGCCGGGTGGGAGGTGAGAAGTTTTTGAACTGTATGAAAATCCATATTTCAGCAGCATTACAGAGCTCTCTTTCGGCATCCTGCACATTTTCTCTTCCCTGAACCCAGAGAAAGCTCCCACTCCCATGGCCTGCCCTCATTTTGACGGAGAACATTAAAAGAGCATCGGCAGAAGCATAGATGAAAAAAGAACAACGCAGGGTAGCTGAGCACCCGCCCTGTTGTCTGAGGAAGACCTGGCTCATTGGGAACTCTGGGTTGAGTCTGGTTCCCTCAACCTCTGAGGGTATCAATGACTGATGTTCTGGAAGCCGACTTCTACAGGTTGCCTCAATGGGCTCTCAGTTTCGAATTTCTGGTTATGTTCAGCCAATAGGAGGTACAGGCATGGGATTAGAGAATAGGAGGATGGAGAGGTTGGGCACTCATTCTCTCCCTGCTTTTCTATGGTTTATACAGTGGCTACATTCTCCTACGGCAGCATTTCTCAACCTCAGTTTGATTGGTATTCGAGGCGGAACAACTGTCTGTGAAGGAGGGTCGTCTTGTCTTGTGTATTGTTGGATATTTCAAAGCATTATTGGCATCTACTCACTGTGTGCCAGTAGCACACTCCCCAGGTTGTGACTGAAATGTGACCAAAAATGTCCTCTGGGGGAATACTGCCAATTTCTCATAGGGGGTAAAACTGCCCCAGTGTACATCTCTATAGACTGCCCTTTCATTTAATTCCCACTTGTAACCCCTTCACAATGCTCTCTGCAAGTAGCTGGGACCCCAAGGGAAGTGAATATTAGCATATGTGGTCCTCAGTCTGGATTCTCCTCGTATGTAATTGGAGGTGCTGTGTCCTTTAGCAGACTGCAAGCCTTCTGAGGGCAGTGATCAGGGCTCCTGCATACAGCACACCCCACCCAGGAGGCTCCAAGCACAATGTGGCCACTGGAAGGAAGCACTTCTAGGTGCTGCTAAAATCCCAGTGGCTTTAGTGAAATTCTCTCTTTCCTGGATTCCTCCACAGTGGAAGCAGAATACACAGGGACCCTGTTCCCTCCACTGTCCACTCCCAGCTTCTTTTGTTGTTGTTGTTGTTATGGAGTCTCGCTCTGCTGCCCAGGCTGGAGTGCAGTGGCGTGATCTCAGCTCACTGCAACCTCCACCTCCCGGGTTCACGCCATTCTCCTGCCTCAGCCTCCCAAGTGGCTGGGACTACAGGCGCCTGCCACCACACCAGGCTAGTTTTTTTTGTATTTTTAGCAGAGACAGGGTTTCACCTTGTTAGCCAGGCTGGTCTTGATCTCCTGACCTCGTGATCCACCCACCTTGGTCTCCCAAAGTGCTGGGATTACAGGCGTGAGACACCGCGCCTGGCCCACTCCCAGTCTCTTTTTATAATGACTCTTCATGTCTGTGGGCAATTTCCTCCTGGGGAACAGAAGGTCTAGGAGGCCTCTGAATTGGCACCAGCGCCCTGTGGTTAACCTGTGGCTGGCAGCAAAAGCTGCTGGTCCCCAGGATGCAGCAATCAGCTCTAAATGAGGTCTGCCTTTGCTTCATTTAAGGACTGTAACAATTGCTTTTTCTCCCTTGGAAATATAACCTTGGAGATGAACTGCTCTTGAATCAGTAAACGTCTGTGCCAGTTTCCTTAGAGGCTACCATGAGAAGGTACTGGCCTCCTTCCACAAACTCAAGAGGAAATCACAGACCTGCAATCACTGCCTATTTTCCTAAGTCCCTGCAAAGGGCTGAAGCCAAGGGCAGAGGCTGGGCCAGGACTCCAGAAGGCAGCAGGGAGGTGTGTTGGGTCTGACTTGCTTCTGGATTGTAAGTGTCATTGATGCATATTTAATATCAATGATGCTGCCCTGGTGTCACTATCAGTGCCCCATGCAAGCCTTGGGGACATCTTAAGGAAAAAACCGGCACAAATGATCCCACAGGTATGTCCCTGTGAAGCTAGGTTTAAAGTTCTCCTAGACTATATGTAGACCCTGGCATGGCTTCTCCAGTTATGGAACTGTGTGTACCGCTGTTTGGTTCTTGCCAGGTCTGGTTTTTCATGGACTTAGGGTGTGGGCTTAGAATGCTGGACTCCACACTCGGTCATGCTGCTTGCCTTTTCCAAGCTAGATATGCTAAAGGAGTGAGGGATCAGGGGAACTCTGTTCCTGGCCCCCAGTAAGCAGGTGCTGCCAGTTCATGCTGACATGCGCTGCTGAAGAGCATGAAACTCTAAAATGGAGTTTCTGCCTCAGTTTCCACATTTGTGCCAGATTTTTGTTGGGACTGCTGCCTCATTGACTGTAACCCTGATACTGGCTCTTGTTCCCCCTAGAACCCTCTCAGGGAAGGAACCTAGAGCTGTACCTCCATCCGACTGGTGATGGAGGAAATCCAATCATCCCAATTTTATCATCCCTTGGTTCCAGTGTTGAAATCAGGCAACCTTGGTCAAAAACATTAACTCAGAGCCAGTTGCCTCACCTCTCTGGGTTTCAGTTGTTTCATCTGTAAAGTAAGGTTGAATATTTTAATCCTTTCCCACTATTTTCTTCCGAGTTGTAATTTGCATTCAGTAAAATAAACAAATCTTAAGTGTACAGCCTAATGAATCTCTATACATCCACATACCTGCCATCCAACCCAATATAGAGAACATATATTTCCAGCCCTCCAGAATTATCTTGTTCCCTAACCTAGGTAATGCCAGACTCCCATAGGGAACCACTGTTATGGGTTTCATCAACATGAATAGTTTTGCCTACGTTTTAATGTCATATATATGGAATCCTGCAGTATATACTGTTTGTGTCCAGCTTTGTTTGTTCAACATATAAGTTTTGAGTGTACCCATAGCCAGTCCCTTTCTGTTGATAAATAGTATTCCACTGTAGCAGTATAATACAACAATGTATCCATTCTCCTTTGGATGTCATTTGGGTTGTTTTCATTTGGGGACTATTACAAATAAATCTGTTACCAACATTCTGATGTGGGAATGTTAATAGAAATATGCATTCATTTCTCCTGAGTTTATTCCATGGTCCAGTACCAGGGATTTAAGCACCAAAATTCATTCCACACTTAAGTTCCTCATCAGCACATTTTGATGCCCAGAGGCACCTGAGACTCAGCAGGTTCTACATGGAGTCCATCACCCTCATCACTCAGCCCTGATAATCCCTCCGGTCTCATGGCTAAACATCTCCTCCAGGGCTACAGGCCAGCCGTCCTGAACTTCTAGTGCTTTGAATATGCCTTGTTCTCTTTCTATCTTCCTGGCCTTCAGAATAAATTAAAGCCAGATGACTACATCCCCTTTATACAGAAATATATTCTAGAAAGATTAAAGACTTGAAGACAAAGCAAAACAGTAAAAGTGCTAGAAGAAAATCTGGAGTATCTTTTCAAATTCTTGCTTTGGTTTCCTAAAAGTGTAATAAGGTTAAAAGCAAGGAAAAAAGACTGAAATAAAAATTTAAAACATCTCTATATAAAAAGAATATAAAGAAGATAAATGTGTTAAAAACTAAATAAATTTATTTAGTTTATTTTTTACTATTAATGTGTTGAAAAACACACATTATCCTTAATACGCAAAGGGCTCTTGAAAAATAATTAGAGATGGATAAAGCTCCCAAAGGAAAAAAAAATGCATAAAGAAGTAGCAGTTGGTAATATAAAGGTCCAATGAGTGAGAAAAAGTTGCTCAACATATTCAATCAACAAAGAATAACATATCAAAACAAGCTATTATTTTTTGCTAATCAGATTAGTTTTCAGACAATTGATGGTTTTGGGAAATTAGACCTCTCATATACTCTTGATGGAATTATAAATGAATACCTCTTTTCCAAGAAGATATTCCTATGATGATCAAACACCACATAAATGTGGCCAAGTAATTAAATTTCTAGGAAGATGTCCTAAGGAAATGGTTGTATATACACACAAAGATATATACCAGCCTGTTCATAACAAAGGTGCAGATAAACTTAAAAACTGAAACAACCTAAATGTCCAGAAACAGGAAAATCATGAAGTAAAGTAGGGTACATACATACAATGGAATTACTTGCAGCCATTAAGGTGATTGGATAAATATATCTTTATCATGGAGAAATGTTCATATCCTTTTTGAGAGACTGAAGTAGGTTGCAAAAAATAAGTCAAGATACGATTCCATTATTGTGCACATGCGTGTATGCACACACGTGCCCACAGCAAGTGTTTGGAAAGTGTTCTATTCAGGTTACGGGAACCTCGGGAACCTCAGAGATTTAACACAAGAAAGATTTCTTTTTTGGCTCGTGTCACAGTCAAAAATGAATCTGCAGGGTGGCTCTGCTTCACTTTGTCATTGAGGAGCCCAGGTTCCTTCTATCAGTGGCTCTACTGTCTCAAAGAGTCTTGAAGTCCCCCTCTGGGCCCTCTGTATCTCAGAAGAGAGAAGAAACAGTGGGGGTGGGGTGTTTACAGGGCTAGGGCTGGAGGTGACTCATTTCTGCCCATATACCACTGGCTAAAACAAAACCACAGGGTAACCCCTAACTGCAAAGGGACTGAGCGATGTAGCCTATCTGTATACCCAGCAACCGCCTAGTCTCTTTCACAGAAAGAAACAGCAAAATTCTCACATGATTAGGTCTGGCTAGAAATATTTGGGATCAACTTTGCTTTCTCCTTTCACTCTTCCACATCGTCCAGATTTTTCCCAAAAGATGTGGGCTACCTTTAGAGGAAGAGCAGAAAAGCTCAATAAAGCTACAGTCAGCCTTCTATATTTGCAGGTTCTGCATCTGCAGATTCAACCAACCATGGACTGAAAATATTTGAAGAAAAAACAATTAGAAAGAACAATGCAACAATAAAATACCAGCAAACTCACACAGGAACAGAAAACCGAAACACCACATATTCTCACTCATAAGTGGGGGCTGAAAAATGAGAACACAAGGACACAGGGAAGGGATTATCACACACTGGGGCCTGTCAGGGGTTGGGGGGAACAAGGGAAGGGAGAGCGTTAAGACAAATACCTAATGCATGCAGGGCTTAAAACCTAGATGACGGGTTGATGGGTGCAGCAAACCACCATGGCACATGTATACCTATGTAACAAACCTGCACGTTCTGCACATGCATCCCAGAACTTAAAGTAAAATAATAATAATAATAATACAAATAAAAAAATACAGTACAACTATTTACATAGCATTTGTATTGCACTGGGTGTTGTAAGTAACCTAGAGATGATTTAAAATATACAGGAGGATGTGTATATATTACATGCAAATACTGCCTCATTTTATACGAAGAACTTGAGCATCCAAGAATTTTAGTATCCAGGGAGGATGCTGGAACCAATCTCCTGAGGATACTGAGGGTTGACTGTATTTCCATTCTGATGGCTTCGCAGAGGAATCAGACAGCCCTCCACTGTAAATCAAGCAGCAATTAGTGCCCTGGTGTTCTGGCATCCTGGGTCCTTCATGTTAGGGCTGGGACATGAAGACAGCACCCGAGAAGAAGGGGGCCTGAAATATCCCTGGCTGCCCTTCACATCCCAAAAGACACAGACACCAGTCCCCGAGGCAGCTCACAGCCCACCCACCTGGAGCTTTCTCCATGCCTGGGAGTCCTCAAACTGAGAAGCAAACCCCCTGTTGCTGTCTGACAGGGCCTGCTTCTGTCCGCCTAGGTGCACAAGTGCAGCCCACCACTCAGAGGAATACACTCCCCATACCACCATTTGTCACTGTCAGCCCAGGGAGCAATTATATTCCATCCGGCCAGAAATAAACAGACACCAGCATCACATATGAGATGACAGGCAGACACACTGCCTCTGATGCACACACATTTTCCTCATGCCCAGCTGTGACTGAGCCTCTGGGCACAGATGCAGCCCAGAGCCTGGTGGGAAAAGCAAATCAATCAGGGCCCTTAGAGGATCTCATACGCTCTCTCACCACTTGCTCTTTTCAGGTAGAATGAAGGAATTTGGGGAAAAGCCTACATTTTAAATTAAACAGCTGTAAAACTTCTGATAAAAATGCCCTTAAAGAAATGTATGAGATTAAACGCATCTCTGTGGCTTCTCCTGCAGATCAGCCTGTGGGTCTGAAGGCCTTTGGCTCAAGAGGATGAGCCCATTGGTGTGGGAGCCAGGGGCAGGGCGTGGGGTTTGAGCTCCTGTAGCACTGCTTAACAGCTGTGCAGTGTCCACTGGGTCCTGTAACCTTCTTGCTTTCCAAATGGTGATATTACCACTTGCCCTTCCTCCCTGCTTTTATTAATGCAATTTTCTCTGGTTCATATACACTCCTACATCCTCCTTGGGGCATAGATGACTTGCTCTCTCCCAGATTCACTCTCCCCTTCCGTAGCACAGGGCTGTAGCTGGGAAGGAGCTACTCAGCTAGAGAGTATATTTTCTACCCTATGTTGGCTCTGTGTGGCTTTAAGACAAGGCTTCTTAAAAAAATGGATTCAATTTAATTTATTTATTTTTGTTTTTGAGATAGAGTCTCACTCTATCACCCAGGCTGGAGTGCTGTGGTGCAACCACGGCTCACTGCAACCTCAACCTCTCGGACCGAAAGGATCTTACCACCTCAGCCTCCTGAGTAGCTGGGATTATGTGTGTGCACCATCACATCCAGCTAATTTTTGTATTTTTCATAGAGACGGGGTCTCCCTATGTTGCTCAGGCTGGTCCTGAACTCCTGGGCTCAAGTGATCCTCCTGCCTCGGCCACCCAAAGTTCTGGGATTACAGGCACCGCAGCTAGCTAACTTTATTGTTTTTAAGAGGTGCTTTAGGTTCACATCAAAACTGAGCAGAAGATTCAGAACGTCAAGACTAGTTTTCACCAATGAAATGGGAACAGAAGTGATGGCTGTGACTCCCAGGCCCTGCCCTGAGGCCGCTTGCAGGTGTTCCTCCAGGCACTTTCTCTCTTTCAGCTTGCTGGGGTGGAAATGACCAGGACAAACTTGGAAGCCATGCATTGAGGATGTATGTCAGGGCTGCGGCCCACCCAGGTGATGGAGTGACCAAGTAAAGGACTATTGCTCCTGTTACCAATCCAACATACCACACTCAATGCAATGTGGTATCTTTGATTGCATCCTGGAACAGAAAAAGCATGTAACTAGGAAGAACACACAACTGATTAAACCTTAACAAAATCTGGTATTAACAGTAACCCACAAATGCACCATGGTCATGTAAGTTGTTAATATTATTAGGCAAAACCGAATAAACAGTAGATGGGGACTCTATATTATCTTTGTAACTTTTCCATGAATCTAAATTTATTCCAAAACCAAATGTTTATTAAGAAGAATATTCAGGCAGGGCATGGTGGCTCACACCTGTAATCACAGCACTTTGGGAGGCCGAGGTGGGTGGATCACCTGAGGTCAGGAGTTCGAGACCAGCCTGGCCAATATGGTGAAACCCCGTCTCTACTAAAAATACAAAAAATTAGCCAGGCATGGTGGCAGGTGCCTGTAATCCCAGCTACTCAAGAGGTGAGGCAAGAGAATCACTTGAACCTGGGAGGCAGAGGTTGCAGTGAACTGAGATGGTGCCACTGTACTCCAGCCTGGTCAACAAGAGTGAAACTCCATCTCAAAAAAAAAAAAAAAAGAGAGAGAGACGATTTTTAAAATAGCTGTATTGACCTATTGTACCTTTGGGTCTATTTATTACTGCAGCCACGCCTACCCTAACAAATGCATTTCTCTTCACCTGTAAAGCTCCTAGTCACATTTTAAGACTTGACTTTGACATTATTTCCATTAAGAAGCTTCCTGTGATTACCAGGGGGCGAGGTACTGTACACTTTCTTCCTCGATCACACCCAAGAGAAATAACTAATAGCACTGCCTATTTCCCAAGCCACATTGAAGTCTTCCTTGAGTCAGAAACCTCATCTGCGTCAAAGCTACAACATTCCTCATGGTGTTCAGAAATATTTGCCCAATGAGTTAATGCCAACCTCACCTATTTGTTGTGAACATTCACTATACCAACCAGAATAAAACTGCTTCATTAACTGAAGCACTGCACAGATGTAGGGGATGATTAATCAGTTGCAAAGTATTTATTGAACACCAGACCTGTTTTATAATTGTGATATATTTTCCTGGTGGCCTGGAGTGTCTGCATTGATACATGGCACTTGGTCTCATGATTGTGACTGTCTTAATTAGTATTGATGAGGCAAAATGGCTTTAATAGTCAATTCAATGCCATCTGTTGAACACCCAAAGACCAAAGACATTATAGGTGGGGGTTGCTTTTTTTTTTTTTGCTACAGAGTCTCACTCTGTCACCCAGATTGGAGTACAGTGACATCATCTCGGCTCACTGCAACCTCCACCTCCCGGGTTCAAGCGATTCTTCTGCTCAGCTTCCCGAGTAGCTGGGACCACAAGAGGTTGCCATCACTCCTGGCTAATTTTTTTTATTTTTTAATAGAGACAGGGTTTTGCCATATTGGCCAGGTTGGTCTTGAACTCCTGACCTCGTGATCTACCCGCCTCGGCCTCCCAAAGTGCTGGGATTACAGGCGTGAGCCACCGTGCCTAGCTGGAATAATTCTTATTCCCAGATGAATCCAGGACAGTTGAAGGATCCTGGGTTTAGCAGCTCAGACAGCTCTCTGTAGGCCAGGAGGGTCACCTCTGACCCCAAGTCCCAGCTTCAACAACTGGACTTCAGTTTATGGCAGTTTGTTTGAGTTCTGGCATTCAGCTTTTATTTGAGAACCAACCCAGAGGGGCATGGAAGAAATTGAATTTATTTTTATGACAGTTCTTAGTGGAGCCTGGCGATCAATCATATGTCAAGATGCTGTTTTGAAAAGAAGCAGGTTATAGGTGGACTTTGGAGACCTAGCTCCACTTACGAAGTGAGCAGTGGTAAACACATTACTTATTCTCTCTGCTCCTCAATTTTCTCACCTGTAAAGTGGAGGATAATAATACCAACGTTGGAGGGTTCTACTGGGATTCAGTGAAATAATAGGAGTGAAAGCCCCCAACACATATTTGCCTGGCAGCCAGTAGGCATTCAAGAAATGCATACTCGGCCAGGCACGGTGGCTCACGCCTGTAATCCCAGCACTTTGGGAGGCCGAGGTGGGTGGATCACAAGGTGAGGAGTTCAAGACTGGCCTGCCCAGGATGGTGAAACACCATCTTTACTAAAAATACAAAATTTAGCTGGGCATGGTGGCGAGCGCCTCTAATATATATATATATGTGTGTGTGTGTGTGTGTGTGTGTATGTGTAATTATATATATATAATTATTTCAACTTTTATGCCCTGCCAGTACTGCTCTAAGCATTTTACACAGCACAGCTCACTCAACCCTTACAGCCCTATGAGGAGACTACTATGATTCCAATTTCAAAGATGGTAAAACAGGCTCAGAAATGTTAGGCAAAAGTTACCATGAATAAATATTTCACTATGAAATTAAATGCTCAATGTCTCCTTTCCCAATAGATTGCAAGCCATTTGAGGGCAGGGACAGTCATGCCTTATTCTCCTTCGTATCTAAAGTGCACATCGCAAAGTCCTGCACGCAGCAGCTGCATAGTAAATAATTGTTGAATAAAGGCGTGAAGTGATAAAAGTCATATAAAATCTGGGGAGCCACAGAATCTCTGGAAGGCCTGTAACAAATCAACTAATGATTGATGCTATCACAGGAATATCAGCCAAATGCCCGAGCCTGCACCCTGTCTATAAACTCACTCCTGCCTGTTCCTCTCTACCAGCCTCATCCTCACTAGCCCATGCACTTCCTGAGAGCATCCAGGGAGGCAGAACTCCTAGGTGCCAAATGGGAATGGGTTCTAATTAGAGTTCTCTGCACCAGAGTCATGCTATGCTCTAGGCAGAAAGAAGCAGAGGGCTCTTAGCCTGATTCTTTCACACAAGATCACTTGGCCCTCAGTTAGTATGACTTGTGCTCAGGGTCTCAAAAGTTCCCCCACAAAGACATTTATCATCACCCAGCAACCATTCCCAGAGCCTTCTCCTAACTCCCACCTCTACATACTTCCTTCTCCCTGCCCTTGCAGGTCCCTCCCCTCCACATGTATCAACTCAGGCTGCCAGATGGCTAGGAAGGCAGGACACAAGATGACCAGTTCAGCAGACCACTCAGACTCTGAACCTCAGTTTAGGCTCCTGTGGGACACAGTTTTCTGCTCATAGTGATAATGAGCAGAAATGCTCATTTCTGCACAAACCGTGCATCATAACTAGGGGAAATGTTGGGGTCTGGGGAGGACAGGCATTTCCCTTTACTGTAGCGCTGCCTCACAGCCCCATACCAGCATGCAAGCTGAGCAGAACATGCATTCAACCCTCACCTTGACTGGAAGTCTTTACAGACAATGCACATCCTGCACACCTGTACACAGGGCTTGGTTTTACTAAATACCTCCCATGTACGAGGTACTCTGCTCAAAACTTTTAATGACAGCACCTTGTTATAAGTCCCTATTGGCATCCCTTACATTTCCTTCATATTTAAGCCAACTGTATTAATGTTTGCGCATGCACATGATTATTTGTTTAAGTCTCACATGTTCACTAGGCATGAAGGTGCTTTGTTCAGAACTCTACATCCAGTACCTAGCAGAGTAAGTAACACATAGTACATGTCATCCTCCTAAAAATATAACAACTATATAAAAGAATTATGTGGTAGACTGTACTGTTGGCTCAACAGTTTTACCCTCCGTTTATCAGGGCTCTTTACCAAGTGACTTTCCAGTTCTTCCCACCAAAGGAAAGGTATGCCCTTTGGACTCGGCCTAGTAATTTGCTTTGGCTGATAGACTGAGGCAGAGGCTATGGTATGTCTGCTTGGAAACTAGTCCTCAGAAGCCCTGCATGTTTCCACTTCTTATTCTCTAAGTGGCTGCTTTCCCCATGAGAATACGAAGCCCTGACTCGCTCACTGGTCCTGAGAGAAGAAAAGGAGGCATGGGAAGAGTTGCAGGTCCACAGAACTACATCGAGAAGACAGCTGGCCCTGCCATCTCAGCCTAGACTAGCTGTCCCCCCAGCCAACCTGCAGATGCATAAACAAACTCAGCTGGGATCATCCAGCTGAGCTAAATAAATGTTCCAGGCAGAAAGAAGCAGAGGTCTCTTAGCCTGACTCTTTCACACAAGATCACTTGGCCCTCAGTTAGCATGACTTGTGCTCAAGGTCTCAAAAGTTCCCCCAAGAAGATATTTATCATCATTTAGCCACATTTATGAGCTAAATAAATATTTGTTTGTTTATTTATTTATTTACTTATTTATTTATGTATTCATGTTGTATGTCACTGATATTTTGTGCTGGGTTCCTTACATAGTAATAACTGACTATTCTTCTATGTTACAGAAGAAGACACTGAAGACCAGAAGGTTTAAGTAAGTCGCCCAACATGTCACAGAAAGAATGAAGCTAGTATATAAATTTAGCTCTGTCTGTCTCTAAAGCAGATAGGCTTCTGCTACCCGATGTGGCTCCCTCTGTCCTTTGGAAGGACATCCAGTCCTTACACCTGGCAGGACAGCCAGTGTGTGTCGTCAGTGTCTGGGGCATCTCTCCCATCTGTGCCTCCTTGACAGTAGCACAAAGGTGACCCTTGGACAGATGCTGTACTGAGTCAGGATGTCACACCTGGAAACCCACCACGTCCTTGATGAGTAACCACCCTTCACTCCAGAGCTCTCCTCGGCATGTACGGATATTCCTCACTTTAATGTGTAAATGCCATTCCAAATCAGCAACCAAATCCACCAGCCAGGGGAGCTCCAGGTGATTAATGCATCTCTCAGGTGGTGAAAACCACTTAATCTTCAGCTGCAAGTTTCTGACTCCCCCAAACACAGCGCTAATCGCCCACAAATGCACTGCCTGATGGGTCTTTATTGCTTAATTACCAAGGTGAGAGGCTCATAATTAATAAGCCATTTACTCCTACATTTAGATGTCTCCAGAAAATGTAGCCAAAGATTTTCCAAGGAAATTCACATTATTTGTCATCTTTATATCTCTTGGTATCTGAATTGGTCACCCATCTCATTGGTTTCTAAACTTTTCCGCCTATAGCTAAATAGGAGAGGGAGAGAGAAAAAAGGAGGCAGGAAGAAGAGAGAGAAGGAGTTTCCCCCTCTTCCTCCTGACTCTATTTTTCATTTATAAAGACCCTTGTGATACATTGGGCCCAGCTGAATAATCCAAGCTAATCTTCCCATCACAAGATCTTTAACTTAATTGCTTTAATTAACTTAATGAATTAACTTAATCTATAAAGTCCTTTTTGCAGTGTAAGGCAACATATTCACAGATTCTGGGGATTAGGACATAGATGTAGACATTTTTTGTCGGGGGTGGGGATGGGTTATTCTGCCCACCCTAATATTCAGCACTGCAACAACTTAAGCCTCCCATAGAAGAAAATAGTTAAATAATCTCTCCCCACACATTGCATGTGCTACCATTAAAATGCTTATAAAGAACTGCTTAGAACATGGCCCATGCTGATGCTATAATATTTGGTAGAAAGCTGTGCAAATTTGAAAAGTATTATGCTTTGCATAACAAGTGTAAAAAGGATGAACAATGATGAACAAATAAGATGACAGGGGAATAATAGTTCTCATTTATTATACTTGGTAGTTGAATGATGCACACTTGTTTGTTTCTGTCTGCATTTTTCTAAACGGGAAAGAAGGATAGAGAAGAGGAAGAGAGTTGAAGATGCTGCATTGCTCAAGGAAGGGGCCATGAGCCAAGGAATGCAGACAGCTTCCAGAAGCTGGAAAAGGCAAGGAAATGGATTCACCTCTAGATACTACAGAATGCATCCTGCCAACACATAAATTTTAGCCCAGTAGGATGCATTTCAGACTTCTGACCTCTAGAATTGCAGGATAATAAATTTGTATGATTTCAAACCACTAAGTTTGTGGTAATTGGCTACAGCAGCAAGAAAAAACTAATGCAAGTGCCCTTGTGAATGGAACTGTTCACGTAGTTCAGATTTCTATTAAAACAGATTTCTAGAAGTGGAATTACTGGATCAGAGGACGTGACTGTGTTGAGAGCTCTTGATTAGATGTTGCCAAACTGCTATCCAAGAAGGCTGAGGGGCAACTTTGGTAGATGATTCAGGAAGAGGACCCCAACCCCCACTGCCCCGGGGCAGTCATTCACTTCCTTCCATCTTAGTTTCCCACACCCTTGTCCAAGCCATGCCCTTGCCTCCCCTGGAAAGAATGCCCCAGCCCCTTCACTGGTCTTCCCACTTCCCCTCTTCGTAGCCACAGCTTGTGTCCCGCACATCAGCCAGGAGAATCTCATGAACACCCGAATTAGAGCCTGTTGCTCTCCTGTATTAGTTTGAGATGTTATAACCACATGCCTTAGACAGAGTAATTTATTAGCAGCAGAAATTCATTGCTGACAGTTCTGGGGACTGGCAACTCCAAGAATGAGGCTCCAGAATATTTGATGTCTGGCAAGGGTCTATTCCTCAAAGATGGTGACTTTATGCATGCTAACACGGCAGAAGAGGCCGGGGGCTCCCTCAAGCCTCTTTGATATAGGCACTAATCCCATTCATGGTGGGGGGATCCTCCTGACCTAATTGCTTCCTCAAGTTTCCACCTATTACTTAATACCATCACCGAGGGTGTTAAGTTTCAAGACAAGAACTTTGGGGTGGACACAAATGTTCAGACCACAGCACATCCTTCATTGTTTTCCCATTACTCTTTACATAAAGAAAACTTTCCCTACCCTGGCCTCTCCTGGCCACCCTCTGGCCTCACCACCCACCAAGAACCCTCACCCCTTACCTTCTCTGTTGTGACCACACGGGTCTTCCCCCAGCTTCCACTCACAGGCCATGCTCTCATTTACTCCAGGGCCCTGGCACATGCCTGGAATGCTCTCCTCATATTCTTGTTGGCCCCAGCATCTCTCCCTTGTCCTTTAGAGCCCAAATAAAATGCAGCATTCTCAGGAAAGCCTCCTTTACCTCCCAGGCAAGATCCACTTCTTATGCATTCGCATACTGTATTCTTCTCCTTCATAGCACTCATCATGATCATAATTAATTAACTTTTTAATTCGTTGTTTAGCTTTTAATCAAAGTTTGATATCTATCCAGCAACTTGCACATAGCACAATCTCTGTGAACTTTCACAAACTGAACACACCTGTGTAAACACCATCTAGAGCAATAAAACATTCTCTGCCTTCTGGGGAATCCCAGAAGCTCACTCATACCTCTTCTAGTCACTAAGTCCCCTAAGGCAATGCCTACCTTGACCTCTAACACTAGAGATAAGGTTTTTTTTGTTTGTTTGTTTGTGTTTTTACATCTAAACACAATTGAGAGTCTTTTTTTTGTTTTGTTTTGTTTTGTTTTGTTTTGCATGTATGTCTCCATTAAAACATAAGCTCCAAGAGCAGGACCCATGTCTGTTTTGTTTGCCATCCTATTCCCAATGCCCAGCACCTTAGCTCAACAAATATTTGTCAGATTACAGAATGAATTAACAACTAATTAATGTTGTAGGAATTGGGCAACAAGGTGTAGGAAGTACAGTGAGCAGGGTGCCCACAGGAAGATGGAAATAAGAGAAACAAGGTGCATCTAGCCAAGGAGTGGTCAGCAGGAAGGTCAGAGGAATGCCTCTGGCTACAAAAGCCCAACCTGCACTGGGCAAGGCAAGCACCCTGGCCACTAGGGGCCTTCCATGGTAGCATGAGTCCACTTCCCACCCACCCAGCCTCCAACTCCCTGCCCATGATGGTCTGGATAAAATACCCTTACTCCATAGATAGGAGCTTTTCTGGAAGGACACAAGCTGTTGAGCCCCAGAGAGGGATTGTCCTTGGCAATAGAGAGGTGGCATTAGACAGCGTTGTGGTGAGAATAAGCTGGCATCTGCTGGTCTCAGACTGGGAGAAATTCTAGCCTGTAGCCTGAGTTTGAATTGAAGGACATTTACTGGGTGACTACCCTGTGATCTAAGTTCTGATTTCACCAGATTCTCCTTGCCTTCCTACTTTCCCACCTTCCTTCCATTCAAACTTCTGTCCACAGTTATCAGAGCAGGTTCTCCTGTGTGGGGGATGATACAACCCCGTTATCGGCACGGTGGTCTCAGAATGGCAAGATAGACTCTTTCTATGCTTCTGACTGAGGGCAGTTTGGGCTCCCAAGCTGGAGAAGCATTGAGCCTGCCTATGTAGGTTGCAGAGCCAGGCAGAGCATTTGACATTTCCAGTTGGAGGGCCATGGCAGCCAGTATTTTATTTAAAACACTCAGAGTTTACAGTTAAAAACCCATGAGTCTGAACAAATTCTTTAACTGGCAATTCCCTGCAAAGCGCTCTGCAGTTTACACTGTTTCAATCATGTGTTCAATCAAAAGCGTATTGGGGACATAACTGTACATTATCACTATTGACATTTCCCAGCCTACTCCACTTTGGTTAAAAAGGAATTGTCCAAAGATGCCACTTAATAACTTTGGGTATCACGAAAATGTCACTTTGGCAATCAGAAAAGTGGATTTACACACCCACCAAAGGTGACCTGCTTAGAAACAGACAGCAGGGATTATTTCCTGGCCTCCAAAGAAGAAAGTGCACCCTACGTCCCTATAAGTTACCATTGCTCCAGGGGAGGGAGAGAGGGAGAGGAAGAACAAAGGGCAGTGGCAGTCCAGGTGCTAGCCAGACCACTGGAGTAGGGTCAGATGGACAGAAAGGCTTCTGGGGCTTCAGCAACAAAGCTGGGGTGGGGGTGGGGAGTTGTGCGAAGAAAGGTGATATGGTTTGGCTCTGTGTCTCTACTCAAATCTCATCTCGAACTGTAATCCCCACATGTCAAGGAAGGGACCTGGTGGAAGGTGATTGGATCATGGTGGCAGTTTCCGCCTTGCTGTTCTCATGATAGTGAGTGAGTTCTCAAGAGATCTGATGGGTTTATAAGTGTTCGGCAGTTTCTCGTTTGTTCTCTCTCTCTCCTGCCATCATATAAGACGTTCCTTGATTCCCCTTCACCTTCTGCCATGATTGCAAGTTTCCTGAGGCCTCCCCAGCCATGCAGAACTGTGAGTCAATTAGAACTCTTTCCTTTATAAATTGCCCAGTCTTTGGTAATATCTTTATAGTAGTGTGAGAATGTCTAATACACAGGGAACAAGGACTGACTGGTGCAAAGCTGAGAAAATGACTGTATCTGGTTCTGGAGTCCCAGATGGGGATAACATACACATAGAAAGACTCAGGAAGGTGGGTCCTGGCCGAGAGACCCATCCCTTGGTCGGGGTGATGGGGGGCAGCAAGTGATCCTGTGGCCCAATGAAGGCAAGCTCAAGCTTTTGGAAGAACAGTCAAGTGTTAGCAGAGCTACAGTTAGACAGAGAAGGAAGAACAGGGACCATTTTCCCAGAGGAGAAGGCTGTGAAGAGCCAGGCAAAGTGGCAGGGCCCAGTTAAAAACTGGTGGAAAGGAAGGCTTAGGCATGGCTGCAAAGACTGGGTTATCCCCTTCTCCACTTCCTGGGTTTCCATCTCAGTAACACGCACCAACCTCAACAATCTAGGTGGCAACCTCAAATCCTTCTGTAACCTCACCTCCCACAGTGCTTTGCACCCAACCCGGGGGCAGACAAATATCTTCTGTAAAGGACCAGACAGTGAACGTTTTAGGCTTTGCAGGCCTCTGTCTATTGGAACATACACTCCACTCAACTCCACTATTGTAGTGTGAATGTTCCAATAAAACTTACAACACTAGGCAGTGGGTCACATTTGATGCATAGGCTACTGCTTGCCAAACCCTGATCTAACAAACTGTCAAGGCCTGTCAATGTTACCTTCTAAAGATCTCCTGAATCTGCCCACTTTTCTCCAGCCCCCACACCCTCACCACACTAGTCCAGCCACAATCTTCTGTTGCCTAGATGACCACAGCGGCTGCCTCCCTGCTTGTCTCCCTCGTTCTGCTTTCACTTTTGTCTCCTCCACCCAGGAGCCAGAGTGAGCATCTAAAATGCCGTTCTGATCCTGTCACCTCTTTGCTTAAAACTCTTCAGAGTTTCGCCATTGCTTCCACAGGAAGATCGATACTCTTGACTTGGCAACCTACCAAGACTCAGGCCTTCCAGGAAATCAGCTCTTGTTTACCTCTCAATCCATTACACTGTGATCCAGCTGGGGTAAGTGCCTGTTGGAGCATCTGCATGAGTTCTCCCTCCTGGGCCTTTGTCCCTAGATAATCTAGTGGGGGTGCACTTTCTCTCCATTGACAATTCCACCCTTCCCTCTCCTCACTTTGACTCATCTCAGTTTAGGCATCACTTCCTCTAAGCAATCCTCCCTGAAGTCATGAGGCAGTGTTGAGCGCCTTCTCTGGACCCTCTGTTTACTTGCCTGTTAAATCCTGAACATCTGGAAGGGAGTCATGTTCGGCAACATATCTACGCCTTGCAGCACGGTGCCTGGCCTGCAGCTGGTGTTCCATAAACAGCTGCTGACTTACAGGATGCATCAGTGAGTCAATCAATTAACTCTCTCACAATAGGAGGATGTAGCTCAGAGAATCTGCAATTGGCTATCCTTCCCCAGAGGCCAGAAATTCTGTGGCTTGAGTTCCCTGGGGCTTTGCCTCCCCTCGTTGGGATGGCTTTCTGCCCCAGAGTTTTCTGGAACTTGCGAGTCTGGAGTTTTCTGACTCAGGAGTTATCTGGGTCAGAAAAAGAACCTGGCTTTCAGAATCTTATGTGTATTATAAGGTGGACTAAGGTTTAGAAAGACACAAAGGAACTAACATGTTTACACATTTTTCTGGGTAAAAGCATAAGTAAATTCTCAATCATCTTTTCTTTAGTATGATTATTCATTTATTAATTTCTTCACTTATTTATTTATTCTACAAGTGTTCCCTGAGCTCTCACGGGGTCTCTGCCCCTCGACTAGCGGCTGCATCCACAGAGATGGCTGGTACCCAATTCTTGCCTTACCGTTGGATGAGGAAGACAGGCCATTTTGATACAGTGTGGCAAATGGTATGATAAATGAATGCTCAGGGACAACGTCGGGGAGTAAAATGAGGGAGAGTAAAACTGACAATAAAGTATACAAGAAAGTTCAGGTCAAGCAGTATTTTAGAAATAAGCAGACTTAACAAGCTGAAAAAAGCAAAAACAAACAACAACAACAAAAAAAAACCCAGGCCATTACCAAGAAAGAGTATATAGAGGCAGTTAAAAATAAAGGTAGATAGGTCAGGTTAATGTCAACAATCGCTATAACAGAAGAGTAAAGAAATATCAGGCTCTTTACAAAATTGGATCACAGAAGCATAATGTGGTTTGCAAGGAAATCAACTAGCGTTAAAATGATTCATTACCCCCAGATGGCCATGCAGGTACCAGTCTTGGCCACACCTCTGCAAAAGGCGGATGAGCAAACCTGGTGGGAGGGATACATGGCAGGAGCCAGTATGGAAGAACCACCAGGTGATGCTGCAGGCTCTTCCGAGGGTGGGGCTGAAGGGGCACAGAGAGAGACCCAAGCATGCAGGTTTGAGAACATTGGAAGGAGTGAAAACCTGTTGTTTTTCTTCTGACCTGGATGCAATAAAGTAAATAAGATGATACCGCAGACTGGGGATGTTTAGCTCCTCTCTTAACGAAACTGCTTCAAAGAGGTGGGGGAGTATTCCCTTGGCAGTGATTGTGGTTAAACTAGGCTAACGGTGACAGCCTAGACTGCTTTCCCTATCTAGTTTGGCCACCGTAGAGGGTCAGGGCTACCCAGACTACGGGCCAGGGAGGAAGGAGATCAACAGCATGGAGATGTGTGTGTCTCAAATTAAAAATGGTCTGGCCAGATGCAGGCACTGGCATGCTCAGGGAGAAGCAGTTTATCCAAACAAGAGAGCAGTTTATCAGACCTGAGCAAGGCTGTGTGTGTGTGTGTGTGTGTGTGTGTGTGTGTGTGTGTGTGTGTATAGGCATGCCCACATGTGTGTGAATTCCCATTAGGAGGTGGGATGCTAGCAAGCTGGAAGGCAGAGCCCCTCTGACCCTGAGATCCTCACATTCATGCAACCTTAATGCCAAAACAAACTGAATGGTTGATTGTGTCAACTCTCTTGTTTTAGGGATGGGAAAACAGCCCCAGAGTGGGAAAAGGAGTTACCTCAAGTCAACCAGGAGAGTCTACGAGTTGAGATTACAGTTGGTCCCTGGCCTTTCTGGAAGCACACTAACCAGGGATTCACTCCTTTTGCTTCCATGACACACTCTATGATTTAATCCTCATCTAAATCTCCCAGTGCAGTATAAATGGAGAAAATTATCTCCATGTTAAGAGTATAAAAGCTGAGGCTCAGAGATAGTAAGTATTTTTCTGAGGGTCACAGAACTAATCATGGTGCAGATGTGATTGCAATGAAGGCCTGTTTAACTCCAAAACCTTTCCACTGTCTCATGTTGTCTAATAGATAGCCAGCAAATGTTTCAAACTTAACAGGTCTGAAACTGAACTGCTGATCTTCCCCAATAAACCTGCTCCATCGACATTCTTCCCCGTCTCTGTTGCCAGCAATCTCATCCTTCCAGTTGCCCAGGCCTAGACTCCTCTCTTTTTCTCACTTCCACTACCAATCCACCAGCAAATCTGTTGACTGGATCTTAAAATATATCCAGAATCAAACCATTTCAACCAGCTCTCCCCTTGCAGATGTCACCATCTGCCCTATCTTGGATCTGTAATTGCCTCCTACAGTCTATTCTCAGCTCTGTAGCTGGAGTGATCCTCTTCTTATGCAAGCAACTCATTTTACTCTCTGTTCAGAACCCTGCAACAGCTTCCCATCTCATGCAGAGCCAAAGCCTAAGCCCTTACAATGGCCTTTGAGTCTGGCAAGTTCCTCTCTCCAGGTACATTCCTGACTTAGTCTCCTCCCATTTTCTCCTTCACACACTCAGCTCTAGGCCCCCTAGCTTCCTTGCTGTTCTTTGAACATTACAAGCATGCTCCTGCCCCAGGGCCTTTGCACTGGCTGGCCGTATACTAGAAAGTCTTCCCTTCTCCCTTCTTCCTCCACCCTTCATGATCCATGAGACTAAATCTCTCTCATCTCTTTCAAGTCTTTGTCAATAAATCACCTCCTCAATGAGGCCTACTCTTTAAAATTATTAACCACTTCTACTGCAAGAATTTCCAATCCGCATTCTCTCTGCTGCATTTTCTCTTACTACCTTTTAGCATACCATGAACTGTACTCATTTATTACGCTAATTGGTTATGTCTGTCTCCCACATGAAAATGTAAGCACCATGAAGGAAAGGATTTGTTTCTTTTGTTTACTGGTGTATCCCAACCTAGTAAGCAGCTGACACATGGCAGGTTCTCAATGAATATCTATTGAATTGCACGATCTCTCTAATTGGTGACTGCAGAAAAAAAAAAGGCTTAAACTCACAGGAGAGGAAATTTTTCTAAGTCATAAAGTCATTTTTTTAAACATTACTCCATCCCTAAGTCTTTCATAGGAGGAGCTGAATGTGTAATTTTGACAAATGAGTTTGCATAGAGAAGGAAATAAAACATGGAATGAGACTATGAAAGAAGTTCTTGAGAAGAGTAAATTGCATTGCCTTTAAGTAGGAAAAAGAAAGTAATATCTAAAAGCAAAGATGCTTAAAACATTGCAATTGTAGGCAGAAATAACTCAGAGGTTGAAGGGGGAGGGTGCTGCTAGATGCAGTGGAATTCTTTCTTATCTGGGCTCCTGCCTAAAGCATTACTGGGCAATTGACAGGCCAAATCAATAAGCAACTTAAATTCTGGTCTAAAGGAATAACTGAAATGAATGCACAACCTCACAGGGAAACAAATCAGCACTTGGAACAACAAAGGGGCTGGAATGCTGGCTTTGACTGGCTTTGATTTGCCCCAGTGAAACCAGCACTCCAGGTTACTTGCTAAGTGCTGTAATGATCATAATAATGGTGGCTTTGTGGGGAGAGTATCAGCGCAGTCCTCTTTCCTTCCTGGGTCCCCATAGATGAATCTGATTCTGGTCTGTTCTGTGGAGAAAAGGGAGGAGGGAAGCACCTGTCTTGGTCTTGTCTGTAGGCTCCCTTTCCTGGGGTGTGGAGAAGCTCCTGCAGGCTTGGTGTGGAGGGCTGGTCCCAAAGGCGAGGCCTGGGGTGGAGGCCCCTGGGGAGAATAGAATTAACCTCAAACTCAGGGTTGGCCAGATGAAGCTCTAAGGTTAGAGGTGGAATCACAGGCTGGACCACACTGTCCAGAGTTCAGATGGACAGAGACAGGATCACAGCAGGTCACCAATGAACTGGAAAAACCCAAGCCATGTGGGCTGCCACCTACAGTTTTGCACAAAACTACAGGTCAAGGGGATGAGTGGGTCCGAAATTAAATTAGCCTAGGGGCCACTATCCCTCATGTGGGTTGAGCCAGTTCAGAGGGAGGGACATCTTTTTGCAATTTGTTCACAAAAAGAGGTTACCTTTTCCAAATTTGCACAGAGATGCTCCAAACTCTGGCAACTGTGGTTGTCTGTGATCACCCTTTACTGGTTTCTTTTGTAGAGTCAGGCATGCTTTGGTCAAGAGAAGCTGCAGGAACTAGAAGAAACTAACTCTGATCTTCTCAGAGCTTGCCCAAAAAACCGGACCTATAGAGAAACCTATGGAACATTTCAAGCTTCCTTTTCCCAATCCAAATTTGAGCTACACATTTGAGTCCCAAATTAATCCCCAAATGGTTCTCCTACTGATTTGTTCATTTCATTCATCCAAGTATTCACAGGGTTACTATGAAGTGCTGGTCCTCAGTCAGGCCAGGAAAGAGAGATGACAGACTTGGTCCCATCAGCAAACTCTTTACAGACAAAAAATCCATCTCCCTCATCTCTACAGCTCCAGGGCTTAGCACAGGGGCTGGCACATGAAGGCTCCTTTTCCTTACCTTTTCCCGGCTCATGTAAATATACGTTTTCGAATACATAAATCAATGAATGATGAGAATATCTTGCAACTCCTTCAAACCGACAGGTCCACAGAGTTGATTTTGCTCCTGACCTTGACAGTATAAGTACATTCTTAGAGACTCGGTAGTCCTAAATAGAACTTTGGGGAGTGCTTTTAAAAATCAAATGCACGCCTGGTATGGGAACTGACAATGGCAACCAGTTGCTCAGAGTTATTTGCACAAAGGCCTACCTGCCTCCTAAGCCCCACTGTTCATCATTAACTATCAGGGGTTAAACTTTAAAGAGCTACGACCAAAAGAACTACAGGAAAGCTCTGTCTAAGCAGCCATGCAAAAGTGCCTGGGGATCACTATGGACAGAGGATGATGACAGAGGGCCCATGACATTGGGCCCTTGTCATGGCTGAACATTGAACTTCCACTGCCTACAGCTTTTAAAAAGAGTAAAAACTATGTTCATGCATACACAAATATACACATGCACACCCCCCACACACATACATGGACACACACAGAGGCATACCATGCATTATCTTCTCTCATTCATCAATATTCTCAAATGGCTAAATATATTATACAGATTTACATTCACAAATATTCTAGTACATAAATGTAAATCTATTCTATTATGTGAATATAAACCTATATTTAGCCATTTTCTCAGCTGGATATTTTGGTTATTTCTATGTTGTTACAATTTTAAATCACATTGAAATAAACTAGGCCCCTTTGACTCCTTTCTTTCTCTTTTACTCCATGTGGTAGATTAAATGTGGCTGCTAAGTTCATTTCGCCCACTGTATCTTCCAGCTAGTTCTAGATTTGAGTCAATTCTAGAGACCACCACGGTGGAGAGTTCATATGTAGGCCTGCCAGTTAACCGACCTGGCTGAGCCCAGCCCTCCAGTCATCCCTGCCAAGGTGACAATGTGAGTGAAACCATCTTGAACTCTGCAGATTAACTTATCCTCCAGCTGAATATCACCAAGAGACCTGTCTTCTGATGCTACATGGAGTGGAAGAATCTTCCAGCCGAGCTTTGTCCACATTCCTGACCCACAAAATCATGAGATATTAAATAAAGTGGCTGTTGTTTTTAAGCATCAACCAATCTTCTTAATGCTGCCACAATTCTCACAATGGTCCGCAAATCTCTACGTGATCTTCCACTCTCCTCCTCTTTGATCTAATCTTTGGTGTTGCCATGGCTGAACCTGCTCCAGCCACGCTGGCCTCCTTGTTCCTCCCTGAACACACCAAACATGATCCTCCCACCTCATGGTATTTGCACTCCCTCTCCCCTCTGTGAGGATACTCCTCCCCCAGATGTCAGCATGGCATGGTCCCTGGCTTCATGCAGACCTTTGCATACATTTTAATCAATCAGAGAGGTCTTCTCTGATACCTTACCTAAAATAGGAGTCCTTTTCTTCCACCTCAGTCCCCTGGAGAGCGAGGGAACACCTCTCTCTCCTTATCATGCTTTATTTTTCTTCATTCCACTTTCACAATCTTAATATTTATATGTTTATTGTCTAGACTGCCTCTCCTCCCCATAAATAAAGGCACATTCTCTAGTACAAATTCTCTCCAAACAGAAACGTTGTCTGCTTTTATATTTGCTATATCCCCAGTACCTAAAACACTGTCCTGGGTGTAGGACTGATCAATAAATATTGGTAAATGAATGAATTAATTAGTATATGTTCTTAGATAGAAATCTTTCTATTTATTTCTAATTATTCCTCAAAATAAGTTCCTATGAGTTAAGTTGTGGAGGTGTAGGAATAACACATTTCAAAATCTTCTAGCACATATTGGCTAAAATTCCCTACAGACAGGCTGCACTGGTGCTTACACATCCTGCTAGGGATGTGTAAGAGTGCTAATTTCCTTGCATCATCACCAATATAGGATAAAGTCACTCAAAAATATTTGCTATGTGGATACATGGAAAAAATGGTAACCCTTTGTTTTAACTTAACTTTCTTTGATTCTGTGTGAACTGAACTCCTTGTTCCATATGCTTATTGGCCACTAGAAAGTAAGTTCCTTGAGAGCAGGGGTTTAGATTTGCTCACTGCTAACCCAGCATCCCAGATAGAGTCTAGGATATAAGAGATATGTGATAAGTATTTGTTGAAAGAATGAATTAATATAGATGTTTTCTTCTGTTATTGAAAGGCTATTGGCTCATGTGTTCTCTGAGAAGTCTGTCTCTTTTTTCTTATTGACTTGAAATAACTCCATGCATAAAGAAAATTTTTCTGTCATCTAGGTTGAATTTTTAATGTGTCATTTGCATGCTATTTTGTGTATGCTATTTTTGACACTCAAAAATTCTAACATTTTATGTAGTTACATCTATCATTTTATTTTAGTTCCTCTATTTGGTACCATGCTTAGCCAAAGTCATAATAGTTAACACTATATAGCACTTACCACATGCCAGGCACTTTTCTGAGGATTTTACATACATTGCTTATTAAATTCCCACAGCAATCCTATAAGGTAGACACTATCATTATCTCATTATATAAAGAAACTGAGGCAATGGGCTATGAAATCAATCATTTCCTGTACACAATTTTATATAAATTTACCTATAGATTGCTTTATGATTTCAGTTTTTATATTTGTGATTATTATTTAATAATATAAATCTATGGGGTTACTCCATGGAGAAGTGAGGGTCTAATTATTTTTTCCCAAATAATTGTCAAGTGCTCCAACACAGTTTATTATAACAATATGTAACATGTCTGTAACATATTCTTATATACGTGTATGAATATACATATGTATACAAACACACAAGCCTATGTCCATTAACACAAACACACACTATATAGCATTTGCTGGTATTCTTATTCAGCTCATTTTTACTGTCAATCCTTTTAGTTGTTTAGTAATTTTTGTGGTGTGTTCAGTTAATCAAATTGATAAAATAGAAATATAAAGAAGAAACATAAAAGGATTACCAGTGATTCCCTACAAATCCTGATTAAATACACGTTCAATGTTGTTCTCATGAAATATGCATCTGTCAAATAAAAACATAAGCGCCTCTAAATTGCATTATAAATGCACAATACTTTTTGGAAACAGTTTGCTTCAGAACTTTGGCAGCCCCAACACCACAAGCCTGTTTCACCCCAAAGGAAATATCTACAATACAGAGATGTTTAGCTCCATAATTTTTCACTGCTTTGGGTTTCTTGCAAAACCATTTTGATTTCAGTTGAAACTAATGAGAGAAAGCAGTTTATGGTCAGATTCACAAAGTACATTTCTATCCCTGCTGTGAGGAAAGGACCACAGGGAAATTGCTTCCAGTGGGTTAGGACTTATCTAGTTCCCAAAGTGAGGACTCCTCCACCAGAGCCTGCATTTTCCACTTTTTGCCACACTCAGAGGACTTTGACCTCAACATGTGATCCAGGTAAAAAAACATGCTGCTCTAAAGACACATGCACATGTATGTTTATTGCGGCACTATTCACAACAGCAAAGACTTGGAATCAACCCAAATGTCCATCAGTGACAGACTGGATTAAGAAAATGTGGCACATATACACCATGGAATACTGTGCAGCCATAAAAAAGGATGAGTTCGTGTCCTTAGTAGGGACACAGATGCAGCTGGAAACCATCATTCTCAGCAAACTATCGCAAGAACAGAAAACTAAATACTGCATGTTCTCACTCATAGGTGGGAACTGAACAATGAGATCACTTGGACATAGGAAGGGGAACATCACACACCGGGTCCTATTGTGGGGAGAGGGTAGGGGGGAGGGATAGCATTAGGAGATATACCTAATGAAAATGACGAGTTAATGGGTGCAGCACACCAACATGGCACATGTAACAAACCTGCACTTTGTGCACATGTACCCTAGAACTTAAAGTATAATAATAATTAAAAAAAAATCCTACACAACCTCAAGGTAATAATAACTTTTTATTAGTATCTTGCACATCCTTTGGCATTTACATTTATATTTTTATTTCCATATCTTCTTATATCAAAGAGAGCATGCTATACATCCTGTTCCCACCTTGCTTTTCTCTTAATGATTTCTTTGAAAATGGTTCCTCATTCATTTCTACAGCTGAATAATACTTCGCTGGATGGCTATACCCCATTTATATAACCTGAGACGGGGTGACCTTTTGTGGCCCACTGCCTGGCACTTGGCTGGGTCTAACAAACAGAACCTTCAGGTACCCCGCTGGTATTGCCACCAAGTCAGTGCAGTCCTTGGGAGTGAGTGGTATGTGAGTCCTGGCTCCCTGAATGCCCTGATGGACCCCACAGTCCAGCCTGGCTGGATCCCTGTAAGCTTTGCCTACCTTGCCTGGGAGCCAAGAGAATCCCATCTTCTGCCTCACCACCCTCAACCACATTTCAGCACCAATGTAAGATCCAGTACAGCTGCTGGAATCCTTGTTTCATCCAGGGTGGACATGGCAGAGGAGTCAGTAACCATTTTGTGCCCCAGCGTTCTCCAGGTAAGTTCCCACTCATGCTAAACTCTAGCCCATACTGCAGCTGAGGCTCCAAACATGCAATTGCATTGTTCCCCATGGTGGGCTGGGTCACTTGCTACTGCAAGAAGGCAGAGGAAGGACAGCATTCCAGCATCTACAGACACATTGCCTAGCATGGGGTCTGGCCCTGCCAGAATCCACCGAAAGGTATGAGCCCTTTGTGAACTAGCTGCACTCTGCCCTTTGGTCATAAAATAAACTCATCTTGACCCAAGGCAGAGCCCTGACCTTAGCATCAGATCAAACTTTTGTCTCACCACAGAGCAAGCCCTCACCCTGGTCAGACTCAACTCTGACCCTTGCACAGCCTGAGCCCTGACTCGCGCCACAGACTGCAACCAGACCCTCACACTCACACTGAGTCATGACCCAGATCACAGACACAGTTCCAAGCCCCAGACCTATCCTGAGCCCTAACCCTGGGCCCAGACTCAGCCCTCACCTTGGCTGTGACTGAGCCCAGCTGGCTATCTTCAAATGTGGTCACACAGGAGGTACTTGGCACAGTAGGCAGATGGCTCTGTGTGAGCCCTGCCTCGGCTCTGGACGGTGCTTATGATCTACTGCCTACCACGAGCATCTACTCTT
Source organism: Papio anubis (assembly GCF_008728515.1). Lineage (NCBI taxonomy): Eukaryota > Metazoa > Chordata > Mammalia > Primates > Cercopithecidae > Papio > Papio anubis. Next base: position 69,806,035 of record NC_044991.1, read on the forward strand.
GCCATGGGGAAGAAATCTCAGTCCCACAGACCTGAGTTCACATTCTGCCACTGCTTAACTGGGTGACTTTGGGCAAATTACTTCTAGTCCATCAAATTACATGCCTTCTGAAGAAACCATGTATAAAATGGGCACAAAATACCTGCTGTCATGATGGTCATGATTAAATTATAATATTGTAAAGTACCGAGCTCACAGTACATAGAGTTCATCCCTTTCCCCAGTAGGCATCTTGTCAGCTGCAGCTGCATTATTAGTATAAGAACAAGTCCTCCTGAGCTGTGCTGTCCAATACTGTGGCCACCAACCACATGCAGCTATTAAGCAATTGAAATGTGGCTGGTACAACTGGGCACAGTGGCTTATGCCTGTAATCCCAGCACTTTGGGAGGCTAAGGTCGGTGGATCACTTCAGGTTAGGAGTTTAAGACCAGCCTGGTCAACATGGTGAAACCCCATCTCTACTAAAAATACAAAAATTAGCTGGGTGTGGTGGTGCATGCCTGTAATACCAGCTACTCAGGAGGCTGAGGCAGGAGAATCACCTGAACCTGGGAGGTGGAGGTTGCAGTGAACCAAGATTGTTTTGTGCCACTATACCCCAGCCTGGGCAACAAAGTGAAACGGTCTCAAAAAAAAAAAGTCAAATCAACCAACCAACCAGAAAGAAAGAAATGTGGCTGGTGCAAACTGAGATCTGCTGTAAGGAACACATCATATTTCAAAGACACAAAAACTTAGAATGAGAAAAAGGATGCAAAATGTATCATTAATAAGTTTTTAATGATTACACATTTAAATAATATTTGAAACAAATAAAATATACTACTAGAATTAATTTCACCTGGTTCCTATTTTTAAAAATATGGCTACTAGAAAATGTTAAATTACATATACGGTTTACAGGTCTAGAGGTCTGGGAAGAGCAGTTCATGGGTAATAATGACAATTAAAAAAAACAACAAGAGCAACAATGAAAATAATAGCTAACTAAGTGTTTATCGTGTGCTGGGCGCTGCTCTAAACACTTAAGTCCTCACAGCAACCTCTGAAAGTAGGCCCTACTGTTGTGCCCATTATTGAGATGGCACAACTGAGGCACTAAGACATAAAGTTATATGGTCCAAGGTAAAGTGCCAGTAAGAGGCAGAAATAGGATTAGAGTTGACAACATCCGGATCCAGAACCTGTGTTCTAGAGGAAATGACACATTCAGTATAGGCTGCCTCAGTAGAGTCCTTCCTACAAATGAGTCACCTCACAGGGAAGAAACTTGCCCTGGACCAATTAAATGCTGTCACCGAGACATGGGCGGCAGCGAACTCCACTCTCCCAGCTCTTACCTATCCACATTGCTAGGCACTTCACTGCCCATCAGACTGGTTGGCACTCAACAGGGTCCTTATGGAGGTGGGGGAGTTCTCTCATTTAATCTCGAGCATTTCTCAGACATCAGCCAAGTTATCTTTATCTGGCAGAATCAAAGAGGACAGTTCTTTCAAACCTTTTTAGCTTTCTCCATTAGCAAGCGGTACCTCTGAGAGCAAAAATGATAAGCTCAATTGTTCAAAAAGCAAGTTCCGTTCTTCAATTTGTGTGCCAGTCATAAACACAGCACCTTTCATTTGAGCAGAAACCCCACATTTCAGCAGAAATACTTAATGTGTCATTTCTCCTGCATCCATCTTCTTCAAAGCACTTACTTTAGAAAGTAGAGAAGGAAAAACAAACTCTAATAACCTGGTACTTTGAATGGGAGATGGGAACTTTATGATAAATAACTCAAAATGCTTTATTTACATGGCTGCACACATCCCCCTTCAGCTCCTGAAACTGCTCCTGAGATGGGAAAATTTGCCTAGGAGCCTTGCAACTTGGCTTCACACTCCGCTGGGCTCTGGGGGTAGGATGCACACTCACTTCAGCTCCTGATCTGTTTTGATCAGCCAGAAGTCCTAGTTCAAGTCTAAACCCAGAATATAACCATCTTGTTGATCTTAAATCAAGCATTTACAAATATCTCGCAAATACATATTGAGCACTGTGGCAGATTATATCTTGCAAAGATGGCCATGACCATGCCACTTATCCCACGAGTTCTTACAATATGATCTTGTCACTCCCCACCAGGAGGTGGAGTTTATGTCATGGACCTTTTGGATGGGCTGGACCAACAGAGTATGGCGAACAGGCTTCTATGTGACTTCTGAAGCTAAACATAAAAGTTACAACAAGTCATAAAAGAGAAAAGCTTTCACTCTTGGAGCCCAGGCACCATGTGAGGAGGAAGCCCAAGCCACATGAAGAGGTCAGAGATAGGTGTTCCAGCTAACAGCCCCAGTTGAGGCCCCCAGGTGGCAGCCAGCATTAACCTCCAGACTTGTGAGTGAGGAGGCTGACTTAGATATAACTCCAGCTCCAGTCACCGTCTTATGCAACCACAGGAAGGAGCCCCAAAATGAAGCCACCTACCTGAGCTAGTCATGGTTCACCATACAATGAGAGATAATGAAAAATACAACACTACTGTCTTATGCCACTGAGGTTCTGGTGACTTAGCACGCAGCGATAGATAAGTGAAGCAAGCACCTGCAATGTGCCAGGCACTGTGCAATCTGCTTTAACGACAGTTGAAGCAGACTTTGTCCCTGACCTTAAGGAGACTACGGTTTAGTGGGAACATAAAAAAGTAATCACAAGCCTGCACTGTATGAACACGAGACAGAGGGGCATGCAAGACACTTGAACAAACCAGGCTTCAGGAATGTAACGAGGCCCGAGGACATTAGGGAAGCCTACTCAGAGGAGAATATTGCTTAACTGAGTCTTCAGAATGAGTCAGAGTCAACTAGATGAAGGAAAACAGAGCTTTTCATTCATTCTAAGGAATTTTTGGAAAATAATGTAGCAAAAATAGATAGAAAAACTATGAGAAAGCCTGCTCACTTAAAAACATATTATAAAACCTCAATAATCAATATATTATTAAAACCGCAATAATAAATTGGTTTATTGACAGACCATTTGACTAATGAAACATCAAAAAGTAAAAGTGTAGAAATAGACCCAAATGTTACAGAGATTTCATGCATGTGTGTGTGTGTGCGCATGTGTGTGTGTGTGTGCACACGTGTGTGTGTGTGTGAGTGTGAGAGAGTGTGTGTGTGTGTGTGTATAATGGGGCATTCCAAACAGCAACTTTTCCAGAAATGCATTGTACTGCATGCTATATACACCAAGACAATATCCAAATAGGTCAAGATTTTAAATGCAAAAAGAAACCTCTAATCCACTGTAAGTTTAGAAGAAAATATAGAAAATTACAAATTTAGAAAGAAAATAATTTTGTATAACTTTGCAGGTATCTAAAGTCTTTTTTTTTAATTCAAAATCCAGAAATATTAAGGGAAAGATTGATAAATTTGACTACATGATAAAAAATTATGTAATGCCAAAACAAAAAGAGAGGGAAAGAGAAGCCTTAAGCTAAGTCTAAAAACAAAGACTTCTATGAAGGTTGAAGATAGGTACAATGCCAACCTGAAAAACTGCAGCTTCTCCTTAGCAATGCTAAGATATCTATAGCTTCTTGAACTTCTTACAGAAGGCCTGAAACAGAGTAGATGTTTAATAAGATATATTGCATGATCCTGTTAAAGAAGCTTCCACTAAGATGGAAGTTCTGGTTTAATCTTGACTCAGATAGTTATGTGACCTGGAACATAAATAAATTGGTATGTGCACACACATGTGTTTCATGCACTAGAGGAAGTAGAACAGCTAATTGCTTCCCTACTGCCCCACCACCTCATTCCTGGAAAAACCACATCACCACTTTCAAGGTAATACATTGATGCAGTGATCAAGACTGCCAGGCAAGGCCACAGAGGCAGCATTAAAGCAAGCCCAAGAATCAGGCATTGTTCTATGGATCTCACCTTGTTCCCCTAACCTGAGGCTCACTTCTTCAAAAGTCAGGATCTGGCTGTATCTTGCTGAACCTCAATTGTCCCATCAGTACAGTAAAATGGGCACAATGACCATAGCTTCAGAAAGCAGTTGAACATTTAAATGAGAATAATGTATATAAGAGAACAAGCACTGGTGTAGGACACAGCACAAACTTCATTCTTAGTCTCTGTGGCCACCAGAGTCATTATTGTCATGGTTAGTTTGCTGGAGATTATTTTATTTATTTATCTGTTTATTTTTTGAGATGGAGTCTCACTCTGTCGCCCAGGCTGGAGTGCAGTGGCGCGATCTCGGCTCATTGAAAGCTCCGCCTCCCAGGTTCATGCCATTCTCCTGCCTCAGCCTCTGGAGTAGCTGGGACTACAGGCATCCACCACCACAACCAGCTAATTTTTCGTATTTTTAGTAGAGACGGGGTTTCACCGTGTTAGCCAGGATGGTCTCGATCTCCTGACCTTGTGATCTGCCCACCTCGGCCTCCCAAAGTGCTGGGATTACCAGCGTGAGCTACCATGCCTGGCTTTACCGGAGATTCTATCATGACAAATATGCAGGCCAGGCGCCAACTGGATAAATAAGCAACCTCCACTTGTGCTTCTCTGTCTGGAGGAGAGATCATTTCTTCCTATTCTGTTTCCTGCCTTTAAGGTGCATTGCATAGACGAACAGAACACATTACCAAAGATGCACAGGAACAAAATGAAAGCATCAAGAGCACCCTGAGCTGCTACTCGAGACGCTGGGCCATAGGCCACACTCCCATGATTTCAGGCTGAGAGATAAGGAGCTGTCAAAGCTAGGGTTTTGTTTCTCATTCCTCCCTAAACACAGTGAAGCTTGGGAGGCATTAAGTGGATCAAGCATTTTTCAGAACAAGGTAGAGAAAAAAAGATATGGAGATATGTTATGCTTAGAAAACACAAGGCTAGCCCCTCTGAAGGTGCTGACCGACTCCCTGGAGTTGACTATTTGTGTAGACCTTATAAAGCTCAAGTTTGGGGTGTCTGCCTGTCAGTTTCTGCTTCCTGGTTTCCATCATGAGGCCTCTGAGGACTTCACCTAACCATGTTATCCAGTCCCTGCCACTTTAAATCAAGGATCTGAAAGGCAGCCTCTCCATTTAGCTGACAGGAGGGGCAGCTTTCAAGAGTATTCTGTATCCTTTGTCAGTGAAAGTGACATGGGGGAATAACCCAAACTTTTCTTCCCTTTCCAGTGTAGTGAAATGGTAAGTTTCGTGCATATGAAAAACTCAGTCATTGGAAAATCCTGGGGTCGATTAAGCCAGTAATGAATCAAACCAAAGAGCTGGGGAATCTTCTAAGTAATAGGGTAGTGAATGCACAGAAAGGCAGAGGCAAAAACCGAATTGTAGCATCTAGTTCATGAGCCTTTGCATGACTGGGGTTTCAGCACTGGCACAGTAATCATCATGGAATCTCAGAATTACTGGAGAAGCAGGATCCCCCAAAACCCGTCTCTGTGATCACTACTGGATGCCAAAATTCTCTGCACATCTTCTTCATCTAGTGGTCACCCAGCCTCTGACAGCCTCTAGGCTTGAAACTACTCTGAAATATTAGGAAGGGAAGCTGTGTTCACCACTCAGACACCCACTCCTAGTTCACCTCCCTCAAGAAACCTTCCCTGTCTGCCCTCTCAGTCACCCTCTAATACATTGTCCGACTTTGCCTTCTTAATAGCTGTGTTAGGTGCTGACTCAGGCATGGAGGTTCTGACTGTGACGTCATGTAGCGTACTTACCACCATTTAGACTGAGCTGGAGAGCTCATTTAATCTGTTAAAACCAGATTTGGTGGAAAGTGAGGACTTCAATGTTTCCACATTTGCTCACAACCTTAAACTCTCTTCGAAGAGTGGGAAGTTGTTGATTGGAAGCACATTAAGATTAATAATGACAATAGAGATAATGACAACTGCAAAGATAGCAACTCTCCCACTCACAACGGCAGTCCCGGTTGCATGAAGAATCCAGCACCAGGAAGGAACACGTTTTAAGCTCTCTTGGAATTGTTTCCTAATCTGTGGGATAAAGATAGGTCAAACACCACTTTGCATTTTTTAAACCTTGAATAAATAGGTAAATGGCCCCATTGCTAAGTAGCAGAAGATATTGGGAGGAGATGAGTTTACCCTTCTCAATATGTTTTCATCTCATTGGCCAGCACGTCTATGGTTCAGAGAGCAGTTGAGGCTGGAGGCAGGGATTTCAGAATTATTTGCAGAGTCTCTTGGTTGAGGCCTTGGGAATTAATGAAATTGCAGTACCAGAGAGTACCAGAGGAGAAGAGAAGTGGGGAGCGGTCCTAGAGAACAAGCTAGAATAGAAACAGTCAAGACAGCCAAAGCAGGAGTATCCGGACACCAATGTGAAGGGAAAGAAGTGAGAGACATGAGGAAGGGGTGGCAACTCCTGCCAAAGGGGATTAAGAACAAGGAGTTCTGAGAACTTTCTGCGGGGCTGTTGGTTGGAGATGCTGCCTCGATGCAAATCTCATTTGCTGCTGTCGGTCCAGATCCTGTCCCACCATGCCGATTTCTGAGAGACAGATGCTTAAGACATGAAAAAAAAAACCCTCTTTCTGTAAAATTGGCTAAGGAAACAGACTACAGGCATTAATATCCTTTATGAGTGACAATTTAGGGCCAATATTTACACTTCATAATGTTTGTTCTCTTTCTCTTGGGACAGAAAAGAATGTTGCCAATATCAGTGAATAAACATTAACAAAATCAAATATAATCTTGTTCCATCTGGAATCAATCTTTAAAAAAATTCTTAACATCTGTATGTAATATACATACACCTCTATGTATACACAAGGAAATCAGATTATGCCTGAGAGATGTGCACAGTATTTAATATCAATTTATTTGGTTCCACCTTTTCTCCAGACTGTTTTAGAAGAGTAGTGTCCCTAGAATTGAGATTCTGAATTAGTCTCCTCCGACTCTCAGGTATAGAATGTCCAGCTCAAGCCAAGACATATCAAATATTTATCCACTTCCAGATTTTCAAAGATCCAGCCTTCTGTCTCCTCCTGCAGCTGACCTCCACTGGCAGAAATTCTGCCTCAAACTGGGAGAAATGAGTGGATCACCAGAATCAAAGCTGACGTCAGTGGTTCTGTGGGTTGGTATATGACGTGGGAACCTTGACAAACAGAAATGAATGCTTATAAATGTTAGACCTCAGGTTTGCAAGGAAAGATCTTGCTGTACTTCACAAACAGACTTGCTTTTTAACATGTCTCCTGTTTTAAGACAAGTAATGTTGGTCAGAACTCAACTCTGGGGGTGAACCTAGGGGCTCCTACCACTTGGGGCTGGGTCGTCACTCCTGTCCTCAGTATCACAGAGGCCAAACTCTACCCAGATGAGACCCCAGGGAAAGAGAAAAGACTCTTGGGCATGGGATTCATTATTCACACAACCTGGTGTAGTGCATGGGAGATAACTGCATGAATCTCTAACTCAGAAATATCATTAATTCACACCATCCCTCTTGTGCCTACTAAACCAGGGTTTCTTAGCCTCACTGCCACTGACATTGTGGGCCAGAAAATTCTTTTCTTGTGGGGACTGCTCAGTGCACTGTAGGATGTTTAGAAGCATCCCTGGCCTCTACCCAGAAGATGTCAGTAGTATTTTCCCGGTTGTGACAAGCAGAAATGGGTCCAGATATGGTCAAATGTGCCCTGGTAAGGGGGGTAGCAAAATGCCCCCTGGTTAAGAACTACTGCACTGAATTATTCAAGGGACCATGAGTAAAGTTTTGAATAATCCATACCTGAGCTAAGTGGTGCCGGAGAGGTACTTGCAGGACCTCAGCTTTTTAGCCTGACATCTCTCCTATAAGCCCACCAACTGGAGACCCCAAGCATGCTGCAGCCCCTACCGTTAACAGATCTGCATTTATTCCATTACAGACTATGGGCAACATTTCTTCATTTCAGATAGAAGCTTTCAGAGTTTAGGAACAGAGCAGGCTGCCTTCTCTCCTCTTGCCAGGAATTTCAATGTGACGTTGAGCATCTCACTGGAGTTTGCTTGTTGCAAGGACGAACACTTCTCCTGGCACCTCACCCCCACACCTGCCTAGAGACAAGGCTGCCCAGGCTGTTTAAAGGGAAATCAGTGCTGTGCCAGGCCTGTCCAAGTAAATTTTTCTTTGAGCAAATACCCTTGCCTACCTGTTCATTTTTAAAACCATAGGTCTTCCTGGTGAGGGGGCTTCAAATAAACTACAACAAAGAGTGAAGACTTTATCTCTTAGTAGGAAGAGAAGAAGAGCCTCCAACAATGATTTATTCATTCATCCACTGGTAATAAAGGCAGGGTTGTGATCACAAGAGAGGAGGTAGGAACTTCTTGGTCTCAGGGGATTTGCAAGGCCCAGACTATCCAATGGTATAGATCCACCAAGGGGAAGCTTCCTTGGTGAACTCAGTGCCTACTGATCCAGGCAGGAATATGTGCTGCTCACTTCATCCCTCTGTCTCCATGTCCCACCTAGTAAAAATTAGTCCTAAGAATACCAAAACTTTGCCAATTCTACTTCTGAAATATCTTTCCATCTTTGCAGTCCCTAATGTATTAATTGTTCAGGTTTCATCTTCGTTTGTTCATCTGAACTAATGTAATTGCTTTCTCATGCCCTTCCTTACCACTTCCATACCAAATACCACAGCGGTCTTTGTAAAACCCCACAGAATGAGAAAACACTCATATCCCTCCTCACCAAATACCATAAACAATGTTCAAAAATAAAAATAAAATTGTCACATGGAAGAAACAAAAACACTTACAATGTTTGTAACAGATAACCTAATATCTATATTTCTGACTCTCTCCTGGCTTCTACTTAGGTGAAGAACTCTCACAAATCAGTAAGAAAATGTCAAAAATAGACAAAGGCCATGATTAAGCAAATATCAAAAATGAGTTTTTAAAATGAAAAATACAAATATGCAACCTTACTTGTAATTGAGGGTCACAAATTAAACAAGTATTTTTTAACCTCTTAGATTAGCAAAAATGTAAGAGGTTAGCAACAGCAGGTGTTGACAAAAATTCATAAAAATGGGAACTCTCATAATGGTTGGGCATGTAAACTGGTGTATAATTTGTCAAAGGCGATTTTCCTTCATTGTATTTGTTTTCTGCTGCTACATAACAAACCACTATAAATTTAGTGGCTTAAAACAACACACATTCTTTTTCTCATAGTTTTAGTGGTTCAGGAGTACAGGCAGAACTTAACTGGGTTCTCTGTTCAAGGTCCCACAAAGCTGCAATGGAGGTGTCAGCCAGGGCTTAGACCTCATCTTAGGCTCAGAGTCTTCTTCCAAGCTCACGTGATTATTGGCAAAATTCATTTCCTTGCAGCCGCAGACTTTTTGAGGCTTGCTTCTTGAAGGCCAGCAGGAAAGAGGGTCTCTGACTTCTAGACTCTCTTTCAAAATGTCTCACCTGATTAGGTCAGGATCACTCAAAATTAATTCTGTTGATTAAAGTCGTCTATTAGAAACTTTAGTTTTATCTGCAAAATTCCCTCACTTTTAACATATATTGAAACATATTCACAGGAGTGACACCCATCGTCTTTGCCATATTCTATGGTGATATGGTTTGGATCTGTGTCCCTGCCCAAATCTCATGTTTACTTGTAATCCCAATGTTGGAGGCAGACCCAGAGGGAGGTGACTGGATCATGGAGGCAGAGTTCTCACGAATGGTTTAGCACCATCTTCCCTTGGTACTGCATAGTGAGTGAGTTCTCACAAGATCTGATTGTTTAGAAGTGTCTGGCACCTCCACACACCTCTCTTTCTCCTGCTCTGGCCAGGTAAGATTTGCGTGCTTCCCCTTTGCCTTCCACCATAATTGTAAGTTTCCTGAGATCTCCTGAGAAGCCAGGCAGATGCTGCCATGCCTCCTGTACAGCCTACGAAACAGTGAGGCAATTGAACCTCTTCTCTTTATAAATTACCCAGTCTCAGGTATTTCTTTATAGCAGGGTGAGAACAGAGTAATACACATGGGTTAGAAGCAAGTCACAAGTTCTGCCCATGCCCAAAGGGAAGGGATTAAAGTAAGACACAGATCATCAGAGATCATCTTATAATTCTGCCAACAGCATATATGGACCAACACTTAAAATGTTTACAATCTTTGCCATAGTAATTTCACTCGTAGGACTATATCCCAAAGAATTAAGTGGACTAGAACATATATATGCCCACAGAAGCCTTTTCATCATCTGCTATTTGAAATCATGAATATGTATTATAGTAGCAACCCCAATATCCATAAATATGAGTTAAAATAATTTATGATATATGCACATGGGCTATCACATAGATGTTAAAAAAAAAAACCACAAGTGATCAAAAGATATTTAAGTAAAAAGAGTGCTATAATGTATTAAGAGGAAATAGCAAGTTTAAGTCCATCTATACTTATATTTATATATAACTGTGAAAATGAACCTAAAATGGTAAAATAACATACACACAGCTACTAACAGACAGTATCTCCAGGTATGGGAATAGATGGCAATCTTTATTTTCTGTGTAGTTTTTATGGTGTGAAACTTTTTGAAATAGCTGTGTATTCCTTTTATAACAAGACACAACAAAAGAGCTATTTTTTAAATGCTAGAGTATTGGTTTGTAAAATGAGTAGTGTACAAACTAGTATACTCAAGGGCATCTCATGTTTTGTAAAATATAGATGGGAAGAAGAAAATTTGTTAGGGAAGACACAAAATTTTAATAGTGGCTACACAGAGGTTGGTATTATGGGATGTCTTGAGGTTCCATTTTAGCTGTTTTCTGCATTTTTCCAATATAACATGTACATTATTTTCACAGTTTTTCAAACCAAATTCCTGCTATCTTTTTTTAAGCGTAGAAAAGGAACCATAGGTAGGGGAAAAAAAAAAAGCCAAATGCTGTCTCACTTCCTTGGTCTCCAGGCAGAGATGGCCTCCAACATCTGAGCCCTCACTGAACACAGCTTCCCCCATGGCTTAACACTGCCTTCTATTGTGGTTGCCTCCCCCATCAGGCTGCGAGGGTACTGATGGCAGCACCCCTGTCTTATTCACCTCTGCACCTCCAGTGCCTGTCACAGGGCCTGCCACAGAGTACTCCACGGTGGCCAAATAAATGAAGAAGATATTGGCAGGCTAGAACTTTGTAAGCAAAGCAAAGTGTTCCAACAATTATCTTCTTTGCAATGGTGAAGGATGGAGTTGAGGGAGCAAACTGGAGGCAGGGAGACAAGATGCCTTGGTTTATTAGTGGTAAGATATTGAGGACCTTGTGGCAAGGGAGCAGCAGTGCAGATGCACAGGAAGTGGAAAGGACAGAATTTGGGGAATAATGGGAGTAAGTGTCCACAGCAGTCAAGCATTGAGGGTAATGCCCATGCTCTGGTTTGGACAACTGGGTGGTGACATTTGCCTGAATATGGAGCAAAAGTTTTGAGAGAGAAAAACATGACAACTTCAGGTTTGAACACATGGGGTTTGATGAGCAGAAACATCTGGGAGGTGCCACAAGGAGCCCCTTATGTCATCTTCCCAGCTGTCACCACACACAGGGTTGATTCTGCAAACCACAGGAACTTAATCGATGCATGCCTTCTGAGTAAAATTCATCTATCCCTCCTCAGGAATGAAATGCCCCCTGCCTTAGGATTTTGTGACTTCTTCAAGCCCGGAGAGATGGGGTGCAATGGGAGGGTTGAGTTACAGTGTCAGGCACTGCATGGGCTAAGGAGCTCCAGGGTCTGCTACTCTGCTCCCTGTGAAGATGCTCATTTGCATTGGTTCCCTCTGCAGTGGGATGATTTCGTCATTCATTTGCCTTCCCTGCATGATGCAGGCTGAGTGCATCCCCACTCTGAAAACTTTATACACAAAACTGGCCACATATTTCATAAAGCCATGAGTGATGTCAAAGAGCATCTACAAGGAGGAGAAGTCTGACTCTGAGCATGAATTTTACGTTTGTAATTAGGGGATCTTAATCAAATGCCACCAAGCTACCACTGCAAGACAGCCTTCCACAAACACCACCCCTTGCACAGCTCAGGTTCTGCCTGGCACTCAAATAATCTGCAAAATGGTCCCCACCACCACATCCACTTATGCTCCAAGCCTCTCCATGGAGCCACATCCACTTTCCTAAGTTTGCTACATCACTCTGACTTGGTGTTGTCCTCTCAGCCTTGATTGCCCTTTCAGATGTAACCTAACTAGTTCAGCCCTCTATAGCCTTCAAAACCTAGCTCCGTCATCATCTGGCCTGGGGGATCTTTTATTTCTATTTTTTTACTTTTTATTTTGTTTTGTTGTTGTTGTTATTTTGTTTTGTTTTGTTTTGTTTTGAGATGGAGTCTCACTCTGTCGCCCCCACTGGAGTTCAGTGGCACTATCTCGACTCACTGCAACCTTCGCCTCCCATGTTCAAGCAATTCCCTTGCCTCAGCCTCCTGAATAGCTGGGACTATAGGTATGCGCCACCACATCTGGCTAATTTTTGTATTTTTAGTAGAAACGGGGTTTCACCATGTTGGCCAAGCAGGTCTTGAACTCCTGACTTCAAGTGATCCGCCTGCGTTGGCTTCCCAAAGTGCTGGGATTACAGGCGTGAGCTACCACACCCGGCCGGGATCTTTTATTATTATTTTACATTTTAAATTTTATAGATTTAAAGGTACAATTGTAGTTGTGTTAAATGGATATATTGTACAGCAGTGAAGTTGGCTTTTAGCATCCATATCACCAGATAGCGTATATTGTGTCAATAGGTAGTATTTCATCTCTGACCCTGCTCCCACCCTCCTACCTTTTAGGGTTTCCAATGATTGTTAGTCCACTCTGTATGCCTGTGTGAACCCGTTATTTAGCTATCAGCTATGAGTGAGAGCATTTTTTACTTTCTGTGCCTGAGTCATTTCATTTAAAACAATGGCCTCCAGTTCCATCCATGTTGCTGCAAAAGACATACTTTTATTCTTTTATGGCTGAATAGTGTTCCATGGTATATATGCAACACACTTTCCTTACCCAGTCCTCTGTTAATGGACACTTAGGTTGATTTCATGACTTTGCTATTGTGAATAATACCGCAAGGAATAGGTGAGTGCACCTCCTGGCAATCTTCAACCCCTTTCTAACAGGGAGGGTTTGGACCCCTCTGTCCTGAGTCAATGTCAAGGCACTGCATTGAACCTTTCTGTTTATGATTCTGCATCTCCCACACTACTCGGAGCTCGTAGGTTGCTGTGCCTTGTCTCAGTACCATCCTCAGCTCCATCCTCACATCTACCAGGTTATGTACTAGTGAGTGGTAGTTGCCGCCTGATTGAATGAGCTACTCTCCATGGTGGAAAATCCTTTCCCATTGATTCCAAACAGTGCAAAAAACCCCCTTTTAGAATACAATTCTGGGGGTCACCTTGGGCTCTTCTCTGCTCCATCTCCAACATACACAATCTGCCTTCCACCTGCACCATCACCCCTTTCATTTTCCCATATTATTCCAGTGGACGCAAGTGATTGCAAATTACCATCTCACCAGTCTCAAAAGCATTATCTACAAATTGCTTTATAGGCCATCAAGCATCAGCACATGTCATAATTATCTGGGTGCTCATAAAATCTTTCTGAGATTTGAAGGCCAGAAACCATCTTCCACATTTTACACATGAGAAACATGAGGCTCAGTAAATTAATCTAGTCAGATACCAAGTTTAGATTGGAACTCAAGACTTGTAATTCTCAGACTTGGTCTCTTTACATGTTACCTCCATTAGTCTGCTATAAGAGTTAATTATGGATGCTTTACCCTACAAGAAAAGGATCCTTTTGGTTTTCTCCAGTGCCTAGTTTGGGACCCAGTACAACAAATCAATAATTCAATAAGTCATTACTAAATTAACGAATAAATCTCAATACATCATTACTAAATTAATGAATAAATAAATGTCCCTTTGCATCATGACCTTAGTTTTCTCATCTTTAGATGAGCATATTTAGGTGTGCTGGTTCCCAAGAACATCTCTGGCACTCTTTTGTCTCTAGCTGTCAATTTCTGGTTAGCAGACTGGCTGTCAGGCTGGGGACTGTGCTGGGCAGAATGCAGGCACGGCGAACACCAGCCGCCCTGGATGTGGATAAGAAGCAACAAAAAATGAATTGAGACCATTTATGAAAGTAATAATAAAACCACACATTCCTTGATGCCAGAAATAATACAGGGCTCCATGCCTTGTTACCAGCTCTGCTTCTCAATGTCTTTGCCATCCCATTGTCATTCATTCCCACTTTGCCTGAAATCCATTTTTGGTGAAGAAATGTAATTGAGTGGGTGGCTTTTCCCACAACTCTGGGCCACTAACACATTCATTTCGTTCTCTGCTTTTAAAGTTTATGTTCCTTTGTGCACAACATCACCACTTTCCTGCAAAGTCACAGGCAACAGAGAAACTCCTAAAAGCTCCTGCAAGTCTTGGGAGAGACTGGAGCATTTTCAGTAAGACCCGTGTGCAACTAGATTGTTCTTAGGAACCCCTCAGAAGATTCAGCAACATGCAACGTGACTTGTAGAATGGGATAATAATCATAAGGGTAATAAACGCCAATTTGATAGTGCTTACCTTCTGCCAGACACTGGTCAAATGGCTTTCTATATATCCTTTCATTTAATTCTCCTGATAACTCTGTGAGGGAATGCTGTCAGTATCTCCATTTTTGAGAGGGAGGATCTGAGGCATAGTGATATTAGGAAACTCTACAGGTCACCTCATTAGGAATGGGCAAAGCCAAGCTTGGAACCCAGGCAGCATGATTCCAGAGCAAATACTCTTACCACCATGTTCTTTTTTCCTCCTGTAGTTACATATGCTCCTCTTCCATGAAGCCTTCCTGGCTACCCCACAAACAATGCTAAATACTAGATGGTGATGGAACAAGGAGCAGGGGCTTTGCAGTCAGAACTGATCTCCACCCCTGCCTGTGCCAAATTACTTGTACGATTGTGGGCAGATTGAAGCACCTCTTTAAATCTTAACTTCCTCATTTGTAAAATGGAAATGATAAATATTTCATGGTACCTTGGCAAACACTTAAGACGTAAGAGTCAGTAAATGTCCTACATGCTCTGAAATGGAAAGTCCCAAGGCAGAACAGAGGGGTGCTCTGTTCCCTTCCCTCCTTACTCATTCATTCGTTCATTCACTTACCCAACAATTCTTTAGTGAGCACCAGCCATGTGCCGTGCATTGCCTGGGGTGCTGGGGAAGGTTCCTGTCCTCATGGAGCTTATGGTCTAGTGATGAGTGACAGAGATTAAAAGACATATACACCAATGGCACACACAATTTCAGAGACAGATCAATGCAATGAAGACCATAAACAGGAGATATGAGTGATGGTAATGGTATGCTGGGGAGGAGGGTGTGAGGGAGAGAGCTGCTTTAGACTGGCCTGGGAGATATTTGAGCTGAGACTAAAATGAGCAAATGAGCAGCATTAGCTAGCCAAGTGAAGATCCGGGGGACTGGGGGTAGGGTGGAGAGGGGAGGGGACAAACAATTTAGACAAAGAAAATGACAAATGCAAAATGTAAACAGGCAAAAAAACTTAGAGGGTTCTGGGAAAACAAATAAGGCCAGTATGGCTGGAGCATAGTGCATGGCCGGCAGAATAGAAGGAGATGAGCTTTGAGAGGCTGACGCGACTAGATCTTGCTGGGCCTTGTGGGCCATATAAACAAGGAGTTTGGATTTCATCGTAAGTGCAATAGGAAGCTCTTAGGGCATTTTAAGTAGGGAACTGGCATACTGTGATTTATGTTTTCAGAAGCTCAATCTCGATAAGAAGTGAAGAATGGAAAAAAGGAGTGGAATACATTTAGAAGTGGAACCTGGAGATTGTGATAAACATTAGACCTCAAAGCTTCACTCCATAGATGGACAAGAATGACATTTCTTCTTTATCTCCATAGATGTGTTTCCCAAGACATCCAGGAGAGAGGATATTGGCACAAACAGTGAGTCATCACTCTCCACCCACCTTCCAGACTCCCTCCTCTGTGAATATCCAGCTCTTCTCAACCTAGGGCTCCCTCAGAAAACCCAGACGCAACAATTGCCACAGAACCAACATCTTCCTTTTCCCTTTGTCTTATGGTAAAAACATATTTGTAGAAGCAAATCAAATAATAAAAGATTAACACATAAATACACTGAAAAGTAAGAACACTGACAAATACATCAAAGTATGGGCAAGCAGTTCTTGGTGTCTCGGCACATGTGGAGCCCATGCTGCGGGTGGCATCAGGCAGACATGGGGCCTAATCAGGACTCCTGCTGAAGCTGGACGGCCTTGAGTCAGCAATGTTCTAGTTAATATCTCTCCTCCGTTTTTCTCCCACCTCTGCATTTCCTGGTCTTTTAAACAGAGACACCTGGGGAAAACCCACACATTTTATGATATTTTGTCTCCCCCTTCCTCTCTGTTAAAATAAAGGCCTTTGATATGCATCTGAATTACCGATATTGGGCATGAGATGGTGGGGCCATGCGATCCCTCTGGAGACAGGAATCTGGTTTATTTGGATCCTCAGGAGCTCATCAATACTGTGAGTTAGGCTTTTTGGCTCCTAAAGAAGAGAGTCTAATATCCCAGAATGATGCCTCAGTAGCAGATTTATTTCACTTTTTTCTCTCCTGACCATGTTCCTTTTTACCTAGCACCAATGTGGGTGGCTATGGTGAGAGAAGAACATGCTAGAAGAGGTTCTCTCATTTTCATATTCTTCTCATGCACACATCTACTAGGGAGCTAGGTGGAGATGCTTGCACCCCAGGGGCTCTGGGCCCAACCACTCGTTGGAATCAATAAGCCCTCCTAAGGGTTTACAGATGGCAGAACTGAGGCCCAGTGACGTTCTACACCTCTCTTCTATACCCCGAAGACACCGAGTTCCATAATTGCACCCTACTTTGCCTGGCATGGCCTGCACTGGCGTGGCTCGTGAAACATGATAGTGGCCCAGTTGACCCAGGCCCCCCTTGAGGCTTGGTGTGTGCTAAGAGGGTGACTCCTGTTTCAGGCATTGACAAGAAACCCAGTCCAGAGGTTTGTGTTGCTGACAGCAGGCAAGCTATCAGCAGGGATGTCTGATGTAGGCTGTGAGACTCCAAGGTCAAAGGAGGAAAAGCATCTCAGAGTCTCTGTTGGTTGGAGAGGGCAGAGATGAAAATAGAACTCATGGAGTGAGGCATGACCCAAGCATTACAGGGACAGAGGCACGTGCAAGGCACAGGCCTCTACGGATGCCTGAGGAGTCCATTCAGAATTCAGTTAGACCTGCCCCGGAGCAGGTGAAGGGGGGGTCACATGGTCAGAGCTGGACCCAGGGCTGAATCCATCCAGCCACTTTCTGCCTCAGGTCAGAACTGACTCCAGGACACAGCCTGCAGTTGGGGAGCTCACTGCCCTGGCTTAGGGGCAGGCAAAGAGATTCAAAAGCCAAGGGGGGACTGGTAACACTGACATCCCAGGATCAGTTCTGCTCATCAGCCCCTGAGTGAGAAAAGCTGCAGGTCTGCAGGCCCTTGTCACTCCCTGCTGGTGTTAATTTACTCACTTCTTAGACATCTCCGCAGAAAGGTCAAGGGCTAGATGAATAATCACGGCTGAGCTAACGCCTCGGCCTCGGCCATCGATTCTCAACCTCAATTTTCACAAATGTCTCACTATCTTATCCAAATATGCTTCATACCTTGGAGCAAAGGGTGTTCCTGGTGAAGTTTGCAAATGATTGATTTAAGTGGTTGTGGCTTTCAGAAACTGGCATAAAGAAGAATGTGAGCAAAGACCGATCTGTACAGGAACCAACCACTGGGTGCTGCTCTGGGGAGGAATGTGGATACCAGGAAAGGGGCTCTCGCCCCCTCCTACAGAGCCTCCCACCTCAGTCCACAGATCGGAGGGTCACAGGTTTCAGGATGCATCAGAATTACCTGGAGAATGTGTCAACATGCAGGTTCCAGGGCCCTGGCCCTAGAGAGTCAGATTCTATAGATGTGGTGAAAGACCCAGAAATGTCCAGGTGGCCGCGCTCCTTCATGAGCCTGATGGAGGTGTGGTCTCAGAGCCTTGGTGCTCCAAGCATGGATGGCAAACTGCAGGCAACAGCATAGAAATGCAGAATTTCAGGCTACAGGATCAGAGTCTGACTTTAACAGAATCGCCAATGATTCTTGTGCACAATGTTGAGAAACGCTGGCTTTGACCACATTGTGAGCCCCCTTGGCTCTTCTCTGGGCCCAGATTTTTCTCTGGCTGTGTTTTGTGACTCCACTTCATTCACCTCTAATTCCCTGAGGGACCCCTTCCATCCCAGGATAAATAGAACTGACCTTCTGAGCCACACAATCTTGCGGGGAGACATGTACACACACACACGCACCTACCAAGGCTGAAGTGGTAGGGCCAGCCCAGCAGATCTGGGACCTCAGCAAAACCAATCTGAGGGCAAGAGAATGAGAACAGAAAAAGTATGGGGGCTACAGCCTTGCCAATTGCTCACAGATTTCAGCAAATAAAACAGCAATAATTAATCCAGCCAATACTGTCTGAGTACCTGCTATGTGCCAATCCCTGCAAGAATGACAGCTGCCATTCATATAATACCTTGTCGTTGATAAAATACATTCACTCCAAACTCATAAAACAGAGAAATGAGCCTGTGAGATAGAAAGCATGATCCCCATTTCACAAATGATGAAATTGAGGCTCCAAGAAACTGAATAACTTGCCCAAGATTTAAAAATAGCTTTTGAGCCGGGATCCTCACTTTTTTGGCTTTCTCCCCTTACACTCAATGTGATGAATTTATTTGCTATACATGGTCATTTGAACATTACCCCCATTTTTTTTCCGCCTTTTCTGCCATGATGAGTGTCCAGGATGGAGAAGCATTGTGTCCAGTTGCCACTGAATTTCCATTAGATGGGGCCACTCATCCTGAATACGAGGGGCACTGAGTATGCCCATGCTCACAGCAGCTATTCATCATAGTTAAATTTTTGTCATAGCTAAAATGTGGAAGCAACCCAAGCGCCCATGGACGAATGAATGAATAATCAAAATGTGGCACATACATAGGATAAAGTATTATCCAGCCTTAAAAAGGAAGGAAATTCTTACACATGCTACAACATAGATTAACCTCAAGCTAATTGAAATAAGTCAATAGCAAAAAAAGAAATACTATACAATTCTACTTACATGAGACACTTAAGAGTAGTCAAAATCATAGAGACAGAAAGTAGAATGGTGGCTACCAGCGGGGTGGGAGAAGAGGGAAATGAAGAGTTCATATTTAATGGACACAGAGTCTCCGTTTTGCAAGATAAAGAGTTTTGGAGATGGATGGTGTGAAGGTTGCACATTATCGATGTATTTAATACTACTCAATTCTACATTTAAAAATGATTAAGATGGTACATTTTATGTTACCTGTATTTTACCACAATTTAAAAAAATGGGAGGTGGGGGAAGAGATTGAAAGCAGCTTCCTGTGTAAAGGCCAGATCTGGGAACTGGAAGTTAGGACTGAGCTACCAATCATGAATGGGATGACCACTGGGACTGGACAGAAATATGTTAATACGTCAGCCCCTCTAAGATTCAGAGGCTGAGCACAGATATGCAAGACATTGCTTTGAAGTGTTGATTTCTTATCACTCATCAGTGAAAATTCTTACACTTGGAGCAACAATGAAATGCTTCCTGAACCAAGAAAATAAAACAACAAAATAAATAACAAAACAAGCCCTGAGCATGCCTGAACCAAGAAAACCAGGATGTGAGGGTGATGAGCATGAAGGTATAGGGCACGGGCAAATTGCACGGGGCTGGGAGTGCATAGTGGGGGAGCCTGAATGAGCAGGCAGAGGGACCTGTGGGTGCTTGCTTTTGCTTCCGGGTCTTCTTCATTATCATGGGCCCGGGGGATCTGAGAGGGCCTCACAGTGCCCACATCCTTACCCTTATCCCAGGTGCAACTGCTGATCCTCCCTGCAATGACAGCTCATTAGGGCGTCCTCATGTGGACCAGAAGCAGTGACAGTGGCCCTGTGTCACAGCTCACAGAGCATCTTCATGTGCCACCCAATCATCTATGCCCTGGTGGGATTACTATCTCCACCCATTTTACAGATGGTGAAACTAAGACTCAGAGCAGTAAAGCTGTCTGTCCAAGGAATAACCAGAGGGTAGACTGGCATCCGGACTCCAGGCTCCAAGGCCCTAACACTGCGTCTGGCACCTCACGGTCTCATCTGTTTCCAGAATAAGTCCTCAATGGCCACAGCTGAGGTGCCTCATGCGTCATGGGCAGCCCCAGCCTCTGCCCCAGTCCCCTTGTCTGATGAACGCACATCATGATGCCACTCTAATAAAGGGACCGTTGTTAGAGAGGATTAATTCATTAATGAATATGAGGCCTGTGGAAAGCCAGAACGTGATGTAAATACCCATGCTGTCAAAGCTGCCTCTCTGCTGCAGAATGAAAAGCCCCCAAATCCCCCCATTGTCCTGGGATAATAGCTTTGATTTGGGGCAGGGCAGGAGGAAGGAGACTGTCTGGGGGATAAACAATGCTAGGATGTTCCAACATCGCAGGCTGGGGAGGGGAGGAGTGGGCTGAGGCTTCAGTCTTCCCAGAGGACCTCTGTGTCTTTGCTCTTGAATTTCCCACACTGCCCCAGCTAGACACACACATGCATATTCTCTCCCTCTCTCCCTCCAGCTCTTGCCCTAGAAAGAACACCTCATTTTGACCTCTTGTAAAGGGAGCAAAGATAACGCCCATCTCCCAGCAGGTGCGGGTTTTAAGCTGATTTCCCCCGCTGGCTGGTATATTTGCAGTGACCAGTTTGCACTTTGTAGACCACACTCATGGTGACCAAGAGACCAGGTGGCAAATGTCAGGGCTGCATCTGAGTATGTTTGAGTTTTCTACTGCTGCATAGATGTCTTAGTCTGCTCAGGCAGCTACAACAGAACACCATAGATTGGTTGCCTTAAACAATAGCCATTTATTTTCTCACAGTTCTGGAGGCTGGAAGTCTGACATCAAGGTGTCAGCATGGTCAGTGTCTGGCGAGGCCTCTCTTCTTGGCTTGCAGACAGCAAGGCAGCTTCTCACTGACATGGCATTTTTTTTTTTTTTTTCCCTGCTTGTGTGCATGTGAAGAGAGAGAATTCCAGTGTCTCTTCCTTTTCTTGTAAGAGCACCAATCCCATTATGCGGGCCCATCCTCATTAAAATATTTCATCAGAATCTAACACCTCCCCAAGGCCCCACCTCCAAATACCATCACATTGGGTGTGAGGACTTCAACATATATATTTTTGGGTGGACACAAGCATTCAGTTCATAACAATAGCAAGCATTTCATGAGGTAGTAGTGTAAGACAATATACATTTTATGATGCTCATGAGCTCTGTGTATCAGGATTTGCACACAGGCTCCAGCAGAGATGGCATGCTCTTCTCGATATTGTCTGGGATATCAACTGGGAAGACTGGAACAGCCAGGGGAGATTTGGATGCCTGAGATCTGGAGCTGCTGGAGCTGAAGGAATTGATTTCCAACAAGATTTCTTCACTCACACGTCTCATGCTTGGGCTGGATGGCTGAAGGTCAGCCCAGCTGGCACTGTCACCTGGAGCACGGACTTAGGGTCCTGCCATGGAGTCCAGGCTTCCCACTGCATTCAGAGTGAGTTCTGAAGGAGAAGATCTTCAAGGGAACTTCAAGGTCTCCCAAGAGGCCACCCTCAAATGCCATGTGGTTCCAACTTTTCTCAAGGGGAAGGTACAGTTTTTGCCAGCTCAGACTCAAGGGAAGGGATCAGAGACTTTCTTGATGGGAAGACTTTCAAAGATTTGGGGGCCATGTTTTAAAGCCATCATAGGGAAGGATGTCAGGGTTTGGTATGGGATTGAGTTTGAATACCCTGGTCCCAGACACCCACCCCCTGTCTCCATGAGGAAGATAATACAGAACACTCCAACACTTTTTCTTTTTCTTTTCTTTCTTTCTTTCTTTCTTTTTTTTTTTTTTTTTGAGACAGAGTCTCCTTCTGTCACCCAGGTTGGAGTGAAGTGGTGTGATCTCAGCTCACTGCAACCTCCACCTCCTGGGTTCGAGTGATTCTCCTGCCTCAGCCTCCCAAGTAGCTGGTACTACAGACACACATGACCATGCCCGGCTAATTTTTGTATTTTTAGTAGGGACAGGATTTCACTATGTTGGCCAGGCTGGTCTCAAACTCCTGACCTCAAATGATCCGCCCGCCTCAGCCTCCCAAAGTGCTGGGATTACAGACTTGAGCCACCGCGCCCAGCCCCCAACACTTTGAATTAAACCATTTTCATCCATGAGGCGTAAGAATAAGGGGTACTCTTAAGTTTTAGGGTCCTTAAGGAATCTAGGTCCTTGCCTTTATTTAACGATGACAAAACTGAAGCCAAAAGAGGTCACTTGTTATGGCTAATGTCACATGTCTGCTAAGTGTCACAGCCGGTGTTCAAAAGGAGGCTGCTGACTCCAAATTCAACAGTCTTTGCTCCCAGGTCTGGCTGCTATAGCAGCTGGGCTGCCTCGTTCTTTCTACCAAGATAAGGAATCCATCTTTAGAGCTGAGTAACCAGTTGCAAACCAGAACCTTCTAGCTTCTCTTCCTCTAGGAGAAGGGCAAGGAGCAGGGGGGCCCAGGGATGTGTGCTGCCTAGGGAGGCTGTAGGCTGGCAGACAAATAAGAGCAGATCAGCCGACCCCCACTGCCCCCAGGGCGGGTCTATGATGGGCAATTGAATAAACACATTCAGAACAGGATGAACGTGCAGCCGAGTGTGAGCACATTTTAAAATATACATTTCACCTCCATATGCAGATCCCAGTGACATGTGACAAATACGCTGTGGCCTCCAGGAGCTGTTCTCCAAGGAGGCACTTATTTCATTTGACTCCAAGCATCCAACCTCAACAGATGCCAGAATTCAGACGGGTGGCGGGAAGCAGGCTTCAATTACTGTGGGAAGACTCAAGTTAGACAATGGGAAGAATTTTCCTTCTCTGGAACACCAGTTGTTTTCAGCAGACTTTTTTGCAATGTGATACATATACTCACCATAGACACCTTCACATAAATAAAAGTGCTGTCTATAGAAATGGGGGGAAAAAACCCCAGTTGACAGAAACTAGACTTTTAGCTCAGACTCCCAGATTTTCTGGAATACACTCATTCCACAAAGGATGTCAGCCTGGTGAGCACTTTTGGCTTAAATGAAGGCTCAGTGTCTCTTTTTGGAGAGCAGACAACATTTTAATGACAGAAATATGTAGATTTGGGGGTTTATTTGTTTTTTTTTTTTTTTGGTTTGTTTGTTTTTTTTGTTTTTTTTTGAGATGGGGGGTCTCACTATGTTGATCAGGCTGGTCTTGAACTTCTGGCCTCAAGCAATCCTCCCATCTCGGCCTCCAAAAGTGCTGGGATTACAGGTGTGAGCCACCGTGCCTGGCCTGAAATATGTAGATTTGAACTTGAAAAGCTGAGAACTGAAGCCCTGTAACATTTTCCAAACTAATCTGTGAGATAGGAAGGGGTTTAGAATTATATAAATAAGTTACCTGCTTGTGTGTCAGGCACATTTTTTTCTTTTTTCTTTTTTGTTGTTGTGGGGGATAACACCCTTATTGAGATAAAACTCACAACCATACAATTACACAATTCACCCATTTAAAGTGTATAATTCAGTGAGTTATAGTATATTCACATAGTTATACAGCCATCATTGTAAGTCAATTTTAGAAAATGTTCATTACCCCAAAAAGAAATTCCATACCCTTCACTTCCCCATAAACTCTCACGTAGACAACCATTAATTTTCTTTCTGTGTCTATAGATTTACCTATTCTGGACATTGCAATACACTACCTAGTCTCTTGTGTCGGACTTCTTTCACTTACCATGCTATTTCAAGGTTTGTCTATGTTGTAGCATGTATGCCTTCATTCCTTTTTATTGTGGAAAAGGTGTTTATTGTATGGGTATGCTATATTGTATTTATCCATTCATCAGCTGATGGCCACATGGGTGGTTTCTACTTTGGGGTGATCATAAATACTACTGTTATTAGCATTCATGTACAAGGTTTCCTGTGGATGTATGTTTTCATTTATCTTGGATATGGACTTAGCAGTGGAATTACTGAGTATGGAACTCTACATTTAACTTTTTGAGGAACTCCCAAACTGCTTTTCAAAGAGGCTGACCATTTAAAATTCACAACAACAGTGTATGACGATCCAATTTTTTCACATTCTCTCCAACACTTGTTATTATCTGTCTTTTATCATGGCGGCCATCCTAATGGGTGTGCAGGTACTTCTCTTACATTATCTCATTTAATCTTCAGAATGCTGCCACAAGGGCAGGCAGCACTATCCCAGCATACAGATCACAATACTGAGGCTCCAAGAGGTTGAGCCTGTCAAGGTTGCAAAGCTGGTAAAGAGGCATAAAGATGTGTTGTCAGGTGTGCCTGACACCCCTCCCATTTCCCTGTATCCCAGCCCACCCTCTCAGGCCCATCGCGCCAGCTGCATAGCCCTCTCTACATGTTTATCTTTGTGTTCCATACGTGATTCATTGCTGAGATGATCAGGAATGACAGCGACTGAACTTTCTATCCAAACTCACCTTCCTCCCCTGAGCCTTGAGATGGAACCATCCCTTCCTGGTTGTGAGCATTCCTTCTGTCAAGGATGAGAGCCAGCCCAGACTGCCAGGAAATAAACCAACATGCCTCTCTGCCCCAACCCCTCCACCAGTGCCCAGACCCAGCCCCACTCAGCTCCTCCTGGCTCCGTAGCTATTTCACCCACCTCTTGGAGCACATGAGGCTCTTGCCTGGTCCATCAGTGGCTTCAGGGACCTCCCGCATCAGACTTCCAGGAAATCTCCCTTTGGTTCAAAAAATTGTAACAAGCAGGACCCTAAACAACCTAGCACCTCCTAAGACTCATGCTGACATGGGCCCTTGGTCATGAGCTGCACCATTCAGCCTCCTGCTGAATAAGGCCAGCACCTGCTGCACCCACCCATCTCCTGACTCTTCCCCTTCCCCACCACACAGGAAGACAACTGACGCAGGGAGCATCAGTGTCAGGTGTGTTGTATTTATGTGACGCACACAGTTCCCTACTCTCCCACCATTGTTCTTTGATGTATGACAAAACTCCCAATTTGTCAAATGCTTAACAGCAGTCAGGAAAATCTATTCTCCACACATCCACAGAGCTTTTCATTTTGCAAAACTGTCAGCGAGAACAGTTTATGAATTTTCTGTCATGGGGAATTCTGAAAGAATGGGGAAGTGGGGAGAAACATCACCCCATCACAACCCCTTCTGTGAATCACAGCCTCAACGTATCAGACAGAAGCCCAGGCAGCATCTGAGGCTCCCCTATTACATTATACATCATCACTCTTTGCATTTAAGCCCATTTTCCATGCAGCCATCTCTGAATGCATTTCTGTTTGTATGAAATCCCTCTCCATGGTGTAAAAGTAAATATTAGACAGTGCCCTCCTACTAAAAGACCTTGCATTTCACGCTCAAAAAAGTCACCTAGAGGGACTCAGTAGTGGACAGCTCTCTGCTCCACAGAAGGCAGCCAGCTTCCCTGGCTGACATGCAACAGATTCTAATGCAAACCCAGAAGCCTCAACTTTTTAAAACATTGTATATTGAAAATATACACTGAATCATCTTTAACAGCAAAAAAAACTAAAACCAACCAACATTTCCAAAGACAGGCAACTGATTAAATAAATTATGATAACCCCCAAAACGGACCATGGTCCATCATGGAAACAGTGTTTCTGTGGTGTGGGAATCTGGTTAGGATATGTTAACTAAAGCAAGTTTCAAAACTGTATTTACAGTATGATTCCAATTTAGTAAATGTATGTACGTATATGTATGCATAGGGGGAAAAAAGACCAGATGGAGAGACACCCTAAATGTTAACACTCAAGAGATTATCTGCTTTTTAAAAAGATTTTTATTTTCATATATTTTCCACATTTTCTTCAATGAAGGGAAAAGTTTTTTTGAAAAAGTTGTTTTTGCTCAACAGTCTATTCATGGACCATTCCCAAAACTTTAAACTTGGCAGACTGTAGCCAGCTGTACAGTAAACAGAATTTACAGCCCAATGGCTTTCTGGCAGTGAGCACTTTTTTATTCACACAGGGTGACACCATACTGAACAGCAGCTGTCCATATGATTTTAATCACAGTAACTTTTGAAACCACAACTTGCAGTCCCCCTTATTTTGTTCCGTTAAAAAGCTGTCTTTTGAAGCTAATGAGCAAATTCTCTGAGAACTGGAACCTAGGAAATGCTGAATCACTGGGCAAATAGCCCATTAAATCCATACTAGTTATGCAGCTCTTTGAAGACGCACATAGCTCAGATAACTTGAAACTTCCCTCTGAGAATATATAGGATCTCTGGTTACCATATGTAAATGTAAGTCAATGCCTAACAAGAAATGATTATTTGCAAACACCTTGGCTATGATCTAAGTTGCAATTCTAATTTGAGGAGTAGCAGAGTGATCACTTTAGCATGGACCTGGAGGCTAAGATTAACTTTTACAGGGAAATCCTGAATAGGGTTGAGACTTCCCAAGAAACACATTCTACAAGCTACTCACAATTACAACTGTCTAAGCTGAAAGAAAATTTCAATACTAAATCCCTTAGTCCTTCCTTTTCCTTTCTATTCAGTCTCTCCCATTTTATCTCCTTTCCTACCCACTTTGAATATTTCTCGAGCTATCTCTTTAATAATACTTTTAGAATGTGCTTTCAAAATGTTTGCTTTCAGTCCTTCACAACCACTTGAAGGGAAAAAGAAAGAAAAGGAAAAAAATATAGATATCCCTTGTGTATGAGTTTGCTAGAGTTGCCATAACAAAGTACCATAGACTAGGGTGGGTGGCGGGGAGGGGGAGGGCTTAACAACAGAAATTTATCATTGCACAGTTCTACAAACTGAAAGTCCATGATCAAGGTGTCAGCAGGGTGGATTCCTTTGAAGGGCTATGAAAGAATCTGTTCGATGCCTCTCTCCTAGCTTCTGGTGGCTTGCTGGCAATCTTTGGCGTTTCTTGGCTTGTAGAAGCATCACCCTGCTCTGTGCCTTCAGTTTCACATAGCATTCTCCCCAAGTGCATGACTCTTTGTCTAACTTCCCCTTTTTGTAAGGACACCTGTCACAATGGATTCAAACTCCCCCCCAACACACACACCCAATGACCTTATCTTAATTTAACTGCATCCACAATGACCTTATTTCCAAATAAGGTTATATTCTGAGATCAGAGGGTTAGGACTTCAACATATAATTCAGCTCCATAGTACCTTGTATCAATCCAACCATGACTTTCTTTGAACCTATGCCCCAATCAGGCTTCTGAGCACTGCTAGATCAAACTGTACAACCTCCAAGTGATGGCATGGGTTCCAGCATCAGCTGAGCTAACACTCCTTTGTCACCACCCTCTTTGATTCCCCACTGCAGCTTTTTTCAACTTTCACCATGCTCCTCTATCCCCTCAACTTTAGGAAATGATCTTACCTCCTACTTCATAGAAGCAAACAGAGGCCATCCCAAAAGAATGTTCTGACCACCCTGCAATGAATTCTCTCCCGTTACCTGCTGTATTAGTCCATTTTCATGCTGCTGATAGGGACATACCTGAAACTGGGCAATTTATAAAAGAAAGAGGCTTAATGCACTGACAGTTCCACAGGGCTGGGGAGGCCTCACAATCATGGCAGTCCCCACCCAAATCTCATCTCATAGCTCCCATAATTCCCAAAAGAAAGTTTCTCTACACAAGCTGTCTCTTTGCCTGAGGCCATCTATCCACGTAAGATGTGACTTGCTCCTCTTTGCCTTCTGCCATGATTGTGAGGCCTCCCCAGCCCTGTGGAACTGTCAGTGCATTAAGCCTCTTTCCTTTATAAATTGCCCAGTTTCGGGTATGTCTACTTCCAGTCTACTTTTTTTCTCCTAAATTCCAGATGCCCACATTCCTCTCTACTGTAACATCTTCCATGGGTGACCTACATCCAATAATAGTTATGAAAGAGAACAGCTAATAGTAGTAGGCTGAGTGATGGGCTGACAGGGACTTAGGAAGGGCAAAGATCCCTTTGGCAGGGTTAAGAAAAGCAGAGGTGAAATGAGGGGTCAGGGCAGTCACCTGAAGTACTTCATAGTTCTCTAAAAAGTACTCTCAAATTCAAATTTCCTTGACACCTTGCTAACCCTTCTGCACACCTACATCCTAAAGGAGAGGGCTCTTCTTAACATGAAGTACATTTGAATATGCTTCTACCTTAGAAAATATATTGTTCCTCTACCAACGTCCTGGCATATGGAGACTGCCTACTGAAAATCATGGGTATGACACTGACTTATGTAACACTAGCTTTGGAGTATATGTAGCTTTTTCTTTATGGACTTACAATTTTTTTTTTTTCTGAGACGGAGTCTTAGTCTGTTGCCCAGGCTGGAGTGCAGTGGTGTGATCTCGGCTCACTGCAAGCTCCGCCTCCTGGATTCATGCCATTCTCCTGCCTCAGCCTCCCGAGTAGCTGGGACTACAGGCGCCTGCCACCACGCCTGGCTAAGTTTTTGTATTTTTGGTAGAGACGGAGTTTCACCGTGTTAGCCAGGATGGTTTCAATCTCCTGACCTCATGTTCCACCCACCTTGGCCTCCTAAAGTGCTGGGATTACAGGCGTGAACCATCATGCCCTGCTGGACTTACAGTTTTAAGAGAGGCATTTATATTAAATTATACTTTCCACAATCCACTCAGCTTGGTCTTTGGCTCCATTGTTGGGTGAAATTACAATTGCTAGTACAGTAGCTGGATGGTAAATAGAAGTCAGTGTAGAACAGTAGATGTCGAAATAAAAAACAAGATTAGAAACAGAGAAGTTCACGGCTTCAAAATGCATGTTAGCCTGGGGGGAAAAACTGCATGGATCTTACAGAACATGGAGTCCAGCACTGATATGGACAGGAGATAGGGAAATACTGGGTTGAAGAAGGCAGTTCCCAGGCAAAGGCCCCCCACCTTCAAGCCCAGAAGCCCACGGCCCTAACTGAGAACAGGCATTCCTGTTTTTGTGCCCAAAAAGTTGCCTTTTGGCCTGCTATGTCCCCCTATCTTGCATCCACATAAACCCTGAACCCCAGGCTCCAGAAAGAGATGAACAGACGAATGGCAGAATGGGGCAGCAGTGAAGAAGAGAAAAGGAACATGTGAACACCAGGAGGAGATCGGCTGGGGACTACTGGAAAGGAGATGAGCTGCAGGATGGCCACACTCCAGGGGAAGATCATCTTCCCACCCCATCCCCCCTCCAGCTCCCCATCCATCCCACTGAGAATTACCTCCACCACTCAATAAGACCCCCACATTCACTCTTCAAGTCCATGTGCAGCCTGATTCTTCCTAGACTCCAAACAAGAACCCAGGTGCTAAGAGGGCACTGAGCTGGTTAACACTTTAGCTGTCTGCAGATTGCAAAGCTAAAAGAGCACACTGTAACATGCCCGCTGGGCTTCAGGAGTCGCAGACACCCACCCCTAGACAAGACCAAGGGGCCAGAGCCCAAAGTGCTTGCCCTGGCTTCTGAACCTGCCCGTCTATGTGCTCCCCATCCTGTAAGGGGTTTGAGCTTGTGGCAGCTGAACGGAGAGGCATACCTCTGTCACATGTCCTGTTGGGGAAGCAGGGAACTTTCCTGTTTCAGCACCTTTATTTTTAAAACAAAGATACTAAGGTTTAGAGAGAATAAACCTTCTCAAGGTTAAACTCTACAGAATGGGATGAAATGGTGATAGAATTTAGTGCTTATTCCACCTGCGTGTGAGAGGCCTGAGGGACATGGCCTCATTCTGCTAGGGCCTTCGAGTTATTAGAATTTTTGCAAAGCATGTCAACATCCCACCCGGCAGAAACTCTGGCATATTGACTTCAACCATGTGCTTCTTCTGGGACCCGTTGTTTTAGCCAACTCCATACCCATACTTCAGGAGGCTCCTGAATTTCCTGAACTCTGAGTCCTAGACTTGTGTTCCCACACCCAGCCTTGGCTCTTCTCTCAGGCTAACCTTAGCCCCATTTGCTCTGCTAGAATGTCCCATTCTGTTTTCTTCCTCCTTTGGTTCTACTGCAACCAGCCTCACCAAACAGTATTCTGCTCACCTGTCTAGAAGCTCTGCAATACACCTGAGCTCATACCCTGCCACACTTCCCCCAGCCCCATGAGTGGACTGAATGAGAAATGATAGTTGTTTGAAACCCTTATCATGGCAAACAAAAAATGAAGGAAAACAAAACAATAGCAAAAACAAACAAACAAACAAACGAACAAACAAAAAACCTTGCTGAACGCAGATTCTGATTCAGTTAGCATGAAGCCATGACTTGTGCCAGACACTGTCCTAGGTACTGGAGTGAACACTGTCATATTTAACTTAACCTACCAGCCTTTAATAGAATCCTGCTCTGTGAAATTTGCACAGGGGCCAAAGAGAAACAAGGCATTATTTATAATAATTGGCTTGCCATTATCCATGCTGTTGGCGCTGCCTGCAACAACATGATGGACTTTTATGCTATTCACAGCCTATAAAAAAGTAGTTCTGTTGTGATTCAACATATAGTAATCTCCATTTTAAGAGGACAATAGAAACACTCAGCTATTATTCATCCCAGAGCCTTAAACGGCAGAGAATTCCTTTATCAGGAACATAAGGTTAGAACAGCATGAGTTATTAATATTGCAAGTAGCCCAATGCATTTATTGAGGTGCTCAAACTATTGAAAAAACTTACGATTTTTAAAAGTAAAAGTCTAGACCTCAAGTAGCATTTTGGGAGAAGTGTGTCAAAGGCACAAACTATTCAGAACTGCTTAGGTTGAAATGAGAATGGGGACAGTCTTGGTCCCCATAACCCAACTCAGTTCTGAATGTTCTGAAAAGAGTAGATAAAGGAGAAACGCCACGCATGTTCAGAAATCCAGATTTGAGGGGCCAGGACTGGTGGGAAATATGGGAGCAGCTACAAATCAGTTAATTAACAATCATTAGTGATACATGCATAACACATTTTGTATTCAGTTAGCTATTTATTTATTTATTCACAGCCACATTCCACAAAGGGCTTGAGGCAGCCTACAAAAAGAATAACACAACAATGGCTAAATGCAAACGAGTATAAAAAGTCAGGACTAGCATAGAGGGTGAGGAACACCTTGACCAGAAGGGCACACACCTGTTGGCCATAAGGGACTCCAGAGGTACCACAGTCAAGTTCCAAATTTGGCTTGAGGCATCCTGGCAGCCAAAGTGAAAAGGAGACAAGGTCAGGTCCAAGCATTCTCTTTAACAAGACACTGTTAAATGTCTTTCTTTCAAAGCATGTAAAAAGCTGAACACTGACACAGCGGCCCCACAAATAACTACAGAATCAGAGGTCTGTTCAACTGCAGTAAAATGGATGGAACAAGGGAGAATGGCAAAGTACTTGGGTTTTGGAGCTGAAAGTCCTCACTGTGAGGGCTGGCTTAACCTCTACTAGCTCCAGGGTCCTGGAGAAGATGTTTAATTTCTCTGGGGTGCATTCTTATTATACACAAACCAGAGATCTAAAAAGACTTAATTGGCTAAGTCCTGTGTCAGAAAGAAAAAGAATAAAAGAGGGAGAATGAATAAAGGAAAGAATAGGTATGTAACTGAAAAGAATTGAAACATATAAAGCACCTAGCATATAAAACATGCCAGATCCTTTCCTAGTGTTTTTTTTAATTCTTTCTGTGAAGTTGAGTCTGGGTAGCAGACTGTTCCTCCATCTGAGTGGCTGTTAGTCTCTCTCTTCCTTCTCTGACCCTCTGCCCCTCCCACTCTCTTTAACTTTAACTCCAGATGTAGCTGGGGCCATGCCACATCTCAACCTCAGAACACCAGGGCACAGAGAAGTACAGAGACCCAAGTGATGGATGGGTGGGTGAGTCTATAATTCTCAGAGGAACATTATTAGAAGCAACAAGTGGTGATGGGCATAGGATCAACCAACACAATGAGAGAGAATAACAGTCAACTCAGAGATGAGGTAATCAGTGACTGATAATCTGAAAATGGTTGAACACTCACAAGGAAGGGCCACATACTGAAATGAGTCCATTTATTTTACATATTCCTACCTTGAGTGCTTGTTCACAAATATGCTCTACCTAATCCATTCTGATTTTGATGAAAAGTTCCGTTTTCTACAGCAATCCATCCAAAATCAGAATGGAGCCAGCAATACTGGCTGTCTTGATGCTAAACACTTTTCGACATCAGCTAACAGCATGAGACTAACTACTGAGCTTTTGTGTTTTCAGTGACCATATTTTTCTAAGCCAAACATTTAAAAAATTCACATAAAAGTCAAATTACTTGTATATATTTTGAGGCTCATCTAGTTTAAAAAAAAAAAAGCTATCAAAAATTGAATCTCTCTCGGAAATTCTGAGTCATACAGTCACTGCATTAAGCTACTTGGACAGGTGATCTTCCCATTTTTCAGATGATTCTCCTTACCTTCAAGCTTACGTGAGAGGTCTCTGCTCTGTGTTCCCTTTGAACTCGCACACATCTCCATTCTAACACTCACCACTCTACAGCTGAGTTTCTGATGAGACTAAGAACCCACCGGCCACAGGATGGCCGTCCTATTCAGTTGCATGTTTCTAAAACTTGCTCAGTAACAACCAAAGGGAACTGTTTTGCAAGCATAGAAAATCAGTTCTTCAGGATAGTACTAAATGCAGCAAGTTACCCTCCTCTTTTCTACATTGTCCTCTTCACTTTTTAGCTTCTAGACTTCCCATCCTGCCTTGACCAGCCCCAGCCAGGCCTCTTTAGCCTCAAGATTTCAAGAAGTCAAAGAGGACCTATATTCACAGGGCCTGAGCAGCTCAGAGAAACGGGCCCCCTGTGAGTAGCCACAGAGGGTCAGGTGGAACCCATCACTGTGCATCGGGGCTAAGACTTGATTCGTTACAATAGCCCAGGACATGGGAAGCCTTCCTAAGGTCTGACTTGACCACTAAGGATCTGTCACTTCTTGGGTCCCCAATCCAGCAGTGAGAGTGAAGGAAATCCTCAGTCCCTTGGCCAAAACCTCAACTCTCTGCCTTCAGAATATGAGTTTAACGAGAATTCCCTGGATGACAACCACTGTCATTCATTTAAATCACAGCTACACATTACCGGGAAGATTTATCACACTGGGGCGGTCTGATCTCCTTCTGTAAATGGCCATCAATTTCTGTATCTTTTACTTTTTTTTTGTCTGAATAATGAACATACTGGTGAAAGCAATGCCCAGGATGACTAGGCACATCTAGGAAATTCTAAAAGAGTGAGTTTCAGAATTTTGACATGATTTTATTTTCTTCATGCTTAAACTCTCATAAAACTCCTGATCCATTTAACCATGCTGCCTAATCATATGTTTATCGTGAAAAGTAGCATTAATGTGGCAGACTGTTTTTTCTTCTTTTTTTTTTTTTTTTTTTTGACGGAGTCTCGCTCTGTCACCCAGGCTGGAGTGCAGTGGCGTGATCCTGGCTCACTGCAAGCTCCGCCTCCCGGGTTCACATCATTCTCCTGCCTCAGCCTCCTGAGTAGCTGAGACTATAGGCGCCTGCCACCATGCTCGGCTAATTTTTTTTTTTTTTTTTTTGTATTTTCAGTAGAGACGGGGTTTCACTATGTTAGCCAGGATGGTCTTGATCTCCTGACCTCGTGATCCGCCAGCCTCCGCCTCCCAAACTGTTAGGATTACAGGCGTGAACCACCACACCCAGCCCTTTATTTCTTTTGTTTTTTGTAAGAGATAGGGTCTCTTTCACCTAGGCTGGTGCTTTACTGCAGCTTTGCACACCTGGGCTCAAACAACCCTCTTGCCTCAATATCCCATGGAGCTGGGACTACAGGTATGTGCCACCACACCCAGCTAATTTTTAAAATTTTTTTGTAGAGACGGGGTCTCACTGTGTTACCTAGGTTGGTCTTGAACTCTTGGCATCAAGCAATCTTTCTGCCTTGGCCTCCCAAAGCACTGGGGTTACAGGCATGAGCCACCATGCCTGGCCCCATGTCCTGTTTCTAAACTAATAATTAGCAAGGTAAGGCAAAAAGGGTCCTTTTACCTATATTTGAGCCAATATCTACAGAGGCTTCAACAGAACAATTCCATGTCCTATTTTTGGAAGAAAGCTCCAATTTCTAGCCCTAGTTTTCAGTGTTGTGGAGTAGTTTTGTTTCCTGTCTTTTGTATTTTTTAAAAAAGCTTCTCTAACATTTTAGTTGCAATCTGAGACAGTCTGTTTCAGAGAAAACATTTTACAGCCAGATGCTCCGGTGTGAGCCGCTTCAATTTACTTCTGAGGATGATCAATAACAAATGGGGAATGCTTGTCATTTGCTCAAATATTGTGAAGGCTTGTCTTTTCTTGGGCACATGCACACTTTATAGGCAAGGTTTCATTCATCCGTAATGCCTGATGGGACCACTGTGAGAACAGGTCAGTCATTTACAGAAACAGACCTAAAACCCTAAGGCCTAGGAGCCATCACAGCCCCCACCCCACCAGGACATTAACAAGACACCCGGGGTAGGGAAGAAAGGCAAATGGGAGTGCAATAGATTCAGGAAATAGGCAACTCTAGGGCCTCCATTTCCCTGGGGGATTTTAATAATCTCCTTGGTTTCACAGCAGGTGGTTATAAGGAGGCAGAGGGACGGTCGGATGGTTCTGATACAGAAAATAGCTCCTTGGTGGGACAGAGGAGATGATGGCAGAGAAGCTGTCAACCACTTTTTTTTGTGATGCCACAAGTCTCTGCAGCTCACCTGTATAGCACTATTGCTCTATTCCGTGTGACAAAACACGAGTCACCTGCCCAATTAGTTTCATTCAGTCCATTATCCCTATAGCAAAGGAGTGCTCTCTCCCAGAAACTGGCAAATTATTGTTCAATATATTTAGTCTTAATACGGTTGATCCTTCCTTTTCTTTCTTTTTACCTCTCTTCCTCTCTCCATCCTTCCTATCCATCCATCCACCTATCTATCCAACCATCTACCTGAAGGTATACTGACCATCTACTTTGTGTCAGGTACTATTCCAAGCACTTAATATACAGTATCTGATTAAATTTTAACAATACCCTGGAAGTTAGCTCTTAATATTCTTTATGAATATTATATGAGGTTTAGAGAGGTTATGTGTCTTGTCCAAGATTGAGTAAAATTCAGCCCATGGGCTAAATTCAACCTGTTTTTGTAAATAAAGTTTAGTTGGAACATATCTATGCCCATTTGTTTACTTATGATACAATTTTACCAGAGTTGAGTAGTTACAACAGAGACCATATGGTCCACAAAGCCTAACATATTTACTAACTGGCCCTTAACTGAAAAAGTCTGCCAACCCCTGTTCTTGCCCAGTAATACTTAGCAAGAAAGTAGCAAAGTCAAAGATTCAAACCCAGATCTATCGACCTCAAAACGCCATAATTCTTCAATGCTGTGTCATGCAACAGAAGTATGTGAGTTTTTTCTGCATGACTTCTTGACACCTAGGGTGAGATGGCGAGGCTAGGTTTATGGTAAGAGGAACAGATCTGACATATATTACTTAGTAGTAGCCAATTACTGTGGAAGACTCTCTTCATTTGTAAGAAAAGCCAATGAGGACTTTTTTTTTTTCCTGCTGAAATAATTATAGAGATGAGTGTTGATGCATGTTTTGACTTTGCTGCAAAAGTAGTTCTGTCTTCTCCAGTTTAAGCAATTACATTAGTTTCTAAATAGAGTAGATGGAACTATAGTTGTCAAAGAATGCAAAGATCAGTCAACTGCATTTACAGTGTGACAGTCTAAGCAGAGATACCACAAAGTATCTTGTGCACAACCAAGTAGGTAAGTGCTGTTGAGCACCTGTGAGCCAGAAGAAAATAGGAGAAAAATGTGGCTAAATGGAAATGGAAATTTCTATACAATGGGATCTGGTAGCAAACACTTCTTCTACCATAATGCCCTAACAATTGATTGTTTTCTAATGTTGCTTGGTTGGGGGAAGATATATTCTGAGTGTTCCTCCAAACTTGTAGAAGTCATTTTTTCTGGAGGAGATAGTGGTCCTAAGATGGTCTGCTTGGTACTCTGAGTGCAAAGATGCCTCCTGCAAAAAAAACAAGCAGCTTATGAAGGAAGCAATCACTTAAAGCAGACACGTTACCTCTAAAGAACAAGGAGAAGATCAAATCCAGAACCAGGCAGTAGTAATAAAGGAGCTGACCTGTCAATAGGCCAAGGATCAAAAGGACATGGGAACCAGGCATGATTCAAAACAGCCACTGCTGAACACCTACACCAATGGGGGGAAAATGATACTCTTCGTGTTAGAGTACACAACTGCTACAGAGTCTCAGCTGTGATCTCTACTGCCGGGTGTCCCCAAAGATGTCCGCATCCCAACCCCTGAGACCTGTGAATATGTTACCTTACTTAGCAAAAGGGACGTTGCAGATATAATTAAGCTAAAGATCTTGAGATGGGGAGATTATTCTTCATTTTTTGGGTGGGCTCAGTGTAATCACAAGTGTCCTTGTAACTGAAAATGGGAGGTAAGAGGGTCAGAATCAGAGAGAGATGTCAAGATGCTACACTGTTGGCTTTGATGACAGAGGAAGGGGCCATGAGCCAAGGAGTGCAGACAGCTTCTAGAAGCTGGAAAAAGTCAGCAGACAGATTATGTCCTAGAACCTCTAGAAGGAATACATCCAGGCAACACCTTGATTTTAGCCCAGTGAAACCCATTTCAGACATCTGACCCCCAGAAGGCCAGAAGATAATAAATTCGTGTGGTTTTAAGCCAGTATGTCTATGGTAATTTGTTATGGTAGCAATGATAAACTAAGACAACAGCCCTGACTCGGGGGAGGGTAAAGGAAGGAGCCACACACCACCACACTCTCACCATGGGAGGAATAGTTGAAATGAGCACACGACGTCAGGTCCCCAACAAACAGTTGAATGGGTTTCAGGCTAGCTTGCTAATTCATTCACCAATTCTCAGCTCTGGTGTTGCTTGATTCAGAATGTAAAGACAATTTTAAAATTTCCTTAGTTTCAAAACTTAATTCATCCAATGCACTTAATTTAAAACCACACATTATTTATCCACAAATCTTGACACACAGGGAAAGAAACAGAAATACTTGCTGGACAGATGGCATGGAAACAAAGGGTTATTAGAGATTTGCCATGCAGGCCTAAGTGAATTCACAATAACCATCATGACATAATGTCCACTGTTACTATCAAGAGAGTTGTTCATGGATTAGTATCAATAACCTCACAACTATGAAAAGAACCATGGGCAGAGTTTGACACCACAGATACTCTCTGAGTGATTGAAGTCTCTTCTACCACAGTGAGTGGTACCATGGAAGTAGTCTTGTCTCCAGGTCTCCTAAGCTTACTTATGATGAAGTGATGGGACTTTTACCCAAGAAACCATCACAGAAAAAAAAAATCCTCACCTAATAAAATTGTGCCAGTGAACAAACTCTCAGACATATGGCCACATTGACAAGATCTGCAATGGTATCAAAAGAGGTCAAGCTAATAACCTGAAGAAACAGGAAGAAAATTCCAATTTGTCTTATACAGAAGGTCTACAAAAACAGGACGAAGTCTAACACTGTTGAGAGTGGGGTGAGATGGGTGAACTTCTCTACCACCTGGTGACGAAATACACTGGGATTCTATGAAAAAGCATTTTTTTCTAAACTCAATTTCCATATTAATTTTAGAGCTATAAGTAATTAG
The DNA here is from genome assembly GCF_008728515.1 of Papio anubis. Classification (NCBI taxonomy): domain Eukaryota; kingdom Metazoa; phylum Chordata; class Mammalia; order Primates; family Cercopithecidae; genus Papio; species Papio anubis. The sequence continues at coordinate 69,844,117 of NC_044991.1, forward strand.
CGAAAAATGTTCCTGAAGATTTAAATCAAGATAATCTTTTAGGAGAAACAAAATGATCTACATATGAAAATACTCAATTCAGCTTCACATATTGCCACATGTTATGTTCCCTGAGAAGCAGACTCTGAGAGTGTAGCATGTAGAATATTTGAAGTGGTTCCCTTGGGGTCAACAGCTACGGAGAATAGGGGAAGTTAGCAGGAATGGGGCAGAAATAGAAGTCAAGCTGTGATGTAGGCCCAATAACAGCTTCAGCTAACCCGTTAGGGAGCTCTAGGGCTGGAATGTGAGTTGTCCTGTTTTGGGGCTGAAATGGTAAAACATTTACATTCTTGCTTCTATGGGTCAGTGAACATTGGCTGCCCCAGGAAGGAGCCCAACTTTGGGCAAGGTAGCTCTCTAAAGCTGAGGAGATTCTTGAAGAAGCTTGTGTGAATGAATGAATGAATGAACGAATGAATGCAAGCTTGTGCAAGGTTAACCCAGTGGACTTGGGGTACTCAAACTCAGCATATTTTAAAGAGAAGACTGGCTCCTTGACCATCCTGGGAGATAACTATAAGTCTTTGGAATACCTAGCCTGATACAAATGTCTTTGTGCATCTGGGGTCTTGGGATAGGCCAGATAGTTTATGCAAACAATGTGATTTATGGTGAATGCCTGTTTTTGTTCACCTGGGGCCCTGGTCATGCTGTATTGGTCTGATGCCTGAGGAGACTGAGCAGTCACGTAGGCACCCCAGGCCTATGTGACTAGCCCCCAGAAGAAATCCTAGAAACCAAAGTTCAGGTGAGCTTCCTTGTTGGCAATCCTTCCTATGCATTGTCACACACTGTTGCTGAAAGGATGAAGCATTGCTGACACAACCCCAAGATCACACATGCTTTCTCCTATGCTTTTTTTTTTTTTTGACACGGAGTCTCACTCTATCTCCCAGGCTGGAGTGCAGTGGTGAGATCTTGGCTCACTGTAATCTCTGCCTCCTGCCTTCCAGTGATTCTCCTGCCTCAGCCTCCTGAGTAGCTAGGATTAGAGGCACATACCACCACGCCCAGCTAATTTTTATATGTTTAGTAGAGATGTAGTTTCACCATATTGTTCAGGCTGGTCTCGAACTCCTGACCTTGTGATCCGCTCACCTCGGCCTCCCAAAGTGCTAGGATTACAAGCGTGAGCCACTGCACCCAGTCACTATCCTATGCTTCTTTTAAAACAAGCCGTTCGCTGTTAATCTGGATTATTTTACTACATTAAACTGGAACGTGAGTATAGCAGTTTTCCTGAGTTCTGTGAGTCCTTTTATGAATCATCAAGCATAAGGATAGTCTTGGGGACCCCTAACACATGGCTAGCGCTTACGAGCTGCCTGCTAGCTGTAGTCCCAGCAGCTAGGGTAACAAATCCTTTCTTGAAGGGATATCCAGGTGGCACATCACAGTACGTACCTATAAAAGCTGGAAACAAGTGAAATATTCATAAATAGGAGATCTATTTGGCAAAGTAGAAGTTAGAAAGTACCCAGCCAAGCTCTGTCTGGTGGAATAAGAGTGCTTTGTGAGAATGATTCCAATATCTATCTTCATTTGCTATTCATATGGAGAAAACGGTCTTCTCATTTGGGGGAGAAACTCTGAATTATTCTTAAAGAATCTCTGGCTATCCCCTCTAGCTTACATTGAACATTCTAGGTCCTTGAGAAGATCCTCATTTCAAAGGCTACAGAAACCATCTGAAATTGATTCATGGGAAAATTTATGTGCTATTAACACCAGATAGCAGAAGCAGACTGGCTAAAATATAGCAACTTGAAATATATTTTATGTACTGGAATTTGATCAAATGCAGATGGATAACTTCTAGAACAATGACAGCAAACAAACTTTGGAAAAACACACGACTGTGCTTGGAGAATGGTATCATAGTTTTTAAGAAACGTACACTGTATAGCTAGATAGCAAAGCAGCGTCTGTTTAAACCCCAATCTAACACTTTGTTGTAAGCTGACAGTGGGAGAAAATGGTTATTTGAATATGGTTTGACGGGCCGGTTGCCATGACTCGCACCTGTAATCCCAGCACTTTGGAAGGCTGAGGCAGGAAGATCACTTGAGGCCAGGAGTTCGAGACATTGCAAAACCTCGTTGTCTTTACTAAAAATACAAAAATTAGGTAAGTGTGGTGGCACATGCCTGTAATCCCAGCTACTCTGGCAGCTGAGGCACGAGAATCCCTTGTACCTGGGAGGCAGAGGTCACAGTGAGCCGTAATCACGCCACTGCCCTCCAGCCTGGGCAACAGAGCAAGACTCTGTCTGAAAAAAAACCAAAACAAAACATATACCTATACATACATACATACATACACACACACACATGCACACACACACGCATGCGCACACACACACACATATATATGCATGTGGTTTGATGGGTTACTTGATAACTGCCAATTTAGTCTTGAGATGAGGAACAAAACTGAAATATGAAAGATGACTGGTCTCATAGACTGTGTGACTGCTTCTGGTCCACTGATTGTGAACATTAGTGATGTGTGTTCATTGACGGGTTGAGGTAAGTATGAGTTGGTGCACTATGCCTTATTTCTCTCTTTCTTTGTCACAAAGGCCTTGAAATCTCCATGATAGAGATGGCAGAGCTATAAGAAGAAAGCAGCCCAAATCCCTGAGTCACAGATGTTTGAAGAAGAGCTTCCCAGGAGAGGTACCAGACCCACATCAGACTTCATATGATTATAAAATGAACTTCTATCATGTTGAATCTCTGAACTTCAGGGTTGTTTTGCAGGACAGCCTACCTTATAGTGACAAGTAGAGGAAGGTACAGGCGTGCAAATTTCATTTTAAAATCAGTCAGTGGAGATTGTCAATGGAAAATAAAGATTGTCAATGGAAAATAAAGATTTCAGATTCCTTACAGCTTAAAAAGAGGAAAAATAGGTCTTTTTTTCTTCCCCAACCCCTGCTTATGTGAAGCATTGTAGTCTAATAGCTGGCATTTTAGAGAGATGAAAAAGATGAGTTTGCTTCAAAACGTATATATGACCAGACTGTAAATTCACATGCAATGCAGTCTGCTTTGGGAGTTAAACATATTATTTAAACAAACCATTATAACTTGACTTATTATACCTCAACTTGATTATAAAACAAACATCAAAGTGAAATCTAATGTAAGTCTTTTTTTATTTCCAGTTCCAAAGCCATTTCCATTTCTTAGTTATCTTTGAATCCTCAGCCCCAAGCACAGTGCCTGATACACAGCTGGTATCCACAATCTTGGGATGACTGAATGAAAAGGAAAGTTTATGCTTAATTACCTTTAATCTTGCTTGTGGTTTAATTTCTCAGAGTTAATTTGAACACTAGATGGAGAAATTCTAAAAAATATATATATTTTTCGGAAAGGCAAGCATCCTCTTGGTCTGAGAGGTTTCGTGACAAGTTAATTTTATGTTAAATCAGTATGAATGGGTGGATGATAAACTTTGGAAAGTCATACTTAGAAATATATTGAAAACAGATAAATGAGTATGTCCTCAGATGAAAAATAATAACTACGTAAATAAAATTTGAAATAACCACTTGATAGCAAAGAGAACTTCGGTGTCAATACTTTAAATTCCATGCCATGGTTAATTATATTCCTGAAATCTATGAACAAAAGGGCAAAATTGAAGAAAACAAAAGAATATAGTTTCAGATGAAATTCATGAACAAGAACCTCAAAAATATAATAGGCAACAATTTGCTGCATTTCAACATTTAAGAGGCTTCAACATCCATATTTTTCTCCGATGTGCCATTACATGAACTTATAATCCTTGAAAAATTGTTATTATTTTCGTTGCTAAAACTGCTTTTAATAGGAATAAAAGATATGTTTAGTAATATGCTCAGATGATTGCATTTGAACAAATACTATGGTAATAATTCTCATATTTGGAAATGCTAGAATCTGAATTACACATAAAGTTAGTGGCATCTCTTTTTTGAAGCCTTAGATTTTATTTTACTTTTTGTTTTAAGACCAAGTAAAAACCCAACTTTCAGCTAATGGAATTCTAGGTCTAGTTGGTAGAACGAGATCCAGATGGAGCTCAAAACACCTGCTGAATAGTAGCTATAAACTGTCAGCTTGATATCATCACCAAGAATTCTGCAAGCTGAATTGCACTGGAATCTTAAGGACTTGCACACAGTGTAGTTATACATAACTCAGAAGAACAGATTATTAACTACGAGACTGTGAGGACTCTTTCTTTGGCTTTTAAGGAAAGTCATTGAGTTAATGCTGAATATATTCCTAAGAAATGTACTTATGAAATTAATAGAGTTGACTAAAGATTTGAATAATATTAGGCTACAGTAACCTCAAACTTGATTACTCTTATACATGGTAAAACAATCCAGAAATCCTGGGAATCGGCTGTTCATTATGGCTGAATGGAGGTTGCCCAAGCCCTGGCATTCTTTTATAGTTTCAAGGGAGAGCAAAAGTCTGAAGTGGGTAGGGACTGGGCCATATTTAATAATTTAAACTTACCATCATGGAACAATTCATACCTGTTACATACAAGTTAAATAATCTTCATGCTGTGTTGCAAACTGCTCTTCCTGCTATACTTCAAACAAATAGAATCATTTTACAAAATAAAATTACCAAAATGGGTATATACTTCATAAAACTGTTCAAGCAAACCTTTGGTGAAGAGTGTGATATAATCACCAATGGCTTTAAGATTGCCATTGGGAGGATTTTAAAATGGAGATGGACCGGGTGCTGTGGCTCACACCTGTAATCTCAACACTTTGGGAGGCTGAGGTGGGGGCATCACTTGAGATCAGAGGTTTGAGACCAGTCTGGCCAACATGGTAAAACACTGTCTCTACTAAAAATACAAAAATTAGCTGGCCATCATGGCGCACGCTTGTAATCCCAGCTACTCAGGACACTGAGGCAGGAGAATTGCTTGAATTGAGAAGATGGAGGTTGCAGTGAGTCGAGATCATGCTACTGCGCTCCAGCCTGGGTGACAGAGTGAGACTCTGACTCAAAAAAAAATTAATCAATTAAAATAAAATGGATGTGAAAGATGGAAATGATGGTGAGGTGTGCAAGTTCCAGTATGTGTGGATCTGATGGCTTTTGAAAGTATCAACTGTAGGGATTCTCTTATATTCTTTCAGTAACCTAACAGTGTTGATATATATGATGAAAAATAGCATTCAAACCTTCATGGAAGATGGTGCCTCTGACTCTGGAGGGATACGATGAGGAGAGAGCGCACATAGCCATAGTTGAGGTCTCCAAGTCTATCATGCGTCAGCATTACCAAGAGGGTTTCCCAAGATTCAGATTGCTGGATCCTACCCCAGAGTTTCTGATTCCATAGGCTGAAGGAGGGACCTAATAATTTGCATTTACAACAAGTTCTCAGGTTATTCTGACACTGCTGGTCAGGGAACTATGTTTTGAGAACTACTGGTCTAGGTGTTTCACTTAGAAGTCAGGATGGTTCACCCCTGTTTCCCTCTCACTGGGCTAAAAGTCCAAAGTCCTAACCATGGCCAGCAAGAATCTACGTGATCTAGGCCGTAACAATCTTCCTGACATCATCTCCTGCCCATCTCTTTGTAGCTAGCACCACTCAAGGCTCATTGTCCTCCTTACTGATCCTTAAATATGCCAAGCTTGTTCCCCTGTCACATCCTTTGCAATTGCTGCTTGCTCCCTCAACCCAGAATGCTCTTCTCGCAGATCTTCAAAGGGCATGCTATCTCACTTCATTCAGTTCTTTGTCCAGAGAAGCTTTCCATAACCATCCTACTTAAAATCGTTCCTCTCCACAGTTCCCCTTTCATTACTGTCTATCCCCTTCCCTGAAAATTTGTCAGATCATTTTCACCTGAAAAATAATATTTATTTATTGATTGTCTGCTCCTCTAAGAACAGGGACTTGGTGTGACTCACTGCTGAGTTCCTAGTGCATAAAAAAGTATCTGACACACAGTAGGCATTCAATACAAATTTGTTAAAGAAAATGATGAATAATTGATTGAATAAATAATTTTAAGAAAGAGCAACTGCAAACAAGCCAGCCTCCAAACTGACAAAGTTGAGGGGGTAAAGGTCTAAGGTTTTAAAATCAAACTTGCATCTATGAAAACACTCTATAAATAAGAATATACACTATATGAGAGATCTTCTGTTATACATAAAGAAGGCTGAATAGTATCTACTCACAGGAGTCAATTGTGCACATCTCTTCCCAACCCCATATTCAGTAACTTTACACTGATAGGTAGAAATCAATCACAGTGGGAATATTTACACGCAGGAAATTGGCAAACATTACAATTCAAGGCTTATTTTTATCAGCACACTACTGATTCTATCCATAAACACATTCCATTACTCAGTTTGATAGCCTCACCCATGGACTGGTCACCCAGACCAGGGTTGAGACAGGTTTGTTGCCAATTAAAGGAGGGAAAATGGGACATCTCAGTACAATATATCGGGATAGACTGGGAAGCTTATCTAAATCTTATTTCAGGATGTACATTTAGTGGGGATGAACATCTACTCTGCCCTGCCTGAGCAGTCGAAACATAAAACACGTGGATATGGGGATATGTGCTTTTGAAGATAGCCACCCTTCCCTCTTGCTCTACATGTATTATGGGGAAACTGATCCTATTCCTGAGTCTATGGATAGAATATATGACTGATATTATTCAAGTCTAAAGTCGGGCCCAACAATGGGTTTTCAGTTACACAAGTCCATAAAATCTCCCTCTGTCTTACTTATGACTAAATGAATCCTGACTATACTGTGCTTTTTTTAAAGCGGGATATAAAATAGTACAAACCCAAGTTTGAGCACAAGTAAATCAAATACATACTCAAGGCACAAGTGGCAGAATGGAATAACACCGCACCAGTAAAATTCATTTTTTTTTTGTTAGTAGTTATATGAATTTATTCTTTGTCGAAACATTTTTGCTTAAATTTTAGTCACATTGTTTTTGCAATTAAAAAAACCACAAAATATAGGTTGAATTTAAATTTTCTTCTCTGTTTATAAAAACTGTTTTCCCACACATTAGAAAGATGTCTAAGATAAACCCATGAATCGATGGAGAATTAAAATGGCAGAGCCAATTTAAATACCACATATTTAAACAAAGACCAGAAAAAAAAAATCTCTTGCAACAGAGATTGCTATAGCACATTAATTATAAGGTTTGAGATAGATTTTTGTAACTCAAACATAAATTTTAAAGAACCTTCCCATTTGTTTCTTTTAGTGATTAATGTCTCTAAAAGAAGGACAAGTTGACCTTTAAATCTGAACCAGCTCAGAAAAAGGCCCAAATGCACACTTGACCTCTTCTACAAGGAGCCTGTTTTAGTCACAATATAATTTTACCCTCTCACAGGTGCTCCGTAGCAGCCTGACAGTGGCATTTACATTTCTTTTAACAAGCCAAGAAATAATAGAACAAGGAAGACTGGTAGTCACTGGCTTTAATTGTAAGTTTGGGCCTCTGTTTTGTCTTACCACCCATTTTGGCCGAGGAATGCACTGCCTGTTCCCTGTTTTCCTTGTGGTAAAGCAAGAAACTTGAATTTGCAACCAGAGCCCTGAGTCTCCTATGCCCTGGCCATCTACTGCCTTTGCATGCAGCCTCTGTTCTGGCCTTCAATCCGCTCTCTCAGCAATTCCCAGAGCATTCCTTGGGTCTCAACTCTAAGGAAGCATCTTCATTTCATGAATCACTTTGTAGGGGACACAGGAGGGTACATTCCCCTAGCACAGCCTTTCACTAAAAAGCATTTCACTAAATAGTGTCCAGAGAACTTTCCCTAAAGTCTCCTCCTTAGCCCACAGTCTTCTGGGCTTTCCAAGCTTTCCCACTTTTTCTCTTCTTGATGTCCCTGTCTCCTTCTATTGCTCCTAAATTTCAGGACACTAGGAGACACAAATCAATGAAAAGATTTCACATGCTCTTTTAGGTATTATAATTCATTGTTCACAAATAGACATTAATTAGATACCTCTCTTCTACCTTCCTGGCTATCTTACTCCATTCTTTCCAGGCACTTAACCTGTCCTTTTAGTTTGGCCATGACCCGTGAGTGTGAGCATTTCAAATTGCCTACCCTGCTTCTGCTTTACAAAATAACCAGAAACTCCCTCTCCCCACAACCACAACGAAGCTGGGAATTCTAACCTGCCATCTGTCAGCTGCTATGGACCTATATGATATCTCCTTTTGACAGCCAAACATCATAAAAGTGTTGTCTACATAGACTGAGTCCATTCTTTACCTGCTACAATCTGGTTTCTGCCCATACCACACCTCTGTACCTGCCCTCACCAAGTCTAACAAGTTCTTAATCAAATGGGCATGTTGCACCTTGTGTTACTTGAACCAACGTGAAGTGTAAATCTCACACATTAGAATATTAGAGATTTCATCAGCACCAGTAAAATTTATTTTTTTTGTTGGTAGTTATGTGAATCTATTCTTTGTCTATACATTTTTGCTTAAATTTTAGTCACATTGTTTTGTATAAAGAGTATAATACTAGTCACCATTCACTGGGAACTTCATTCACTGGGCACCAATCTTTAAGTATAGGGATTTCTTTAAAAAAAAATTTTTTTTTTTTTTTATTTGGAGACAGAGTCTTGCTTTGTCACCCCAGGCTGGATGGAAGTGGCATGATCTTGGCTCACTGCAACCTTTGGGTTTAAGTGATTCTCATGCCTCAGCTTCCCGAGTAGCTGGGATTAGAGGTGTGCACCACCATGCTCAGCTAATTTTTGTATTTTTAGCAGAGATAGGTTTTCACCATGTTGGCCAGGCCGGTCTCGATCTCCTGACCTCAAGTGATCCACCTGCCTCCGCCTCCCAAAGTGCTGGGATTACCTGCCATGCCACCCAGTCAGAATCTTCTTTAATCAACACAAGTATTGAAAATAAGCATTGGGAAAAAAATGTCTAGAGATGTTTGAAATTAATGGGAGACTTAAATCAACACTGATTTGTTAAATCAACATTGAGGATCACCATTCAGCTTCCCTGGGCTGCCTCTGTGTCAGTCAGATTTTGCTTTCTAGCTGGAAACCACTCTTTACTCCATCTGGGAATTTGAAATGTGGATTGTTCCTGGGGCCACACCATTAATGACAACACCAACACATATTTTTACATGATTTTAATCATTGTGTATGTTCAGTGGTGTCTCCTGGCTTATTTATTTAGCATTATATCACAAGCATTTTTAAGGTTGCCCAATAGCATCTATAATTACCATTTTAATTGCTGCATAATATTCCACTAAGTGGATGCTTGTGATTTACTAAACCATTACCATAGTGTTGGGAATTTAGGTTGCTTCCAATTTTTGCTACCATAAATTGCCCTGCATATAGCATTTTCAAGGTTTGAATTAATTCTTTACGATAATTTCTCCAGCATTGATTGCTGGTTTAAAGAGCATGAGTCATTTTTAAGACCTTTCATACACATTTCCTATTCCTTCCAAAAGGACCGTGCCAATCTGTCACTAGCAATGTGCGAGAGGCCTTCCTAAGGTAACTGCATGAACTGATGAAGTGTACACTGAGAACAGCATGGAACCCTGGATGAATAAGCAGCACTGTGAGCTGAGAGTATAGAGATATATATATATATATATATATATATATATATATATATATATATATATATATATATACTTTGTTGTTGTTGTTGTTGTTTGTTGGTTTTGTTTTGTTTTGTTTTAGCTGGAGTCTTGCTCTATCCTCCAGGCTGGAGTGCAGTGGCGCGATCTCGGCTCACCCGCAAATCCCGCCTCGGGATCACGCCATTCTCCTGCCTCAGCCTCCGGATTAGCTGGGACTAGGAACCCGCCACTGCGCCCGGCTAATTTTTTTTGTATTTTTAGTAGAGCGGGGTTTCACCGTGTTAATAGGAATGGCCACCAGTCTCTGACCTCGTGATCCATGCCTCCAGCCTCCCAAAGTGCTGGGATTACAGGCGTGAGCCTCCGAGCTTGGCCGAGTATAGGATATATTGAAGAATTATAGGTCTGCAAGAATTGTCTTTGATGGGGGCTTTATACATTCTCTCTGTCTCCTCGCTCCCTCGCCTGAAAATCATTTACAGAGTCATTAATGAGGGTCTCTGTTGTAGGTCAGGCATCAGCTTCTCTTCAAACCAAAGCCTAGAGACTTTGGAAAAGTCCCTCTAAGTCTGTGATCCACACAAACACTGTTAGTATACTTTGCCATCAGTGGAAGCCAGATAAAGGCTGAATGTAATTCTTTCCAGTGGACAAAGAGAACTTGCAAATGGCTTGGATGAGCCATTTATGACTGATAGTCCCTTGAAAAGAATTTAAGCAGTTGGAATAAGCAGCCACAGAGACCAAGAGTGGTAAAGAGAGGCAAGGCAAAGGCTAGAGAGGCATAATATGATACTTCCATGCCCAGGTAAGACCTGGTATCCACACAGGGAGCAATGCTTGGAGCCTGAAGTCCCAGTTTCCAGTCCCATCTCTGTCTTGACCATGCAGCCTCATACTGACTTCTAAGCCTCTTAGAGTACCCTCTTCCATGGGCACTCTAAGATACATGTCTCACAGGCCAGCATGGAGCTGAGAGGGGAGAGCATGGAGCTTGCTTTGGAAAACACAGGGATCCGCAAGGTTATTAAATCCAACTTAGCAACCAGACTGTCTACACCAACAGTACACCTGTCCAAATAATATTGAACACATCTGGAAAGTCAGCCTGGGGAGACAAGTGAGTGCCAAATGGTCTATGTTTCTGCAAGGCTGCCACTAAGAAGAGGACTCACACACTCCTGGAGACCCTTCATAGCAGAGTTAAGGTTACTGGGCCAAAGCTAGAGGGCCTTGGCTGTGGGCTCAGAATTAGAATTTCTGCCTGTTAATGATCATTCTTTCACATGACACTATATGAATAACTTCCAACTATTCCCACATTATTTTCCAACTGACTGAGAAAGCTCTGATCCTTACTAGTGGTGGGACCTTGAGAGAGTTATGGACCTCCCTGAGTCTCAGTGACTTGTTAAATGGAGATAAAAATGCCTACATTTGGAGTAAGATAGGGAATAGTAACAATCTTGATGGTGACAACAATAATAATAATGTGAATAATAATGTGAATTTGTAGAGTTAATAAAATCTGCTGGCTCTGAGCTAAACTAAGGACTGTAGGTACATTATCCCACCTAATCCTCGTAACAGCCTCCTGAGGTAGGAACATTAAATACCTGAGATCAATGAGGCACCCAGTGAGTGGTAACTAGTATTACACTCTTTAATACCAATAATTCCCAAGGAAGAATAACCTAATTAGTTAGTGGGAGAACAGGATTGCTGAAATGAGTATTGCCTCTAGGATTAACCCTCCTGTGGGAGGTTGATGTAAAAAACCAAAGTGATATTGACTGTGTTAATGACTACATTTAGTGCTTTCCTTGTATCTGTACTATTTGATTTGTAATTGGGTAGTTTCCTCCCACTTTGACTCTGGGCTTGGCCACATGACTTGTTTTGGCCGGGGGGACAACAGCAAACTGTGGGCAAGTGGTTGCTTGAAAAAATGTTTGTGTGTTTCTGCTGCTTCTCTTGGATCCCTACTTCTTCCATGAGAAGACACCTCAAACCCAGGCTAGCTTATTGAATGTCAGACCAGGTGGACCAAAGTGGAGTCACCCAGCTGAAGCCACCTGAGACAATCCAGTTCCAGCTGACCTGCTAGTTAATCCAAGATGCACACTGAGTTTTGTCATGCAGCATTATTATGGCAATAGCCGACTGATGCAAGCAGTTCCATTACTTCACAGATACTATTTTCTTCATATATGCTGATAATACCTGGTGAGTAAGCATTTTGCCAACATTCTACATGAATTGTATCATTTACTCCTTATACAAAAACCCATGAGGTACATGGTATTATTACATGTACCTCCACAATCATTATATACCTCCACATTCAGCTATTTTTAAAAAAATTGAGACAAGGTTTTGCTATGTTGCCCATGCTGTTCTCAAACTCCTGGGCTCAAGCAATCCTCCCAACTTGACCTCCTAAAGCACTTGGATCACAGGCATGAGCCACCATGCCCAGCTACCTTCACTTTCTAGATGAAAATATAAGGTGCAAAGAATTTAAATACCTTGCCCAAGCTTACACAGTTCGTAATGGGATAGGATTTGAAGCTGGGCAGCTCGGCTTCAGAGCCTCCACCGTAACCACTATGCATTGCTTTGTGCACGCTATAAGAGAGCTCCTCACACCAACCTGCTTTATAGGACTGGTTGCAACCCTCCCCCTGCCTGAGCATAATGCCTCCCTTTTCAGCCAGGCCAGGCATCATGAATCAAGAGCTGGCTGCCTTCCTCTCTGAGCTTATGGCTCTTTCTCCTTCTTTGACAAGGTGCTCTGGGAAGAGAGAACACTATCAGGAAAGAAAGCCTTCAAGCAACACAAGATCCACAGATTTAAGGAGTGAAGTGCTCTTCATGATGTAGTGCTCTTAAAAACCAGGCTGTGTGATGGATCTGAAGAGACCCGCAGGAAACCAGGGGGGCCCTAACTGCACTCCTGCCACTTCTCAGTAAAGTCCCAAGAATCCTAATCTGCAACTGAGCCTTCAACAGGCTGAGCAGGTTTACAGCCCTGTTCTCATCCAGGACTCATTGTCTCTGTCACCTGGACCTTTGTGACAGCCTCCTCTTGGGGCCTGCAGCCTCCAGACTCACCTTTTCTAATCCGCCTTACACTCCAAACCAGAGAATCTTCCCAAAACACATGTCACTCTCTGCTTAAAGCTCTGCAACATGTCCCTGAGATGAAACACCCGAAAACAGCATTCAAGTCCCCTGCCAATTTATTGGTACAGCCTTCCAGATCTTGGGCACTGACCTTCATGCTCCCAAGGCAGAGCACAGGGCTTTCCTTTGTGTTCATGCCCCCTCTCTTATCAATATGCTCTTCATCAATAGGCTCTTACCTATGCAGCTTGTATTTGGGCACAGATAGAGGGGGACAGGGACTGTAGGATGCAATGAAGAATAAGATGTCTTGCATGGAGGGTAGTGATCCTGGGTGTTCCCCCTCTCTGGTCATGAGCCCTCAAAGTCCAGAGACTCAGCAAAGTGGTCTTCAGTGTAACCGAAGAGCCTGGCCCCAGGAGCGCTCAGGGACTTTCTGGGAAGTAGGCTGTGAGTAAGGAGCTCCAGATTCATACACATTAAGGTAAAGACCTGGGATAATGATCAGTAATTCATTTACATTGCCCTAATCACAGCACTTAGTCCTTAAGCAATAACTTATATTCATATGTACTGCACAGATTACTAAGTATGTGCTCTTCCATTTCTCACTGGAGGTACAGTAAAAGCCTTGCCATCATTCCCATTATACAGAGGAAGAAACTGAGACCTAGAGAAGTTTAGAATCTTGCTACATCTATCAGAAGTAAAAGCCAAGGCTCATGAAGTGGTTTCCTTATTTTCTTACCCCAAGTTAATAAGTCTGTAACTTCTCCTTCACAGTGCAATTTGTCAAGCAGAGTCTAATGCATTGTAGAATTTGGCTACAAATCCCTAAGTCAGAAAAGTCCATATTTGGAGAACTACTGGTAAGTCAAGACATGGGAGTGTGACAAAGGCTGACAAAACCCTACCCACAGCCCGGAGGTCACAGGCAGCCTGCTTTTTGAGTCTCCCTGCATGGAGGGGAAGGGGCACTCCCTGAGGCAATATGCTCAACTCTGGATCATGTGGAAGAGTTAGGAAGTTAACACTCCATGAGTGACCTTCATCCAGTGTGGGGTGGGAATGGGTGGATAAATACCCTAACTTTCTAAGGTATATGTGTATCCAGCAGGGCGTCCAGTGGGGATGAACCATAGTTGGTCACAATGGTAACCCACCCATTAACACATCCTTCATTGGTCTTTATTCCCTTCCCTGCGCCTTCACTGTGTTTTCAGGGATCACCTTCTAAGGAAATGACTTACACCTAAATCAGGATCTGTTTTTGAGGGAACCCAATATAAGATACGGAGAGATGGGTTTCCTATCAAGAAGGAAATATGGGCTGTAAAATACCACGGAGAGTCAGAGTAAGTACAGGCAGCTACAACAAAGATAGATCAGGTCACTGAGGTCTCTGGGAGTAGAGGAAAGCCACCTGCAAGAAAAAAGGACATGACTGCCACTAGCACCATATGTATGTTTCAGATGGGATGTGTATTTGTGTGTGTGTTTGTGTGGAAAGGGGTGACAGAGAGAGAGAGGCAGAATAAATATCCTGGTCATTGGTTACAAGCCAACAAAACTGAAGTGATGAAACCCAGTGAGTTTTATAGAAATGTGCTGAAGATGCTTGAATTACTTTCTCAATAGATCTATTTTGATAACTGAATGAAAAGAATCCATGTGAAGCACCTATCACTGTTCCTGGAATGTAGTGAACACACAAAAAGAATTGCTGATTATTGTAGGAGACACTGTAGTGTACCTCCTAGATTCTCCTTACCCAGCCACTATACCCATCCCCATTGCTGTGAGGTCAGGTGCCTAGGAATCACAGCATCCCACCCACCCTTCCCCTGCCCCAGGCAATGCCCTCAACTGGTAGGTGTCACCTTGCCCAGAAACTACCATTCTTCTCCAGGGGGCCCACAGCCAAGGGCAAACTGGCATAGGCTATGTAAGGCTGGCCCCTGGCAGAATATATGTGGAAGGGGCAACTCTACAGTGTGCTTTATGGATTATGGACCAAATCCAGCTCTCCATTTGCTTTTGTGAATTGTTAATGGAACACAGCCACCCCATTCCTTTTTGAATTGTCCATGGCTGCTTTCCTGCTACAACAGAAGTTGAGTTATTGTAACAGAGGTTGTCTGGGCCACAAGATCTAAAGTATTTACTCTGGCCCTTGATGGAAGAAACTTGTCCACCCTGCCTTAGAGCTGCACTTCCAATCTGGTAGCCACTGGCCATATGTGGATAGTTCAATTTAAATTCATTAAAACTAAATACAATTAATATTTCAGTTCTTCAACTCCAAAAAATACATTTTGAGTACTCAGTAGCCATGAGTCGCTGGTGACTCTCCTATCAGCCAAGATACAGAACACTGCCATCTTCACAGGAAGTTCTGTTGGATGGTGCTGCTCTATAGGCTTCAGCTTGTGGATAAAACTAAGAGGATACTTAACCTGACCACATTCTGACTCAACCCCTTCTACATCCTTGCCTCTTCCACAGGTTCCTCCCTCAATAAATCACATGTACCTGTTCTCCTATCTCAGGCTCTATTTCTAGAGAGCTCAACCTAAGACAGTGGTTTTTTATTTTATTTTATTTTATTTTATTTTATTTTATTTTATTTTATTTTTTTAGTGGAGTCTTGCTCTGTCGCCCAGGCTGGAGTGCAGTGGTGTGAACGTGGTTCACTGCAGCCTTGATCTCCTGGGCTCGAGCAATCCTTCCACCTCAGCCTCCTGAGTAGCTGGGACTACAGGGTGTGTCACCATGCCCAGCTACTTTTTAAAAATTATTTTGTACAGATGGGGTCTCACTATGTTGCTAGGGCTGGTTTCCAACTCCTGGGCTCAAGTGACCCCTCCTACCTTGGCCTCCAAAGCATTGGGATTACAGATGTGAACCACCATGCCCAGCCTCCAATGACTAAGATAGTTATGATATGCTTGTATTGCATCCACAGGTTCATATCTTTGCTGTTCTTGTGATGAGACTGTGGGCTACTAAGACACAGGGGAGGATACCAGGTTCATCTCTAAACCTCCAGTCGCTACTAAGACACAGGGGAGGATACCAGGTTCACCTCTAAACCTCCAGTCGCCACTACAGTGTCTGTTGCAGAGCAGCATTCAGTAAATAAGAAGCACATAAATAAATAAATAAATAGCCCCCTCACATGCTGTGCCCCTGTGTCCCGTCAACAGCCCAGAGCTCTCTTGATCCATCCCCACTGCACATTTCAGGTTCAATTTCTCTTTACCATTCACCTTATCCGGAAGTCCAGCTGTGACAGCTAATAGATGAAACCATCCAATTTGCGAGTTCCCCTGAGTTTCTGCTGTAAAATCAGCCAGATCTCCAGGAAGCTCCACACCTAGGTCTCCACACTCAGCCCTATGACCTCACCTCCCCAGACCCTGCACTTGAGCATTCCACCCTCAGTGCTTGTAAAAGGCAGGCATGGGAGACACAAGGCTGGAGGATGTGTCTGCATCTTCAGAAACTCACTAACAGGGACACTGTGATACCGGCTGACGCTCATTAAACCAAGGCTCTAGTAGCCCGTTCCTCTCAGATTTCAGAACCAAAAGAACAGTCTGGTTATCTTGACTTCTTCTTTCATCAGAAGATGCTGCAAGTCAAATCTATAGCAGTCAGGGTTAAGAGAAAGCATTAAGTAATAACAAAGGCAGGAGTTTCTTCTTTGAGGTAAGCTTTGCTGGAAATTTCTGGTCCCTACTCAAGATAGCAACCCAGAACACTTTGGTGACAGCAGCTTAGAAATGTCCCTGAAGTCGGGCGCGGTGGCTCACGCCTGTAATCCCAACACTTTGGGAGGCTGAGGCCGGTGGATCACAAGGTCAGGAGATGGAGACCATCCTGGCTAACACAGTGAAATCCCGTCTCTACTAAAAATACAAAAAAATTAGCTGCACGTGGTGGCAGGCACCTGTAGTCCCAGCTACTCGGGAGGCTGAGGCAGGAGAATGGTGTGAACCTGGGAGGTGGAGCTTGCAGTGAGCCGAGATTGCGCCACTGCATTCCAGCCTGGATGACAGAGTGAGACTCCATCTCCAAAAAAAAAAGAAAGAAAGAAAGAAAGAAAAAAGAAAAAGAAATGACCCTGAAGTGGATCTTTCCTCAGACTTTAGGCGAAAACACTTTCCCCTGATCCTCTGGGAAAACAGTTCCCCTAAGGTTATCTGGGGTTTTTATAGAGCTCTTCCAAAGCCCCTGGGCCTTGGGGCATGCTGTTTAATTTACTGGGTTATTGGCTGCCATATTGAAGACAAATGCATCCAACGAAAAAATGGCTCAAGAGGAATAGACACCTCCATCACTTCAGTCAGGGGGTCCTTCATGAACGTGCTTCATTAACAGAATAAAGGGGTGTTGGGGTGCTTTGTCCTTACTCGACATCTCCCTCTCAGCTCTCCAAGACTTCTTCTGTCTTCCCAGAAAACCAAGCCTGGCAGAGAGGAAGCCATCACAGGAACACAGTTGGCCTCAGCAGCCTGATGCTCTCAAGGAATGTGTTGAATCAGTACACTGGTAGTCGGAAGGCAGCTGCTAAGAAGGTTCAGAGGAGAAACAGCAGGTTCTATCATTAAGTGAGAATGTTCCCACAAGAAGAGGTGCCCTAGGCCCCCGAGTGTGACTATAACACAGCCCAAGATGGCCACTGCAGCCGCAATCCAATGCCTGTGCTAAGACCCTTGCGTGTCTAGCGTCACTGTATTGTTTGACTCCAAGGTATACCATTCATGTGGAAGGCTATGTAAATGATGCTTCTTGGAGTGAGGCCAGGCCACAGCCCTGCAGGTGGGCACATGCTGTATCAGTCCGCTCTCATGTTACTGGTAAAGACATACCTGAGAGTGGGTAATTTATAAAGTAAAGAGGTTTAACGGACTTACAGTTCCACATGGCTGGGGAGGCCTCACAATCATGTCAGAAGGCAAGGAGGAGCAAGTTATGTCTTACATGGATGGCGACAGGCAAAGAGGGAGAGTTTGTGCAAAGGAATTCCTCTGTATAAAACCATCAGATCTTGTGAGACTTATTCACTATCACGAGAACAACAGGGAAAGACCTGTCTCCATGATTCAATTACCTCCCACTGGATCCCTCCCATGACATGTGGGAATTGTGGGAGCTACAATTCAAGATGAGATTTGGTTGGGGACACAGCCAAACCATATCACATGCTTTGATGGCTAGGCAGAACACTCATCTCTCTCTTTGCTCACCTATAACTGGGGCAGTCTGATTTCAGAATCACATACTTTGTGTTCTCACCACATCCTATAAACCTAGTTCATGGAGGCAGACATTTACATGGTGAAACTCCATCTCTATAAACGTACCCACAGATTCCTGACAGAGAAAAATATATGAATGCTGGCTAAAGTAATAACTCCCTCATCTCTGGGGAGTATGGGAAGGTCCTGAAAGAGCCCCTAAGTTATGCTTAATTTACTGAAAAAAGTGTTCGCTGGTTGAGAGCAGACATATCCTCTCTCAACTTCTCTTTCATGTTTGGAGAGACAACCCAGGTGCACTTAACATGAGAACCTCTTCGCATTTGCATAGCACTCAAGCATCTGTAGCACAGAGCCAATCATAGACCTGTGTCAGGTCTACGTTATCCAGGCAAGTGGAAGCCAAGGAGGGCAGTAAGAGCCTGCTCCAACTGTGGTCCCCTTATAAAGAGCTCTCCACCCTCCACCACTCTGCTTTATATCTCACTGGCTAACACTTGGTCACATGACCACACTCAGCTGCAAGAGGGGCATAATCTTTTAGGGCTCACATCATTGCCAGAAAAAAATAATCTCATCTCAGGAAGAAGGTGCAAACAGATATTGGTTAGCAGTCGCTTCCACTTGGCTCATTTTATACAGGTGATGAAGCATAGAAGGATTAAGAAACTTGACCAAGTAAACAGCAGAACCAGGACTTGAAATCCAGGTTTTCCCAACCAACCTCCAATATCCTGTCCACTGCTTCCTTAACTGACCTTCTGCACCACTAAGGTTTTTGCACAAATCACTGCCAGATGCTATTAACAAGGCAGTATCCTCCCTCCCTCAACCAATCTCACACACATACACATGCCCTCCTCCATCTCCCTGGACTCATCAGGATCACCTCAGTTTCTAAAATAAATCTGTCACCTCCATCAATCATGAAAAACAATTGGTCAATCAGCTGCAGTGGAGGAGGTGTTGTCAAATCACAGATTGGACTAAACTGGAACTGACCAGTAGATTCATTTCAACCATCACCTTGACAGTTCCAGGCAGACACAGTCACAGAGGCCAGGGTTGTTGAAAGACTCAGCATGCACAAGAAAAGTGCTTTTATTCTCTGCTGCTTGCGCTTCTGTCTTGGCTCTGCAGGGACAATAAAGCAGAGGTCATCTCCTAAGCTGCTCTGAGATCTCCGAGAATACTTATGCAAAGATAAGGCAGAAGAGAAAAACCAATTTCCTTCCTATGTTTTTAGCTTCTCAGGAAAACAACCACAGTAGAGAAAATATTCATCTCTGCCACTGTGGCAAAGAATGACAAGGGCCAGGCAAATGCAATTGGGTCTTATGGGTTCACAGTGAGAAAAGAACACAATTAAGAAACTCCAGTGATGCTTGAATTCTTGAGGAAGTGCATAGACCTCTGTTTCTCTGGCGAAGCTCTCCAGAGAGGCCCCCCAAAGAAACTAAAGGCTACTTTATTCACTCACTTTTCAAATGGGTGAGTGAATAAAGTAGCCTTTAGTTTCTTTTACATGTGTAACTAAATGGATCTTATATCTGAATGGTGTCAGATTATAAAGGGTTCTATAAGCAAAAAGCATTTTGATAAAGGAAAGTGGATTTGTTATGTATTATTGTGAGAGAATAAGATAAATGCCTTTACAGATGGAAAGTCTAAAAGTGATGGTATTGAATGTGACAACGGACATACATTAAACTAGATCAAATAGGAATTAATGAACATGGCCAAACCCCTATTACTTGTCAAAGTCAGATATAAGAAAATATAGGCATACCCTATTGATCTCAAATGTCAGAATCAATGAACATTTGTTTAACTTCTACTTGCCAACAACTGCCGTAGACATTTTCTCAAATGGTTTCCATTTAGTGACTGTTTCAAATCTATGAGCTAGTCATATTTTGTTCCCATTTTACAGATGAGAAAGCTGAGGCTCAACGAGATTAAGCAACAGTCATTAAGGGACAGAGGCAGGGGCAGGTCTGGAATCCACTTGCTGTGATTACAAGCCCAGTGATGTTTCTGTGCCTTGAGCAGTAGCCTTTTCCAGAACATTACTGATGATATTCAAGACAGGTTGTATTGCTGAGCAGAGATACTGGAAGTTTCATCCAGGTTCAGAGTTTGGGTGTGCCAGTCATTAGCTCTGTGACCATGAACAAGTGACTTCCTTCTCCAAGCTTCTCCCTCATCCTTAAAAATGGGATAATATGGCCAGGTGGGGTGGCTCATTCCTGTAATCCCAGCACTTTGGGAGGCTGAGGTGGGTGGATCACCTGAGGTCAGGAGTTCAAGACCAGCCTGGCCAAAATGGTAAAATCCCATCTTTATTAAAACTCAAAAGACTAGCTGGGCTTGGAGGTATGTGCCTGCAATCCCAGCAACTCAGGAGGCTGAGGCATGAGAACTGCTTGAACCCGGGAGGTGGAGCTTGCAGCGAGCCGAGATGGTGCCACTGCACTCCAGCCTGGGCAACAGAGCAAGACTCCACCTCAAAAAAAAAAAAAAAGAAAAGAAAAGAAAAATGGATGATACTATATCTTCAGTTGCTATTAAGAAGTAGAGAATGTAGGTAAAATGCCTGCCACATATTGTTTCCATTCTATTCAAATGACAAAATATGGTCTATTAAACATTCATTATGAAATCAGGATACTTGGAGAGACTCCTTTAAGGGGAATTATCTGCTCTGAATCCACGTTGCCATTTGCATGTTTAGACCATGTAGCCTTTCATTCATTTAACAGAACCTCTCTGAGTACTTACTTGCTCAGTGCTGGACCATGCTGAGCACTAAGGTACCACAGCTTAGAAGACACTGTGGTCACTGCCCTGAGGAATGTGCTGAGGGATGGTGCAAAGAGCAGGTGTCATCAGTGACTCTCCAGCCTATGTCTGGTGATGATCATTGTGGCTCTCTGGATTCCTTCTGCCACTGGTTGCTGATTTCCTGTTTCCCTCTCAGAGCGTCCCCCTCCCCTTCACTCATGAGTCCCAGAGCTCCTAGAAACTCCATTCTGTGCTGTCAGAACCAATCCTGCTCATCACATTCCTTTCTTTGCTGCTGGGAGGCTACTGAAGACATTGATGCCTATGGTGCCTCTGATAGCAGTCCAAATCAAGGGCCTGGTGGTTGCCAAGGGTGAGTCCCTGCCTTTGTGTCACCTCGCCCATCTTTGTGCCACATCACTTAGTGCAGATTTCCTGAACAGTGTGTCCTTCAGTTCATATGAGGTACATGTGGTAGAATAATCAGAATGGATCTGGCAACACTCAGACCTAACCCTAAGGACCTCATAAAAGGCAAATTTCCCAGCATTCTCTTTCTCCATCATAACTTTCTAGGACTGATCAGTGCTCTCTCAGTTAACAGCACTGACAGCTTACATCGTGTGTGAAGTCCTGTGCTCTGTACTGGGAACCCAGCAGATAAATAAGACTAACAGACTGATATGGTTTGGCTATCTCCCCACCCAATCTCATCTTGAATTGTAGTTCCCATAATACCCACATGTCATGGGAGGGACCCAGTGGGAGATTACTGAACCATGGGGGTGGTTACCCCATGCTGCTGTTCTCATGGTAGTGAGTTATCATGAAATCTGATGGTTTTATAAGCGGCTTTTCCCCCACTTGCTCTGCACTTCTCCTTGCTGCCACCATATGAAGAAGGACATGTTTGCTTCCTCTTCCATGCTTGTAAGTTTCCTGAGGCCTCCTCAGTCCTGCAGAACTGTGAGTCAATTCAACCTTTTTTCATAAATTACCTAGTCTCGGGTATGTCTTTATTAGCTGCATGAGAACAGACTAATACACACACCCTCAGTCTTGTGTGGCTTACAGCCTATCAAGGACGACATCAAATATCACAGAATTGAGTGACAGTAAAAAGAAAATGGTAGATGATCTTGCAATCATCAGGTGCAAATTCATGGCAGCAGGCAGCTAAGGGATGGGAGGCTGGAGGTCAGGAGAAGCCCACAGATGTGTCTGATGTTCATAGGCCAGTCTAATTGTGGAATTCTCCCTCACGGTGTATTAAGATGCACCTGCATTCTACCTGTGAGAGTAATTGTAATATTTTTGTCATAAAATTATTTGAAACTATTTAAAAAATAGTTTTATTTTCAACATCATTTGGTTTCCAAGAACTTAATAATTTATCACTGCCTGTGGTTTCTCTAATCACTTTGTTCCTTTGGGAAGTATTGATCTGTAAGGAAAACTAATCCATAGTTTATTGTTAAGTGTAATGAAATTTTTTGAACAGTAAATTTGACAATATCTATAAAGGCATGTAGACACACATGCCATAGATAATGAATTATTGTTGGCTTCAATTATTCAATTTTCTTTTCACATTTTTGAGTCAACATATTGCTTTTCCAGGCCTTAAAACATTTCCATAAGCCCTGAAATCTCCTGACCACAGAGTAAAATAAGGAAAAAGGGCCCAGAAAGGGAGCAGGACAGGACAGGGAGACTGGAGAAGCTCTTGCAGGGCTTCAAATGGCAGGGAAGGTAGTGACAACACTCTCAGGACGTTAGAGGCCATGGAAACTATGTAAACTGAGGGAGAAATCAGGCTAGGTTTGTGCTGGGATGCTCACCATTGCTGTCCCACAGAGAATGAACAGCCGCAAGGACATGAAGTCTGTAATTAGCACCCAGGAGGAGAAGGCTGGTAGAAAGGTCCAAGAATGATGCAAGAAGGCTCTCCCTAGCACAGTGCATGCAAGGATGAAGAAAAAAACACTGTCCCAAACAGGCAGGCAGGCAACTTAGGGAGGACCTCTCAGAAAGCTGCACTGGAACAAGGAAGTAGCAACTGGCCACCAATGAGAACATCCCACACCAGACATCCAGGGCTACTCTCCCCCTTGGAATCCACTCATTGAGGGCATGAAACTATTCAAGTGGAGGGTTACTTCACAGAGGGGTGGGGACAAGCGAAAGAATGTCTCTTTGCAGACTGCACTACGTCCAACACATCCAGACAATACCAGCTTTGCTGGATCACTATTTTTCCTGTGTACCTATCATGTTCTGGGCACCATGAATGACTCTCTACATATCTGTTCATTAAAGCCTCACAAGAGCCCACTGAGATGGGTACGGTTACTCCAAATGTATAGATAAGGAATTAGTCCAGAGAAGTTTAGTAACTTGCTCAAGTTCACACAGCTGGTAAGTAGTGAGACGAGAGTTTAAATCTGGAGGGTCATACTCTCCTTGGAATATCCTGTGGCTTCCCAAAGTCCACTAACATCAGGGCAAGAATATCACTACTACTGACATTGAAGAGAAATGTATAGATTATATCTTATTGCATTAATGTTATATGCATTTAAATTCACTTTCCCATTTAGTCATCATGAGACCTTCTTCAGCATGACAATCCAATGGATCCAATCATGTCATGGTGTATTTGATCCTAACAGATACCTCTTCTACCCTGAAAAGGTCCATTTCAATGGACCAAAAATGGAAAGGTATAGAAGTAGCAAAACGAAATCACACTTAAAAATACATCATCATCTACTGGAAAAGAAAAAAATAGTAATAATCTGCCTTAGAAATTTGCCAGATCTCGGCTGGGTGCAGTGGCTCACACCTGTAATCCCAGCATGTTGGGAGGCCATGGCAGGTGGATCACTTGAGTTCAGGAGTTGGAGACCAGCCTGGCCAAACATGGTGAAACCCTGTCTCTATTAAAAATACAAAAACTAGTCAGGCATGGTAGCGCACCCCTGTAGTCTCAGCTATTTGGGAGGCTGAGGCAGGAGAATCACTTGAAACTGAGAGGCAGAGGTTGCAGTGAGTCGAGATTGCACCACTGCACTCCAGCCTGGGTGACAGAGCAAGACTCCATCTTTTTAAGAAAAAAAGAAAAAAGAAAATAAGAAATTGACCAGATCTCATATTTATACCTTGTTAATGGGTGTAAAATAAAACATGAGACTTCAATGAATAGTGGCAACAAAGACTCCTCAGGCCATGTATGTGAATGGGAGAGTAAAATTGAAGAAAAAAGAAACAGATCTAAAGGATGAGGGAACATGCACAGTAGTATGGCTGATTGGGTGTGAAGGCTAAGGATGGTGAGGGAAGGATTCCAAATGACTCTCAGGTTTCTGATCTGGGCAAACAGGATGGTGTTTACCAAATAGGATTAGCTATTTACCAAACAGGAGTAGACCATTTTCAGCATCAACCTATAATGTTGAGGTAGGTAGAAAACAGGTAGGAAAAGTAGTTAGCCATAAAGACTTGAAGTTCAGAAGTGATGGGGATATATTCATGTCTTGTTGAAGTCATGGAACAGGTAAGACATCTAGGAAGAGTTTGTGTAATGAAGAGAGAATATGGCAAAGGACACAACTCTAAGAAATACCATCAAGTGCAGAAATCAGACATGAGAAACAGAGGACATATGATCCTTGAAGCAAGCTCTCAATGCACATGAGCTAGACAGGGCTTTTATTTTAAAAACAAAGCTGACATGCAGTCCATAGGGAGGTAAAGGTAGAAAATCTCTCTACTGACCCCGGTAGGATGGGATTGTTCTTAGGTATGGAGGCATGGCCTTTTCTTCCTTAAGAGGAAGAAAACCTGAGGCAAGATAGGAAAGCCCTAAGGAAAATAGAGGGATGGATGTGGGAGAGAAAATGTCAGGTGCTAAAAATTCAGAGCTGGCCTAAGCCAAGCCTAAAGGAAAGATAAGAGCCTGCAAATATTTGACATGTGTTAATGCCAGTAAGGGAGAGAATAGATTCCGCTCCAAATAGGGGGTGGAGACTTGTAAGTAGTGATAAGAAATAAAAGCCATTGATTATCAGCTCCAAACACCAAACTACTTGTTTGCAGAGTTATTGTCTCAGGAAAACAGAGAAGAATAAAGGCAGAATGTCAACTCATAATAGCTATGGATGGGCATGTCCAAATAAACAAAGATGCTCATCCACTGTTGAAGGCAGGGTGCAAATTGACCCAATTTTTGAAGAACTGTCTCAAAGTCTTGAAAATGCTCACTGACCCGGCAATGACTGTTTCAGGAATTTATTCTAGGAAAAATATTACATATATGCACATATATTAGTATCTTTCAGGATGCTGATTACAGTTTTTTAAAATTAGGAAAAACGTGTGGAAACCAAAGTTAGGATGAAATCAATTGTACATCCATATAACAGTATATTAAGACTGTAATCAAAACAATGCCTCCACTCTCTCACCCCCTTGTCACCTATCATATGACACTCTGGGTTTTGCCTGCTTTTATTTTTTAGTATCTGTTAATGCCAAGCCATCCATCACTCCAACACTGACAAATCCAAGTGATATGGTTTGGCCATGTCCCCACCCAAATATCATCTTGAATTGTAGTTTCCGTAAGCCCCATGTGTCGAGGGTGGGACCAGGTGGACGTAACTGAATCATGGGAGTGGTTGCCCCCATCCTGTTCTTGTGATGGTGAGTGATTTCTCATGAGATCTGATGGTTTTATAAGGGGCTTTTCCCCCTTTGCTCGGCACTTCTACTTCCTGCCACCATGTGAAAAAGGATGTATTTACTTCCTGTTCCACCATTATTGTAGGTTTCCTGAGGCCTCCTAAGCCCTGTGGAACTGTGAGTCAATTAAACCTCTTTCCTTTATAAATTACCCACTCTCTGGCGGTTCTTTATAGTAGTGTGAGGACGGACTAACACACCAAGGGGACTCTTTGGAGCACAACTTACTCAATCCTTCAGAGTTGGCACCTTTCTCCATCCTCAGTCTTGCTGTTGACCTGAAGGCATCATATCTTCCTTGTTTTCCTTCTGCTTTTAGTTGTTTGTTCATGGTCTTCTTTTCAGGCTCTGTCTTCACAACTCAACCTTATGGTGGTGGCATTCCCTGGGGTTGGCCTCTCTTGTCTCTCCACATGCTTTATCTAAGTTGATGGCATTTATTAGTATGGCTTTGTGGGGGAAAAAAATCTGTGCTTCAATGAAAAACTGCACTGTCTATAGCCCATGCTTCCTTGTTATCAGATTCTGATTCTATGGGAGCTGTTTCCCAACTCTGGAAATTGTAGATAACTGATAATAATGCAGAATAATTCTTGCCCATAGACATGCAAATGGTTCCATGATCAGGAAAAGGGATAACCTTGCTCCCTCAAGGGAAAAAAGCTATTTTTGCTTCCATTTGCATATTCCTGAACTATACATATCTCTTACCTTTGAATTTTCCTCTGTACTGGCTGTAACACCTCACCAGTTTCCTCATCAATGAACTAAATGCAATCATGTTCATTTTTACATCTCTGTGAGGGTCTTGGTTTTACCTTTTCTTAAAAATTATCTTTTAACAGTTTTAAGTTATATCTAGAGCCAAAGAACCCAAATGTATGTCTCTATCACTGACCACTCCCTACCTTACTGACTTATACATATATCTAACTGATTCTTCTTATTGGAAGTAATGTTCTCTAAAGTTGCACTGAATTACTGAATATTGAACCCGTGGCTCCTAGGAGAAATACAAAGTTAAGTTCCTGTGAGCCTCTGCTCACAATGTTCTTGTCAACTGATTAATACAGAACCTTGTTTATGTACATAACCTTGTTCTGTGTGTTTCTGTTCAAAGACAGCTTACTTAACAGATTTTTGTCAACTCATTAACATTGAACTGACATTCAGCAGCCCTGTAACTCAGGCCTGAACAAAGCTCATTTAATACACCTATTTTCTCTGCAAAGCACATCACAGCCTTCTTGTGCTTAGGAACATCAGATAATACTTCAGCACTACACTTGGGGGCCACTTAAAGCAGCAAAATCACTAGCAGCACAAAAATGTGAAAAACATAACACTAAATAAACCATGAAAAGGACAGTCATTTATAGTAGGGGAGCTGAAACAAGAAAGCAGAGTGCCACCTCTGACTCCAGCTAGGAATATCTGCATTGGGCAACCCAAAGTTCTCACTGTTCTGTGCAGGTCTGTGAATGACTGGGAAAGAACCAAGAGTACTGATGTTGTTGTTATAAATAAATTTTAGTGAGTAAATTTGCAAATATGAAAACTGCAAATAATGAAAACTGTATTTCTGTATCTATATTAAATGTAATTGTATGTCTCCCCCATTAGTATTCAGGATCCATAAAAACTAAGACCATATCTATTCAATTCTATTATATATTATTCAATTTAATATTTGCATTTATTGAAGTAAAAAGATACCTGAGTACATAGAAAAATATTCATTATACATTGTTTTAAAATGTATTACTCAACAACATTTACATATTAGCTCAACTTTGTCCAGGGAGATATATCTGCCTGTATTAAGAAAAGTAAACCCTAATGGAAAGAACGGTCTTAAAATTTTGTACAATCTCCGTGTGGTGGGGTTCATGTTTTGTTTTTACATCCTTTTTTAGTGTTTTTCTGTATCTTCCAAAATAAAATAATGAAAACATAATTTTTTCATCATTGCTACAAAATGCCATTAAGATGTGAATACCTGCCTTAACTTTTCCACTATATACAGCAGAAGTTTGAACAGCTCTAGGCACCAGGAACTCTCTAACTTGCAAAAAAACATCTAGGTCAGCACCTCCAGCCTGCTCATATGACAGCTTTAATAGCTCATCCCCATAGGGCCTGGTGCTCTCCTAGGTAATATCTTTCATCTAATGTCTTTGGAATATGTGGCCAGAATTAAATGTCAGGCTCTTGGGATATTTTGTGTAACATATTACAGGCATCCCATTGCACACTCAAGTCTGAACCCTAAACTCCCATAATACAGAATACTGTCACCTTGATAGCCACACCTAATTATGAATGTACACTCATCCACTCTTCAAACTACTAGATGCACCAGCCAGACACAGAGGTCTGTCCTCAGGGAGTTAGAGTCTAATATATTCAAGACAGTGGGATGGTCTTTCCCAGACTGTGGGAGGCCTTTAGATGTCTAAGCTGCTTTGGTCAAATGCTTTGGGGTGGGTACAGGGAAAGTCAAATCCATGTACCAACTATAAAAGGCAATTAAGGGTTATGTTATTGACTTCTTCCTTCTAAGGGATATTCCTCTGGGCTCAATTTTATTGTGTTTAGTCCATATGCAGTCCTATATAAAATAGTCTGGGTCAAGTTTAAATGGATTCACTGCTTAACCTGCAAATTTAAAAAAAATTCAATTAATCAGAGCTCTTGCCTCCTCCATCCCATCACCACCACATTTCCCCGATGCTGTCTGGTTAATCCAAGATTCACAGCACATAGAAACCTTCTGTAGTGGACAGAGAGCAGGAGCCAAGTGAGTCTGGTCAGGAGATACTATTTCACAGCTATTACGAGATTTGAGATTTGGGGAAAATCACTTTACTCCTCAGAGCGTCAGTGTCCCTATGTAAAACGACAGTGATCCTCTGAATTAAGTCGCAGGGTAATGTGAGGATCAATAAAAATCGTGCTTATAAAGGGCTCTGGGAAGCTACTACTGTAAAGACTATGCAAGAGCAGGTGGTGCTGGCCACGTGGAAGGGGCTGGAGCTTTCCTCCCAAAATAAGTTTCCCTAACCGGGTGTCTGCTCCACCATTATGTCTACAAGTTCAGAAGCTTTGTAAATATGGCACCCACTCTGATATGTTCTCTTACAGCTGTGAAGCTTCTTTGGGTCAGGCTCTAAGCTTCCATCCCTTCTCCCCGCCAAGAGACTCCCATACCCTCCCTCCCTAATCCATCATTCTTTGGGGTATTGTAAGCTTATACCAGCAATGGTGCTGGAATAATAGGTTAAATATTGAAAAACAAAGCTGAAACCTCACCTTATACCAAAGAGCAAAACAAACCCTCTATTAGTTAATTAGCTAAATATAAGACATGAAACCATTAAAAACGCCAACTTGATAACAGTTGTTATCACTGAGTGATGCTTTGTTGGATTCTTTTCATTGTTGTGTGTGTGTTTTTATGATTTTTCAACTTCTCTCCAGTGCACACATATGTCTTCACAACATTCATTCATGCATGCAACACCTATTTATTGAATCCCTCCAGGTGCCATCCATGATTCCAGGCACTAGTGACCAGAACAGACAAGGGAACGATCCCTGGGGAGTATATAGTCTAATGGAAAGGGCAAGTAATAAACAAATACACACACGGATAAGTAGATGACTATGAATTAGGATAAGTTTGGTAAACAGTGGTTTTTTTTTTCTGTTTTTTTGAGACGGAGTCTCACTCTGTCGCCCAGGTTGGAGGGCAGTGGCATCATGTCAGCTCACTGCAACCTCTGCCTCCTGGGTTCAAGCAATTCTCCTGCCTCAGCCTCCCAAGTAGCTGGGACTACAGGTGCATGCCACCACACCTGGCTAATTTTTGTATTTTTAGTAGAGATGGGGTTTCGCCATATTGGCCAGGCTGGTCTAGAACTCCTGACCTTGTGATTCGCCTGCCTCGACCTCCCAAAGTGCTGGTATTACAGGTGTGAGTCACCGTGCCCAGCCTTAAATAATGTTTTAAAAGGTTAAAATGGAGAGAGAGGAAGAGGAAGCTAGATCAACAAGGTCCTTTGCAAAGTGACTTTTAAAGGGACATGTAAAGGGCAGTGATGAGTTAACTAGTTCACACAAAACCTTGCTGTAAAATATTTATTTTATGCTTAGAGTGACCAGTGAGACTAATCGGCATATGGAGCATGATTACATGAGAATGAGGTCAGTGATTAAAAGGGAATAGACACAAGCAAAAAATATATATTTAACTGGAATATGAGATACATTTCCTATTTTCAAAAGGTTATTTTCAAATTTCAGAAATGTGCTACCTTTTTTTCCTCAAATATAAAGATGAAGAAGATAAAGAAGTAAAACAGCAGCCATCACCAGAGTAGTTATAGTGGCTGCATCCATTTTCAGCCCTAAGCCCAGGTTGGGAAAAGAGTTGGCTGGAAGAGTTACAAGGTTCTAATGATTAAGAAGCCCCAACAAGGAAAATCTACATGGCCATGGGGGATGGATAATCACTATCTGGTGGATTCCAATCAAACCTCAAGACCCCCTAACTCCCACCCTCACCTCCTGCTACGCCTCATCTCAAGAATCTCAGGATGACTTGTGGCTCAAGCCAACAGTGGGTGGGATTTAGAAACAACTGACACTCTGGTTTTCCTCTTTTCTGGCAGGCAGAGTCTTTTTCTCGGCATCAAGCCAGGTTTGGGCTCACTGCTCTGGATAACTCTCCCATTTTTCTCACTGTAGGGAGACCTCTGCATTCCAGAATGGCCAGCAATGGACAGGATGCCCTTGGCTGCCTCTGGCTCAGGCATCATTTTGGCCGAGGCTGCATACCAAGCTCTTGATAGAGTGAGCTTTGTGAACATAGCAAAGGGCTAGCCCCTCGGACTCATGGCAATGAGGATTTTGGGGTTTAATGGTGAGAAGGCCTAGGGCCTAGGTAATGAGAGAGAAAGTGGAAAAAAATAGCATAGTGTCCTCTTAACATCTTGTGCCAGTTGACTCACCTGCAGAAATGCCTGTAAGAGTCTGCTTCTTTCCTTGCCAAAACTGGTTACTACCAATTTGAAACATACATGTAGGTAATATATGGGTAATGAGAGAGAAAGTGAGCCTCTAGGTGTTAAAGTACCAAAAGCTCCAATTTACTCAGCACCTACTAAGTTCTCATCGTTGTGCTTAGAGTTCTATGGTCAGCTGGGTCCAGAGCAGGACTCTAGTCAGACTCTGTAGGCCCCAACCTTAGCTACTTCCTAAACTGTGTAACTTGGAGCAAAACACTAAATCTCTCTGGCCGTGGTAGTGACGGTGATGATAGAACCCACCTCATGGGGTTATAGGTTTGCAGGCGAATTCAGTGGGGTAAGCCTTGCAGAGCATTATGAGCCATCATTAATATTAATGAACTGTATTTCTATCCAGTGAGGTAAGCAGCATTATACTAATTAACAGAGGGGGAAACTGATTCACAGAGGTCAAGCAATTGCCCAAGGCTGTCCAGCATCCTAAGGAGTGAATCTGGCTTTACAACTCTGATGGGTCTGAAAGTAAATCCCCTATTTAACTGTCCCTACTCTATTTGAACACTGAGCTTTAAGCTTGGTTTGTATCTCAGGGCTTAGCAAATTTGGGACTGTTTCTGTACTATCCAAAAATGTCAATGATTCACTAACTGTAATAAAAATACCCTCATATAGAGTGTTTTATAATTTATAACAATCATTCACATTCACATTTGATTCCAATGGGTACAACTGTTTCTAAATTATATAAATTTTTGTGACTCATAGTCTCAATACCTGTATATATATATATGTGTGTGTGTGTGTGTGTTTATATATATACATGAATATACAATACATATATATGGCATGTCTGTCTCTGTACCTATACCCAAGTGCAGATAGATTAAAATACATACTTTAAGAGGGGTTGTTTCCATTCAAAGAAACGCTTTGATCTCAGAATTAGCTGTCCTCCCCCAGCCCCACTTAATATTCAGCTCAATGCAAAAGATGCACAAAGAGGGGCCTGGAAATAGAGTCTGGAGAAAGTTGAAATGCTCTAGGAACTTGAATGAGAAGACTTTGCTGCACCTGTGGGCAATTTGGGAGGGAGGAAGCAGAAAGAGGTGAACATTTCTTGCCTGTTGAAAGCACTTTTGAAGTCTGAGGAAGGATGAGTTCTATGCTGGGGAGGACGGCAGTGCAGCCCCTTGTACGAGTCCCACCAAACACCAAGAGAAGTTTGCTGCTGCAGGAAACAGCCTTTGTTATGTGGCTTCGGGAGAGCGGTGTGGAAGGGCCCAGGTCCACATTTGGTTCAGTTAGGGGAACCAGAAGAAGTTGATTGATGTTCTAGAATCCAGGGCAGGCAGTGAACAGCAACTCATGTGCTCCTTTTGGAATCTCCATGTGCAGAATTTGAAATGGAGAGTTCTGGTCAATACTTTATAGCTTTCACTGGTAAACTGGCCCCAGCTGATATGTGGTCTGTGTATTTACATTTCACAAAATTGAGACAGTAATTACTTACACTTGTGCTTTTGTACACTTTTTTTTTAAACTTCCTATAGCATGCACGTTAACCCATGCCATTAGATAGATATGCCACGAAAACAGTTTGTAACAACACTAGCAAAGAATTCCACTATGTGTGTGCACCAAAATTTACTTAACTACCCTCTAATTGTTGGTGCATTAAAGTGATTTCCAAGTCTTTGTCCTTATAAATAATGCAGTGATGACCTCTATGTCTGAAACTCTCTTTTGAGCAGCTCTGATTATTTTGCTAGAAAAAAAAATTAGCAAATTGTCCTCTTAATATGCTGTACCAGTAAACTCACCTGCAGAAATGCCTGTAAGAACCTGCTTCATTATTCCTTACCAATACTGCTTATTACCAATTTAAAAAATATATAGGTAGGTAATATTATAGATAAAATGCATTTATTTGATCATCTGTAACACTGGACATTTTTAATACATTTTTTGCCATTCATATTTTGTTTAGCAATTACCTCTTTATGCCTTTAGCCTTTTTTTCTATCAGTGTGATTACATTTTAATGTTAGAGCTCTTTATGTGTAAAGATATTTTATCTCCCTTTTCTCAGTTTCGTCACATATTTTCCCACAACCAGTTTACTCACATGCTATTTGATTTTAGTTAACATGGCATAGAAGATTTTTCTTTTTCTTGTCTTTCTATGTAGTAAAATGTGTAAACCATGACCTCAATGGTGTATTTGCTTGCTTTTAATGAACTGAGAGTCTCTCCCAATAAAAGAATGATATTTTCTTAATTTTTTTCTAGTTTTGCCTTTTACGTTTTTTAACTACCCATAATTTAATTAGCATATGATAATATATGCAATAAATTCTATTTTTTACAAAGTATCTTACCATGTAAAATTTATTAATCATGTACTATTTGATAAGCAATTTTCAATTCATATAAATCTTTTTATTTTTGTAAAGATGCGGTTTTGCTATGTTGCCCAGGCTGGTCTTGAACTCCTGGGCTCAAGTAATCCTTCTGCCCTGGCCTCCCAAAATGTCGTATAAATTTTAAAAGTCAGTTTTGCTATATACTGTATTCATTTCTGGGCTTTAATTATTATAGATTTTATAAATGTTGACATTTCACAGAGAAATCCCCCAATCACTTTTTCTAAGTGCTCTTGACTTCTTTCTCCTGTATTTTCTTTCAGATCAACTTTTAAATCACTTTAAGTTTCAGAGTGAATCCCATTAAGATCTTGATTAGAACTGTATTAAACCCATCAATTAATTTGGGGAGGATTGCTATCTTCACAATATTAAATTTGCTAATCCAACAACATGACATACGGCTGTTTATTCAGGTCTTGTTTTCTCATCCTCAATAAAATTTTGTAGGTGTTTGTATTTTCATATACAGGCTGCACATTTCTTAGTTTACACTTAAGTATTTATACCGTAATTACATTTGAGAATAGGATACATTTTATTATATTTTTATAATGGTTATTACTGGCATATGGCTATTGACTTTTGTTTATTTGCTTTGTGTCTGACCATAGCATTGAAATCTTTTAGTAGTTCCAATAGCTTGTTTTTTTAGTTAAGTTTATTCTCTTAGGCATTGAGGCTATAAGAACATTTTCTTCTGGAAATAAGAAAGTGTCTTTCCATTTCTAGCTTACTAAGAATTCTGATCAGTAATGAAGGCTGAATTTTTTCAAATCACTTCTTAGCCTCTGTTGAGAGGATAAGATGATTTTTATTGTTTGGCCTACTAATATGAGGCATTACACCAATAGTTTTTCTAATATTCAACATTTTTCATCAACACATTCCTGAAAAACACCCAACTGGGCCATGGGGGCATTATGCGTTGATAATGATTCTGGATTTCAGGAGACAGAGCTTTGTAGCTGTGCAGTTAAGGGTTTAATTTTTAGCTGGGCCATTTGAGCAAGTGTGTGGCCTTGGGCAAGTCACCTACCTCTCAGACAGTGAGTGCAGGAATTATACCTACCTCACAAGGTTGCTGCAAGAATTACAAGTAAAATATTCAAAACAAGCTCAACACTATAGGCCTTGCATATAGTAGATACTCCTCAAATTGGCAGCCACTGTTTTCATCACTATAATCACACATTTTCTTTACATTGTCATCTCAAGTGTGGCACAGCTATAAGAGTGATTGAACTCTCATTTTAATATATTTGGGGTGCTATTTTTTAAAAATCCAGTGAGCTTAATAAACAAACACCGTTAGCTTTTACTATCTTTAATGCTTCTCTGTGACTCCTTTTTCTTCAAATTTCAACCCTCAAATTTAGAAGAAATTAAGAGACTACTTGTTGACTTACAATTGTAACTGAATACAGATTTAGTTGCTTGCGGAGTTCAAGTAACAAGAGCAACATCTGGTAGAAAGAAAGTGACTTTATTCCAGAGCTAGCTGAAGGGCAGTGGTGCAGGCTCCTGCCTCAGGGTGCCACTTTGCTTCTGGGCAGAAAGCAGGGGCTTTTAAAGGAAGGCTTAGAGTGAAGGGCACAAAGGGGAGAGGGTGAGGAAGCACAGGGTCTATGTGACTTTTCAGATTTCTTATCTATCCAGAGGTCTTGCTAGTGCCATCATGGGCAGAGCGAGGTTGTAAATGGAGGTAATCTCCTGTTGGGAGAGAATTCTGGATGTGCCTGGTTTGCTTCAAGATTCGGTCTCGGGAACTTCTAAGTAAACACATAGTTAGACAGGCTTGCTGTGTTGGAAGTGTCTGGTAGAGAAAAGGTAAAGATTATAGTTTCATTCCTAAAGAGCTAAGTAGGTAGTGGGGGAAAAGAAAAATGGTTTAAAAATTCATTTTTTTCCTTTTAAAAATGGGGTGCTCAGTTACACTATTGCACTTCATCTTCTAGGAGGCCCTGGCTCCCTAAGGAGCATGGAGTAGCAGAAAAATCTAAAAGTGCAACTGGATGCCTAATAGGGCTTTTCCTGTTGCTTTGGAATTTTATGTAAGAGTACAAAACCAATAAGCATACAAAATAAATACTGCCACCTTCTACAGAGAAGAGCTGAGGGACTTCCAGCTCTTTCTTCCAGAGAACTAAGAGGTTCCCAAGTGGACTCTCACTTTTCCCTCCCAGCGCTACAGTCAGCTCATACAATAATGAGACTTCACGGGTTAGGGGAAGAGAGTCTCTGAAATTATGAATTGTAGGTTTAAAGAGAGAGAGCTTTATGCTTTCTTTGCCTCTTCCTTAAGCCAAGGGAAAGGGACTCCAATGTAGCCAACAGTAGACATCATGTGACAGTGGGAGGGGAGAGAGGGTCTGCAAGAAGAGGAGATGAACATCTTTTGCCCTCACAGGTGCTTGTCCATCTGCAGATAATTCTTATGGTGTCTCAATCAGAGGCTCCATAACCAAGTATGATCAGAGCAGGTTTTCTCCCTTCTTCAGTTTTCATCTCTCTTCCGTGGTCCTACACCGCAGGGGAAGAAGAGAGTGCCGCAGCAGCAAAACAAGTTGGGTAGGTGATGCAAGGACTGCCAGAACCCCTTCTCCACATCTTTCTGAGGAAGTGCTGGTCATAATCCATTTTCTGTGGCTGCCTTCAATCTAGGTTCACCTGCACTGCACGAGCAACTATGTCCCTTCGAGCATGGTGTGGCGTACATGGAAGTGCCCCCCTTCCCTAGATCCTCATGGTCTTGAAAATTTCTCCATTGGTCTTTAGAATCCATTAACTCTATGGCTTTGATTCTCGATGGGATAGCGATTCAATTTTCATTTCTATTGGCTACTCTTTCCATGTTCCCTGAAGATTTATGGATCATCTCTCACCAGAATTACAGCAAAGCAGAGATAGAGGTTAGATGTCTGTGTTCATACTATGCTCCTGCCCAGAAGGATGTCCCATTTTACTTCTAATTCAGAACCCTAAGAGTTAGGCCAGGTTATATTCCTCCCATTTTATAAATGGTGCAGCCAAGGCATAGAGAAATGAAGAAGAAGAAAAACTCACGAGACTAGTTAACCGACGCTATTCTATTTTCTGGACCTTCAATTACCTCTTTTTATAATTCTCTGCCTCTACTCTGTCCTAGAACTGCATGTTGCCCTTAAAGACCCTCGCCTGTGGGACCCACTGGCTTCTCAGAGAACACAGAGACCACCTGAGGCTGCTTATTGCAGAGTCTGGACTCACTTCCAATCCCTTTTAGCTCTGGGCTTGAAAGGCCTCATTCTTACAAGCCTTGGCCTCCTCAAAGAGAGAAGGATCTGCATAACATGGTTCTCCCTCTCACCTGGGACTAGAGACGGTTATAAAAAGGTCAATTCCCATCCCCCTTACCCCATGCCCTGTCATGAAGTACCATCACAGCTACACGTCGAGGACTCCATGGCATGCACACAGCCACGTATGTCCTGTCTTCCCAGCAGTGATCAGAACTTGTTGCTAAACCACTACTGTCTAAGAAAGTACATAGAGTAGCAACTAGAAAAATCCTTCTTAAAACAGGGTCCATCATGCCACAGTGAAGGAAATCAGGTTCTGACATCTTTTTCCCAGGCCTAAGATTTATTTCTAAATAACGTTTATTAAAGGGCCCCTATGTTCCTGGTTCTCTGCAAGGCATATAACTTATCTCAATGAAGCTTTCCAACAAAATCGCACATTATAATATCCCTTAGATGGAAGAAAATAAATTGAGTCACAGAGAGATGGTGTAACACATCCCGGTCACCCAGCTAGCAAGTGCCCAGCTTGAAATAAAAACTAGATTATTTTTGGCTCTAAAGCTTCTATCCTTTTCATTCTATTCTAATGACTACTCTCACTTCATTGAGCCCAGCAATTTGAATTTATCTTTTTTATCCCCCTGGAGAAAAGAGAGAGGTAGACACATATCACTGCAAGTAGAAATCCATAAATATGTAAATAAAATAGAACCTGCAATCAACCCTCAGGTGGAGGGAATAGAGAACCCTCCAAATCAACAACATATGTGGTGTCTCTGACTGTACAAAGCCACTTTTCACTTGGAGAGCTGGGACTCTGCAAGACCACAATGAAGTGGGTTCCCAGGTAAGGGGCCTTTGATTTACACACAAGGGGGATGGGCTAAGATTACATGACTTGCTGGATTGTCGATTTGTGATTCTGTAACTATAATCGGAGTGGCCTGGGGTCTGCTTCAAGCAAAGTTTGGGGGGATAAAAGAACCAGTTTCTGGGGATTAATTGAGACAAATGTGAGTGGCTGAAGACCTGTTTTTGAGATGAGGAAGAATATGTCTCTTGGGAGGACAATTTACAAGTGGGTGTTTCAAGGAGGCCTATTTGAGGGTGACAGTGAGGAAGAGCTTCTTCTATCTAATGCTAGATGATAGTCTTAAGATACCAACAAGCTGGTACCCAAGCCATTGAAAATGGTACCTGCAGGAGAGGTAAACAGCCAAGTTGGACCCATGTGGTGTCTATATCTCTTGTCATCTCACCTGCTTTCTCCAGTTACTGACCTCGGCATCCACTGCCCTTTGTTCTCACTGTGGACTCCAGATAGTTAATGCTAGCAACCTGCCTACTGCCCCTACTCTTCTAAACCTAATGGACACTCTATGTGTAATCCATCCAGAGTTGTATGATAACCAAGCCAACACTGGGTAGAGGATAACAGTCACCACCCAAGATCTCCAGCAGGGAAATGGTCTGCCATGGAAGAGTGCAAACTTCCCATCAGAGGCAGCATTCAAGGTGAGGCTGGGTGGGCAACACACAGCTCTTCTAAGACCCAACTTCTATCACAGAATGTCTGCTGTTGGGGATGTGCCAGAGGAAAGCACACAGTGCTCTAGACAAGAGAGTCTCTGAGAGCCCAGACCACAGCATGGACTCTGAAATGGGATTTCCCAGGAGTTGGTGAACAACAAAAGAATATGGTCCACCTTCGAGATGCCAATTAGTTCTGAGAAGTGGACAAGTAAGACTTCCTATTTTGATATAATTATTCATAATCACAGTATCCATAACAATGGCAGCAACCAATAACGGTTTGGTTCACTATAGGCAGCTAAAGAACATTTTGAGTTTTTGAAGCACTTTGATATACATGATCGCATTTGCTGTCAGACCTATATCTCACAAAAGATGGTGAATGATTAAACTAAGTAAAACAAAACGATAAATAAAAATATTAAAAATGGAGTATCTCAACAGAACAGCACGAAGACAGAGAATTAAATTGCTTTCATCAGTACTAAGAAGTGCCTTTGTGCCTGTAATCCCAGCTACTGAGGAGGCTGAGGCAGGAGAATGGTGTGAACCTGGGAGGAGGAGCTTGCAGTGAGCCAAGACCGCGCCACTGCACTCCAGCCTGGCAACAGAGCGAGACTCTGTCTCAAAAAAAAAAAAAAAAAAAAAAAGTCCCTTTGATCCTAACGTCCAAGTGAAATCAGGAAGTCCACATGGAAGAAGCAGTTATCTGCTCATCTCTCCTAAGCTCCAGATTTATATATTCCCATCACCTGCTATGCATCCTGACCTCCAACACAACAGATTCAGACCTGAGCTCATTCCCTTTTGTGTTTTTCAGCTCAGAAAACTGTTCCATCACTGTGATGGTTAATAATGAGTGTCAACTTGATTGGATTGAAGGATGCAAAGTATTGTTCCTGGGTATGTCTGCGAGGGTGTTGCCAAAGAAGATTAACATTCGAGTCAGTGGACTGGGAAAGGCAGACCCACCCTCAATCTGGGTCAACACAATCTAACCAGCTGCCAGCATGGCCAGAATAAAAGCAGGCAGAACGTGGAAAGACTAGACTGGTTTAGTCTACTGGCCTACATCTTTCTCTCATATTGGATGCTTCCTGTCCTTGTACATCGGACTCTAAGTTCTTCAGCTTTGGGACTCAGACTGGCTTCCTTTCTCCTCAGTTTGTAGACAGCCTAGACCTCACCTTGTGATCGTGTGAGTCAATACTCCTTAATAAACTTGCCTTTATATATATATGTATCTGTCCTATTAGTTCTGTCCCTATAGAGAATCCTGACTAATACAACCACTCATCTCTCAGTCATCTAAACCAGAAGCATGGGAGTATCAGCTTTGACTCCCTTCTCCCAACCCCACATACCTCGATTCCTATCTGATCATTTGTCCAGGTTCTGGTTTATCTGGCTGGGAGTCTTGCTCTGAACTCCAGCCTACTGGGCTGGGATGCTGCACTACAGGCAAACTCTTGACAATCTCCTCCTTAACCCTTAAGGAGGAGGTATCCTTCAGGTTAAGGGAAGGATACCCTTCCCCTAGTAACCCAGAATTTTCATAATCAATGACCTCTCAGAACTGGCAGAGCCAGAATGCATCCCCACCTGCCTTAGCTGAATTGCCTCTTTAGCATCTTCTGTGCTACACCCAAGCTCGTAGCTTACTGCTGCCAAGTCTCTGCCTGCTACTAGCACGTCCTTACTAAGTCAACCTCTGCCACCAGTGCCTAGCACAGAATTTGGCACAAAGAAAAGACCAAGTAAATGTTTGATAGAATGGAGTGAAACTTTTGTGTAGTAGTTATTTATTCTCAGCTGATCTCCATAGTCACCAACCTCCCTACTACACGGTGCCACCCTCAAGAGGACACTTGTGAGCAGAGGAGGTCCCCGGGGCTGAAGACTCCATCAAATCCTGTGATGAAGAGTTTCTTTGGCCAAGAGATCTAGCATTTAACTGATTGGTGACCTTGGTCCAACAATTCGGAGTCTGTTTTCCTCCCATCTACATCTCAGAGCTGCTGCAAAGACCAAGCTATGGAATAAACATCCTTCCAAAGAGCCATGTTGGCTTGTCACTGTATATGTTAGTCTAAAGTTTGGGTATGAAATAACATCACTCAGCGAGCTCCTTACAGCAGATTTCTAGGCTCAACCCCAGAACTTCTGATGTAGTAGGTCGGGGGACAGATCTGAGAATGTGCATTTCTAACAAGTTCCGAGGGGAATACTTGTCTTAATTCATTTGGGTTGCAGTAACGGAATACCATAGACTGGGTAGCTTTTAAACAACAGAAATTTACCTTTTATAGTTCTGGGGGCTGGAAAGTCCAATAGCAAGGTGCCAGCAGATTAAGCGTCTAGTGAGGGTCCATTTCCTGGATCCTCACATGGTGGAAGACATGAAGGAGCTCTCTGGGGCCTCTTTTATAAGGGCATTGATCTCTTTCATCAGTGTTCTGCCCTGATGACATCATCAGCACCCACATGTGCCACCTCCTAATATCATCATTTCGAGGATTAGAATTTCAACATATGAATTTTAAAGGAACATACATATTCAGTCTATAACAATACTGATGCTGCTGGTCCAGGGACCACACTTTGAGAACCACTGCCCTAGATGATTCTGAGACCATTACTCTTTCCATGCTGATGCTGTCTTTCCTACATGAAGCATGCTATTTCAATGCTTGCCTTTATGTTTTACCTTTTTTGCTGTTTTGTTGGAATCTTAACCCAGCCTCTAAATTCCTCTGGGCAAAAATTATACCTTCCACTCTACATACTCTCTCACTTTCTGTTTTGTAAAATAATAAGTACATTTCCAGCGTGATTAATAATAGAATAGGAAAAGGAGGAAAATCTCAGACTATCAATGCCAATAAACAACACCTACAAATAGGTATCAGCCCTGGAATTCTCTTAAAAATTAATTACCGGGCAAAAAACATTCCACCATCAGTGGTGATATGGGAAGGAAGATTATCTTCTTGATGACACATTTTGTAAAATGTGGATTATTCAAGATTTTAGCTGTAACTTAAACACCAACGTTTTTTAAAAATAAAATACCACAATTGCATTTCAACTCATAATTTTTATACTGATAGCCAGACTATTGTGTTTTCAACAAGTAAAATCCATTACACAGTCATGGCAACAGTTTGCAATAGATTGTAAATTTTTATTGAGATGATCATCTTGCGATTGAATTTCAAAATGTATTATATGATCATCAGCAAATAAGTCCACGGGGGCTGCTAAAGTACTTTGAATATCATTTATAAAGATCAAAAACCCTGGAAACTCTTACATTTACCCTGTGGAAAGAGAGAAGTCTCATCAGTAGGATCAAATCAATTATTTTTATGGATGAATATTGCATTGCAAAGCTGAGATAAGGTATTACCCAGTTTAATAACATATCATTATATCCTTTGAAAGTAGTAAGTTTCATAATCAGGTTTCAATGAGGAATTTTACCAAAGGCCTGTTTTGAAAATAATCAAGAAAATGGCATCTCTGTTCAGCATAGTGGTTGAATAACCTTACAAGGAATGTTTTCAAGCAACGAAAATACCTGGGTTACATACTACCACAATACATCACTGAGATACTTAAGAACAGTTACAGCCAATTCCACTATAACTCTTGTTTTGAAAATGTAAATTTGTTCCAACATAATTAATATATGAAAGGGCAATTTGAGAATAACACGAATTCCGCATTTGCTTATGTGTGATTTTGTATGTGAGAAACATTAGTGAAGAAGAAACCTGCACCCAGCAGAACTGAGCCACCTAGGAATACAAGCACACACACAGTTCCAACCCTTACCTGCCCCCTCAGCTCACTACCTGTGTTCTGAGCTACACCTTTTCCCCCAGTTTCAGACAGCTTTCCTTCCACCACTTCATAGTCACTCACAGGCTGTAACCTCCCTGATGCCCACTTCCACAGCAAACTTCAGGTCTTTTTCAAGGTAACACACCATCTGTGTTGAGTATCCTTTATCCAAAATGCTTGGGACCAGAAGTGTTTCAGATTTCAGATTTTCTTGAATTTCAGAATATTTGCCTATACCTACTAAGATATCTTGGGGATGGGACCCAAGTCCAAACACAAAATTCATTTATGTTTTTTATATATATCATAGGCAATCTTAAATAATATTTTAAATAATGTTGTACATGAACCGAGTTTGTGTACATCGAACCGTCAGAAAGCAGAGATGTAACTATCTTAGCCACTTATGTGGACAATTCTGTGCTTGTCTGTCATCACCATAATTCCTGACTTTGAATGTATATGCTATTGATAAGAAATCATCTTCTTATGCTTATTCACACATAAGTGCTTAACAGTAAAAAAGAATAAGGGATATATCATTAATACCATAAAAAATTAATGTGTTCAGGTTAACTGAGCAGCACAGTAGCCTCAGCAGATACCTGGATCAGCTGTTGAACGTCAGCAACAAACATCCTGGCTTTCAGTCCTCTCCCTGTGATGTTGTGCTTTGATGAAGAGTTCGTACACCCTGCATTTTATTGTTTTAGATGAGAACAAACATCAGAAGCAGGTGAGGAACCAGGAAGTGGATCCTCTAGGGAGAAAGAGGCATTCTGCTCGATGGCTTTTAAAAATGTTTCCTCCAGAGTCATCTGCCTCGTTAACAAGGATTTTTGTCTTAGATGTCTCTGATTTTATAAATTGACAAGGTTTCCTGTTCTGCTATGAATGCATACTGCTCCAGTCCTTCAATAAGCTCATCACCAATGCTTGCCGTGTCATCTACAGGCACTTTTTCTGCAGTGTTAACAATGTCATGTTCATTTGTTGTATCGTGTTGGCACTCAGTAAGTTTCAAATTTTGGAGCATTTTGGATTTCCGAGGTTCAGCTTAGGAATACTCCACCTGGATGGATGCACTTCTTGGCCATTTCACATGCATAAAATTGTGCCGCATGTTTTACTAGATTCCCCTCTTTTTTGATGTGTCACTAGGGAAGTATGGCCCTCCAGCCCCATTTTTTCCATAATCCCTGTGGTTTTTATTTCATAACTTGATATACTGTGGTGATTTTTAAGGACCTATATATCAGGTTATGGCAGAACTGCATGCACTTTCCCTTGCTGTTTGTTCCATGGTTCCTGTACTGATGGTTCCTTCCCCTCCACCCAGATGCCCCCAGTGACTCCTTTTTGTTTTCTGAAACCCATGCTGCCTGCTTTCCTGAACCACACCCGCTTCCACTAGAACATCCCCAGCTGTATATACAATGCTCTCTCTCTCTCTCTCTTTATTCATCATGATGTGGCCAAAAATCAAAGGCTGAGAATCAGAAAATCTAAGTGTAATTGATGACCGTGCCACTGGCCATTCTATGACTTTAGACAAAGAGTTTAAAAGCTCTGAGTCTCTTTTCCTTTGTGTATACATGAAATGTAAGTTCGTACAGCAAAAGGTTACTTGGAGTGAAAAAAAGATATAAATAAGGTAATTTGCAACAAATAAACTGCAAGTTCTTTTAATTTCTTGAGTTGCATCCAGAGCCAGACCATCTCAGATACAGTGAGACACACATTGTTAGCCAATAGCCCCTGATTAGAAATGCAGTAGAAGCCAGGAGACCTGGGACACAGTTGGATCCAGAGAATCTCTCCTCTTAGACACAATCTCCGCCAGCAAACTCTTACATGGCATCCAGAAATATCAGAGAGACAGGTGTAGTCAGCAGCCCACAGAGATAGAGTGGAATCCAGAGGACCCTCAGAGGAATAGTCCCAACCCAGACTCTTAGGTAGGGATAGGAGCCTCCAGGGGCTACAGAGGCAGGAAGCTCTTAGGGATTAAGGCAGTTCCAGAAACAATTCAGAGATACTGTGAGAGCCAGGAGGCATTTAAGACATGGTTGGCAACAGAAGCCCCTCGGAGACAACTCTAGAATTAGGAACCATCAAGAAAATTGTCAAAACCAAGAGTCACAGGCCCAGCTCAGGGAGCCTCAGGAACAATGTTAGAATTAGAAACACATTAAAGATACAACCAAAACCAGAAGACCGCAAGGACATAGTCTAAATGAAGCCTTCAGGGTGCATAGTCAGAGCCAGGAGCCCTCAGAGACACAACCAGAGCCAGAAGCCCTCAGAGAAACACAGCCAAGAACCCTCAGAGAAACACGGCCAGGGCCCTCAGAGACACAAAACCAAGAGCCCTCAAAGACATTCTTAGCATTAGAAAGCCTCAGACATATAAATGGCACCAGCAGTTCTGGGAGACACAGAGCCAGTGTGTCTCATCAGAAACACTATTAGATCCAGGAACCTCCCATGACCCAGCTAAAGTCAGGAGGTTCTCAGAATCACAGTCAGAACTAGAAAGCCCCCAGAAATGCAACCACAGCCAGCAGGTCCTCTAAAAAAAAAACCAAAAAACCAAAACCTTGATCCTTTTTTATCCACAATAGGAAGCACATTCACATTCAAAGAAAATTAGGAATTATTTGTCACAGGAAGGTAAGAGGAAGGCCAGTCTTGGCAACAGCACGGCCTCTCATAATGGAGCCTGGAAAAAAAAAAAATCTTACCTGCACACTTGGTCCTGGTGGTGAGGGGAGGCCCTGGCGGTCCGGTACCCCCCTCACCTGGTCGTGTGAGGAGCACTCGGATCTCATACTCAACGTCGGGGTCCAGATGCCACAGCTTGTAGTTGGGAGAGTCGACTATGTGGGTCTCCGCCCAGGTGCCTGTGGTGGTGCGATATTCCACTTCCTTCAGGATGATGGGGCCATCCCCGATGATGGAGTTGGCATTTGGCTTGATCCACAGGTATGTGGCCCCCACAGCCAGCAGCTCTGGGGGAGCAATGGGCGTGGGAGGCTCTGTAAGACAAGCAATCAACAAAGGACTGTCAGACTCAAATGATTTACAGAGCAGACTCCGAGCACATGATGACAAGGCATAGAATTCACAACATAGCCACAAAAAATTGTCAGAAAACCCTTTGGATTTTATTTTATTATTTTTATTTTATTTTTTTGAGATGGAGTCTTGCTCTGCCATTCAGACTGG
Organism: Papio anubis; assembly: GCF_008728515.1. NCBI lineage: Eukaryota > Metazoa > Chordata > Mammalia > Primates > Cercopithecidae > Papio > Papio anubis. Next base: position 69,889,097 of record NC_044991.1, read on the forward strand.
AGTGCAATGGGGCCATCTCAGCTCACTGCAACCTCTGCCTCCCTGATTCAAGCAATTCTCATGCCTCAGCCTCCCAAGTAGCTGGGATTATAGGCGCCTGCCACCACAGCTGGTTAATTTTTGTATTTTTAGTGCAGATGGGGTTTTACCATGTTGGCCAGGCTGGGTCTTGAACTCCTGACTTCAGGTGATTCACTCACCTCAGCCTCCCAAAGTGCTGGGATTACAGGCATGAGCCACCACGCCCGGCCTGAAAACCCTTTTTAAATCCCATTCATGCCCTACTTTAAGGGTTTGCATGTAAGTACCTGAATCAGTATTTCTTCAGTAGCTATATTCAACACCTACCTTATCTCCTTTATTTAAAGGCACGAAAGAAAGAAGGCCATGTGAGGAAATGGTTTTCCCAGAACACAGCAAAGCTGCTGGGTGAATACTCTGTTTTCTAGCCTCAAAGGAAAACCTACTTTTGCTGAAGTGAAGTTTGGCACAAAACCCAGGGGAGCCTAAGGTCTACAAACATTTCTTACACAGAACACATAGATTGTTAGTGGAAGTTCTTTCCAAAGGGTGATAAGAGCCTAAGTAGAAAAGGAATGATGGCACAGCAAGAATTCAGCTTCTGCCTCAACCCCAGCAGGTTTCTTCCAGCAGAGAAAGTCATGGGTCACAGCAGACTCAGCAGGAATGAGGGGTCAAAGGAAGAGTCATGCTGAGTTTTCTTGCATCTGCTCTGTGCTGCCACCTCTCTTCCACTGAGTTCCACACAGTCAGCTAAGTAGACTAAAGGTTCAGCAGGCATGAATTGTGGACTCTTCCTCGCAATTATTAGCCCATGGCAAAGCTACAAAAATTAACGCTTATCTTGTACTTCTTACGTACTTTAAAATCTCACACATATCATTTCATGTAATTCTTGGGACAATATCATCACCTTCACTTTAATGGAGAAAAACAAAACAAAGCAAAACAAAACAAAACAGAGAACCTAAGAAATCAGGTCACCTAACCAAGGTCATGGAGAAGGTAGCGTAAGATGAAACTTACATCTGCATGACTTCCTGGACCAACCTGCGCCAAGGAAGGCTGTCTGCCTCTTAATATTCATCTTTAAAAACATGGAACTGAATATACTGGTTATTTTTATTTGTAGTAAAAATGGCAGAACAATAAAGAAAACAGAAGAAAGAGAAAATATGAGAAGAAATGGAAGAAAATGGAGAAAAATGGAAGAAAGAAAATATCTCTACCATCCAACATAGCCATTTTTATTCCTCCATGTTCCATTACAATGTTTATTTATGTACTGACACATTTTTTTGTGTGGTTATAATAACACATAGACCCAATGTAGATTCATTTTTCTTCCTTCACTTATATTGTAAGGATTTTTTTTTGCATACACTGCTCGAGCTTTATCATCACTGTCTTTAATATTTATAGAACAATCCATCAGGTTACCATACTAAGCATTCGCTGATTGCTGGATACGTGAGTTGTTAATGTTTTGCTAGGATAAATAATGCTACAATGAACATCTTTGTGCAAATGACCTCAGTCTGTCTTATCTTATGTTTTCTTAGGACCAAGGATATGAACAAGAGGAAACAAAGAGTAGAACAAGGAAGAGGAGAAAGGGGAGGCACAGAGGAGGCACATGAGGGTGGAATACAATGTGCATTTGTTTGAGAACATCTCACTTGTAGAGGGCCTCTGGTTTATTCGCATGGATAGAAGGCAGGTATACATTTTAGCTTGGAACTCAGGTAAGGGCTTTGAGATAGAGACGCACTCAGCACTTCCCTTCTAATTAATTACCTAGAAGCAAAGATTCTCTAGAAACAGAATAATTGCTAGGAAACAGAGGTGGACAATATTTTCTCAGTGTGACTCGAAGCAAATCTTAAGGGACAACTCCAGATTGCCTCTATTATAGCCTGCCGTTTGGTCAGAGAAGGAAATTAAGCAGATTAGTCAAGCTAGATGCTTTTCTTTACAAAGCCATGGAGGTTATTACTCAAGACCTTGTTATCTCAAAGGTGTTTGCAAATTGATTTTTGGATAATTTGTTGCAGGTAGAGAAGTTAGGTTGGCAGGCAGATAATTTCTGAGCTCATCCTTTGTGCATGTTAAATATATGGACCCTTTGATTGTCATTATCAACTCTCCAGAGCTCCCATCAGTCTCCAGAGAAGCCCCAGGGGTGATCTTTTGCAGCTCTCTGATGACTCTGCCCAATTCCTTAACATAATTATTCACAGACTAGACCTCTATAGAATTAAGAGCAGCAGACTTCAACAGTTTGGGTGCTGAGGGAGTGGCCCCATTTAGTTTTTTTCCATCAACTTTTCACCATGGTTTTCTGCTCTCCTATTTCAGACAGCAGTATTCAATTGCTGACCACCAGAAAGAAAATAAAGTATTAAATCTTTCCAAATGGTTAGCTTCTTTTCATGTATTTCTAATGGCATGTGCAAGTATAGTAACAAACATCCCCTTGAGTATATAAATGTCCCTGTCTCAAATGATTTGCGACTTCACACATTTGTGTGCAGATTAGCCACGTGGTTACCTCTCCGTCCATCCCCTCAAGAATAGACCACGTAAGTTTAATCACAGTGTTTCCTCTATGTGGCACCAGGGAAGCCATCAGATTATTGTGTGCTTTATTCTTTTCTTTTTTAGTGATCAACTGATTTATAATTGGCATTGTTTAGAAGGCACAGGTACTGGTGGTTCAAAGATACAGAAGCAAAAATATAGCACAGAATGATTTTTTTGGTAAGTAGCACATTATTTTACAAATACATAGAAAAAGCCTAGTCTATTTATATCAGTTCTCTATCTCTAAGATGAACTCTTCAAGAAGACAGTATAGGAAATGTACAGGGCCATCCAGTCCAATGGCCAGAGTCATCAGGAAGGAAAAGGAAACCCCCGTGTATCTCATTTGCCAGACAGAGCACTGTGCGCATGAAATCTAATGCAGCCAAGTAAATCAGTGATAAAAAAGTGTAATAAAGTCATGATGGGGGTGGCGGAGGCATTTTTGAAGCCTGTGAAATGACCTAATCTGGTCTAGAGGTTAGGGAAGCTCTTGCAGACAGCGTTTAGGGGAGTGTTCTGCTGGGACTGCTCATGTTGAGTCTATGAACAAAGAAAAATTCCTGGGGGTCTCCTAGTTCTGAGTTACTCGGGCTAGACTGGTAAACAATTAAAACGATGTTCCCTGTACATTCATTCATTCACTCATTCTATGAATGTCGAGTCCCTGCTGCTGGTCACACACTGTCCCAGGCGCAGACACAATCTTGGCTGCATGGAGCTCACCTTCCAGCCTTCACTCAAGGATTGACACAAAGAAGTCAGGAGAGAAGGAAGCTGACTCAGAAGATGTTGAGAAGGAGAGCATCCGAGAATGGAGAGGCCCTGGGAGCCAGACCTAGGTAGGAGCTTATGGATCCATAAAGCGATACACATATACAAAATGGATTACTGCTCAGTGAGAAGAAATGAACCAGCTGCAGCTGCAGACACACACAGCAACATGAGTAAATCTCAAAAAAAATTCATGCAAAAGAAAAATAAAAGAAGAATGCATGATGACCCCACTTATGTGAAAAGTTCAAGAACAAGCAAAACTGCACTATGGTGATAAAAGCCAGAAGCATAGTTACCTAGCAGGCAGGTACTGACTGGGACAGAGCCTGAGGGAAGTTTCTGGGATGTTAGAATGTTCTCTATATGCTGATTTGGGTAATTAAATAATAGAAATCAGAACAGTGTTACTATAAGGGACATGACTGCCTGAAAGAAGGCATGAGAAAAATTTGGGAGGTTATAACCATTTCTGTATCTTAACCAGGGTTATGTCAGACTCATTAAACTGTGAACTTAAACATAGGTATTTTTATGTATATAAGTGATACCTTAAAAGTTAAAAAAAATCACAAAAATATGGATATGTGACTCACTAGGTGAAGAGAATGCCACTAATTACTTGAAACTGAACCCCAGAAAGTTGGGAGAAAATTAGCCTTTACTTCTATACCATTCCCTCCTATCAGCACCATCAGATGCTTGAATTCCTAATAGTTTTCCTAACAAGAGGTTGTTCAGGCACATACCAGTTTCCTATCCATGAGCCTTTTCACATCTAACACAACCAAAGCCCTCTCCTTACCAGACTCCACAGCATCATCTGTGCAAAGCCAGGAGTATTTAACATCTGATGGCACCCTCTGCTCATGAAGTTTGCAACCAGACTAAGGAGGAGGAAGTCTTGCCTTCAGGGAGCTGAGGCCTGAGCTGGGTGATGACATCAGTGCCTTCCAGCCAGGCATCAAAGCACTGCAAGGACAAGGATTCCAGGAGCCATCCATGAGGCCTGGGCAGCAGCAGCCCTGAGCTTCCAAGGCTCTCCTTCAACATGTAGATGGTGAAGTGACCTCTTCATGTAATTCTGCCTCATCCTCAGGCAGCAATCTCCAGAACAATTCTGTCTTTCTTTTCCCTGCTGTGAGCACTTGTAACAGTTTGACTCCCCAGAAATTCCCACAGAGAGCAAAAGTGTTTCAAATAGCTGGAGACAGAGCTGTGCGCATGTATTGTCTGCTCCAGACAGAAATCAAACATTTTGAGAAAAACCAAATGTTACTAAGATGTGAAGTGAGCCTTGATATGATTAAGGTGAGCATAACCTGGCCTCCAACACTTTCCACCACATGCCTCACGCTACCTGATCACCGTTTTAATTGCATTTCTATTCACTGACCCTCTAGGTCTGTGGGAATGCCTCCACCCACCCAACGCTAGCCACCAACACAAACCCATTCATATACAGATAGAAACACAATTGTGCCATTCTCATTTCCAGACTTCTTTTGTCTGTGCCATTTTTCCCAACTAGAATGGCTTTCCTTTTACTTGTTTGTTTGTTTTTTGTTTTGTTTTGAGACAGAGTCTTACTCTGTCACCCAGGTTGGAGTGCAGTGGTGCCATCTCGGCTCATTGCAACCTCCACCTCTTGGGTTCAAGTGATACTCCTGCCTCAGTCTCCCAAGTAGCTGGGATTACAGGCACCTGTCACCACGTACAGCTAATTTTTGCATTTTTAGTAGAGATGTGGTTTCGTCATGTTTGCCAGGGTGGTCTTGAATTCCTTATCTCAGGTGATCCACCCACCTCAGCCTCCCAAAGTGCTGGGATTACAGGTGTGAGCCACCGTGCCCAGCCTTCAATTATTTTTAACTAAACCATGCCTATTTTTCTTTTCAAAACTGCTTCATGATGACTTACTTTCATGTAGCACAGGGCTAGGCACAGAGTAGATGTTCGATGCTGATTAGACTTTCTATGATTTATGTGCAATGCTGTTTTCATACAATAATGAACTGACGATCAAAAAGGACTACGTTGGGGCCAGGCTCCAAGCTTTCCTTGACCTTGGCTTACCACTAGCCAGATGTGTGACTCTACTCAATCTTCATGGTCCTCAAATTTATTTTACCTGGACAATGAAAGATTCAAGTCATAAAAGTCCCTAAATTCTCTAGCAAGGGCCACAGGGATTCTATGTGTACTCACTGACTACCCTAACAGTGAGCAATCGGCAGTAGCCCAGGCTTCTCATTCCTCCCGGGCTTGGGCTCAGGGTCCTCGGACACAACGTAAGTAGATATAGCATCAAATCCTCCAACAGGTGCCAACTAGAATAAGTCTTTGTTGGCCGGGCATGGTGACTCATTCCTGTAATCCCAGCACTTTGGGAGGCCAAGGTGGGAGGATCACTAGAGGTCAGGAGTTTGAGACCAGCCTGACCAACATGGTAAAACCCTGTCTCTACTAAAAACACAAAAATTAGCTGGGCACGGTGGTGGGCACTTGTAATCCCAGCTACTCAGGAGGCTAAAGCAGAAGAATTGCTTGGATCTGGGAGGCAGAGGTTGCAGTGAGTCAGGATCATGCCATTGTACTCCAACCTGGGCAACAGAGTGAGAGACTCTGTCTCAAAAAAAAAAAAATTAGTCTTTGTGCCCTAACCAAACATACAGCCAATGGTCAATAAACATCTGATGTCTTATTTAAATGGGTAGAAAAAATATTTGATAAGTTTTCCCAAAGTAAGAGGTTGAGGGTGGCAACAAAGAGATGAAAAAGAACAAGAAGTAAGATGTTGTAGAGAATACTGAATGCACCTCCAAGCAAAGGATTGGAAGTATTTAGGGAGAAGACATCAAACAACTGACAGAAAGCAACAATCAAAGACATACGCAAAGAAAACTTCCCTGAAATACCCAAAGGCCCGAGTTTGCAGACTCTGAAGGGCTCAGTGGGTTCCAGGCAAAATCAATGATGAGACTTGAGCTTAAGTACATACTGGCAATATTTTTGAAATACAAAACTAAAGAAAAATTTCCATAAGCCTTCAGAAAAAAATAACAGATATCCATCAAAACAAAATAAAAAGACTAAAAACTCTGGTTCCATGCTTTATCATTACGATTTCAAACACAGGGATGTGACGAGGAAGATGATGAGAATAATCACAAATAACATTATGGGGCCGCTCCCGTGTACTGCACACTTTTAGACACCTGTGACTGCCCTCAGTGCTCTACAGTATCAATTCATTTAGTCCTCACAGCAACTTTATGGTTGGGTAGATACCCATCCAGAGTCAAACAATTAATCATTCAAAAATCCAACACTGAGGCCAAGGCAACCTGCCCAGGGTCTGCACTCCTAACCATTATGATAAAGACAATGGTACATTATGATAAAGACAATGGTACACACACAAGGTCTTAAGGGGGATGTTTCCAGTCCCAAGAATTTTATAGGAGGTTAGTTGTGGTGCATTTTCAAAGTCAGCAGAAAAATGCTCTCAGTTTCTGAAGAATGCAGAAAATAAAATGCAATGTACATGCCTTCCCTTAGAGAAAAACTGCTTGAAGATATACCCTAGTCCACCTTGTGATGAATCAAAATCACGACCTCTAGCATGAGGGAATTGTGATATAAGAAGGATCAGTCCTATGAGACGGTTAGCTACCACAAGACCCTCCTTCCTCAGATGTGAGTCCAGAAGAGGAGCGTGATCTTGTGCCAGGCTGAACCGAACACATAGCCCAATCTGTAAGAAGGGGCAGAATGGCATGCCTTTCATCCACACAGCATTTCGGGAATGCTTAAAAACAAGCAATTTCATTATGAATGGTTAACTTTAGCTTTGGCCATCATCCTGAAAAGGGACATCATAAATTCCTATGAAAAAGTCTCTCCTTCACTTTGCTGAACTAAATTCAACAAACAAATCTCACCTACCTAAGCTTAAAACATCTAGATTTAAATACATGAAAATGTCGACTTTTTCTTAGGGTTGTGAGAATATAAGTACTATATTTTCTTTATTCTGTTTCTTCTTTGATTTTTTTTTACAAATGCCTAGTAAACCTGCATTCGTTGCTTATTATAAATATAAGCATTTGAAAGAGGTCAGGTTTTTATATATTTCAAGCTTTCACAACTGGATGCGACCTCTCTTGCAGTTCTATGCTCCCGATCACTTGGAGTGTTTAGCAGTCAGTCTCCCCTCCTATCTGCCCAGGTAGCAGGAGTCAAGAACCACGACTACATCCATTTTCCCAGCAAGTTCCTCACCAACAGCTCACTAGCAAGGAGACATCCTGGCTACCTCCGGGAGCCCCTCGAAGACTTCCACTGTGAGTTGACACTTGACTTTCAGATAATCCTCTAATCATTGCAAACAAACAGTACTTTACCTGTTTCCTCATCTTTCTCTCTATAGTGACAACACAAAGAAGACAGTACTACTCCCATATTACAGATGAGGACACCAAGGTTACCTAGAAAGCAGCTGTGTCAATACTGCCTGCTCTGTGGCTACAGGCATTGCACTTCCCACCCACCCACAAGCCCCGGTGTTACCACTCCTAGGAGCAGCCCTTACCCAATGAGGGACAGAAGATGGCGGATAAACATCCAGGTTTCCTTGACCCCTAGTGGGACAATGGGGTGGCTTTATTCAGTCTTTTAGATGACCCTTGGTGGGCCTGAGCACCAGATATCCTCTCTAGCACTAGCAGCTCATAGTGCACTCCTTTTTTTGTTGTTGTTGAGACAGAGCCTCACTGTGTCACCCAGGCTGGAGGGCAGTGGCGCGATCTCAGCTCACTGCAGCCTCCGCCTCCCGGGTTCAAGTGATTCTCCTACCTCAGCCTCCTGAGTTGCTAGAACTACAGGTGCTACAGGCACGTGCCACCATGCCCAGTTAATTTTTTGTATTTTTGGTAGAGATGGGGTTTCACCATGTTGGCCAGGATGGTCTGGATCTCCTGACCTTGTGATCTGCCTGCCCTGCTAATTTTTTGTATTTTTAGTAGTGATGGGGTTTCACCATGTTGGCCAGGATGGTCTGGATCTCCTGACCTTGTAATCCGCCCATCTTGGCCTCTCAAAGTGCTGGGGTTCCAGGCATGAGCCACCATGCCCCGTCCAGGGCACAGGATTAAGAGGTATTTCTGGGATTCCAGGCGTGAGCCACCACGCTAGGCCCACAGTACACTCTTTATGGGGCTTGCTTTCTTCTCAGTTTCCCTTCCTCTCCTCCTTACCAATGTTCCCCACAACTTAGAGAAACTTTGCAAATCTATGCTAAAGGATCTGTTTTTAGGGGAAATCCAGCCTAAGATATTATGAAAACCAGGGAAAGTTACTTAACCTCTTTGTGTCTCAAATGCCTCATCTGTAAAATGGGGATATAGCAACATCTTTCTCATGGGAGTTGCCATAAAGATTATATAAAGTATTAGAGTCGACACTTTAGAAGAGTTCCTACACATAACAAGTAAACTGTCTTCGCTACTAATATAATCATCCTCCCAACCAGCCACCGATGAGCCATTCAGCTGTCAGTGAGAACCTTAACTGATACTCTCATTTTGTGCTCCCAACAGAGAGACACAAAGATCCCATCAAATGCATTCTCCTTCCTGTGTCAGGATAAAGAGAGTCTACAGTAATGTCAGTGTGTACTCCTGCCAAAACTCCCACCAGCAAATCAATTTAAGAGCTCAGCCTCAGTCTACTTAACACCATCATGTCGCAACCAGTGAAGTCATTCAGAAATGCGTAATTCAATAACGACTTAGCACCAGATGAGGTTTTATGATCCGCAACACTCTGTCTGCCCCAGCTCCCCTTTATCCCCCAACACTTCAACATTTTCAAGATTATTATTTGCTGGGCCACTTCCCAAAATTAAGAGCAGAGTAATCATTCTAGAAGAACCTTCCTTTCCTTGCCTGCTAATCAGGAGTCCTCAGAAAGCATGAATCAAGAGTCTGTCACCTCCAAACAGGGGGCTAGGAGAAGCTGGATTCTAAAGCTTTGGAATCAAAGGCCATGCTTCAGGAGCACCTTGTTCCAGGGCAGCATGGGTTCACAAATGGGCACTCTTCTCCCCCACCTCGGCCAAGCAGCTCTGCTATGAAGAATGGATGAAAAAAACTCCTGCCTTATCCAGCTTGGATCTTTGAGTTCCAGAGACAACCACGTCTGTACACCCACAGGATGGTGAGAACTGTTATTATTACTATCATGCGGCAAGGACAAATAACATTCTCATAACGTTCACTGTGTGCCTGGCTCTATTTCCGATTTACATACAAACTTGTTTATTCCTCATATCACACTGGAAAGTAAGTACTATTCTAGTATGCATTTACAGAAGAGGAAACCAAAGGAGTGTGCTAGTATTCAGCTCTGGTCTTTTTGCTTCAAGCCCACCCTGTTACATCAGTTATGTAATTCTGGAGCTGGGACCCTACTAATGACACCTCTAAACCACCTTGCCAGCTGGCTTTGGTACAGTCCTAGTGATGGGAGACTTCAGATGGAGACTGGGATGCTGGAAGAAGAAGATGCTCTCTTTCTGTTTCAAGGCCGTTGTAGCATCACTCCAGCAATAGGGGCTGCTACGCTCCAGGCCTGAATCTCTTCTGGTCTTCCCAGCACCTATGGTACAGTCTCTTTTTGAAGGAACTAACAGAACCTAGGCCATGACCCTTACAGCTGCAGTACAATCTGTGGGGTCCCCTTCCTCAGAGGTCTCAGAATCAGCCCCACTGTGCTCCTCCTACAGACTTCTAGGTACCATAACCACTCCTATTCCATTTTGTTACCCCAGTCCCAGGTGTGGTCGCCACTTCCTGCCATTTTTGGCTACCTTAGCATCCCATTTTTGCACTAACAGCCTTTCATCACTGTGTAACAGATTTCCTTCAATAAAAACCCTGTTTGAAATACCTGGTGTGATTTAGGGCTTCCCTCCTGGACCCTGATTCATATCGATAGATATTATAATTATCTTTATTTTTCACATGAGGAGACTAAGGTACCAATTGCCCAAGGTCATGTGGCTAGTTAGTGAGTGTGCTGGGATACTCAGGCTGTCTTGCTCTAGAGGCCATGATTTTAACTCACACACTGAGCTGATGCCCCACTGTTCTCAGAACCCTGCTCAGCAACACAGTGAGGCAGGTACACAAAGGCTGGGGAATACCATACTTTACCTAACAAACAAGTAATGAGGGCTGACTCTGCTATGTTTTGGGGATGTGGAGTCAAAGCAAGTAACTGTCTCTACCCTAGAGGAGACCAAGAGACTAGGGAAGGATGCAGAAACCAATGAGCTGCAGAAGAAAGTGATACAGGCTGAGAAGTGGCAGGGCCAGAGTCCTGTGGACTCATACAGGTGTGTAGTATTGATATGGACAGGAGACAGGGAAGTACTGGGTAGAAGAGGGTAGTTCCCCAGTAAAGGCCCCACCCTCAAACCTGAAGACCCACGGCCCTAAGTCAGGACAGACATTTCTGTTTTTGCATCCAAAAAGTTGCCTTTTGGCCCACCACACCTCCAATCCTGCCCCCATATAAACCCAAGACCTTAGTGGGCACACACACAAGTGGCTGAACATTGGAACCAGCAGACCAGTGACAACGGAACAATGTGGCAGAGAAAGACAGAAGAGAAAGGATGTCTCTGGACACTGAGGGGAGTTCAGCTGGGGGCAGTCAGATAAGAATCTGCCACTGGGCAGCCCGACTCCTGGGAAAGACCACCTTCCCAATCCATCCTCCCCTTCTGGCTCCCCATCCATCTCACTGAGAGCCACCTCCACCGATAAAACCTTGCATTCATCATTTGAGCCCACATGTGATCCAATTCTTCTGGTACAGTGGGCAACTGAAGGAGCGAGCCACACTCCCGTTTCACATCCTGCAAGGGAGATAAGGAAACTCTCCTATTTCAGTATCATACACAGAATAGTGGCCCCAAAAGCTGCTCGAGTCCTAATCCCCAAAACTTATATAGACTCCAAAACTTATATAGACTCTGAAGCTGTGATTAAGTTAAAGATCTTGAACAGGGAGAGTATCCTGGATATGCAGTATCCTGGATAAGTGAAGAAGGGAGGCGGGAGAGTCCGATAGAGCAATTGGAAGATGTTATATGTTCTGGCTGTGAAGATGGAGAAAGGGACCACTAGGCAGGGAAAGTTGGTGACATCTAGAGTCTACAAAAGGCAAGGGAACGGACTCTCCCCTAGAGTCAAAGGAATACAGCCCTGCTAACCCATTTTAGACTTCTGACCTCCAATGCTATAAGATCATAAATTTGTGTTGTCTTAGACCACTAACTTTGTGATTGGGTACAGCAGCATTAGAAAACTAATACAGCCGGGCGCGGTGGCTCACGCCTGTAATCCCAGCACTTTGGGAGGCTGAGGCGGGCAGATCACTAGGTCAGGAGATGGAGACCATCCTGGCTAACATGGTAAAACCCCATCTCTACTAAAAATACAAAAAATTAGCTGGGCGTGGTGGCGGGCGCCTGTAGTCCCAGCTACTCGGGAGGCTGAGGCAGGAGAATGGCGTGAACCTGGGAGGCGGAGCTTGCAGTGAGCGGAGATTGTGCCATTGCACTCCAGCCTGGGAGACAGAGCGAGACACCATCTCAAGAAAAAAAAAGAAAAAAGAAAAAAAAGAAAACGAATACAAGGGGAGATATCCAAATTAGATGGAGGATGTTAGGGAAGGCTTCCTAGAGCAATCAAATCATGACCTTGGTCTTGAAGGAAGGGGAGAGTCTAACAGGCACAAGGGTGGGGTTACTCACAAAGACAAGACTGGGTCATGCAGGGATGGTATATCCTCCTGAAACACAGGTGATGGGGAGCAGGGGTAGAGGACAGCAAAAAGGCAATCAGAGAGGTTAAAAGGGACCCAGTCAGGAATGGTCTTCCTCCTGAAGCTGTGTAAGCAGTGGTGTCATCCAGGCACAAGAGTTTTAGGGACAACTCCTCTGAGTGCAAGGTGAAGAATGGGTCTAAGGGAGAGAAACACAGGAGGACCAATAAGGAAGTTGTGTCAATTACACTGAGGAAAGAAATGATGGAGGCATAACCCAAGTAATGGCCATGGGGCTGGAGAGGCAGAGGCAGAGGAACTAGGCAGAGGGTTGGGAGACTGAAAGGACAGGACTTGGTCATATCATGGATTGAATGTAAGGAGCAAGGCATATGGACCAGTACAAGGCTACTGTTCAACACGCTGGGTGAGTCTCCCCTTGACCTCCACAATGCCTGCCCAGCCCATATAAGTGGAAGTCTACCTCAATTTCCCTGTGCAGCACCCCAGTGCTCTGTGCTAGCTTCTCCAAATTATGCCCAATACACTCATCCCTTTGCATTTTCATATTCACTTCCACTTACAAAAGGAAGTGTGGTGTACTAGAAAGTAAAAGGTCACTGGGTCAGAAAGAGGTTGCCTTGCAACCTCTATTACTTAATAGTGTGACATTAAGAAAGTGATATAACTCTCTTGTGGCTCAGTTTCTTCCCATGTAAAATCAGGGTCATGGATTATACCTCACTGGGTCCTTGTGAAGATCAAGTAAGTGCCTGAAAAATGACGGGGGCCCTACATAAACGTGAGTTATTCCTTTCTTCCCATGGCTATTAGCTGTGGACCCCTGTGCTGGTCTTTCTCCCTATTCCACAGCTTTCTCCTGTAATAGGCCATTCAGCACAGCACCTGTAGCCTCCTAAGATGCCCACTCTGAGCATCTGAGCTCTCAGGGCACCTTGGGTTCATACATCACATGTATCACATACAATAAAATCAATGTCAGCTTTATGCATGTGGAAGCCACTAATCTCCCACCAGGACAGGCAACTCACTTTCAGAAAGCACCAGAGGAAAAACACAGTAGCTGCCATAAGAGAACAAATATGATAAGAAGACAAAGTAGAGAGAAAGTGGGTGGTAGGGTGCGAGGGAAGAAACATGCAACTCCGGGCAACCTGAGTCCAGGCAGCTTCGTCAGTTGCTACGCTACCAGCCACAGCAAGAAAGGCTTATGCAGAAGGTGTCTGTGGCTTTAGAGATACTGTTATTTTGCAAATTCTTCTCCTTGGCCTATCCCTATGTGCAAGGGGGAGATGCATAATTAGTCTCTAAGCTGCTGAAATGGCTAGAAATGACTAGAAGTATTGACTGCTCTGAAGTGTCAGGAAGGGGTGTCCAGATGGATTAAGAGGCTTATCCATAGAGCCTACTCAGTTTGTGGGAAGAGTTAAAGAGATGACGGCCCCCCTTACGCAAAGGAACTGAAAAATTAACTTCTTCCAAATCCCCCCTTGTTCCCCTAGGGCTGCCTCTGCCCCTGCCGTATCTTGCCTGAAGAGAGACTAAGCACAGCCTAACTCACTGCTCTTTGGGAAAGGACTTCGAAACAACAAAATCCTGCAAGGTCCCATAGACCTTGGTCCCTGTCTCCAAAAGCCATGATTCTGACTATGCCAGATGCACACTGGGCTCCAAGAACAGAGTTAGTGGCTTCATGCTGTTGTCCACCACAGGTCACTGTCTCTAGGTGCTTCTGTGGAGGAAGAGAATGTGAGGAAACAGGAAGGGAAAGGTAAATGTATTGCTTATGACATTGCAGGCACTGTTCTAGGTATTTCTAACATCTTACTCATATATTTCTCAAGCATAGGTCCAGGGAACTCAATGACATATACAGTGATTTCCAAGGGCCCATAGAAAGCAAGAGTCTTTAGCTAGAACATCTTGGAACAAAATCCCGCTTGAAGGTATTGGGTAAGTTTGAATTTTAACACACACAAAATGTTTCAATGAAATACCACCTTTATACAAATTCTTTCAGAGACTCCAAAGAGAAGAACTACTTCCAAACTTATTTTACAAGCCCAGGATAACTTTCATTCCAAGAGTTCACAAAGATATCACATGAAACTTTTAGGCCAATCTCCCTCATAAACATGTAAACTAAAATCCTACATTACTGTCTTACCAAGCCAATCCTGTGATATATAAAATGAATAACGGCAGTGACAGACTGGATTAAGAAAATGTGGCACATATACACCATGGAATACTATGCAGCCATAAAAAAGGATGAGTTTGTGTCCTTTGTAGGGACATGGATGCAGCTGGAAACCATCATTCTCAGCAAACTGTCGCAAGAACAGAAAACCAAACACCGCATGTTCTCACTCATAGGTGGGAACTGAACAATGAGATCACTTGGACTTGGGAAGGGGAACATCACACACTGGGGCCTATCACGGGGAGGTGGGAGGGGGGAGGGATTGCATTGGGAGTTATACCTGATGTAAATGACGAGTTGATGGATGCTGACGAGTTGATGGGTGCAGCACGCCAATATGGCACAGGTATACATATGTAACAAACCTGCATGTTATCCACATGTACCCTAGAACTTAAAGTATAATAAAAAAAAATAAAAAATAAAAAAAAATAAAATGAATAACAGATTATAACCACATTGGGTTTATTCTGGGACTATAAGATTGGTTTAATATAAGAAAATCCATCAGTATAACTCATCATATTAACAAACTGAAAGATAAAAATCACATAATTGTCTCAAGAGATGCTGAGGAAGCACTTGATGGAAATCAACAGTCATTCATGATAAAACTCTTAGCAAACTAGAAAGAGAAGCAAAGTCCTATAATGTGACAAAACATTACTCTAACATCATAATCAGTGGTAAAATACTACACACTTTTCCCTGATTTCCTCAATTCTACTGGTAGTTTCAGCCAATACAATGAGGCAAGAAAAAGAAATAAAAGATATAAATGTTGGAAAGGAAGTAATAAAGCTTTCATTATTCATAGACTACATAATTGTGTGTAAAAAATTCTTTAAAAATCTCAAATTATGATAAAAACTAACAAGTTAATTTAGAAAAGTTCCATAGATTAAATATAAACAATTATAAAATCATATTTAAAAGGTGCCATTTACCCAACCAGTGGTAACAGACACCATAATAATGACCTCTAAGGGAAGGAGTAGTTAGTTGACTGGGAAGAAACATGATAAAACTAGGTACCGCAATAATTTACACCTTGATTTGGAAGATGGTTATTTGGATGCACATGTATGTGAAAGTCAATGAGCTATCCACATAAGGTTAATGCACTTTATGCCCTTTACTGCATTCTGTTCTACTTCAATAACAAACAAATTGAATAATTACTTACAAAAGCACTAGCAAAGTATTAAAATATCTCAGGATGTATATATACTTATATGTGCATATGTGTATGTGTATATACATGTATTCTTCTTCACTGAAAACTGTCAAACATTACTGGGATACATTTTTAAAGATCCAAATAAATGGAGAGATAGTCCATGCTCATGAATTAGAAGAATCAATATTGTAAAGTTATATGTTCTCCTTATGTTGAATTATATGCTATCCTAATAAAATGTCTGTCAGGCTTTCTAGATAATCTGACAAACTTATTCTGAAGTTTATATAAAAATGCAAAAGGCCAGGAATACTCAAAGCAGTATTTAAAAAGGAAAAGAAAGAGAACTTACCTTTTAGGAAACAAAGATTTATTATTAAGCTACAGTAATTAAGAAAATGAGGTATTAAGCTACAGTAATTAAGAAATTGAAAAACAGTTCAAGAAACAATGGAGTCAAGAAACAAATCCACATATAGATAATCACTTGATTTGTGATACAGTTGACACTTCACTGTGGTAGAAGAAGTATATTCTCAACAAAAAACTTAGGATTATTTAGGCATCCATATTAAAGAAAAGAACGTGAACATTGAGTCCTACTTTATATTATTAAAAAAGTCAATTCCAGGGTACTATAGAACTATATATAAAAGGTAAACAATAAGATTTATATAAAATAGAATGTTTCTGACCTTGGGGTAGGCAAACATTTTTCGACAAGCATAAAACCATAATCCATAAGGAAAGTGAGGCGGACCACAGGCGTTTCTCATGCTACTCCTTATAACCACATCCACCTCCCTCCCCACTTCCCCACCTCATTGCTCATCCCTGGGAACCACCAGTCTGTTTTCCACTTCTAAAATGTTGTCATTTCAAAAAAGACAATATATAACCTCTTGAGATTGTTTTTATCACCTGCCATCACACCCTGGAAATTAGTCCAGATTTGTTTGTTTGTTTTTGTTTGTTTTTGAGACAGAGTCTCGTTCTGTCGCCTAAGCTGAAGTGCAGTGGCGCGATCTCAGCTCCTTGCAAGCTCCACCGCCCAGGTTCACGCCATTCTCCTGCCTCAGCCTCCTGAGTAGCTGGGACTACAGGCACCCGCCACCACGCTCGGCTAATTTTTTGTATTTTTAGTAGAGACGGGGTTTCACCGTGTTAGCCAGGATGGTCTCGATCTCCTGACCTCGTGATCCACCTGCCTCAGCCTCCCAAAGTGCTGGGATTACAGGCGCCCACCACCACGCCTGGCTATGTTTTTGTATTTTTAGTAGAGATGGGGTTTCACTGTGTTAGCCACAGCGAAACACACTGAGTCTCCTGACCTCATGATCCACCTGCCTTGGCCTCCCAAAGTACTGGGATTACAGGCATGAGCCACCGCGCCCAGCCTAGTCCAGGTTTTTGTGTGCATGGATAATTCATTTATTTTTGTTGCTGTGAAGTTTCCATGTGATATACATATGGGTCCATTGTTGTGGTGAATGCTGTTTACCATTTTCCTGTTAAGGGTCATCTAGGCTGTTTTCAGGTTTTTGTTGTTAAAATAAAACTGCCATGAATAGTTACATATAGATTTTTGTGTAAACATAAGTTTTCATTTTTCTGGGGTAAATTCCTTGGAGTTCAATCTCTGGGTCATACGGAATTCAGAACTATCAAACTGGTTTCCACAGTGTCTACAGCATTTTACATTACTACTATGAATGTATGAGTGGTCCAGTTCCTCACCTGTACTGGTATAGTCATTATTTCATTTTAGCCATTCTGATAAGTATGTAGTGATGTCTCATTGTGGTTTTAATTTATACTACCTTAATGGCTAATAGTATGGAACATCTTTTCAAGTGTTTATCTGCCATTTGTACAGCCTTAGTGAAGCTTGATAGCCGGTTCTGGCTGGGGTCACTCAGAAGGCTACAAGCAGGGTGTCTACTGTGGTTACAGTCCTCTCAGGGCCTGACTAGGATAGGACCTGCTCCCAAGCTCACAGTGCTCCTGGCTGTCTTCAGAAGACTCACTTCAAAGATCATTCATGGCTGGGCGCGGTGGCTCATGCCTGTAATCCCAGCGCTTTGGGAGTATGAGGAAGAAGGATGAAATGTCTCATCACATCTCTTGCCCATTTTCTAATTGTTTTGTCATTGAGTTTTAAGAATTCTTGATATATTCTAGACACTAGTCCTTCATCATATGTATGGTTGGCAAATATTTTCTCTCACTCTGTAGCTTGTCTTTTCATCCTCTTTGCCTGAGCTTTCACAGAGCAAATATTTTAACTTTAATAAGGTTCCATTTATCAATTTTTCAGTTAGAAATCATGCTTTTGATGTCAGGTCTATATTAACTTGCTACTTTTAATTATACTCTAATTTATCAGAGCTCACAAATCCATTCAGATTCCTGATGAAATTGTGCTCAAATATTCAGTTGACAAACACACAACTACACTTGGTTCTATTTCCTACCATAGAGTTTCTGAATAACAGATATGCTGAAAAACATGTCTGGATTGTTTTGAAAGTTTTAGTGGTATTTAAGTTTTTAGAAGTTTGATATTTTAAAAATTATGTTTTCGACGAGGATGATGAATAGTTAATTTAAAATAAGAAAATTAAAGAATATACTCAAAACTGTTAAAAAGATGTAAGACCATACAATTTGGAACAACCTACAAGCTGGGAGGCATGTATCCAACATGGCACTGTCCTTCAGAGTCTTTTCACTGAACTTAACAAGGAAGAAGATG
This sequence comes from Papio anubis, assembly GCF_008728515.1. Lineage (NCBI taxonomy): Eukaryota > Metazoa > Chordata > Mammalia > Primates > Cercopithecidae > Papio > Papio anubis. The sequence goes on from NC_044991.1 coordinate 69,907,469, forward strand.
GGATCACTACTCCAAGTTCGATTAATGATTCATTAGTAAGTGGCTGTCAATCTGGAAAATGTAAGATAGACTTAGATACTTATTTAATATGCGACTTTTACTACTGTAAATCTTCAAAGGGCTAAAACTTGATATCTCTTGTGCAAGAAAATCTGGCAACACCTGCAGAAGACCATCACCTCTGTGGTGACATTTGAAGACCAATTATTGGCAGCCTCCAGCCTCTACAATGATCCTCAGTGATTCCCTCCTCCTGTCATTCATGGCCTTGGGTAACCCTGTCACTTTGAGAGTAGGCTGGACCTCGTGACTCGCTTCTAGCAGAGTACAGCAAAAGCGATGTGATAGTATTTCTGAGATTCTGTTATACTAAGTCTACCATTTTACTTCCTCTCTCTCTTCTTCTCTCTTCCCCTTCCTTCTCTCCCCTTTTCCTCTGCTCTTCCCTCCCTTTTCTTCCCTCTCCCCAAACCCTCTTTTTCTATCTCCCAATCATCTCTCTCTTTCTCCCTCCTCTTCTCACTTTCCCCGATCTCTTTTTTCCTCTCTTTCTCTCTTCCTGTCCCCCTTCCTCCTCCCTTTTCATCTTTGTTTCCCTTCCTCCCTTCCTTCCCTCCCTCCCCCTCTCTCCCATTCTCCTTTTTCTGTTTCCTCTCTCTGCCATGTCGTGAGTGGTTTCATAAAGAAACACATACTTCAGCCAACAGCTGACAAGGTTCCAAAGCCTTCCAATAGCCACATGAATTTTTTTTTTTTTTTTTTTTGAGATGGAGTCTCGCTGTATCGCCTAGGCTGGAGTGCAGTGGTGCAATCTCGGCTCACTGCAAGCTCTGCCTCCCGGGTTTATGCCATTCTCCTGCCTCAGCCTCCCGAGTAGCTGGGACTACAGGCATCCACCACCATGCCCGGCTAATTTTTTGTATTTTTAGTAGAGATGGGGTTTCACCGTGTTTGCCAGGATGGTCTGGATCTCCTGACCTCGTGATTCACCCACCTTGGCCTCCCAAAGCGCTGGGATTACAGGCGTGAGCCACCACGCCTGGCCATGAATGATCTTTGAAGTGAGTCTTCTGAAGACAGCCAGGAGCGCTGTGAGCTTGGGAACAGGTCCTATCCTAGTCAGGCCCTGAGAGGACTGTAGCCACAGTAGACACCCTGCTTGCAGCCTTCTGAGTGACCCCAGCCAGAACCAGTTATCAAGCTGCACTAAAGCTCCCAACACATTCCTGTGAGATAATAAATGTTTCTTAAGACGCTTTATTTTGTAACGTAGTCATAGACGACTAATACATCATACATGCTCCATAAATAGCTAATAACTTAGCTTAATATTAGCAGACAATTTTTGTATCTTAAAAAAGTCTTAGCTAGAAGTTAATATAATAAAAAGGTAGAAGCAGATGCACCAGAGGAAAAAAAAAAACAAATAAAAAAAGATACAGGAAAAGCTTGACACTTCCTTTAACATCAGTTTCAGAATCACCATTGAAGGTGAAGCTTACAAAATAGGTAAAAGCCTGGGGAAGATGTGGCTGAATCTGTTTCAGATAAACATAAAAGGATACGGGTTACTGTTATTGAAGATACTGTCAAAGGAGACATTGTAATGCACTTCAAATGTGCCCAAACATTTAGCTAACAGAGTGTTTCATTTCACAATAGTAAATAAACTTGAGCAGCACCTGGCCATTTGATACATTTCCTCTGTATATTCTATGATCCTAATATCAAGGAAGACCTTAACTTACAAATTACTTGAAAGGAAGATAACCGGTAAGGAAATGGTCAACAAGATACAGATGGATGTTTGCACACATGGAACTCAATACAAAACAGACACGGCCATGGGGCAGACACAGGGTCTTCACACACACAGCAAGGATGGCTAATTCAAATGTTCCAGCAGGTGAAGCATCACTTAATAATAAAGCTCATCCTAAAATCTACCTCTGTTTCATCAATGGGGTGGTAAAAAAGAAGGAAAAAATGGAAAAAATTTGCCTCTGTGGTCAGGCGCACAATAAAACAAGAAGTGAATGTAAAAACTTGCTCTGCTTCAAAGATATACCTTGGCCTATTCAATGGGGCACATTGATGGTCTCAGTGAAATTGCTATCATTCTTCATTGAGGAAGAACACATATAAGTAATAACAAAGTTACCTTAAAAATCTTGCCTAAAGCCTCATCTAGATCTTAATCAGTAAAGCAATATGCTTAAAGCCACATACACCAAAGAACACACAGGTTTAATGTAGCAATTTTCCCCAAGTATTAACTTTTTTGAAAAAAGAAGAACTGATCTCATAGTATCATTCCTATAGAGCTCTTCACAGCTTGGTGGCATTTATGGACTCTTCAAATTGCCCCATGAATTTCCTCTCGTACCTTTGATTCCCCTAAAGGAAAGGAAATGTAACTTTGATTATATGTTCCTAGTTGGAAACCCAACAAGGTTTCCCAACAGCTAGTGTGTACTCATGATTGACCCTGAACTATCGATGTTCTGCCCAGAAGGTTGATGTGGGCACATTTGGGGGTTTTAAGGTCAATTCAAAAACCAAAGTAACCAGTTCCTTTGCAGACAAGAAGCATAAACTGGGCCTAAGAAATGAGGGGTGTCATTATGAAAACTGCAGGGCTTAATACTTACAGGACCCCTCTGAAAGGACTAAATTGTACCCACACCTAAATGGCAAACCCGTGGGTCCTTCCAAGTCTATTTCCAACTAAGGGCCAAGTACTGCTTTTACTAAAAGTCCTTTATATTAAGCTATTACACTCTTAAAAAAACATCTTTAGGGGTTGCATCAGCGGCCTCAAACTTGGCTGCACATTAGAATCATGCAGAGGAGTTTCGAAGTTCCTGATGCTTACGTCTCAACCCTTACCAATGAAATCAGAATCTATGGGGCAAGTTAAAATTGTTAAAAATTCCCTAGTTGTTTCCAATATGCAGACAAGTTGGAGAAACACTGGGATGCATCATTCATTCAGTCATCCAAAGATTTCCTGAACACTCATTATATGCTTGGCCTCTGGGTGATTCCCCAACCGCCCGGGTCTTTAGGTGGTCATGTTTTATGCATCTCTGTGTGTCTAACTCTAGCATCAGAGGCAACAATGAATGCATAAATGAATGAATGAATGAATGAATGAACAAATAAATGGCCCTTCTTATCTGCCTCTCCCTGACTTGGGATACAGAAAGGAGTTCTAATGCTTACAGATAGCTCTGCATAGATTAACCCAACAAAGAACTAACAACAATGTAGTAATAATGCCTGAAAAACTTGGCAATGAAGAGGAGTGATGATGGAGAAGAAATCTAGTCTAATGATGTTTTCTTTGCAAACAACCTGAAGGGAGTAAAAAGCACAGTATCAAGGGACCAGTGCATCACCTCTTACTCTATACTCCCACAGAATCCTTCGGCATTGAAGCACCTCACATATTTACACGAATCACATCTGAAATATACATGGTCACACACACCAAATCATCTCTTAAGTATATGTGATCACTTTGCACCTGCTGGAATAGTTTCTTCCCTCAAGGTCCTGTTAATATTGTGCCTGTTTGGGAAAGCCTTCTAGGAGACCACCAGCCTCCCTGACACGTTCCAAAGTATGGTATATGAGATTAAATCAGGTGCACACTCATGGATATTTACTTATAAATTATTTTAATAGTCAAAAATGTACATTAACTTGTAACAGAAGACAGACTTCGTTCTATCATGGTGATATGCACTCTCATTTGAAAGATCAAGGAAAGCATGTATCATTTTTAAAAAGCAATAATACAAAACACATAAGAGAATAGATTGGAAAAACTCAGGAAGGGGGCACAGAAAAGACTGAAGTGTGGGAAACTCAGCTAGAAGCCTTTGTAGTTCATATAGTCCTGTTACCCTCTGCATGGTATCAGTATCATGTCTGTGTCTTTTTCCCCTACAAGAGAGTCATTGCAGGGCAGGGATTATGGCCAATCATGCTTGCACTCCTCACTAAGCCAAGCACAGTGCCTTACAAAAGAATTTTGAATAGAAAAAATGTTTCTGTGATTGTGTTACCAGTCCCATTTAGGTTAAAAGCAATTGACAAAAAAAGTAAGCCCACAAACTAATTTGGGTCATTGCTAAAAATATAAAATTGATACTACTCTCAGAAGCAGCCCTAAATAGATGACATGTCATGTGCCCCTTTCCTACATCCCCATCTTTCCAGGTCTTGATCCTTCTCCCTGACAACAGCAGTGAGACCCTGACCCCTTATTCCTTCTCTACCAGCTTAGCCACTGGGCAGTGAATCCAGGAAAGCACTTACGTCACAAGAGATTTGAGAGATTTCTTGACGTAGCACTCGAACCTCTCTAACCTAGCATTTGGGGATTTTCAGAAAATTATATCTGACAAAACAAAACACAAACCTCATTTCGATGTGACCATGAGCTTGAGAAGCCCATGGAAGTCACCTTGCCCTTCTCGCCTGAGCTCTGTGTGATGCAGCTCCTGGGGTCTCTCCACAGCACGCAGTTCTCTCCTGTCCCTCCCACTGAGCCTCAGCCCCCATCAAGAAGCCTGGAGGCTGGCAGGCCCCCCTCACACAAGCTGTGTGGTATAAAAGGATCTGACATGGCTTAGGAAACAGACGCAGAGCGCCTCGACTACACAGCGGATATTTTCTCAGTTAAAAAAATGTGTTCTCACTTAAGAATGCTAATGGCCCATGCACAGAAATAAAATCCCTGACCTACTTTGAAGCTGAACTTATTAAACAAGCCGACCTTATTACTCAGAAGAGACTGTAAAACAGTAGAATAAAGCCCAAATAGAATTCCTCGCATCCCTCGTTAACAGGAGCAGCCAAGAAAAGCACAAAAGGATGTCAGAGCCCTGGGCTGGGAGTCAGAAACTGGGGTCTGGTCCAGCTTTTTGCTCACTTTCTGTGTGGCTTGGGATAAGTCACCATCCACCTCTGGCTCTCAGAACCCTCATTTAGGGGCTGGACAAGGAGGTCTCTGAGGCCATTTCCACCTGCTATAACAGGAGATCTTATTTTTTAGGAGCGTAATGTTAAAGTAAAATAAAAATCAATTATCAAGGGCATATTATCAGACATAGTAAGACAGCTGAGAGACTAAGATGGACATTCTGCCTCCAAGGAGCCTATAGCCAGGCAGAGCCAGTGGGGGCGGTCCACACTGATTAATGGATTTATTTCCTAACAGCAATTTGAAAGCCGCCACAAGGCTACAGCAGACATAACACAACTTGTGTCTGCAACAAGAATTCCCTCCGGCTCTCCACCTGACAACTTCAGTTTAGTCGAATGAATCTTTCAGTGCATTTTAAACCACTGCAGAGTCATGAGTGGCCATCCATATGTTATAATCAAATTTATCACACTGGGAAGGAAGAGAGTGGGGATACATTTCCACGGGATTTTAAGGCAGCAACGTGAGTCATTCCTGCTCATTCTGAAGAAGATCCTGGAACTGCAAGGTAAATTATCCAAACTAGAATTGGAGACAGGCAGAGAAGGTTACTGATGTAACGGTAGGCATTAGTAACCCACACAACAGTAGATTAGTCAGTAATGATAGGTGCTACCGTGGGATGCTTAAATGATGTTACTGAGAAAATGTCATGGTGCCATGTAATTAGAGGGCCCCCTTTTCAAATTTCAGGCTGAGACTCTTCCCTTCATTGACTCTTTAATACATGCTCAACCTCACAAAGCTCAGAAAAGAAAGCCAGCGGAGAGAAGAAATTCCCCAAAAAGGGACAAGTGGACCTGAGGTTTAGATTGAAAATTGCAAATCCCATCATCTCTCCCAGGCATGTTCAGGGTGAATTCAGGACTTGAAATAGTATGCACAAATACCAAGGCAGAGCAAGAAGTGGGCAATCCTGTAGAGACTGGATGTCCAAAACTGGAGAATGTGGTGTCCCAGGGAAAGATTTAGAAGGGTCCCACCAAGGAGACACTTGGATCACGAGCTCTGCTGTCATCATTTTCATAATCCTCACACTAAGCAGGCTGCTACCGTGCTCCAGGCACCTGCATACCTTGGAGGTATTTGAGTCCCCAAAGGTACTGAAACAGCTAGGTCTAGAGTTCTTCTTTCTGCGCATTTTACAGATATGAGCACTGAGATTCAGAGAGATATACCCAAGACCATAGAGGTATCAAGTGGCAAAACAGGTAAGAGTATGTGCAGCACCGCATCACCGAGGTTAACCGTTATCCTAACCCTACTCTAATCCCAGCCCCTCCCTCTCTGTTTACCCACTTCCCACTTGTCACACTTGCTTAATCTCAAATCTCCCACAGCTGCCAATCACAGTCTGCACCCGCCAATCACATCCTGTTCCACCCTCATCAGTATCCTCCCACCTCCTGTGGGGGTGTTGCTGAACTTTGAATAGAGTGTTCTTCGTCCTCCACTATTGATGCTTGTATTGTGATGGACTTATTCTGACAGCTATTCTGTGAGCTGTCTGGGGTGTCTTCATGTTGCTGGACCCAGAAGGTATTCTCCTCATCTTCTCAGTATGTAATTATCATTAACATCTCCAGGGATCAACATGGATAATAAAGAGGAAGCAGAGAGCCCAAGTTTGTAAGGAAGGCAAACCACAACCTTGATGCAGAGGCTTTAAAAGGCTGGGGTGAAAAGTTATTTAAATGTTTCCAGTCCTGAATGCATTCCCTGTACTGCATCTGACAAAGCTCCTCTGACACACTGAACCCCCACGGATCCTTTTCCCCCTAGTAAAGGGGGCAAAACTCTTAACGATCTACTTCAGTGCATCTCCATAAAAATGGCTGTCCAGCACCCCTGGGAGGGCTGCCCTGTGTCCTGTAATGAACACAGGCCCTTGGAAAGTATCGTAGAGACCCACAGCCCTACAGAACTTTGAGAGCACTGTTCTATCACCATTAACCTACAGTGGGAAATAGAGGCCAAGAGATAGCAAGGTGGTGTCTGTCAAGTTCCCTTAGAAAGTCAGCGGCAGAGCTAGGGCCAGATATTCTTGATTCAAAGGCTCTACCTAACACAATTTATATTTCCTTGAGCATCCCTGAGGAGAACATCTCCTAGTTTTGTTTTTGTCTCTCAAATTCAACTCACAATTCTTCTGGTTAAGCACCTTCACAAATTTATCTTAAAGACCCCTGTCCCATAGCCAGCCCATATGGAGGGAGGGAGGGAAGGAGGGAGGTGGGAGAGAGAGTAGGGGAAAAAAGGGGAGAGGGAGGAAGGGAGAGGGAGGGAGAGGGAAGGACGGAGGGAGAGGGAGGGAGAGGGAGAGAGGAAAGAACACCAGAATTCTATGGAAGCGCTGTTTGAACCTTTAATTAGCTTACATTGGAAGCCAGTAAAACCTATTCATTAACTATTTCCATAAAACAGTAAAATCCCTTGTTGTGTAACAAAAACAAAGACAGTAGAAAAGAAAGAAAGGAAAAAAAGAAGAGAAAAGAAGGAAAGAGAGAGAAAAGGAAATAAGAGCAAAGTAAAGAAAAAACATTGTTACCAGCAGTGGGGTGAATGGAAGTTAAGCCCCAACCCAGAAGTGGTCTTGGCTATGGAAGGCAGAACTATATGCAGTGGGCCCAGCAACAGAGAGTTCTCATGATCCAATTGATGCTCCTTTTTCTGCTCCTTTTACTGCAACCCAGGCTTCACTCATTAAACCTCAGATCTTGGAAGAAGCAGCTTAGAGACCATCTAGCCTCACTCCTTCCATTTACTACAGAGACAAGTTTATCTCAAAGAGGGAAGGAACTTATCCAAGGCCATACAAGAATCCAAGGAAGAGTCACTTATAGAAACATGTGTGCCTTAGAAAGCTTCATAAAACCAGCTGCCACTTCTATTTGCCCCTACACATGAGCTCTCTGTGGCTTCCTACTGTGCTCTAAGAAATAGAAAAGCGGCCCCTGTCATCCAGGGCTTGGTCCTATCAGCTAAAACTTGACGTTGTTGGAAGCTGGCCGAACTTTCTTAGCCAGGCCATTTTGTTCTCCTGCTGGACCTAAACAATCTAAACACCACCAAGATCAGGTCAGGGTACTCTGTAGCCACAATGAAGTGACACAGAACAAGATTACTTCGTATTTTTTTTTTTCTAAGCAAGACAAAACCAAGGTCACTGTGCAAATCACAAAATACCACCCATCCTCCTTGTCCAGCTCAAATGAGTGGCTGCTGCAACTCTACCAATGATAGCTTTAGTCTTGCTCTATTATCCCCTTCTAGATTAGGTTTCCTCAGATATCCAATCATAGAATTGTCCCCACTTCCTAACAGCTCAATCTAGAAAAAACTCCAGCCCCTTGGAGTCTCCCAAAATCATCCATCCAATGCCCAAACCCCATAACACTGTCTTGCTGAGACACCCCATGGTTCTCTGTGGAGTACATTCTCCCTCACTGCAATGAGTCATAAACCCAACTTGTTCAACCATGGGTGTGCACCTCATGGTCTTTAGCTAGAAGGCGTTGACATCTTACAAAACAAAACAAAACAAAACAAAACGGTTCCACTTCCCTTCCTGATACGGAATTCTTTCCATAATCAAGCTCTCCTACTGAGTCCACCTCCATGTCATGCATCCCTTGTGCCATGGCAAACTAAATACTATCCTGGGCCTTTCTACCTTCCACATTCAGATCCTGTTAACTGGAAAGCTCCTCTTCTCTGATTCTCTGAGACAACTAGTTTGGGAAGTCTTCTCTGACCCCAGGTAGACAAAATAAACCCTCAGTGCCTCTCTGCTACTTCCCTATGCTGCACACACACTGTTATGCACACAGCACACCAAACTGAAATTATGCATAACCCTTTGTGACCCAACTACCTAGACTGCAAAGGTCTCTGAAGGAAAGAGTCGTGTAGGGGCTGACACAGAATAAAAGCTCCACGTATTGGCTATTTACTTTCTTCCTACACTGAACTGAATATCTCTCCTATTTGATTATTGTCATACTTCAAATCACATTCCAAACAAGCATCAAAAATAATAATATGCGGCCGGGCACGGTGTCTCACGCCTGTAATCCCAGCATTTTGGGAGGCTGAGGTGGGCAGATCACCTGAGGTCATGAGTTCAAGACCAGCCTGACCAACATGGAAAAACCCTGTCTCTACTAAAAATATAAAATTAGCCAGGCATGGCGGTGCATGCCTGTAATCCCAGCTACTTGGGACGCTGAGGCAGGAGAATCTCTTGGACCCGGGAGGCAGAGGTTGTGGTGAACCGAGATCATGCTATTGCACTCCAGCCTGGGCAACAAAAGCGAAGCTCCATCTCAAAATCATAATAATAATAACTTGCAAATGAAGACCCCTGTGAAAATGCAGCTTTGGTCTGTTATAATAGTGTCTCTTGTCATCCACACAGTACTCTGTGATTTGCAAAGTACTTTCTTACTACTTTGTCTCATTTAATGCAGTCCTCATGGCAACCTTGGCTTCTATCATGGCTACTCACTTCTATCATGTCTAGATGCTTAGACACATCGGGGATTCAAGGCTGGGACGAAATCAGGGAATAACTGTAACTGTCATAAATGGGTCACATGGTTTGTTGCTCCAAGTTCACTGGAGGTCTAGTCTGCTCATCGGCAAAGGTCCTCTGGGAACCAAGTCTGACATTTACAGTCTTATCTACGTCTTCCCTCTCTTCAGTTATATTTTGGAATAAATATGTAAATATTTTTAATTCAATGCTAGATTGAATTTAATTCAATGTCAGAGTTTGCACCCTGGTTGAAAAGTCAGACAGAATTGAATATGAGAACCAACTTCTCCACTTAGCAGCTCTACAACTTCGGGCAAAAATTTTAACCTCTCCAAGCCTTGTTTTCTCTAACTGTAAAGTAGGGGTTGAAACAGTGCCTACTTCAATGAGTTATGATGAAAATTAAATGAGAAAATGTAAGTTGAGAATTTATACAGTCTGTCACATAGTCATAATAAGCATTTAGTACACGTTAGTTATTGATATGATTATGTTATGAACGTTACTCTTACTATTATTGACTAGGATGGTCCTAGACCTGTTTACCATTAGATAGATTCCTTTCCCTTGATCTGTTCTGCTCTCTATAATGGGGAAAGGTTGGAGTGGAGATTAGGGGGTAGGGAACAAGTTTCCCAAGCTCCTCAGTTCTCAGTTGGCTTCTGATTTGATCAGCTAGATGCACTCTTAGGAGATTAGGAGAAGGGAGACTCTAGGGCATGTATATATGTCTGTCTGTCTGTCTAACTGTCTCTCTCTTTCTCTCTCTCTGTGTGTGTGTGTGTGTGTGTGTGTGTGTGTGTGTGTGTGTCTATCTGTCTCTCTCCCCACCAACTCTCTCTTCTTCAGGCAGATGCTCTTGTGGCATCTCAGGCCAATGCTGCACTTTCCACCATAGCTTCTGTTTGTTTTTAATCTCTGAATTGGCACATCTTTGCAACCAATTCCCTACATTAAATTTCTCCTGTTTGAAACATCTGGAGTTTGTATGTCTCTGCTGGGCCTTGATTAGTGGATACACTAGGTATGTCCATTTGAGCAAGTTACTTGCTTCACAAAAGTATTTTTATCCTGTGAAAAGTTGCTAATATTTCAACATTTTGTATTGAGCATAGAAAGTAAAACAAATGGGCACATAGGCATCTTAGCACTGGCACATAGCAGTCATTTTTTTTTTTTTTTTTTTTTTTTGAGGCAGTCTGGCTCTGTCGCCCAGGCTGGAGTGCAGTGGCCAGCGATCTCGGCTCACTGCAAAGCTCCGCCTCCGGAGTTCACAGCCATTCTCCTGCCTCAGCTCCCGAGTAGCTGGGACTACAGAGGCGCCGCCCTCGCCCGGCTAATTTTTTTGTATTTTTAGTAGAGCGGGGTTTCACTGTGTTAGCCAGGGATGGTCTCGATCTCCTGACCTGCGTGATCCGCCCGTCTCGGCCTCCCAAAGATGCTGGAGATTACAGGCTTGAGCCACAGCCCGGCCCACCTTGATCATTAAAAATTTAGTTTCTTCTTTCTACATTAGAAAAAATCATTGTGTGTAAAGATTTCATTCTAGGAACTCTCTAGATAAAGAAATAATGACTGAAACTGTTACATAATCAACAATGATTATTACAAAATTACATGCCATACAGAATCTTGAAAGACCTAAAAATACAATTACAGCATATAGTCATATAATTGTGTCCACCCAAAAGGATATGTTGAAGTCCTAACACTCAGTACCTCAGAATGTTACCTTATTTGGAAATAGGCTTGTTGTAGATGTAATCTGTTCAAGATGAAGCACTATACTGGGGTAGGATTGGCCTTAATCCAATTTGGCTGGTGTCTTTATAGGAGAAGAGGCACAGACAGGGACACAGACAGAATGCAGTGTGAAGACAGAGGATTGGAGTAATTAATCTATAAGACGAGGATGCCAAAGATTGCCAGGCAACCTCCAAAGGCCTGGAAGAGGCAAGGAAGAATTACCCTTCGGATTCCAAAAGGAGTCTGGCCCTGCTAACACCTTGATGTCAGACTCTTAACCTCCAGAACTGTGAGCAAATAAATTTCTGTTTTGTTTTGTTTTGTTTTGTTTTTGCCACACATAGTTTGTGGTACTTTGTTGTAGCAGCCCTGGGAAATTAATACAATGGTAAGAAAAGATAATGAGTTGGTAGAATTCTGTTAGCTCTTAACATTCTCATCCTGTTATACATGCCCTGTATAATCCTTGGGACCATGCATATGCCGAGATAGCATTCCCATGAGTAAGTTATGTTACATGGCACCCTTGACTCTAAGAAAGGGAGATTATCCTGAGTAGATCTGACATAGTAAGGTGAACCCTTAAAAAAGATGGAAATTCCTTTGGGCGAAAGAGATTTGTAGTGTCAGAACATTTTTATTTGAGAGACAGTCTCCATTTTTGGCTTTGGAGATGAAGAAGGCACACGACAAAGTATGTGTGTGGCCTCTAGGAGCTGAGAATGTCCACCAGCTAATAGCCAGCAAAGAAATGGGGACTTCAGTCCCACCATCACAAGGATCAGAATTCAACCAGCAACAAGGATGAGCCTAGAACCAGGCATGGTGATGTATGCCTTTAGTCCCAGCTACTTGGGGAGGCTGAGGCAAGAGGATTACCTGAGCTCAGGAGTTTGAGACCAGCCTGAGCAACACAGCAATACCCCATCTCTAAAATCAAAAAACAAAGAGCTTGAAGCAGATTTTTATCCAGTGTCTCCAGATGAAAATTCAGCCCAGCTAACACCGTAACTTCAGCTTTGTGTTATATTGAAGAGATTCCAACCATGCTGTGCCCAGGTTTCTAACCTACATAACTCTGAGATCATAAATTTATTTTAAGCTGCCAAGTTTGTGGTAATTTCTTATGCAAAAAATAGAAAACCAATACAGGTAGGTACATTCACTGTTAAAATTTTATGCAATTGTTAAATTATAAAAATGCTAAAGGTCATAAAGAAATACGCAAAATATGTGTAATATAGCATTAACTTTAAAATAACTGAAATAAAATGGTACTCTCTTCTGATGGTATCTATGCCAAATACATATTTATGTGGATAAAACAAAAAATCAAAGAGACTTTGGATGTACTAGGGTGACAGGATTGTTAGTTCAAAGTTGTCATTAGTCTTCTTTTATCATTTTGAGAAACTAAAATATTATAAAATTCAAGATTTTTCTTGCCCCCAGCCCACACTAAACAGACAGGATAGACTCTAATAAGAAGCATGGTGTCCCATGAGCCAAGCTACTTGAAACAGAGAACCACATGAGAACTGACGTTCTATAAAATTCCACTGGAGAGAGAGAGTTTCTCAGTTAGATTAACATATCATCACATCACAAATGACTCATTACTCTAGAAATTCCACACAGGCCCTCCCTGTGGCCATTCTCCTCCCTGCCCAAGAGGAAGAAACATAGACATCATATACTTGGGGCTAAAATCGCAGCGTGCCTTAAGGGCCCAAAATAGCAGGCATGCTCTACACGTTCCACTTTGCATTTCCCGTAGGTCTCTGTCTTGGTCTTTCTCTTTCCATAGCTACCTCCTAAGTGACTTGAACAAATTGCTTAATATCCTGTGGCCTCAGTGCCCTATCAGAATAAAGACATTTTGAATGCATTACTTAATAAATTGTACTTCCCTCTTTTTCCATATATTTACTGTGTGATCTTAGGGAATATAGTCTCTAGGAGATTCAGTTTTACAACACCTGAAATGGGTAATGACTACCAATGCCTACCTCCATAGGAATGCTGCTAGCATCGGCACTAACAAGCAGAATTACAGTGTCAAGGGTCAAGCCAGAGAGAGGACAGCAAATCCCATCCATAGCAGAGAGAATGGTCAGCAAGTGCTGCAAATGGACCAGCAGGTGGAGATGTACAGAGAGGTTGCTGCCTCAGGAAACTGAAAATCCAAATACTACATGGTGTAATGTAAACTCAGAGGCATGCCAAGCTTGTAGCTTGCTTTGGTTAGTAAAATGTGAGTACAAACAACCTAAGGTCCTTCAGGACAGAAAGAGCCAGTGCTCAGTTACCCACATCCTCTTTTCCTCTGTCATAGTCACCAGCAAAGTTACAGATGGTGGCTGCTCTATCATCTTGCAGTATGTTATGGATGTTTGTCCCCTCCACAAAATCTCATGTTGAAATGTAATCTTCAGTGTTGGATGTGGGACCTGGTGGAAGGTGTTTGGGTCATAGGGGTGGATACATCATGAATGTCTTGATGGCCTCCCGGCAGTAATAAGTTCACATAAGATCTAGTTGTTTAAAAGAGCCTAGGACTTTTCTTCTCTCTCCCTTGCTCCCTCTCTTGCCATGTGATATGCTGGCTCCGTTTTGCCTTTCACCATGATTAGCAGCTTCCTGGGGCCCTTGCTAGAAGTAGATGCTGGCAGTATGCTTTGTGTACAGCCTGTAGAACCATGAGCCAAACAGACCTCTTTTCTTTATAAATTACCCAACCTCAGATATTCCTTTATAGCAATGCAAAATGGACTAACACAGAAAATTGGTACCAGGAATGGAGTGTTGCTATAAAGGTATCTGAAGATGTTGAACTGGCGTTTGAACTGGTAATGGGTAGAGATTAGAGGAGTTTAGAGGTCTCAGAAAAACAGAGGGAGATGAGGGAAAGTTTGGAACGTCTCAGAGACTTGTGAAGTGGTTGTGACCAAAATGCTGATAGAAATATGGACAGTGAAGGCCAGGCTGATGAGGTCTCAGAGGGAAATGAAGGATTTATTAGGGACTAGAATAAAGGTCACTCATGTTACACCCTAGCAAAAAACTTGGCAGCATTGTGTTCATGCCCTAAAAATCTACGGAAGGTTGAACTTAAGAGTGATGACTTAGGGTAACTGGCAGAAGAAATTTCTAAGCAGCAAAGTATTCAAGATATGGCCTGGCTGCTTCTAACAGCCTATGATCAGATGTGGGAACAAAGGAGTGACTAAGTTTGGAACTTACAATTAAAGGAAAGCAGAAAGTATACATTTGGGAAATCTGTAGCCTGGCCATATGGTAAATAAGGAAAGAACTTTTTCAGAAGAGGAATTCAAGTGGGCTATGGAGCAACCATTTGCTAGAGAGATTAGCATGACTAAAAGGGAGACAAGGGCTAATAGCCAAGACAATGAGAAAAAGACCTTAAATCCATGTCAGAGATCTTCAATACAGCCCCTCCCATCGCAGGCCCAGAGGCACAGGAGGAAAGAATGGTTTTAGGGGCCAGACATGGGGCCCTTCTGTCCTGCCCAGCCTCAGGACACTGGTCCCTTATCCTGGCTGCTCCAGCTCCCACTGCAGCTCAGAGGGCCCCAGAAACAGCTCAGGCTGCCAGTCTAGAGAGCACAATCCATAAGCCCTGGAAGCTTCCACATGGTGTTATGCTTGCAAGTACACAGAATGCAAGAGTGAAGGATGCTTACTAGTGTCCACCTAGATTGCAGAAGATGTATCAAAAAGCCTGGGTCCCCAGGGAGGAGCCTGCCACAAGGGCAGAGCCCTGCAGAGAGGCTCTACTAGAGCAGTGCCATGGGGAAATGTGGGGTTGGAACCCCCCCACAGTTTCCCCACCAGGGTACTGCACAGTGGAATTGTGGGAATGGGGGCCACTGCCCTCCAGACCCCAGAATGGTAGAGTCACTGGCAGCTTGTACTCTGAGCCTGAAAAAACTGAAGGTACTCAACTCCAATCCATGAGAGCAGCCACATGGGCTGTGTCCAAGAAAGCCATAGAGACAGGACCGCCCAAGGCCTTGGGAGCCCACCCTTGCACCAATGTGCCTTGGATGTGGGACATAGAGTCAAAGGAGGTTGTTTTAGAGCTTTAAGATTTAATGCCTGCCCTGTTAGGTTCCAGACTTGCATGGAGCCTGTTGCCCTTTTCTTTGGGCTGATTTCTCCCTTTTGGAATGCGAAAGTTTACCAAATGCCTGTACCACCATTGCATCTTGGAAATAAATAACTTGTTTTGGTATTGCAGGCTCATGGGTGGAAGGAACTTGTCTTGAGTCTCAGATAAGACTATGAACTTTGGACTTCTGAGTGGATGTTCCAATAAGTTAAGACTTTGGAGAACTATTGGGAAGAAATTACTGTATTTTGCAGTGTGAAAAGGACATGATATTTGGGGTCCGGGGTGGAATGATATAGTTTTAATGTCTGCCACCTCTACAAATCTCTTGTTGAAATGTATTCCCCAGTGTTGGAGGTGGGACCTGGTGGGAGGTGTTTGGGTCATGGGGACAGATCCCTCATGAATGGCTTAAGGCTCTCCCTGTGGTAATGCAGTCACATGAGATGCAGTTGTTTAAAAGAGCCCAGCACCTCCACCTCTCTCTTGCTCCCTCTCTTTCCATGTGACACACTGGTTCCCCTTCGCCTTCCACCATGATTGGAAGCCTCCTGAGACCCTAACCAGAAGCAGATGCCGGCACTATGCTTCATGTACAGCCTACACAACCATGCAGAGCCAAATAAACCTCTTTTCTTTATAAATTGTCCAGCCTCAGGTACTTCTTTATAGTAATTCAAAATGAACTAACACATCTTGGATCCCATGTGTAGAGCAGAGCCCTATCCAAATGCCAAGGAATGTGAACAAACTGAACTTTTTTTTTCTAACCTCTGACTTATGGGGCTGTTTGTTACTGCAGCATTACCTCCTGCATCCTATCTAGTAGAGCTTCAAGCTACTCTCCCCCTTCAACAAGTGGAGAACATGAGACTGACCAATGAAATCATTGGCTCAAAAGCACATAGCTACCACTGATAGAACCAAGACTCAAGTTCAGGTGGCCTGACTCCACAGCCCATGACTCTCATTCACTGTGGAAACTTCCCTCTGTCCCGTGATGCCTGGATAGCCCAACATTGTGTTCAAGTGGAAGCAGAGATGCCACAAGAATCCCACTTTAAAATGAGCAGTATACTGTGCCATACATTACCTGGACTAATGAGTCAGAGGAGATGCAGGAGATGCCAAGTGTGAGGGCATTCTGACAGAAAGAGGTACCTCATCAGGAAAATAATCCTCAATGACACTGTTCTTCTCTCAAGAGGCTCCCGAAGAGGTCCAGGTGCCAAGGTAGTCCCTTTCCCCAAGTCCCACAGGATCTAATTGTGGGTTCTGTCCCGCCTGGATGTCAGCTTAGATTTTCTCTGGCCACAACTGGCTTGGCAGTGCGTATATTAGCCCTTATTTTAAGAGAAGCATACATCACATAGCAGCCCAAAAAAGAAGTCCCTACGGAGAACTTTGGGTACTAAGAGACAGGTTCTGTGTACTCCTCCCAGTTGATGATACACAGTGAGGTGACATGTTTGCCAGGGACAGTACACATGTGTGCACCCAGAGGTTCTGCAAGATCACTCACGCAAAACATGATATCCAGATTCATGACCACCTCAGCAACAGACCATCAGTGTGACCTTGGTTCTACCTCTGGGCCCTGGACTCCCTGTTCATAGCTCAAGAGAAATGGAAAAGTGATATGTAAGGTGATTTCCAACTTAAAATGCAATAATAAAAACTGATGTCAACTCTCACACATAGCTGATAGGCCTATAAATTGGTACATCCCCTATGGAGAATAATTTGGCCATATCTATCAAAGTTAAAAATGTTTAGCAATCCCAGACCTAGGAAATTATGCTAAAGATATGTTTGCACAGTGAAATGATTTTTGCTCAAAGTTATTCATTGCAATATTGTCTGTAACAGGAAAAAACTGAAAGCAATCCAAATGCCCATCTATAGGACCCAGGTAAATAAATAATGGTGCATCCATACAATGGAATATCCCAGAGCTATGAGAAAGAAGGAGGAAGCTCTTTATGTCTGAATGCAGAAATATACCCAAGATACATTAAGTGGAAAAAATACAGCCAAATGAGTCTTTGAAATATGCTACAATTTATGTAAGAAAAAGAAGACAATATGATGGGAATTTAATTTTGGTTAATCTACTCATGAAACACCTTTGGAAAGATAAACACACATACATACAGATACACACACACACACATACACACACACAGTAACATTGGTAATCTCCAGGGAAGAGAAACGTGTGGCTAGGATAAGGAATAAAAAGAGTAATTTTCAGTGTACATTTTTCTGTCTTGATTTTTTGTACCACATAAAATTTACCACCAAAAAAAATGAGTAACACTGCATTTTTTTTAACTGCCACCAGCCAGGGGTTGAATAAGAATCAAGAAAATTCCCAAAAGCACATTCTGAAGATGCTGATGAATCTCAAGTATCTTCCTCCTGGAGCCCATTACCCAAAGGTTTCTCATGGGCAACATTTTTCTCTTCTCTATTTCCAATATACACTGTATTATCTACCTTCCTATCATTCATTGCTCCTCAGAAATTTCACCATATACCTTAAATGAAACTGTAAGACTTTTAATATTTTCTTTTCAATTTTGGAAAAAAAGAACTTAGGGATAAGTGAAGGAAGACACGTGATATAGTTTGGATATGTGTCCCTGCCAGATTACACTAAAATGTAACCCCCATTGTTGGAGGTGGAATGTAGTGGGAGGTTACTGGATCATGGGAGCGGATTTCTCACAAATAGTTTAGCACCATCCCTCTTGGTACTGTCCTTACCATAGTGAGCAAGTTCTCTTAAGAGCTGGTCATTTAAAAGTGTATAGCACCGCCCCACTCTCTCTTCCTCCAGTTTGGGCCATGTGACATGCCTGCTTCCCCTTTGCCTTCGGCCATGACCATAAGTGTCCTGAGACCTCCCAGAAGCCAAGCAGGTGCTAGCACTACGTTTCCTGTATAACCTTCAGAACCGTGAGCCAATTAAATCTCTTTTCTTTATAAATTGCCCAGTCTCAGGTATTTCTTTATAGCAATGCAAGAATGGACTAAGACAACACGGAAAGAAGGAAGCAGAACCAAGCTCTAGGTAAGGCTCTAATATCCCATGCAGCTGTTGGGTGAGCACCTTGCCCTCTCAGAGCCTCAGTTTCCCCACTGGTTCAAAAAGAGCTATGGGATAGCTGAGGTCTCAGGTCTAACTTCCTCCCAGCTTTATGTTTCTGGGATTCTAAGAATCATGTGGAATAGAGAAAAGGCAAGACCACATTTTGGAGGAAACTTTGGACCAGCTGTCTGACGTGCATTTTCTCACTTTACTAACTAACTGTCACCTGGCAACATCCTAAATGAACCAATGAGTGTCCAGATGGGGGCCAAACTATGAGTCAAATCAACACACACTCACTTATTATTTATGTACAAATTCTGTGCCAGGTGTAGTATCAGAAGCCAGAAATACAACTATAAACAGGATACGATTCTGCCTGGACGAAGATCATAGTATAAAGTATACTATGTAGCAAACAAAAAGGTGATTTCAGTCTCCAGCATCTTATGACAGACACGTCCACATCTGGCCACAACTGAGTAACTGGCACTTAACTTGGTATCCTGACAGAACAATTATAACACTACAAAAACATATGAGTGATTTTTTCAGCACAGTATTTTGATCCTTGATAGAGAAGAAATACGGAAGTGAGACTCGGGTTTGTCTTGGCTTTCTGCCTGGCAGTTATTATCTAGACCTGACACATAGAGGTGGAGGCCAAACAGAGCATCGCAGTCTTGTTGAACTGACGGACCCGAATTACAGTTCTGGGCTGCTGATGTGTCTGGAATTTGTGAGGAAGGGTACCAGGGAGTTCATATGGAGAGTACCTGTTAGAATTTGGATATTGGCTAGCCTGCATATTTGCAAGGCAAAACTCTGTAAAGTCTAGAAAAGAGTGGTTGATGCAGGGCTGAGAGCTGAACAGAAATGTCAGAGGTTGTTCAGTGCTGGGAACCTCTGGAATCCTGGCCCACCTGTAGTGGAGATTCAGTTGAGACTCCAGAAAGAGCAAGTTATAGTAGTGAGTACCACATCTAAATCAAAGTAAGGCACACACACGAAGATGACTGACAAGCCAAAACAGATCCCCCCTAACAAAGTATAAGACAATAATGACAGTTTCAGAAGGACATGCCAGTAATTCAACTGCTTACCAGGATAAAATTCAATACCATTTAAGTCCAATCAATATAATCCAGACCACCTACAGCAAACTATCTACCGTTCTTAGGTAACAAACAGGACATAAATAAGTAAGTAGATATGCAAATAAATAAGGAGTAAAAGGAACAGATCCCAAGATAATTCAGATGTCAGAATTTGCAGATGAGAACTTTAAAATACATACTATAAATATTTTTGAAAGATTTAAAGAAAATTGGATATAATGGGAGAACAGCTAGGAAATCACAGCAGAGACATCAGAAGCAAGAAAATAAAAATAAAAATTTGATGACTAAAAACTACCATATCTAAAATAAAAAGCTTACTCTGGGGTCAGTAGCACTGCAGAAGAAAGAGTCCTTGAATGTAAAAGCAGATCAACAGAACTAATCCAATCTGAACAATGCACACATATTCACAAATATTAAAAAATAAAGAGACTTTGCAACCTGTGACAGTGCAGAAAAATATCTTTAACACATTTCTGAGAATTAAAACAAAAAAAGTAAGGAATCAAGAGAGATACCACATTCATGGATTGAAAGGTTCCATTTTATTAAGTGATAAATTCTCCCAAAATTGCTCTGCAGACTTGGTGTAAATATTGAACAAAATCCCAAAAGTATTTTTTTCTTTTTAAATAAATCAACATATTGGTGCTAAAGCTTGTATGGAAGTGTAAGGAACCTAAAATAGTTAAAACAATCTTGATAAAAAAAGAGTCCATGTGCAAATCCAGAGATATATGGGAACTTCATACTGTTTACTCACGTTTGCTGTGAACCTAACATTGCTCTAAAAAATAAAATACATTGTTGAAAAAGTACTTGTGCAGTGCGACTTGCTGTCTTGCACTTCTGTTGTAAGAATCTTCCACTCTTGGTGGCTGCTTCCATGGTTCTGGGTCCCAGAATGAAAAGAGAGCATAGATCTCAGCTGGTCAGACTCACAGCTTGAATAGAGACGCTCTGCTAAACAGCTTGGATCAGCTGACTCCTAACTAAACCACAGACATGTGAGCAAATAAATAATTGCTATTTTTTTAGAAAAGCAGAGGTGTAGGTCTTACATGGATTTCAAGACTTACGACAAAGCT
Organism: Papio anubis; assembly: GCF_008728515.1. Taxonomy (NCBI): domain Eukaryota; kingdom Metazoa; phylum Chordata; class Mammalia; order Primates; family Cercopithecidae; genus Papio; species Papio anubis. The sequence continues at coordinate 69,928,183 of NC_044991.1, forward strand.
ATAACAATGAAGACATCAAAATAATAAAAAATAGATCGACAGAAAAAAAAAAAAAAACAACAAGACCCAGAAATAAACACTTACCTTTATAGACACCTGATATATTATAAAGGTTCAACTGAAATTAGTTGGGGAAAGATGATATATTTAACAATAGTCCTGGGTCAACTGATATCCATATAGACAAAATGAAAAATGACAGTTTTTATAGTATCTATATAACACTTTATGTGAAAATCAATTTTAGATGGATTACATAGACCTATATTTAAAATGTAGAGTAATAGAACTTCTAAAGATAACATGAGACAGGATTTTTTTTATTGTGGGGAACACAAGTATGTCTTAAATGTGGTAAAAATAAAAATAAAGGACTGATAATGGGACATCTTTAAAATCAAAACTGTTATTCATCAACAGATACCATTAGTTAAGTGAAAAGACAAGCTACAGAAAGAAAAAGGGTATTTATGATATGTATACTAGACAAGGACTCATATCTAGTAAATATAAAGAACTACAAATCAGTAAGACATAATTCAATATTAAAAAAAAGATGGGAATATCCAATTCAAAAACATGACATCAAGATCACCTATGTGTGTGTGTGTGTGTGTGTGTGTGTGTGTGCGTGCGTGCACATGCACGTGCACATAAATAAAGGTTGCTCAACTTCACCAGTCATCAGAAAAATACCACAATGAGCTATCACCACATACCTACCAGAATGGCTAACATTAAAACACAGACAACACCAACATGCAATCTGTCATATTAGAAAATTGTTTGGCAGTATCTGCTTAAGCCAAAGAACAACTCTACTCCTAGTTATATATCCAAGAGCATTGGAGTCCAATACTACCAAAAACACATACAGAATATTTACAGTCAAGTGGTTCATTATGTCTAAATAATAGAAACAACTCAGACGTCTATAAGCAGTAGAATGGATACATTTTGGTATATTCGTTCCATGAAATACTATTTAAGAATAAAAAAGTAAACACAACATGGATGAGACTCACAAATATAATTTCAAGTGGAAGAAATTACCCCAAAAATATATAATTTATGCTATTTATATACAATTCAAAAACAGGGAAAATAATTCTAGTAGTCATAATACCTTTGCAAAGGAGAATCAATGACTTGGAGTGAGACCAAGGAGGGCTTCTGAGGTGCTGGTTACATTCTATATCTCGATCAGGATGTTGTTTACATTATTATATTCAGTTAAAATGTGTGTCTTTTCCTGCATTTTTATTATTCTTCAAAATAAAGGTTTATCCACACACGCACACACACCAAAAAATAAGGAACTGCAAGAGTCCAGCTGAGAGCTGACAAGAGCCAATGCAGTGATACTAGTGAGGGTAGGAAAGATATATAGTCAAGAAATATTCGGGAGCTAAGTTGGCAGGTCTGTTTTAATTGAATATACGCAGGGATGGGGTGGGGAGAGGATTGAGAGAAAGGCAGGAATCTGACATTAATCTTAAGTTTCTTTTTAGCTTCGCTGAAGAAATGAATGGTTGAGCCAATGATCGAGATCAAAACTTTGGGAAGAACATGTTGAGTTGAAGTGCCTGTGGCAATCCACAGGAATAACTCCAGCAGCTAGTTAATTGTGAGTTCAGTGGAACTGTCCGAGCAAGAGATATGGGTGTGGGAGTCATCAGCATCTCTGGTCATAATTAAAATAATGAGACTGGATACACTTGCTCACACACAGAACGTGGAACATGAAGGAGTGTGGTAGCCAGCACTCTAGGGAACATTATATTTAAGGGAAAGGCCCAGAAACAGAAAGCTGTGACCAAGACAGGAAAGATTCAGCTGTAGAAATTGTTAAGAAACCAAGCGCTATTAGTTATAGAAGCCCAGTCCTGAGGGTAAGTCCTGAAAAAGTGTGGCCAATAAAGTGAATTCTCTCCAACAGCTTGGCGGGAAGGCAAGAAGTGAGTTCTACAGCTGTGGTCCTTGGGCAAGTTATTTCTCATCTCTGAGCCTCATTTTTTTCAACTCCAATATGGGAATGTTACAGCTAAAGAGTATTGTTAAAGGCTATTGTGAGAAGCAAATAAGACAATGCATATAAAGTGTTCAGCAAATAGTGAAAGGTCTACGGTCACGGTGACCTATAGAAACTATGAGCAAATCAAGCAAAGTGTTCTTTCTCAGGATGAGAGAGATAGGGATATGTTTAGAGGCCAAATAGAAGAGCCAGTGGATGAATGTCACTGGATACCCAGGCAGAAAGGGCAGGCCCACATCCCCAGGTAGATGGAAACACCTGCCATTCTGACACAGGGTAAGAACGGATGTGGAGAAAGACACATCTGACAAAAAATGTGGTAGATGAAGCAATGAAAGCAGTCATTCCTACCAAAGGCCTCCACCATGAACTCACATGCATTTGGGCAAGACCCCTAGGTGTGGGACAATCGGTGCAGATACTAGAGATACCGTAAGAAATAACAAATTTCATTCAACTCATTTATTCATCATTCAGCCACTCACCTTTGACAAACACATACTAAATGCCTACTGAGTGATTTACGGGGGAAAAAAATCCTTCATATCCTTGAAGAGAGAACAGTTCCACTGGGATGTTGGACAAGGAAGAAAAGTGCAGTTAATATATATTGAACACTGCCTTTGTACCGAACTGTGGGCTTCCATGCATGATAAATGATATCATGTGTATCTCTTAGCAGAATGGGAGGTAAAAATCACTATTCCCATTTTACATATGTGAATTCTGAGGCATGAAAAGTTAACTTATTAACCCAAGGTCACATGGTTGTATCTGACTGGTAGTGTAGTAAGAGAATGCATATAAGCAAGTGACTGCAGGGAAGTAAGGTGAGATGGGTATTGCAGAGGTGCAAACCATTGTGGGAATTATGGAGGGGTCAATGAAGAAACTGATGTATGAGTTAGATTCTGAAATAAGAGTTAAAGAAAAAGGGTCAAAGGCAAGAAAAAATTGATGAATGTTCCATCGTCACCAGAATATATGTGTCCACAGCTTACTCCTTGCATAGAGAGAAGCTGTCTGTAGGTCCTGCTTGCCTCCCCATTATCAAAATGTGGCCCCTTCTTGAATAAGTACAATTCATTCTTATGACTGAAGTTATATTAGATTTTCTCCAAGCTTTCCTGGGTATGCAGAATTGTCCTTCTGCGCTGTCAAATCCCCAGATCACATACTTAGCAGCTGTTTTCAAGATATTTTGTCAGAATTGCTTGTCATAGAGGCACAGAATAATTTGTCGTAGGCATTTTTACATCTGGTTGACTCCAATCAAATCATCCAGAGATGAGGTACAAACTTACAGATTTTATCAGTTTTAATTACTTAAAACAATTCTGATGGCCATTTGACTCTCTCCCATATCCCCCTCCACCATACTGAACACAAAGTTTCAGAAATAATAGGGAACAGATGGCAGAAATATTTAAGACTCTGATTTTTTTAGCAAAAATAATTAAGAAAAGATTTCATTTATTTTGATTTTTTTTTCCATTTAGAAACAAACTGCTTTCCATGGAAAACGACATCTTTGTAACATGCAGCCTAACTTTATAAAAAAAATCCCTTTAATCCAATTTTAAACAAAATGAAGCATTCCTCCCAACTTGACTTTGATCACGATGGATTTAGCACTTAGATCTCAGATGTGCTGATAATAGGAGAGGAACAGCTGTGAGTGGTTTAACCTGGTATCTGAGGAGCATTCAAAGACACACTGCAACTGACCAGGGAACTGGGCACAGCTGGAATTGAATGAGTGTTTATGCAGACCCGGAGCTCCTGCTGCCTAAATCTCCACCCACTTGGAGCATCATGGAAAAGGGCCTTGCAGGTATGATTGATACAGAAGGCCCAGCACTCAGGATAAAGTTGGGCAAAAATGGATCCTGGAGGGAGGCTGATGTCTGGATGCTTCAGAGGCCACCATGCCCAGGATTCATCTGTAAAGCAGAAACTGTGAAGGTGGAAATAGAATTATGAAGCAGAATGCCCAAAGTTTTTGATGGAAGCTTGGGTAAAACCATCTCAGGGTTTCCTTCCAGATGTGGGTTCTACAGTCTGCAGGCGGTGCTAGGAATGCATTCTGATACAGATACCGAGTTACAGACGAAAAATCAAGCCCTTGAGGGCCGGCCATAAGCTCTAGATTCAACTCCCTCTTCTGCAACTAACTAGCTGTACAACCTGGACGAGCCACTTAGCCTCTCTGAGCATTGCTTTCCTCATCCAGAAACTTTTCCTATTCAGTGTTAGAAATACCATAGCAGAGCATCTGGCACAAAAGGACCAATAACAAAGAGACCTTCTGCATTCTGAACTCCACTATATATGGTTCCTAAATTACAAAATACTTCAAATGAATGATGAGCTTCTACAGACCTGTCTGGCTCCTTCTTGTGTCTTATAGGGGACTCACCTGACCATCCTATCTAAAGTAAGTATTTTAACCCAATGACTGAGGGGTCTTCACTGTCACATCACCACAGACAAGCACTGGGCCTGGCACCAGGTAAGGGCTTAGTCATTGTTTGATAAATGAGTAAAGACCATCTCACTTGACAGAGATGGTCTCACTGTTTACAAACCTGTGTTCCTTTCTTTCTTCCTTGACACAGGCATCTGATACTCACAACCTCCCTTGCAGTTAATATGGCCATGCGGCTGAGTTCTAGCCAATAAACAAGTGACAATACGCATCCTCAGGCTTGACCCATCAAAACAAACAAAACCCAACAATAACAACAGAAAACAAACTTTTTCCTTCAAACTTTTGGTGCAAAAGGGCATGATGAAGATGGGCTAACAGAAGACAGAGCCTGGATCCCTGAGTCACCACTTGGAGGCGAGCTGCCTATTTGAGATGTTTCACGAATAAAAGATAAACTTCTCACTCTTCTGAACCATTACATACCGTTGGATTTGTAATGGCAGTTACCCTAACTCCGTAGGTCTCTAAATTGGTCGTATATCAGAATCACCTGGAAGACTTATGAAAGCAGTTCCTGAGCCCATCCCAGAATTTCTGATTCAGTAGGTTTGACATGGGGGTTTTCAGGAATTTGAATCCCTAATGAGCTTCCAGGTGATGCTGACCCCACTGGTTCAGGGGCCCCTTTGAGCATCACGGTGTCTCACTAGAGAGTTGGGGTCCATAACCCTGATGAACTTAGAAAGCTCCTGGCATGCAGCCCTGTGCTTACCCATGTCTTCCTGCACACTGTCCCGGACGCTCTGAGCTCGCAGCCTGTCAATGTGAAAAGATAAACATGCAACTGACAAAGCGTAACAAGTGTCAAACAAGAGGAATGTGGGACAGAACTAAGTGTTACCTCTACACAGACAGCACTCCTCCAAGGAGGTCGGACCATAGTTTGAGCAGCATGAACAAAAAGCAGGGAGTTTGCATGTTTGGGGTAATTTAATGAACAAAAGTTATTTGGGCCTAAAAGAAGGCAAACACAGGGACAGGATGCCTAGAAATGAGATGAAGGGTGGCTGAAGTCAGACTCAAAAGTTAAAATGTATCTTAAAGGCAGCAGGGAGTCCCTGAAAGACAAGGAACAAGGGGATGTCAAGGGAAGTGTGTGATGGTGAGCTGGAGATGAGATGGATTCACAGGGGGCAGAGTTGTGGAGGGCTCATGTGATGGGAGGATGTGGGTGTCACTCAGGTCTTGGTGGTGTGGGTGGATGGAAGCATGGTGGGTGGGCAGAGAACATTTGTAATGCTGTTGTAATCAGGTGACTGATCAGGCAAGGGTTGGGGAGGGAACATTCGGGCTGGCCTTCAGGCTTCTGGCTGGACAAGTGGATACACAGCCATGCTGAGAAGCGGACGCAGACAAAGAAGCAGGTTGGGGGAAGAGGGTCAGTCAGTGCAGTTTGGGGTATGAATGGACTGTAGGACCTGCAGGCTCTGCAGCATCCTGGGGCTGACAAAGCACCAAGTTTCCCTTGTCATTCCCATCATGAGCCAGTTTCATAGTCAGGGTTCTGGCCTTTTCCAAGGAGATCCCTGCTGCCGTATGCATCCATGCACACACACACACACAGGTGCATCCCTCACCTCCATCTCCTAATTGCACAGATACCTCCCTCCACTTATCATCAGGCCAACCCATTTCAGACCATCAGTAAAATGCCATTTAGTGATAACCTCCCAATGATGCCTGACCCTTTGGTGGCTGCTGCCACATCCCCCAGGGACTCATGAAATTGTGTTTGTCTTGATACTGTGCTAGGGCCACTTTTTGGAAGGATGCCAATGCCCTCATGTTGCCAGAGATCTCTGCACCTGTTCCCTTTCCCTTCCTTGCAGGATCTAGCACTCTGCTCAGCTGCATTGGGAAATCCTGCCTGCTGGCCTCTTTGCTTCCTCCCAAGCTGTCCTCCCTTCCTCTCTGCACGTTCCTTCTCACCATACCGGGTCTATGAGTCACCTGATGAACTTGTTAAAATGCAGATTCTGATTCAGTAGGTGGAGTAGGGGGTGTCTAGAGTTCTGCATTTCAAGCAAACTCCAAGGTGATGCCAATCCTGCTGGTCTCCAACAAGATTTACCCACGCCCACTGTCTCCACTGCCTCATACCCATCTCCAATGCCCACCTCCTTACCAGAACATCTCTGGCTTAATTCGCTAATGGCCTCTATGTGACTAAATCCACTGGACACTAGCAAATGACCCTCCCACTCCTGGAAACAGTCTCTTCTCCCATCTTCTGACATTGGATGGAAGCTCCATGAGACTTCTTCTTCTTCTACTGTAAATGGGCTGGCTAGAAACTTCCCAAAAGACATGCCTGTCGGTTCCACTTTCTGCATCCTCGTGGGGAGCTGACTTCCCCTCTCTGTCCCTTCTGAGAGTCTCAAAGTGCTCTGGGTCACTCTGTCTGCTCTCCTTCCAAACTCAGGAGAATGTCTTCCTCTACAGCAGCAGCGTCCAGCAGAACTCTCCGCAATGCCGGAGATATTCTATTTCCACACTATCCCACATGGTTGACACTAGGCACATGCAGCTCACGTGGCCAAGAAACCGAAATTTTTATTTTTACTTAAGCTTAATTAATTTAAAGGGCCACACATGGCCAACAGCTGCCACACAGGACAGCACAGATATACGTGCACAACACCCCAAAAATGGGCTCGTCGCACACCAGATGTTCCTCAGGACTATGGCAAACTTCAACAAGTTTGCAGTTATCCTGGAAGGTGGTAAACATTAGTGGATGGAAAGCATGCCTGCCAGACTCAGATGACTTGAGTGCAAATCCTGCTTCTGATACTGAATGAGCGACTTTAAGCAAGTCACGACCTCAGTTGTCTTCATTGGTAATAATATGAATATAACCTCAGAATGTCTTCCTAGGGATAAGAGTAGTACCTATCTCACTGACTTTCTGGGAGTGTTACATAAGTGAATACATACAGAGAACTTAGGTCAATGCCTAACATATAATAAATGTTCAAACAGTGTTGTCTTGTTACTATTTTGACTAAGTCTCCATGCTGGTTTTCCAGAGAAGGGATTATTGTCTTACCGTCTTCATTTTGCCATCATTAGAGAAAAAGGGGCCATACCAAGAACACACAGAAAATGAGGGCTTGAATATGGTCCTGCCCAGCTTAAAAGCAGCTGGCAGGTCAACCAGGGGCTGTATGTCCCATGAGAAGCTGCAGTGACTGCCTCCAGGGCAGCCTTCCCTGTGAGCCAGGTTGTGGGGGACTCTCACAGAACTCACTATCTCCATACCCCCCGGAGAGGCTGGTGGTTCAGATGTAGCAATGGGGGCACCTGCCATGTTCAGTGCAGTTGTGGCCTGTGGTCTACCCTCAGGGGCCTGACAAGGACTTGCAGCTCCCCTTCCCAGATTTTCAGGGCCTGTGTAATACCCCTCTTCCACTCTACCCTACAGGGACATGACACACCTCCCTTTCTACTCAATGTAGCCAACCGTGTGTTTCTAAATTCAGAGGAGACCCCAGCAAGATGCCACATGCTTTTGAGATAACCTCATTGTCCTTCCTTGCAGAAGGTACCCTACCCCAAGAAGCAGTCATGGGGAGCCAGCCACCCAAGGAGTGCACACGGGATGAGCGGATCAGAAGGCTGTGATTTGAAAGCCAAAGGCAGAATCCTTGCTCTCCTATCTGTACAGAGTAGGCAGCTGGACTGGAGTGGGATTATCACTGGGTGTGGATCCAGAAGACTGGGACTCAAATCCTCGCTTTGCTGCTTCCTGTTTGACCTTAGTAAGTTCATACTGCCTCTCTGAGGCGGTCCTGATGAGTGAAAATAAACTTGTACGCTGCAATGCATGACTTTTAAAGTATTTCCACAAGTGTGCACTTAGTCATTTATTCATTCAGCAAACATTCACTGAACACCCACTGTGTGTTCTGTCCCTGGAGAGACAATGGTAGGCAAAGCAATAAATCCCTGCCTTCAGAAAGCTCACTTTTTAATCTAATCAGCTAAGTGTAATATTAACCACTGAGATCAATCTTATGAAGAAATATTACATAGCACTGAAAATGCATCAACATCAGGTGTGTGGTTGTTTCCATTATTCTGTTTGTCCCCCTAATTCAGTCTCGGTCCTCCCCCTCATGCACCTGGAGGCCCAAACCTATTCACTGCATCTCTCAGCCCTCTTACCCTCTGGCTGCCAGTAGGGGTCAGCCAGTGAGAGGCTACAGCAGGAGGTAGAAGGTAAATTTAAAACAAAAACAAAAACAAAAACAGAGCTCAGGGCATTTCTTTCTTGTTTCACTCCACCATCCCCTACCCCAAAGTTCTTAGTTTTCATACTTAGTTTCTACCACTCCCTCCCCTGCCCCTTGAGACCTGGGAAGTAAGAGCTCCCTGCTATTGTTTGTCCCTGGGTGCCTCCCCATTCCTCATTTCTGCTCATATCCCTGTAAATAATCTCTTTATGCCTAGCTCATTCGTGGTAGCTCATTCGTGTAATCCCAGCATTTTAGGAGGCCAAAGCAGGAGGATCACTTGAGGCCAGGAGTTCAAGGCTGCAGTGAGCTATCATCCTGCCATTACACTCCAGCCTAGCATAGCATCTTCCAATCTCTTCTTCTTTCTCTCTCTCTCTCCCTCCATTGCCACCTCTCCTCCTTTGACTCTGACCATCCCTGCCTCCCTCTTTTATGCTCGTTGTGATTACAGTGGGCCCAGATAAATCAGTATAATTTGCCCACCTCAAAATCCTTAACTCCATCATATCAGCAAAATCCCTTCTGCTATGTGAGAGAATACATTCATAGACTCTGGACAGTAGGATGTGGAACTCTTTTTTTTTCTTTGAGACCGAGTTTTGCTCTTTTTGCCCAGGCTGGAGTTCAATGGCATGATCTTGGCTTACCGTAGCCTCCACCTCCCTGGTTCACGCGATTCTCCTGCCTCAGCCTCCCGAGTAGCAGGGATCACAGGCGCACACCACCATGCCCAGCTAATTTCGTATTTTTAGTAGAGACAGGGTTTCACCATGTTGGCCAGGCTGGTCTTGAACTCCTAGGTGACAGGGTGAGACTCTCTCAAAACAAGAAAGAAAGAAAAAAAAAACCTTCTTCATTAAACTCTCACTAGAAACAAACATGCTATAAAGGAAAGAGCAGGTGCCTTAAGAATGTTTAATGAGAGGCTCATTTCACCTGGGAAGGGAGAGTCACCATCTCAGGTGGGATTGGAAGAATGTATATGAGGTGGCCAAACACTTGCACAATGGTATTAAAATCCTCCATTTTACAGATGAGAAAAGTGAGGTTCAGAGAAGGGAAGGGTGGCCAAGGCTATGCATATCCAGTCTTGTTTGTGTATGCAAAGCAGTGCACTGTGACATTTGCCTTCCAAGTCCTAGGGACTTTTATTACTTTCCTATTGCTGCAGTAGCAAAGTTCCACAAACTTGGTGATTTTAAAAGTCAAGAAACAACACATGCTGGCGAGGTTGCGGAGAAATAGAAACACTTTTACACTGTTGGTGGGAATGTAAATTAGTTCAACCATCGTGGAAGACAGTATGGCGATTCCTCAACGATCTAGAACCAGAAATATCATTTGACTCAGCAATCCCACTACTGGGCATATACCCAAATTAATATAAATCATTCTATTACAGAGATACATGCATGTGTGTGTTCACTGCAGCACTATTCACAATAGCAAAGACATAGAGTCAACCCAAATACCTATCAATGATAGACTGGATAAAGAAAATGTGGTACATATACACCATGGAATACTATGCAGCCATAAAAAGGAATGAGATCATGTCCTTTGCAGGGACATGGATGGAACTGGAAGCCATTATCCTCAGCAAACTAACGCAGGAACAGAAAACCAAACACCGCATGTTCTCACTTATAATTGTGAGCTGAACAATGAGAACACATAGACACAGGGAGGGGAACAACACACACTGGGGCCTGTTGGGGGGTGGGTGGGGGGAGGGAGAGCATCAGAAAAAACAGCTAACTCATGTGGAGTTTAATACCTAGGTGACAGGTTGATAGGTGCAGCAAACCACCATGGTACATGTTTACCTATGTAAAAAACCTGCACGTCCTGCATATGTATCCCAGAAATTAAAATAAAAATTAAAATGAAAAAAAAAATGAATGTATTATCTTCCAGCACTGGAAGTAAGAAGTCAGAAAGTCAGGGAGTGGGTAGGACCACATTCCTGGAGACGAGGTAAAAATCTGTTCCCTTTCTAGACGAAAGATTCTAGAGGCTACTTGCATTCCTTGGTTCATGGCCCCTTCCGCCATCTTCACCACCAGCATAGCATTTTCCAATCTCTTTTTCTTTCTCTCTCCCTCTCTTTCCATTGCCACCTCTCCTCCTCTGACTCTGACCATTGCTCCCTCCCTCTTTTATGCCCGTTGTGATTACAGTGGGCCCAGATAAATCAGTATAATTTGCCCACCTCAAAATCCTGAACTCCATCATACCAGCAAAATCCCTTCTGCTATGTGAGAGAATACATTCATAAATTCTGGACAGTAGGATGTGGACATCTTTTTATTATTATTATTATTATTATTATTATTATTAGACACTGAGTTTTGCTCTTTTTGCCTAGGCTGGAGTGCAATGACATGATCTTGGTTCACCACAACCTCTGCCTCTCAGGTTCAAGAGATTCTCGTGCCTTAGCCTCCCAAGTAGCTGGGATCTTCACATGCCACCACACCCGGCTAATTTTGTATTTTTAGTAGAGATGGGGTTTTACCATGTTGGCCAGACTGGTCTTAAAATCCTGACCTTAGGCGATCTGCCCGCCTCGGCCTCCCAAAGTGCTGGGATTACAGGTGTGAGCTACCACACCCAACCCGGATGTGGACATCTTTAGGGGTCCATTATTCTGCTACTACAGGGGCCTAAGGCCATGTAGTGGATGGAAACTTGCCCATTGTAAAGCCTAGGTCCTATTGCTGAGGTGTTACCTGCAACAATATTGCTTAGAGACAACTACAAACAAAACCAGGATTCCAAGGTCAGATGGCCTTTGGCAAAAGGGACTGGTCCAGCCTACTGTCAGCTTTGTGACCCTGAGTGAGATACATAACCTTTGTAAGCTTCACCTTACCATTTGCAAAATGGGAACACTATCTGGTCCCCATACCGAGAGGATGACATGAGCTGGTGTGTCAAGAACTCACCGTACAGTAGGGCTCTCAGCTCTTCCATCTCTCTTGGCCCCCTCCTGCCTTCCATTCTCTAGATGCACACGTGCAGCCCACGTTCAGTCCCTCAGCAGATGCCATCACTGTACTTCAGAGACTGATGAGCTGTTACTAATGGGATTTTTGTGTGTGAGCGGGGAGAGGCAGTGGGAGAACAGAAGAGCTTCAGTGCCTCATTCATCCTGCTGAGATTTTGACACAGACACAGGTCTTAAGAGAATTAGGCAAAGCAGCAGACATGCTATGAATAAATGTCAGTGCCCCTCACAAAAGGTTACCTCCCAAGGGCTCACTTTTTGCCTGCAAATACTCTGGGGTACCAGAGTATCTCTGATCATGACGCCCATCTTTTTAACATCTTTTAAGACTGCCCTGCTGCTGACAGGACAGAGAGAGGCCTCCATTGTAGGGAACCTCAGATGGCCTTGTGCCTGTCTCCTGATTACTCTTCTCATTTGCCCTTCCATCCCCCCGTTCCAATGCAAGCAAAAAAAGGGTGATTCCCCAAATTTGATATCTTCTTATATATCTAATCCTATGTAAGACCTGTTACACAACATCTTTCAGTGAAGCTTCTTCAGTTGTAAAACAGGTCATTGTGAGGCCAGGTCAGATTATAGTTGGAACACACCAAGAACACTGCCAGGATACAACAGCTAGCAGAGATTTCATTAACAATAACACTTACAGTGTGCCAGGCGTTCGATATGGGTTGCATGCCCTTCTTTATCACACTGTCTAATAACTGACATCTTTCTCAGGAGACTGTGAACCATGGGAGGGTACAGATGTGTCACTTATGTGTATGTGTGTGTGTCCCTGAGTGCCTAGAGCATTGTAGGTATCCAGTGAATGCTTGCAGGAAAGCCCATGGAAGAACAAGTAAGAAAAGGACAACTGGTATGCCCATCAATGTTCAATTTTGGTAGAAAGTTTTCTTCTGGAGACTCCAGAGACTGTTATTTTCCCTGGTCTACTAGGTCTTCCTGCTACCATCCTGCGGCCTCAATGACTGATCTTGCTAATGACACATTTGACCTTGTTACTTTTGTGCTTAAAACCTTTTAATGGTCTCCAGGTACAAGTGCAAAGTCCTTAGCTTGGTCAAATCAGACCCTCCTGATCTGGCTCTACTGGATTGTATCTCTCTTGCTGCATCTCCAACCACCCTTCTCCTTGAATTTTGTGCCTGAGCAGCACCAAACTTGGCACCATCCTCCAAATACCACTGTATCTTTCCTCACATTGTGCCTCCATCCAGAGGCTCTCTTCCTTCTCAAAACTCACAATCAACTCTCTAGAGCTGGCTCCAGATGACCTTTCAGTGCAACCTGCAGCACGCTTGAAAAGAATTAATGCATATTATTTTTGCTCTCACTTCACTAACAGCTGTAAATATCTTTACCACGCATCAGTATTTGGGCAGATTCTGTGCCCGATGACTGTCATACCTTGTCTCTAAGCCAGTGCTTCTCAAACTTTTAGCAGGCATCCTAATGCCCTGAATGACTTTAAAGACAGATTCCTAAACTCCACCCCCAGATTCTGCTTCAATAGGTCTAGGGTGGGGCCTGAAAATTCACATTTCTGATAAGTTTCTATCACTGCTGCTGCTGCTCCAGGATCACACTTTGAGTAGCACTGCCTCACTTGCGTGCAAAATTACATTATCATCTTGCAAGGGAGGAGAGGTAAGGACTTGCCATAGGTTAAATTATCCAGTGCAGAGGCTAAGTTTTGAAACCCAGTCTCTGAAGCCACAGCCTGGCTCTTTTACTCAGCAACAGCACTGACAGCATCCAACACTGACTAGCAGTTAACTCTAGTTCATTCCACCAAGCACAAATACACAGTATCTCATTTAATCCTCAGAGTCTTCTAAGGTGAAGCCATTGTTCCTACATGACAGCTGATGAGGAAACAGGGGCAGAAAAGGTAACGTAGCCAAAGTCACATTGAACTGAGTGAAGGGACAATGACCACGAGCCCACGTGCTAACAAATGACCATTTTCTAAATGCAATGTTGCTTGCCCTTCATTGCAATTCTTGGTTTACACACCAAGTCTTCCTGGCCAGGCTGTGAACACCTTTGAGGTCGGGGGATATCGTCTCATTTAACTTCACATCCTAGCCACTGGCAAAATGCAAGCAATTCGCAGGTACTCACATATGTTTAATGAATTAATATGCAAGACTGAAAGAGTAAATAAATAAAGAAAGAACAGAATAAGTAAATAAAGAACATAACCACATTCTTAGCTACTTGAGAAGTAGACTGGCCTTCTCTCTATAAATGATGTGACTTGACTCAGAACAATCCATGGAGGGGCTTCCAGGAGGTGAGTTTGTCTTAAAAAAAAAAAAAAAAGAGCAAAACAATAATAACAACAACAAAAAAACACTTGATCTCCAGAAGCTGTAGGCTGACACTGAAAGAAGGCTCTGGAACCAGGCAAAAGACTGCAGGTTTGGCAAAATGAGGCTCCCACCCTGAACTAAAAATGCTTCTCTTGTTTCCCTGTTAGCTAATTTCTCCCCTTTCTGAGTCTACCAGGGGGGTCGGTCTGGCGGATGCTATTAAAACCCACAGCTGCAAAAGGGGAGAAAGAAACACAGGAACTTTTCTGTTGCTTGTAATCAAGGGTAAAAATAAAGAAGCACAATGAAAATTAAGGAAAATAAACAGTGATCAAGCCTTTTCTTTTCCACTTGCCTGTGGAGTCCTGCTGTGTGTCCAACAATAGGGGAGGAACAGGACTGAGATGTGGGATTCCGTCAGCTCCCGCTGCATGCAAGGACAGAAAGACACCTACAACAAGCCAGAGTTATAGAACTGGGAAGACATGACTCTCACAACTCCCTTCTCCCACGTGAAAGGTGAGGCTATCACTATGTAATGAGAGAGTTGGGAAGACAGTACAGGAAGAGGAAAGGAGTGATCCGGGAATGAATGCTGCTTGGCCCCTGGCTGTGAGACACAGGATTGCATTCAGATGTACCCTTCAAGGTATCTATCCATTCAGATCTCTTGGGGAGTGGGCTTGGACTTGACCGGAGGCTCTCCAGTGAAATCATAGATAACCTGATTTCCCCATGGCTACCTCTTCTCTTCTCAAGATTTTGTGCTACACTCAGGATTCCAGCATCTGGGTTCTAAGCTGAGATTTGGCCTGGACTTCCCTTGGCCAAGCTGAGTTGACCACAGCTTCCAATGAAGCCAACAAGGATGATAACCTCTGCCGTATGCCAGGCACTGTGCTATGAGTCCGTCATACAATACCTAGTCTTCCCAAAAGCTCTATAATGCAGGTAGATTTGCCCTAATTTTACAAATGAGAAAGTCTCAAAATGAAAGTATGACACCAAACACATGAATCCATGTCTGTGTCCTTAATGTTGACAAAGAGAAAACCTGACTTACTACCCAGCGTCATTCTTCTAGAAAGTGGCAGAACATAGAACCTTATTCTGGTCTGTCTGACCTGGAGCCCACACATTCCATATTTTCCAGCAGGGTGCTCTGACAGATGGTAGAAGTTGGGCTTCCAGAGTCACTGCTAGAAATAAGACCACCAAAAGGGAAGAATCATGGCATGGGTGGGAAGTGAATTGAATAGCTGACTTCAGACATAGCTGATCAGCCACAGGACACAAAAGCAGAAAGCAATAAGAGAGACGGCACTGGAGGCCCGGGGAAGTGTTAGAAGCAAGAAGGATAAAGAATAGAGGGCAAATTGGAGTCGAGGTAGCCAAGAGACTTTCTCACTTTCACCCCTAACAGATAGAAGATAGAGCAAAGGGAACTGGAAGAGGAACAGAGGAGTTCAGGGTAGGTCAGTGTCTGAGGAAGATCAGAAATTCCCAGGGAACCAAATGCTGTCAGTTCTGGTTCATTTTGTGGTAAACACCGTGTAGTTCTGCTGCTGGAAGCACCCCCACCCTATCAATGCTGAATGCTCACAGCTTCATCCTTCCCTGGGAACGCTCTCAGCCAAGATCACGTTTGCTTTCTTGGAGGTGAGAGGACATGGCTGATGGCTGATTGGTGTGAGAATAAAAAAGTCTGGTCCTCTCACCTCAGTTTGTGGGCAATTCTAAAGGAGCATCCCAGCTCCTGGGTTCTCCCACAGGATTGACTGAGCCCTCGGTTGTAACTGCATCATAAGTCAGCTTCTCCCTCTGCCCAGCCCTGCCTTCCCCACTCCTTTACAGGTGGGTGTCCATAGAGCTTTCCCAAATAGACCTTCTGCATCCCATCTCTGTCTCAGATTTTGTTTCTAGTGAACCCAACCTAAGATACTCCCTGTACCTCTGTGGCTCCCACCACCCTTCAAGTAATTTTGAGAGAAGACCCACAGAATGGAAGGGAGGGATGGAGGTAACAGGTGAAGCAAGAACATCTTCACCCAGCCTGAAAGCATAGGCTCCCCTTGTGCAGCCAGATTCCTCTATGGTTCCACAAGCCAGCTGCAAGATTTCCACCCTGGTTCTGGCACCAGACATTCAGCGCAGTCTAATTGCACCAAATTTTATTTGAGTCTTCGCTGGGGCTGTCACTTCATCCAATTAAGTGGAGGTTACAGAAGGATCCACTTGTCATTACAGCAATTCCTCCTTGTGCTAAATGCTTCCAGAATCTTAACTACCAAGCAGGCAAGATCAGAAAAGATGGCTCCAGTGAAGACGGTAGTATTTCTCTTTCACAGAGACAAACACAGGCAGGCCCCCGAGTCTGACATGCACTACCCGTGTACAGCCGCTACATAAATTAGACAGGCCTAAATAAGTCAGGCTAGAGACGGTGATGGAAACAGAATGCAGATGAGGCTCAACACCAGGCCCAGCACTGTGTGAAGGCTGTGCATCCACATTGCTTGGGCAGCATAGTACAGCAGAAAAACTATGGAGCTAACAGCTAGGAGACATGCACCTGGTGCTCTGCTCTTTCTTTGATGGGTGCTGGGATGTCCAGCAAGCCCCTTTCCCTCCCCTGTGGCCTCTAAGGCCTTAAGTGATTTGATCCCTGACTATCCAGCCTCCACTCCCACTACTCACCCATCTATCCCAGCCACATCGACCACCCTCAGTCCTTTCAACATGCCACACTCATTCCTACCTCTAGAGTTTCCCACTCACTGATACCTTTCCCCAGAAAGGTCTTCTTCCTACTCTTTAAATAGCTGACATCTTCCCATTCTCCAGGTTTTAAACAAAAATGTCTCTTCCTCCAAGAAGCTTATCTTGTCCACTTACCAAAGGGAGCCCCCTACTTACTCTCCATCATGATACTCTATTTGATCCCAACATAGTCTCAATCACAATCTGTAATTCTATATTGTTCCACTAACTCTTTCAAAGTCCGTCTCTCCCTGTGGAATGGTGGTGCCCAATATGGTAGCCACCAGCCATGTTCATGTGTGGCTATTTAAACTTTTCTTAAAAAAAAAAATAAAATTTAAAATTCCATTCCTCAGCCATGATAACCACATTTAAAGTGTTTGATAGCCGTAAGTGACTACTGAGCCAGAGATACCAGACCGCACAGACACAGAACATCCCAATCACAGCAGAAAGCTCTATTAGGCAGCTCTGGTCTACAGTATATGCTTGATCAGTTTCATTAACCCTTGAATCTCTGGGTACCTACCATAGTGCCTGGGTATATAGTACTCACTCAATAAATATGTGAGTAAATGAATTAACAAGCAAACAATGCATATTTTAAATAGAGATATGTTTAGCAGAGCCGAGAAGAAGGAATGTTCATTTCTGCTTGGGGAAGTTGAAGAAGTCTTCATAGAGAGGATGACATCTAACATGAGCTTTGAAGGATGACTGTGAGAAGAAGGTGAAGGGGCAGGCCCAGAACAAAGAAAACCACAGAGGTAAAAGCATCAAAGGATGAAACATCATACTGTTTCATGCTTACAGGTTTGGCAAGTTTCTTGCTGCAAAGTTGATTAGAACTCAGGTTTCCTTTCATTGAAAGTCCAATGCTTGGGGGCTCAACAGCTGAAATATTTGCCTCAGGGTCCAGAAGTTAATCGTGGTGGTAAAGTATATTTTTGAAAAGAAGGAAAAAATGTACTGATTTTTAAAATACAAGGTGAAAAGGGAATGCAGATGTTCATATTTTAATACTCTATAAAAGATCCCTGGATACTTATCTCCTGGCCTACATCTTCCTTGTTTTTGTGCTGCAGACATACTTTACCACACACAGGTTGTAGAGAAGACAAAGTACCAATTTTAGGATGGATAAATGGGAATGCTGATATCTTGAGAAGCCTCCTCAGCATGGAAACACAATGATGCAACCTCATGTGGAAATAAAGGTGCTTTACTTCCACCCTCACTTACTTCAATATGCTGGCACATGCTTGCTTTCAAGCAACTCCCATCTCCAGACACGGGGTTTAATCACCTGCCCTGCAGATGATGCGTACATTCTGACATCTGCATAGAAACAAGGTGACTCAGTCTTAGAAAGCCAGGAGGGTGGCCAAGATCACAGCAGGAGGACAGAGCAAATCCTTGGGTTTATGTCCCTTTAGAGGAGGAGGGTTCACTCTGTCATGAAACACGGGTTCATTTATACAAGCAAACAGATCAGAACACATTACAGGAAGGAATTCCCACGGCATGAGCTGCTCTTTGCTTTGCCTTGTGAAGATAAAAGGAGGAAGAAACAAAAGACTTAGAGAGCAGAGCTGGTATGAGCCATGAAGCTGCTCTGCATTAATCATCTCCATCGCTCCCACTTCCTGCTGCCCTTCTCGACATAGGCCCTGGGTCTTTTGCTGGGAAAAGTCAGGTCGAGCTGGAGCTGGCTGGGGAGCTCATTAGTACCTCGCCAGAGCCGAGCGCTGCCTGCCTTCCAGGAGGCATTTTGAACTCTCCTTCAGTTACTTCCTTGCAATCAATATGCTGCTTTTGCAGTTGCTCCATCCACTGCCCTTGCAGCCATCAGAGGCTACAGGCTTCTAAGAAGAACCGTTTGGGTTTATCAACACATACATCTTCACTTCATAGGAAGCGGCATTCCATCCTTTGCACATTGGTCCTCTAGGCTCATAACACAGCAGGGTCCAGATCTGGTGAGAAGCAGGCTCCAGGGATGTATTGGGAATAGGGATGAAGGCCTTGGCCAGGTGCTCTGGCAATGTGGGCAGGAAAAGGCCTTGGTGGCAATGGTTGTTGCATGAGGAGGTCGTATGGTCAGCTCAAGGGATGGCCCAGTAGTCTCAACTGGGAAGCAGACCCTGAAGCTATGTCTCCCAACTCAGACCTAGGGGCCCTGAAACACTGTGTCTGAGATGCTTTTCCCTTAGTGATTCCTGCACCGCCTGAGCCAGCTTATAGTTGTCATGCATATGGCCACTAGGGACCAGGAGAATTTGAGTTCTACATGTGGCCTGGTTGGCCCCACCCCTCTGGGCGGTCATCACTACAGCTGAGCCACAAGATCCTGGGACTGGGATCCTCATCGACCTCTGGGACATTAGGTTCTGGGGAGCGATACTGACTCCAACCCTGCAGGTGTAGCCTTCCAGAAGCCAGTTCCTCTCTGTAAAATAAAGGCATATAAAGGACCACTCTTAGCCCTTCCAATCACCAGCAGGAACCCAAGAGACAGAGTCCTTTCAGCCCTGAGAGTCTCCAATACCATCACCCTTCTTATCCAAACCCGGTAAAGCAATGCTGTTCTTCAAGGCCCGCTGACCACAACCTAATGGATTGCTGAGGCTGCCAGATACCAAGACATAGCATTGTAGAAGGGCAGAGTTTGGCAGGATCCCAGGGGAAAAGAATTAGCACAACCTCATACAAAATGGGGTAATAATACACCTACCTCAGAAAATCTGCTGTGAAAATTATCTAAGATCATCTCTTCAAAGCGCTGTATTTAGCTTTTTCTTCAGTAACAACCAACCCCAAATCTTGACGTACACAGACACTTGTTTCTTGTTCTCAGGTCTGTAGA
Source organism: Papio anubis (assembly GCF_008728515.1). NCBI lineage: Eukaryota > Metazoa > Chordata > Mammalia > Primates > Cercopithecidae > Papio > Papio anubis. Next base: position 69,947,904 of record NC_044991.1, read on the forward strand.
TCAGTTTGTTCCAGGTTGTGTTTGAATCTGTTCCCCATGCCTCTCATTCCAGGAACTAGTCTGAAGGAGCTGTTGCTTCCAGGGGCAGGTTCTTCCAGAGACGGACGGCAGCAGGCAAGAGAGGAAGCAGGGACACATGATGCCTCCTGCAATCTCTCTTGGGAACTGTGCCTACATTCTACGGTTCAAACCAAGTCACATGGCCAAGCTCAAGGTCAATGGGGCTTCGTCAAAGCCAGTCAGGAAGTGTACTCTGCCCATGGGGAGGGATCAGGAAGACTGAATCTTTGCAGAAAAACCACACAATGCTCCAGAAGTGCTCAACAAGGAACTGGGATATAGTCATCTCTCAGAAAATGTTAGTTATTATCAACATGAGTATTATCATCACTATTAGTAACAGGCTTTGCTGATGATTCACTGAAGCTCAGATAAGGTTGGGCTGGATGAGACACAGTTTGGAGGGCTGCTACTTGGGAGTCGCCCTGGGAAAGCTTTACCTCTATTGCTTGGTCAAGGTCAAGACTAACTGTAAGAACTGTGATGGAGCCAAATGCACTAGAGGAGAGGGAAACGGCTTCAGCCAGGCCAGGCTTGACCCCAGAGCTGTCCTTAGAACCAGGAGGAATTGGAGGAAGTGGCATCCCACGGAAAACTGAGTTCATGACAGAACCAGGACTTAAACCCAGATTCCCTTACTCTAATTCTAGATTAAATCCCTACTCCACCCTCACTAGGAGAGAGAACATTTTGAAATGGAATTGATTCCTTTCTACATATTTTTCTTTTAAAAAAAAAAAAAAACTCAGTGTTTATTTTTATTTCTTTTAGGCTGAAGCTTAACTCCAAAAATAGTCTTTTTCAGTAGCCCTGTCATTAGCAGTTGCTACAAACACTATGTCCCCCACACGTTGAACAGCATGCACAACACTTGAAAAGAGCAATTAGAACAGAAGTCTCCTGAGAATCGCAGGGAAGGCAGTGGCTACAGCTCCTGATGCCTACAGTCTCCCAAGGACATGACTGGGAGCCAGCCCTGCCCTGGGACTTCTCGTGCCTCTCTGTGGGCTGCCCACACCCTAGCATTAGCTCTGTTTTTTGCTTGACTCTGTGCTAACCCCAGGAGAACTTGCGGCCACTAGGCCCTCAACTTCACTCTAGTTGTCGTCCTTAACCTTAAAGGTTAGAGGTCACTAAGCCTCTCTAAGTCTCTGATTCCTCACCTGGAAAATAAGAATCATAATAATTTTGGGATATTTGAGGCATCCTCATCATTTTGTACACATCAGAGAACTGTTTCATTTCATGGGAGTGGCCACCAACTGAGCTCCTCCTATATACAGAGATCCTGAGAATAAAGAGATAGTTGTACATAGCCCTTGCCTTCAAAAAATTATAGTCTAGCAGACGTTCGTGCTGTTGATTCGGGGCATGTAATATAGTTGACAATGGTGCAGAAAGTTCCAGGCAAGACTTCCCTGTAGGGAAAATGCATGGGCTGAACTATAAAAGGGTTGATGAAGTAGGGAAAGGTATTCCAAAGAAAAGGAACAGCATGTGCAAAGGCTCTGAGGCTAACTAGAACTATCTGGGCTGGTTTCCAGCCTGGTGTGCAGTGAAAAGGTCTGAAGGAAAAGATATCATGAAGGGCTTTGTCCACGCTTGCTGCAAAGAGGCAGCAAGTAACACAGAAGTATCCAAGCCCTGCAGTTCCTTCATTTATGGAACAAATGTCCACTGAGGGCCCACAATGTGCCAAGCAACAGGGACCCAGGTCGAGCAAACACAGACCCAGTGCCTGTCCTCGTGGAAGCCATAACCTAATGAACCTGGCCTGTTTGCTATACATGTGTAGTTTCAAGAAGTCACCTTGGATAGCAAGGGTGGTTACACTGGAGAATTAGAATTTGTGTGGTCAAGAAAGGGGGTTCATGGAAGGGGTTCCTGAGAACTAAGGCTGGAGAGAGACACAGGGTCCAATTTATGCCCTTCTGTGGGCAATAGGGCCTTGGCAGGGGAAGGGGGCAGGCTCTAACCTGACAGTAAGATAAAGAAACTAAAAGACAAGGAGAGGTGGAAGGAGGGAAGGAAAGGACCAGCCCCCAGCCTCTCAGCCAGACCTCATCACCCTCTTGTCTGCTGTGAGTCTGTGGTCAATTCTCACACCTGGGAAGGTACAGACCTCTGTATGAGCATAAAAGGAGGCGTCTGAATTCTTCAGAAGCAAAAACATACAAGAATAATCCAAAAGGAGTTGGAAGGGAGATTTCAAATTCATAAAAGCCAATATACATGGGTGCTGTGGACTGAATTGTGTCAGCCAGAAATATAAGTTCAATACCTAACTCCTGGTATCTGAGAATGTGGCCTTATTTGGAAATAGGGTCTTTGTAGATGTAATCAGGCCAAGGTGAAGTCATACTGGAAGAAGGTGGGCACCAAATCAATGACTGGCACCCTTATAAGACAAGGGACATTTGGATGCAGAAACACACAGAGAGCAGGCGGCCCTGTGATGACAGAGGCAGAGAAAGGAAGGATGCATTTATAGGGCAAGGAATACCCAAAGATCACTGGCAACCAGCAGAAGTTAGAAGAGGCATGGGCTGGGCACGGTGACTCACACCTATAATTCCAGCATTTTGGGAGGCCAAGGCGGGCAGATCACCTGAGGTCAGGAGTTCAAGACCAGCCTGGTCAACATGGCGAAACCCTATCTCTACTAAAAATAGAAAAATTAGCTGGGCACAGTGGTGGGAGTCTGTAATCCCAGCTACTTGGGAGGCTGAGGCAGGAAGAATCACTTGAACCAGGGAGGTGGAGGTTGCAGTGAGCCAAGATCACACCATTGTACTCCAGACTGGGCAATAGAGCAAGATTCTGTCTCAAAAAAAAAAAAAAAAGAAGGCATGAAACAGATTCTCCCTCAGAGTCACCAGAAGGAACCAACCCTACTGACACTTGGACCTTGGACTTAAGGACTCCAGAACTGTGAGAGATTAAACTATGGTTTAAAGCCACCCAGTGTATAGTAGTTCATTATGGCAGCTCTGGCAAACTAATACAATGGCAAATTGTACTACACAATTGTGCAGATTGAATTCGGATGGGTCAACAGCCTTACGGGTAGCAAGCTGAAGTAATCCAATAATTGCATTCAGATACACTCAGCCCCACCTTGCAGGACAGGGTCAGGAAGTAGCTGGCGTTAGCCCTAGGGGTAGGGAGCTGCTAGCTCCTGTTCTGGCCACATCGTCTCACTCATACCTCACAACCAACCTGAAGGGTCCACCTCACCGTGCTCGCTTTGTAGAGGGTACAACAGGCTTGCAGAAGTGTAGGTGCATGCCCCGGGCCAATGTGGCAAGTGCCACAGCTGGGATCTGAATACAAGTCACCCTGTGGCTTGCTTTCGAGCCATAAGATTACAGACAAGCAGTTCCTGTCCACAAAGTATTCACTATTCACAGAATTAAAAATGACATTTTGGCCGGACATGGTAGATTATGCTTGTAATCCTAGCACTTGGGAGGCCGAGGCGGGTGGATCACTTAAGGGCAGGAGTTTCAGACTAACCTGGCCAACATGGAGAAATCAGGTCTCTACTAAAAATACAAAAATTAGCCAGGCCCATGCCTGTAATCCCAGTTACTTGGGAGGCCGAGGGAGGAGAATTTCTTGAATCTGGGAGGCAGAGGTTGCAGTGAGCCAAGATTGTACCACTGCACTTCAGCCTGGGCAACACAGTGAGACTCTATATTAAAAAAAAGAAAAAGAAAAAAGAATGACATTCTTACCACTCTCTAAATGGTATCACTTATGAGCTCATTTTTCTTCTCCCCTCCACTAGAATGTCTGCTTCAAAATAGTAGAAGCCCTGATCCATATGGCTGTGTGGTGTATCCCTGTGTCTAGAAGATTACTGAGGCACAACAGGTATTTAATAAATATTTGTCACATTAATCAGTCAACTAATAGGGGGCATGTGGAGATTAAGACAGGACCGTCCAGGTGTATATTTCTATACTAATTTAACAAAGTGGCAAATGGGGCTGGGCACAGTGGCTCATGCCTATAATCCCAGCACTTTGGGAGGATGAGGTGGCCACACTGCCTGAGCTCAGGAGTTCGAGACCAGCCTGGGCAACATGGTGAAACCCTGTCTCTCCAAAGAATACAAAAATTAGCTGGGTGTGGTGGCACCTGTAGTCCCAGCTACTCAAGGAGGCTGAGGTGGGAGGATCACTGAGCCTGGGAGGTTGAAGCTGCAGTGAGCCATGATTGTGCCACAGTCTAGGCAACAGAGTGAGACCCTGTCACAAAACAACAACAACAACAATTAAAAAAAACAAAATGGCAAATGGTACTAATTGCTTGCTGTCCTCAATCAAAGAATACTCAAAGGAAAATGTTAATGCCACACATTTGTGCAGGCTCCACCCCTGCACCTCAGAGTCTGCAGAAGCCATGGCTAACAGCTCCATGGCAGTGGACAAGACAGGTGTCACCCGAAACGTTGACGTGTAACAAGGCATTAATAAAAAATGAAAGAGACAGATGAAAAAAGCAGGATATATGGGGAATGAGAAGGAGAACAGGGGAAGAGAGGAGGACATGGTAGGGGGAAGAGAGGAGGAAGAGGAACTGTTTTTCAGGAGGGACTGTCAGTAGCAGCAGACGCTGACAAGCATGGCAGTGGTGAGCCAAGTTACCTGTTTGTGACCTTTTGAATGCATAGAAATGGTGGCAAGAGAGAGGGAAGGGGCAGAGGCTGGTGGACACTGAGGAGAGGAGAGAAGGATGGGGAGGCGTGAGACAGGAAGTCAGGGAAGCAGAGGGACAGGCAGAAAGAGAAGCTGAGAGGGACTGAGACTCTGAAACAGATGTAGATAATATAACTTATTTCTGAACACATTTGGTTCTAAAATGGGTTTCCATCAGTGTGAAATTCATTACAACAAAAATTTAAGGTATTAATAGATCACTCTCATTGTTATTTAAGCCTGAAACCAGGAGACACAAACTGCAGACCACAACCTACCAATCAGCCCTAACTCTTCATGTGGCCAACTCGCTTCCTGCTCTACTACAGAAAAGGGGGAGGCACATGCCAGTGGGAGCCCTACCTATGCATGTCCTATTTTGGTATGCCCAGCATTCCTATTGAGGGGAAGGGCTCTTGTCCCACTTTGCATCCTCCTGGAGGGCCTGGGTTCACATACTCTGGCTAAAGAATTGGGCACATGACTTAGACTGGGTCCTTCCATCTGCCACTGGGCAGATGGTGGGTCTAGCATTGGACACTCAACCCTGGCAGGGATGGGCAGAATCCTTCCCTGGGATTGGCCTTCAAACATGGGGAGACATAATCCTTTTGCCCTTGAGGTTGTTAAACTAGAAGGTGTGGATCTGGAGATGCCAGCCCCTGACTGGCCCCCAACTTATCCCACGAGCATGTAGGATAACAGTGTCAATGAGGAACAAACAAAACAGAAAATGACAAAGCAGACAAAGCCCTGGGTCCTCATTTGAGCCCTAGGATGTGACTCCGCACAGAGACAGCTCCATGCCAGAGCATTCCAGGGACATGGGCCAAAAACCTTCCTCTGGGGCTTTATCCAGTTAGAGTTGGGTGGCTGCCACTTACCACTGTCAGGGTCCAGGCTGAGAATGGCTCCTCATCTCCATCCTCCTGCTCTGTGCAGCCCCCGCCGAGTCCTCCTGCCCTTGACTATGGCAATGACCACAGAGTTTTGGCAGGACAAGAGCAGGACTATAGGCAGTGATGTCCCAGCCCAGGTAGGTGTCAAGGACTGAGGCAATGGTAAAATCCCTCCTGGCAGTGAAATGGAGCCCTGCTTCTGAGATGCAAAAGAAAGGCAGGGAAAAGTCATGCATCTGCCAGAGGGAATTAATCCAGAGCCAGTGGGGGAAGAACTGGCAAGTGGGGCTGGCAGAAATGAGCTGTGCAAACAGGTCCTGAGGCAACTGTCTGCCGTCAGACTGCTCTGCCTAAGAGCCTCCGAGGAAGGAGAGAGAGGGGAGGAGCCAGGGCAACATGGTAGGAGGCCGGAGCTGCCACCAAGAACTTCTTCCTGGGATGGGAAGGGCACTTGTAAGGGCAGAAATTCACCAGATCCCATTGAGGACATTTATATTTCTGTGCTACAAACCCCCTCCAGTACCCTAAATCCTCAGAAGTCTATCATACCCCAAAGAACTTGAGAATGTGTGTGTGTGTGTGTGTGTGTGTGTGTGTGTGTGCGGCACGTGCGCACGCGTATGTGTGTGTGCACGCACATGTGCTTGTGCATGCTGGAGAAAGGATGAAGAAATGCTAAGGGGAGCCAAGTTCCAAATTTGGAAGGTTTAGAGAGGACAGAAGGTGTAAGGAGTAAGAGGTAATTGTGGATGAAAGTCAGAAGGAATGGAAAACAGATACGTCACAAGTGACCATAAGGGCAGACACCCCTAGGAATAGGCACAAAGGCAAAAGAAAGCTAATGATACTGTAATCTCAAAGGTCATGGTAACTTCCGTTGGCACCGTGGTTGATAAATATGGGGCTGGGTAAACTCTTCTCGGATACAGCCCCAGGAATGCCTGGCATGAGCCCTTCTGTGCAAAAGCAATCACTACTGTTATATCCATGAGCAGTCTTTTCTGCTATTTTTTTATTTTTTTTATTTTTATTTTTTTGAGATGGAGTCTTGCTCTTGTCACCCAGACTGGAGTGCAGTGGCTCGCTGCAATCTCCACATCCTGGGTTCAAGCAATTCTCCTGCCTTAGTATCCTGAGTAGCTGGGATTATAGGCGCCCATCACCACACCCGGCTAATATCTTGTATTTTTAGTAGAGACGGGGTTTTACCATGTTGGCCAGGCTGGTCTCGAACTCCTCACCTCAAGTGATCTACCCGACTCGACCTCCCAAAGTGCTGGGATTACAGGCATGAGCCACCGCACCCGGTCTTTTCTGTGATTTCTGAAGACAGTAGGGCAGTTCCTTGATGACATCAGAGACTACTAGTCAACCAAGAGTCTAACGGTCGTGGTTGGATGAGAGGCAGTGAGAAAGGTGGTAGCTTGGAGTCGGGGTGGTAAAGGTAAGGCCCACAGGCACAGGCAATACCTAGATGTACTAGATACGGGTCAATAACTGCTAGACATGGGTTAAGACCTGGGAGGAGGGTACCCTGTAGCTTCCTTCATCTCTCCTTATCTCAGAAGTGAAGAAATAAAGTCAACAGAGCCTGGAATTCAGCAGATGCATGCAAACATATCTGAAAAAGTTGGCTGGTCACTTAATGAACTATATTACCCTAACTTGAGACAAACAGTGAAGAATAAAAGGTGGTGGTCAGCTCACAGAGATGAGTCATAGAAGAAAAGCCACAGAGATGAGTGCAGATGTGCCCAGGGAGAAGGAGCACCTTTCAGACAATTTAATCCCCATAGCATTGTGGGTAGATAGAATCAGCTAACTCCTCCTGCTATGAGACCAGACTCAGCAAACCTGCTTCTGATCACTGTTCGACTCCCACAAAATGCTGACTGGAAACTATGGCATTGTCTGGATGCTGTGGGTATCTATCCACTGCATAGGTGGCCAGAATAAGGTTTCTAAGCCACCAAGGCGAGAAGGGCCAGGATAACAGACAGAGCCTCCCTGCAGTAGCACCGCCTGTCCCGCCCTCATGGGTTGGACAAGTCACAGTTGGCTCAGCTTTTTCTCATTCCCATCACAGCCCAATGAGGTTATTGGGTGAGCAGAAGTGGTGCTGGACTCCACACAGTCATTCAGGGACCCAGGCTTCGATCTGGAGCTGCTGCCGGACTTAACACGTGGTCTCAAATGTCACAGTAGGAGGGGAAAAAGAGAGAGGGCTTGCACAGGGGAGCTTTTTGAATAGGTCTGGCCCAAAAGGAGTATATGTCACTTCTGAACACACTCCTCTGGCCCCACCTGAATGGAGGAAGCTTGTGTGCCCAGAAGGAAAAATAAATGGTACAGAGAACAAGTAACATTATCACACAAGTCTTTGAACTTTCTTGCTGGTATGAAGCAGGTCCTACACTCTGCGATTTCCATACTTTATTTCACTGATCCTCAGAAAACATGAGGCAAGAAACATCCTTCTGTCCCTTTCTACAGATGGAGAAACTGAGGCTCAGTCATGTGCAGAGTTGCATTCAGCAACAAAAAATGAATAGAGCCAAGAATGAACTCCAGCCCTGCCTGCTTCTAAAGTGCAGCCTTCTCACCTCCCCTTACGAAAGCTCTTTCCAACTGCTTGCTCAGGCACAGCAAATTGCAGCCCTGTCTTGCTGGGGTCCCAGCAGTTCCTCACTCACGTGTGGAAGAGATTAAAAGAACAAACCACAGAGCACATTTTGCCGCTGATTAACTCAAACAGGAGGCTTTCCCTCACTGAGAACAGACGATCAGCCGCTCTGCCAATAACTGCCTGCTCCGTACCACCAGGCCACATTCCATCAAAAAGGCACAGTTTCCATTTACTGGGTTGAAAGTGAGTCACATCTGCCCCTGGATAGACATATAAAGCAACAGGCATGCTACTCTGATTAATAATGAAAAGCTGGTGCAAGCACATATCATTTTAAAAGAGAAGAGGCCAAATCCTAGCCTCCTTTTCTACCAGGTTTAGGAAAGCATGAAAAAGGAGAATGATCATATGGGTTAGGGGGGGAAAAAGAAACTTTAAAGAAGCAGAGAAATACACCTGCTCAGGAGGTGGGAAAGCAGAGATTTTATACTATTCTGGGAACCTTGCGATTCTAAGGAGCTGCATCATTTGTTTTTTATACTATTTTCGAAAGGCATTCCATTGTTTAAGGAGGGAATAAGTGTGAAGCCTGGCCTTAGAATACAACCCATTATTTTGACAAATAGTCGAGTCAAGGCCCTGAGCAATGGTCACTTAAGTCTAATTAACAGGAGAATGAAGGCCACATCTCTTCTTAGGTAAACATCCCCTAAGCCCTGCTTCTGAGCTCCCTGGATCAAAATGAGCACATCTTGGGCAGGGGACATGTGTGAAGTTTAAAAACAATGCAATGTGGGCACACCGAACCTCACTGATTATACTGGGAACCCACAGCTGCCCCAGCTGCTGAGATATGGCTTTTTTTTGGCATATGCTTCCCGCGAATTGCTACTGTTTTGTTTTTTCAATGTTTGAATGTGTTGCCATGATTTCTTCATGAGAATCGTTTCTAAATGATTGGCAGTGCTTGTTTTTGAAATGCAAAATGTTTTACTCTACCTCCTTTTCTCCACCCCACCCACCTGCAGTTGGAGTCACTGGGCTGCCAGTAGGTGGACCAACTGGCTTGGGTTGGATGCTGGGTGAGGCCAGGTACAAGGACAGCTCCCATGACCAGCTGGGCTGGCTTGGACTGTTCACCTGGACACCCTGCCTCATGTACCAGGCCCTGCCTGACAGGAGGATCACCAGTCCTCCAACTCCTAGTGCAAGACCTACCCTTCAGGATCAGACTTCCAAGCTGCCACATCTGGCCAGACTTTACCTGAGTTCATGTAGTTCTTGAGTTTCATGGCCATAGCCAAGTCTGTCTCTAACCCCTTCCCATAATATAGAACACACAATTTCTGCCCTCATGGATTCTGGAATTTGTAAAATCTACATTAAGAAATAACAGTTGGGAAGAGACTTTTTAAAAAATCTTCAAAAACAATCAATACCTGACAAGAAAAAGATAATTGCTCAGCTTGCAGATCGTACAGAATTTGGACGTTTAAGCCCAGTATCAGTGGGAAAGGAAGAAGCATCTTCCTATCTGTTTTCAGGTAGGCCAGAAAGTTTTCATTCAAGACATTAAGCCTGTGGGGGTTGCTAATGGCTTTTTTTGATCCAAATTGTATTAATTAGGAAAATACTAATTGCTGTAACAAATAAACCCCAAGGCTCAGTAGCTTAACACAATAATAGTTTATTATCACTTCAATATTAATAATAGGCCTGCTTAGCAGACAATTTTCCTCCACAAGGTGATTCAGGGGTCCAGGCATATTCAATATTTTGACTCTCCCCTCACCCTGAAATTGTCTGCATCCAGCCAACCAAAGAGGGGGGGTGAGAAGATGAGGAATGATTACATGCTTTTTAATTCTTTGACTCTGAAAGGACATGCAGCAGTTCTGCTCACATTCCTTTGACTGGAACTATTATCATAGGACCCTACTGATTGCAGAGCAGGCTGGGAATGTAGTCCATGGCTAGGCAGCTGCTTCACCACTTTATCTTACGGAAGGGAGGCACGTGTGCTTAGTGGGCACATCAGGCCAGCTTTATTGGCCTGAAAGTTAGCAGAAATTTCTCCCAGATCTCAGAAATGGGGAGTCAGTCTGCATGTACCTTTTGCTGTATTTCCCTGGATAGTTAGGGGGGAAATGGCAGAGGGAAGGCCAAGCATCACTAGTCAGAGTAAACCAGAAGACAAACATCAATTTTCCAGAAAGGGATTCTGGGGCTCAAATAAGTGGAACCACTTCTTCACAGCCATGTCACCAGCTCTGCCTTCCCCTCCACACAGCTCCATTGGCCAGAGGCCCACAGAGGAAGTATCTTCCCATCTGGTTTCTGTACGTGGCGCCCTAGATGAACACTAGGGCATCAAGTACAGAAGCCTTCCCGTGGGGCAGGATCTGGGCCAGTACAACTGGCCTTTGGGGCTGGATCATTCTTTGTTGTGAGGGGGCCATGCTGTGTATCGTAGGGTGTTTAACAGCATCTCTGGGGGCTCCACCCACTAGATGCCAGTACCCCCCTCTCCCGTCGTGACAATCAAAAATGTCTCCAGACATTGCCAGATGTCCCCTGGAAGGAAAATCACCCTCAATTAAGAATCACTGGTCCAGGCAGAGGCTGCAGTGTTTCAGAGGTAAATTAGGCTCCAGTGACTGGACAAAAGCAACGATCTAGAGCATTCTTACAGATCTGGAGCCCATGGATTAACTGAGTTTAGCCTAGGCTGGAACTTGGGTTCTCAGAAGAAATATTACATATATACCTGTCACAGAATAATACATTATGGAAAATTAGCATAAGGAGGGTCAGAAAATAGTCTCATTTACAGGCTCATTATAGGAAGAGGGCAGGCCTTGGACTGTGTGACTCTGATGAGACTGGGTAATCCAACTTCAGCATCCTCAGTGGCAACAGGGGACCGTGGTGAAGACTGAATACAACCTCACGAGAAGACAGTCGGTGAAGTGTCTGGCATGCAATAAATGGTCCACGAATGGTAGCTAACTACAGGCTTTGCAGCTTGTTCCATACCTCAGATCATTCTTCCATTTGAACACAGGAGGGTAATGTTCCAAGTGAATGAGAATTTAATGCAATTGCCATTTGATTTAATTTCCAAATGCGTCAAAAGTGTGAATGCAACACATCAGCATGCAGCTGATAAAGTAGTCAAAATAATTCAAGGAAACCAATACTTGTCAGGTTTTATTTATCCACATTTACGCTTTTTTAAAAATAAGCTGGTCTTTGTGCCCATATAGAATACAATATACATAATATCTCCCGGTTAGCCTCCCCCCACACATATGTTCAAGTTTCCCACTTTTCTCCCATCTGTCATTTTTCTCTTTCCATAAAAAGCTAATGGTGACGTTACCAAGGAGTGAAGGAGTCAGAGGGTAAGGGTGGGGAACCGGGCACCCATGAGGAGGACGGGGACTGATGAGGACAGGCACAAACATAGGCATGGCACTTTGTTTACGAACAATCTTCATAGTCATGGCCCCTCACCCAAATCTAGGGGAGCTGGCATTATTATTCCAATTAGGCAGTCAGGAAATGATGTTCCTAATCCACGTAGCTAACACAGGGCAGAACCAGGATTTGAACATCCTTGACAACAGCATCTATGCATCCTTGACAATAGCAGTCATGGTTAAAAAATGATGCAACCATTATTAATAAAAGTTAAGACCAAAGAAAGATTAAAAAATAAGAACCCAAGCACCAGCATATTCTCCTACAAAGAATGCAACTCACACAGAAGGTGAGCATGTTGAGGTTTCTCTGTTTTGAAATCGGGTACCAGGAAAGTCAAGATCAGGCATGAGAGGAGAGGAGGAGGTAAGCTAAGCCTACCATAAAAAGTTGTTAAACTTCCTGACCTAAGTTGGAGCATATATGATCCATATGCAAGACTCTTGGGGGAATGGGTAGAACTCACATTGAGGCAAGCCTTCCTTGAAAAGGCATTGAAGAAGGTCCAGGAGTTTTTAAAATGACCACCCTAAGGGGCACATGGTGGGGTGGGTAAGTAGCATGGCTCTGGCAGGTCAACTGAGCCCCCTTAAATTTGTAGCCAAACCACAGCAAAGAAAGACCGTAAGAGGAGCACAGAGAATTACAAAGCTCACAGCTCCCATTAAGAAGGTAGAAAAGAATGAAGGAAACATAATACTTAAAGGAAAAGGTAAAGAAACAGATACCTGTAAAGGAGACAGAACTTTCTCAGAGGTAGAAGGAAAACTAGGAGCTCAATCAATTAATGAGAACCTTAAAAAAGAAGGGATGGTGAGGGGTCTGGTCACATGCTTGTGAAGTAAGGACCTGAGCACTCTTCCCTGGATACAGCAGATGTTTAAGCCCCTTCTATATGCCAGGTACTGTCTCAGGTGCTGTTGGTCCAGCAGGAAACAAGGTTTACAAAGCTTCTTCCTCTAGGAGCTCAAGTTCTAGTAGGAAAGATGGGTAATCCACAAATAGATGTAAATCACAATGTCAGATAGTGACAAGATCTAGGAGGAAAACCAAAGCACCCTGCAAAGGAACACAGTTACAAAGGGAAGGGGTGGGAGGCGGGGGATGGTGTTATTTCAGATAAGGTAATCAGAGGGGGCCTCTCTGAGAAGCTGAAGTCTGAGCAGAGACCAGATCCACAAAACAAGTGAGCTACATAATTATCTGGAAGAAAAAGCATGTCAGGCAAAGCAAGGACAGCAAGTGCAAAGGTCAGAACTAGCTTGGTGTGGTTCAAGGAAGAGGAAATGGATCACCGTGGCTAGAGAAGAGAATAAGAGGGCAAATATGGGGGTGGGGCATTACAAATCAAGGACTAGATCTACAGACCATGTTAAGAAGTTTGGATTTTATTCTGAGTGTGACAGGAAACACTGGAGGGTTTTGAACAGGAAAAAAGCCATTATTTAACTTTTTCAAATGATCACTCAGGCTGCTGCATTGAGAACAGACATCAATGGGACAAGAGTGGAGCAGGGAGGAAGCTGGAATAGTCATGCAGTTGAGAAGAGAATAGGGTTTTGACTCATGCACTGATCAGCAAACTGTAGCCTGTGGGCCAAATCCAACCCTCTGCCTGTTTCTGTAAATAAAGTTTTATTGGCACATAACCATGCTCATTCATTTACATAATTTTTATGGCTGTTTTTGCTACAACAGCAGAGTTGAGTCTTTGCTATAGAGATCATATGACCTGGAAAGCTGAAACTGAGTCTAATGCCCTGGGCAGAAAAAGTTTGCTAACCTTGTTGAGGATGTTGACAACGGTGGAGGGTGGCGGCCTCGAGATAAACTTAGGAGGCAGAGTTTCCAGGGCAGAGGCCAGATGTTAGCCCAGGCTCTCTGATACCATGCCTGCTCTCTGATCACTGGGTGATACAGCCCTCCAGCTCCTCTCTACTTCTGAAGACTGGCAGAGAACATGAATGGAAACTCTGGAGTCTGGTCTGAGGCCAGCCTTTGCTTTGTTCCATTCCCTATACAAGCAGACAGCTCAAGGTGGCTTTGCCTCTCCTCCTAGCATGAACTTGTCCTCCATGGCTGCCGCCACTGATGAGGCAGGAGCCAGCAGCCTCGGTCACCTCGGAAAGCCACAGAGGCTGTAGGATCCCTGTAGCGGAAGCTGTTGTGTCCTACCGCCACCTCAGGCCTTATTATTGCACAGAGTGCAGCCCAACCTCCAACTGCCTCTGCCAACTGTCAAATAGCTAATAGCCATGGGCTTTTGCCAAAGCCCTGTGGCACAGGGGCTATATCCTGTATGACAAGACAGTAAAGCCAGAAAATTAAGACCCCCCAGGAGCAGCTCTCAACCCATGACTGGAGGGGGTTAAGGTACAAATAACCCACTCCTCCACACCCCAGGAGTTCTACACTAAATCCCAGAATTACCTAGTAGGATAGAGCTCCAGATGTTCCCAGCAGTTACTCACTTGAGAATGCCCCGTTTATTAGCTGCCCTTGATTCTCTGTCTCATGTCCCTAAAACTCAAATAAGCACCTTGCACTGAGAACTCCTGCCCCAAGTTTGCTTCTAGGGGTCTCAATGCCATATACCTTTTATCTCCACTCTTCTTTTCCAACACAGTCTGTGCCAGTGACCATAGCCAGCTGTCCGACCATGATTTTTCCATGCAGGACCAGGGAAAGGAAGAATAACTGGATGCAGAGATCCCGCCTTATGAGTGTGTACACTATTATCCATGGTCACGGACAGGGTCCATCAGAGCCCTTCGACTCCTACAGAATGAAGCCCAGGCTCCTATTCTGGTACAAAGACTCTGCAAATGTCCCCTTGCCTACCTAACCAGCCTCAAACATGTCACTCACTCAGTGTCTCAAAACCAACCCAGGCTGTCCTGCTCATGAGCCTACCAGGCCACAGGACCCAGCTCAGATGGGGCCAGTCTGAGAGGCTCTCCCAGACTCTTCCAGACTATATTCATTGTCCCACCCTCTGTATACCTTTAGCTCACACCTGAATGCAGGCTATACCATACTGGATTTTGCAATAAATGTGGTATAAAAGAGAGAACATGGCCAAGGCAAGGCAGGCCTAGCTCTGCCACTTATGAGTAGTGTGATCTTGGAAAGGTTCAGAACCTCTCTGGGCTTCCATGCTCTCACTGGTAAAAGGTGCTTGCTAGCAGCACCTACATCATAGGGCCATTGTTAGGATTAGGGAGGTGGTGTGGCAGGTGGCTAACATTAACTGATCATGCAGCACAGATTTGCATGATTCTTCCTGCTAGACCATGAGCTTTTTACAGAACCTAACACACAGTTGGGCTCCATAAAACTTTATTAAGCAAATGAATACAGGAATGAGTCAGCTACTCCAGCCATTCCATCTTTAAACTAGAGGCTATAAATGCAAATCACTCCTGGCACCAGACGAGTGAGTGAGCAAAATGGGACCAGTCAGGACATCAGTCAACTGTGGAACGTGTGCTTCCAAAACAGGGAAGCTGAGGTGCCCACTGTTGCCATCCTAGAATGCAGGCTCCACATAGCTACGCCTGATACAGTCTCAAGAAACTTGTAAATGCTGAAAAAAAATTTAAAAAGGAAAGAGAAGACAGTACAATGTAAGTAAAGCATTTTTGCAACTGACTTCAACCAATGGATTGAATTGGATGACCTCAATCCCAACTCAGAAGAGGGAGACCTTAAGATGATCTAAATTTAAATTTTCACAGTATATACAGAATATCATTCCTTTAAGCCAGGAAAGCGAACAATGGACAACGTCTTTGGGAAATATTACTTAATAGTAATGTAAAAAATATGATTACTACTAGTTAAAGACATAATTTTACGCTTTCTAGTACTAGGATGTATCTGTTTACATATGTTACATATATATTATGCTATACATATGTGTTTTATATATTATATTTCCTCCCTCTCACAGGATCTCATTATATATATATATATTCACCTCCATTATTCAGATAAGGAAAATGAGGCCCAGAGTAAATACATGATTTGCTGAATCACACAGGTACCTGGGAACAGGACTAAGATGGAAATTCAAGTGTGTTTAGAACAGCAAGCCCCGCTCTTGATCCTAACAAGCTCCCTTGGTAGGAAGTCACACCAGTGTTTAAATCGGAACCTCTAACAGCACGAGCATCACATTTCTTCTGAGCACTAATTCTCATACTGATGAGTGTTCTGAGTGCATAATAGGTTGTTAAATGGAGTTGAAAGACTGGTTTAAAAATCATCGCCGACAAGAAACTTTTTAAGAATTAAGAAATTTTCATCAAGATATATCTGCATAACTTTGGCTGAAGACACTCAAGTCCTTGAGGCCAGCTAAGACACCTTGAAATGGAAGACTCTCAGAAAACCAGAAGCAAAGGAAACGAATGAGCACATTTCTGAGCACTGGTCTCGAACAGGTAGGTTGAGGGGCCAAATTGTCAATTGAGTGAAACCTCAATTACAGAGTAATCTAATGTATACCCAGGTACATTATCACAACTCAATAAACAGCTCTCCAGAATTTAAGTAATTCCAATTTGCTTTCATTTCGCTCTGTGTGTCGCCCTGAGAATTTGTTATTACCTACCCTCACATTAGGCAGCATCTTCTGACGTGCTAATCTTTACCATCTCAGGATCACACACTAGCTGTGAACCAGCCAGCCGTGAATACACCTGTTTGGGGAGAAAGAGAGACCATCCTGGGCCTCCGCTATTCCTCTCAGCATGAGTACCTGCTGTGGAAGCCAGCACAGGGGTTTATGGCTCCCAGAACCCTCGGGTGCTGAGGGGCCCAGTGACCTCCCAACTGTGGAGTGATTAGGGTTTTGAATGAACAATGCCAGGAGGGGGGTGGTCCATGTAGCGAGATGGCTGAGGATAAACAAAACTAGCTACTTTTCCTTTGTCCCCAGACCCAGGAATGAGTTTTCCTGATCCAGTAGGGGTGAACACAGGAAGGGACCAGAGAATTCTGACCTACAGGGACTTGTGATGGTTAATATTAAGTGTCAACCTGATTGAATTGAAGGATGCAAAGTATTGTTTCTGGGTATATCTGGGTGTTTCTAGGTGTTGCCAGAAAAGATTCACATTTGAGTCAGCAGACTGGGAGAGGCAGACCCAACCACAATGCGGGTGGACACCATCCCATCAGCTGCCAGTGCAACTAGAAAAAACCAGCAGAAGAAGGCAACAGAAGTAGACCTGCTGACTTTTTCAGACTTCATCTTTCTCCTATGCTGGATCCTTCCTGCCCTGGAAAATCAGACCCTAAGTTCTTTGGCTTTTGGAGTCTTGGACTTAGACCAGTGGTTTGCCCGGGGCTCTCGGGCCCTTGGCCATAGACTAAAGGCTACACTGTCAAACTTTCCTACTTTTGAGGTTTTGGAACTCTAACTGAGCCACTACTGTCTTCCTTGCTCCTCAACTTGCAGACGGCCCATCTAGGTCTTCATCCTGTGATCGTATGAGTCAGTTCTCCTTATATGAAAGCTCTCCTTTCATATATACATATATCCTGTTACTTCTGTCCCTCTAGAGAACCCTAATAAAAGATCCCATGACCCAAATGTCCCCAAGTCCACACTTTAATATTTCCTCCCTCTCTCTTCTTATGCTGGCACATCACTGTGTACGAAGAGAGAACTGGGCACATTTTACACAATAGGCCCGACATGATTTCCCCAAAGCCACAGAGACAGTCATCAGATCGGCACCTGGGTCCAGTATCCTGTTCCCCACCCCCGGAGCCCTTCATCTCTCTTACCTCTTTGTCTGAGAAATCCCACCCCCATGGGCAATTTCTTTATTTTATTTAACAAATACCTTAGAGTGCCTACGCAGGGCAGTGTTCTAAGAACTCCTACGTCCATTATCACATGTAATCCTCATGACACCTTCTGAGGGAGGTAATTCTACATTCCTGTTCCCAGATGAGCCAGCTGAGGCCCCGAGAGGTTTGATCATATTCAAGGTCACAGAGTTGGGACAAGCTGGGGCCAGAATTCAGACACAGGCATCCTGGCTGCAGAGTTATCTCCTGCCCTGAACTGGAACCAAAGGGTGGGAACCTGTGAGGAGGAAGACCTTGAAGACGTGGTTTTCTTTCTGTGATATCCCAGGGTCATGGGTGACGTCAGTCCAAGAAGAAGGAATCCAGATCCCATCGCATAACACAGTACTTGGCCCTTGAGAATCCTTTTCCTTTTTTGGTCTGTTTTTCAGATTTTCTCCCTTCTCTGAAAGGGGGAGGATTAATGCTTTTCCCTCATATTTTTTTAAATAAGTACAAACACTTCAGTAT
The DNA here is from genome assembly GCF_008728515.1 of Papio anubis. Classification (NCBI taxonomy): domain Eukaryota; kingdom Metazoa; phylum Chordata; class Mammalia; order Primates; family Cercopithecidae; genus Papio; species Papio anubis. Next base: position 69,966,008 of record NC_044991.1, read on the forward strand.
TAAAGTACTTAAGCATCCTGGCTCTGCAAAGGCAAAGGGCTCTTGAGAGGTAAGTGAGTCACTCCTCATCACACGGTTTCTTCCAAACGCTCGGGTTTGCTGCCTTCAAATGGGTCCCTGGGCACCCACTCCAGGGTGACAGGTTTCCTCTGGTTGCTTCTGCTCCTGAGGGGGTCCCTGCCTTTTATTTTCTTGTTTTGCTTGGATGCCACTAACTCTTTAGCAGTGTGTGTGGGGTCGGGGGAGGGGGTGAGTGTAGGTTAAATGTATTTCTCCAGCAATCTGGAAGTTAGCTGAGGGTCAGGAAGGGAACGTCATGTGTCAAAATGGCAAGTTAGCTAGATGGACCCAGGGACTCCTGCTTGCCTGGTACCTGAGCCTCTTCAGCACTGCTCGTGACGTTGTGGTACCAGGTGCCAGCAAGGCCACAACCCACCAGCACTCCAGGTGTGGCCATATAGCCTGAGTCAGATGCAGGTCGGACTCCAGCTCTACCCCTTGGGATGGCCCTGTTTCTCAGCCTGGCTGTGCTAATTCTCCCACCCCTGAAATGAGTTAAAATAAAACCAAGGTACAGAGCTGCAATTAGGATAAAATCAGGTCACACATGTGAAGGGACTTCTTTACATGCAAGGGACCAAGCTCCTAGCTTACCACCATTATAATACTTACATGGAGGAAAAATGGGCACTAAAAAGTGATAACACATGCCAAAAATATGGATGAATTTCATCAATGTGTAATAAAATTACATCTTGATTGACCAGATTACAGGGAGTGCCAACCCCCCACTGTTCAATGTGAAGGAGACCGGGTGCCACCCACCACCCCACACTCCCTAAGCTGGAGTGGCAGTGGCTGCAGGTGAGCAGTGGCAGCTGCACAGACATATTGCCAGGCCTGGCTACTGCACCCGGGCTAGCACTGGCCCCTCCTCTCGACTCCGGTCCAGGATGCACAGCCAGCAGAGAACAAATCAGTGTCCCTGTAAAGCCCTGGCCACCTCTCCGAATAAAGCAAGGATGCTCCACCACACCCTCTGTCCCAGTAGCCTCTTGGTTTCTCTCCCCATAGCTCCCCATCCTGCCCTTGAATGAGGGCATATAAGGAAAGAATAAACAAAGCGTTTTCTGGTTCCATTTGTCTGTGCATGGAAATTTCAGAGTGCTACACTAACTCCCATAGCCACTGGTCACATTCTCTTGCCACCAACTTTGCCCCATGTACATGCAAGGTGCTAGCAAGACCGTGAGGAGCAGGAGCGAATGCAGTGCACTCTCTCCTGGGACTCTCATTCTGGTATGGGAGGCCAGCCATAGAAGGTATAAGACATATTCCAGCAGGAGAGCTGAAACTACACATTCACTTTGTACCTGAAAGGCCTGCAATAACCCCCGTGTCACATAATACGTATATAATAATAATAAATCTTTTTTTTTGAGACAGTTTTATTCTGTCGCCCAGGCTGGAGTGCAGTGGCATGATCTCAGCTCACTGCAACCTCTGTCTCCTGGGTTTAAGCAATTCTCCTGCCTCAGCCTCCCAAGTAGCTGAGACTACAGGCACCTGCCACAACGCCTGGCTATTTTTTAATATTTTTAGTAGATACAGGGTTTCACCATGTTGGCCAGGCTGGTCTCGAACTCCTGGCCTCAGGTGATCTGTCCGCTTCGGCCTCCCAAAGTGTTGGGATGACAGGCATGAGCCGCCATACCGGGTCACACGAGCTAATCTTATGGCACCAACAAAGCAAAGATAGGAGCCTAATGCCATCAAAGTGGTGGCTTCTTTTCTATGTTAATAACATTTAATGTAAACAAATGTAAAGATTTTTTTAGTTGTTTTTTCATGATTGCCTAATTTGTTGATCTTTGGCTTAAGTGTTCATGGCATTATGGTGAGGAAATCAACTCCTGCTGAGGTCAATAATTCATTCACTCATCTATCATTCTACAATTTTTTTTCAAGTTGAGCCTTATGAAACGACTGACTATGCAAGTCAAAACAGGCAAACACTAACAACTTCATATGCTTCAGCAAACTGAGAACCAGGGCCAGGCACTGTGCTGAGTGCAGGGACTTCCAACCCAGCAGACAGCCCTCCTCTCATAGAGCTTAGATCCTAAAAGCGGAACAAAAAGTCACCAAGTAAACAAATAAAGGCAAACCAGCATTTTAAAGTGTGATAAGAACTATGTCGAAAAGGAGACCAGGCAATGAGAAGGAATTGTGACCACCAGGAAGGGAGGCGTGGGCAGGAGGTCAGGGAAGTTCTCTGGGAGAAGACGACATAATGACATTTCAGCTGAGACCTGAATGATGGCACATGATCAGCCATGTGAATGTCTGTATAAAGTCAAGACAGCCAGGATAGAAAATCCCAGTCTGCAACCCCCAGTCTGGTCAGCCCAAGGCTACCAGTCACACTGGATCAGCAAAATGAGGTCAAAGTTTCCACACCCATACTTTGACAAAGGAAACTAATTCAGGAGCCCTCAAAGGCTCGATCAGTGGTTTTTTATGTTTGTTTTTTGTTTTTTCCCTTCAAACACACCAGGTCTCATTCTACAGCTAGCATAATAAGAACAGCTTCATTATTTCATTCACTAAATTATGCTATATTAAAATTTTAATTGGTGAACATAACATTGGTAAAACGAGTACATCCACATGCTGCTGTTGCCAGTGTAAACTGTCAAACCATTTTTTTGCAAAAGCAATATTGCAACACAAAGAAAAATCCATAAATCATATTCTTGGCCTCCCAACTCTACCCCCAGGGAATTTATCCTAAGGAAATAATCTGGTTCAATGGAATAAAATGTTCTCTCCAGAAGAACTCCATGAAGGTGCTAATTGTTACATACACAAAGGAAAGAAAAAACAAAACACCTGGAATTATCCAAATGACTGCAAATGGGGGGTTTTAACAAAATAGGATAATTCATTTGATGAGATAGCATACGATCATTAAGCATCACAACAAAGATGACAAAGTTTCAGAAAGAAATGGGATATCCAGCTTTTTGAGAGAAGCAGAAAACAATGTGCATATTTTAATGGAAAGCATGTAAACAATATCTCAAGGTGAATAAGAACAAGAAAATTGAAAAGAATTGAATCAAGGCCAGTGGGGTGAGGAATTATTTATTTCAAAAGTCCTTCCAAAATATTGTCATTGTACTGAGTTCTCATTTTTTAAAAAATTCCTCAGAAACAATAGTACGAGAACACTGCCATAGCGTGCCACCCAAATACAAGGACATTTGTTTATTCTAACTTTAAATACAAAATAAAGCCAAATTTGAAGATGCCTTCTGTGTTATATATTCCACAGTCTTTCACGTATGGCTCCTGTATATGAAACTCAACTTGGAATAGCAATGCAATGTTGCATGATTTTACAATTTCTCCTGTTTGGGGAGTTTGTGTTGGGGAGGGAGGCCAGAGTGACTAGAAATTAATCTCCTCTTTTACTGAATGTGGGGGAGGAACAGCAGATGAGAAAAGGGGCTTTAAGGCCCATTAGTGCCGGCCTTCCATGGCAGTAGAGGCGTAGGCTGGAGGCACTCACCTTTCACAATCAGCTCCGCGTAGTTGGACACACCAGAACCACCGTCAGAGCGGATCACACAGCGGTACTTGCTGACGCTCCGCTGGGCAGTGTCTGCCACACTGACCGTGGCTGAGAAGCGCCTGTGGTTGACCACGCGGGTGACCATCAGGGCCGTGTCCCTGCCATTCCATTGCTGTAGAACAGAGGAAGAGAGGGAGAGGAAGAATCATAGCATCTTAGACTTCCAGGCGACTCCCAGCACGGATGTCCACCCATCCTCACACCCCAGGGGCTCAGGACTGTCAACTGTAAGAAGGGATTTCCAGCCAGGCACAGTGGCTCATGCCCGTAATCCCAGTGCTTTGCAAGGGCTGAGGCAAGAGGATCATTTGAGGCCAGGGTGTGAGACCAGCCTGGGCAGCAAGCAAGACCCTGAATCTACGAGAAATTTTAAAAAATAGCCAGGCATGGTGGCACTCACCTTCAGTCCCAGATACTCTGGAGGGTGAGGAGGGAGGATCTCCTGAGCCCACAAACCCAAGATTGCAGTGAGCCATGATGAAGCCACTACACTCCAACCTGGGTAACAGAGCAAGGCCCTGCCTCTTTTTTTTTTTTTTTTTTTAAAAAAAAGGTGGGAGTTTTCATGGCTGGTTTGTGCTAATGGTCTGATTCAATAATGAACTTTGCTAGTGAGCTGATTCGAGGACAGAGGCCTGGTGGTAAGAACAGAGGAAAAAGGCTCCTTCTAAACACCCTGGCTCAGCCTGCATTGGGGACTGGCATGCAGCCCCTTCACTTTCCTTCCTCTTTTCCTTTTTCCCTGAAGCAGAACCCATAGCATTCTCTCAGACAAACTTCAGCAGACTTAGTGAAAACCCAGCTCACATGGAAGAAAAAGAGCCCGGCTCCCAGGCCCTATGGCTGGTGCCCTGCTACCCCACCCCACAGGCTCTGAGCCCCACCTGCCCTAGGCTATCACCACAGGTAGGGAGGGGACGGTAGCTTTCCAACACCCGTCTTCCTCGGCACCTGCTCTTTCCTCTGCCTGGAGGGTCCAGTCTCCCTGAGGACACCCCGTTCCATAAAAACCCACGTTCAGCTCACAGCCATCGCTAGTCAGTTCTCACCACTGTCACACCATCTCTAGAAGCTTATCCTGCCCTTAGGTATGATACAAACTTTCCCCACACGTTTGCTTACAAGTGTTGCTCATTTTTGAAGGACTTTCCTCTGCTCATCTTTAGAAGCTTGTCTGAAAGCCTCCCAAGTTGGTAGACATTTCCAGAATCAAGGTGAACACACATGGGCTTTTGTCTTCAGCATCCTGAGTTTCAGGAGGGATATCCTGAGTTTGAACAAACCTGTTTCACAGCTGCAAGTTACGAGAACTGGTAACGCACATGCATGTCAATGCAGTTTGAGTGGATGTTTATTAACGTTATTAACTGGATGTTTTTCTAGTATGTGCCAGCCCCTGGGCTGGGTATTTTTGTATAAATCTTCATTGTATCTTCACAGCCTTGTTTGGGGTTTGTACAACTGCTGTTCTTCTCAGAAGAAAAATCCCAATGTCCAACAGTTTAGCTAAATGCGTAGAGTACATGAGCCCCTTATCCAGGTTTTCCAACTTCAAGTCAAGCACTCTTTTTACTAAGACCGTATTCTCAGCACCTGCTTTAATTTAAAAATGTTTTTCCCCAAAAAGTGAAATTGACTACTTTAATTATCTGGACTTAGGGAAACCTTATGACTCATGATTCTCATGCCCTGAGTCTCCCAGTCTCCCAAGATGCGATCTTCATAGTTTCCTGCACAAAGTAAACAGTTTCCCCATGTGCACATCCTACTTTCATCTATGTCATCTTCCCTCACCCTCTACAGTGACCTGTCAGGAGGAGGGCACAGGTGCAGGTACAGCCACGCTGCTCAGCTCTATGGCAGCAAATGAGGGGAGACCAATACCAGGGGGAGGCAGTGATCATGAAGGCCAGAAACCCAGGGTAACCCAGGCCCCCATCAAAGGGCAGCTAGAAGAGACTCGCTACAGATTAGACAGGGAAATTGTAGGTAATATTTTGCTGCTGCTTTTTACTTTTCGACATTCTTCAGACTTTGTCTCAAACATGTATTTCCTTTACACTTGTACATAAAAAAAATGAATGGTATTGTTCAAAAGCCATGGCAGAATGAGAGGTAACCATAACTGCCTCCCATGCCAGAAACTAACCGACATTTGGAATAGTTAGTACACATCAGAGCAACAAGCATGGGGCTGTAAGAGGAGAATCTGAAGCCAAGTGCCAGCTCTGTAGCTTCCAAGCTGTGCAGACTTGAGCAGGCAATTTCACTTCTCTGAACTGGAAAGTTTCTATTTGCCTGCCCGAATAAAAACCAGTACAAGGTAATGGAAGGGGAGAAAAGTCACCAGGGCTGAAACTGCCAATCAGCTACCTCATGCCTTGAGGCATCTTTGCAGGAGCTGGCACAACTTGGACCCCACTATGAGAACGTATGAGACACCACATGTAATGTCCCCTCCCAAAGTAGTGCAGGGAGGAAGTAGGAAAAATTCTGGCAAACACCAGGAATGTATCCTGGTTTGGAAAAGAGGTCACTAAATGAAAAGAAGGGCCTTGGAAGAAGGGGGGTCATCAAAAGGAGCCCATCTTCCCCACTGCTGAGCAACGCACTTCGGGGCCACCATGGTGGACAAGGATGAGTGAGTGGTGAGGCTTTGGGTCAATATTTTCTAACCTGAGTTATTTACAACATTATAAACATTTTCGTTTTTTCTTTATTAAGCTAACAACAGCTAAACACTATTTATTTGCTAAGTGTTTTATATGCTTTCTCATTTATTCCCCCATGAAAAATAAGGTAGGTGCACTTCTTATCGCTCTTATATATAGGAGGAAACTGAAGCTCAGGGAAGTGAAATTGCCTCCCCAAGGCTGCACAGCTTGGAAGCTGGAGAGCTGGCATCTGGCTTCAAATCCTACTTTTACAACGCCATGCATGTTACTCCAGTGTGGACTAACCACTGCCCCATCACTCACCTCTTCAAGCACCTTCATTTCTCAGAGTGGGAGAGTATGAGCAGCAGGTATGACACCAGGATCCACCTATTTGCCACCAATTTATTAGCTAAGAACAATAAAAAAGGGCGGGGGATGTAGTAATGTTGCATAAGGGGTGGAGAGAAATAAGCAAAATGCACATGCCCAACCCAAGCTCATGAAACACAGAACTTTGCCTTGGACGTCCATCTTCTGAACAGCCAAGAAATATGGGAGATTAAAAAGAGAGACTGAGAATGATATCAACACATGGTCTCCACAGAACATGAGCTAAGAGATGAGGTGACAAGGATAGGTACTAAGAAAGAAGATACAACTCGGGGAGCCAGGGGAGTAATTGAGGAAAACAAACAATGCCATTTGCAGATCTCAACATGGCATTAGAAGTTAAGAACAGGATCAACATTGCAGAAAACCAGCGACCTGGAGGACAGGCCTGGAAAAATAACCCAGATGGCAAAGAAAGCAAAGATAAAGGAAATCAGTGAGAGGCAAACTGATCAAGAAAATGAACAACAGACAACTAACTACCCTGTAAGTAACTGGAGCTTCCACAGAAGAGAGTGAAATGAATGGAATGAAATCCTATCCCAAGATACAGGAGGTCACTTTCCTGGACTAAACTAAGACCTGACTTTTCAGACTGAATGGCCCACCATCTATTTGATAAAATTTACAAAAACAAAAATAATCGTTTATAAAAATATTAAGAATAAAGAAATATATAGAAATCCAGCAGAAGAAAATAATGTACAAAAATACAAGCCCATCTGGTATAAAACTCCTCATATGCAATTGTTTCCAAATCCAAGGTGACCTCTCCTGGATGTGACTGGCCCACCAATGGTCACAGGTGAGCTCCCAGGAGATTCCTGTTATCTAGATGCCTGTAAGAAAACAGGGATGGAGCTAGAGAAAGACAGGATAGGGACTGCTAATAAAACTAATCACGGCAAATGCTTAGTTTGTGCGACCTTCGGTGGGTGATTTCATTTCTCTGAGCTTCAGTTTCCTCATCTACACAAAAGATTTGAAAATGGTGCCCACTATATACAGTTATTGTGAGGAATAAACGAGAAGGCATGCAAAACAGCATATGAAGCTGTATTCTACTGTTTGCAGAGCTCTAGTGTTAGCAGGGCTGTGAAATTAGCCATAAAAAGTGTGGTAGACAGGCTGACAGCCCCCCAAAGATGCCAATATCCTAGTCCCCAGAACCTGGGAATATGTGACTTTATATGGCAAAAGGGACTGTGAAGATGTGAATAGGTCAAGGAGCCTGAGATGGGGAGGTCATTTTGGATTAGCCATCTGAGCCCAATGTCATCAAAAGAGTCCCTATATTCGAAAGAGGGAGGCAGGAGAACCAGAGGCAGAGAAGAAGCTGTGGGACAGGAGAGGTCAGAGTGATGCCATCACTGGCTTGAAGATGGAGGAAGGGGCCGGGAGCCAAGGAATGCAGGCAGCCTCTAGATACAGGGGAAGGTAAGGGAATGGATTCTCCACTAGATGCTCTAATAAGAATGCAGCCTGCCAAAAGCCTGCCAACACCCCCATGTTAGCCCAGTGAAATCCACTTCTGACTTACCTCCACAACTATAAATAAATAAATTTGTTTTGTTATAAGCTATTACACTTGTGGAATTTGTTACAGGAGCAATAAGAAACTTACATAAAGAGAAAAAGACTGGTTACATGCAAAACATTCATTTTTCACATTTAATTGAAATTTTATTTTCATGTCACCTCCAGGATTATTTACTTTTCTTCTTAATGATGTCAGATTCTAGCAGGGCCAGGGAAGATTAAGGGTGTCCATCTGAACGATTCACATTTTTCTGTTAGCTCCTGAACCAACAGGCTTTATCCTACTGAAAGATAGGAAATTGCAGGTTGTCTTATAAAATGTCTGGAAAATAGGCCTTTTGATAATCACACTTGTCATATTGGGAGCAGGCAACAGCAGGACAGGGACGAGCAGGAGGGCCTAGAGTCATGCTAGGAAATAGCGCTGGATGCACCACGGGCAAGAAGAAACAAAGGTCAAGTTCAGAGAGGTGAGCCCAGATGAGAAGGGCCTATGAATGTGACTGTTCAAGACAAGGCAGGGAAGGGCAGGCAGATGCGAGTCAAAGAAGACTGGCAGGAACCCAGGAACAGAAATCAGGGTGATCCTAGAAGACCAGGGAGTAGATGATCAAATGGCGAAAGGCTCAGATGTCGGAATGCTACGGCAACATGGAGAAGGGATTTATGCAGAATGAATGTGTTAGAAGCACAGGTCCCACCTGCCATTTCAGCTCCAGACACAGGCAGAAGAGAAAAACGCAAAGGAAAAAAACAAGAGGAAGTTTTGTTAAATATACAAGGGCTCAGAAATCCAGGTCCACCTGCAACAGAGCAGGTTTGAGAGGTTATAGGGAGAAGTGGAGCAGGGAAGGAGTGCCAAGAGCCTGAAGAACACCATAACCCAGGGCCAGGGTGGGAGAGTAAAGACTCCAACCCAGACACGAGGTAGCATAAAAATGCACAGAGATGAAAATGTTAGGGTGTCAGGAAGAGGGAGCAGGACACTGAAGGAAAGCCCAGAGTCCTGGGAAATGCCACAAGGAAGCATAGCAAGGATGAGTGCCCACAGAAGCCCAGGAGAAATTCCATCAAATCAGGCCCTTATCTACCGCTTAGCTTGTTGGAAATTTCTTCTGATTCCTGCAGTAGTTTTTCAGACGTAAGTATATCCTTCCACTGAAATTTCAGGACATGCTTCTTTTCCTTCTGTGGCAAGATTTTCAAGTCAATATGTGTGTTGTTCTAAAGTGGAATCATCGTCTGACCTTCTGATTCCATGAGTCAACTAGACCGATGTCCCAGTGGGCCCCAATAGGTGGTGTCTCTCACTGGGGTCACTGGAAGCAGACTTTGACACATGGAGTGCTTTCAGGAGAAAGGATGTAAAGGACAGAGTGAGAAAAGGGGCTAAGCAAGGATGGGATCACATCTGGACTCAAGCTCCAGCCTGGTTTCATAAGGAGCCATGGAGCATGAAGTATATCCCAGAGTTAATAGTACCTTGTGGTTGAACTACTGTGTCCATCAGTAGTTCAGAGTCAGGGATCGCGAGGCAGAGAGAGGAGGAGGCAGAGAGAAGAGGAAACTTCTTGTTTGACCGAGGGCAGCTCTCTGGGAAAAGGAAGCTGTGAGGCTTTAACAGCCGACATATCCACTGCTCTAGGGTTGAGGGCACTTGCTTGCAAAGGGGATCTGTCCAGGACACTGAAAGCATGCATTCCACTTGGCACTTTCCTGTCTCTGTCTTCTCCTACAGTAAATTATACATTGGGTTTCCTGAAATCGAATGAGCTACTGTCTTGAGATTTTCTGGCAGTCTGTTTCTAAATCTGCTTTTTTTTTTTTTTTTTTACACATGGGGCTGAGAACTGACCTCAGTAGAACACTGGCAACACCAGGTGTGAGCACAGCTGTAATTAAGCACTGCTTCCTATGAAATGTCACTCCATCTCACATGAATAAAGCACTCCATAGCTGAGTCTGATCAACGTTTTGTTCAACTAAACAGGATTTATCTGAGTGTTTATCAAGTAAAAGTCACATTAACAGTTTTGAAGGCTGACTTTGTGCCAGCCACAGTGTTAATGGCTTACATGATAGACTGTTCACTTGACCATCTTAAAGTCCCTATCAAAGTTCTTCTCACAGAGTGGTCCCTGAATCCACGGCATCGGCCTCATCTGGGAACTTGTTATAAATGTAAATTTGTAAGATAATTCCAGGGCTGATATCCATTTGGAGATGTTGTTTACTGGGGTTGACAGTCTGAGGTTTTTCCCCCTTCCCCATTCTATTATTAATCATGCTGAAAATGTACTCATTATTTTACAAAACAGAAAATGAGAGACTATGGGAGGTATAATTTCTGCCTAGAGGAATTTATAGGCTGGATTAAGATCATAAAAACAGTAGAAAGAGTAAAACATAAACACTAAGTCTAGCAATGAAATAATGAAATAGTATACTTCATGGAGGAAAACAGGTCTGGCATGGAGACAGAAATGCTCTTAGAAAAATCTAGAGCTGTGGTTCTCAAGATGGGCTGCACTAACATCCCCTGGGAAATTGTTAAAATGTGAATTCTCAGGCCAGACGTGGTGGCTCACACCTGTAATCCCAGCACTTTGGGAGGCCGAGGCAGGTGGATCTCCTGAGGTCAGGAGTTCAAGACCAGCCTGACCAACATGGAGAAATCCCATCTCTACTAAAAATACAAAATTAGCCAGGCATGGTGGTGCATGCCTGTAATCCCAGCTACACAGGAGGCTGAGGCAGGAGGATCACTTCAACCTGGGAGGCAGAGGTTGTGGTGAGCCAAGATCATGCCACTGCATTCCAGCCTGGGCAATAAGAAAGAAACTCCATCTCAAAAAACACAACAAAACAAAACAACAAAAAAAACTGAAATATCTAGCCCCATCTAATACATTCCTAGACCTAATGAATCAGGAACTTTGGGAATGTGGACAGAACATTTTTGTTTTAACAAACCTTCCTGGGGATTCTGATGTCTGATAAAGTGTGAGATAAGTCCTACTAGTAATTCCTATTTAACGAATAAGGAAACTGAGGTAGAGAGTGGTCAAGCAATAAGGCTTTTAGTAGTACTTCTCAAACTACAACATACAAACCACCTGGGGATCTTGTTAAAAATGCACATCTTGATTCAGAAGGCCTATAATGGGGACTAGAATGCTTCAGGTCTTGCGGATGCTGCTGGTCCATGAACTTTACTAGGAGGAACAAAACCTAGTATCACTTTGCTGAGGGGCTGAGTTAGGATTGGACCCAGGTGATCTGATACCAGACACTGAGACATTAATCACATCACCCATCTGCCATCTAGTACTTAACAGTACACAGTTACACTTAGCAACTCTGTGAAAGTAGGGTAGAGAGTGCAGTGTTCCAGAAACTTACTTTGTTTGTTCAAAGAATATCTAATGCTATCTTGCCGAAAATGACTGCTTCATAGAAAACAGTTTGGGAAATTCTGTGATAGAAGCCCAGATGCCTAGCTTTCTGGAAATCTTGGAAGACCTTAAGTCAGAAATATATATGTAAGAAGGAACACAGTATCTTCCTACATTCTTGGCTATCAGATTCTACATGTTATTAAGTTATGGCATACATGGTATACTATTAGGTTGGGGTGAGGTTTCCTTATCCCCACTCTTTCAGTCTAGAACAGTAGTTCCTAAATTTTAATGTGCATCAGAATCACCTAGAGGGTAATTTAGGAGGTCTGGGGTGAGGCTGGATAATTAGCATTTCTAATTGGTTCCCTGGTGATGCTAATTCTGCTGACTTTGCCCTGGGTCTCAAGGACTTAAAAGCGAATGTCCTCTTAAGTCCCTTAAAGGGGCCAAACAATATCACATAACACATGAATGGAAAAATTCCTTAAATCTAAGACCATGCCCCGAGGATGAGCAACTGGTCACTGCATCAATGGTGCCCAGCTAAGAGGCGAGAGGTGTGGCCCCCAAATCCAACCTATACTCCACTGGCAGAGCCAGGAGTGCTGACAGCCACGAGTCCTTACTGGGCCCCTTTGGAGGGAGGTCACCTTTGTGCCTTGCCCAAGGGTTCTATCTGCATATCAAGCTACATATCCATGGAGGTGCATCTGCCCAGAAGGTGAACCCCTTTTTTTTTCCCAATTCATCCATACAGGAGGGATACATGTTCTAAATTGAACAAAGTCATTTTACAGCCTAATCGGTGGTTCTGCTTAATCCCATTTTACGTTCATGTTTCTCTGATCATGGCAACAGTTGCCTTTGAAATCTCTCTTTTTCTTTCCCCTTTGTCATCTGCTTGCCTTGCTCTTTAAAAACAACTCAAATCCCAACTTCCCTTGGCTTACTTTGTTTTGTGTGGATAAGTCAGCTTGGTTTGAGAGCACACACTCCTTGGAAGAACAGGGGCTGTAATAGCTACACTTTAATGTTCTGTCCCTAGCACAAGCGCATCCTTCCACCCCCAGGCAAGGCAAGACCCCTCTATTTTCAGGAACCACCTAGAGAGGAAGTCAAGAGTTGCACCTGATGCCACGGAGAGTGCTATTTCCCTACCACCTGATTATCTATCAAGGTTTCTGTAATGGCCTTGCCATTTTGCAATTCCCCATCCACTCTCCTTTGCTGTCATGACATTATTTCCTTCACAAAGAGGTAAGACAAGACTACAAAAATGGCTGTCATTATTTCAGAAAGAGCAGGAAGCCTTGAAATTGACTTGTAACTGGCAGAAGTGGAAACAGTAGTGTCTTTAATAAAAGGAAATGATTTCTGATTTTGCACAACAGATACTATGCCTGGTTTACAGGAGATATTCTAATGCAGGATTCTGGAAGCCTTCTATGTGCTGGTTTGAACTTCTGGCATCCAAATAAAAAAAATAAGATAAAGATAAAAATATAAAAATAAAATAAAATTAGGCCCAGCATTTCCAGCTGAAATTTGTTCCAATTGCTCCAGGAATTTCCTGGCCAGAAAATATTTAGGTGAAATTCCCACAATTCACTTGTAATGAATATTCTTTTCACTTCTAGTCACACTGCTGCGACAGCATGACATTTGGAAACTTGCTAAAATCTAGCCCACTGATTCTCTTAAGATCACATTTGTACCTTTTTGGCAGCCTCTAAAGAATAGCTTTTGATTATTCTTTATTAAAAGTCAGAAGAAATAGAAGTAGACATAAATCATTTTTGATTAGCTGTGCTGAAACACTATGTACATGGCTGACTGCTCATTTTGGGTTGATTTCTGGGTTTAGAACTCCTGCAAAGAGTCAGGAGGGACCTGGCGTCAGTCCCACAGGGCTTGGTGGGGGACAAAGGAAACTAATGAGAACATCAAACTTTTGCTGCTTGCTGTGTAGTGAATAATAAAGTTCTTTGTCTCTGACCCAGAAGTCTCATGTCTTCTGTCAGCATCTATGCAACTGTGGCAGTTTACCTTGGGAGCCTCCAAATAAGGTAAAATCTTAGGCCCTTCATAGTTATTGATAGACGGTTTCAAGTGGGCAGTAAGATTTTTGTGGAGAGAGCAGTCAGCATCATCAAATCTGAAAAGTATAAGGCCTGAGACGCACCCCTTGGCTATAGCAATGAGGAAAGCACTGGGGACATTTACAAGGGCCACTCCTTGGAAGAGGTGGGCACTGAAGAAAGCCTCATTCACGTGTAGACATCACATTTAAAGAATGTGGCTAAGAAGGGGATAAGAGAATTAAGAAGGCAACCGGGGGGTGGGGAGGCAATTCAAAAATAATTCCAAGGGCATTTTTATTTCATTGATCTCATGTAGATTTGAGAAATTAAAACATACTTAAGTATCTAGTTCAGCGTAGGTGTGTAAATATATGCTAAATAAAGAAATCTGTTTTTAAATAGAAAGCTTCCTGTACAGAAGGAAAGGCTGGAGTGTAACCCAAGGTAACAGGGCCATGAGGTAGGCAAGGAAGAATGAGCCCAGGACTAAAAAAAAGGATCTATGTTCGTTCACATCATGCTGTTGCTGCTCACTGCCTGTGTAATTCCGAGGATATCATCTACCCATCTAAGGCTCAGTCTCCTCATCTATAAATGGGAATACAATCACACCTACCTGAAAGACTGATTATGAGAATTAAATACATCCAATGTGTAAGCACTTAATAAACATCAGCTGTTATGCATAGTATCATTACATTATCATCAATGCTTAGTTGCAGCGCGACCACTAGATTGTCAACAGAAATCCCACACAGAAGGTTCAGAGGCAGGCAGGTTGGAGGAGGAGCTGGTCTCCCAAACACTCACAGCCTCAGAGGCCAGCAGCAGCCCTGCAGGAATGAGGAAACAAGTTTACTGGGCGAACCAGCTGCAGTAAAGACTGAGGAGCCTCCTCAGCTCATCAACCCTGGTGCGGCTGCTGCTATGAGCCTACAGGCTCAGAGCGCAGGCAAGAACCTTCTCCTGCCAGATTCAGATCTGCTCCTAGCCCAGTGCATGCAACTTGCCTGAAAACATACACTGTCCCTACAGAGATCTGCACAGGGCGTTTGGACACATGGCTTCATTTCTGAGAGTCTTTCAATGTTATTTGTCATATAAACAACTCGTGGAGCGAATCCTTTGTAGGGAAGCCTGAAAGTCAGCTCCATGGTAGGGCTGACAGACTCTGCTCTGGAGTCCCTGAGGAATTCAAAGAAGGAGCCCCATCCACCATGCTCCTTGATAAAGGCAGGAGGACACACTCCTGTCTCTAAACATCCTTCTGGATGAGTAGTGTCTGATGGTGATGATGGTGATGATGGGGGTGTGGGAAAAACCTGTGTCCTCACTGTTGGAATTAGCTATGCCAAATCCAGCAAAGGCTTCTTTTTTTATATTTTTTATTTTTATTTTTTTATTATACTTTATGTTCTAGGGTACATGGCTTCTTACTAGGAATATTCTGTAACTGGGAAAAAGTGACCACCTTTCTTTTTTTTAGTAGCATTTTGTTTATGTTGGTTTAGTGTATGCATTTTAGATTATTTGGATAAAACGGAAAAGAATGGCGCTGAAAATAAAAAGCATCATAATCTATTATTACAATCAATTAAGTGTCTTAATATGTGTTTCATGCAGTTATAGGAGTGTGTATGTATATACGTAAGTATATACAGATTATATATATTTATATACATTATGTATATGAGCATGTATATGTGTATTTATTTTTCATAAAGCTTAATATATTAATATTATGTGACTCTATAACTCATCCTTTTCACTTACCTGTTATGAAAATGTTATTAAATATACCTGTATAATCTGATATTTAATGATACCATTCCCTTATTTACTTAATCTCTTTTGCTGAAAATGTAGGTTCTTTCTAGCCTTTTGTCCTATTGAACACACTTGCAGATACATTTGTGTCCCCATCTCTGGATATTTCCTTAGGTAAATTTCCATAAGTAAATTTACTCTTTGGAAAAATACGCACATTTAAGGCTTTAGATATCAACTGCCTAATTATCTTGCAGAAAAGAGGTACCCATTTACATTTCCACTGTGCTACACTTATAATTATGTTGGTATAGTCCCACCTAGTTGTACCCTGAATTTCATTTTTTAAAGGACTCCACAAAACTGTAGACTACTTTGCTTAGTGGCTATTCCCCTTAGAATGCACACCATCTCCTTGCTTGAAAAACTGCTTGCAAAGTTACACGTCCAGATTCCTCAGGCCAATGTATCACATAAGGAATAAGCAAGTTATGACTGAGCCCCTTCCACCACAGACCATGTCATCATACACTTCACCTCAAGGAGACATGATCCTAGGACAAGAAAAACTTGCTTATAATTTTTTACTATCCTTCTATCATCCTTTTCCCTGATTCACTACCATTGTTCTAGGCTCACGTGTTTGCATTTCTGCATCGGTCCTGTCTATTGATTCTCATGTAGAACTTGAACTATAATTCCACAAAAGCCAGCACCAACAGATGGGGTCTTCCAAAGACATATAAAGCTTCCAGAGGGGTGCAAAACAAAGGCATTGGCTGGTCCTCCTTTTAACGTGTTAATTTCTGATCCAAAACCACGTAAAGAAAAGCAAGCTATAAAGTCCCACTCTACAGAAAGGAAGGCCAGCATTCCATGACACAGGCAACAGGGATTTATCTCAAACTATGAGTCCACTGACTGCTTTCTAATCATTGTCAGAAAGAAGGGCCACTGCCATACCTGCCATCCTGGAAACAACATCTTCATTTCCCTAAATTACAACTGGCTGATTTGAAAAGTTACCACTTTCAGTAACTTAGCGAAACTCCTCAGCATATCTCAGAAGCTACAGCAGGAAGTAGCATTGCTAAACAGTAGACCTGCTGTAGCTGTCTTCTAGAGACTCTTTTGGCCATGGTGTGCCTGTTTCATTTGCTTTGGAAATTCTCAGGCTAAGTCACCCCAGCCTTATTATAGGAGGCAGAACAATGGCAAGAGTGCCAGCCAGTCCTCCAGCACTGGGACACATCTGAAGAAACATCTCATGAGAAACTGGCCACTGCCTTGGCCTGTCTTGGATGGTGGCTGCGATCATCCCTGGGGTGGCAGGTGTCTTGATAGATGCCTTCTTTTTGTAGAAAGATGTTAACCTATGCAATGGTTAATTTTATGAGTCAACTTGACTCTAACAGAGTACCCAAATTAAACATTATGTCTGGGTGTGTCTGTGAGGGTGTCTGGATGAGATGAGCATTTGAATCAGTGGACTCAGTAAAGTACATGGCCCTCCCCAGCATGGATGGACACCATCCAACCTCTGGAAGAATAGAACAGAAAAGCAGGGGAAGAAGAGTTTGCCCCTTTTGCTTCCTCCCTGGTTGCCTGAGTTGGAATAATGGTCTTCTCCTGAACTTGGACTGGAATTGCACCACTGCCATTCCTGGATCTCCAGCTCGCAGATGGGAGATCATGAGACTTCTCACTTTCCACAGTCACATGAGTCAATTCCTTGTACTAAGTCCTTTCCTTCCACATAGGAAGGACTTATTATATATGGAAGGAAAAGACTTACTATGGATGGAATTGTTTCCATCTATAAGGAAACACTCATTTAAAAATACTATATATACACAAATATATATTAATATATACTTATATAAATATTTTCCTTAATATATTTTATAATATATTTTATATTTTATAAAATGTATAAATATTTTCTTTAATAAGTGCTATATAAAGATTATACATAAATATATATTTTTACATATATATTTTTTAAATCTATAAATATATTCATTACATACAATTATATATTTTATATATTATATATTATGTTATATATTATTATATATAATATAGGATAACATAATTATATATAATCATGTTATATAATATATAACATACTATTACATATGAAAATATATAAAATTATACACACACACACACACACACACACACACAGAGCTTCCCTGGAGAACCCTGACTAATACAATCTACTTCCAATTACCCTACTGCACATAAGCCTGGACTTACCTAGCCACATAGGTATTTGTCAGAGAGCACAACATAAACTGTGTACCTCCCCATATTTTCTGAAATGTAGATGAGAGAGACAATATTTAGGGAAATTTCCTTGGAAAAATCGTTATTGAATCTATTCACTTCCCAGATACGTTTCAAGTGCCCCAGGATGGAGACAGATTGGCAGACAGCAGCGGATTCTGCCATATCTTCTTGTCCACTTCATCCCTCTCTCCGCCTTCTCCTCCCCAGACTGCTTTCTCACAGCCGTCATAAGAAACAGGCCTGTGAAACTCACTTGTGTGACCTCAGTAAGACTGTGGTGGGGAAAACTGTTCATTGCATCATACAGTGTTTTCTTTACAGGGACTCCTGGGAACAATTCCTGTCTGGCTTCTGTGTGAACAACAGGTAGAATTTTCCTGAGCAATTGCTTTTTTTTAATCTCACAGACATTGTGAACTGTGTATCTGACGAGTTTCCTTTATTCCACTAGTGGTTACAAAGCTGCAGGCTGTGTGTGTGACCCGCCAGTTAGTAACAGGTGTGCAGAAATGCGGTTTTTGCATTATTACCAGCTCTGTGTAATTTTTCCTTCTATCTGGTGTTGCCTCACTTTTAATTTATGATATCTTGTCATGTTTTATGTCCCATTGAAAGCCACCTGGAAGACGTTTTGTGAAATAAGATTTGGTTTACACTGACAAGAAGATAAGATGTGGAAGAGCTCCATGTCATGTGTTTCCATCTGTTTTCTTCAAATATTCAATTATGATCTCCTTTAACATCCTCCCACTGACAGACCCAAGGTTCAGGGCATGCAACTCAGAACTGCCACAATAACAATCAGAAAATAATTGGAAAACCCAAACAAAGTTGTTGAAAATATTGTGATGGTCCTGCCTCATTCTCATGACCCACCTGAGGCAATGCCATTGAAATCACACAGCTTCTTGGCAGCCTAATACATCTGAACACTAATTGTTATGAAAAGAGTAAATAACACTACCGAATACTGACGTGACATGTGGAGGCTTCTTGCGCTCTCCTGTGGTCTGCAAGCAACCTTGGGAAGCAGAAAGAACAGGTATTTCACCCTGCAGTGCTGCTAAGTGGCAAGGATGAACTGTTGGCCCCTAGATGGGCTCTTTACGCCCAAGGATTTTCTAACTGCAGGAAATGGCTTAAATTCAAGAAGAGAAGTGACAACATGAACTTCCAGCAAAGTGTGTGGAGAGACAGCTAGGCAAAACAATACATGAAAATATGTTTGGTATCATCAGTCCTCAAAGAAATGTAAATTAAAACTACAATGTGCTCCCATTACACACCTATTCAAATGCTAAAATTAAAAAAGACTGACCATACTGAGTGCTGGTGAGGATATGGAGCAACTAGAACTTTCAGAGACTGCTGGTAGGAACGTAAAATGGTACAACCATTTTTTCAAACAGCTCGTTGTTCTTTAAAGTTAAACATATATCTACCAGATGACCCTGCCATTCCACTTCTAATTCACTTTTGTACCCAAGAGAAAAGAAAGAACATGTCCGTACGAAGACTCACACATGCATGCTCACAGCAACTTCTTTGTAACAGCCAGAAACTGCCAACAACCCAACAGGTATCCATCAACAGGTAGATGGCTAAACAAATAGTAGCACATCCATTCTATGAAATATTTCTTAGCAAAAAATAATAAATTGTTACACACAACAACATAAGTATGTTGTAGGAAAGAAGATACACACTGCATGCTTCCATTTATATGAAATTCTAGAACATGCAAGCTAATACGTATTGTCAGCAAGCAGATTGGTGGTTGCCTGTGACAGATGGGAGTGGGGAGGTCAGAAGGAAGTGATTATACATGGGAACAGAATTTTGGATGTCATGCGTACATTCAATATCTTGATTGTGGTAATACTTTCACACATAAACATATTAAAACTGTATACTTTAAACATCACATCTCAGTTATAACTCAATAAAGCTATTTAGAATTTTTTTTTTTTTTTTTTGAGAAGGAGTTTTGCTCTGTTGCCCATGCTGGAGTGCACTGGTGCGATCTCAGCTCATTGCAACCTCCACCTCCCAGGTTCAAGTGATTCTCCTGCCTCAGCCTCCCAAGTAGCTGGGATTACAGGCACTCGCCACCACGACTAGCTAATTTTTGTATAGAAATAATTTTTTTAATGTTAAATAACCACAGCCACATGTAGTTAGTGGTTCCTGCACCAAACAGCACAGCTCCCACTTCTGCGCTGCTCCAAAAACTTGCTATTTGTGTTGGTATTAATACAAGTATGCTAATGTTCTAACAAGTTATGTTTTAGTTCTGTGTGTTGCCCTCTGTCTCTAACCCCCACTCAAAGAGATACTTTCTCATCTTTCTTGGAAAGTAGCATGAATTAGCAGAAATAACAGGAAGGCAAATTCAAGCTTAAAACACTTCCCTGATGGACTTTACTAATGGACTTATTTAACCAAAGAACAGACAGATTGCTCATTTTAGTGAAAAATTCCCATAAAGAGCAACTCTCTAATTTTATCCAGATGTACTAGTCAATCACTGGATATCCAAGAACCTTCCAGTTAAGATTACATGATAACCACATATTCAGAACCTAAGATATTCCATTTGCCTTAGCCCTAGTAATCTACAATTAAAAGACAAAGTTTGTTAGAGGGTAGTTGGAAAAGGTCACAGTTACAAATTCCAGTTATAGAACTTTGAGGTTGTGGTCTCGGTTTCTGCATGTATGAAATGGTTATACCAACGCCCGCCTTGCAGAATTGCAGTTAAGATTTAACAAGATCATAGATGCAGGGCACCATCAAAGGAACAGAAGTACTTTAAAAATATCCCTTCCCCTTACACAGCAAACCCTTCACCACAGCACACACTTCCTTCCCTTATCAAGGGAGAAGCCAGCATTGTTAGCCCAAGCTGCCCCATTTTGTAAACCTCTGCCATTTTGCAAATGCTGGTTAGAGCAGAAAATTCTACCGGGGCTCGGGCCATGAGACACATCCCGCCAGACAAGTCCCAGACTTAACCACCTGACCCCCAGGAAACTCCTTGCTTATCAGCAGCTGACCACACCACCCACCCCATCTCACAAGCCCAGACCTCTCCCACCTGGACCTATAATTACCCCAGTTTGTAAGCAGGGGCTGGCTCCAGTGCTAGCTGGTGTCCCCCTCCGCAGGTCTTTGTTCAATACACTTGTGTTGCCATAGAGCTGCTTCCTTCCATTCCTCCTTTTCCCTTTCTCATCCTAACAAGTCTGAGCAGAGGCTTCTGTCACGCTTACCTGGAGCCAAAGCTTGTCATGCTGAGACCACTTCCCACCAGCAATGCACTGAAATGTGGCATTCTGCCCCACATTCACCTCCACGTTTTGCAGTCGCAGAAAATGAGGTGCTTTTCCTAAGAGAGAAACCAAAGAACACATAAGAATGAGATTCAGCAGCCTGCACCACTTCCCTGTTGGTGGATGGCAGCTCAGGATGGGCACCGGGCAGGGTGGAATTGGGACTGGAGAAGTGGCCCAGCTCAGCAAAGAGTTCATTGATCGCTTATTATGAGTCTGGCACTGTTCGAACTTTACACACAGTATCTCACTGAAACCTCACAAAAATCCATGAAGGGGACAGTATCACCATTTCACAGATCAGAAAGTCAAGGCTCTGAGGGTTTACATCATCATTTGGCACAGACACACATCCAGAGGGTGAGGGAATCAGGATGTGAATTTAGATCTCTGTGTCCTATTACTAGCAATGTTGCTCTGTGAAATTGGCACAAACATGCCTAGAATACACCCAAACTGATCATTCTTCTGGGGCTGGCATTGCACAAAAGGTGAAACTACGACACCGAAAGTTAGAAGAAAAATTGGGGGGCAGGAGGAGTGCAGATATTCATGATAGGTGATGCTTCCCTGTAACCTCAAGAAGCAAAAAAAAGAAAGCTGTAGCGAATCACCTTTGGGCCTGATACCTGTACGCTTGGCCTGGGTGACGATGCTGATGAGGAAGACAAAGAGTGGAAGAGGGAGGAAAAGAGAAGGAAAGCACTAGTAGCTGTCATTCTTAGTGCTTGCTATGTGATAAGTACCACATGAAGTGTCTCTCTGCAGTAACTCACCTAACCCAATGCAGTCAGTAGTGTTATTTTCTCTATTTCACAGTGAATGAACTGAGGCACAGAGAACTCTAGAAATGTGCCCAATGTCACAAGACCCCAGAGTCTTACTCTGTGATGGTGATTTCTGAGCATGAGAGGGAGCATTGATTCTAGGGACTGGACACAACAGGGAAAAGGTCTTTCAAATGAAAATCAGAGTGTGTACAAGCAGACACTCTTCGTATTAAGTCTACATTTTATATTGAGTAACCTAGGTCCATCTCTTTCCTTTTTTGTGGAGAAGGGTTCTCACCTACCTGCACTCTACAAATAATAACATAAGTAACAGCTCTCCATTGGCTGATAACTTGTATCTAGAAGGATTGGTTTCCTCACTGAGGCACAATGAAGAATCTCTATGCCATCAATGAAATCAGTGATGAACTGGGACCACCCCCAGAATGGAAACAAATGGAGAGTTAGGAGAGGATCAAGGAGGTTTAACAGGAGGCTTTGGCCATCTTTCTAGAGGGAGTCAAATACACAGAGACAAATAGTAACAATAATGTCATTTACTGAGAGCTCCTACAATGCCAGGTACTATGATAAATGCTTTGCATGCTCTATCTAACTTAACTTCATGACGTTCCTATAAAGCAGACACTATCATGATTTCCCCGTTAGGCAGAAATCAAGGCTCAGCAAGTTTAATGTGCTGAAAAAGCTACACAGCACTAGTGAAAGACAGAAACAGAATTGAATCCAGGTCCACTTTAGCCCCAGACTCAGCATTTAACAAGCAGCTATGCTCCCTTGCCTCCTGGGCACTGGGAATGAGGATGGTGTCTCCAGATAGACTCCAGGGTCTGCAGAAGGGGCTCCCAGTCAGGGCTGTGCTGCTGGTTCAGGTTTCTTTCCATGCTCCCAAATATTTTATTAAAAGTGACCCCTTTCCTTGCTATTTTTCCTTGATTTGAACTATTTGGTCTACCTATCTGTGTCAGCACCTATAAAGCTCAGCAAAAGCCAAGAATCTTGGAACAATTAGGCAGACTTCTTGGGAGAGCACTGGGCAGGGTGGAATTGGCGCTTGAGAAGTGGCCTGGCTCAGTGAAGAGTTCATATATCACTTAGGATGACTCTGACACTGTTTGAAGAACTTGACACGTCGTATCTCACGGAAACCCCCAGAAAAATCCAGGAAGTGGGCAGTATCCCCATTTCCCCAATGTACTTTTGCTCAGGTTTTTAAACTAGTAACAGCAGCTCAGAGATCCCTCAGGCTACCTTTGAACCACCATGGCTGGCTGGTGTCAAGGACCCAAGGCCCAGGGAAAACCACTTCTATGGGCTTTTCAGAGTTGAAAATTCCTGCATCTAGTCAACTTGACAAATGCCATGCTGCTTCGATTGTCTGAAATTGTTTCCTTTTGGCTCTCCTGTATCATTTTATAAAGTTATTTTTGGAACTATCAGTTCAAGTCCATTCTTGAAGTGGAAATATAGTGAACCTTGTAAGTCTGTTCATACCACAGGTTTAAAGGGGGAGTGAACACATCCACCCCAGGTGGGAAGGGAGTGCAGACTCTTAGCTCCAATGCTGGGAAACTCTGTGTTTGGTTTTACAAAGAAACACTCTTCCCTTACCCTTCGAGAAAATGGTTTAACCTCTGGGATATGTACAATTAGCAATGAATCTTCTCTGGATCAATGTCCCCGGCATGCCTCTGACTCCTCTCCACTTCCTCCTTCTTAGCAACAGACCTTTCACCTTGATTCTTTCATCTTCAATTCCTCTTCTTCCCTCCCTTCTAGGTTCAGTGGTAGAGAGTTTAGATGTTTAATGCCTCCTAGTGTGAATATTCTGGGCAAATACTGGCGATTTATCGCAGAGATTATGAACGCATGCACCTACAAGAGCCAGTTATGTAAATTGATAAAGTTGTTCAGCTGTAAAACAGAACAAAAATACCACTTCCTTGCTCCACCTTTTATTTTCCCACTTTGGATAGAGACTTGAGAAAAATAAACATTTCTTTATATAAGAAAAGCAATGTTGCAAGCACAATAACAACCGGCATCCACCAGTAGCCTTAGCACTGGGGAGACAATAGGAGTGGTGAGGACTGGAGGGAAATGGAGAGAGACTCTGCGTCCCACTGAAAGGGGGCAGTTCCTACTTAAATTCAGCAGAGGTAGGCCAGGCATGCATGCTTTGTATAGGGGTGTCAAACATCTGATTTCTCAAGGCCAGTAAGAAATCCAGACTTTACATGAAGTCTCTCACTCTAAACTCAACATGTTATTAAAACACAATTGTAAACTAGTTCAACCATTATGGAAAACAGTATGGCGATTCCTCAAGGATCTAGAACTAGATGTACCATATGACCCAGCCATCCCATTACTGGGTATATACCCAAAGGATTATAAATTATGCTGCTATAAAGACACATGCACACGTATGTTTATTGCAGCACTATTCACAATAGCAAAGACTTGGAATCAACCCAAATGTCCATCAGTGACAGATTGGATTAAGAAAATGTGGCACATATACACCATGGAATACTATGCAGCCATAAAAAAGGATGAGTTTGTGTCCTTTGTAGGGACATGGATGCAGCTGGAATCCATCATTCTTAGCAAACTATCACAAGAACAGAAAACCAAACACCGCATGTTCTCACTCATAGGTGGGAACTGAACAATGAGATCACTTGGACTCAGGAAGGGGAACATCACACACCGGGGCCTATCATGGGGAGGGGGGAGGGGGGAGGGATTGCATTGGGAGTTATACCCGATGTAAATGACGAGTTGATGGGTGCAGCACACCAACAAGGCACAAGTATACATATGTAACAAACCTGCATGTTATGCACATGTACCCTACAACTTACAGTATAATAATAATAAATAAACTAAAAAAAAACCAAAAAAACAAAAAACAAAAACAAAAAAACAAAAACAAAAACAAAACATGTGGGCAGGCAGGCTCTATCAATCTGCGGTCTCTGATATGTAGCTCCTATGTAAGTCAACTGCAACAATTTCCACTAGCCAGTCTCACCCGATCCAGCCCCATACGTGCAGGAATGCCCCCACCACTCCATGCAGTACGCTGTGGGCATCACATGAAGGCCAGCCCCAATTGCAGTTCCCAGCACAGGAGCTGATCTAGACCACTCTCTTCTTGCTCAAGACCCTTGTCTCTGCTCCTTGGGGCTCTGGGTCATCCTTGGCTCATGACAGGCAGTGCTCTCTGGGGATTGTGCTTATGTGGAGGACCTGTTTGGTCCTCTTCCCTGTGTTCCTGGCCTCTCTGACCCTCCTTCTTCCATGCCCTCACACAGCCTGCCCATCAGCCACAGGCTCTCCCAACTGTCGCCTTCCCCCAGCATCTGCTGCTCTGGGAGAGAACTTATACTCCACGAGCTTCAACTCACTCACCTTCAGCCAAACACAGTTGACCTTTGTACCCAGGTCAGCCATCAGCTCGTGGTTCTAAGCATTTCCTACTCACTCCGCACTAAGACCCAATTCTGCCCAGATTGGGTGCCACTGAATGGGCTTAACAGAAGACTGGCTGTGCATTTGGGGCAAAAATGCCTTGACGTTGGTGACATTTAGACTCCTGCAGATGTCAGTGCAGCATCTGAAGACATATTATTGTGCCCTTTATCTTGCTCTTTAAACCTGCCAGTGCTCAGTAGGAAGCCACACAATTGTGGAGAAAGCCCAGTACACACATTAGAAACATGCCGCAGACACTCTGTGGGCTCAGGGATATGGCCCCACAGGATTGTGAGGGGGAAAGAAAAGTCAACTTAGAAGCTAGAAACTTTGAAACAGACTGGAAAAATCATACTGACATTTATGGCACACAGTTATAACTGCCTTGGCCCTGCTAATGGCTAACACTGAGAAACAGCAGCAGAGGGTAACTAAGGCTAGAATACTTTTAGAATAACACAAAAATGTTAAATGGGCTATAAAATATAGATGAGAGGTTTCCACTTGTAAGAGAAAATAATTTCCTTTGAGTATTACGCCTGTCTTTTGCTTACTGTTTTGGGAGCTTGGAGGCGATTATCTACAGTTCTAATTTCAGTGCCAATCAATGGAAGATACAATTGCAAATCAGTCACTCGCTCCCTGGAACTTTTGGAATATTTAGTGGAATCACTTATTGATAAACTCTGACCATATGTTAATAGAAAATATGTTTTAGAGGACAGAAGGGGAGAATTAAAAAGACTTTATGTCCACAGGCTTTTTTGAATTGAATGCATATATTTCAATATAGTTAAATTTTTAACCATCTATGAGCGAAGTCATAAATTCTAAGACTGGAGGTTGGGGAAAAGCACCATTAGTCTAAAGGGGAGTTCAGAAGCTACTATCCAGTTGCATAACAGGTAATCCCTGAAAGCAGCCCCTGGGGCCCATAGCTGGCTCCTCACAAGGCAGCCTGCTCAGTTCTTCCCCGGCTCGCACCACCTTGCTTAAGCTAGAAATCTGTGAGTGCGCCATGTCTGAAGCCTGACTCCTAATCCAATTCATCAGATGAGACCAGTTGGCTCTGCCTCATAAATGGGTCTCTAATCTGTGCACCTCTGGCCACCTCTATGCTCTATGTTTCTTCATTGCCCTGCTTATCATTTGTCATGGTCTGAACTGTGCCTCCCCCAGATTTATCTTTTGATATATGACCCTAACCCCCAGTGTCTCAAATATATTGAGCAGCAGGGCCTTTGAAGATGTGATGAAATTAAAATAAGCCCTTTAGGAAAGCCCTAATCCAATCCAATCTGACCAGTATTCTCAACAGAGGACATGTGAATGCACAGAGAGACACCAA
The DNA here is from genome assembly GCF_008728515.1 of Papio anubis. Lineage (NCBI taxonomy): Eukaryota > Metazoa > Chordata > Mammalia > Primates > Cercopithecidae > Papio > Papio anubis. The sequence goes on from NC_044991.1 coordinate 69,992,723, forward strand.
GGGACTGTGAGTACAGACGAATGACCATGTGAGGCCTCAGCAAGAAGATAGCCACTTGCAAGCAAAGAAAGAGCCTCAGGAGAAACTAGTGCTGCCAACACCTTAATTTTGGACTGCCAGCCTCCAGAACTGTGAGAAAATAAAATACATTTAAGTTGCTTAAGCCATCCAGTCTGAGGGGTTTTGTTATGACAGCTTTAGCAAACTAACACACCGTCTGTGCATATAATTATATAATCATATTATATAATTATAAATGTATATATTATATATAAATGTAAATTATATAATTATATTATTATATATTTATATATTATAACTTACATTTATGTAATACATCTATATCATTCGATATTCTATATCATACTTGTATAATAATTATATAATATATAGATTATAATAATATAATCATATAATTACTTTGTTTTGTTTCAGCCTCCTTCACTTCAACAGAAGTCCATGAAGACAGACAGTCAAATCTGTCTTTCTCACTCCCACAAACCCAGAATGGTGCCTGACATGGAGCTCATGCTCAATAAATACTTGTTGGATGATGAATGGATGTCTCTCAACCACCCTGGTGCAGGCCACCACCGCCTCTTGCATGGCTCCAGAACTTTCTTCCTCTTAGGTTTCCTGACATCTTCTTTATGGTCCTTCAACACAGAGCAGCCCAAGTGACCCTTCTCCAGCAGCACTTCCTGCAGCAGAGCCTCCCTGCACTTAGACAAACATTTAAACTACTCACCATGATGCCCAAGGTCCAGGCTTTCCTGCCCAACATTTGCCCTAACCACTTTCTCCTGTGCTCCGTATGCTCAGGACATGCTGGCAGCATCAAGCCAACTCCCTGTGCAAGACCTCTGCAATCTCTGTCACCTCTGTCTGAAGCACCCCTCCCGCAAATCACTAGACTGTGAACTCCTTCCTGTGATTTGAGTCCCAGCTCAGGTCACATTTTCAAAGATATCTCCTCTGACCACTATATCCAAGAAGCCCTCCCATATCCCAGATACCCACACTTATTATATCCACAGGACTTTTCACTATCTGAAATTTTGGGTTACTTAATATTACTGATTTAGTGACTTTCTTTCCATTGCCTCTCCTGCTAATCAAACACCATGAGTACAAGGACCTAACCTTTCTTAGTCACTTAAGTATCACCGTGCCTAGGAAAGTTCTTAACACATAGCTGACATACGCGCTTGCTGAAAGAAAGAATAAAAACCTGGGCTAGGTATGGACTGAGCACTGGTCCTTAGGAAAGCAACTTTGCTAGGCCCTACTCAACTCCACATGATTCATGAGCTGTGGATATACCTCAGGCATTATATATACTGCTAGTATTTGCCCATATAGTGAAGTGAATTTTTTCCAATTCCAGCCACTCCTATGGGGTCTTCACATAGTGGTTTCTGGGAAGTTTATGCTTAAGCTGCCTCAACACTGAGATTGAACCCAACAGAAGCACATTATGTGGACATAAAGCCAGGATCATGCCTTTCTGAGTTATATCCCATGGTCCATTTGCTGGGTAACTGGCTCTCAGCAACTTCATAACCATGCAACCCACACCCCTCTGCAGGAGGAGGGTGAGGTTGTCAGGAGAATTCTAACTTCAGGAGCAGCCCCAGTGAAAGGAGAATTTCAAGAGAACTCATGAGACTTTGGGGGGTGGACAGTCATTCCAGTGCCCTCCAGAGAACCCTCTCCCATGGATATTTATCGAAGAGAATGGTGCATATGCTTGTGACAGCAAACCATGGTCAGTGCTTGGAGGTAAGGCAGAGCTTTTACCACTTTGGGCTTGAAGGTAGTTACGGCTTGACAGGTAGTTACGGTTTGACAGGTGTCAAGGTTGGGCATCAGGATGGAAGTGAAAACTCCCATTAGAGCACAAAGTTCTGGGATCCAGGTAGCAAGACTCATGCTATTTTCCTCTGGGAAAAGCCAGCTGTCACCTACTAGAAAGACAAAGTCCAAGCATCCAGCACAAGGTAAGAAGCAGGAACACAGGTAGATGTGGCAGAGGCAAGCATGCTCTGAGTGGATGGGATGTAGGCAGGGAATGAGGAAGACAGAAGGCATGTTTCAGAGAGACTACCTTGAAACTGGAGGTGGTGCAAGGTTGAGCGCATGCAATTAAATGGACCACAGGTAGCGTTGACATCTCCCAACACAGTTGCCCAGTCTTAGACCAAAGATCATTCTCCAATGAGCAGCTGATGCTGACTCCCATGAGTCCAGGGTGGCGAGTATTTCACCCTGGGGAAGGAGATTCATATGCCTATCTACTACATAAACCCTGCATAGCTGGGGGGATTTCTGGGATCCTCTTCACACGAAGTCTGGGTCAACAGAAACATTTCCTCAGGCATGACTGAATGACAGACCCATCTGAGAAATTCTAAAAGACTCAGGAAGTAACCCAGAGGGTAGGGACTCTCAGCCAGTGCAACGAAGAGCACAGTAGCATATCAGCATTCCTAAGATACCAGTTGCTTCTTGGGAAAGAGCATCTGTCCTGCACAGGACCCAAACAGAGTTTCTCAAAATAACGTTCAGAACTTGTAATGTGTTCCAAATTCCTTCAGAGAAGGGGCTCTAAGACAGTGAGTCAGACAATGGCATTCTAGTGCCAGGCAGAGGGAGGGAAGTTACATCTGAGGGTCTGACAAATTCATTGCAGCAGAAATGGAAAGTCATGTCAATTAAAGCAACATGGATGAGGCTGAAATCAGAATAGTCCCTAAATGGGAGGATTGAGAAGCACATAAGGAGAGGAGGACCCATGATGTCTCTGGAGGCAGCAGCAAACTGCACCACAGCCCAAAGCATGACACATGGCCATATGGGAGGAGTGGAGAGAGCCCACAGGGGATTACCTAGAACTGGATGGCTGCCGAGAAACTACTGGGAATCTCCAATCTGTAGAACACTAACAAACTCGTGGGCCTGGCATCCCAGCTACCCCTCCCAGGGGCTGTCATAATCTCCATGCAAATCAGTTTTATTTCAGTCCCCCCAACCAAATGTCACTGGGTATGATGTCATCTCAACTACCTGTACTCAGGACTTACGGCCTCCGAGATTTAGCAAACCCAGAAACCACATCTCCCTGCTGAAAAACATTCCAATGTCTGAGACTAAATATGGCAAAGAAGTGGATGGGTATGAAGGAGTGGCACGCCTTTGAGGACTCTTGACGCTGTACCATAAGTACTAACCACTATGAGAAATCTCCCTCTATGCCTACACGGAGCTGATGAGTATATTTAAAATTATTTTAAAAGAATTAATAGCTTCAGGGTACTTTTCTCTGTAAGTGAACAGTGTGCTAATTTGCTCAGTGTTTTGGTGGTGTTCTTTATTTTTTTAAAGACAATTGCACGAGATTCTATCCAAAGCCCTCTAATTCTTCCACTTCAGTGGTCTGAATCCCACTAATAAACAATCAGGACTTTAGACTCCCTTAATAATGGAGAGAGATTCAAATAAAGATGCTTTGCCACTCTCTGCAAATTCCTGGAGGTGCTGCCTGTTGAACAGGCCGGTAAAATTATGGATTTATTCAGGACTGATTGCATTGAGTATGTAAGCATTTCTGAAGGATTAAAAGAAAGAGAGAGAGAGAGACAGAGAGAGATGTTTGTGAGCTGAATGAACGGAGAGGATTGCAGGCTCTATGCTACCCAGTCTGGCACGGATCAAGGCTGTGTTGGGAGGAAGGGACATACTTACTGCACGGATGAGCAAGGACCCGGACCTCGTCCACAGCAATGTAGCCAGGATGACCCTTCAGTGAGACGGATTCAAATATCACCTGCAACACACAGGGCGGTAGTCAATTTCACAGAAACGGTTGTAGGCATTCATCATAGGAAGGTGCCCGGCCCCCAGCCCTTTATATTTCAACTTCCCATCAGAGGCTATCCAAGAAACCTTCTATTAAGACAGCACGCTACCCTGGCAATTGACTGGGATTTTCAACACAAGGCAAAAAGGCCACACTTTGGTAGCTAGCAAAGGAAGAGCCAGTTGCATGGAATATTTTTAATGAATTTCAGAAATAACACTTAGATGCAGGAAAAACAACCCAAACACCAAGGTCTTGGAAACCCCAATCTGTATCTTTTTCACTGCAGCTTCAAGGGTCAAGCCACAACTTGACCATCCTTCTACAGAGAACTACTTTCTAATATCCCAACTTTCTTATAAAGGATAAGAGAGATGCCTACTTTGGAAGTTACCATAAGCCAAGGAGGGTTTACCATGAGTTGATTCTACATTGCCAAGGAACGTATTACATTTGAATTTATAATAACACTCTTAAAAATAAGTGGCAATCAACCTCTTGGTATCCAGGAGTAGAAGGCAACTGACTTCCACCTACACTGCTATTTCCATAAAAATTTTGTAATGTATTTAGCTTCCCTCATCACTCAACCCGTATCTTCACCAAGTAGATATCAATGTCTGTGTGGGTAGCACAACCAACATCCTTGACCTCTCTAGTTCCAATGGCCTTCTCCAATCCACTTTAGCCCTACTTTCACCTCATTTTTCACCTTCTGGAAATTGGAAATTTCACTTTCCCATACTCCAGCACAATCTCTACCCACAGTCTTCTCCCAGTTGACTCCTCTTGACCTGCTCCTCAGGCACATGTGGTAGCCTGGACCTCTGCTTTTCTTATCTAATCCTTGGCTTATTAATGCAGAAGGCCCAGGCTACCATGTGAGCTCCTCAGACTCCATACGAGTCTCTCCTAAAGCACCCATTCCTTTGCACCTTTATTTCAGCTTTGCCAAGCCTACAACACAACTGCCTTCTGCAATCCTGTACCTTACACAACTGCTGCCCTTTCAACATGCACCCATGTAATCCCAGCAGACACCCACATCTTCAAGAGGCAAGAGGGAAAGAGAGGGACTGACTTCTAACTTTTTACCCATTGACTTGATATCCAACCACATCATTCCCTGCCTCTTCTTTGCAAGGAACACCAGTGCTCTTGACCCGGACTCTTGCTATATTTTCCAGCTTTTGGATTCTTTTTGGTTTTCTCTGTCTATCCTATATCTTCAAATCCTCCCTTTCATCCGTAATTCTGACATGTCAACAGCTTCTCCTATTCTTTAAAAACTACCCTTTAGCAGTAGGTTTTCTGTAATACCATCCAGTTGTGTTTCAGTAACACTTACAAATCTCAGTAGTTTTATCTTCATTCACTCCCAACATTCCCTGACTCTCCATTGCAAAATTTCAACCTAATATGATCTGGATTCCATGTTCCACACTTCCCCTAAAACTGCTTACACAGAAGATACTAAAAATCTTCTAATTGCTAAATCCCGTAGATATTTTCAGTCTTTATCTTACTTTAAGAAGGATGATAGTGCAGTGCTTAAACTCTGGTTCCAAGTACCTAGGTTCAAGTCCTGGCTGTGCCACTTGCTAGTTAGTGGTCTTGGGAAAGTTACGTTACTGCTCTGTGCCTCATTTTCTGCATCTTTAATTACAGTGTCTACCTCATTGGGTGACTTTTTAGATTAAGGGAGTTAACACCCCACTTAAAACAATGTATGGTACATGGTACATTCTCAAGAAATATTTATTAGAATTATTGTCACAACTTGACCACTCTTCTACAACTGTCAGTGTTCATGGACTCTCCATTTCTGAGTCTTTTTTCTATTTAGGCTCAGATAACACTTAATTCTTATGATTTTTCTCATGAATCTGGCCCTGTTCTACCATAGGTCTGTAGGCATTGCTCCTTCTCCATCTGCCTTCTAACGTGGGCTCCCGTTAGTCATCTTTTCACTGCATACGCTGTCCCTTCAACAGCTGCCAATGCACTGATAACTCCCAAGCCCAGCTCTGCACCCTAGATCTTTCACTCACACATCCATCTTACGTATCCAGTTCACAGATCCGTGTTTCTACCTAGGTAACACATCAATGACGTGAATGCAGCAGATTCCGCACAGCTTCCCCCTCAAACCTTTTCCCTCATTGACCAACGGGCCATTCTTTCTGAAATATGGAATATGGTAAGTGGCACTATGACCCATTCAGTCACCCAAGCTGGAGACCAGGGTGGGCCTCTCCTTCTGCCTCAGCCCTCATCTCCATTTTCCTTTTTATTCTACCTTATTAGCATTTCTCAAATCTTCCCATGTCATATATCTCTGCTATTAGGATGAACCACTGGAAGCAGGCATTTTTTTTTGAGGTAAAAAACCAGCCAGACATCAGAACCACTGCTCTTGTTCATAGTGTCTTCAGTTTTCATCTCCAACACCTGACAGCCTCTAAAAAGCACCCTCCCTCTCCTGTGTTTTACTCCTCAGTTCAAGTCAATGGATAGAATACAAGGTAGACGATGAGACCAACAGGAAAACCTCCCTGTGAAATCTTTTTGTGGCCTACGTGGTCACTCCAGGTCACTAGATTCAAAGACTAGTGTTCTCACCAGGGCCTGGAACTCCAACAGCTGTAACAAAAGAACTGTGGAGAACCAATGGGAACCACTGGAGATCATGGTGATGGCTGAAAAGAGGCAGCTTCCTTAGGTGATAGGATCTGTTGTGAAACAGCATGTGGCTGCCTGGGAGTTAGGTGAAGTGCCTTGGGGATGACAGTCACACCATAGAGCTGTTGCTCCAGCATGACGGCCACTCTGGAAGAATAGTTTACTAAGATAGCAGGGTCCTTCAGAGAGACTCAACAAACAAAATTATTCAAGAGGTAGAGGAAAGTTTGCAAAAGTAACGTGCTAGCCACCTCATCTTGCAGAGGGAAAAGTAAACAGAAAGCCTTCCTGTAAATAATCATGTGTCTAATTATATTTTTTAATAATTCAAAGGAAACCAAAAGCAAAGTTCATAGAAAAAAAAGCAAATAGAACATACACAGTAAATGCATTTAAAAGAAATAGCACAAAAGCATTCAAACTGTGTAATAAAAATGACAAAATAAAGAAAAAATGTTTCTGTTGTGACAATAAATATAAATGGGTTAAAATACAGAAAAGCTCTCAGACTGTCTAAATAAACAAAGTCTAATTGTATGCTATAAGATGAACACCTAAAACAGAATGACTCAATAACATTAAAAAGAACAAGTTGAACAAAGACATAATAAAGAAATGCAAATAAACAGAAAGCAATTCTTGCAGAAATAATGTGAGAGCCTCAAAGTAGAATTTTAGCTGAAAATAACAATGAAAAAATTAGGTGGATTAAATGGTCATTTAGAAAAAACACATTAGTCAAGAGACTTAAGTGGAGAAAATGATGTAAAAGACATGGATTGAAGACTTTAACCTATGTCTTAGACTTTGACTAATCATATAGGAAAAAGCAAGTATATATAACATAAATAATAATGTATTTCCTAGATATACGTTAATAAATATAAAGACAGAATGAAACTTCTATTCAAATGCTATGGCTCAGTTGCAAAAAAAAATCATATAGTAGGCTACAATATAACTTCAATAAATCCCTCGAAGAAGAAATTGTTTAGTTTTGGGCCTATACATTTTCTAACCAAATGAACTAAAACTAGAAATTAGTGACAACGTCTTAAAAACCAACTTATTTAAAGTTACACAATGCTTTCTTAATAACTATGGTGTCAAGTGTGCTTTGCATGTTAGCAAAAATCTAAAACAAAATTAAAAGTCAAATGACAGGCTGAGAATAATATTTGTAACACCTGTGTCAGCTAATATGAAAATATTCTTTTTTGTGTGCAAAGGACTCTTGAGAATCAACAGAAAAATAAATAAACCATTCCAATTAAAAAGTGGCCAATGACTTCAACAGGTAATTCACAAAAAGAGGAAGTAAAAATGGTAATAATCTATGAATGTAATTGTGTAAAATGACACTGAGGATGATCAGAAGGTGCCCCAGAAGACACCTACAACCTTGGAAGGAGATGATCACTCCATCAATATGCTTCTGATGTAAAGCTCCTAGCCACAGGAAGTCCCGCCCAGTAGATAGCCAGCTCCAGTTCCCAGGGACAGACACCACAAGGAGACAAGGTGACGCCAGGACCCTGGGAGATGGAAAGACCTGCCAAGGTGTCCTGAGGAGAGGGAGAATGGTTATCTCTGACCCAAGCACACTCTCAGGAAAATTCAACCAAGGCCCTCGAGGAATGAAAGTCAGGAAATGGGAGAGTCAGGGGAGTGAGTAGAGAAGTCTAGAGGTGACTCTGGTGTAGCGTTTTCCTCCTGTCTTCAAGAGGCAGGGGAGTAGGGATGGGATGGGGAACTCACACAGGCCATGCATACCCAGTGGCACTCCAAGTCAGTATATGGAGGGCGAGACCCTGAGTACAGGGACTAGAGCAGAGGGCCCAGACTGAGAATTCCAACTTCTCTGTAGATGCTCTTCAACTCCGAGGCTGCCATGTGGACCTACCATCTATTGCACATGCTCCAGCCCATGGGTCTCATTAGAGACCTCCTGGTGCAGGTGTTGAAGAGATGGGGCTTGCATGGAAAGGTGAAAACCTCTCCCTGTGCATGAGGACTTGTGCAAAGCCAGGAAGCAATTCCCCACAAGAGGCTCTGAGATGAGTGATGCGCAGCCCCTCCAAAAAGTGGTTTTGGTCACTTGGAGGAGGGTGTGGATTTATCAGGCCATGGTTTAAAAGACCTGGTGCTTTAACTTCATCTTTTATAGTTCTCGAGCAGAAAACTTGAATGGCAAAAATTTCAAGGGGCTGCAAACATCTTCAGGAGAAGAGAAAAATGCTGTCACATCAGAACTCCTCAAATATACATATTATCATGGGGAGGGATTGCTTAGGGTAAAATTAAGTGAGATACTTTTTACCATATCAGCCCAAGGAGACCTGTATAAGACAAGGAGGAGGATTTGATGCTTAGTGGAAAGAAGTGGGATGGATAAGGGAGCAGGTGGAATAGAATTCCAAGGGTGGTAGAGTAGGCCCCTCACTGTGATAAACTCCACTCCACTGTGATAAACTCCACTCCACTCCAAGCTACTAAATCTACAGAGTGCCAGATAGCAGGGATTTCCTGGGAAAGGGACTGAGTTTCAAGTCCAGTTGAACCAAAGCTGGGTGAGTCCTTAATTTCAGCGGCCTATATAGTGATTATAACTACTGAATAAGATATAATTTTCTGTAGGCAGGTGATAGAGACTAGGGCAAGCAGATGGTTGCAAAATTAACAGAAGTTCTTTTATTTTTTTTTAATCCTGAAATAGAAAAGTTCAGAATCATTAGAAAATATGAAATCAAATTAGTATCACCTAGAAAGGAGCTGTGATCTGAAGTACACGTGACTTAATAGCCATTCAGCACTAAGTGGTGACCACATTTAATAATAATGTATTGTGTATTTCAAAATTGCTAAAAGAATAGATTTTTTTTAGTGTTCTCAGTACACAAAAAAAGTTAAGTTGGTGAGGTAATGGATATGTTCATTAGTTTGATTAAGTATTTCTATAACACATACATAGATCAAAATATCACACTATACCCTATAAATACACACAATTAATATGTGTCAATTAAAAGTAAATAAGCCCCTGCTTTCCCAAGAAAAGGCGCATGTCAGGAGATGGCTGGTAGAGGTTAGGTTCTTACCCCAGGCCTTGCCAAAAGTCTGGTGCCAGAAAGCTTACTAATGAGAAACAGGAAATTTCAATGTTTGTTAGAGAGCTAAAAGTCAATTTTAGAACTATAAAATATGACTTTAATAAATTAATACAGAAACCATCAGGTCCTAAGCCCAGTAATTCATATTTAGCCCACAGAATCATATGTACAGGACCAGATCTCCAGGTCTAGTGAATTTTAAAACCCATTTTGCTAGTGTCTTTTGATTTTCTGATAGGCCCCCTTTTCTTGCCACTGTACCTATGTGTGCATGTGCAAGTGTGTTTTGAATCTGAGAGTCTGTGGATGTTTGCCCCTATGTGTGCACTCTGCGGTGTTTGTGGCTAAGTGAGTATCCATTAGTGACTGTGTGTGTATAACATATCTCCAAACTGCTGCTTGCAGCCAAGGAAATGTAATGAAGCTGCAGTAGCCAACAAGGTTCTAATCAGAAAATTCTCCCAGATGAAGCTGCTTATCCAAGGGATGGCAAGGAGGTTACTGAGTATAGGCTAAACAACACTGGCTATTTATTTTAAAAGGGCTTCCTTCCTCCTTCCCCTTTCTTTCTTTTGCCCTCTTTTCCTTTTTTCTTCCTTCCAACAATTGCTGAGGCCCACTGCAAGCCTGCTGATAGGGTTTGGCTCTGTGTCCCCACCCAAATCTCATCTTGAATTATAATCCCTATAATCCACACATGTTGAGAAAGGAACCTGGTGGGATGTGATTGGATAATGGGGGTGGTTTCCCCCATGCTATTCTTGTGGTAGTGAGTGAGTTACCACAAGATCTGATGGTTTTATAAGTGTTTGACAGTTCCTCCTTCACCAGCCCTCTCTTGCCTGCCACCATGTAAGACATGCCCGCTTCCCCTTCTGCCATGATTGTAAGTTTCCTGAGGTCTCCCCAGCCATGCAGAACTGTGAGTCAATTAAACCTCTTTTCTTTATAAATTATCCAGTCTTGGGGCAGTTCTTCATAGCAGTGTGCGAACAGACTAATATACCTGACATGATGATACATATATGTTCTCTAATTCCATTTGCAGAAGGGCCTGTCCTAATATCCTCTCCGTTCTACTGATGAAGAAACTGTGATTCTGAAATATGACAGGATATAGCTAACATTACACAGCTAGGAAGAAGATTCTCAGCAAGGGCAAGCTATTTTCCCTAAAGGCAAAGCAGAGCTTGGAGCCAGAGGACCTAGGAAAGATTATGGGGATCTGAATTTACCAATAGTGCTTCCTACGCTGGAAGATAGGACATGTTGCTACCTAATAGAGGGGGCTACTGCACAGATCTCATGCCTCTCATAGGGTGTGAACATAGAGGGTACTCCAGAAATGTCCTTTTCCCTCCATGCCTCATCAAAAAGCATGGAAATGGTGTGACTGTCCCAGTACTGCGTCAATTTTCTTGTTCATTGTACTTCCACCTGTGGCCCCATCCTGTACCCATTTGCATCTGGTCCTATATATCGGGTTTCTAATTGGAACCTTAAAGCCTCACTGACCATGCCTGTGAGCTTTTAGAGACACTTGATGTCTATAGTCAATAATACAGTGGTGACAGTCTAGGGAGTAGGGTATCTGGGATCTGCTCTCAGCTTTGCCAAAAATTTGCTATGTGCTCTTGGACTTCACTATGCAACTCTGGACATCAGCTTTATCATGTACATCCGGGTTCAACTATGGCCTGGAAGCCAAATCCAGCCCACCACCTGTTTTTGCACATAAAGTTTTGTTGGAACACAGCTGGGTCCATTCATTTACATATTATCTATGACTGTTTTCATAGTACAATGGCAGAATTGAGTAATTGCAACAGAAACTGTATGGCTTGCAAAGACTAAAATATTTTCTTTCTGGCCCTTAACAGAAAATGTTTGCCTTATCTACAAAATGAGGATAAACCTAAGTCACATGTGCCAGTATGCATTCTGTAAATGTCTATGGATAGGAAGACTATATAATTTATCACTGAAACTGGGGCACACTATGAAATGGATGCTCTTAATTTCACCAGGATAATGGGAGTAAACCAGGGTTGTCCCAGCAAACCGAGATGTAGGGCCACTGGTCTGCAGAATACTATCTCTATAGTCAGGTGGTCATCCGACAAAAAGAGGGCCAAGATCAAACTTAGAGGAAAGACAGTAAGTTAAACACCAACAAATCCATTTATTTCTGACTCCTCAGAACTCCCACATGGGTAATTGTGAGTCTCCTAGAACCAGATACATCACACAGCTTTTTCAAAATGCTGTGACCTCCACCACATCAGCCTTCACTACAGAGAGTCTTGGGGAACAAATGTTCCACAGAGCACACACTACAAGTCATACACTGGGTATTCTTCCCAGAACATACAAGCAAGAACTGATCCCCTTGTTCATGCAACTGTGCAGGTAGAGAATATAGGGCTACATGCTTAATGCAATTCTGAAACCCCAGAAGCTCTAAAACAAGGTTCTTCACCTTAGTATTATACAAAGTAATTTGGTGGTAAAACCTGAACATAGTCGAATTGGCCTGATACTACTTGCAGTCTTTATTTATCCCATTTCTTGTGAGAATGTGTAAGTTTTGCTGTAGAAATATTAGATTTGGTTACAGGGTACTGCCTCAGACCCTACCAGGGCTGTTATAAAATACAGAAGATATGTCAATATATTACTAAATTCTAAACATTCTGAATTCCGACACATATCTGACACCATCAGTTTCAGGCAAAGGTTTGTACTAAAACATATTACACAAAAGGAAAAGACACAGAAGTAATGAGGCCAAAGGTATATAATTAGTCTCAAAACATCTAGGGTAAAACAGGTCACACTGTGGGTAACACACGTTAAAAACAAAGGACTCTCCTTTTAGCCACTTTCATTCATAGGTTCCTGCTGTTGAAAAGAAGGGAATAGGGGCTTAACGTCACACCAAATGACAACAGTCTACCCTGACCACCCCAAGACCAGCTCTGTCCCACTCACCTCTGTGTTACCAATGCCTGAACTGGCCTGGCTCACGCAGGAAGCAAAATGACTGACAAGTAAATGAGAATAGAGAGCGAGTGGCTGAATGATGGTGTGATGAGTTCTTCCAAGAATTCACTCTCTCTTTTTCTCTTTTCTTCTCTTTCTCACTGCCTATTTCTGCTCTCTTCTCACTTTCTTAACTTCCTGGCTTTGGCTCTTGGCCACCCATGGACAGGCCAAGGAGATGAGGTTGGGGGAGAAGCAATGGAAACATGGCCACAAACAGGGCTATTTAGGACCATCTCCCAGGCTGCTTGGATATCTCCAGGGTTGTGGGAGTAACCTGTGCTGTTCGACAATCCCTGCCACAAGTATCTTATTATCTACTCCTTTAAGTCTCCTGACAAAGAACTCCAAAATAAAAACCTTAAGAAAACCCTCAACACAGACCAAGGCACTACAAGAGACAGTTGCAAGATTCTCCAGCAATGGAGGATGAGAATGAGCAGAACCAGCACCCCATAAAGGCCAGGTCCCTTCTGAGAGCCCAGCCTTGGAGTCACCCCCTTCAACTCCCCACCCACATGCTCTAGGCATGGCTAAGCCTTTCAAGAACTCTACTAGGGGAAATTGTAGAGCCAAGTGGTTAAGAATTATGATCTGTAGTAATTTGACAACCACCAGCTACTGAAGTGTGGCTAATGAGACTGGGAAACTGAACTTCTCATTTTACTTAACTTCCGTTACCTTAAAATTTAATTTAAAAACTGATACCCAATTCACTTAAGAATATTTGGAACAACTTGTGTATATGTATCCACTTCTTCAGCTATACATTTTATGAATCTAAATACAGATCAGTATTACTAATGAAAATAAAACATTTAAATTGAGACTTACTGTAAGTGTAAAATATAGACTGAATTATAAAGACTGATAGGGAGAGAACAGAAAACATCTCACTAATAACTGTTTAGATTGATTACATGTCGAAGTGATAGTATTTTGGATACATTGGGTTAAGTAAAGTATATTATTAAAATTGGGAGGCCAAGGCAGGTGGATCACAAGGCCAGGAAATCGAGATCATCCTGGCTAACACGGTGAAACCCCGTCTCTACTAAAAATATAAAACATTAGCCGGGCTTGGTGGCGGGTGCCTATAGTCCCAGCTACTCAGGAGGCTGAGGCAGGAGAACGGCGTGAACCCGGGAGGCAGAGCTTGCACACACACAGATTAATTTCACTGATTTCCTTTTACTTTTTAATGTGGCTACTAAACATTTATAAATGGCACGTGTGGTTCCCATTATATTTATATTGGATTATACTAGCTTAGACAGTGAAATCAAACAGAATGGATAAAAAGCAAGGCACTACCCCCGTTAGAGCTTGGGTTATCACTTACCATTTCTGAGCCTTCGTTTCATCGCCTATAAAATGGGTATAGTAGTACCTGCCTCAAAGGATTGTTGTGAAGATTAAATGAGGTAATGTATGTGAAATATTTTGTACTGTGCCTGGAACATGATAAACACCCAATGAACGGTAGGTATCATCATCACCACCATCACCATCATCATCATAACCTCTCCCCGATTTCTAAAAGGAATTTCAGGAAATGCATCATGAAGAAAAATAAAATTATTCTAAAAGGATATCACAAGCCATTGAGGATAAAATTGAAATATGCATGGCAAAAATCCAGGTTAAATATTGAGGGTAATTGAGTATTAAATTCTGATTTCTCGTTACCAAGGCAAAAGGGAATAAAGCTTGAATTGTCTCATTAAGGTAAACCCAACAAGTGATCTCAATAGATAAATGTATTCCTAACACTAAAATCTGGAAGAACTGTACCATAGATATTAACTTGGAGGAAGTCTAAGAAGCCCTCAGCACTGGTTCATCTTCTGCTTCCAATGCTAGAGAAATTTCTCCAAAATGCAGATGTGACTGCCTCACTCTCTAATCTAACACCTTTCAACAGTGCACGTGGTGATTAACTGCAAATGAGCACAGGGTATCTTACTGGGATGATGAACATGTTCTGGACTGGTTTATGATGACGGTTGCACAATTCAATAGGTTTTCTAAAGTCACGGGATTGCATACTTAAAATAGGTGGATTCTGTGATTATGTACATTTTACCTTAATAACATTGTTAAAAAAATAATAAAACTTTCAACAGCCCCAAGCCAAGACAATGTGGAGAGTGTTCCTCTAAGCATGCTTTATGGATTGGTGCCAATCTGTGCAATGTGTGCATCAGTTCACAAGGAGATAAGGAAGGAAAGAGAGAGAGGTTTAGGAACTGTTACGGCAATTTGGCATTGCCATGATTTTTTTTTTAACCACCGTTTATAAGAGTATTGCTCCACAAAGAGCGGGGAGGAAAAGCATCCCTTCACCATGGGCAGTAGGAACAGCACTGCTTTAAGCTAAGTTCCATCCATTAGCCTGACATTAAAAGCCCCCCATGATCCGCTTGTCCCTGCAGGCTGATCTCCCTGTCTGTCCCCTTTGCAATGTACCTTAAACAACTTAGACTTTCCAAACTCTGCCATCATCTATCATCCACCCCTCTAGCTCATCGGACACACTGTCCTTGACAACTCAAATGCCTTTCCCTCCCTGCCTTTTAAAATAAATTTGTATTCATTCTTCAAGATTCGTCTTAGATGTCATCTCCTCTTACAAACCATCCTAATTGCCTTCCCTAGCAAACACCCCATTCCCCAGAGGGTGATCTTTGACTAGTTAACTCATCTCTCCAAACCTCAATCTTTTCATCCATAAAGTAGGATAGTACTAGAACTTCCTTCATCATGTCATAAGCACTGACTTTATAAAAAGGAATCAGTGCCTATGTTCCTCCAGCATCGTCAGGAGCCACACGCATCCTGGTATATTGTCATTTTATTTACATATCAGTCTTTTCCTACAAACAATGAATTCAAGTGGGGCAGGGGCTATATTGGGTCACCTCTGCAGAGCTTGGCTAGGAGGAGAAGCCCAGTAAACACGAGTAAATAAATGAAGTCCTTTCTAGACCCAGCACCTGTATGGAGAGCAAGAGGTGTATAGATATATCACTAATTTTCAAACATAAAACCATGGTAAATGCCATACCTGATAGAAATGCGGCCAGAAAGTGCTGATGGCGAGCTCTGCCTTCACCCAGCCCTCAGTGACGACCCCGGACACATTCCAGACGGGGTTCCCTTGGGGGCCACCATTCACCTTCACGTAGACGTTCAAGGCCCCTGGGCTGGACCTGTCACGGCTGGAGAAGTAGTAATGGAAGTCGATGCAGTGGGTATCATTCTCCTTCAGGGTCGGCAGGAGAAGGTGGGCCTTCTGGCCAGAGGCTCTCCCAGAGCTGTTCACCATCATGAAAGATCCTGGAGACCCACAAAGCAGGTGGGAAGTAGAGACAAAGAGAAAGTAAGAAAATACTTCTGAAAACCAGTCATACCCATAAACATGGTGGCCAGAGGAGCGGCCAGAGATCAAGTCAGTCTAGGAGGGCCTGGGTGACCCTGTGAAAGCCACATCTCTCTGAGCCTAAGTATCCTCTTCTGTATTTGGGAATAAAAAATCTATTCAATAAGGTGGTTTTAAGAACTAAGAGATGGTAACATGTATGAAATATTTCTACAAGGTGCTACTATTGCTATTTGCAGAAAACATAGCTACTATTACTGTTGGCAGAAAACATCTCCAAACATTCAAAATGTTGTCTTGTATAGATGAAGTGAGCCTCTTTTGAGTTGCTTTGGCAAATTAAATGGTTGTTTCCAATTCTTTATCCCTCCTGGATCCATGTCCCTTGCCATTGGCTTTGCAGTTCCTTCCAGCACAAACAGAGGGTATATCCCCATCCCTTGACTTTGGGCTCTACCATATGACTTGCTTTGGTCAATAGGATGCTAACAGAATGACTCAAGCAAAGGTTAAAATGTGCCCGCCCTGCTGGACTTACCGTCTTGCACTACTGCTACCTTTCATGAGAAGAATGTGCCCCCAGTAGCTGCTGCCCCTTTCAGCTTGGGATGAAGAATACACACATGGAAGATACCTGACTTGAACCGATAGTAAAGAACCAAGCCATGCCACCCCTGCAGCTGGAATCACAGCCACATGGCCCAAAAGCCCAACCTAGATCAGCCAATCTACAATCAATGCACAGTTCCATGAGAGCTAGAATAAATGCTTATTGTTTGCCACCGAGTTTCTTCTCAGTGTGTCATGCAGCTTATTGTGACAATAGCTTATTGATAAAGCTGCCTGAGAGGGCAGACTCATGAAAGAAACCATGAGGGGGCACATTTCAGTTCAGTGTACAAAGAACTTTCTAACAAGTGAAGTTGGTGCAAAATAGAAAGGACTGGCCAGAGATAAAGTGAGTCCCCATCAATGCAGGTGGCAAAACAGAGGCTGGACAAATTAAAGAGATAGTTAAGGAAATTTCACAAGCAACTGGGAGGGCTGAGCTCTGTGTCTTAGAGTCTTACGATTCTATGAAATAAACTGCATCATGAAACACAGCAGATAAACTCAGGTGATTCCAGAAGGAATGTTTCCACCTAGAAAAACACTAAAATCTTCAATTCAGAAACAAACTTTAAGACCACTTATCCTCAGCCAAGGTGAGCTACTTCAATAGCTAAAAGTCACCTAATTCTTTCACTCTAATACCAAAAAGACTAACAGCTCCCAGTTAATAAGTGCTGGGAAACCTGTAACTTCTTGGGATTCTAGAAGGTACCAATCAAATCCTGTCTCCTGCAGGTTCTGAGTGAATTTAAAAACAGACACGAGAGAGAGAAAGAGAAAGAGAGAAACAGAGAGAGAGGAGTTCAAAACCTCCACATCGTTATTCACAAAGTAACTTGGACTTAAGGCCAAATTAGACTTTCTGCATGTTCCCCCTGAAGCACCATGCAGAGCAGGGGGATGGCTACGGACCCACCCTCCAACTCTGCCCAGATCCCTAGGGCCACAGCTGTCTTACTGGGATGACCACTTAGGATAGCTGGGTGGGCTTGTACCACAAAGCAGCCAGGTGAAAAGCACAGAGAAACATGAGCCAGTGGCTAACAGGTTTTTGCCATCCTACCAATGAGAAAAATGTTTGTGTAAATATAAGGGATACAAGTTCAGCTGTGTTACATGGACATGCTGCATAGTGGCGAAGTCTGGCCTTTTAGTGTGACTAGCAACCAAATAATGTATATTGTATCCCTTAAGTAATTTCTCATTTCTCACCCCCCTCCCACCCTTCCAAGCCTCCAATGTATATCATTTCACACTCTGCATCCATGTGTACACATTATTTAGCTACCACTTCTAAGTGAGAACAGGCCGTATTGATTTTCTGTTTTGGAGTTACTTCACTTAAGATTATTGTCTCTAGTTCCATCCATATGGCTGCAAAAGTCATGATTTCAGAATATGTAGCACCGCCTGGGGAAGGAGCCACTGGAAGTGGAACAAAGGTGTGGGTGTCTTTGCCAGTGTTTCCAAGGGAGTAAAGCTTCCTAGTTTTATGGCCTTGCAGTAACACAAGGTAAGTGGAGAGATGTCTGTCTGTCAGGGAAGTTATCAAATTACCATAAACTCGCAATGGGGCAGCTAAAAAGGAGCAATTACAGGGGCAGAAATTGAGGCTTAGAGATGAGACAGAGCCTGCATCCATGCCCATATCTGTCTGCTGGCCTACATGCCACAGGGTTCCAGCAGGTTTCCTTGAATAGGTAAGCAGCAACTCACAAGCCCCACAAAGGGTTTGTAACTGTCTCTGCCACTGAGAAGTAGCACATCTCCCAGCAGAGGAAGCAGCCTGAGAAGCAAAGTGTCTCTCTCCTTTCTGAATCCCATGATACCCGCATGCACATTTCAGCTGCTGTCCTCCTGCCAATTCACACCGCAGGCACATGTACCCTTGGCTCCTTACGATCCACTGTAGAGAGACTTGGGAAGGTTTTCCTTTCACCAGCTCATGTTCCCACTTCTTTCCATCCTAGCTTCAGTAGCAGGGCAGGCTCGCTGAGGAGGTAGAGATTGCCCTGTTCCATGTAGCTTCATGTACAACCCTGTAACATTGTTCTGGTCACACAGCTAGATTATGTCTTCCAGCCTCCCTTTAGTATTTGGTGGGGACGTGCAACTGAGTTCTAGATAATGGGGCATGAGTATGACATTTGCCACTTTCCAGGCCTGGTCGGTAAAAGCTGCCTCCCTCTCATTCCCACACCTCCATACTAAATGATCTTGCCTCTCAAAGACTGGTCCTTGGACCAGCCATCCCAGTGTCACCTGGAAGCTTGTGAGAAACAAGAATCTGATATCCACCCCCAGGCCTAATGAGTCTGGATCTGCATTTTATCAAGATCCCCAGGGGATCTGCATGTACATAAAGTGGTGAGAATCATTGGCCCATTCTATTTTCCCATCTACCAGCTGAATGTCCTGGATCTCAGGAGCCTAGGGGAGGGCAGAGCACCATAAAAGAAACCAGGTCCCTGAATGAGCACAACCACACAGAAGGCTACTCACCTATTAGGAGCACTCATCTTGGATTTTAAGTAAAGATGGAATAAACTGTCATTCAGCTACAAGTGCCTTTATTCAAGGCAATAGGATGTAGAACAGTAGCTACTAAGCAAAGGTGCAAGACAGTCTACGTAAGGATATTATGAAGAGCAGCAAGCCTGGGGGGTAACTTGGGAGGCATTTGAAATAGAGAGAACAGCCCAGGCAAAGGCACAGAAACATCCAGCAAAGCTAGTGTAAGGTCTTGGGGGTGGGATCCAGTGGCCATCTCTAGCCCCTTGCACATGTAGCCCACCTTATACAGGTCTGATCACACCCTCCAGAAAGGAAGGGAGCCGTATCTGCCAGTTGAGCCCAAGCCCTCCACTAGAGACTGTTCAGGAGTGAAAACCCTTATATATCATCAACTCTGTGGGTCCCGCTTTGATCAACAGGTTGGCATAATTAATATCATCCCAGGGCTGTCAGTTTCCTGGAGATCAAAACTGAGCTGGTCATTACGCCAAGATCAGTCAGAAACAAGAAAGAGAAAGACTGTAAATACATTCTTTTCCCTTCTCCCTTAAAAAAAAAAAAAAAAAGTCTACCAACATGATAAGGAACATAAAACAGCATTAGTTTCCTCATAGTTATTATATATAGCACTGAAAGTTGTGGAATTAAACCAGGAAGTACTCTCTGGCTGGTGATAAATTTTGCATTTTTCCCCTTCGTGCATAATAATGCCTTGATAAGCGCCTCGTTATTGATGTGTCTGCAACACAGATCCCCTTTTTGGAGGCAAAACGCTTCTCCATAGCAGATGGCGGCTATTGTGTTTACACATGAGCACCTCAGGATTGCATTTCCTCACGTCGGCAGTAAAAAGAAAGTCCTAATTGAGTTTTTAATGGCTTTGCACATTGTTCATTAAGATTACATGAGTGTGCTCGGGCGACTGGCAGCTGAGGGCCTTGGGCACCAAGAGCTCAGCGCGGTCCCTGCAGACAGGTGGCCCCGCCAGCTCCCAGTGCCAGCACCCACTTGAAGGGAATGGATGCTGGTGGGGCCTCAAATGCTACCAAAAGCCAAGCAGCTGTGGTGGCATGAAACGAGTCCTGGATCTTCAGTCAAGGAAACTGGGTTTTACTCCCACTTCTGTCGTTTCTTAGTTGTGTAACTTTGAGCAAGTCACTAAAATTCCCTGGGCCTCAATGTCCCCATCTATAAAATGGGATAATGAAACCTACAGATCAAAGTTGTTTGTTTTCTGTGAATATTAAGTAAAAATGGTACTTAATAAATGCTAATTTTATAACAGATAGCCAATAGCAGGTAACAGTGAGCCCAATGCAGTTTATAAAACCTAATGTTTACTGAGAACTTATTATGTGCCAGGCATTGATCTAAGCATTGTTTAACACCCTAATGAGGTGGTGCCATGCTATCTCTGTTTTAAAGCAAGGAATACGAAGGAACAGAAAGGTGAAGTCATTTTCCTAAAGCCACGTAGCCAGAAAGTGGTAAATACTCAAATCAATTATTGCTTCTTAGAAAGCAGAGACTACAGGGTCTAGAAATGCACTGTCCTAACCAGTAGCTAGTAACACCATATGCCTATTTAAAATAATTAAAATTAAGTAGAAAAGAATAATTTCCTTAGGGATACTAGCCACATTTTAAGTGCCCAGCAGACACACATGACTGGTGGATACCATATTGGACAGTGCTGATGTAGAATACATCCATTGCCACAGAAATTTCTGTTGGATAGCACTAGTCTAGAAGTTGTGGATTACCTATCAAAGCATAACAGATTACATTCAGGTGAGTCACAGGAGCTTAACTAACCCAACCTACTCATTTTATAAACTCCAGCAGGGAAACAAGTAACTTGGCCAAGGTCAACCAACACAATGAAGATTTAGACTCAGAGTTTCTGATTCCAATTTCAGTTTCTGCCACAGACAACTCTACCCTTCCTTGCCCGAGCTGTACAGCCTCAGAAGTGATTTCCCAGATAGCCATTTAAGAGGGAAAAGAACATATGTTGCCTTCAGGAAGCATAGAGGCCCTAGGCATTCTACATGTCACATGACTTAGGGGAAGCATGTGCACACACGTTGGGCATTCCCAGCCTCAGCTTTGACACGCAGTTCAACAACTGCTTGTTGAGCCCCAAGCCCTGGTGAGCAAGGACAATGTAGGATGCTCCTAATAAGGGGCCCCTGGGATAAACTGGAACCCAAGATACATCTCTTCTCTCTGATGATCTTAAACAAATCACTTAACTCTTTGACTCTCAAGTATCATCTTCTATAAAATGGCTATAAAACACATCTCACATTGGGGACACGAGGATTAATACAACTACTATTTGTAAAGTGTCTAGATAAGTATCGCTGCATTGCAGGTCCTCAAAAATAGCTTCTTTTCTATCTTCCCCATATCCCTAAAGTTTTATTTCAGTGTAGCAGGGAGACCTTAATAGATTGAAGAAGAAAATATTAAGAAATCCATTGAGAAGCAGAGTAAAATCTGCTGCCCCATTCCCACCTCCCACAACTGATAAGGCATCAAGGTCCAGGGATGCCTCCTCCTCTCATTTCTCTGACCATCTTCTTCCTTTCCACTCCCTTGGCACTGACCTAATTCAGGTCTACGGCAATTCTGTCAGGAACTTTTGTTTATTTTGTGAACTTTTGCAACGACTTCCTAAGCAGTCTAGTCCTTGATTCTCTCACCCTCCAAAAAAACAGTAGTCAGCACCATCTTTCTGAGACACAAAACCAACCGTGACATGTTCTCAACTTCCATTGAGGTCCTCCTTTACAAGAAATTCCCCATTTCCTATAAAGTCCAAGGTCCTTCACGGGGATATTTGGAGCCTTGCACATCCCGACCCCCACCCTTCCTGCCTCGTATATGAAGGCTATCTCCCCCACCCTCCCCCACACGCACAATTCTCAGCCACTTTATGGTAGACAGAATAAGGGCCTCCCAAAGATGTCCACATCCTAATATTTGAAACCTGTAAATATGTTACCTTTCATGGCAAGAGAATTAAGGTTCAGATGGATGGAATTAAGGTTATTAACTAGATACCCTTGAGATGGGGAGATTATTCTGGATTTTGCAGCTGAGCACAATGTAATCACAAGCGTCCCTGTAAGCGGACAAGGGGGCCAGGAGAGGCAGAATCAGAGTTGAAAAGCTGAGGAGGCTATGCTGCTTGCTTTGAGATGAAAGAAGGAGCCATGAACCAAAAAATGCAGGTGCCCAGCAAAAACTATAAAAGGCGAGAAAACAAACTCTCCCCCAGAGCCTCCAGAAAAGAATGCAGCCCCGACACCTTGAATTTACCCCAGTGTGACCCACTTAGGACTTCTGATGTCCAGATTAAAATGTGTGGGGTTTTGGCCACTAAATTTGTGGTAATTTGTTACAGCAGCAACAGGAAACTAATACACACTCCAAACATCCTACGCATGCCCCTGCCTCTGGGCTTTTGCCCAGGCGATACCCCTCCTGAAATCCACGCCACCCAGCTCAGCCATGGTCCTTCATTAAACTACTTAAATATCACTTTCCCTACATGGCTTTCACTAATGTCCAGGAAACAGCCACTTCTGAATTGTTGTTCCTATACTTCAGAGTACCTACTTCCATTATAGGTATTTTAAACAGGATCTAATTTAAAAGTCCATAATGATGAAATTTAGCTGTCTAGTCATAATAAAAGTGAAAGCAGCACAAAGACATCAAAAGGCACAATGCACTTTCAAATAAGAAAATGTAGGTGCAAGAGAAGCAGATAGTGCTAACAGTATTACCATGAAAACTAGTAACCATCGAACCAATCGCAAACATAACAATAAACCAATAGCCATATCAATAAACATATCATTCAACGTTATTCACATTATCTATGAGAGCAATCTAATCATCGAGTGTCAAAAAAAAGAAATCGGCTGCTTTTCTAATATACCAGAAATGGGGAGGTGGCGTTAATTTAGAGCTTGATGGATATATAATATCTATTTAAAACAAACAAAAAAAATACATCCTGAAACTTCAAAGGAATTGAATATTGTGAACATTTTGTCAGTTTGCATGAACAAGTAATCAGCATTTCTGAAATCATTCATTCAGACCAGTAAGTTGGGGTTTCAGCATTTCATATGCAAATTTGTTAAGGCAATTTTTGAAGAAACAACTATCTAATAATCCATGTAGCTGTGGATAATGTAGTTTAAATATGGTATGAACCCACAGTGATTGGATTTGAAGATACCGGTGGAGAGGCTCTGCTAACCTGTGCTGGATACCCTAATGCCAGCAGAGTCAGGCAAGGAGTTTGTGTGCACTTGGGTCTTTTCCTCAAAGACCAATTCCCAACCCCTCTGCATTATTCTACACTTTCTGAGACAAAGAGGAAGGCAGAGAGGAAGAGGGAGAGATACAAGAGAGAGAAGGAACAGAGAAGGGGACGACGTAAGAAAAGAAGGAGAAAACAAAAGAGTAATGAAAAATAAGATGAAGATAGGAGGGAAAAGGGGGAAGAGGATGGATGGAAGGGAAGAAGGGAGGAAGGGAGGAAGGGGAACAAGGGAAAGGCAGATAGAGAAGCCGGAGACGTGAAATTCAGGCGAGGGAAGGGGTACTGAGCAGGGGGAGAGAAGAGGCAAAAGATTATGGAGACAAAGCAGAATACCACCTAAACTACATGCAACCCCTACATAAGCTCGCATCCCTCCTGACCTCCCAAACAAAAGCAAAAGTGAAAATAAAGACTTTTTACTCAAGGTACTTCTTTTGGTCCTTCCAATGATCATGTGATGAAAACAGACCCAGAGACAACACTACAGGGCATACTGGGACCTGCATCTCTTTATCACTTAATAACTTGCCTTCCCCAACATTCAATTCAATCTCCCAGGAGCAAAACTAAATGTTATGGTAGGAAAAACAATGGAACCCAAAACACAACAGAATGACAACTCAGCAACATAAACTGTAAAACATAAGATCTTGTCCGATTTGCTCTTTGATGTTGGAAACAGACAACTCATTTGGCAAAGTCCAGATGAAACTGAAGGTCAGATAATGCCACTCTCCCTTCAGACTCCTCACCTCTTCCTACGCGCTCATTTTAACCACACACTGCCCTGTAAGCAAGAATTCTGTATGTTTCTTCACCTGCAAAACAGGTAAATATACAGGTAGAGGTTTTGAAGTTCCTTCCAGCTACAGAAGTCTGTTTCCAAGACTTTACAATGACTTTACCTCACTCGTCAGTGGTAAGTTAGGAGCCCAGGCTGACTTGGATTTTCTACCTAGACTCCTTCTGAAGAAGGGGTGGGAAGGAGAGATCTTTCTCCTTGGGTCTTATTCCCAAAAGAACCCAGTACTTTTTGTGTTCTCATGAGAATTTTCTTATCTTCTCAGTCACTCCTGCCCTTACCAATAACAACAGCCAACACATACTATCATAATTTACTTAGATTCATTTGTTTAATTCTAACACAAACCCTATGAGGTAGTCACTACTATCATTCTTCTTTCACGGATGGGCAAACTGAGAAACAGAGAGCTTAAGTGACTTTTTCAAGGCCACACAGCTGGTGGCATAGCCAGGATTCAAACCTAGGAAGTTCTAATTCTCATTGAGCTGCTGGGCTGCACGCCACAAGCGGGCACATTGTGTCTGATGACAAGGAGTGATCATGAACTCCCTGGATTAGCTGGCCTTGCCCTGGGGAGCTGGTTCAGGCAGGAAGAGGGGTAAAGAATGGAAAGAATGAACAAAAATTAAGTCCAGTCGTCAAGCTGCTGCCATATTAAGAGTAAAAAGAACAACAGGGCTGCTGGGAACATTGTCAGACCCCAAATTGTTCTTAACATTCATTGGGCTGAGTCCTTTGCTCCTGCAGCTCTACATGGAAATGACATGGAACTAAAATACATATATCGTAAAATCTCCAAACTCTTCACACATCCGTTGGCATGATAATATTCTGATTAGTTACATTTATGCTCCAATTACACTCAGAATGTTCAATGGTGCCTTATATATAGCATGTTTGCCATGCTCCATAGAAAATACTGGATTATTACCTCGTATATTTGCAATGGGGAAAGATACAAATGGAAAGGGGGAGAAAAGACAGCAAAACGAAGAGATGACTAATCCTGTTAAAATGGTGCTGTCTTGCCTTCACATTACTAAATTGGGTCATCGCTATTATTGCCAAGCTTTAAAAATCTCAGGGCTTGGAGAGACATCAAGTATTTAAGTCTACCCTTCCCCTCACCTGAGGCTTTTATCTCCCGTACCACGACTGGGTCTGAAAGCAACCTCCTCACATACCCAGTGAGTGGCAAGGTCGACAGTGGGGAATATTTGTGTCTTTGTGCTCTTTTTTTCTTCCTGGGGAGAGCATCCATCTCTTTCTCAAAGAGGTCCATAACCCTGTCCAAGATAAATATATAAATAAGTAATAAACAGAAGCTAAGAGTTACTCTGAGCTTAGCAAAACGCCTGCCCTGGGGATACTAGGAGTGACTTCTTACCATGTGTGCTGCCCAGATGCCATCACATTATTTTTCTCTTCACTGGCAGTCCATGCTGCAAGCATTGAAGGTAAGTGTATCACACCATCTAATGCTGATACCAGGTGGACCCCTGAGCCTCATGGAGGTCTGCTAAAGATTGCCCCCAATTCCACAGCACCCACCTCTCAAATCCTCAACCGCTGGAGCTGGCTTTCTCCCCTGGCTTCTCTCTGCCACTGCATCCATAACTCTACCGGTACCTCTATGCCTCAGTTTCCCCAAGGTGGTTCCATGCATGAAGGCTAACCCCTCCACCAGTTTCCTTATGAAATCCACCAGAGTCAAGCATTTCATCAAGTTAATAAAATTTGTTCTAACCACAAGTATTATTTACGTACCTACCACGTATCTGAACTAGGGGAACAGCAGTCAGCATGAAGAGTTTTTATCCTCTTAGAGATTACAGACTTCTAAAGAGCCATTACAGGAATGTGGAAAGTTCTATGACAAGGCAAGAACCCAGACTTGATTTGGGGGAAGAAGTATAAAAAGAAAACACCTACAACTTTCTGGAGCAAATAAACTGTAGGCTGAGGTCTAAGTTATGTAGGTGTCAGACAGGGGAACATGGAACAGAAAGAATGTTCCATGCAGATGAAATAGCCAGTTTCAAAGCCAAGGAACAAGACAGTTTCTCCCTTGTGGAGGGGCTAGAAAAAATTGCAGACAGAATGCAAGTGCCTTATAGACCACCTCTCTAACCTCTCACCCTTCAGTTTATATATAAGGAATTTGATATTTAGAGAGGTGCCTTGACTTGCCCAGAGTCACACAGCCAAAGGGCGGTAGTGCCAGCATTCAAATTGAGGTGTATCTGACTCCAAGATCAGTATCATTTCCCTCTGAAACAGTGGTTCCCAAATCACAGTGTGCATCAGAATTACCCGGTAAGCTTGTTAAACTGTGCTGGGTTCCATACCCAGTAGATTGGGGGTGGAGTTCAAGAATCTGCATGTCTAACAAGTTTCTAAGTGATGCTGATGGAACTGATCTGTGTGCCACACTTTGAGAAACACTGGACTAGCTGGTCTCCAATTCCTTAGCCCTGATAGGGCAGGGGCCCATAAACTTGGGCGAATCAATGAATGGTGTTACCACAGGGGTGCTAACTTGTTAACCTACCTCCTACCCTGGGCCACGCCCTGCCTACCTCTCTCAGGGGCAGGAGGTCTTGGCCACTAGCCATTAAACATGAAGATTCTCCCTCTGCCCAACTCCAACAAGCTCCTCTAGCCTGAGCCATTTCCTTTCCATCACTGCTAATTCCCAAGAATATCATTAGACACTTATTGACTCCCCCAAATGTACTAGGGTCTGCATAGAAAATAGAACAATAATTATTCCTCCTCTTTTACCATCCTCTAAGGAGCTACAACACTTTGACAGCTGTTATCCAATTAATCCTGACAGCTTATTTTTTTAGGGTAAAGGTATTTTTTTTCTTCTAAGATTGGAAAAGCTATTTCCTTTTTTGAGGTAAGAATGAGGGCAAAGAGAGGCCAGAGAACCTGTCCAATATTACGAGGGTCATTTCTCACCTCCCTTCTCCCGCATGATCAGTGGAACAATGCAGGACAAGGGCATGGACTGTGGACTCAAACTGCCAGATCAAATCCCAGCTCTGTCAGCTCTCAGCTGTGTGGCCTTGGGCAACATACTTAACCTCTGTGAGCCTCAGTTTCTCCACCTGAAAAATGGAGATGATGATGGCAAATGTTGTACATGCTTCCTAGGCTTGTTACGTGAATTAAATGTGTCTATATGTTACATGCTTAGAATAGTACCTGACATGTAAAGAATTAGCTACGATGATCCTCCGTGGCAGCAGCGGCATTTCTGAGCCCTCATGCAGATCTTTGACTACAACAGTGAGATTACTGACCCTAGAATTCAGCAGGGTAAGACAGGTCCCAGTCTCACTGTCCCCAGAGGTAGTGGGCCTAGAAGGCACCAGGAACCCATGGAACATCTCCATGCTGTTGACAACAAGGAACATCTCTCTTTGCCGGTGGTTCTCCAAGTGTGGCGCTGAGCCAGTTACATCAGCGTCATGGGAAACCCCTCAAAAAGCAAATCCTTGGGCCCCAACCTAGACTGACTAGACCAGAAACTCTGAGTGGGGTCAGTCATCTGGGTCCTAGCAAGTCCCCCAGGGAATGCTGACACCCACTCAAGTTTGAGAACTTTTTTTTTTTTTTTTCCCAGACAGGTTGCCTGAGCCTCAGCCTATCAGGGTAGACCACAATAACCTGGAGGTCATGCCAGCTCCTGTCCACTGGATGTTCCCTGCTTTTCCCAAGAAGGGACCAGACAGGTTACCAGATTCCACAGCACTGTAGCATGGGTCCAGAGCCTGTGCTCTTTTTAAAAATTATTTATTATTTATTTATTGAGAAGGAGTCTCACTCTGTTGCCCAGGCTGGAGTACAGTGGCATGATCTCGGCTCATTGCAACTTCCGCCTCCGGTGTTCAAACAATTCTCCTGCCTCAGCCTCCCAAGTAACTGGGATTACAGGCATATGCCACCACACCCAGCTAATTTTTGTATTTTTAGTAGAGATAGGGTTTCACCATGTTGGCCAGGTTGGTCTAGAACTCCTGACCTCAGGCAATCTGCCCACCTCAGCCTCCCAAAGTGCTGGGATTACAGACGTGAACCACTGCACCCGGCCAAGCCTGTGTTCTTGACCACTGCCCTACACTGAATCTCTTGAAACTGCCTTCCCACATCTGGAAAGGACTCCAATCCCTACCCCAATGAGGGCCAGCTGGGAGTGGGGCCCTCATTGCTGGCATGCCAGGAGGTAGGAAATGGACACCAGGAGAGAATGACAACTCACAGAAATGACACGGAAGGAGTCTCCCAGACCCACTGAGTCCTTGAAGCCACTAGGATGTCTCCATCAACTGGGGCCTCTTGAAATCAAGCACCTGAACCCCTAGATTCTCTACGGTTTTCATCCTGAACCCACTCTTCCCCTTTCATCCCTCACTCCTCCACCTGCCCCCATCCTCTCAGCTGCAAAGTTAGTTTCCTATTTCAGTCTTACCTTTCTCCCATTCCCCATCCCTAGCCTTTCCTCCCTTGTCCCACTTTTTGTACCAAAATGTACTTTGGACTATCCCCCTTGACCACAGTGCAAACACCAATCATCTCTTAGGTTCCCCTTCCTCTTGCTGCTGTCCACCTCATTCAGTCCAGTGGTCTCTGCACTCTAGACCACCAAAGATACTGACTCTGTCAGTTACATCCAGCCCTGCAGTGGAACCTGGACTCAGATGGAAAGAGAGTAGAGCAAGATGAAATGAGGAAGTAGAGGCAGCCATAGCGCTGACAACTGCCAGGGAAGCAATGAGCTGGATGGGTTCCTTGGAGTTGCCATAACAAAGACCACAAAGTGAGTGGCTAAAACAACAGAAGTTGATCATCTCAGTCCTGGAGGCTGGAAGCCTGAGATAAAGGTGTCAGCAGGGTTGGTTCTTTCCGAGGGCATTGAGGGAGAATTTGTTCCTTGCCCTCCCCTAGCTTCTGGTGGTTTGCTGGTGATCTTTGGCACTCCTTGGGTTGTAGATGTACCCCACTTCCTTATCTCTGCCTTCATATTCACATGGTTTATCCCTGTGTGCATCTGTCTCCATTTGTTAAGGAAAAAATACCAGTCATATTGGATTCAGAGCACACCCTACTCCAGTATGGTACATCTAGAATGACTTCTTCCAAATAAGGTCACATTTTGAGATACTAGGTGTGAAGACATCAAATATGAATTTGGTGGGGACAGAATTTAACTCCTAATAAGCTTTCTAGAGCCCTGATGTGTTCATCCCCCAAAGACAGATCTAAGGCAGAAACCCTAGGAGGGTTTCTGTAGAGATGACGGAACATCATATTCAGAGGGCGCATGGGAAAATAGTTTTCAACTATAAAACAATACACGGGGAAACAAACAGAAAAGTAGAAAGGAGGAGTGAAAAGTCCCCACAGAAAGACAGCCACACATGTCTTGAGGTATTTCCTTACGGTCTCATTTCCTGGCATAGGTTAGTGCTTTCCAAGGAGTTATGGCATTTAATTGGGCTTGTGACTGGTTGGTAAATTTTTCCTGAAGAAGACGCTTAATGGGGGATAACAGTTTATAGCAGCCTTGTCTGCACTGAAGCTACATCCAGATCCCAATGGGAAAGGAGCAAGCACCGCTTTGACAGGGCTACCTGTTCACTGATGTTGGAGGTTAGTTCTACAACAAATGTATATTGAGTGTCTGCTCCATGCCAGGCACTGTTGTAGGCCCCGGGAGTACAGCTGTGAACAAAACAGTCAAGATACTTCATCAGAAGACAGTTTGCTGAGATGAAAATGCGCCTCAAGAGCTTTGAAACAAGTTGAATAGGGCTCCTGTAGACGCCCCCCAGGGAATGCACACCAGTTTTTCATGCCATGATTTCCCCTTTTCAAATTCTTGATTTTTAGCTCATCTTTCGAGGCTCTGAAGTATCTTTGCAACGATTATTTCCCCAGGAAGGATCTATGAATGGTCTATTTTCTGAGCCTGTGCATTTCTGATGCTGCATCACTTTTATAGTATAGATCATGTTCCTGTATTCAATTTCTTGAGTCATGACCTATTCCCTTCTAAATACTGTGGACCAGTGCTTCTCATCTTCTGTAAATAGAACAAGGATAGCAGGTTTGCCCCTCATTGTCAAATCCTCTTTTTGAATATACACTTGGAAGGCAGATAGATGGGTATATCTCACACCCTAATTCCTAATATAGGGAAGACTTTTTTTTTTTTTTTTTTTTTTTTTAATCTTACAGCCTTGTTCTTGGGAGCACAGCATGGTAATGAAGATGCAGGCTGTGGAGCCACACCCCTGCAGTCAAAACCCAGCCCTCTCATTTCCTAAAGTGCATCCCTGAGCAAATTACATAGATTTTTCTGTCTTTGTTTCCCAATCTGTAAAATGGGGATAATAAAAAGACAAACCTGGCCAGGTGTGGTGGCTCACACCTGTAATCCCAGCACTTTGGGAGGCCGAGGCAGGCGGATCACGAGGTCAGGAGATCCAGACTATCCTGGCCAACATGGTGAAACCCTGTCTCTACCAAAAATATAAAAATTAGCTGGGCGTGATGGCACACGCTTGTAATCTCAGCCGCTTGGGAGGCTGAGCCATGATAATCACTTGAACCCGGGAGGCAGAGGTTGCAGTGAGCCAAAATCGTGCCACTGCACTCCAGCCTGGCGACAGAGGAAGACTCCATCTCAAAAAAAAAAAAAAAAAAAAAGACAAACCTTACAGGATCCTCAGTTAAGCTTGAGGATTAACCAAATTAATACAGGTAACAGTCAGTAGAAAGGCTGACAAACTTTTTCCATAAAGGGCCAATCAATATTTTACGCTTTGCAGGCCATAAAGTTTTTGTTACAACTACTCAGTTCTACTGTTGGAGTGTGACAACTGAATACACAATGGATAAATGGATAGATGAGGCTGTGTTCCAATAAAGCTTTACAAAAAGAGGCAGCAGAGGGGTCCACGCGTGGGCTATAGTTTGCTGACCTCTGACTTACAACAGTACCAGGCAAATACTAAATTCTCAATCAATGTTAGCCATTATTATTAACCATGACGAAATTCAGAAGGACGGGGGTTGGATCCTCTCTGTCACTCACTGCCTGGTTCTCTGACACTATGAACAGATGGCATACATGAAAAACCACCATCCACAGAAGTATTCCTTCCAGCCCACCTATAGCACCGCACTTGTGAAAATGACACCTTCCAAGATGCAACGCGCTGCCACAATGTCTCTGATAATTTTGTCCTGTTGTAATTGTGAGTTTTAGCCTGGAGCAGGATGTGAAAAGAAAGGTGGGAGGAAAACAATAGAACATTGAGTGCTTCAGAAAGTCCTGTTCATGCTGTAAAGGGATGTCTGTCCCATTGAAGTTGGTACAGACCTTTATCTTCTACTAGAGGGACACAGAAGGATGGACGCACATCTTCCTTTTGATAGTGGCACAGCATAGGTGGCTGAGCTAATGTTTTTCCTGACCATTCCTATTAGCCTTGGAGTTGAGGGAAAACGCTCTTAGATTCTGTCAAAAGTTTGCCTGTCTCATTTTCCAACGTTGCTGTGATCTGTTGCTTTTGTTGCTGTTCTCATGGGAATTTTTAAGGGAAACTGCAAGAGGTTGGGATTCCCAAAGTCTCCTAAGGTTATTTCCACCATGGCCTCTGAATGGTGGAAAGCGTTCCCGAGCCCTGTGCTCTCTGTGGCACCCACTGTCTCATTTCAAACACATAAATCCAATGCTTTATCTACTTCTCGGGATTTTCTGGTTATTTTCTTCACCACCTACACCAAGGGTTAAGCCATGCCCCACGTTTCCCTTGTTCTGACCAAAATTGATATACTACAACCCAGGGCCAAAAGCATAGACAACAGGTGTGGGTGAAACTTCTCAACTTGTATAGAAATTATTTGAAGAAATTCCTGCTTAATTGGGCTTCAATCTCTTCCATACCCTTATATTCACTCATTTGTTGACTCATTCATTCATTGAATTTTTTTTTTTTTTTTAAGAGACGGAGTCTCACTCCTTCGCCCAGGTTGGAGTGCAGTGGTGTGATCTTGGCTCACTGCAACCTCTGCCTCCCGGTTTCACACCATTCTCCTGTCTCAGCCTCCTGAGTAGCTGGGACTACAGGCACCCGCCACCACGCCCGGCTAATTTATTATTTTTTTTGTTTGTTTTGTTAGTAGAGACGGGGTTTCACCATGTTAGTCAGGATTGTCTTGATCTCCTGACCTCATGATCCACCTGTCTCGAACTCCCAAAGGGCTGGGATTACAGGCGTGAGCCACCATGCCAGGCCCATTCATTCATTCTTTTACTCATTATGTGCCCACTAAACATTCACTGAGCAAGCTTTATGTACATGGTACCAAGCATGCAGAGACACAGAATAAATATTTTATTCTTGAAGACATCTTGTCCTAAGTGGGTATGGTGCACCTGGTGATGCCCTGCACAGGTCTCTTTAAAGAAACTTGTCTCCCCAGCTGCCAGGGCACTTAGGCACACAGTCTTTAGCAGTAGCCCCTCCAGGGACTGCGTCAGCTACGGAGTATAGAGCATGGCCTGACCCAAGGTCTGCCCTTCTGGGAGCTGCACATCCAGCGACTGATGGAAGCTGGGGTTGAAAGCCTCAGCCAGTCCTGCCTGTTGCAGACTCGGATGGGCCATTTTAGCTCCCCGTGGAGTCAGCTAATGATGTCCTGAGGTCTGCGTCAGCTCACTTCCTCCCCCAGCCTGCTCCTCGTCCCTTCCTTCCCTTCCATAGCTGCTAGTCCAGAGGACAATTCCCAATAAACCTCCTAATAAACACTCATCTCCACCTATTATTCTGAATCTCAGAGAATCCAACAGTGACAATGTGTCTGGGGGAGCAAGGTGATCTGTCTGGGCGTTTTGAGGGGACATTTGCATTGGTTCTTTAAAAACACACAGGAATACTCCAGGTGGAGAGGGAACGATCATTTCAGGCAGGGGGAACAGGATGAAAAAGTCCAGGCTTATGACAGCACAGAGTCATCTGGTGTCCTGGCCTGACTGGTGAGAGGGGATGTGGGGGCCCAGATCAAGGACAAAGCAAGTCCTTGATAGTCAAGCTAAGGAGCTGACCACGCATCGAGGGCCCATGGGTGTTTACAAGAAGAACTGAGACACGATAAAATATTCATTTCGCCAAGATCAATGTGTTTGTCAAGGTTCCCTCTAAAAAACAGGAGCTACTCTGGCTGCGTCAAGTAGATAGTTTTCATACAAAGACTCAGACCTTTATCCACTACTGGGAGGCTGAGGAATGTCAGTTGGGAAGGCAGTCCTCAGGAAACCCCTAAGTATGAGGACCACAGGAAAAGTCGAGTCTGTAGTTTTGGCTACTTGAGTGACTGTGGGGTAGATGCTCAACAAACATGGGCACAGCTCGAAGTCTGCTGACTGCCCGCACCCCTAAAGGGGCTCTCAGCTGCCTGAGGAAGACTCATGGCTCTCCGGTTCTTTGGTCTTCCAGATCTCTCATCAGTGGGACCTCACTGTGACCCTGCAGGTGAAGGAGTCTGGGAAATGTGGCTTCTGGGCTTCATGACCTTTCGTATAGGAGAGCGCTTGGGCAGCTGTGCATCAACAAGCAACATCTGGGGGCTACTGGGATGTAACTTGGGTCACAGAGGATGTGGCTGCAGCAGGGAAATTAGTTAGGGGGATGAATCAAAAGCCCAAGCAAAAGATGTTGGTGCCATCATCACGTCACTGCCCAATTCTCCTTCCTCTCTAAGGCCTCTGAACCTGCTCTGAGGCTTGGCAGGGAAAGTGAGCCAGACTGAGGAGGACAGGAGACAGGGCTGCCTGCAACAAATGCAAGGGACACACAGCTCTGTCCCGCCAGGTGTGACTCCGGGTGCCAGATGTGACTCCTGCCAGGTGTGGCTCCCAGATTGGGCTGGCTGCTCTTCACTCACTGGCATTTGGGTAAGAAGGGCACTGAGATGGAGCAGGGAGAACCAATCCAGAAGACAGAAACCCTGGCTTGGAGCCCTTTCCAACCATTTCCTAATTGGCTGTATGACTTTCCTAATGCTGCCAGAACAAATTACCACAAACTTGGTGGTTTAGGATAATGGAGATTCATTGTCTCACAGTTCTGGAGGCCAGAAGTCTGAAATCAAGGTGGGTCGGCAGGGCCTTGTGCCCTCGTAAGGCTCTGGGGGATAACTCCTCTTTGCCTCTTGCAGCCCCTGGTGGTGTCTGGTGCTCCCTGCGATCGTCTCTGCCTCTGTCTTCACACAGTCTTCTCCCTATGTCTCGCATTTCAAATCTCCCTCTGCTTTTCTCTCACTTTTGCAGCTATCGTTGGATTTAGGATTCACCCTAAATCCAGGATGACCTCCTCTTGAGATCCTTAACTGCATCTGCAAAGATCTTTTTTCCACATAAGGTCACAGTCACAAGTTCCAGGGATTACAACTTGCACAATGCTGGGGGGCCATGATTCAACCCCACTACAACTACACTGGGTGACTCTGTAAATGTCACTTACCCTCATGCTTAGACTCAAATTTGTAATAATAAAATAGAGTAGGGGCCAGGCACGGTGGCTCATGCCTGTAATCCTAGCACTTAGGGAGGCAGAGGTGGGCGGATTGCCTGAGCTCGGGAGTTTAAAACCAGCCTGGGCAACACAGTGAAACCCCACCTCTACTAAAAATACAAAAACATTAACTAAGTGTGGCAGTGTGTGCCTGTAGTCCCAGCTACTCTGGAGGCTGAGGCAGGAGAATTGCTTGAACTGGGAGGCAGAGGTTGCAGTGAGCAGAGATCACGCCACTGCACTCTACACTCCAGCCTGGGTGACAGAGTGAGACTCCATCAACCAAAATAATAATAATAACAATAAAATAAAATAAAATAAAAGAGAGAGAGAGAGAGAGAGAGAGGGAGAAGATGACCTACCTGGATGTTGGGGTGATTATGTAAGATAGAACAAGTTGAAGCCCCTGGCCTGGTTATAGACACAAGGGAAGCCTGAATTAAGAGTCTATTGAATCTGAATCAGCCCTCACCCCATGGCTATGGCACTGGTCTGGTCAGGACCTGGAGACTCCTACTTCATGCAGCGTAACACAAAGCTCAGCCTGCATTTAGGATTGCACTAGGGTGCCTTAAAAGCAGTACCCAGTTCTGAAACATACCACTGTATAAAATAATATCTGGTGCCTGTAGTCCTTCATCTGTTCAAGTACAGGTTGGATGGAAGGATTTCCAGATTGCTTCCAGCTCTCACAGCCTGTGGATTTAGGATTCCTACAATAGTGTGGGCATGAAATTCACTGCAAGTAACTTACCCAACAACTGAAAGGCTGCCCCTACCCAAAAGGGGAAAATCAGATCACTTCCACAGGGTGGAAAAACTAGATTACTTCCACCATAGAAGCCTTTTGATGCTGCCTCTCACCTTTGCCCATCCAACCCACCCCAGCTCTTAATTCCTGTCCTTGCATCCAGGTTTAAATCATTGCTCCATCACTTTCTAACTACATAACTTAGGACAAGCCCCTGTGTACTTCATTTGTTTTCCTTTTATGCTCTTTAAATTTTAATAAATTGAAAGTATCAGAAAATTAAGAAACCTAGAAAGAATAAAATTATAAATACCCATAACTCTGCCATCTAGGTTCAACCACTGTGAACATCTTAACATATTTGCTTTGCCTTTTTATTTTTAAAGAAGAAATATTACTTTATTGTTATTGGGAAATAATACATATTCATTTTGAGGAATTCAAGAAATGCAAAATACAAAGATTCAAGTTTAAAAAACTCGTCTCACCACCCAGAAATAACTGTCATTAACATATGACAAACATCATTTTAAATATCTTATTATATACACAGAGACAAAAGGACAGACGGATGGATGAATGAGGATGGGCGGATGGATGGATGAGGATGGGCAGATGGACGGAAGAATAGGGGGAAATAAATACTATCAAATGTGGGATAAAATATATGCCACTTTAAGTTTTTTTTAATACTGTATTTACTTGTATTTAGCAGAACAAAAAGAAATTAAAACAAAATTGAAGGAAATCTAGGCTTTCAAATACTTCTTTACCAAGAGATACTTACCTAAAGATCTCTTTAAGAACACAGATTGTGAAGAAAGCATTAAGAGCTTGAAGTAATTGTGTTACATTCTAACTATTTATTTGGATTTTAAGCTTATTTAATGACTCCATCCTGTCAAATATGGTATTAGAACTATCACACTTCCCTTCAACTTCTCCTCCCTCTCTTAGTTTCTCAGTTTTAATTATTGGTGGCTGCTGTTGTTCCACTATCCGGGTTTTAACCTTCATACCCTGATCTATAACTGTAATTGCCCAAGCTGCTTACTGTGAGTCCCATATTTATCTGGTTTCATTATTTATCATCAGTCCTTATGCTATGAGGTCTGTATTCATGAATCTTTTATTTTTGTTTGCTTTTAATTAGTTGCATTTTGTAATTAAGTATTTTTTTCAAAATCTTATGGATATTACACGGCCTGAGTACATTTATTCTCAACAACAATGACTTGTGAGCTTTATATTCTATTATATTCTTGAACTATGCTTTCTTTCCCTCAAATCTTTTAGATAACCATTCTTTCATCTTTGACACTGAATCATGCTATAGAGAAGTCTGAGGACAACTTGACTTTTTTTTTTTTCTCCTTATGGAGGAGATTCTTGTGTCTAGAAAACTGGGTAATTCTGTATTTATCCTAAGTTTTAATAGCTTAACTAGAGTATGTCTTGGTGTCTAACATTGTGTACCAAATTTTCCTGGAATACATTGTCTCTTTATTATTATTTTGCTACAATACGTAACATAAAATTTACCATTTTAATCATTTTAAGTGTGCAATTCGGCAGCATTAATTACTCTCACAATATTTTGGAACCATCACCATTACCTATTTCTAAAACTTTTTCATCACCCTGAAGAGAAATTTTGTGACCATTAAGCAATAACTCTTCATTCTCTTCTGCCCCAGTCTGGTAACCTCTAATCTACTTTCTATCTCTATGAATTTGCATACTCTAGATACTACTTATAAATGGAATCCTGTAGTCCAAAAATGAACACTAACAATTGTTGGGAGGATGTGGAGCAACTGGAATCCTTACACATTGCTGGTGAGTAGGTAAAATGGTGCAGCTGCTTATAACACATTCTCGTTTGATCTGCGCATTCAGTTATTTATTTGCTTCAGGATTTTTTTTTTTTTTTAATCCAGAGGCAAAATAGCATCTTTCTACTCTTTTGAATCCCGGTTCTGTTATATATATTAGATGTGTTGCCTTGGGCAAGTTACATAACTATGTCTTAATTTCCTCATCTGTAAATTGGGAATACTAATTGTATTGACCTCAAATTATTGTGAAAAATTAATTCATGTAAACCTCTAAATAAATGTTTTATGCAAAATCAACTCCAAAAGAATTTGTTCTTGTTGTTATACTAAGCTATATTTTGTTACAATATATTTGAATAAAGAAAAGGTTATATGTATATACCTTTATATTATGTATCTTTATGTCTATATCTATCACAGAATAAATGCTTCTCTCATTTAGCTTTCTTTACGTTAATATTCCCTTGACTACTTTCACCACTCTATTTCATCTGTATTCATGTGCTTGTTAAGACTTTCCTCTACACTTTTTTTTCCAGCAATGTATATTCTATTTTGTTTTTGTATTGTTTCAGTTTTTGCTGTCAATATTTATGGGCTCTTTAATCCTATTAATGCTATTTTGGGCCTCAGTTTGTTTCCTTTTGTCCCTATTAATCTCATGCTGTCCATTTATTCCATCATCCTTGAACCCTCACTGTATTGACCTGGTGTTCATATCAAATTGTTCTATAGAGTGAAGCAATTGTGAATAATTTACCTCTGTTTCTGAATTGTTATTTTTTTAGGTTACAATCCTTGCTCTTGCATATTACAGCCCCCTGCTTGCTTGCATCCCTTTCTTTCTTTTGCTTCCTTCCTTCCTTGCCCCATCCCGTCCTCCCTTCCTCCCTCTCTCTTTTCCTTTTTTCCTTCCTTCCTTCCTTCTTTTCTCTTTCTCCCTTTATTTTTTTAAAAATTATTTGTGGTATGCTTTGATGTTGCCATGACATCTCTTACCTTCTTGTTCTTCCTAGGTGGCTCTGCTTGGGTGGCTTCGTCCTGATATGCCATTTGCTGTGACATATAGCATACGTGACACCTGACTTTCTTCCTACCATATCAGGGAACAGTTTGTTTTCCCCTCGAATTTGAAGATTGAGTATTCTTTATTCTGTCTGATTTCTGAGCCTAATAAAACAGTGAGACGGAAGAAGAGAGCTCATCTAAGGTGATATTTGGTCATTCTTAGATTACTGAGTATCTGTTTCTTCTTTTTAGATTTTGTGAATATCCCATACTCAGATTCACTACACCTACTTCCAGGTATTTACTTTTCTGATGAGAAGGTAGTCCCTATTTTCATTTATGTTACTCAATTTAGAAGACAGTCCTGCAGATTTTGCTACCATTAGAGAAAGTTAACCTCCTCCATAACCCCCTTCCTTTGCTTTGCTTATACCCACTTCCCAGCCCCAAGCCATGTTTTCTTATTTCTTAATCAGATGAGAGAAAGGATAATGATGCCCAGTCAACTTGATTTTCTCTAGATGTTTGGTATTAATGAGAAATCCCAGTATTATGTTACTAATATGCTTTTTGGTGGGTGGGGAAAAAGATTTAGAAGCCTAGCTATACCTCTCCACATCACTTCTGTGTCTCCTGTTTCTTTCGATACTTACCAGTGTTTAAAACTTGCATTTGATAGTTTTCTTTCCCTTGTTTTGGTGTTGCAATGAATTTTATTTATTTTTCTTTCCTTGTATTCTTGTTTGCTCAATCTATTAGGTATTTGGCAAGAGGAATTCTGTAATTCAGTTTCTGTCAATGATCTTAACCCAAATATCTGAGTTACATTTTCCATAAGTAAGTTGGGATAATAATTATAACACTGAACACATGAATTTTTTTAGAAGTACGAAGTTAGACAATGTATGTAAATTGCTTTGCAAGCTCTCAAATTTTATATGAAGAATATATTTTCGATAAATGTAGTTATGAATGAATGAGCTGCTATTACTCTGCAGTAATGAACTTAGTTATCTAGTTTATAGGGTTATAAAATGTTATCACTTAAATCAATCCTAGGAATCATGTACCACATTCCATTTATTTTATAAAGGAAGCAAATATCATGACTGCTGTCTTTAGTGCCACGTTTCATCAGGAGGTGGGTGACACAAGAATTCTGTGGTTATAATTGATGGCAAGCATGTCATTCACAAGAAATCTTCTTGCAAATAAACTGCATGTGTTCGAAGAAATATTTTTATTCACTTCTCAGAAGGAAGACCTTTTCCATCAGGAGGCCCCGATTTTGCTGAACACTAACATTAGTTTAAACATGCAAGCTTGTGGGAAGAACCCAGAAGCAAAACTTAATTGCCTTCCATAACAGAGGGGAGAAAAAATACAACAGAAGAGAGAAAAGAGATAGAACAAGATAGACCAAATGCTGAGTAAGAAAAATGAAGAGTTAAGTAAAAGCAAAGGGGGTACAGGTGAGAATGAACATTGAAAAAAATGGTCTGATATTAATTTTCAGTTGTTTCCTCTGAAGTGTATACTTTCTCCATCTTACACAAGGAATATTTAGTAAAGTTTATACTATTCACTGATATTTTTGTAGTAGGTTTTTGAAAGGGGAACTTCTGAATTCATTTAGTTCTTAGTAAAGGCCAAGCAGACATAGCATGTTCATTTGCAGAAGCTACAGGGTATGGGGTCT
Organism: Papio anubis; assembly: GCF_008728515.1. Lineage (NCBI taxonomy): Eukaryota > Metazoa > Chordata > Mammalia > Primates > Cercopithecidae > Papio > Papio anubis. The sequence goes on from NC_044991.1 coordinate 70,032,962, forward strand.
ACTGAATTATTTGTGTTGGTCAATTGTGTCCTCTTATGTTCTACACAGTGCTGGGGTAGGGGATAGAGTGTGGTAGAGGGCTGAGCTGAAGGAGCTTAGCATTTGTCAGATGACTGACTGAAGAGATAAGTTTATAGCTAAAGAGACTGCCAACACCAAGGATGGAGGCAAAGCTCAAACCATGGTGAAAATCAGAGGCTCTGATACATGGCAAAGGAAGCCAGGTAACAAAGTAAATTTACACCATTTGCTTCAGCACAACAGGAAACATTTTTTCTGCCAGGCTCAAACTTAAAAGTTGTCCATCTGCTTCCTAACACATCTTAGGAGGTTCATCCAAGCCTGATATTAAGATAAAATTAAAAAGCATACAAAAATAAATATTTTCAGTCAAAAAGAGCAAAATGATCACTGATATTTACCTTCTAGGGCCTCTTTGAAATGATCGTAAGTGGATTTTTAAAAGTGTTTAAGCTCACAAAAACAATTAGGACAAAAGAGAGGCTGAGTTGACAGGGCTTTTTATCAACACTTTGGATCCTGGGAAGAAATGTCACCATAACTTCAAATTTTTAAGAGTGATCTTTAGTCAAAAATTGTATACCCAGCAAAACTACCAATTAAGTTAGACCCAGACATTTTGAGCCACATAAGACTTTGAAAATGTCACTATCTGCTTACTCTTTCTTGGAAAATTACATGAGAATGTAGTCCTGTTTGAACTGAAAATTTTTTTTGTTCTTTTTTTCATTTCATTTTAATACCAGGGTTATGAACACCTACAAAAATGAGTCTGGAGGAAACCTTCAGGCTGGGAGCTGGCACACACACAAAAACCTTCTTTCTTGGGCTGAAGCCAGTAATACTAACTGTAAAAAGCCACCTCATCTCAGAGGACAGCCATGAATAATATTCAGTGAAGATTTGAACAGTAAGACAGGTGGCTCTGGAAGTGAGTAAGATCTCTCATGAAATAAGAGAACTTGATAGTTCAGATACTATGATAAAAGTAAATAGTGGGGTGTGAGTAAAACAGAGAATCCATTCAACCTTAAAGGTAGCAGCATTCCCCTTTGAGAGGTAGAGAAGATATGCTTGAGTCCAGCAGAAAAGAAAATATGATCCTAGCACATGATTTGGTTTTGCAATGAAACAATTTATACAGTAAGAATAATGGAAGTGCTATGTATCCACTTTCAACTTTTAGAATCATTAAGCTGACTGATATGGCTTGGCTCTGCGTCCCCACCCAAATCGCATCTTGAATTGCAATCCCTATGTGTAGAGGGAGGGACCTGTAATCCCCACGTGTCGAGGAAGAAAGGTGATTGGATCGGGGGAGGTTTCCGCTATGCTCTTCTCATGATAGTGAGTGAATTCTCATGAGATGTGATGGTTTTAAATGTGGCAGCTTTTTTCGGCACACTCACATTCCCTCATGCCACCCTGGTAAGAAGGTGCCTGCTTCCCCCTCACCTTCTGCCATGATTGTAAGTTTCCTAAGAAGCATGTAACTCCTAGCCATGCTTCCTGTTAAGCCCATGGAAATGTGAGTGAATTAAACCTCTTTCCTTTATAATTACCTAGCCTCAGTGAAGTTCTTTATAGCAGTGTGAAACCGAGCTAATACACTAACCAATCATGAAAGGTAAGAATCATTATAGAGAAAATTCTAAAAATTACCAACCTTGGCCATGAAAGAGTAAAAACAAGGCTGGCAATGTCAAAGACAGAGGTGATTGGGAGAAGGGGACATCAACAATGCCCTCCTCACCTTATCCAGAAGACCCTGATGGTTCCTAGAACAAGAAGCAGAGGCTGAAGTAAACTATAGCATCTGAATTTGCAAAGATTACCAGTGGAAGACATACAAAGTAAACACTTACTATAACAGAAGGTAGAAAGTGATCTAAAAGGGCAATTCCTCATTTTTCTTAGCAGAAAGCCAGTAGACAACATATTAAGTTAGTAAGTCAAGAAAAGCACTTTAAGTAAACTACATACACATGTAGAAATAACCATCAAAGAAGCAAAAATAGAAATAGATGACCTGTGAGGGCGGGATCTGAAAGGCAGAGAAGCCAAACAGCATATGGTGGTTTTTAAACATGAACCCTTTTGAGTTATTTGACATCTTAATCATGTTTGGGTTTTTTCTGGTTTAACAGATCTTTGAAAATGAAATTAAACATAAAACTATAGAACAATCTCACCTATCAATGTGTACACAATAATACTCCCTGAATTAAACTAGACTGTGATATGAAAAAGAAATGTATGTGTATTCAGAGACAATATGCTTATTCTAGGAAAGGAAAGACTGTTTGAAAATATAAAATGCCTTTTGTTATGATTTCAGCAGGATGAAGTGAGAAAAACAATCTCTAATCTATTGTTGTGGAACAGGCTTTTGGTAAAATCTTTTCAATATTTTTGGCTTTAAGCAAGTCAGTATTTTATGCTGGAGTCAGGGAGGCTGGAGGGCTTGGTCCCAAGACTTCTCCCCACAGCCCAGTACACTGACTATGGCAGTCTGAGGCCAGCATGCCTCTTGAGGCCTAACCCTGACCTGTCCTTCCTCACTGGGCAGGACTTCCCTGCAGAAACTCCAATAACTCCAGTCAGAGACTCAAGGACAGAATTTGGATCCCCCTGGACCTGAGTCCCAGCAGGAGGGGTGGCCACAGTTTCTAGGGACCAGCAGACTTAGCCTCTCCTCCCCGTAGCTCTGCGGAGTCCAGGCAGCCCAGACAAGTGGGTTTCCCCCCAGCAAAGCACACCCCTCTCCACCAAGGGACAAAGTGTTTCATTAAATGGGTCCTGCTCCCCGTGCCACCCAACTGGGTGAGCATCTCCAACAGGGGTTGTCAGACACCCTATACAGGAGCAACCCTACTGGCATCAGGTTGGTGCCCCTTGAGGTCAGAGGCCCCAGAAGAAGGAGGAGGCACCCATCTTTGCTGCTCTCCAGCCTCCTTGAGTGACATCTCCAGGCACAGGAGCAAATCAGATGAATAAGTCCTGAAGTCAATCCCCAGCAAACTGCAGAAGCCCTACCGAAGAGGGACCTGACTATTTAAAGAAAAATAAACAAGCAGAAAGTGACAACAGCAGCATCAACAACAACAACAAAAAGACCCCAACAGAAACGCCATCCAAGGGTCAGCAGCCTCAAAAACGAAAACTAGACAAACTCACAAATATGAGAAAAAATATTAAAAAATGCTGAAAACACAAAAGGCCAGAGTGCTCCTTCTCCTCCAAATGATGAGCATAAAACGGGATGGAGGATCAGACAGATGAATTGACAGTAGTAGGCCTCAGAAGATGGGTAATGAAAAACTATGTTCTAACCTAAAGCAAATAAGCTAAGAACCTTGATAAAAGGTTAGAGGAATTGCTAACTAGAATAACCAGTTTAGAGAGGAACATAAATGACCTGATGGAGCTGAAAAATATAGCATGAGAACGTCATGAAGCATACACAAGTATCAACAGTCAAACTGACCAAACAGAAGAAAGGACATCAGAGTTTGAAGATCACCTTACTGAAATAAAACAGACAAGAACAGAGGAAAAAAGAATGCAAAAGAATGAACAAAGCCTGCAAGAAATATGGGGCTTCATAAAAAGACTGAACCTACGATTGACTGGAGTATCAGAAGGAGATGGGGAGAATGGAAACAAGCTGGAAAACACACTTCAGGATATTATCCAGGAGAACTGCCCCAACCTAGCAAGACAGACCAACATACAAATTCAGGAAATACAGAGAAGACAATTAAGATACTCCCCAAGAAGATCAACCCCAAGACAAATAGTCATCAGATTCTCCAAGGTCAAAATGAAGGAAAACTTGTTAAGGGCAGACAGAGAGAATGGCCAGGTCACTTACAAAGGGAAGCCCATCAGACTAACAGTGGACCTCTCAGCAGAAACTCTACAGGCCAGAAGAGATTGGGGGCCAATATTCAACATTCTTAAAGAAAAGAATTTTCAACCCAGGATTTCACATGCAGCCAAACTAATCTTGATAAGTAAAGCAGATATAAAATCCTTCCCAGACAAGCAAATGCTGAGGGATTTTGTTACCACCAGACCTGCCCTGCAAGAGATCCTGAAAGAAGTACTAAATGTGGAATGGAAAAACAAGTACTAGCCACTGCAAAAACATACTAAAATATAAAGACCAATGAAACTATGAAGAAACTGCATCAACTAGTGTGCAAATTAACCAAATAGCATCATGATGACAAGATCAAATTCACACACAACAATATTAACCTTAAATGTAAATAAGTTGAATGCCCCAATTAAAAGACACAGACTGGCAAAATGGATAAGGAGTCAAGAGGCACTGGTGTGCTGTACTCAAGAGACCCAAATTACACGCAAAGATACACAGAGGCTCAAAATAATGAGATGGAGGAAAATCTAGGCAAATGGAAAGCAAAAGAATAAAAATCAGGGGTTGCAATCCTAGTCTCGGATAAAAAAGACTTTAAACAAAGATCAAAAAAGGCAAAGAAAGGCATTACATAATGGTAAAGGGAGCAATTCAACAAGAAGAGCTAACTATTCTAAATATATACGCACCCAATACAGGAGCACCTAGATTCATGAAACAATCTTAGAGACCTACGAAGAGACTTAGACTCCCACACAATAATAGTGGGAGACTTTAACACCTCACTGTCAATATTAGATTGACGAGACAGAAAATTAACAAAGATATTCAGGACTTGAACTCAGCTCTGGATCAAGTGGACCCAGTAGACGTCTACAGAACTCTCTACCCCAAATCAACAGAATGGCACTTATGCTAAAATCGACCACATAATTGGAAGTAAAACACTCCTTAGCAAATGCAAAAGAACTAAAATGGTAATGAACAGTCTCTCAGACCACAGCACAATCAAATTAGAACTCAGGATTAAGAAACTCACTCAAAACCACACAATTACATCGAAATTGAACAACCTGCTCCTGAATGACTCCTGGGTAAATGATGAAATTAAGACAGAAATCAAGAAGTTCTTTGAAACCAGTGAGAACAAGGAGACAACATGCCACAATCTCTGGGACATAGCTAAAGCAGTGTTAAGAGGGAAATTTATAGCACTAAATGCCCACATCAGAAAGCCAGAAAGATCTCAAACTGACATACTAACATCACAATTAAAAGACCTAGAGAGGCAAGAGCAAACTAATCCAAAAGCTAGCAGAAGACAAGAAACAACTAAGATCAAAGAAGAATTGAAGGAGATAGAGACATAAAAAAGTCTCCAAAAAATCAACGATCCAGGAGATGGTTTTTTGAAAAAATTAAGAAAATAGATCACTAGTTAGACTAATAAAGAAGAGAAAGAAGAATCAAATAGACACAAAGAATGATAAACGGGATATCATCACTGACCCCACAGAAATACAAACTGCCATCAGAGAATACTATAAAAACTTCACGTAAATACACTAGAAAATCTAGAAGAAATTGATAAATTCCTGGACGCATACACTCTACCAAGACTAAACCAGGAAAAAGTCAAAACCCTGAATGAACCAATAACAAACTCTGAAATTGAGGCAGTAATTAAGGGGCTATGACCAAAAAAGGATCAGGACCAGACAGATTCACAGCCAAACTCTACCTGAAATGCAAATAGGGGCTGGTATCATTCCTTCTGAAACTATTCGAAACAATGGAAAAGGAGGGACTCCTCCTTAACTCATTTTATGAAGCCAACATCATCCTGATACCAAAACCAGGAAGACACAACAAAAAAGGAAAACTTCGGGCCAATGTCCCTGATAAACATCGATGTGAAAATCCTCAATAAAATACTGGCAAAGCAAAACCAGCAACACATCAAAAAACGGATCCACCACAATCAAGTTGGTTTCATCCCTGGGATGCAAGGCTGGTTCAACATACACAAATCAATAAATATAATACATCACATAAACAGAACCAAAGACAAAAACTACATGATTATCTCAATAGATGCATAAAAGTCTCTGATAAAATTCAACATCCCTTCCTGTTAAAAACTCTTAATAAACTTGGTATTGATGGAACATATCTCAAAATAATAAGAGCTATTTATGACAAACCCACAGTCAATATCATATTGAACAGGCAAAAGCTGGAAGCATTCCTTTTGAAAACTGGTACAAGACAAGGATGCCTCCTCTCACTGCTCCTATTCAACGTAGTATTGGAAGATCTGGCCAGGGCAATCAGACAAAAGGAAGAAAGAATGGGTATTAAAATAGGAAGAGAGGAAGTCAAGGCATCTCTGTTTGCAGACATGATTTTACATTTAGAAAACCCCGTCATCTCAGTCACAAAACTCCTTGAACTGATAAGCAACTTCGGCAAAGTATCAGGATACAAAAGCAATGTGCAAATATCACAAGCATTCCTTTACACCAACAATAGGCAAGCAGAGAGCCAAATCATGAAGGAACTCCCATTCACAATTGCTACAAAGAGAATGAAACACCTAGGAATACAGCTAACAAGGGATGTGAAGGACCTCTTCAAGAAGAACTACAAACCACTTCTCAATGAAATAAGAGAGGACACAAACAAATGGAAAAACATTCCATCCTCATGGATAGGAAGCATCAATATTGTGAAAATGGCCATAATGCCCAAAGTAATTTATAGATTCCACACCATTCACATCAAACTACCATTGACATTATTCACAGAATTAGAAAAAACAATTGTAAATTTCATATGGAATCAAAGAAGACCCCATATAGCCAAGATAATCCTAAGCAAACAAAACAAAACAAAACAAAACAAAATGAAGCTGGAGGCATCACACTAACTGACTTTAAACTATACTACAAGGATACAGCAACCAAAATAGCATGGCACTTATACCAAAACAGATATATAGACCATAGGAACAGAACAGAGGCCTCAGAAATAACACTGCACATCTACAACAATCTGATCTTCGACAAACCTGACAAAAACAAGCAATGGGGAAAGGATATCCTATTCAGTAAATGGTGCTGGGAAAACTGCCTAGCCATATGCAGAAAACAGAAACTGGACCCCTTCCTTACACCTTATACAAAAATTAACTCAAGATGGATTAAAAGACTTAAATGTAAAACCCAAAACCATAAAAACCTTAGAAGAAAACCTAGGCAATACCATTCAGGGCAGAGGCATGGGCAAAGGCTTCATGACAAAAATGTCAAAAGCAACTGCAACAAAAGGCAAAATTGACAAATGGGATCTAACTAAACTAAAGAGCTCCTGCACAGCAAAAGAAACTAGCATCAGAGTGAACAGGCAATCTACAGAATGGGAGAAAATTTTTGCAATCTACCCATTTGACAAAAGTCTAATATCCACAATTCACAAGGAACTTAAACATATGTACAAGAAAAAAACAACCCATCAAAAAGTGGGCAAAGGATATGAACAGACACGTCTCAAAAGAAGACATTTACGCAGCTAACAAACATATGAGAAAAAGCTCAACATCACTGATTATCAGAGAGATGCAAATCAAAACCACAATGAGATACCATCTCATGCCAGTCAGAATGGTGATTATTAAAAAGTCAGAAAACAATAGATGCTGGTCAGACTGTGGAGAAATATAAATGATTTTACACTGCTGGTAGGAATGTAACAACCATTGCTGAAAACAGTATGGCAATTCCTCTAGGATCTAGAACCAGAAACACCATTTGACCCAGCAATCCCATTACTGGGTATATACCCAGAGGAATACAAATCATTCTACTATAAAGACACATGGACATGTATGTTTACTGCAGCACTATTTACAATAGCAAAGACATGCAGCCAACCCAAATGAAAATGTGGTACATATATACTATGCAGCCACAACAAGGAATGAGATCATGTGCTTTGCAGGGACACGGATGAAGCGGGAATCCAGTATCCTCAGTAAACTAACACAGGAACAGAAAACCAAACACCGCATGTTCTCACTCATAAGTGGGAGTTGAACACTGAGAATACATGGACACAGAGAGGGGAATAACACACACCAGGGCCTGTTGAGTGGTGGCAGGGTGAGGGGAGGGAACTTAGAGGATGGGTCAATAGGTACAGCAAACCACCACAGCACAGGTATACCCATGTAACAAACCTGCACGTTGTGCACATGTATCCAGTTTCTTCCTCTTTTTTTAAAAGAAATAAACAAAATGTAAATAATGACATTTTTAAAAAGAAGTTTATTACTCACATCCTCCTAAAAAAACGTCAGTATTTTAGATGTAGAAGAATACTATATTAGAATAACAGCGCCAATCTGAAGCCAAAGACAACATCATGTATAAGAGTCAAACACAGAAGCCATTTCTATTAAATTCAGGAATGAAACAAGGTTATACTAATATTATTCAGTATTGATTTGTGAACTCTGAGCAATAAAATTAAAAGGAAAGAGAGAGAAGGAAGAAGTTAGGAAGGACTTTTTTTATAATAATAGAAAAGAGATAAAATTACCTTTATTTGCCTGATGATATGATTGAATACCTAAAAAAACACAAGCATCAACTCAAAAGCCTGCAGTACTGATTAAAAAAAAGTTCAGTAAGATGAGTGGTTAAAAAACAAACAGATAAAACACAAGAGCTTTCTTATACAGCATCAACAACTACCTGGAAACTCTAACAAGAAATAAATTAAATCACATGGTAGTAAATACCTAGGAATCAACTTAAACAGAGATATGTGAGGTCCACATGAAGAAACCCATACAACTTTACTGAGGGATATGAAAGAATCCTTGAAAAAGTGAAGATACAGGTAACGATTCTGAGTCTGAAGACTCAATAAAGTCAAGACGGAAATTATCACAAAAATAATTTCAGCGATATTTGCAATTTGAATAAAACCCAAGAACTTGGAACTTGGCAAAATAATTCTAAAAATCATTTGAAAGGAGACACAAAGAGTCTCTCTATTTTTTTCATAAAGTGTAACCAGAAGAGATTGTCCTATTAAGCATTAAATACCTGGTAAAGCCACAATAATTAAAAGAGTGTTGTACTGACATAAAAACAGACAGGTTAATGACAACAAGAAGAAAGAACATCAATGGACCATATATGAGAATGCATTTGATGAGAACAGTCCCACTTTTAATGAGGGGAGAAAGGCTAACCTATTAATTCATGGTTCTGGAATACTGATTAACTATACTATTTGAAAAACAATGGACTTAGATTCTATTCACATGGTGAATGAAAAATTAATTAATTAGCTAATTAATTAATTCAGAACTATAAAGAGTTGAACATGAAGAAGAATTAAAAAATCAAATCATTAAAATCTAGAAAAATATAAGAGAATATTTATCTCATTTGGGAATAGGGAAATAACTTTTGAAGTTCAAAAGCAAAAGAAGATATAAAGTTTTATATAATGGACAACATGAAAATTAAAACTATTCATCAGAGACATCAAAAATTCTGAAAGCAAATAAAAACTGAAAAAATGTAAGTACCAGGTAAAGAATAATATCCTTTCTCCATAAAAAAAGCTTATAATACACATATATGGAAAACATAAAAATGTTTATGAACAGGTAATTTGCAGAGGATGAAACATAAAATATATTTGACTACGTAAGTAATAAGGAAAAACCAGGCCAACAGGATGCAGTGTAATTTCTTATCAAATTAGCAAGGATTTTGTAATAGTGATAATTCCTAAGATTAGCAAATAGTCACTGAGAAATTACTTGATGCTTGGACTACAAGTTGTCTCAATGATTTTCTGAGGAGCAATTTGATAATATGTATCACATTACCAAGTTGTGAATCATGTAACACAATACGAATCACATATCACATTAAAATGCCCACACCACCAACTGAATAATCCCAATCTAGAAGATATAATGAGAAATATTAACAGAGATTTAGGTGAAAAATCTCACAATAGTATTACTTTACTAAAAGACTGAAAGCAATTTCAATGCCCAAGTGTAAGGACATCATTAAATAAGTAATAATATGGCAATATGATACAATTTAATTGATGTAAAAGTCCAAGCATTAAAGAATATTTAATGACATAAAAATGCAAATGATAGAATTCTAAATGAGCAAAAAAGAGGCATGTAACAGAACTTATAGCTTGCACCTAATTTTGTAAAATATATATATACATTTAGCAAATGTATGAGCATGTGCATACACATGTGTGCATATAGATAGTAATCTACATATGGAAAAAAATCTTGAGAAGAGTTCAACTTTCAATTAAACATCACAGAGTAAACACATGCATTAACCTCCATTTTCTTCCAAATGCACTAAAATGACGGGGTAGGAATTAAAAAGACATAAACCCATATACACCAAGAGAATGGGGGGAAAAGTGACAACAATTGAGAGATGCAAACATTTTGGAAGAAGAAAAATGGTTGGACAAATGGTAACTGATTAAGCAGAGCAGTGAAAACTGAAGCCCATATGTCCATCAGGTAAGAAAGCAGAATACAACCAATTTAACCCATTGAGTATTAAAAGGACCCAGAAATGGGGCAAACAGATTCTTCTAACAGCAGGAACATCTAGGGCTGAAAACAAAATTACCTGAAAATCTGTGTAAGAAATGTTAAAACCCCACTCCCCAGACCCCCTTTGATATCTGCTATGCCACCAGATGCCAGTCCCTTCTCAATACCTATATAAGACTGAAAATATAGTTACTACAACATATCAAGCAGAGCAGATCTAGCTTCAAGGATTCTGTGGCCAGCTGACAGGGGGTAAGGCACCAGGCAAAACCAGGGGCGATCCACTGAAACCAACATACTGAGTGGAGAGAGCACCCCCAACTAGCTCTCAGAGTACCCAGAGACAGGTTACACATACTCCCCATGCCTTCATGAGTGCAGAAGGCTTGTCTTTGGAAAAACTTACCAGATGAAGAGGAAAAGGCCTTAGCCATGAACACTCCAATGTTCATCCATAAAAATCCAGTTTACTGTCTTATTTCCATACAGTCAAACCTGTCAGTGAACAAGGCCCCTCCCATCCAATACTTACACTCAAGATTTTAGTGCCAATCTCTTAAATATGAATAGATATCCAATGATGATGACTATTTGAGTTAAATCTCTAACAGGAACAGAAGAGACCAAAACGAACAGGCAGGCGAAAAGTGCAGGTAGAAAACAAAAGATAAGTGCTTGTCAGCCTTTTGGCTAAGATCAATTGTAATATCTCTTCTTATCAGTTTCACATACAGAGCAGTGACACAATAAAACAACCACATAAACAAGCTGGCATGATAACCAGTGAACAACAAAATGGCAAGATCAAATTCACATATAGCAATACTAACCTTGAATGTAAATGGGCTAAATGTTCCATTTAAAAGGCACAGGGTAGCAAGCCAGATAAAACAGCAAGACCCAGTGGTATGCTGTCTTCAAGAGACCTATCTCACATGCAATGAATGACACCCATAAGCTCAAAATAAAGAGATGAGGAAAATCTACCAAACAAATGGAAATTAGAAAAAGCAGGGGTTGCAACCCTAATTTCAGACAATACAGACTTTATCCAGCCAAAGATCAAAAAAGACAAAGAAGGGCATTACATAATTGTAAAGGGTTCAATTCAAAAAGAAGACCTGACCTAACTAAATATATACACACCCAACACAGGAGCACCTAGATTCATGAAGTAAGTTCTTAGAGGCCTACAAGGAGACTTCAACTTCCACACAATAATAGTGGGAGAATTCAACACTCCACTGAGAGTATCAGTCAGATCATTGAGGCAGAAAATTAACAAAGACATTTAGGACTTGAACTCAACATTGGACCCGATGGATCTGATAGACCTCTACAGAACTCTCTACCTGAAAACAACAGCATATACATTTTTTTCATCACCACATGGCACATACTCTAAAACTGAACACAATATGACATAATCCTCAGAAAACGCAAAAGAACCACAGTCATTCCAAACACACTCTTAGACCACAGTGCAATAAAACTAGAAGTCAAGACTAAAAACATTGCTCAAAACCATGCAATTTCATGAAAATTAAACAATACACTCCTGAATGACTTTTGGATTAAAAAAATGAAATTAAGGCAGACATCAAGAAGCTATATGAAACTAATCAGAACAAAGATACAACATACCAGAATCTCTGGGAAACAGCTAAGGCAGTGTTAAGAGGGAAATCTATATCACTAAATGCCCTGATGTGGTTTGTGCGTGTCCCTACCCCAACCTTATTGTGAATTGTGGTTCCCATAATTCCCACATGTCATGGGAGGGACCTGGTGGGAGGTAATTAAATCATGGTGGTGGTTACCTGCATGCTGCTATTCTCATAATAGTGAGTGAGTTCTCAAGAGAGCTGATGGTTTCAAAGGAGATGCCCCTCTGTTTTTCTCAGCACTTCTTACTGCCACCATATGAAAAAGAACATGTTAGCTTCCCATTCTGCCATGAGTATAAGCTTCCCGAGGCCTCCCCAGCCATGCTGAACGGTGAGTCAATTAAATATCTTTGCTTTATAAATTACCCAGTCTCCAGTATGTCTTCATCAGCAGGGTGAGAATAGACTAATACAGTAAATTGGTACCAGTAGAGTGGGGTGCTGCTATAAGGATACCCAGAAATGTGGAAGCTACTTTGGAAGTGGGTAACAGGCAGAGACTGCAACAGTTTGGAGGATTTAAAAGAAGACAGGAAAATCTGGAAAAGTGTGGAACATCCTAGAGACTTGTTGAATTACTTGGACCAAAATGCTGATAGTGATATAGACAATGAAGTCCAGGTTGAGACGGTCTCAGATGGAGATGAGGAACTTGTTGAGAACTGGAGCAAAGGTGACTCTTGTTATGGTTTAGTAAAGAGACTGGTGGCATTTTGCTCCTGCCCTAGAGATGTGTGGAACTTTGAAATTGAGAGAGATAATTTACCGTATCTGGCAGAAAAAATTTCTAAGTGGCAAAGCATTCAAGAGGAAGCAGAGCATAAAAATTTCTAAAATTTGCAGCTGACAATGCAATAGAAAAGAAAAATCCATTTTCTGGGGAGAAATTCAAGCCTACTACAGAAATTTGCATAAGTAGTGAGGAGCTAAAATGTTAATCACCAAGACAAGAGGGAAAATGTCTCCAGGGCATGTGAAAAACCTTCACAGCAGCCCCTCCCCCAGAGGCCTAGGAGGAAACATGGCTTTGCGGGCCAGGACCAGGGCCCCCCTGCTGTGGGCAGCCTAGGGACTTGGTGTCCTGCATTCCAGCCACTCCAGTTATGGTTACAGTGCACCAAGGTACAGCTCAGGCCATGGCTTCAGAGAGTGCAACTCCCATGCCCTGGCAGCTTCCATGTGGTGTTGAGCCTGAGGGTGCACAGAAGTTAAGAACTGAGGCTTGAAAACCTCCACCTAGATTTCAGAGGATATATGGAAACACCTGGATGTCCAGGCAGAAGTTTGCTGCAGTTGTGGAGCCCTCATAGAGAACCTCTGCTAGGACAGTGCCGAAGGGAAATGTGGGGTCAGAGTCTCCACACAGAGTCTCCACTGAGGTACTACCTAGTGGAGCTGTGAGAAGAAAGTCACAGTCCTCCAGACCCCAGAATGTTAGATCCACTGATGGCTTGCACCATGTGCCTGGAAAAACCACAGGCATTCCACACCTGCCCATGAAAGTAGCCAAGAGGGGGACTGTACCATGCAAAGCCATAGGGCCAAGCTGCCCAAGGCCATGGGAGCCCGCCTGTTCCATCAGTCTGACCTGTATGTGAGACACAGAGTCAAAGTAGATTATTTTGGAGCTTTAAGATTTAATTACTGGCTCATTTGATTTTAGACTTACATGGGGCCTGTAGCCCCTTTGTTTTGGCCAACACCTCCCATTTCGAATGGGTGTATTTACCCAATGCCTGTACCTCCATTGTATCTGGGAAGTAACTAATTTACTTTTGATTTTACAGGCTCATAGGCAGAAGGACGTGCCTTTTCTCAGACAAGACTTCGGACTTGGATTTTTGAGTTAATGCTAGAACGAGGTAAGACTTTGGGGGATGCGTAGAAGGGCGTGATTGGCCAGGTGCAATCACTCACACCAGTAATCCCAGCACTTTCAGAGGCCAAGGTGAGTGGATCACCTGAGGTCAGGAGTTCTAAACCAGTCTGACCAACATAGTGAAACCCCGTCTCTGCTAAAAATACAAAATTAGCAGGTCGTGGTGGCACATGCCTGTAATCAGAGCTGAACTGAAGGAAATGGAGGCATGAGAAACATTCAAAAGATCAATGAATCCAGGAGTTAGTTTTCCGGAAAAAAAGGAATAAAATAGATAGACTAATAAATAAATAAGAAAAGAGAGTAGATCCAAATAAATCCAATTAGAAACAACAAGAGGGATATTACCATTGACTCCACGGAAATAAAAATTATCCTTAGAAACTACCATGAACACCTCTATGACCACAAACTAGAAAACCTAGAAGAGACAAATACATTTGTGGACACATACACCCTCCAAAGACTGAACGAGGAAGAAGTTTACTCCCTGAACAGACCAATAATGAGCTCTGAAATTGAATTGGTAATAAATAGGCTACCAATCAAAACAAGCCCAGGACCAGATGGATTCACAGCTGAATTCTACCAGACGTACAAAGAAGATCTGGTACCATTCCTACTGAAACTATTCCAAAAAAATTAAGGAGGATAGACTCCTCCCCAAATCATTCCATGAGGCTAGCATCATCCTAATAAAAAACCTGGCAGAGATACAACAACAAAAAAAGAAACTTCAGGCCAATATCCTTGAAGAACATTAATGCAAAAATTCTCAACAAAATACTTGTACACCAAATCCAGCAACACATCAAAAATTAATCTACCATGATCAAGTCAGCTTCACAGCAAGGATGCAAGTGGTTGCTTCAACATGTGCAAATCAAGAAATGTGATTCATCACATAAAAAGAACTAAAGACAAAAGCCACATGATTATCTCAATAGATGCAGAAAAGGCTTTCAATAAAATTCAATATCGCTTCATGTTAAAAACTTTCAATAAGCTAGGTATTCAAAGAACATATCTCAAAATAATAACAGCCATCTATGACAAACCCACAGCCAACATCATATGGAATGGCGAAAAGCTGGAAGTATTCCCATGAAAACCAGTACAAGACAAGGATGCTCTCTCTCACCATTCCTATTCAACGTAGTATTGGAGGTCCTGGCCAAAGCAATCAGCCAAGAGGAAGAAATAAAGGGCATCCAAATAAGAAGACAGGGAGTCAAACACCCCATTTGCATACAACATGATTTTACATCTATATAAATCAGAGTACAAAATTAGTGTATGAAAATCACTAGCATTGCTATACACCAACAATAGCCAAGCTGAGTGCCAAATCAGGAAGACAATACCATTCACAATTGCCACAAACAGAATAAAATACCTAGGAATAGAGCTAACCAGGGAGGTGAAAGATCTCTACAATGAGAATTATAAAACACTGCTCGAATAAATCAGAGATGAAACAAACTAATGGAAAAACATTCCATGCTCATGATAGGAAGAATTAAATCATTAAAATGGCCATACTGCCCAAAGATCCTATCAAACTACCAGTGACATACTTCACAGAATTAGAAAAATCTATTTTAAAATTCATATGGAACGAAAAGGGCCTGAATAGCAAAGGCAATTCTAAGCAAAAACAACAAAGCTGGAGGTGTCATATTAGCTGACTTCAAACCATACTATAGGGCTACAGTAAATAAAACAGCATGGTATAGGTACCAAAACAGATACATAGACCAATGAAACAGAATAGAGAGCCCAGAAATAAGTCCACACACCTACAACCATCTGATTTTGACAAAGCTGATAAAAACAAGTAATGGGGAAAGGACTCCCTATTCAATAAATGGTACTGGGATAACTGGCTAGCCACATATAGAAGATTGAAATTGGATCCTTTCCTTACGCCATATACAAAAATCAACTCAAGATGGATTGAAGACTTAAATGTAAAGTCCCAAACTATAAAAACCCTAGAAGACAACGTAGGCATAGGAACATTCTGGACGTAGGAACACCAATGATTTCATGACAAAGACACCAAAAGCGATTGCAACAAAAGCAAAAATTGACAAATGGGATCTAAGTAAACTTTAGAGCTTCTGCACAGCAAAAGAAACTATCAACAGAGTAAACAGACAACCTACAGGATGGGAAAAAATTTTTGGCAAACTATGCAACTGACAATGGTCTAATATCCAGCATCCATAAGGAACTGAAACACATTTACGAGAAAAACAAACAATCCATTTGAAAGTGGGCAAAGGACATGAATAAACACTTCAAAAGAAGACATACATGCAGCCAACAAGTATATGAAGAAAAACTCAGTATCATTGATGATTAGAGAAATGATGCAAATCAAAACTACAATGAAATACCATCTCACACCAGTAAGAATGGCTACTATTAAAAGTCAAAAAATAACAGAGGCTGACAAGGTTGCAGAGAAAAGGGAATGCTTGTACACCACTGGCGAGAGTGTAAAGTAGTTCAGTCATTTTGGAAAACAATGTGTTGATTCCTTAAAGAGCTAAAAACAGATCATTCAACCCAGCAATCCCATTATGGGGTATACACCCAAAGGAATATAAATAATTCTACCACAAAGACATATGCACGTAAATGTTCATGGCAGCACTATTCACAATAGCAAGGACATGAAATCAGCCTAAGTGCCCAAGACTGGATGAAGAAAATGTGGTACATACACACCATGGAATACAATATAACCATAAAAATGAATGACATCATGTCTTGCAGGAACATGGATGGAGCTAAAGGCCATTATTCTAAGCAAACTAATGCAGGAACAGAAAACCAAACACCACATATTCTCACTTATAAGTGGGAGCTAAATTCTGAGAACACATGGACACAAAAAGGGGAACAACAGGCCCTGTGGCTTACTTGAGGGTAGAGAGTGGGAGGAGGGAGAGGATCAGAAAAAATTAACTATTGGGTACTGAGCTTAGTACCTGGGTAACAAAATAATCTGTATAACAAACCCCACAACATGAATTTTCCTATACAACAAACCTGCGAATGTACTCCTGAACCTAAACATTTTAAAAAAAGACATTTCGAAGAGCATTTTTTAAAGTAGAGAGAAGAGATTTTATCCAAGAAAAAGATGCTGTAAAAAAGGACCATTCCAAGAATCAAGATAGCTCTCAGATGTTAAAACTATAAAAGCATAAATAGAAATTGCAATAGGTGGCTTAGAAGATAAAGTTGAGGATATTGTCCAGAATATAGAATGAAAAAAAAAAGAAGAAGAAGGAAAAGAAAAAAACAAGAAAATTGAGTATATTGGCTGTGTTAGTCCAAAACCCAACTAATAGGATTTGTTTTAAGCAAAAAAAAAAGGTCAGGTGTGGTGCCTCACACCTGTAACCTCAGCACATTGGGAGATGGAGGTGGGAGGATTGTTTGAGCCCAGGAGTTTGAGACCAGCCTGGGCAACATAAAACTATGTCTCTACAAAAATATTACAAATTTAGCCTGCTGTATGTAGTCCCAGCTACTCTGGCGGTAGAGGTGGGAGGACTGCTTGAACACAGGAGGCAGAGGTTGCAGTGAGCCTTGGTTGCACCACTACATTCCAGCCTGGACAACAGAGCGAGACTCTGTGCCAAAGAAAGAAAACAATATATAAGAGAAAACTGAGAATATGTTATCAAAGAAATGGTCTGGGCATGGTGGCTCACGCCTATAATCCCAGCACTTTGGGAGGCCGAGGCAGGCGGATCAAGAGGTCAGGAGATCAAGACCATCCTGGCTAACATGGTGAAACCCCATCTCTACTAAAAATATGAAAAATTAGCCGAGCATGGTGGCGGGTGCCTGTAGTCCCAGCTACTCGGGAGGCTGAGGCAGGAAAATGGTGTGAACCCGGGAGGCAGAGCTTGCAGTGAGCCGAGACTGCGCCACTGCACTCCAGCCTGGGCAACAGAGCAAGACTCTGTCTCAAAAAAAAAAAAGGAAGTGATATAAGAATAATTTCTGAAACTGACGATAACAAAGTCGTAAACTGAAATAGTAACCAAATATTCATGCAATATAACTTTTAAAAAGCTTACTTTAAGTCATTATGAAACCTCAAAACACTGAAATTAAAAGAAAAAAAAAAAAAAAACTTGGCCAAGCATGAAGGTTCATGCCTGTAAATGCCAACATTTTGAGAGGCTGAGACAAGAGGATTGCCTGAGTCCAAGAGTTTGAGAGCAGCCTGGATAACATAGCAAGACCCCATCTCTGAAAAAAAAAAAAAAAAAAAAAAGAGTGGGGCAGGTGCCTACAGTCTCAGCTACTCAGAAGGCTGAGGAAGGAGGACGGATTGATTGAGCTCAGAAGTACGAGGCTGCAGTGAGCTATGATCACATCTTTGCACTCCACCCTAAATAACAAAGCGCAGCCTCATCTCATTTAAAGAAGGAAAAAAGACTAAACATTTACAAGATAAAAACATGCATATGTCTCATATAAAAGATAAGGAATCAGAATGACACTGGACTTCTCAATATTGTGAATGGAAATCAGAAGACAACACAGCCAACATCTGTGAAATTCTGAGGGATTGACAAAGTTAGAAAGGCAATTCAATGGAGAAAGGACAGTCTTTTTCAACAAATAGTACGAGAACAATTAGACATTCATATGTGGGGGGATAAAAAGGAGGAACCTTGACCTGTACCTCTCACTGTATGTAAGTTTACTCAAAATGGAATGTAAACCTAAACGTTAAATATAAAATAAAAAACAGGAAAAAATCTTTATGGCCTTGGATTATGCTAAAAATTGTTAGATAACACACTAAAACATCATCCATAAAAGTAAAAAATTGATATTAGATTCTATGAAAATTAAAATATTTTGCTCTGTAAAAGATACCACTAAGAGAATAAAAAGACAAGCCATAGGCTGGAAAAAAATATTTAAAAATCACAGATCTGACAAAATGCTTATATTCAGATATATAAAGAACTCTCAAAGCTTAATAAGAAAACAGCCCAATTTTTTAAATGGGCAAAAAATTTGAACAAATACATTATGAAAAAAGATGTACAGAAAGCAAATAGGAATATGAAAGATGTTCAACATCATTGCTAATTAGGGAAATTCAAATTAAATCACAATAAGACACTAGTGCACATTTTGTTAGGGTAGCTAAAATTTAAAACAAACAGAAAAAAAGGAAAAAATGCTAAGTGCTGGTGAGGATGTGGAACAAATTGAATTCTCACACACTGCTCATGAGTATGCAAAATGGTACAACTATTTTGAAAAACAGATTGACAGTTCCTTATAAAGTCAAATATACATTTATCATACAGCTCAGAAATCTTAGTCTTTATTGAAAACAAATAAAAACTTGCATTGAGACAAAAACCTGTAGGCTAACATTTATAGTGGATTTATTCATAATCACCGAAAATCCGAAACAATGCAAATGTTCTTCAGGTTGTGGGATGTGATGAGGTTTCTCTTCAAATAATCTGAACAATCTTTTATTCTTTAATTCATAGCACCCCCCACACACACACACTTTTTTCCCCTTTCTAGATGTTAATTTCTTTGGAAGGCTGAATCTATTCTGTATGTACTAGAGTAATGAATATATGATTCTATACATTTGTCTAAACCCATAAAACTATATATGTGTACCAAAAGGAGGGAAACTTACTCCGTGTCAATTAAAGTATTTCTGAGCAAAAAATCGTAGCCTACCAGAACTCTATACACAGCCAAACTTTCAATCGAATGTAAGGATAACATAAAATGATTATCTGCTAGGCAATATACTTAAATTGTTTTTTACCTTCAAATATAACTTTTCTCAGGAAGCTCCTATATACCATGCTCTAATAGAATGAGAAAGTAAACTCCACACAAAAAAAGAACTCATGGGACCTAGAAAAAGGAGAGAGGTAGGAGGAAATTCCAAAACAAGTGATGTGTCTAGGATCTAAAGAGAACACAGGTCATATTAAACTAGGAAGTTGGAGGCCTCTGGGCATGTAAATTCACAGAGAGAAAACAGTGAAACCAATAGATATTCTGAAGAGTTCAGACACAAGGAGATGAGATTAACACTTCTGAGAGGGAGTTGGAAGCACTTTAAGGGAAACAAAATAATAAATAAAGCAAGGCAGGCATCAACTCTATGACTAGGGAAATGAGGAAAGGGATGTAATCACAATATGAGGGGACTTCAAAAGGAAGTTTGGGAAGGTTTGTAAGTGAGGAGGTACAAGGAAGCTTCTGGAGAACTCAACAGATAGATGATACGCAAATGAAATAGAAAAGGACTAGCAGAATGCCTGTTTTATTTGGAAATGTAGTATTAAACGCTTGGGGAAACAGCAGCTAAAGGAGCTGAGTCTGGTTGCCTCAGGGGGCAGAGAATCACAGGGGAAGGGCTACTGCTGTTCACTCAAGGCTTTCTAACATACATTACTTTCAAAACTGTTCTAGACAAGAACATTTTTTTCATCAAAAATAAGAAAAAAGAGAATGAATGATTCCAAATTATTAACGATTATTTTTTATTGTTATTGGGTTTATAGGTAATTTGCACTTTATTCTTTACAATTTCCTGTATTTCCTCAATTTTCTGTCTTAATAATCAACAGGGAGCAGAAAGAGAGAGACACAGACACAGAGAGTTATTAAGAGCAGAAAATACTTCTCCTTTCTCTTAAATCAGGCAAAGCACAACAGATATCTATGTCTTATTATGAAGAAATTCTGCATTTAGAAAGTGGAGATTTCAGGGCACAGAGTAAAGGTTTCTATGTGATAGCACATTGGGAAGGAGACTACCTCAGTGCCTGGCATGAAGTAGGAGTTTGGATGATGCAAACCCCTCTGTTTGCCCCCGGTCTAATTTTTCCATGGGTAAGATGATGGCTTGGGGTCAGCCACCTATCCCTAGCTCTAGAATTTGACTATAAGAATCTGTATCCACCTCAGATGCCTGTAATCAAGGAACCTGCCAGGAACAGGTTACCCCAGCCTCCTGCTGCCCAGGCCTAGGTGCCAGGAGCCCCTCCTCTGCCCCCCTCCCACATAGGGCCAGGCATGTTCCCACCCCAGATCTCCATCCACTGCAATACATTCCTGGGAGTTTATTTGTTCTCTCAACTGCCCACCTCCCAAAAGACAAGTCCCTGAAACCAGGTATAAATGGCTGCTGGGACTTCAGTGCCACCACCTGGTCTGTGTACTTCCAGCTGTTGAATAAATGGCAACCCTTGGACATTTCTATTTCCTGCAAAGCCCTCCCAGATTAGAAGCTGATCCTCCTGACTCCTTACAAGCTTGGCAATGCAGAACCAAGCAGAGTATTTGAATATGAAAAGAAAGGCCAGGTCTTGAAATTCAAGTCTTTGAGCTCTAAGACCTGGACTCAGGCCAACACCTGGTTTCTAGAGCTGCAAGTCAGAAACAGCAACAAAACACAAGGGGATGAGCCGAGATTTGGAACCAAACAGCCCTGGGTTTGAATCCTTAATCGACCACTGAATTCCTGGCACTAGCTGAGACACATTTTGGCAGATTTCTCATTCATAAAACTGGAACAATAAGGCCTACTTTCTATCTAAAATAATTAGCAAATAATTAGATGACAATAAGTCATGTTTATTGGGCACTTGCTATGTAATGGCACTGTGCTAAGCATTTTATGTTCATTGTGCATTTAATCCTCAGAAATTAACTATGAAATATTACCATCCCCATATTAAAAATAAGGGCATCGAGGTACAGAAAGAAGGTAATGTGTCCAGTGTGGCTCAGCAAGGAAGCACCAGAGCTGCGATTTGAACCCCAGCAGCCTGAGGCCAGACTTAACTGCGGCACTGCCGGGTTTCCCTAACGACAGGCACTTCTTGAGGGTGGATAGTAACCAGTCCTGTCTCCTTCTCCCCGCCCATATTACAGATGGGAGACCAAGGCCCAAAGCAGGCACATGGGCGTCCTACAGTCATACAGGAGCTGGGGGTGGGGCGTGGATTCAGTTCCAGTTCTTTCCTCATGCCAGCAGCCACTGGAGCCCACAGAGGCCCATCCGGAGGACCCCTGGATCCTCACTGTGAGTGGACCCAGCACACTGCTGCCTCAGACAATCCGCAACCCCTGACACGCACAGGTCCCCCCACCTTGTTCTGATGTGGGCATGGTCTTCTTGTGGGAAAGCAGGTATCTGGTCTCTGCCACCCCTTAGCACACCTACCAGGCCATCATCCTATTGCAACACCTGCCCTAGTCCACACCTCTCGAGAGCTCATCTTTCTCCTCCTCCATGGCGACCAAGAGCACCACCCATGCCCTGCCGTCAAGCGGGAGGCAAGGACCAATCTCAGGCCCCTGCATCCAGCCAGGCCTGCTGCAGGCCAGTCTGCTCAAACAGCTCATGCCTACCATGGCAAGTGATTTGTTTCCTTGGTAGCATTTAACAGTCACTACATTAACCATATGTATTTATTCAGGGACCATATCTGAGTTATCCATTGCTGGGTCCTCAGAGCCTATTCCAGTGCTTAGGAACAAACAGTCCAGTTGCTATGTGCAGAATAGAGTACAGACGGCAAAGGCAAACAACAGTCAAGAGTGACTGCCAGGAGAAAGATGATGGTATCCTGGTGGCAAAGGAGAAAACAGAATGATTTCAGCAGACATTTAGGAGGAAAACTGGATAGGACTGGGGACTGAGGGAAAGAGGGGTCAAAGGTGGCTCTTGGTGTTCACATTTGCACCCTAGACAGATGTCCATCTGTCCTCTCAGAGAAGTAAGAGGGAAAAATGAACACATTTTCCAATCTGGGTGGCAGCTTTGGAGCACCAGGCCCTCATGTAAACTGTTTTGTTTGTTTTTTGAGACGGAGTTTCGCTCTTGTCGCCCAGGCTGGAGTGCAGTGGCATGATCCCGGCTCACTGCAACCTCTGCCTCCCAGGTTCAAGCATTCTCCTGCCTCAGCCTCCCGAGTAGCTGGAAGTACAAGCGCCCGCCACCACACCCTGCTAATTTTTGTATTTTCAGTAGAGATGGGGTTTCGCCATGTTGGCCAGGCTTGTCTCAAACCCCTGATCTCATGTGATCCATCCGCCTCAGTCTCCCAAAGTGCTAGGATTACAGACGTGAGTCACCGTGCCCAGCCCATAAACTGTTGATAAAATGAAACCACAGATAAAAAGCTGGTCTGTTGCCTAAGGACAAACAATATTATGAGCCCTTGCCCCTCTCGGTACCCTTTTAATCAGGGACTCCAGACTGAGCTAGTCAGGCTGGAACGGGAATCTGGGAAGCTGGAGATTTCTTTCCTGAGATCAGTGAAACACTGGACATCAGAGGACCAGTTGGGAATCCCCGTATTGTATGGGTTTCTGATCAAAGGGTCTACACCATGACCTTGCTCTGTGATCCCATCACTATCTTGGGATATCTGGGCTGTAACCAATGGGCCACTGGACAGAGAAGGGGATCAGAAGGGCTGGGATATAAAAACAAATCACATCCTTTCCCTGATTTTAAACCCGATATGGTGCCCACTTCTCTGTGGAGGTTATCTCCCTCATGGCAAGGAATCCAAATTCCAATACAAATTGGTGCCAACGTCCCTTTCCCATTTTTTCACCAATGTCTAGTGTAGTAGCCATCATTGGCCGCCCGCTCAGCTATGTCCCCTCCTCATCCTTCCTAGGGGAACCTTTGGGAAGTCCTTGCCCCCTTTTTACAGGAGCCTGTGTTTGGGCTTGGGCTTGGGGTGATGAGACTTGAGGCTTCTACACCTTTGGTCCCCAGGGTTGGTCCGGGAAACAGGCCTCACGTATCGCTTATCACTGCTTGCCATTGACTACTTTAAGTATCTGTCTCCCCTGCTGGACTATGGGCTCTTAGAGGCCAGGGCTCAGTGTGACCTCTCTCTGGGCTCTGTAGGAGGGATCTGTTGGGCAGAAGGAGACCCCAGGTGCTGAAGACAGGCTCTTCTTGCATGCCTCATGGGGACTTCCATCTCACACAGCCTCCCTGGTTGCCCATCAGCCTTTCCCACCTTGGGCAGGATTCTGATCCATGGCTTTCTTTAGTCTCAGAGCAAAAAGCTCTCTCAATGTCACTCTAAAACTCAGGCATACTTACTCTGTGTTCATTCTGTTAAAAAAAAAAAAAAAAAAAAAAAAGCGCCCTTCACATGATCTAGCTCTCAGGCAAATTGGAAAAAAAGAAAAGAAAAGAAAAAGCCTTAATTAAAAGAAAGTAAGGCACAGTTTTCACGCATAATGAGAAATTGCTTTTTGAGCCAGCATGATAAAATCCTACCACTCTGGGGTTGCCCTCGAGAAAGTGAGGATTAAGAAAGCCAGGGTTTTATTTAAGGGCAGTTGGAGAAGTAATGGCAGCAAACCCTTAGAAAGTACTCACTGTGTGTGCCAGACATTCCTACACGCTTTACAAATAAGGGAAAGCAGCGACTGCCTTAAATCCTGCTAGCTGAAACCTGAGAAGAGTGAAGAGAAAAACATGGTGAAGGAGAAAAATGACCAAACACATCCCAAAATGTGGCATGGTCCGGAGGGTGCTGAAAGGCAACTGGTGCTGTTACTATTGGGAACTGGATACCTTGTCTAAGATCTTTAATAAGTGGTACTCTAGGGTGTGGTTTGCAAATTTGTTTTTAAATCACCCAAATAGCTTTAAAAATTCTAATAGCTGGGGTTTACCCCAGAAACTCTAATGAAGTTAGACTGGGGTGTAGCCAGGATAATGAGACTTTTCACACAAACCCCAGGAGATCCCAAGGCCAGTGGAGGTTGTATACCCTGGCCTAATGTTGTTTACCAGTGCATTGGTTTCCTCAGCTGCCATAACAAAGTACCACAAACTGGGTAACTTAATGCAGAAATTTATTGTTTCATAATTCTGGGGGCCAGAAACCTGAAAGCATGGTGTTGGCAGGACCATGTTCCCTCTGAAACCTATAGGGGAGAATCTTTCCTTGCCTCCTCCTAAATTCTTGTGGTTTGCTAGTAATCCCTGGCATTACTTGGTTTACAGCTGCATCACCCCCATCTCTGCCTGTGTTGTCACATGTTTCTCTCCACGTGTGTGTCATCTTAGGGTCACCTTCTTGCAAAGATACTGATTAGGGACCAACCTACTCCAGTGTGACTTAACTACATCTGCAATGACGATATTTCCAAATAAGGTCATGCTCTGAGGTGTTGGTATTTAAGACTTCAACACATCTTTTTTGTTTTTTTATTTTTATTTATTTATTTATTTTTTGGTGTGAGAGACTGAGTCTCGCTCTGTTGTCCAGGCTGGAATGCAATGGTGCCATCTTGACTCACTGCAACCTCCGAAGTTCAAGCAATTCTCCTGCGTCAGCCTCCCGAGTAGCTGGGATTACAGGTATGCACCACCAAGTCCAGCTAATTTTTGCAATTTTAGTAGAGATGGGGTTTCACCATGTTGGCCAGGCTAGTCTCGAACTCTTGACCTCAAGCAATCTGCCCAACTTGGCCTCCCAAAGTGCTGGGATTACAGGTGTGAGTCACCATGTCCAGCCATCACATCTTTTTAGAGAGACACAATTCAGCTCACAACAACGGGTATAAGTGCCTGTTCCTGCAACCCCTCAGCTTTGATCTGTGGACTCTGCCTGCCCATTGCCTGAATGCCATACTCACAGCCTGAGTTGCTGCTTGGAGCCCAGCATCCCCATGTATTTGGGAGATCCCTAGTGACCTTCCTGCCCAAGAAGCCTCTACCTTTCTCCTTATTGTTCATGGAGTCCTTCGTGCTACTTCACTCAAAGCCTTTTGCCTTGGCTGACTTGGCCTTTGGCTTCTGAGTCTTCAACCCCAGGCTCCTTGGCAGGGCTACTGAGAGCCTGCTCAATTTCCCAAGCATCCTTGCCATGAGAGGTATGCTGTACCCTGTCCCCTCAAAAGCCCACTGCTAGCTGGGGCTCAGCCACAAAGCAGACATCCCATCCCATCCAGCTGCAGGTCTGGTACTTGCCTCCTCTTAGGTAGCATCAGAGCTCAGCCATTCCACTCACCAGGAACAAGACCCACTAATGAGTCAAAGCTCCTTTAAAATCTACATTTGTCTGGACCTTGCTGTGCTATTAAACAGCTGAGCGTCCTTGGGCAAATCACTTAACCTCTCTGAAGCTCTGTTTCCCCACCTTTAAAACACAGACGACAATCCATGCCCTCATTTCTGATCACAAACACTCAGGACAAACACATCTCAGAATTCAGAACAGTTTGGGGTTTTAAAAAAATAACATGAGCCCATAAAACAATGCTAGTGAGATCTGGGGCAATATTCTGGGCTCAGACACACAAATATTTCCACAATGAGGCATATCAAAATTCACACCATGGGAGACAAAGGCTACAGATAGCTTCCTATCAGTTTGGATCAGGTTTGGCAGCCAAATGAATTTAGTGTTAAACACACACACAAACTCTCTCTCTCTCTCTCTCTTTCCATTTTCATAGCTTCTTGAATTTCTGGACTGTATGTATGAGAATGTCAACCTAAATCTAGTTCACGTGTTTGTGGTAACTATCACAAGAGATAATATATCATACATGTGGGTATCTTGCAGAATAGCTAGTTCAAAGTAATTAAATATTTGTGAATCTGGAAAACGAAAAAAGCTTCAATCTAGCTCAAGCCAAAGTTTGCCACTCTCCTTAAAACACTGCAATTTGGCCTGAAGGCCTGCGACTTGTGCATTATAAGTGGTAAAATGTCCCCAGCGTTGCCCTGCTCCCCACTTCATCATCAGCCCCAAACTGAGGTCTCAGCATGTGACAGGAACCACATTCATTCTAATCATCACAGTAATTTTTTAAAAAAATTCCAGCTCCATTCCACATCTCTTAAGTTTTAGCATAAATCATTGTTACAAGAAGACCTGCTCTTAGAAAGATCTTTAGAATCAGAAAACTCCTATATTCTCCAACAGCAGCCTGGTTTCATGAAATGCAGCCAGACTCAGGTTCACAGGTTTTCCTCCTCAGTTTGGAAGTGGTTTTGATGGTAGCTGCACTGAGAACATCCCCAAAGCTCCAAGAGACATGAAAAACGAAAAAGAGTGGAGTGTCTACAAATCAGCAGCCACTGCTATAAGGGAGCTGAGCAGCTACACTCCGTCAGGCCAGGGTCGGAAAGCCCATTGTCTTCTTCAGTTCAGACTGCTGTAACAAAATGCCTTAGACTGTGTAATTTTATTTATTTTTATTTTTATTATGTTTTTTGAGACAGTCTTGCTCTGTCGCTTAGGCTGTAGTGCAGTGGCACGATCTCAGCTCACTGCAACCTCCGCCTCCCAGGTTTAAGCAATTCTTTTGCCTCAGCCTCCCGAGTAGTTGGGATTACAGATGTGCACCCCCATGCCCGGCTAATTTTTGTATTTTTAGTAGAGATGGGGTTTCACCATGTTGACTAGTCTGGTTTTGAACTCCTGACCTCAAGTAATCTGCCCAGTTTGGCCTCCAAAAGTGCTGGGATTACAGGCATGAGCCACTGAGCCTGGCCTAAACCGGGTCATTTATAAACAAAAGTAATTTATTGATCATAGTTCTTGAGGCTGAAAAGTCAAAGATCAAGGCAGTGGCAGGCTCCATGTCTGATGAAGGCCTCTTCTTCATGCATGGCAGCTTGTGTGTGCCCTCACATAGCAGAAGGAACAGAGGGAGTCCCTCAAGCCTCTTTTATAAGGACACAAATCCCATTCACAAGGGCTCCAACCTCAAGACTTAATCACTTCCTAAAAGCCCTGCTTCTTAAAATTATCACATTGGGGATTCAGTGTCAACATATGAAATTGGAAGAGGGAGACACGAACATCCAGACCACAGAACCCATCAGGCCTAGTGTGACCTTGGATAAGCTAATCACTTCCTGGATCCCTAAGTCTTCACCTGCTAAATAAGCATGTGGATTATATTCCCTTCCAAGGAACTTGTGGCTTAAAGACTCCACAATGAAGCTTTCTGCCTGTTTGAGATAAATGTTGGTTCCCTAAAGAGATTTGGAAAATAAACTATAGCTATTAATAGCTTCTGATAGACAATTTCAGGCAGGAGGTAAAGAAGCAATTACACAGTGCACATCTCACGCCACACCCAGCCTTCGTATGCTGATGGATTCAGGTGACAGTGTGATTCTGCAGTTCCCTTGGGGAATTTTGTTTCTCAAAGCCAGAGACTGACTGCTCCCACCACGGCCTCTGCTGGGCAGCTGCTACGAGGCAGGAGCCTGTCAGAAATCAACCCAAGCAATGACTTCTTTTTGGAAACAGAATCTCCAGAATTTGAGGTAATTCAGGTAAGTGTGGCAGATGGTAGCATCTCAAATTATCTTTTCTCCAAAGAAACTGGGCAAGGGTGATGATCTCTGATGGCCTGAATTTAGAGTTGAGCAATAGTAAGAATACGGCAGGTGTAATAGGTTCCTACTGAGGGGAGCAGAAAGATTTGGGGCAGAGCACTCCCTCAGGTATACAAAGAACAGGGGCCATGCCCAAGGTTGTAGCTTCGGCTCCAAGGAGCAAAGTAAGCATGGAGGGCTTCTGAATTGGACTAAAGCCATCTCTGTGCTGAATGCTGGATATCACATTCTAATGAGAGTGAAGGAAGGGGTAAGACTTGGCCACATGTCATCTCTTTACAGTGACCTTAAAAAGCACATCACCTTCCTTAGGAGTAAAATTCTATTAATAGAACCAGTCAGGAAAAAAATAATGCACGCGAGTGTGTTGCATGGAAAATCTCAGAAACTTGGCCAAGAAAACTGAAAGATCAAGAACCTGAGTAAAATTCATCATAACGATAGAA
Organism: Papio anubis; assembly: GCF_008728515.1. Lineage (NCBI taxonomy): Eukaryota > Metazoa > Chordata > Mammalia > Primates > Cercopithecidae > Papio > Papio anubis. Next base: position 70,061,917 of record NC_044991.1, read on the forward strand.
GATAATGAGAAGAAACACAAAACTTCAAAATAAAGTAGTTAAGCATATGTATTGAGGACATGGGAACAACATTTACGCAGGTGAGAATCAAAGAAGGAAAGGCCTTTTTTCTGAGTGTCAACTATGTGCCAGGCACTGTGCTAGGCACTTTCAATTCATTATTTCACTTCACTCCCATAAAATACATATGAAGTAGCATCGGCAGTCATTGCAGTCGCAGTAATAATAAGAAAGCACCAGTAATTAAAAATCATAGTATTTTTCAAATCTTTTTGTGATGAAAACATACCCCAGGTTCAGGGAGGCAAGTCTGTAAAATACAAAAGGCATGAAGAGAAAAATGAGAACTCCTATAAACTCATCATTAGATATGAGACTAATGCCAAAGCTCCCACAGCCATAGCATCCACTTTACCATCAGAATTAAGAGGTCCTTTCTCTGACAGTCATAGTCCTTGCTCATGTGATTTCATTCGTTTCCAGGACCAATAATTTCAGAAATGACAATGGATTTTTTTTCTTCATAGTCTAGAAAGTCTTGGTCAAAAAAACAATTTGGTTACCTGCAGTGACAGAAGGCCCTTGGCTGGGGCTCTCAGAGGGAATCCATGCTGACCACTCCCCATGACTTCCCCCACGCGACAATGGGCTAAGTGGGGCTCTCATGCTTCCCTTCCGAACCCTCTCCCCTCTCCTGACTCACCAAAATACACTGTCCTTGGGTACTTCCAACATATCTAGAGTCAGCTTCACACTGCTCTGGTGTTTGTTCATTCATCAGTTCCAGCCCGTTTTGGGTCAGACCCCATGCCAGGAGATGGGCGTACTGGGATTTGGTGGCTGGGCATGGTGGCTCATGCCTGTAATCCCAGCACTTTGAGAGGCCGAGGCGGGCAGATCAAGAGGTCAGGAGATTGAGACCATCCTGACTAACACGGTGAAACCCCATTTCTAATAATAATGCAAACAATTAGCCAGGCGTGGTGGCAGGCACCTGTAGTCCCAGCTACTTGGGAGGCTGAGGCAGGAGAATGGCGTGAACCCGGGAGGCGCAGCTTGCAGTGAGCCGAGATCGCGCCATTGCACTCCAGCCTGGGTGACAGAGTGAGATTCCATCTCAAGAAAAAAGAAAAAAAAGGGGGGGGATTTGGCAAGCTGCCTAGTCTGGAGGAAACCCACGGTCCCTGCCTGCCATTCCATGACTTGCCATCTCACCCACCTATTCAGGTCCATTCTCCCAGCACCTTCTGCCCGTGTAGCAATAGAGTTTGTGGTCTCCAAGAACCAGCCCTCTGGGAGTGGCTGGCATTTTGCTTGACAGGGTGCATCAGATTCAGCTCTCATCCCTTGTTACTATGAAGGTAAGGATGAAGATGCCCCCGTGGGAGAAGGGGGCTGCCTAAGACCAAAGTGTCTAGACACTGGTAAGCAAGGAGCCCACCCCTCCCTTGCCTGAGTGTGCGAATATACTCAGGATCCTCGGAGCAGTCAGACCAGTGTCTCGCTCAAAGTCCCCTGTTGTTTTTGTTCGGTTGTTCTCGCCCCTCACAGGTCCAGACTGGGGAAAGCTAAAGGGCTGTCTTGTGTGGTAATGGCCAAGTCACTTCTCCCTCTGGATCTCAACTGCCTCATCTGTAAAACAGGAGTGTTATATTGGTTGGTGGTCCAGCATCATCTTTTCCATGTATGCAGGTTTATGATTTTATATAAACCTGTTTCTCATCCTAAATGATAATTATGATTATAATCATAAATTGAAGGGGGTGTGTGTGTGTGTTTCTGTGTGTGCACGTGTGTGAGAAAGAGTGTGTGTGGTCTGAGAAAAATCTGACTCTGAGTTTTCTACGAATGCTCCAGAGAGTACTTCCGAGACGGGCGGATCACGAGGTCAGGAGATCGAGACCATCCTGGCTAACACAGTGAAACCCCATCTCTACTAAAAAATACAAAAAACTAGCCGGGCGAGGTGGCGGGCGCCTGTAGTCCCAGCTACTTGGGAGGCCGAGGCAGGAGAATGGCGTAAATCCGGGAGGCGGAGCTTGCAGTGAGCCAAGATCCGGCCACTGCACTCCAGCCTGGGCGACAGAGCGAGACTCCGCCTCAAAAAAAAAAAAAAAAAAAAAAAAAGTCTGGAACCCTGGATTCTCCTTGTGGAGAGTACACACAACTGATACGCCCATGTGGGCCACACAGCCCACCTGCTGCACAAGCAATGGAGGAAGGGCATGGCAGACAACTCCCTGGACATGAGCTGGATGCAGGAGTCTAAGACAGGCATGAACAGAGCTCTGTGATCTGGTCTGGAGAAACGGGACATGTATGGAGCACTTGGTTAAGGGCAAGCGAGATTATCCCAGAACACCTCAGAAAATCAGAGATAGAACAAGCTTCTGAGAAATGATGACAGGGAATAACTGGGCAGGTAAATAATCAGACCTCCAGCTGGTCCAGGGCTCAGGGTTAAATCCAGGGGTGCCCTCAAAGAACAGACACAATCCTTGTTCTCAGTCATGAGACAGCCATGCCTACTTGGCCCAGCATGTGTCTATTAAAGACAGAACTTTTAGGGGTGAGAAAGGGAAGCTGAGCATCCTGCAGCCCCCAGGGATGCTGCAAGGCAGCTGAGGGCCTCAAAACCTTACCACCATCACTCCCGCCACCCACCAGCCTCCGTGTGTCACCCAGAACCGTGGATGTCCTCGCTTGCTGCCTGCTCACTTCTCCTACTTTGATAAGGTCACCCGCCATGCTTTATAATGCAAAAATAATATTCCTGCTGCCACTGCAAATTGTGTCTGAACTATCCACCCTTCCCAGCCTCATGCAGAAGGCAGCTCTGCAGGGGAGAGGCACGCCGGGCTGCAGTTACAAGGCTTATCAAGACACCTAATGAAACACCTTGTGGTGACTGCCCCCTCTGAGGAGAGCTCAGCAAAATGCATCACAGAAGCAGATGTCAGGCTTAAGGCAAAAGCTTCCAAAGCACTAAAGCCACACATGGAAGGACTGAGACTGGCCCTATCTGTACCAGATGTTCGCCACGTCTGTGGTGCTGGGGCTCCTCACCCTTCATAAGCAAAATACCACAGTAATGGTTTGGCATTCTTGGCTTCTAGGGGGTACAAGAGGAGGCACTCTAGCTTAATGCAAAGCTTGGGGTAGTGACTACACATCTGGGGAATGACCTCTTCACGGATCTCTTCGCTGTCCCTCAGGAGCTCTGGTTTCCCATGTGGCTGGTTGGCTCCTACCCTCTGGAGTGTGGAGCTCGGGAGAGTTGAGATAAGGACTGGGTCTGGGGACAGAGGTTCCAAGAAGGCTACACAGCCTGCTTTTCTCCTTTATTTTGTTTTCCTGTATCTTAGGTCTGCTTAGAAAAGAATCAACTGAAGTAGGTGCCCTAGTGCAGGGGTGGAAAATGTGCAGGAACAAGCCGGATGCAAACTCTGTCTCTACTCCTTACAAATAATGAGACTCTGGAGAAAACAATGGGACCATTCTATGCCTGCGTTTTCTCATCTTAAAAATGAGGGTGGTGATGATAACAGTCTCCATGTCCTCCAGTTTTTAAGAAGATCAAATCAGTTAATGCCTAGGGAATCAATCAGGGTCACCCTGGGCATGTTCAAATGAGGAGAATCCAAGGCAAGTTAATAAAGGGAATATTTACAAAGGTACAAAGGGGGCAAGGACAAGGGTGAGTGTAGCAGAGCACCCATGCGGATGGAAGGGATTAGGGGAGGAAGTTGTTAACAGAAGCCAGCAGGAGAGAACAGGGTTGAGAAGGCCCCCTTGAGAGGAAAAGCAACCTTCAGTCAAGACATGGTTGGCCCACAGCAACCACACAGGGAAGGCCCAGGGAATAAGTACACAGAACACTCTTACTCCCCGCCCTGCTCTGATTTCTGGCCATACAGAAGCCTAAGGGCATTGGTAGAGCCCATACAGGCCCGCCTTTCAGGGCAGTGAGCAGGGTGGAGATGGGTAAACATGGATTGAGAGGGTCATGTGAACAACACTAGCACAGCTCTCAATCTGCCCAGGAAGTAAGCACTCAACACACGAGATGTTGCTGCATCCATAGGCATCAGCTTGGATATATGTGTTTGGCCCTCATCACTGGAACACTAAATGGGGCTTTAGAGTCACATGCCACAGCCATCAATGTCTCTCACAGACCTGTAGCTGCTACAGTTGAGTGACCTGCTGGCTGAAGGGAAGGCCACCCACAGGTGACACTCTCAGGACTTCCCTGGGCCTACCACATTCACCTTGAGACTGCTTAGACTTTGCAACAATGACAGGGCAAGAGGCAGTGATGTTTCCATCCTGTTAGAAAACAGGGGTCTTTAAAAAATTTTTTCCATAGGTTTTTGGAAAACAGGTGGTATTTGGGTACATGAGTAAGTTCTTTAGTGGTGATTTCTGAGAGTTTAGTGCACCCATCACCCTAGCAGTATACACTGTACCCAATTTGTAGTATTTTATCCCTCACCCCCCTGCCACCCTTTCCCCCTGAGTCCCCAAAGTTATTGTGTCGTTCTTATGCCTTTGCATCCTCAGAGCTTAGCTCCCGCTTATGAGTGAGAACATATGATGTTTGGTTTTCCACTCCTGAGTTACTTCACATAGGATAATGGTCTCCAATTCCATTTGGTCACTGCAAATGCCATTATTTTGTTCCTTTTTATGGCTGGGTAATATTCCATGGCATATATATGCCATAATTTCTTTATCCACTTGTTGATTGATGGGCATTAGGGCTGGTTCCCTATTTTTGGAATTACAAATTGTGCTGCATGTGTGTGCAAGTATCTTTTTTGTTTAATCACTTCTTTTCCTCTGGGTAGATACCCAGTAGTGGGATTGCTGGATCAAACGGTAGTTATTTTAACTCTTTAAGGAATCTCCACACTGTTTTATATTAGTGGTTGTACTAGTTTACATCCCCACCAGCAGTGTAAAGTGTTCCCTTTTCACCACATCCCCACCAACATCTATTATTTTTTGCTTTTTTGATTATGGCCATTCTTGCAGGAAGAGTAAAGTGGTATCGCATTGTGCTTTTGATTTGCATTTCCCTGATCATTAGTGATGTTGAGCATTTTTTCATATGTTTATTGGTCCTTTCTATATCTTCTTTTGAGAATTGTCTGTTCATGTCCTTAGCCCACTTTTTGATGGAATTTTTTAAAATTTGTTTGAGTTCCTCGTAGATTCTGGATATTGGTCCTTTGTCGGATATACAGACGGCAAAAGTTATCTCCCATTTTGTGGGTTGTCTGTTTATTCTGCTGATTGTTTCTTTGGCTGTTCAGAAGCTTTTCAGTTTACTTAAGTCCCATCTATTTATCTTTGTTTTTGTAGCATTTGCTTTTGGGTTCTTGGTCATGAAATGTTTGCCTAAGCCAATGTGTAGAAGGGTTTTCCCGATGTTATCTTCTAGAATTTTTATGGTTTCAGGTCTTAGATTTAAGTCCTTGTTCCATCGTAAGTTGATTTTTGTATAAGGTGAGAGATGAGGATCCAGTTTCATTCTCTTACATGTGGCCTGCCAGTTATCCCAGCACCATTGGTTGAATAGGGTGTCCTTTCCCCACTTTATGTTTTTGTTTGCTTTGTTGAAGATCAGGCTGTAAGTATTTGGGCTTATTTCTGAGTTCTCTTTTCTGTTCCACTGGTCTATGTACCTGTTTTTATACCAGTACCCATGGTGAGGAAACAGGGGTCTTTCTGATAGCCAAGGGGGAGGTGGAATTTGCTAAGTGAAAGAGGTCCATTTTAGGAAGTCCCACTTTCTCTTAAATGACAACCAGCCTCCCCCTAAGTCTTTCCCACTTGCTCTAGGCCTGAATTCAGAGCTCCATCGTTCTTTCACAGAACTCCTTGGAGTGACAATCAAGTAAATTAAATCAATTAATCCAACATTTACAGAAAGTCAGGCCTGTACTGCTTCTGGGGAAAGTGGAAAGAGATCAGATGCAGACACTGTCAGTGGTTTCTTTCTCCCAAGAGGACAATTTTGAAACTCCCTCTTCACATGGCCCTAGGGTAGCTAAAGCCAGTAGAGCTCTGTTCATTCTCCAAGATTGGGTGGTGCAGTGGGTAGAGCATCAGCCCTGGGGACCACAACACTCTGTTTGAACCCAGCTCCATTATTACATCATCTTGGGGAAAAGTCACTTAGACTCCCTGAACCCTGTTTTCCTCCTCTGAATCATTCAGAAAATAATCTCTAACTCACAGGATCACTCTAGGGATTACATGAGATGATGTGTGTGAATTTCCTAGAACAGCACCCAACACACAGTAAGTCCTCAATAAATGTTAGCTCTTCCCCCCTATAAGAACTCCAGGTCTCCAGATGCCTGAGTTAATGCTTCTCATGTCTCCCCTTAAAATCTCAGAGGAAGTTAATCCCGCTGTTTCTGTTTCCTACAACTTGGGCTGTGCTACCTTGTCCGATTTCCTTCTGGGTCCAAGTTTCATCACCTATTAAATGGAAGGACACAGATTACACAATGGATAAGCCAAGGGGTTCTCAGCTTTCCCTATGACTACATTTCTCCCTGGGCTGCATGTTATGAAAGGCCTGTCCACTGCATAAACCGAATTTGTGAAGTCAAGATTACCTCTTCCTCCATCTTCTCCTAATCAAAGCAAGTGCCCCCTTCAGGTTTCTGAGCAGCATGAGATCACAGCCTTGTTCACTGGGTTGATTTTGAAATCTAACCCAAAGAACTTGAGATTTCTTTGAACCTGTATAGTGTAGGCACAGGCATCTTGAAATACTAAAAGTGGTTCAAGCACTACCACTTCTCCTTCCCAGATTCCCAGGTCCTCAAGTTGAAAAGCACTGGACTAGTTCATTCTTACGAAGCCCTCCAATTACTGACTGTCATTTTAAGGTCCTAACTGGAATAACTAAGGAAAATCAGGCCCAACCTGAAAAGGCATTTGTTAACATGAGATGCACTGTGGCTTATTATGGCAAGGGCTGGATATATAAGGATGGAGGCATTTTATTTATGTTAGGAGACTGGGCCATTAACCAGGGTTGTGAATGTACCTTCTAGAGGCGAGTCTTTTGGCATCCCCCAGTAGTAGGCAGTCAGGTCCTTTTTGTTCAGTTGCTATACACCCACTGCACTGTAGTGTCAACCCCAAAGGCAGTGACACTTACACATTCCTTTGTGAGGCCAACTGCTGGTTTGACCCATGGCCAGGCCTGGTCCTTATTCTCCAAGCAACAGGGAAGGTGCTTAGAGGCCCACGGGCTTATCTGTCGAGTTGTTTTCCTGCAGGTCACTTTGGAGCATCCCCTTGTGACCATGGCAGTGATTTGAGATCAGATGTCTTCAAAGAGCAGCCCTGGGGCCAGTCTACGTCCTGACTCCCTTTCTTCTCATCAGATGGAAAACTCACAGATGGGAAAAAAACAAGCTGATTACCCGGGTCTCATTCCCCACAAGCATCTTCCATCCTCGCTCCTCATTAGGGCTCCTGGTAGCTGGCTCGTTGCTAAGTCACACTTGCAAGGCACAGTTTTTCTGCCACTTCCTTAGATCTGCACTTAATTACAGCTGTTCCTTCCTGTTGGCCATTCTCCACTGTTTCAAACATCCAAGATACTAGTCTTCTAATGTTCTTATCCTCTCATTAGAGTTGAACATTTTGTTCTTGTCTTACATCTATTCTGTCCCCTGCACAGCTCAAGAAGTACTTGAGTTTTTGCCTCTGTTTTTATGTTGCATAATAAATAGCATTCTGCCTGGTGTGACATTGAGAATAACGGATTTACTACTTTCTATCAAAAGTATCTAAAGATCCATGAAGACTCACAAGGCTCCTTTCTTTTTTTTTTATCATTATTATTATACTTTAAGTTCTAGGGTACATGTGCATAACGTGCAGGTTTGTTACATATGTATACTTGTGCCATGTTGGTATGCTGCACCCATCAACTCATCAGCACCCATCAACTCGTCATTTACATCAGGTATAACTCCCAACGCAATCCCTCCCCTCTCCCCCCTCCCTATAATAGGCCCTGGTGTGTGATGTTCCCCTTCCCGAGTCCAAGTGATCTCATTGTTCAGTTCCCACCTATGAGTGAGAACATGCGGTGTTTGGTTTTCTGTTCTTGTGATAGTTTGCTAGGAATGATGGTTTCCAGCTGCATCCATGTCCCTACAAAGGACGCGAACTCATCCTTTTTTATGGCTGCATAGTATTCCATGGTGTATATGTGCCACATTTTCTTAATCCAGTCTGTCACTGATGGATATTTGGGTTGATTCCAAGTCTTTGCTATTGTGAATAGTGCCGCAATGAACATACGTATGCATGTGTCTTTACAGCAGCATGATTTATAATCCTTTGGGTATATACCCAGTAATGGGATGGCTGGGTCATATGGTACTTCTAGTTCTAGATCCTTGAGGAATTGCCATACTGTTTTCCATAATGGTTGAACCAGTTTACAATCCCGCCAACAGTGTAAAAGTGTTCCTATTTCTCCACATCTTCTCCAGCATCTGTTGTTTCCTGACTTTTTAATGACTGCCCTTCTAACTGGTGTGAGATGGTATCTCATTGTGGTTTTGATTTGCATTTCTCTGATGGCCAGTGATGACGAGCATTTTTTCATGTGTCTGTTGGCTGTATGCATGTCTTCTTTTGAGAAATGTCTGTTCATATCCTTTGCCCACTTTTTGATGGGGTTGTTTTTTTCTTGTAAATTTGTTTGAGTTCTTTGTAGGTGCTGGATATTAGCCCTTTATCAGATGAGTAGATTGCAAAAATTTTCTCCCATTCTGTAGGTTGCCTGTTCACTCTGATGGTAGTTTCTTTTGCTGTGCAGAAGCTCTTTAGTTTAATGAGATCCTATTTGTCAATTTTGGCTTTTGTTGCCATTGCTTTTGGTGTTTTAGGCTCCTTTCTACTGTAGAAGATTGACTGTGCTTTTAACAATGCTGATTTCTATTATTCTTAACTTTATTAACTCTGATCTTACTCAACTCTAATCATCACTGTCTTGCATTTCTCCCTTTCCAAGTCAATTCTTGATCCATTATAGGCATCTATAATTATAATACCTCCCTGACTGCCTGGGGCGTTACTTTTACTCTCAAAAATGTCCCTATTGAAACAAAAATAAATATGTCACCCAACCATAGGGAATAAGATGTTTCCTGTTTATTTGCTATTGCTTCAGCTCAAGTTCCTGCTCTCCATGCATCAAAGCAAGGGTCAGCAAATATTTTTCGTAAAGAGCTAGATAGTAAATACTTTTGGCTTTGCAACCAAATCATCTCTTTTGCAACTACTCAGAGTTCTGCTATTGTGGTGCAAGAGCAGCCACAGGCAGTACGTAAATGAATGGGTGTGACTGTGTTTCAATAAATTTGACTTACAAAACAAGCAGCAAACCAGATTTGGCCTGTAGACCATAGTTTGTAATCCATGCTTATATATGGACTGAGATAATGATCTGCCTTTCCCTCTAAAGAGCTGATTTTCCTAACAGCATTAATTACATAATCTATTATTTCCCAAAACGATTTAAGTCTACCATCATCACATAGTAAGTATTTACATAGACACAAATCATTTTCATTATTTTATTTTCTATTCTGTTTCAATTACATTTTATTTCACTAGGCACTAAATTGCTTAGAGTATTAAGTTATTTTATAACTCTTTATAACTTTTTGCTGTGCAAATCTCCCTTCTATTAACACTTTAAAAAACATTTTTTTGCCATTCTTATGCGTTTCATCTTCTATCCAAACTTTACAATCATTTTTGTCAAGTTTTAAAAACATAAACATGTAATCACTTTGGGGGAGAACTGACATATTTGTATAAATACACATTTCCTTTCAGAAACATGGTATTTTTCAAAGTATTCAAGTCTTCTTTTATGTGCCTCCATGTTAAAGTTTTCACATGGTTCCTGCATTTTTTTTTATTATCTTCATCCCAAGCTTTAAAAAATATTCTGTCCTGTTATGATTGGGTTTTTCTTTGTTCTATATATTACAATTTAAAAATTGCACATAGAAAAAAGCTGATAATTTTTTTTTAGAAATTTATTTCGTATCTGGTCCCTGAAACCTCTTGCTAATGCCAATGGGTTCTTCTTTGATGCATCCGGCACACATTTTTTTTAGAATACTAATCACACTTGTTCACAGGGCTATGTCCTTTGATTTTCAGAGCCAGAGTATTTTTTTTTTCCCCCATCAGTTTGAGAATTTTTCTCCACTGGCTCATCCTAGAGATACAGCCTTCATTCATGGATTCTGATCTCCACCATGCCCAGCCTAGATGCCTCCTCTACATAACAAACCCTCTTATCTAACCTACAGCATGCCTTCTAGTTCATGAGGCTTGTACTAGCTTTACAGTGCTTGGGTGGGGAAGAGAACAGAATGGGAAGTAGGTAGGGTTGCAGAAACCCACTGGGAAGCCTAGACCTCCCTAGAGAGTGAACACAAGTTCACTCAGAGTGGCCAAGAGAATATGACAAATGCAGGTTCCACCCAGGTTGCCAGGATACTTGAGGAGTCAAAGCTGGTGGTGGAGCTGCAGAGCAAAGATGTTCAAGGGAAGGCATCAGGAGATGGGGTTGCTAAGAGTCAGAAGCTAGATGATGGAGCAACAGCTTTGCTGCATTTCAGGGTAAGAGCAAAGAAGCTAAATCTCAGGCACCCTTTGGTCTGATATATCAAGACTAACTCAACATTGTCAACACCTTTTAGCTCATGTGGCTTGGCTCTGAGTATTTTGGTCTCATTCAGGAATCACACTCTTAATCAAGAAAACTAAGCAGAAGCCTCATATAAAGAACTATGTATTAGTTCGGGTTCTCCAGAGAAAGGGAACCAACAGAATATATAAAGATATATAGAGGAGACTTACGGGAATTGGCTCATGCAATTATGGAGGCCAGGAAGTCCCACAATATGCTGTCTGCAAGCTGGAGAATCAGGAAAGCCAGTGGTACAACTCAGTTCAAGTCCTAAAGCCTGAGAACTAGAAGAGGTGATGGCTGATGGTATAACTCTCAGTCTGAGGCCAAAGTCCTGAGAACCCAGGGTGAGAAGGTCTAAATCTGGAAGTCTGATAGCCCAAGAACCAGAAGCTCCAATGCCCAGGCAAAGGAGAAGAGTCCTAGCTCAAGAAACAAGAGAGAAAAAATGAACTCTTCTGCCTTTTTGTTCTATTCTGGTGCTCGAACGGTGGGATTAAGCTTGCCCACATTGGTAGACTTCTTTACTAAGTCTTCTGATTCAAATGCGAATCTCATCTAGAAACACCCTCACAGGCACACCCAAAATTAATGTTTTACCAGATATCTGGGCATCCCTTAGACCAATCAAGTTAACACACAAAATTAACCATCATAACCTTGTATAAGTTTTCCTCAGAATGACTGCATGCCAGGATTGGGCCAGCAGGCTGACTCATCACTACCATCTTGAGAGATGGGCTCCTAAAATACAGTAAAGTTGAGCTGGATCTGAATAGATTGATCCCATGGCTGAGAAATCTGGGCAGGACTAGACTGAAAATGGGCAAATTCTGTACCAATCATTATCAAATCACATATGTGTCTAGATCTGTGTCAACAAACCCTCTCCAACCCACCAAATCAAAGTACAGGAGTAGAACTAGGGAGGCCTGCAGTACCATTACAGCTCACAGTACCTCGCCACAACAGGACTCTGGATCTCCTTACACCCAGAGTAGGATGTAATGGTGACATTCCATCTTCCCTTCCATAAGTACCCATGTGTTTCCTTTTATTTGTTCATTCATTTGTTCATTTGGCAAATACTTACCAAGCCTACTGTTTGGCCGGCACCTTACTAGGTACAGAAAATAGAGACAGGAATAAGGCACTCTATCCTTGAAGCACACACCCTGTTCACGTGTGGTTGGGCTAAGACATAGCAAGTGTGAACACCTTGACAAAGGAAACAAACTAGGGAGGTACAACCAGAGTTTAATCAAGGACTGTCTAACCTACCGCACCTGCTATCACTCAGAATTCTCACACGAAGCTTCCCTAGGCACACTGTGACAGAAAGGATTGAGGAGACTCTTCCTAATACTACCTGACATGCGCCTTGCACCCACCACAGGCATGGTACCTTGAAGCAGAGTAACAGACCAGCCAGATGATCACATCTCCCTCCCTTCCTCGAAGCGCCACCTATAGAGACTCATGATGATATCTTACTGCCTAGGAAGCAGTACAGTAGCTAAAGCAATCACTGGGGAAAAAGTCCTGAAATCTCTAAGCATTGCTCATCAGCATAAAGCTCGGAGAGGTCTGATAAAAGTTCACAGCTTATCTCCAAGCCTGCTTGCTCCCTCTCTGCCCAGAGCAGCAGCTGGGCAAGGGATTGCCTTCTTTGCAAAGAAGCAAATTAAATTAAATTAGATCAGTTATACCAGCACCACCAAGAGCAGAAGCATCTTCAATAAAATTAAGATCTCAAAATGAAAACAAGGAAATCATCTTCTAAAAACCTAATCCCATTTCCCAGTTTAAAGGCACTCACCATTGAGACCTTCTGTGGCAACTTTACATGAACATTTGGGAGCAGGGAACTAGGGGAGACCTGTCAACATCATTTGGTAACCCAGAATCTGGGCCTTTTGTTTGTTGTTGTTTTATTCTTATGGAAGCACATATCCAATCACACACTTGACATATAAATAGGCCATTTCAGTGAATACAGTCATTGGAAACCTTTTCCAATAAGAGCATGTCATACTGGCTATGCAAGAGTATATTTATAATCACACACCATGGTATAGTGGAAAGAATGCCAGGTATTCCAGAAAATATGGTGGTTTGCACACCATTTCACAGAACCTCCATCTTCAAAGTTGACTGAAATGAAGAAAATGAATTCAAATGAAAAACAAAAATATTATTAATTCTAAAACTCAGAAAGTGCCCCAACTTCATGCTATAGGTTTTAAGTGCTACCTGGGCCAAAATGAAAGAAGAAGAATCTATGTTCATGCCTTTTTTCTTTTTTTTTTTTTTTTTTTTTGAGACAGAGTCTCACTCCTCCACCCAGGCTGGAGTGCAGTGGTACAATCTCAGCTCACTGCAACCTCCATCTCCTGGGTTCAAGGTATTCTAATGCCTCAGCCTCCCAAGTAGCTGTGATCACAGGAGTGTACCACCACACCCAGCTCATTTTTGTATTTTTAGTACAGATATGGTTTTGCCACGTTGGCCAGGCTTGTCTCGAACTTTTGACCTCAAGTAATCTGACCACCTCAGCCTCCCAAAGTGCTGTTATCACAGGCGTGAGCCACCACACCCAGTCCATCCTCCCTTTCAAGATGGAAAAGTACTGTTGGCAAGGAAAAAAAATGTGGAATGGACAGAAAAGCTGAACAATATAGCTCCTAATTTGAAGAGAACAAATTGGAAAGGTGTGAATATTCCACTTGGAGCTCATTTTTTCTGCTTTGGATTGACTCCTTCCCTAAATCCCTTCCCAGAGCCAAATAATTATCAGGCAGAAACCAGTTATCTCATACGAGGACTCAAATGGGCAAAGAGAAGAAAATGAATGGGTTTAGAAAAACAAACGACAAAAGTCCATGAAACAGAAGTATCTCTCATTAAAGTAGCTGACTCATTCTGAAACAGGTGAGCAAATTGAAGCTTTAGGGAACCACCCACCCCAGGAAGAGGATCAATTGACAACTCAACAGAACTAAATCTAGTGTCAGAATTACAATAAATTTAGAGACAGATTAGAGACAAAGCCCCCAGAGGCTTTTTGCAAGTCCTCAACAATTTCCTCTCCCATAAGAGAGTAGTCAAACTGTGCCCAAGTAAATTGGGAAAATAGCAAAGGCAAATTCAGCATTACCAATCTGGATCAAATAACACCACCAGGTAATGACCCCCATTGATAAAGTGGTCAAGTAGAGGGGAGAAAGTACAAGACTTAAAGGAAGATTGTGTGCCCCCACAGTAGGTTTCACATGCAAAGATTTTTTTTAAAAAAAACTCACCCTGGAAGAAGAAACAATCCAGGAAACATAAATAGATCACTGCTTTATAATCCCAGGAAAATTAAAGAGAATTTAAGCTCTATGAAACAAGCAATTAAAGGGTGAGAGAACATGACAGTTGTTCAAGACTGGGAGTGTATCAGCTTCTGGACAATCTCCCCCAGGTTCCCCCAAGGTTGTCTTCCAGGCAACCTCCCAGGTACTGTCCTCTCATCAATACTAGATCTGCTGCAGTTCCTGAACACGTGATGGCAAAGTGTGTAAAAATGCATCTAGCCATCATCAATGACAGGACAATAAAAACCAAGTTCATGCATCTAGTAATTGGCAAAGCTATAGCTTAGACCCCAACCTGACCCTATATGTATAAATAGAAAAGAAGAGGGATGAAGATAGGATGTTGGGAGGGAAAAAGGAGGAGAAAAAAGAGGGAGAGAGAATGGAAGATGGAAGCAACAGCTGGGGTTCAGTAGAAAGGGGCACTGGACTAGTCAAAATACCTACCATGAATCAAATCTGAGTACCTGCCTTCAATTTCTGGGGCTACATGCCTACAAATAGAATTGTTGGGTCATATAGTCACTTTTTGAGAAATGGCCAACTGTTTTCCACAGCAGCTGCACCATTTGTCATTCCCCTCAGCAATGTACAAGGTTCTAATCTCTTAGCTCTAGGACTCACTATGTTGCGTGACTCTGAAAAAGTCATTTTATTTATCCGAACCTCATTTTCCTTTTCTCTAAAGAGTAGGGGTTAGAACTAGCTATCCTATTTCTGCCTATTCACACATTCTTTCTTTCCATCCAAATCCTGACCTTCCACTGCCCACATCTGTTTCCAAGAGTTTCCTGACAGTGTGAAGTGCTGTAATGAGTAAGTCCTAGCTCTGCTCCTTCTTAGAGCTGGAATTATCTTAATCCATATCCCCAAGTTATATTAATGCACTTCCATTTCCATCCCTATCTCTCAGCGTACATTTTTTCTCTCTTGTCTATTCTGTTAACCTTTTTGCAAGCATCATCTTGTTCTGTCTGTTGGCTGTCAGCTTTTCTCTCCGAGCTTCCGCAGAGTTGCCAGATTCTTGGCTATTTCTCCACCCTCAGCTCATAACTATTTTTCCCTGGAGCTCAGCGACTGCTAAGTGGTCTTTGTGAAATCCTATTAGGATAATCTCCCTGTCCGTGTCTCCTCTCAGCTGGGCTGCCTCTGGAAACCTCAGCCATCTTCCTACTCACAGTCGGCAAATCATAGGCTGGCTCCTGAGTCATCCAACGTCGTACTTGTTCACAAACATGCTTACATGAGCTCTGAACCTGTCGAGTCTTGTAGCCCACAAGCAAGAGTTAAATTCACTGGAGATTCAACTCAGATGTCTTCTCCTTTAGAAAGTGTTTCCTGTGTATATGGGACCCCTACTCCCTCTACAACCCCAGGAATGACACCTGCCCCCTTTTTACTTTTTCTGTTTGTGTTTATGTTTATCATCTATCTGTCTCATCAGAGTGTGAGATTCTTGAGAGCAAGGAGCTGGAGTATCTTGTCCAAAGCTGTATCCTCAATTCCAGGAATATTACAGGCCCTCAGTACATGTTTGCTGAATTCATGAATATGTGTTCCTCTTCCACAGAGTCAATCATGGATCTGCCTACCTGTCTACCTATTAGACCCAAAGCTACTTTGGGGCAGACTGGGATTTACTTGCCATGGTAACCCTTGTTAAAAATAAAATTACTCCGACACTTGTTAAAATGGGAAGGAAGACATCATTCAAGATTATTGCAATGGAAGAGAGAAATTAGGCAAATATAACAAAGATAGTTGGGGATTTAGAGTCAAGGAACAGAGTGAGTGGATGAAAAATTGCTAAGAGGAGACAAGGGTAGGGAGATTCTTGCTAAAACAACTTACCAGGGTTCTTACCGAAGGCCGGCCAAGATGATCAGACAGTGCTATGATCTGAATGTCTGTGGAAGCCTAAGCTCATATTTTGAAACTCTCACCGCCAGGGTGATGGTATTAAGCGATGAGGACTTTGAGGAGATGAATTAGGTCATGAAGGAGTGGGATTAGTGCCCTCATAAAAGGGACCACAGAGAGCTGCCTTGCCTCTTCCATCACATGAGGACACAACTAGAAGGTGTCATTTTTTTAAGGAAGAGAGATCTCTAGACATGGAATCTTCTGGCACCCTGATCTTGGACTTCCCAGCCTCTAGAACTGTGAGCAATAAGTTTCTGTTGCTAAGAGTTAGTTTATGATACTTTTTTATGGAAGCCCAAATGGACGGACAGATGTCAAGGGGTTGGGGGATCCTCACTAAGCTAACCTAGCAGGGTTCTTGCTAAAACTGGGCTAGGCAGGCCACAGACAAGACAGCCAAAATTAAAGCCTAGTTGAGAAGGGAAATCAGGAGCACAACTAAAATTTGGTCAAGGGGAGAGTCTTTGTCACCCCAGCACCTAGCACAAGCGGTTGGTGCTAAATACTTATTGAGCCCAGCTGAGCATTCATCTTCGGGGTGGCCCTGCTTACCCTGACAAAGGTTTAGGGCTCTCATTCTCTCCTCTGCCCCTCAATGAGCTGCAGTGTCAGGAGAAGGGACCCCAGTAGATAGTGTTCAAGTTGCTGGGGGTGGGAAAGAGAGCAAAATGTGACAACCCCAAATTAATCAAGAAGGTACACCATTTTCTTAGGGTTCCATAACCCCAGTGATTTCCTGGGCCAGTCATCCCAAATGACCCTCACAGTCACTCTGTGAAGCAAGTTTATTTATCTTCTCATGTTATGAACGGAATAATTGACACTCTGGGAGGTCAAGTGCCACGTCATAGGTCACACACCCAGAATTTCATGAAGTCATGAAGACATGAAGTGTTCATTTCTCTGCTCAGAAACTTTTTAAGTTGTTGTTCCTAAATATTGTACCAACTTGTACTTATACCAACAGTATATGGCCACCTGGTTCCCAGAGGTCTCACCAACACTGGATGTGTGTCTACTGGATTACTTTTCCTTTTATTGATTTTTAAAAGCTCTTTACATGTTAATTATATCAATCATTTCTTGTATATATAATGCAATATCCGAGCTCAGTTTGATATGGATGTTTTCATCATGTTTATGGTATTTAGGGACAAAGATATAAACATTTTTCTTTATGGCTCTACCTTTAACAGTATCATCAGAAAACTGTCCTGCTCCCCAAAATTAAATATTTATTTATTCTTTACACGTCATCTATGTTTTCCAAATTTTACATTTAACTGAAATGCACTGCATTTATCCAGAATATATTTCGGTATATAGTATGAAAGAAGGACGCACATCCTCCCCTGGTGGATTATCATTTCATCTTGACCTATCTCATTAATTAGAAATGTGAAGTCTGTCTATAACATGTACACATGCATGCATTCATTCACACACACACACACACACACACACACACACACACACATCCCTCTGTTTTAAGGACATATTTTTTTCTGTTAATCTATCTGTCTCTTATAAGATTGGTATAAGCTCTTTGAACTATTTTAGTTCCAGGAAATATTTCCAAAACTTGGAAGTAGAAGTCTTTCTCCATCATTCTCTCTCAACATTTGATGATCTGTGCCCATTTATTTTTCCAGATAAACCTTAAAATCATTTTATAACATTGCTTATTCATTTCTATTGCAATATACATTCAATATTTTAAATTGACAAGCTTTAAAATACCAAGCCTTCCCATCCAGAAATGAAATACTTCCATTTACGTGTTTTCCCAGTTTTATTTTATAGATTCCTTCTACGGTTCCTGCATATTGTCTCTTAAGCTGATTTCAGTCTTTTATATTTGTTGCTTTTTTTTTTTTTTTTTTTTTTTTTTTTTTTTTTTTTTTTTGAGCCAGGTCTAACTGTTACCCAGGTGCAGGTGGCGTCTCACTGTAAGCTCCACCTCCCGGGGTTCGCCATTCCTCCTGCCTCAGCCTCCCGGTAGCTGGGACTACAGAGCACCATCACGCGGCTTAATTTTTTTTTGTATTTTTAGTAGAGACGGCGTTTCACCGTGTTAGCCAGGATGGTCTTGATCTCCTGACCTCGTGATCCACCCGCCTCGGCCTCCCAAAGTGCTGAGATTACAGGCGTGAGCCACCGAACCCGGCCTATATATTTGTTTTTTTTATAGAATGAATCCTATGTTTCCTAACTGGTGATTGGTATTTAGAAAATTGTTGATTCTTGTATATTTATTCCCTAACTTGTCACCTTATTAAACTCTTTTATTAGGCTCTAATAGTTTTTCACTTATTTCTCTTGGGGTTTTGGTAGATAATAAAATCCTCTGCAAATAATAACTTTATTCCATAATTATACTTCCCATTCAGTTACTAGAAATCCCTGAATAAATGTTAAACAATTTTTGTGGTCCTGAGCATCCTTATATTTTTAGGATATCGGTTGTTAGTTTAGAATAGACAGGCTCTGTCACGTTAAGGAATCAGCTTTCTAGGCCTTTTAAGGATGACGACTATTCTCTACTCCTCCATCACCACCTTCACCCGCCAACCTAGAGATAGTTCTTACTCTGCTCTGGGCTCTGAGAGGCTGACCTCTGTGGTCTGTATCTCCCAGGTTTCCTTATTCTCTGCTTCTAGCTGAGTTTGGCCAACGGCAGAGTTTGGCCATGGGCAGAAGACCAGGGGATGGCTGTGTTCCTCTATAGCCTGACAAGCAATCCTTTAATACTTTAGCACCACTTCCATTTCCTACCATTGTCCTTCAGACCCATGGTGGTAATGGCTTCCCAAGGTTGCCAGTCCCTGGGTTGTTCACTATCCCTTATTAATTCCCTTGATCCTGATCCAATCTCTATTTCATTAAACCCCATTTAAATCATTCATCTCTCACATGCTTCTTGCCCAGACAATCCCTAACTGATTGAGAAATTAACACCCTCTGGGAAGTATTTTCAAACATCTTTTCAACATCCCAAAATAATCAAAATATTTTTTCTTTTGTGAAATTAACATGACACTTATTCATTCATTCATATAAGAAAAAACATTCTGAGTACCTACTATGTGTTGCTTGTTATGCTAGACACTGAGATCAGGACACATACAAAAAACTAAACTAAACTAAATAAAACAAAACAGACAAGCCTTCTGCCCTTATGTTCTCTCAGGGAAAACAGTTACACAAACATGCAGATGAATAAAATACCTAAATATTAGGATAAGGACTAGAAAGAGTGTCTAGATAAAACAAAACAAAACAAAAAACAGGGAGTACATATTCAAAAAGGCTAGTCAGAGAATACTGCTCACAGAAGGTGACATCTGAGTTGAGTTGACATGCAAGCTCTTGCCGAGAAGAACCTTTGGCAAATGAAAAGCCTTGAGACAGGAAAGAGCCTGGTGTGGTTAAAAAAAACAAAAACAAAAACAAAAACAGACCAGGGTATCACCAGCAAGAGGGAATGTGGCACAGGATGTGAATGAACAGACAGGCAGGTGCTAGGTCAGCACTGTCCAACAGAAATACAGTGCAGGCCACATTTATAATTTTAAATTTTCTACCTGCCATACTGCAAAAGGTTACACACACACACACACACACACACACACACACACACACACACACACAAAACACTATCTTTTCAACATATAAACAATATAAAAATTAACAAGACATTTTACCCTTTTTGGTAGGAAGACTTGAAGATCTGGTGTGTATTTTGTACTTAGTACATCTCAATTTGAAATGGCCACATTTCAAGAGCTGGAGGCCACTGTATTGAACCACTCAAGGCTACATGGTGCACAACAGACCTGGCTGACAAGGCTTCCCTCAGTTGAGAGGGGCAAGACATCTGAGACTCACCTCTACAGCTCCCAGCATCATGCCTGGCACATGGTAGGTGTTCAGCAAATGTTTGCCACACAGGATGGCAGAAGAACTGCAAAATAGATGGCAGGTTCCTGAAGCAGAGAGGGTGCACCAGGATCACTCTGGTACCTGCTCCGGGAAATTGGGTCTACTGTGTGTCCTCAAGCAAGAGAGGAAGTTGGGGTCCACCTGCTGAGTCTCCCACTATAGGGGCTGTTCAGGGCCACCTCTCCCATAGCTGGGGTGCTTGGCAAAGCTGCTCCCTTAATTCAGAAAGATCACATCATACCATATGCCAGAGAGTGGGAGGGAGGGAGCCCATTAGCATTCATTGTACACAGCTTTTCATTTGGAAAAGCACCTCGAATGTGCCGATCTGCATTGCTTTGCTTCATTTTTCAACATTCATGAGTGTAATTGCATTTATTTTTCTCGTCAAGACTGCAAAACAAGTGATAATTTACTACATTACAGCCCATATCGGCTGGGTTTACAGCCACAACAGTTATAATCCACCCTCTTAGGGACTGGGTGGGTAAGCAGGGGGTGGTCTTTTTAGCTGAGAGCACTACATTTCTTTGTAACGGGAAGCTTGGGCCCAGCTGTTCTTCAAGGTTACAATAATAGTGGCAAAAACTAACCCATACAGAGACACTGAGCTGTCAAAGCATATTCACTTCTACCATCTTGACGGCTTCTTACACTAATGGGGTAAGGCAGACTTGCACTCCCATTCACATTTCCCAGAGAGAGAGACAGATTCAGAGATGTCCTCTGTAGTAGATGGTAACAGGTTGGTGAACAGCAGAGCCAGGGTTCAAACCGAGATTCATGTGATAGGAAACCCCGTGCTCCACTCATGATGCCACATGGCAGTGCCTGAGCTCTAGCAAAGCGTGAGGTCTTGCAGTTATATTGGTAGAAAAGAAGAGGACGTGATCTTAAAATTTTGTAAATGTGAATGAAGTGCCTACAGCAGCTATGACCACGAAGGAGACCTATTTTCTTGCATCTACACTGAAGAATGCTAACTTCTGGAAGAGAATCAGGACAGGGGACTACATCCCTGCTTGAGGTCCATCCAGGTGCTATTCTGTCTGTGGCTATCTAGAAATAAGAGCAGGGAAGCATGGTCTAGCCTTGTATTTAGAGATCATTCTCTGCAGACGTTTTCTTTCTCTTGAAAACGAGAGTTAAGCCATGGTGGTGTTCAGACTTCAGATCACAAATGCTCATGAATTCATGAGTAGTAATTGATCAATAAGATCCAACCCTAAAAACTTACGGATTCATTAAAATCATTTCCTAAGAATAAAGTAGTGGACATGTCAGTGGTCGTGAGCTCCTCATTCCTTCTTCCTGGGTTTTGGAGGGATGTAAACTCCATCCCCTAACCTGACTCCCTGCCCCCTAATTACAACACATGGATCTTGAAAAGGGTGGACTTGAAAACTGGTCTTGCTGTAAAGGATCTGAGGAAAGTAGGCAGACCACGAAAAGCCTCAGATCTCAGTCAGAGGATATTGCTACCAAATGATGTGATATCTCATTCAAGAGGAGACCCTGGGGTCCAGCCCTACCTCTCCAGCTTTCTCCAAGGCAGGAAAGAGATACTGGGGGTCCCCATAAAGTCTGAAGAGCCATGAGGTGACAAGTGTTCAGGAAGTCCCTCCAGCTACCTGGCCAGCATGCTGTAGTCAGCAAAGGACCCTTCAGCCCTGTTCCTGTCCCTTTTCTGCAAACTGAGGTCCTCTCTCTCAATCAGGTGATGCCTCTCCTCTCTCCACTCCTGATGTTGGCAAGTGAGACCCTGTGTGGGCCTTCCTGCCCCGGGCCAGGACTAAAATGACCAGGTCTGACCACTCCAGGGCCTGCTGCTGAGTCTCAGTAAGCACACATTGGACAAGGAACCTCTAACAGCCACTCAATATAAGGGGCCTCAGGTCTTCAAAGAAGGCCAGTAGGGGATGATGAACATTACAGCCCATCTAGTGTTAAACACATGCACTCACACACAGAGAGAGGAGGGGAGAGGGGAGAAGGGAGAGAAGAGAGGGATGGCAGGCCGAACAAGTCCTCAAGGTTTTCCATCAGTAGACAGGTTAACAAGGCACCTCCATCTGAGTCCCAGCTCGGAGACAGGACAAGAAGAAGGTGCTTGGTAGTGATGGAAGAGACCCACCATGGGCCCACGCACCAAACATTTTGTTCTGTGTGTTCTCAAATGTTTGTGAT
Source organism: Papio anubis (assembly GCF_008728515.1). NCBI lineage: Eukaryota > Metazoa > Chordata > Mammalia > Primates > Cercopithecidae > Papio > Papio anubis. The sequence continues at coordinate 70,084,084 of NC_044991.1, forward strand.
TTAATCCCTATGTGTCCCAATTGCATGACCTTCCTTTTATAAGTAAGAGAAAACCTTGAGCCACAGAGAAACTTTGCTCAGTAGCTTTGCTCAAGGTCCCTCATGCTAGTCCCTCTGGCTATAGTATCCCTGAACCTTGAACGTGTATATGCCTCTGGAATTTCTTTTCTGAAATTCAACTGTACAGAGAATCAAAGACCAAGGTTATCAAAGTTTCATTTCAAATGCAGGAAAGTAGTCTTTCAATTCAGGCAAATAACCTTTCTGTTACTATTTTCTATATTGCGAAGTCTAAAAACTTAGCACAAATCTAAAAATCAGGCTTGTAAAGGTGACATTTTGTTTGAAATGGTCAAAATTAGATAATTGTTTCAATCAGCATGGAGTGTTAAATGCAAGTTTTCTTCTAATTGTTGCTATCACCCAGAAAATAAAACTAAGATTTATTTTCCAGAGGTTGGAACTACACTCGAGGTGGCTCTCTGGTCTGCCAGGCCCCATCTGCTCCATGCTGCTACCACCTCCACGTGTACTCAAGACTCCCTTTGCTCCTGTATTGTGAAGTCTTTTCATGTGGTCCCTGGTGGCAGTAATGAACAAAGTGTGCCACAGCAGAACTGCTTTATAGACCCTCTGTGATATTAGAGTTAGAAAACTGGGAGTATTACCTAATCAGGGCTCTTCCTTGCACAGGTTAAGGCCACTGGAGCCCACAGAGGCTAAGCGACTTGCTTCAGGCCACACAGCAGGTCGGCAGCACAGCAGACCCGAATCTCCTGAGACTCACTAAGCACCATGCTGCGAACCACAAGTGTATGTTTCAGCATCTCAGATTTTCTGTTTCCTTTAAATCTGTTTCCAAATAGCTTAACATTTCACTCATCCCCCAACTCACTTATTCGATATTCATTGAGGGCATTCTGGTGCCAGGGCCAGTTTTAGAAAGAGCTGAGGACAAATAGCTGTGAATGGAAAAGTTGCCTCCTGCTCTGATGGAGCTTATACTTCATTGAGGAAGATGGGTGTTAAATACAAAATTACACAGAGCTCCTCCGTATTGAGCTCCCGCACTGCCTGACCAGGGACAGGGGCTGGAAGAACAAGGGAATTCTGAGACCCAGTGGTCTCCAAGGCAAAGGAAAGAACATGGCAGTGATGACAAGGGGATGGCAAAGTACAGCAGGTAGAGGAGGAAACTACAAGGATGCAAGCAATAGCTCCAACAAAGAGGTGTCCCAGGGTGCCAATCCTCTGCAGGGGAAAGAAGAAGGGAAGAAACTGGTGCTCCTGGTGGAACACCGGCTTATTCCTGTCTTCCTCTAGGAATGCACTCCCTGGGTCTCCTCAGGCTCTCATTCCTCTGTCCACACCCTAGATTGTGGCAATGTGCAGAGTTCTGCTCTCTGCCCTCTGCTCTTCCCTTTCTCCTGGGAAATCTTGACCCTGCCCTTGACCCATTTCCTAGCTTCCCAAACACCCAATGGTTCTCAAAACCAATGTACTAAAATTGCCTGCTGTTTCCTGGGCCCTATCCCAGTGCCATATGTTGGGATAGGACCCAGGAATCTGCTTTTTAAAATACCCTAGGTGATTCTGATGCAGATGTTCAGTCCTCCTGCTCACTGAGACCCGAGGTCTGGTAAACATCAAACACCGGGCCAACACTTTCACTTGCTAAGAACCCAGTATTCTGGGCACAGAGGTAGGGTCTCACCATGTACATCCTGGCCATTTTTAGCATACCTCTATAGGTATGTGTGTAATATACAGATGAGGAAATGGAATACACGTGGCTTAACTAGAGTCACAGAACTTCAAAGAATAGGCACCTGACTCCACACCCAAGTCCAGTAACTTTGTTCATTTCTTTCACCAAGTTTTCTTGAGCTCACCAATATCTCCAACCCCCTTTTCCTCCTCCCCATTTTTACAGCTAATGTCCCCATTCATGCCTGATCAGTTCCCTCCTGGTCTACTGCCTTCCTTCCCACCACAGGCTCCCTGCTGCTCCAAGTTCCTTTCACACTGGCCAACAAGTGGTTATGCTAAAAGATAAATCTGATCAAACATTCCCTGACTTAATCTCTGATGAATCCTTACTCTTATCGTCCAACATCCTTCAAGTTGTGGCCCCAACCTCCCTTCTCATCACATCTCATCCTATATCACATGACCAGGGTATCCCTTCCTAGAATACTATGTTATTCAAGAGTATTGGTTTGAGTATCTGCCTCTACCACTTATGTGTGATTTTAGATAAAATCACCCTGCCACTTCTGTGTGATTTTAAATAAGTTGCTTAATCTTTATGTGCCTCATTTTTCTGAACTGTAAAATGGGCTATTACTAGTAGCTCCTTCCAAAGGCTTTTGTAAAGATTTGATAATAAAAGAAAGATGACCAGTAGAAAGTGCTCAGCACAGTGCCATGAAAACAACAGATGCTCCAAAATGCTACCGGATACTAATGTCATCACTGTCATCCTACCATGTACGACTACTTTTTATTCTCTGAACATACCACATACTTAGAGGTATCTGACTGGAAGCAGACACCTCTTGGTGCTGGAAACTCATCAAAATTCTAAAGTGACTGCAAGGTAGGGTGGCCATAAAATATCCATTGTTGTACAAGGTGCTTTGTATGTGAAATTTTAGTTAATTCCCCACATAAGTCTTATGAGGCTCTTGTCCCTTATCCTCATTTTAGAGACGAGCATGAGGCTCACATAGGTTACTAAACCAGCTCCAGATCAGAATGCTAGTCACTAGTAGAACTGGCATTCCAACTAATATCAGCCTGATTTCAATGTTCACACTTCTGTTCATTTCTTCTACGTAAAAAGAACACAGATTTTTTGTTTTTACTCACTTAGGGTACACTGTACTGAGGATTGTGTCACAGTATCTTGCATCATTCCTACCCTCTTAAGCTCTCCCACATATCACTGGGGCTGGAAGCCTAGAAACTATATCTTACTTTCTAGCAGGGTTCCAGCTTAGTCTTCACCAATGACAGAGGCAGAAACTGGGCCCTCACCAGACACTGAGCCTGCTGGCACCTTGATCTTAGAGTTGGACTTCCCAGCACACAGAACTATGAGACGTGAATTTAAGAATTCATATATCAGTTTTTTGGGTTTTTTTCTTAGATGGAGTCTCACTCTGTCGCCCAGGTTGGAGTCCAGAGGCACTATGTCAACTCACCACAACCTCCGCCTCCCAAGTTTAAGCAATTATCCTGCCTCAGCCTCCAAAGGAGCTGGGATTACAGGTGCCCGCCACCATATCCGGCTAAGTTTTGTATTTTTAGTAGAGACGAGGTTTCACCATGTTGACCAGGCTGGTCTCGAACTCCTGACCTCAAGTGATCCGCCAGCCTTGACCTCCCAAAGTGCTGAGATTACAAGCATGAGTCACTGCGCCCACCCTATATATCACATATTTTGTAGTATTTTGTTATAGCAACATGAATGGACAAGACAGAAATTAATACCGAGAAGTAGAGTGTTGTTGTAACAAATACGTAAAATGTGGAAGTGGCTTTAGAAATGGGTAATGAGTAGAAGCTGGAAGACTTTAGAGATTCATGCTGGAAACAGTCTACATTATTGTGAACAGAGTATTAAGGGTGTTTCTGGCAAAGGTTCAAAAGAAGAAAGCTGTAAAGAAAGGCTCAATCTTCTTAGATATTATCTAAGTACAGTCATGAACAGAATGATGGTAGAAATACGGATGGTAAAGGCAATTCTGATGAGGTCTCTGACAGAAACAAGAAATAAGGTATTGGAAACTGGAGGAAAACTCATACTTCTTCAAGATAGCCAAGAACTCGGCTGAATCATAACCATGTCTCAATGCTTTCTGAAAGGCAGAACTTGCGGGTGATAAACTAGGATATCTGGTGAAAGAGACATCTAAGCAAAGTGTTGAGGGTGCTACATGGCTTCTCTTGACTGCTTATAAAAAAGAGTGAGTTAAGAAATCAATTAAAGATGAATTTATAAGAAAAAGGGAAGCAGAGTTTAAAGATTCTGAAAACTCCCAGCCCGGCCAGGTCGTAAAGGTGTATTATGGAGAGAATACCAAGAGTGTGGCCAAGTCAATGTTTAATAAAAATATTAAGATGCCTAATAAGGATATTAGTATGGATGGAAGGAAGCCAGATGCTATTTATCAAGACAATGGAAGAATGACTCTGAAGGCATTTCAAAGATCTCTAAAGTTGTCACTCCCATCACAGGCCCAGAATGCCAAGGCCTGAGGGACAAAACTATATCAAAAAAGGGATCTTGGGCACCCATGAGACTCACTGCTCTGTGCCACCTCAAGTCTCTGCTTACTGAATTCTGGTGTAGTCCTCCTTAGATGCCCCATATGTGACTCAAATGGGCCCAAGTGTGGCTCAGGCTTCCCCTCCAGAGGGCAGCAACAGTCAAACTTGGTGGTATCCACATGGTGTTGACCCTGGCAGGTATGCTGAGTACATAAGCCGTGGGGGCATGGCTACCTCCACCCTGATTTCAAAAGATGTCCTGAAAAGCCTCAGTGCCCAGACAGAGAACTGCCAGGGTGGATGGGGATGCTGTGAGAACCCTCACTAGTGCAATTCTGTGGAGCCATAGGAATGGAGCCACTGCAGAGAACCCCTATTAGGGCAATGTTTCATGGAGCCATGGAGACAGACAACCCTTGAGACCTCAGACTTATAGAGTCACCATCATGCAACACAAGCCTGGGAGAGACACGGCACCCAACCTCAACCACTGAGAGCTGCTTTGTGGGGTGCACCCAGCAAAGCCATGAAGAATGGGGCTGCCTGGGGCTTTGGCCCACCCTTGCTGCACGGTGTCCAAAAGGCAGGACATAGAGTCAAAGAAGATCGTTCTCAAGCCTCAGGATTTAATGCTGCTTGTCTTCTTGTGTCTTATACTTACTTGAGACCTGTTATCCTTTTCTTCTTGCCTATTTATCTCTTTTAAAATAAGGATGTCTATCCTGTGTTTGTCCAAACATTGTATTTTGGAAGTATACAATTTGTTTGATTTCACAGGCACACAGCTGGAGAGCAATTTGCCTCAAGATGAATCATATCTAATTTAGATGACGCTTTGGACTTACACTTTAAAGCTGATACAGGAAGAAGACTTCTGGGGCTATTGGAATGGAATGAATGTATTTTGTATCTGAGAATGACATAGATTTTGGGGGATCTGGAGGAGAATGCTGTGGCTTAAGTGCAGGTGTCCCTACAAAATTCACATGCTGGAACTTAAACTCTAATGTGATAGTATTACGAGTTGGGGCCTTTAAAAGATGATTAAGTCATGAGGTCAGAGCCCTCATGAATGAGATTAGCAACATTATAAAAGAGCTGGAGGGAACTAGGTACTCCCTTTTTGTCCTTCCATGTGAGAGCACAGCATTCAAGCCACCATCTTTGAAGTAGAAATGGGGTCCTCATCAGACACCAAACGTAATGATGCCTTAATCTTGGACTTGTCAACCTCCAGAACTGTGAGAAACAGATTTCTATTATTCATAAATTATCCATTTTGTGGCACTTTTTATAGTAGCATGAATGATCTAAGGCACCACTGAACAATTCCCTATCTCCCTCCCTCTCCCCAGCCCCTGGCAACCATCATTCTATTTTTTATTTCTGTAAGTTTGACAGCTCTAGATACATCACATAAGTAGAATCATACAGTACATGTTATTGATGACTGATTTACTTCTCTTAACGTCTTCAAGGTTCATCCATGTTGTGGCATGTGCCAGGATTTCCTTCCTTGTTAAGGCTGAGTAATATTCCATTGCATGTGTATACCACATTTTCTTTATCCATCCTTCGATGAACATCTGGGTTGCTTCTGTCTCTTGGCTACTGTGAATAATGCTACAATTAACATGAGTGTGTAAATATATTTTCAAGATTCTGCTTTCAATTATTTTAGATATACTGTCATGTGTAGCATAATGGTGTTTCCGTCAATGACGGACTGCACATACGAAGGTTGTCCTAGGTGGATAGTTGGCTATAGCTTCTAGGTTTACAAAAATACAGTCTATGATGTTCACACAATGATGAAATTGCATAATGACTCATTTCTCAGAATGTATTCCCATCATTAAATGATACATGATTCTATTTCCAGAATTGGGATTGCTAGATCATATGGTGGTTCTATTTTTTATTTTTGGTTTTCCATATAGACTATACCATTTTACATTCTCGCAAACAATGTACAAAGGTTCCAATTTTTCCAGATCCTTGACAACATTTATTTCTTTTTGTTTGTCTTTTTATAGTGGCCACCCTAACGGGTGTAAGGTGATATCTCATTGTGGTTTTGATTTGTATTTCTCTAATGATTAGTGATGCTAAACATGTTTTCTTTTCTTTTTTTTTTTTTTTTTTTTTTTTTGAGATAGAGTCTTGCTCTGTTACCCAGGCTAGAGTGCAGTGACACAATCTTGGCTCAATGCAACGTCCGCCTCCTGGGTTCAAGTAATTCTCCTGCCTCAGCCGCCTGAGTAGCTGGGATTACAGCCACACGCCACCATGCCTGACTAATTTTTGTATTTTTTGTAGAGATGGGGGTCTCACCATGTTGGCCAGGTTGGCCTTGAACTCCAGACCTCAAGTGATCTGCCCGCCTCGGCCTCCCAAAGTGCTGGGATGACAGGCATGAACCACTGTGCCTGACCATATTTTCATATTTCTTGCCATTTGTTTATCTTCTTTCGAGAAATGTCTATTTCAGCCATTTTTTAAAAAAAAAAAAAAAACAGGTTGTTTCGTTATTGTTGAGTGGTAGGCATTCTTTATGTATTCCAGATAGTAACCCTACATGAGATATATGGTTTGCAAATACTTTTTCCCGTTCCATAGGTTGTCTTTTAATTCTATTCCCTTTGAAACACATTAGTTTTAAGTTAGATATAGTCTCATTTGTCTATTTTTGCTCGTCACTTGTACTTTTGGTGTCATATCCAAGAAATTGCTGCCAAATAAACATCATAAAACTTTCTACCTACATTTTCTTCCAGGGGTTTTATAGTTTTCCGTCTTATGTTTAGGTCTTTAATCCATTTTGAGTTAATATTTGTGTATGGTGTAAGATAAGGATCCAACTTCCTTCTGCTACGTATGGATATGCAATTTACTAAATGTCATTTGTTGAAGATACTATTCTCTCTCCATTGTGTAGTCTTGGCACCCTTGTTGAAGATTATTTGACCATGCATGTTAGAGTTTCAAAGGTTTATAAACCTCTAATACCCTGTATTAAACCCCTTCCTGACTGAAATACCTAGAATGGTTTCTGTTTTCCCACCTAAATCCAAACTGATGGACACATCATGCTTACATATTTTTGCAGCTATGATTTAGAAAGTTCTTGGAAGCTACAGGTCTTATTTTAACCTTAGACACTCTCAGATTTCTTAAAAGACATAACATATTCTTGCTTGTTCATAGCTTTCACAAGTTGTTTCACTGATGACAAGGCTTTGAATCCTGAGAAAGTGCAATTTGGATTTCTTAATAAGGAAACACAACACCTAGGAAAGGAAGCAATTTTAAAAGATATTGGCAGATTTGAGGAAAGTTTTAAAAACAGTTTGCTCAAGTATCTGTTGCTTTCCAAACATAAAGCATGATTGTGTCAGCACAGAGCACAGTGTCAAAACTGGGTAGATGAAGAGGGAAAATAGGAGGTCTTTTTAGAAAAGGGTAATTTCTCTCAATTACCAAACGTCTCACTGATTAGTAGTTGTGGGGAAATAAATTCTGGAGTTGTACCTGTGATATTAATGGGGCATGTGATAGATCATTGCAGCTCTCCAAGGATGCATGAGTACAGAGTACGTGCCTTAAGCTCAACTGAGAGATTTATCTTTCTGTGAAGGTCTGGGCTCTCAGGGATAGATTATACGTCAGGTGCCCCACCTCCATACACTCATGAAGACAAATTCCTCTGCTAGGAAGCAGAAGCAGTTGCCCTGCTTGACAAACAGATGAATGGAGGGGTTAGGACCACAGGAGTTTTCATCAATGTTTGATTTTATAAATGTATCACTAAATTCCTGTATTTAAAAATGCCTTCTTCTTGATTCATAAATTACAAGTCAAAGAATGCTAGAGTCAGAAGAAATTGACTTCTGATCTTACAATGGTCAATAAGGACCAGGAAGGGATGATGTGTGGCCCAAGGTCACGGAGCAAGTTAATGGCAGAGCTAGGACAGAATCCAGGGCTCCTTATTTTTAGATCCATTTCACAGAAGTGGGTGTAGGAAGCCCAGAGAAAGGCAGCTCAAAGTCTGAGGTTAGTGACAGATCTGGGATGAGTTCCCAGGGATGCTTCCTTAGCCACTAGGCAGAAGGCCATGCTAACCAAAGGCCTGGCAGTAGAGACAATGCCTACCCAACTCCACCATGTGCCTGCAGCCCACACAGAACTACAATAATAACCACAGGAAGAACAGAGCTAGAGGGGCCTGAGGTAGCTCTGTTGTTAATATGGTATACATATTTAAAATCACAAGTTTCCATCCAATCCTGGGTAGGAACACTGAGGTCCAGAGGTTCAAGTCAACACAGCAAGGCAGAGACAGAAGTCTTATGTCCATGTAGCAGAAGGTGGATGCCTGGGAGTCATCAGTGGGTGCCACTGAGTTGAGCTGCATTGGTTCAAATCCCTTTCCTGACACTTCCAACCTTTATGATGAAGGGCAAGTTGCTTAATCTCTTCAGGCCTCAATTTTCCATCTACAAAGTGGAAACACATGGTACCTACACTGCATAGGGTTTTGTGAACCATAAAGGAAACAAGGCTTTAAAGTACCTGGCACAGAATGAGTGCTTCATAAATGCTAGCTGTTAGTGTTCTCAAAAAGAGACATCCCTGACGGTGGGAATACAAGTGACGTCATAAAAATCTGATAATCTAGAACAGTGTTGACCAACAGAAACATAATGTGAGCCACATATGCAATTTTAAATTTTCCAGTAGGCACATTTAAAAAAGTAAAAAGAAATGGGTTAATTTTAATAATTTACCTAACCCAATACTTCTAAAATATAATCATTTCAACATGCAATCAACATAAACATTATTAATGAGATGTTTTTACATGAATTTTTCATAGTAAGTTTTTGAAATCTGATGTGTACTTTATACTTACAGGACTAGCCCCATTTCCAGTACTCCGTAGCCATGTGTGGCTAATGACCACCAGATTAAATACTGCGAATGGGACCTCAGTGGATTACTGAATATTCCAGATTGTTGGACTTTGGTTTTTAGAGACATCTCAGCCATCTTATTTTTACTAAATTAGGGGAAAAAAACTACATTTATACTACACAACTATTTTCTTACCAAATATCTTAGAATGCATATTTATAATTCAAATTACTACAGTATTCAAAGCATAATGAAAACCTATTTCCTCACTAAAGAAAAAAAGATCACACATTTAAAAAAGAAAGGTTCACTTGGAGGAGCTCTAGCCCCTGCAGTGGCAGCCCAATCGGTTGAATGGTCCATGAAGACATCGCCCAGCATCAGCATCCAGCCAGCATCACCATGATCAGGATGATTCTCAGCAACGTCTTCCTCTCAGGCTGCCCTGAGAGTGGCTAAAGTTGAAGCAGCAGGAAACAGAGGAATCCTGAAGGACATCATCTTTGTGGTCCTGTTAAATGTGTCTCCTACACAAGACTGTTTTTATGATGGTTCCTTTTCAAAGAATTTATTCCGAACAACATGCAGGTTCACTGTATCTGCATTTACGTAGACACTGACAGATTTAGACAATTCAACAAACTGACAGGATCAATCCTCCACTAAAAGTAAAGCATTTCTTCCATTTTTCCAGTGAGAAGACATCCTCCCTCCAAAAAAAGTTTTCAGGCAACTTTAATAAATAAAATTTTAAGTGTATAGATGATTGAATTAGGCAAAAGTCCGCTTATGGTATCGAATATACAATTTAATTACACATACATATTTAAAATCACGTGTTTCATAAAATATTAATTCAAAAATAGAGAGTGGTTCAGGGCACAGATTCTGCATCCAGACGGCCTGAATTCAAATCTCAGCTCCTCCAATTTACTACTCACTTTTGACAGAGTTGACATTCTGGGCCTCAGTTTCCTCCTCTTTAAAACAGGTGTGCTAATAACATCCAGCTCACAGTGTTGTTGAAGTATTAAATGATGTAAAAGCATGTAAAGCCCTTAGAACACTGTCCAGGAAGTGGTATACACATGTTAGGTTAAAAGAAATAGTGGTTTATTATCCATTCTCATAGACTTCAGAACCCCTTTTCTTTTCTTTCTTTTTTTTTTTTTTTTTGTTTTTGTTTTTGAGATGGAGTTTTGTTCTTGTTGCCCAGGCTGGAGTACAATGGCGCAGTCTCGGTTCACTGCAATCTCCACCTCCCAGAGAACCCCTTTATTCTATCTCGTCAAATGCACCAGTGTTGGCCATCAGAAGAAGCACTTTTTAAGTTGAATGATGCCAGTCTCCATCACTTTCGCTTCCCATTACACCATCTGGAATATAATACTTTTTGAATCTAGGTATGATGTCGCAGAAAACTGAGTGTCAAGGCAAGCATCTATGTAGATACTAGCACAGACTGGTTTTCCCATTTATCCGGCAGCTGTATATTCTGATCACCACAAGGACATCATGTTGCTTTTCAAAGCCATTGCTAGGACACTTGCTCATAACCATCACCAATATCCATCATTACTTGGTCATATCCTCCGGAATTATTACTAAACCTGTGTTCAATTTCCTTGCCTTTTCTACCAATTCTGTGATCCCTGTAAACATCCTAAACTAGCACTGATTGGGGTCATTGCAGGCTAATGTAGTTTCTTCAATTAATTTTGTAGCTCTGAGTACACAAGAAACCATCTCATAATATGAGATGTTTTGTAAGAACTTTTCTCAGAGCTGTTTGGAGACAAAGATCTTGTCTTTTATTTGGGCACACAGGAGGCACTTTGGCGTTTCTTTCTTCTCCTACCTCCATCTCTTAGGTGTTAGTTCAATAAACCATGGTACATTCACCCAGGAGAGTATCATGTAACCTCGGATGGTGAAAACTAACTCTGAATATAGTGGCATAAAAAGAGATGGATGACAGAAGGGCTTGGGAGCTATGACTCTATTCATTGTCTGCACTTGTAGGCAGCCACCGTGCAGCTGTCCAGAGCACAGCCTGGACCCTTTCTGAGGGCACGTCCTGCCTCCTCCATATGCTAACGATGACCTGGGCAAGTCATTCAAGCTTTCTGTGCCTAAGTTTCCTGATCTGTAAAATGCAGATAACAGCATCTACATCAGAGGACTGTTGCCAAGATTAAATAAGTTACTATAGTTAAAGCAGTTAGGATAGTACCTGACACATACTAAGCACTACATAAGTAGCAAATCTCTGTTACTATTACCACAAACAGACACTCTCTGTCTTCCTCCTTCCCTCTCTCCCTCCTCCTTCACTCTCTCCCTTTCTCTCTCAAAACACATCAATATGTTAATGGTGATATTTAGGCTAACTGTGATGAGGGTGGAGAGACATAACTTATATGTTCAAACTCAGCATTTTTTAAGAAAAAATATAAAATATTTTGTCATTAAAGAGGAAAGAAAAATGTACTGACTCAACAATGGCTAAATGGGAACATAAGAACTTACAACTTTAAATCAATCAATAATAATATCAGGTGTGATGAAGGACACTTAAAGCCCTATACTTCCATATCATTTTATTTTAAGCCTCACATTAAAGGAAGAGTAGGTCAATCTGAGAACAGATCATATCTTCCCAAGAGGAGTCTCTTACAGCTGTCACAAGCAGTGGCACACATTCGTGAGAGTGTGCTAGGCCCCACAGCAAAGGAAGGGGTCATCTCCAGTGTCTCTTTATTTGCCCCAAGGATCCTGGGACCAATTTCAGAGCAGAAGAACCCAGACCTATCAGGCTTGGGACCAAGTGGCCCATCCTGACGAAAGCCTCATCAAGCTCAGAGTCGGGCTCAAGATAGGAAAGCTACAGATGCCCCAGGTGCCATGAAAATGCCAAAGAAAGTGGCAGCCCCTCGAGAGTTCCCCTGAAACCACTTTCTCCCAACTTTCCCAACACTAACAACTTTAACAATAATTCAGTTATTGTTAAATAACCACCTTCCTTATTCCAGGCCCCGTGTAGGACATAAGGAATTCAGCAGTGAGAGGCAGTCCATGCCCTGGAGCCGCTCACAGGCCTAGTGGGGAATCAGAGACAACATACGATAAACTCAGCTACAGAAGCATAGTAGCGAGGTAAATGTTGTGAGGGGAGTCAGGGAGGGCCTCCTGGAGGAGGTGACATTTGTGCCGGGTTTCGATTTAGGAGGAAGGGGAAGGGGAGCTGTGCTCTAGCCTTGGGGATCAGCACGTACAAAGGCACAACAGCGTGACCTGCAGGGTTTGTGGTTGAAACAAAAGATATTAACTATGAGTATCTTTTAAAAATATGAAGTTTCTAGAAGAATATTGAGAAGCTCATAATGAACAGAAAACTGAAGGATCAGGCCTGAAACATAAGCAGAAAAAAAAGGCAGTTCTGGTAGACCAATAAGCAGGAAGTTCAGCAACCTCATAGCACAAACACCATGGCCAGACACCACCCCTACTACTGCACACCCCAATTCTCCAGCCTCTGGCTGTTGGCCCATCCTTCCTAGATGAAAAGGCCTGGGTTACCTATCCAGGTTACCTATCCAGCCACACCTAGGCTGCCAGGAAATGATGAGCAGCTTGCACCTTCATCTCTCAGCGAGCTACACAATCCACCGAGACTCAACACAATGAGAGATACCCCAAATCAGGAAACAGGGTTGGAGACTGGACTCCCAAAACAATAACACAAAGGCTGCTCTCGTGTGATTACACAGAAGGGGAAAGGAAAGAGAAAAGGGCAGGAGGGGGCACTGAGGCTCGAGATACATGCTAGGGTCGCATCATGAGAAAGTTCAATTATTAATAAGAGCAATTCATCTAACAAACATTTGCCGCTATCTACTAAGCCCCAGCATTGTGGTTACAAATATAAATACAATGTTGTCCCTGCCTACAAGAACCTAAGCTAGCTCTGTTTATGACCCGTGAACAGGCTTGCAGTTCATCCAATAAACACGAGGGAGCCCACACAGCTTTTTAACTAGCGTCCACCTTGATTGACCAGCACTTGGACCATTCTATTTGATAATATTTCCAACATGATTCTTGCTAAAGCCCGGGGGTACCTAAGCTAACAGCTAGAATAAGGTGCAATCAGGGGACCATCACCAGTGCCTGGCTTGTGTTCAGTGTTTCAGAATTTGCAAAGCCTTTTCCCAACCATCAAGTCATGGGCAAACGTCCAGGACTACATGTTTGCCATGTGGATGATATTCTTTCCCCAGATGTCAAAGATAATACACAATCATTCTGTTTTGGGTACATAAGGGAATACAGAAATATATGCATATGAAAACAAATTTGATTACTTCTATTAGAGATGAGCACAGAGATGTATGTACAAGAATACTCACTGCAACATGATTCAGGAGTAACTGGAAGGGACTTAAATATGCAACAGTACGGGGTGACGAAATAAATTGTGGAACACTCATTGCAATGGGAAACTATGAAACCTTTAGAAAACATGCTTTTACGGAATATTTAATGACATGGGAAAATGCTAAAGAAAAAAGCATTATATAGCAAAATAAATATTTCCACGAGTTTGTGTGAACATATGACTTTCATTTCATTCTTTATAGTTATCTCTATTGTGCATTTTCTCTACAATGAATACATATTATTTCTGCCATCATAAATCATGACTGCAAGGAGAAAAAATTTTAAAACATGCTTAGTTGATGACAGTACCATGTCTGCAATATTTATTTCTCTAGCCTGGACATTAAGCCTGACTCCTCGGCCACATAAAACTCACATGGCCTTGGACCAGTTGCTTCACTTCTCTGGGACTCTGTTTTCTCAAAAATAAGCAACAGTATCTCTGAACTCATGGGATGGTGGGACATTAGACGAAATGTTGTACAGGATGATGCCTATCCCATTTCTTGGTTAGAGTGGACAAGTAGTAAATGCCAGGTCCCTTAGAAGAAAGCAAAGCTGGCTGGGTGCGGTGGCTCACGCCTGTAATCCCAGCACTTTGGGAGGCCGAGGTGGGTGGATCATGATGTCAGGAGATTGAGACCATCCTGGCTAACACGGTGAAACCCTGTCTCTACTAAAAATACAAAAAATTAGCCGGGCATGGGGGCAGATGCCTGTAGTCCCAGCTACTCGGAAAGCTGAGGCAGAAGAATGGCGTGAACCTGGGAGGTGGAGCTTGCAGTGAGCCAAGATCCTGCCACTGCACTCCAGCCTGGGCGACCAAGCGAGACTCCATCTCAAAAAAACAAAACAAAAAAAACAGAAGAAAGCAAAGCTTCCAATACTTACAGTGCTCGTGCGGAAAAGGTGACCTGGGTAGGTGATGGGGTCAGGGTACTTATGTGTAACTGACCTGGTTTTAGTTTCCAAGAACTGCTATTAAAAATTACCATGAACTGGGTAGCCTAAGACAACAGAAACCTATTGTCTCACAGTTCCGGAAGCCGGAAGTCCAACATCAGGATGTTGGCAGGGCCACGTTGTCTCCAAAGGCTCTAGGGAAGAACCCGTCCTTGCCTTGCCTGACGGGTTCCGTCATATGAACAGACATTCATATGACCAATGAAAGTCATATGGTGTCTGTTGACAAGCCTCAGCATTCCTTGCCTTATGGCCGCATTGCCCCGATCTCCACTGCCGCCTCCACATGGCCTCCTTCCGTATGTGTGTGTGTGTCTTTGCCTCTACCAGTCATACTGGGTTAGAACCCAATATGACTGGCAAGACCTCATCTTAATTTGATCATTTCTATAAAGACTTACTTTCAAATAAGTGTCACATTTACAAATATCAGGGATTAGGACTTCAACTTATCTTTTTAGGAGACACCATTCAACCAAAACAGACCTCAACCCTCCCTTTAGAAAGATCAGCAGTTAGAGCAAGGCAGGAACCCACAGGCAAAGGCCCCGTGGCATGAAGGAACAGGCCAGGACCACCCTGGAGACGGTGCTGCTTCCATGACACGCTAGTTGGTTGAAATGTATACGTGTGTGTGTGTGCACGTGTGTCACCTGTGTGTGTTCTCGCAACTCCTGCCCCTTCCAATCAGGAAACACATTAAGCTTTTTGTGTTTTTCTGCTCTAGAAATGTGTGTAGGAAAAATAGAAGAAGCTGCTTGAAATCAAGGCTTCCTTCCTTTCTTCTTTGCTTTTTCCTAACTCTAAACTTACTTAACAGAGACTGCTGGGGTCTGGAAGGACTGGGCCAAGAAGGGCGTGCTTTAGAAGGCTAAGATGGTGAGGAGAGAAGTTCTCCCATTTTATGAAGGTAGGAGGTATGGATCTGCTGGTGCCACACTGCTCCATGGCAGTACCTTAGGAGGGGCAGGCCCAGGGGGGTTGGTGGGTGGTATACCTGGGCTGGCTGGGCTGTGTCAGTGGCTCCTAGCCTGAGAAAGCAGCAGCAGAATCACTAGACCTAAAGGGAATGCAGCAGCGGGCTTCCCAGAGAAAATCACGACAGTCTGCTCACACCCCAGGAAACTCATAGAACCCTAGGGAAGAGGGGGCTCCAACAGTGCCTAAAATGTAGTCTCACCTCCCTGGGGACTGAGGGTCAGATTCAGGTTTATGTAAAGAAGAGAAATAAGTGAGCATTTCTTATGTGCCTGATTTTGCAGCCTGATATTCAACCCTAATCCACACCTCATGCTTAAAAGAATGTCCTACAAATATTCGAAGGATATAGAAGCAAGCCACCCAAGCCCCACTACTTCCAGCTTCAGCCCTTTCCAAAGGATACCTCCAGCACTCAGCTGAGGGTATCCACAGCCCCCAGGATACCCTCCTGCTGGGCCCTGGGCTGTAATTCAGGGCTGTACCTCAGGGCTGACTTGTGGAAACCCATGCCAAAGATGGGGAAGGCAGAGCTAGGAACTGGTGGCAGCTGCACTTAGTTTCATAGGCAGGATAGACAGCTAGAGAGAGGGTTTGTGAGTGAGTGTAGTAACCCCTGCTCCTCTGTGACAGCCTCAGTAAAGATAAGGTGGTGAAACCAGGTCTGAAGCTTGGAATGCTAGTGCAAGAGCTTCTCCCACGGAGAGAGATGAGGAAAAGCATGTATTTAGGTTGATGCAAAAGTAGCTGCAGTTTTCGCCACTACTTTCAACGGCAAATAACAGTGGTTGTACGTAACATTCAATTCACAGAGCTGAGCTGGAGGAAAGGTCTAAGCCCTCGATGCAGCAATGCATCCTGGACTCAAAAAGCCTCTCTGGCCTGTCAGGACCCACAGCAGACACCTACTGAGCAGCTCGCCTTTGTAAAGCAGCATCAGTGAGCTCAAAGTGGGGGCAAGGTCTCAGGTGGACTTAGACTTCCAGCCCCAGAGATTGCAAGAACCAGAAAACACTTAGGAAAACCAACACTGACTAACTCCCACTCCAGGCAGACTGTTCACACTCATGCAGACATCCTCCATTTAACTCTCAGATGGGTCCCCAAGATAAAGATGTGGAAACTGAGGCAGAAGAATTGAGACCCTGGGATCACTCAGCTGTTGTGTAAGATTGGAATATACTGACCTGAGAACATGTCCATGATAAGGATTTTGAAAGCAAAGAACAGGACATTATGAGTGAGAATAAGGAGGAAGTCCGTCTTTAGACAGACGGATAAGGGAAGGTTGCCTTGAGGAGTCCTGCGCGCTGAGACGTAAAGAAATCAGCAAAGCGCCAGATGAGGTGGCTCATGCCTGTAATCCCAGCACTGTGGGAGGCTGAGGCGGAAGGATCACCTGAGGTCAGGAGCTCGAGACCAGCCTGGCCAACATGGCAAAACTCCATCTCCACTAAAAATACAAAAATTAGCCAGGCATGGTGGCATGCGCCTGTAGTCTCAGCTACTTGGGAGTCTGAGGCATAAGAATCAATCGAACCAGGGAGATGGAGGCTGCAGTGAGCTGAGATAATGCCATAGCACTCCAGCCTGGGCAAGAGAGCGACACTCTGTCTCAAAAAAAAAAAAAAAAAAGAGAGAATGAGAGAACGAAAGAATGAAAGAGAAATCAGCAAAGTGAAGAACTGAGAAAACAAATTCTGATGAGAAGGAACAAGGAACAATATGTGCAAAGGACCTACGCCAAGAAAAAACCTGACATACCTGAGGAACTAACACACACCAGGTATGAAAGAGGAGAAGAAAAGGGGCCTACAGAAGACACTGGATCATGCAGGATCTAATAGGCCATGGCAAGGATTTCAGATTTCATCCTATGTGCCAGGGGAGGTCATCAGCGGGGTTCAGTCCCAAAATGACATGGACTGATTTACTGGGACCAAGTATAGCACAGAGCTCGTCACACAAAGGGGATGGGCAAAAAGCTGTGGAACATCTAAATAAACAGACTCAAACTTGATTTCCAAGATGAGGAGAACTGCTGGCTTTACAGAAAGAAAAGCAAGATTTCAGCCTTTGCCCGTAAGAAGAACAAACAGTTTCACCTAATCCAAATTCGCTTTCATGCCTCTCTGCCTAAGTGGCACACAGAGCCGCTGAAATCCACAGGCGCATCATGACAGAATAATTTCAGTGATCATTATCAAATGCCTCTATTTAGAAAAGCTCAGAAGATTGTATTAGCATGATCCAATATTTATGAAATGACACTCTGCCGTAATGAGGGGCTGAGAAAATTAAGATTAGAAGCAAAAGCCATGTCTTTGGGGACAGAGAGTAGCATGAGCAAAAAGACACACTTTTACTCAGCTTCTTAGAACTTGCTTTTCTGATCTGTAAAATGGGAAGGATAGTAACAAAGAGGAAAATACATGATCAGTTAGTAGAGCACCTAAAGGCCTTTAATAATGTTTTTTTCTTTCATTCCTTTGTTAATAAAAACACCTAATAAAGACTATTTGCCCATCCACACATCCATCCAACAAACTGCTAATTTAGTACATAGGATGTCTGATGTCCTGCATCAGACACTGAAGATAAAGTTGTGAACAAGATTCTCATGGTCCCCATTCACATGGAACTTCTCATCTGGGAGTAAAACATGCATTGGATGAACAACCCCTGCTGTGATGTGTGGTACTAAGGAAAAGGGCAAGGTGCACTAGGAACCATTACAAAGAGAGCTGACCCAGACTGAGACATGAGGAGGACGCACAAGACAGTGGGTGGGGGAAAGGCTCCATGGAGGATGCCGATCTTATGTGAGTTCCCGAGGCAGGAGAGAGTCAGAACATTCTGGCAATTGGCAGAAGCCAGTGTAAAGTGAGCACAGTGGGATGTGGAGCATCATGATGATTTGGAGGTTTAAGGAGGATCAGCCCTCAGAGCCTTGGAGTCCACAACAGGGCTTTCGTCTTTCCTGGAGCAATGAGAAGCCTCAGAAAGGCCTAAAACAGAAGTTGCATAGAGACAAGAAAGAAAAGAAGTAATCTGAATATGCTTATATTCTAGAATAATCTCTCGGACATCTGTTTGGAGAATGGATTAAAGTCAAAAGAGTTAAGTCAAGGAGCCTGTTAGAAAGTTTTCCACTGACCCAGGAAACAGACAATGGCTCTGTTCACCAGGGCAGTGGTGGCACAGATGGAGAGGCTTGGGCAGACCCAAGATATACTTAGGCAGTAAAATGGCAGAGTGAAGTGATTGGCTGGAAACGCAGGTAAGAGAGAGAACAAAGAGAAACATGGCCCCTGGGTTTCTGAATCAGTACCAGTAGGGTGAAGTGAGCTTTCTGGAGTCAAGGAACAGTGGAAAGTGAGTAGACAGGGAAGGGGAAATGGGTAAATCAAGAGTTCGGTTTTGGAGATGTTGAGCTTGGAGAGCCTACAACATGTTACAGGGCTTTAAGTGGACTAAAGATGAGGAGAGAGAGCATATATGAACACACACACACATCCACACACATATGCACACACACACACATACAATACCCCATATCCCCCACACACGTATACTCTCTATACATTAATAGATCTCTTATATACATATATACACACACACCCATATGCTCCCATACACATGCATACACACCCTCCATATACACACACACATACACCCCCATACACACACCCCCATACACTCCCATACACACACACCCATACATTCCCATACCCACACCTCCATACACTCCCATACACACCCATACACTCCCATAAACACACACCCATATGCATGCACACATACCCACACACACACCTTTATAATTCTATATATGTACACACACACACACTCCTACATACACACTCTCATAGACATGTGTATTACACATATATACTAATACACACACACTTCTAATATACAGTATGTAACACAACACACCTGCAGCACCCCCATATTACACACTGAGCATGCCTATACACTCATACACACACACCACCCCCATACACACACACCCTCCATAAACGCACATCCATATACATACACCCTTACACTCCCATATGCAGACACATATACACCCCCATGCACACACACACACACACACACATCCATAGACATGCATATACACATACACCAATACACCCCCATACACATACACACACATACCTACACCAGTACTCAGGTATGCACACACACCTATATACCACCCCCCCATACACACACACACATACATGTATACATTAATATGTATACACACTGTAAATATTCAGATTTATTTCACACACAAAGAGGGGCCAGAAGAGTAGAGCAGATGTTATATGTTTAAGCAGAGGTGTCTTGGATTCTTGGGATCCCTCATGGGATGGGTGATTCTATCATCTAAACCAGGCAGTACTTTTGATAAAGTCAGCATGATTGGGCGACAGAGGTTGTTCCACACTGTCTTACTAATAGGCACGCACACGCGCACACCTGTTGATGACTTTGCTCATTCAAAATAAGGTCCCACCAGATCTAAAATGCTCAATTTTGTACCACAGCCCAACCTTATTATACCTGAGGCTTGTAACAACACTTGGGAGAAATTTATACAATTAATGCCCTTAATAGGAGCTATCCATAACCATCCAGTGCCTCCTGCTTTGCAGCCAGACTCAAAGTGAATGAGGCCACACCCTCACCCTCACCTGGGCATCTCTGAGCAGCTTCTTTGCTCCCAGTTGAGTGGCATCCTGGAAAACCCCATTCTCCAGAGGTAGCCAAGATGACACGGCAGCTGGCAGTGGGCTGTGTAGGTGTAAAATTCCTAAGAGACATCTAGGCTGGAGGCATAAATGTCAGAATCACCAGCACAGAGGTGGTATCTGAGGCCATGGGAGTGGTTGAGGCCAGCCATGGAAAGAACACCAAGTAAGCCTGAAAGAACTCTTAATACTCCATGGCCAGAGTGCACTGGCAGGGGAGACTGAGAAGGAGCACCTGGGGGACTGGTGAAAACCAAGACAGGTGTGGGTTAAAGCGAGGGAGCCTTTGGTCAGGGAGAAACTGTAGAAAATGGCCTCCCTTCCCCAACAAGCAGTTGTCTTTACAACCGTAGCCGGGATATGTGATTATTCAGAGAAGTGAGCTTCACTTTCTCAGAGTCGCAACTCTTCCTGGCTTCTATCACCAGGTAAGCCTCTTCAAGGTGCACCTTACGCAGGTATACCCCACATTTGGAGTCTAAGTGTTCTCTCTGAGTAGACCACCTTCAGGTACTTCCCCTGAAACACATCAGGTGTACCTCATAGGCCTGCCCCATGCAGGTATCCATCAAGAATTCACACTAGGCCTTCAGGCCCACCGGTTAAGGATAAAATGTTGATAGTTAGAATGTCAGGATGTTAACCTTATAATATATAATAATAATATAGTAATATATAATATGTTATACTATAATATAGCCTTATAAAAATCTGTGGAAGTATCCCTAAATATAAATATATATACTACATAATGTACATAATATAATGTGTGATATATAATATAAACTTATAATCATCTGACTGTAGAAGTCTCCCTAAATATATAAAATATATGTAAATAATATAACACATAATAATAGATAACAATATAATATATAATAATAATAATAAATACAACCTTATAATAGTCTGACTGTTGAAGTTTCCTATATGCAACCTATGTCTATGTGGCCTGGAAGAAAAGGAGTGACCTCAAATTCTTCAGAAGCTCTTTCTTTCCCTGACATGCCACTATCATCAGGCTCCTAAGCAAAACCCAGTGATACCCTACTTGTAGCTAAAGCTTAGAATCTCAAAGCTAAAAGAAATGCTGAATCCAGGTGACATGTGACTAGTACCAAATCCTGAAGAATTCATTCAGCCTTGGCTTGAACACCTCTGAGTGTGGGGAACTCACTACCTACAGAGCTATCAATTGCCATCTCAGAGCACTCAATGTGTAAGTGAGTTCTTCTCTCCATGATTCATGGTAAAATCTAGCCATCCCCATTACAGCCCCAAACATGATGGATCTCATACCTGTGGGCACCGCCTGGTCCAGCATTGGTTTCTCCCATGTGTTAATCTGCTCCCAGGTGAACCCATTGGTCCCTAGAGCCACACTATAACCACAGTTGCTGTAGTGCTCATCAAAGGAACAGCCACCTGCAGACAAAAGAGATAGGGGTAAATACATTCCTGTGTCTGAGGCTTGGTTCATTACCTCTGTCTCGTCGGCTCTTCATTTACAGCTTTGAATTTTAAACTCTGGAGATTTTCTTTATATATACATATATATATGTATATATGGACGAGCAAATTGGATTTTTATATTTGCTTTGGTGCTCTCAGGAAAGGCACTGGCATCTGCAGGCCCCCGTATTTAGAAAAGTTAATAAGGCTAGTTACATTGATTTTAATCTTCCTTCCTGAGAAAGTAAACAGCAGCGTGTTATTCTAAGTAGGAAAAATGAATGCCGGGGCATGCCTCCGTAATTGCTTTGTGCAGCACGGAGAGAGGCTGTGAGGCAGCAGAAGGAGCACTCACTTCCGAGTCTGGCAAAACTAGACAGCCATCACCTTCACAAGGTTGCGTGAGTTCAGGCCAGATGCTTCGTACCTGAGCGTCTCCGTTTCCTCACCTGTGATACAGAGGGAAATGTCCAACCTTACAGAAATACATGAGGATTAAATGGAGTAACATGTGAAAAGTAACTGCCACGGAATACTTTCTCAATGCCCACCTGTTTCTCTGTAAAAAGCAGTCTGAAAAATCATTTTTCATAGAGTGAGAATTGAATTGGTAAGAAATTAGACAATCATGCACCTGGAAGATAATAAAGTCAATGCTGATCATGTTTGAAGCTTCTCCCTTTAACTTTAAAGGTCAAGCCATCCACCATTTGACAATAAGTTATATTCATTTGCTGTTGACAAGGATTCACTGAGCATATGCTCTGGGCTGTAAGTCCCATCAAAGTGACATTGAGAGAGATGTGGGGTGTACAGTGGCGGCTCCAACTAGGAAACGCTGGTTTGTCCAGAGAAATAGGATCCCATTATATTCTGAAGGAGAAAGCAGAAGAAGTGGAGGAGAAGTGAATAGGGCTTTGAAGGATAGGGGCATCTCCAAGGGCAGAGGGCAGGATGAATGGCATTGAGTTGAGCCTGCAGGGGACACAAATGCAGGGAGGTAGCACTGGGACTGAGTTCTACAGCAGCTCCTGGCTGGTCTCCCAGACCTGTTTCACACTCCAATCCATCTTTTCTAATGCTCCTTTCTTGACTCCTTAATGTTCAGAGGGTGCATCACATCACCATCTTCCTCCTTTAAACACTCATAGGTTTCCCACCCCACAGAGAACCAACGTGTGTTACAGATTAAATGTCTGAAAGCCCACAAAATTCAGTTCAACCCCCAAAGTGACAGTATTAGGACATATGGCCTTTGGGAGGTGATGAGGGCATGAAGGCAGAGTCCATATGATTGGGACTGGGACTGGGACTAATGCCCTTATAAAGAGACCGCAGAGAGTTATCTCACCCCTTCCACCATGTGAGGACACAAGGAGAAGGTGCCATCAAAGAAGCAGGAGCTGGATAAGCAGTGGTGGTAGACATCCTGTTGATGAATTTGAGATATAACACAGTCCAAACACCATGGAAGAAAACCTGTAATAGAAAAATTTTCCCCACTTTTCTTTCCTGTTGGATATGGACACCCAGAAGAGCTGGATTTCAGCAACTACTATGGTCCAATGTGTGTGTTGCCCTGAAATTCATATGTCGAAACCTAATCCCCAATGTAATAGTATCAAGAGGTGGAGCCTTTGGGAGATGCTTCCAAAGGATTGTGAGGGCTCTGTTCTCAGGAATGACATCATGCCCGTATAAAAGATGCCCTAGGCAGATTGTTCACCCCTTCTGCCATGTGAGGACTCATAGAAGGTGACATATATAAGGAATGGACCTTTACCAGGTACCAAATCTGCTATCACCTTGATCTTGAACTTGCCAGCCCTCAGAACTATGAGCAATAACTTTCTATTGTTTAAATAACCCAGTCTAAGGCATTTTGTCGTAGCAGCCAAAATGGATTAAGACAGCACCCCAGTAAGCATCTCCACTCTGTAGAGGAAAGCCACCCAGAGAGTCACCTGACCAGGAATATTAGCATTCAACTTTTCAGGAGCAAAATATAAACTTTGCTTGCCATATGCCACTGAGATCTTAGGGTTTAATTGTTAGCACCGTAGAGCTTTGTACAATCTGACTAATATATGAAGTGTGTCATACCTCAACACAGTGATCTAAAGAAAGAAAGAAGAAGCATATTCTCCCAAGCACTTGCTCTGTGTCAGGCAATATATTCGACACTGATTATATAGACTATCTCATTAGTTTTCACGTAACCCTCACAAATCATGTGAGGTACATTTTATCTCAACTTTAAATCTAAGGGAATTGATGCACTGAGGGGATAAATGACCTGCTCAGACAACACGGAAGGAAAGTGTTGGAGCCAATATTAAATCCATGGTAACATAGCTGTAGAGCCCATGCCCATTCTAACAGACCAGAGAGAGAATTATTCCCCCAAACCAAGGGCAAGGTCTTTCACTTACAAGGTAATGAGAGGGACCAGGCAGATAAAGAACTTCCAGGGTGGTTGGGAATCTCCATTCAAATCTATTCCTTCACTTATTCTAGAAACATTCAACAAAGTTTTTTTTTAATGGGCTCAGGACATGGCACAGAATTGATAGATATGATCCTTACCCTCACAAAGTTTGCAGAATAGACTGAAAGATAAGCATGCAAACATACACTGAAGATGCAATGGAAAATATGCTTTCTTATGTATGTGTTGATGCTAAAAAAAAAAAAGGAGTTATTATTTTAGTTGATGGTTTAGTTAACCAAATTATCTTCCTTCTTCTAGATAAGATTTAAGAGGGCTCACAGCTATACCTCTAGGCATCACAGGTTACAGATCCCAGGCAAGGTCACATTAATAATTGCCTCTAGTCCGTTGGATCCATTGCTCACCCCTCACCTCCTTGCCTCCGCTTAACTGTAGGTAGACTGCTCAGCTGATCCTGAGCTTACTGCTGACAGGTCCTGGCCCTCTAAGGACTAGGGATGTACCTTCTCTTCACAGCCACTCACTGAACCACCTTGCTTCTCCTCTCTGCTGAGCTCTGTTGGTCACTTCAATCTGCAGCAGGTAAGCAAATGCTTTTCCCTTCTTACAGTCTGTTCTTTGAAACTAGGGTTCCACAGCAGCAGGCCTTGGACCCCAGTGACCCAATTTTTATTTTCAAACCACAGTCCTTTCTTTGCCTCTGCAGAAGAGCTCACTTAGAGTGAATTTAAAAGCAGCTTTGCACTCTATCTTGAGCCACTATTTCTTCAGAATATTCAGGCCCCACTGTCAATTCTATTCCACTCTGCCAGTATTTGTCATCACTTATGGGATAACATATGCATTCAGGACAGAAAATGGGGACCTTAAGGTCACTTATGGGGACCTTAATGTCCCTCCTACAGAAGAGTTTCTAGAAACAGGCTCCAGTTCCGCACTTTTATCACTCATACAAGTCTGAATCCCAGCAATACACACAGTTGGTGATTTTTCCATGGAGCCCTTGGGCTCCCAGGAAAGCAGAGAATTTCAAGAAATGCTGCCTAACTGGTCACTGGTCCAACCAAAGCAGCAGGTTAAACATAGAAGCAGGAAATACTGCATGATGACAAAAATCAAATTGAGGACAGGAAAAGAAAGAAAAGCAGGACAGAAGGAGGGAGCCACAAATCTATGCTGCGATTTTCCACGTGTTCCTCTACTAAAAGGGGGTTACATATTTAACTTGGAGCTTCTGACACCCAATAGAAAAAAAGCAAAACCTGGTGAGGTACTAGAAACTCTGTGTTTATATAATAAAAGCCAAATTGCTCAGGGAAATGATAACCATTTCAGGTGCTTTGATCAGACAAGAACTTCTCTGCAGGAATACTCATAACAGAAACCCCATATCCCATAATGAAACAACATCCACACAAGGGGGTGAATGGCCAATTTCATGAGACTGCTTCTCATAATCATTCTCAATATAAATTGATAGCATCATGTAAACATACAATTCAGTAAAACTCATTGGGGTCCAACGCAATGCAGTTTGGATACCCGCTCCCTATTGGTCTGACTTGACTCAAAGGTAAGTTTTAAGAACTACTCAGCAGAGAAAATATACCTAATATGTATTTTTAGGCAACCTTTCTTAGTTTTCTGTCTCCCACATTGATAAATAGAGTAGCTATGAACTCAAGTCTATATAACCCAATAGCAGCTGACACTGCCATCTGTGTACAAACTCTTGGGCTCACATCCCTTCCCTTTTTTTGAGCCTTCATTTTCTGCTGTGCAAGGCAAGGGGCTGAACAAGATAACTGCAATGAACCTTCCACTTGTAACAGTGAAGAATTCCAGAGATTCAGAAAGAACCGGAACTCTCAGGAACCACAGAGATACAGACCCATGCAGTCACCACAAGTACTGCCATGCCACTGAGAGCCACCAAGAGGAGGAGGAGAAATTAAAACCAAGCTTCCCCTAGACCAAGAACAGAAAACATTTAAACCCAGTAACATCTATCTGTCTTGGCGCAATTCCTAATGGCCATAACACCTGATATATACACAAAGGCCCCAAACATTGCTGCAGGTGTTTATGGCAGACTACTTAGGGGATATTTATGGTTCCAGAGAGTCCCTGATATGGTTTGGCTGTGTCCCCACTCAAATCTCATCTTGAATTGTAGCTCCCATAATTCCCACGTGTTGTGGGAGGGGCCTGGTGGGAGATAATTGAATCATAGGAGCGGGTTCTTGTGGTGGTGAATAAGTCTCGCAAGATCTGATGATTTTATAAGGGGTTTCCCCTTTTGCTTGGCTCTCATTCTTGTCTGCCACCATGTAAGATGTGCCTTTCACCTTCCACCATGACTGTGCTGCCTCCCCAGTCACATGGAACTGTGAGTCCATTAAACCTGCGTTTTTATAAATTACGAAGTCTTGGGTATGTCTTTATCAGCAGTGTGAAAACGGACGAATACAGTCCCCAAAGACCCTCATTTGGATGCTAACCTCATTCTGGTTTGAAAAGCAGGTGACATCATTTAAGTGATCTCAACCTTACCACAATCATTTTTAGGAGGAAGGAAACCCCAAAAAACCTACCCCCACCCCAGGAGCTGGGCTCAGCTGAAGTTTGGTGAAGATCCACATAATTGGGGGAGGACAGGGAAGTGCAGCCACTGGCCAAGGACCCAGCACCTGCCCAGAGGAGCTATTTTCCGGCAGACTGAGGTCAAAATGTGGCAATGGCCCCAGATGCTCTGATGTGAATCAGACATAAAAAGTCAACAGAGAAATGGAAAACTGTAGCAAGGAAATTGGATTTTGAAAATCCATTTGGGTTTGGTAATGTATAGCATATCAGCATCTGTAAGGGAAGTAAAAATAGTGCAGGATACATACTTTAGGATACATTAAAGCATAAATAAAGTTTATAGTGTCAATCAGATTTTTTTTAAAAAACATGAGCTCTTCTTTTGAAAATGAGAGAGGAATAGAATTCAATAAAAATATAAATGTGTCTTCCTCTGCATTTCTTAGATATGATCCTGTGTATTCTTCAGCAGAATTAAGTTTTGTAGAGGAACTAAAAGATTTGTTGGGCTTCCACTGTGTGCCAGGCACTGTATTTGAACTATGTAGGTGTATGTGTGTATCTGTATGTATATTAATGTAGATATAGGTGACTCCAACACCACCACTCTCTAAAACAGGGGTCAGCAAACATTTTCCATAAAAGACTAGACAGTAAATATTTTCAGCTTTGTAGTCACACAGCCTCTGTCACGACTACTCAGTTTTAACATTGCCATGCAAAAATACTGAAATAAATGAGTGTGGCTGTGTTCCAGTAAAACTTTATTTACAAGAGGTGACAGCCTAGATTTGCCCAGAGGCTACAGTTTGCCAATCCTTGCTCTAAGAGAGAAGTATTGCTTTCTTCTTTGTATAAATGGAAACTTGTCATCAGAGCTCCTAAGGAACTTACCCAGCAAGGAAACAACAGTGACATCACATACAGCAGTACTAATAGTAACACCTCCTTTTATTGACAGTTGAATGTATGGAGGCTTTACCTACAGTATAAAACCCTCACCACAAGCCCTACCATTTTGATTGTACCATTTTATAGATGATGTCTCAAACTCACCCACATGAAGGAATGAAGCCAAGATGGGAGCCCTAGACTGGATGGTACCAAAGCCTGGGTACTTTCCATTGCTCCAACCCAGCACTCTTTTGAACACTCTGTGTGTTCACAGAATCTGGTCTCACCCTGATGCTTCCAGAATAGAAAGATGTTCTTTTAATATCCAGCAGTGGAGCTAAGTTTAAAAAAAAAGAAAAGAAAAGAAAAGAAAAAAGAAAACTGGGCTAAACATAAAAAAGGTGGAAAACTGCCTTTACTTGCCCTCCATGGTAGGCACTACTTTCGGTAGAGCTCATCATTTTGATGAACAGGACCAGAGATTAAGGTGATCTGCCATGGATGAGGATATGCAGAAACACCCGCTCCCTGATCCACAGCTGGTGCTGAAAGTCCTCGTAGCTCACTCCACATACATTCTCATGATTCTTGGGGGAGACATCAGCACTGGGGACCCTGGGGTGGGGGAAGGGACTGAGACCACAGGACTGTGTCCCTCCAACTAAAGCTCCATAGCAACAGGGACATGCCACAAGGGTCTCTTTCCTCAGAGTCTGTCGCATAGTATGTGCTTGTACTTTATTGTTCTGTGAATGCCTGAATATATTAAAAAGGACCTCCACTCATGTAGAGGAGCAAGGCTGGAGCCCACAGAGAAAGCTCTCATCCACTGTCATCGGGCTTCTCCTGGGGGCCACAGTGAACCCAGGGGAGGCCTTGAAGGGGAGTAGGAGCCAAGAGCTCAGAAGTCAGGCTGGACCCTATAAGAACATTTGTTCTGATCACATGAAAGGCCAACACAAATGGAGATTCTGAATCCAGAGAAAGAAGGGAAGTCCAAGGTTGATCGAAGGAAGTGCCATAAGGCCACCAGGAAATGGAGAAGAGTAAGGTGAGACCATGGACAGGTGGAGAAGTCATTCAAGGAGAAATGAGAGTATTCGTGACAGGACCAGAATGACAGCTGAGACTGCTGAGGAGAAAACTGTGAGCAGAGCTTGATGAGGGTTTGCAAGGGCCAAGTAATCACAAAGAAAAGTCAAAGAGATGGGGACAGAAAGCTACTGAGCAGACACAAATCCCAACTAGATCTGAGAGATAGTCAAGATAACCATGTTCATGCCCAGCACTGTTCTCAGTGTTCACCAATAGTAACTCATTTAATTATCACAATAACCCATAACCCCATGAGATGGGTACAATCATTAGTCCCAATTGTGTAGACAAAAAACTAAGGCACAGAAAGGTTAAAAAAAAAACAAAACAAAACTATCCCAAGATCACATGAATAACAGGTGGCAAAGTGTGGCTTTGAATCCAGACTTGCTCAGTCTATGCACCTACCCATTATACTAGGTTGCTATGGTGATGAACTGAAAAGGTAACTTTGACCTCGAAAGGAACCCGTTGAGGGAAATAAGTGGCTGCATAGTTCTTCCCCAATCACTGCAAAATGGCATTCAGTCAGTCTGCATGCCTTCTGCCCCCAGTCACTGCCCAGGCCCAGGATGCCAATCTACAATTCTGGAGGACCAGGCATAGAGGGCAGGCTCTGCCCCTTCACCTCATAACGGAGGCCATAGTGTTATAGGGAGGAGAAGAAATGGAGTAGGGAGCTTAAAGTCAGGAAGGAAGGCACATGCAGGAAACAGAGGGTGGTATGGGCCTCACATAGTAATCGCTGGTATGTGAAGAGCTCACACCTGTGAGCTGTTCAGACAGATTCAAGACATAGCAAAGGATAAATGGTTACAGGGCACAGAAGAATAATGTGGTCAAAGCAGTTATTATTTTTTAACTGGGGGGTTGTTAAACTTTATAAAGGGCTAGATAGTAAATCTCTTCAGCTTTGCGGTTTGTATTCGCCTGCTAGGGCTGCCATAACAAAATGCCACAAACTGTGTGACTTAAACAATAGACATTTATTTTTGCACAATTCTGGAGGCCAGGAATCTCAGACCAAAGTCGGGCAGGGTGAGGTGAGGGCTTGCTTCCTGGCTTGCAGATGGCCGCCTTCTCACTGTGTCCTCACACCGCCTTTCCTTGGTGCCTATGTATTCTGGTGCATCTTCCCAGCCCAGTGGAATTAAGGCCTCATGTATATAACCTCATTTAACCTTCTTACAGGCCTTATCTCCAAACATAGTCACATTGGGAGACATCTGCAAAATTCCTTCACCTTTGTCATTCACTAAGATAAGCTAATCAAGACAGTGAAATCCATTACATGCACAGTCCACGCAAGGAGTGGGAAGTACACAGGATGTATGCCGCAGAGGCCAGGAATCTTGGGGGCTGTCTTAGAATCCCAATCATCACAGCGGGCCACATGTTCTCTGTCACTAGCACTCAACAATGTTATTGTTGCACAGAAACAATACAAAAAGAATGGGCATGACTGTGTTCTAATAAAACTTTATTTATTAGCACTGCACATTGCATTTCATATGACTTTCACATGTCCCAAAATAGTATTCTTCTTATGATTCCTAACCATTTAAAAATGTAAAAACCATTCTTTACTTCTAGGCTATATAAAAACCAGTGAACACCCAGATTTGGCTGGTAGGCTATAGTTGGCTGACTTCTCTTTAACGACATAAAAATTCCCAGTTTTAGCAGTCACTGAATTTTAACACAGTCCCATGTATCGCCATTTTAATGTATGCCATGTGCTACTGACCCTCTCCTCCAAAGACTCAATTGCAGAGTATTTCTTCCTGTCTCTGGGAACCAGAGGGAGGAATTTGTCTCCCATTGTCTCCTAGCCCTATGGATAAGAGATTGAGTAAAGAACTGTAACTCTTTAGATTTCATTAAACACTTCACCTACACTACAAGCTTGTGTTCTTCATTGGTAAGGAGTAGTATTCCCACTTTACAGATAAGGAAACTGAGGCAGGAGTGGACGATGCATTCAGTGTCAGATCAGGGACAGAGCCAAGACTCCAATCATGGGCTTCTTTCTTGGCCAGAAGGTCTGACAATGAAGGTGATCTCCAAGATAGATCCAGCTACAAAATTTGGAGTGCCCCATCCAACACTAAAATGCAGAGTCTCTTCTTTAAAATTAAGAAATCAAGATGGTGCCAGGTATGGTGGCTCAAGCCTGTAATTCCAGCACTTTGGGAGGCTGAGGCAGGCGGATCTCCTGAGGTCGGAGTTCGAGATCAGCCTGGCCAACATGGTGAAACCCTGTCTCTACTAAAAATACAAAATTAGTCAGGCGTGGTGGTGCATGCTGTAATTCCAGCTACTCGGGAGGCTGACACAGGAGAATCACTTGAACCTGGGAGGCAGAGGTTGTGGTGAGCCGAGATCACGCCATTGCACTCCAGGCTAGGCAACAAGCGCAAAACTCCATCTCAAAAAACGAAAAACACCAACGAAAAAAAAAAAAAAAAAGAAAAGAAATCAAGATGGTGACAGCAGCAGAGCATTAAACCAAGCATGGGCTCTTCTCTTCTGAGTGCCAGGGCCTGTGTGACTCAGTGCCCTCGAAGCCAACCCTGCTCTGTGGACACATATTCTAAAGATAAAACCTCAACCCCCAAATCATGGAGATTCCACCCTCGTGCCAACAAATGCTTTTAAGGCAGGGTAATATCTAAGTGGGGCTTATTAATCGTCAGCAGTCTATCGTGGGTAGCCGATTCTTGCCCCTGGAATGAATGCAAACCAGCCTTGCATGAATTGAATTCCTTTTTTGAGTATCTAATTGAATTTGCAGAAGTGTGTGCCGGGGGGGGTGTTTAAATAAGTGCACAAATATGATAAGAAGGCCTTCACACCATTATATCTAATTCAGTAAGCAAAAATAATGGCAGGGCACGTTCCAATTAGTGTTTGATTTATTTGCTTTAACAAATCCAATTAGTAGAATGTTTTATAAAGTCATCCAATGTCAAACACTCATGGACTCAACAGATAGAAACAATACTCCTAATATGAAAAAAAATGGTTTAAAGCTCTTTGAGCAGTGAATTTATTATAAATAAGACGATGCGTCTCTGATGGCTTGAGCATTCCCCAAGGACCAAGAAAACAGTGTCTGATCTGTTCATTTGGTTCTTTTTCTATGAGACTTTGTGCAGCAGCTCAGGTTAATGTGGCCCATTATATTAAATTCAGGAATGAAAACAACAAAGGTGGAAGTTAGCCAAGGAACTTCAAGGGAGAATAATGAACTTGCTGCTGGGTGTCTTCGAGATCAGAGACATGTTTCGACTTCCAAGGCAGCACAGTACAGCGGGAAAAGCCCGGGGGGAACAGAAACGGTGGTGCCCTAGAACCTAATCTGATGCTTTCATGCCCTTTTGGGTCTCCAGTTTTCTCACATATTAACTAACAAGTTCAATGAGGTTAAGCAGCCCCCAGAAATGCCCACCTTGGGTGGTAGATGATGTTCTTTGCCCAGGGAGACATAGAACATGGTAGCAGTTAAAGCCATGAACTCCAGAGCCAGCATCTAAGCTCTGCTATTTTTTTTAATTTAGTTATATGACCTTGGCCAACTTATGTAACTTCTATGGGCTTCAATTTCTCCATCTGTAAAACTAGGATAATAATAGTGCCTAACTCTTAAGGCTGTTATGAGAATTGGGTAATTTAATATTTGTAAAGACTTGGAATAGTACCTGGCACGTAGTCAGTGCCAAGCATGTGTTAAATTAATATTTAATCACAATCTATAAATTAGAAATGGAAAAGGCAGATATACATGTGGTCAGCTGGCATAATCTCATCAAACAAATGAAATGTTTTAAAGAAACTGTATCTGAGTCTGTCCATCATGTCTCATATGGATCAGCAGGGCTGATTGTGGTATGCTATTGGTCTGCATGGGAAATCCCAGCTTCTGTCACCCCTTACTTGAGTAAGGGGTGGCTCTAGGGCTAGCATTTCTTCATGTGTGACAGAAGCAGTTAAGTTGAACCCTCTCCAAGAACCTTGTTGTTGTTAAGAGACAGGGTCTTGCTCTGTCACCCAGACTGGAGTACAGTGTCATAATCATAGCTCACTTGAAGCCTGGAACTCCTGGAATCAAGCAATCCTCCTGCCCCAGCCTCCCAAGTAGCTGGGACTACAGGCATGTACCACCATACTTGGCTAATTTTTAAATTTTTTGTAGAGATGGGTTCTTCCTATGTGCTCAGGCTGGTCTCAAACTGCTGGCCCTAAGTGATCCTCCCTCCTGGGCCTTCCAAAGCACTGGAATTATAGGCACTGTCCCCAACCTTCTAAGAATCCTTTGACTTCTGACATCCTATGGGACTACAATTATGTCCTCCCTTCATGGCACCTAGCTACATTTGCCGGGACACAAAAAGTACCAAGAGTTCTCTGAAAATAAGAGCCTCTGTTCAGACCATCTTCTCCACCCGGTCTGCTATGGGCCTCTGTCTGGTACATTTGTACATCATGAAAAAAGAACATCATGGGATATGGCAAGGAGATTCTGTCTTCTCACAGGCCCCAGCCTTCCCAGGTACCAGTTTGCGAGCAGACACTGAGATGCACTGTAACCAAGGAGAAAGTGCGATGAAAGAAGGAGCCCCTCTGTTGGGTCAGCGCCAGCCTCAACCTGCCCAGGAGAGGCTGAGAACAGTCACCTTCAGTTGAAACCAGTGAAGATGCTTCAAGTTGAAGGCCAGCTGGAGAGTCCAACCAGCCTGAAAAGTGGTCCCGCCCAACCCAGCGAGTCTTCTTTCCCAAAAACAGCATGGGAGCAGATGCAGGAATTCCAATGCTCTATCAAATTTAAAGAGAGAAGGGATGGTCTGGCCCAGCTGCTAATTTTACAGGTGGACAAACAGGCATAAAAAGGGCAAGCCTACAAAGGAAGGGGGCCCCAGGCCAGAGCTCTGCCCACTCAGATGCAAGAATAGCATCTTTCATCTTTTCTCACATAACAGTGCTATCTTTTTCATTTTTATTTTGAGGGAGCAGCGAAAGAAACAGATGGCCATGGGTCATCCCCCATCTCAGGGAAACTTCAGATCAGTCGGGAAAAGGTGAGGAAAGGTTTCCTTGACACAGAAGAACGGGCTTAAACTGGTTCCTGGCAGCTGTGTCAGTGTCTGAAGCCTGCAGAAGCCCAAGCCAAGCTCTTCATGGTCTCAGGGTCTTTGCACTTGCTGTTCCCCTATGGAACACTCTTGCCCTGGTATGTGATGTGGCTGGCTCTGGGCATCTTCCACATCAAAAATCAAATGCAAAACAGCCTCCTCCCTTCTCCAGTCGTTCTCTATCATACCACCTTGTTTATGCTT
Source organism: Papio anubis (assembly GCF_008728515.1). Classification (NCBI taxonomy): domain Eukaryota; kingdom Metazoa; phylum Chordata; class Mammalia; order Primates; family Cercopithecidae; genus Papio; species Papio anubis. The sequence goes on from NC_044991.1 coordinate 70,118,214, forward strand.
GATGGGGCTGTTTCTCAAACCCTTTAGTTCCATTCTAAAATTATTTACTCATTTACTTATTTTCTGTCTTCCCACTAGCAGCCAAAGTCTACCAGGGCAGGAAGTGTGTGTCCATTTTATTCACTTAACTCATCCAAGAGCCTAGTACTTTAACTCTTAAAGCTTGAGGGAAACCCTATAAATGCTCCTGAATGAATGAATGAAGTAGAATATGATGAAGTGTCAGAAGTATAAGACTTGGTATCAGAGGATGATGCACGGCTTGGTTATGGCACTTTCTTTGTGACCTTGGATGAGTCAGAAGGAAATTTCTGAGCCTCCACTTCCTCATCTTTAAAATGGAACAATAATGATAGCAGCTTCCATGTACAGGGAACTATATGCGATGCACTGTGCTAATCCATTTCCATGGATTACCTCATTTAATCCTCAAAAGAGCTCCATGAGTTAGGTACTGTCACCATTCACGCTTTATGCAAGATGAAATCGAGAGTTAAATAACATCACCCCAATATCACAGCTAGGAAATGGCCAGAGATATTCTGCAAAGCATTGGAACAGGCAAATTGCCCTGTAAATCCATCCAAGTGAGGGTTAGGTCACATTCTGAGGGCCACAGAGCTAGCAGGTCATACAAGAAAATTCTGAGATTGGTCCATCTCAAAGCCCAGCTTGGCTCAAGCTAAGCCATATTCACAGAGCCAGGGAGGCTAAACCCAGGTCCTTTCCATTCAGTCAGGTGTGTGTGAGGCTCCTTCCTCAGTGATAAGTTATAATCAGCTGTCTTCATGTGCTGTCTCTTGAGTGGTCCCTGATGGTGAGCAGTAGAGACTCCTAGCAAAACATGGATGCCTGGCTTATCCCCGGTATGAAGGCCCAAGTCCTGTCATCTCTCTACCCCTTTCCAGCACTTCCTTTCATCACAGCCATGTCCTTGAGTTCTGATTGGCTAAAATCTTGCTTCAGTTTACCATGTCCCCCATCATACTTGATTCCCATGGCATCAAAAGTGGTAATGCCACCCAGAGCCCATATCACATAGAAGACAGGAAATGAAATCTGCATGGTGGGCCCTCCTCAGTTTCTTCATCCATGAAATGTGGATAATAATAGCACATTGCTGGGAGAAAAGCTGAGTGTTCGGAGAAGCTGAGGCAGGGTTTGCATGTCTGACATAATGTAAAAGAGACTTGGAACTTGTCCAGGGTCCAGGGTCTAAAACCCCTTGTGGCCTCTGGAACACCAAGCTCTGTGCCAAAGATGGAAGGCTACCTTCACACACCATAATCTTAGCCCAGGGCATAAAACCCTTTGTGGTTTGGATAGAATCCAGGGCTCAGAGCATGAAACCCCTTGTGGCCTCTGGAATGTGTCTAGACTTGCTGCCTCCTTGCTCTCCCAGGATCAATTCTTCAGTTAAAAGATACAATCTCAAGTAGCAGAACATGTTCCCTATGCTTCAAAGGAAATGCTAAACCATCACAGCTGTAGATCATGCACTTGCCCTTTCCACCCCAACATTCTCACCACCTGTTTCTTTGTGTGATCACCAGTAAATAGTCTGGGCTTCCAGAGCTTGGGGCCTTCACAGCCTCCATATTTGCGTTGGCCCCCTGGACCCACTTTCTCTCTCAAACTGTCTTTTCTCATTCCTTTGACTCCACCAGACTTCATTGCCCTCATGACCTGGTGTTGGGTCTGATCACCCCAACAGTACCTTCCTGTAAGCTGTCATGAGGATTAAATAACCTTTAAGACAGCATAGTGGCTAGCACATAGCAAGCTCTCAACAAACATTAGCAATTATTACTCCCATCATAGAATGTCATACACACACACACACACACCCTACTTTATAAACATAAATTTAAAAGTGAAACACTTGTGTATGTCCATACTGATAAATTTCTACACTTAGATACTCAATGACATATACTTAACACCTGCAATCCCATAGCTGTCTATGTGGAAGCTCCTGGCATGTCCCCATCCATGGTCTCCGTCTTGTTTAGGGAACCAGTTTGTATCTTCTGTTCTGGCTTGCCATGATTGCTAGAATACATTGACTTGACCACAGTGGTAGCATAGTTCTGTGTAAGAAACACTAACCCCACAAGACCCCCATGGGCTGCTTCATGCCCCCATCCTCTCTGGGTGTCACTCCTCCTGCCCCATTAAGGAAAGGAATCAGAACAATAAATACGCAAACCAATGTCTTTCTCCAAATCAGGAAGTTTTAACACAGAGTACAGCAAAGTATGACCTGTGAACTAGAAATCTAGCCTGCCTCCTGTTCGTGTAAATAAAGTTTTATTGAAACAAAGTCATATTCATTTGCCTACATATCGTCTATGGCTGCTTCCCAGCTACAGCAGCAGAGGTTAGTAACTATGATGGAGACCACATGGTCTGTAAAGACTGAAATATTTACTATCTAGCCTTTGATGGAAAAAGTTTGCTGATTCTTCCTTCCAAAGGCCTGAAGGCAATCTAATAGCTGTCACCCAGGGCACACAGGAAACCAGGAGATGGATGATGGCAGCTTATTTTTGCTAGTACCAAAAGTTGCTACCGCTACAGGAACATCTGGCTTTCTAAAAACCTCTTCTACTGAAAGTGACTTATTTTTAACATACAATTTTTTTTCAGAGGAAACAAAAAAGGAAAAGAACTAAGGTCCAGAGCCTCTGTTGGCAGGCCTCCCCCAGCAAGTTTCACTTCCTGTGACAGTGAGTACACTGTCCTGATGGCTCAAGGTCGGTAGAGTCACATGGTCCACACATGGCTCTCTTTGGAACCCTTGAGTTCCCTTTGACCCCACTCCACATCTCAGCTCCATTAGTGACTGGGCTTAGAGCAGCTCAGGAGAGACAGAAGCCAGGTGATCCCACCTTGGTCCAGTGAGGATCAGAGGGAGAAGAGGACCCTGGTAGTCCCCAGGAGAAAATATCCTGAGGTCATGCAAAGTTTTCTCAAGATCTACCCTGGGAAAATCAGCCTTTAGCGCCCACTTAATAATTCTAAACCATTAAGTGCCAGGTACTTTCCAACTACTGCCTTACTTTGTCCTTAGAGAAGTCCTGTGAGTTGTTCTTTGGGATTCAAGACAAGATTTCGCAAAATTGGAACCTGAGGCTCCGAGAGGTTAAGTCACTTCCACAAGGCTACACAGCTTATAAAGGACAAAGTCAGGATTAGAATTACTTTCAACTTTATCCCAAAGCACAAACCCGCTCAACTTCTTAATAATGTCTCTTGCATGAATTTCCTACTCCTCCTTATTACCCTTGCTGAATTTATTCAACCCATATTTAGATTTCATTCATTAATGCCAGATCGAGTGTGGTGTATGCTAGACATTATTCTAGGTATCAGGGATAAAGCAGCGATTGACAGCTGTGACCTCTTTCTCCATGGAGCTCACATACTAGTAGGGGAGATCAACAATGAAAACAGGGAGAGAAGTAAAGCAGGTAAGGGGCCCACCTTGGCTCTTGACATGACATAAGGCCTTGAAGATGTTAGGCATGCAATAAATGTATGCCTAAGGTAGGTATGGAAATGTATCCTTATTGAGCAGCTAATCTTTGCTAGGCATCAGGCCAGACATTCCATGTAATCTTACGTAATCTTAGCAACCATCTTGTAATCCAAGAATTAATCATCACCATCTTAAAGATAAATAAACTGAGAATCCAACAAATTAAGAATCCAGTCCACATTCCCTACAGTTGTGGATTCTGACTGTTTTCCTTCTCCAAAAGTCATCATCTTTCTACTGCACAATGCTATGCATGCAGGAGCCCAAGGAACATTTAGGACTGGCTGACAGATACTGGTTTATGTACTCAGTTTTTATAAGTATATTAACATTTAATTACATAAAGACTAGGGTTCCATACAGTCAATTAAACTCGATAATAGCATCCAGTGTTCTATAAATCATCAAACTGGTAATTGTGTAGATAAAATATTATTGCGGTCTGAGTATTATCATAAGTACAGTCGGTTGTCAGAAGTCCTCTCAAAACAGTGAAGCTTTGGCAATTTAGTCTGTAGTTGCCAGTTGGACTCCATATACCTTGGCCGTTAAGTGTGCATTAATTGCAGGATGGAATTTTTTTAAGGACGGAGTACAAAGAAGCCTCAACTAAGCTAAAGCTGAAATTATTTGGATACCAAGATTGGGTCAAGCCAAAGGGATTGGTGGATTCAGCACGTTTTGAGATCACAAGGATGGTGATGGTGACTTGGGTAACTGTAATTACAGCTGAACTACCATGTCACCCAGTTAAATCAGGAAGCCTTCTGCTCTTCCTCTCTAATGCTGACACTTTATTTCCCTGGATAGGTGAATCTCACCAAGATGGAAGTGTACACAAACGGGAAGCAGGCACTCTCCTAGGAATTATAGGAAGTGGTCTTTGATGAATTTCAAAGAGAGATGGTAAGGCAGTCACTAAGGTTCCTAAGCAAAAAAACAGACCCTCTACCTCAAAGCTGTCTCATCTCTACCTCTCCGATGTCTGGGAGTTCATGTACATCCGGGACACATAAACATGTTTCTCCTCTTTGGAACAAGCACTTGGCAACTTCCAGCTCTATGCACATTTTTTTTTTAAATCTGCAAAAGACCAATGCAGATGATCCTATGAGAGCAGCCTCTGCCAACATGACTCCACCTCAGGCTAAAACTCTTTGAAACAGAAATGAACTTCTAACAAAGCAGCGACTTGCTAAATCACATAATAACTCGGGGCCTGACAGGACATGAGAGGCAGGTGGTCTCGAAGATTGACGATTTGCCTGAGAGAAAGGAGTCCTGAATTAAAGACTTGGCTCTGCCTCCAGCTGGTTGCATGACCTTGGCTGAGTCACTTTCTGTTTAAAATGGATCTGGCTGGAAGCTCTTGACAGTCTCCCACAGAACCAATGCAATGCCCATAACAACCGTGGAAGAGGTGAAATCCTCCCACAGAATTGAAAACAAGGTCTTGATATGGGAAGTGGGCAGGGAAGTGCTGGGAAGAGAAGGGTGAGTCCCTGGCTAGGGCCCCACCCCATGGACCTAAGTGAGGACAGGCATTTCTGTTTTCATGCCCAAATGTTGCATTTCCCAAGACCACCGTGGCCCACCACACCCCCATCCTGTGCCTATAAAAACCCCGAGACCCCAGAAATAACACCACACATCTACAACCATCAGATCTTTGACAAACCTGACAAAAACAAGAAATGGGGAAAGGACTCCCTATTTAATAAATGGTGCTGGGAAAACTGGCTAGCCATATGTAGAAAGCTGAAACTGGATCCCTTCCTTACACCTTATACAAATATTAATTCAAGATGGATTAAAGACTTAAATGTTAGACCTAAAACCATAAAAACCCTAGAAGAAAACCTAGGAAATACCATTCAGGACATAGGCATGGGCAAGGACTTCATGACTAAAACACCAAAAGCAATGGCAACAAAAGCCAAAATTGACAAATGGGATCTAATTAAACCAAAGAGCTTCTGCATGGCAAAAGAAACTACAATCAGAGTGAACAGGCAACCTACAGAATGGGAGAAAATTTTTGCAATCTACCCATCTGACAAAGGGCTAATATCTAGAATCTATCAAGAATTCAAACAAATTTACAAGAAAAAAACAACCAACCCCATCAAAAAGTGGGCAAAGGATATGAACAGACACTTCTCAGAAGAAGACATCTATGCAGCCAACAGACACATGAAAAAATGATCATCACTGGTCATGAGAGAAATGCAAATTAAAAACTACAATGACATACCATCTCATACCAGTTAGAATGGTGATCATTAAAATGTCAAGAAACAACAGATGCTGGAGAGGATGTGGAGAAATAGAAATGCTTTTACACTGTTGGTGGGAGTGTAAATTAGTTCAACCATTGTGGAAGACAGTGTGGTGACTCCTCAAGGATCTAGAACTAGAATTACCATTTGACCCAGCAATCCCATTACTGGGTGTATACCCAAAGGATTATAAATCATGCTACTATAAAGACACATGCACATGTATGTTTATTGTGGCACTCTTTGCAATGGCAAAGACTTGAAACCAACCCAAATGTCCATCAATGACAGACTGGATTAAGAAAATGTGCACATTTAGAGCATGGACTACTATGCAGCCATAAAAAAGGATGAGTTCATGTCCTTTGTAGGGACATGGATGAAGATGGAAACCATAATTCTCAGCAAACTAACACAGGAACAGAAAACCAAACACCACATGTTCTCACTCTTAGGTGGGAACTGAAAAATGAGATCACTTGGACACAGGGCAGGGAACATCACACACTGGGGCCTGTCGGGAGTGGGGTCTAGGGGAGGGATAGCATTAGGAGAAATACCTAATGTAAATGATGAGTTGATGGGTGTAGCAAACCAACAAGGCACATGTATACCTATGTATCAAACCTGCACGTTGTACATATGTACCCTAGAACTTAAAGTATTAAAAAAAAAAAAAACCGAGACTCTAGCAGGCAAAGACACACAAGCTGCTGGACATCCAGAGGAACATGTCAGCAGAAGAACCCACAAGTAGCTGGACATCAAGAGGAACACATCAGAGGAAGATACAAGCAGCTGGACATCAAGAGGAACATGCTGGCAGAAGAACATGCTGGCAGGCTGACTGGCGAAATGACACAGAATTTGGCCGGGGCTATCTGAGTGGAGCACGGCTGCTCAGTGGCCCAGCCCCAGTGGGAAACCCACCTTCCCACTCCATCTCCCTTCTGGCTCCCCCATCTGCTGAGAGCTACTTCCACTCAATAAAACCTTGCACTCATTCTCCAAGCCCACGTGTGATCCGATTCTTCCGGTACATCAAGGCAATAAACCCTTAGGACATAGAAAGCCCTCTGTCCTTGCAATAAGGCAGGGGGTCTAATTGAGCTGACTAACACAAGCCACCTACAGATGGCTAAACTAAAAGAGCACACACCCACTGAGGCTTCAGTTGTCAACATTCATCCCTAGATGCTGCCCTGGGGTCTCAGCTCTACAGCCTGCCCATCTGCATGCTCCCCTAGAGGTCTGAGCAGCAGGGCACCAAAGAAGCGAGCCACACCCCCATCGCATGCCCTGCAAGGGGGACAGGAGAACTTTTCCCATTTTAGTCTCACAATAAAACTATCCACCTGCATCTGGAGGAAACTAAAATGGATTTTAAAATGCAAATGGCAGACTACCTCTGTTACACTCTTGTTCTCATCTGGAAAAAAAAAAATGTTAAACCTCATCTGCCTGGAATTAACTAAACCATGTGTTTCTTCCATACTGTCAACCCCCAAGTTCAAAATTACAGCATCTAACAAAGAGCACACCATGCCGCAGCACAGGCCCCCTAATATAACACCTGGTTGAGGCACCTGGATTTTCTCTCTTCCTTATGACCTCCTACCTACAGTCAGAAAATGTAACAGTGAGGGAAAAAATAAGAATTATTATGAGTAAATGAAAAAAATGAATACAGTAGGAAAGAAAAGGAACTCATCATAAGCATTTAAAAGGAAGACCTCCGAAAACGATCTACTGAAAGAACCTGAAGAACGCTTTAAATAGTGTGAAGCATCCTAAATAGGAGACAAAGAGATGCAGCCCTTTGTGAAACAAGAAGAGAAAGCCACACAGAGACCCCAATAACCTGAAAAAACAATAAGATTAGGAGACAGATCCGTGTGTTCATAAAGGATCTCAGGGAAAATAAAAATGCAAAAAGCAGAATCAAAATCAGCATATCAAACCCTCCAACCTCAACGTTGATTGGAATGAACACAAGGAAGCAAAAGTAACAAAGAAACCACAAACATTGAAGGTTTTTTAAAAGTGTTTTTCTCATTGACTTAGAGGATGCAACACAATTTGGGCCCACCCAAAATGCCAGCAATTTATATGCTACACAACTCGTTCTTAAGAGAGTTGTACAGTATGAGATGAAGTGGAGGAATTTCAAAAAACCCAGCAGTATCTGCCAGCTGGCATGTCAGGGGCTGTGGCGTGAGAGCGCTACAAAAAAGATGAAGGATGCTCAACCTGGGTGTCCTTCAGCCTCTTGCATCAACAGCACTTGAGTCCTCATTACTTTGTTGTTGTCCTTGTTTCCCATCTAATTCAGATCTCTCAGAGGCCCTGGGACCTTCTCTCATCCAGGAGAGCCCCATAACTGGAAGGGTACGAGTGGGGGCAGAGTAAAAATAGTAAGAAATGGCAAAATGATTTCTCAGGTGCCCCAAAGCAGCTTACCGAACAGAAAGCAACCGTGATGACTGTGCAACTTTCCTCCAGGCGCTGACGCACCCTGAAGCCAGTGAAAGAGAAGTTCCCGGGTATAAGAACCCTTCGGAAAGAGGTAACAGTCGGAAAGTCGGTGAAGTACTGGTGGCAGAGTAGCCCACCGTGTCTTCTGGGGCTCTGGCCATTAGGAGCCGCAACTGCGCTAAGGCAGAAAGAAGCAAAGCTCACATCCCAAACACACCCCTCCGGGAAGGCAGCACGAGAACGAACGGGGGATGAGCATTTTGAAGACACACTGATGCCAAGCCCATGACCATGTGACCTTGGATGAGTCACTTAACCTCTCCCAGTTTCAATGTCCTCGTCTAAGAATTTAATAATAATAGCCACCCAGAAGCAGCACGTCTGAATTTTTATAGCCCGAAGTTTAAACACCTTAGGGAGGGAGCATTCTTTAAGGAAAATAATGTAAACTTAGAAAAGAGACTATCTGACATGAGAAAAGAAATCACAACAAATAATACATTCCTAACAACCAGCAAATACCACAAACATTGTACAATCCAGAAAAATAATATTTTTATAAATTATCTAACAATATTCTCCCCTACATTTCTGGACACATTTTCTGGGATGATCTCTTTATGACAATAATTTTGCCATATCATTTTTTATAGAGACTAGAAACTTCAATGTCCCCTCTAGCAGGTTCATTAATATTTGTTATTATCAATATTTTTAAAGTCTCCTTCAAGTTCACAAGTCATTGTTTACAAACAGTCATGTAAACTTTAAGGCTGTGGTCAAGTTTGGAGAAATCTCTATCAAATTTCTTTCATGTGTATGCTATACACATTATATTATTATCTATTATACTATATTATCATAATACTATTATCGGAGTATTATAAGTGTGATTATACACTGAGTAATCAAATAATCTTTGAAGTCATGACATTAGGCATGTTTGTGAAAGCCATTTCCACACCAGGGTAGCTAGTATTGGTTTAATTATACACAAGGAAATACAGGATGGTGCCGGGGCTCATGTTTATAATCCCAGCACTTTGAGAGGCCAAGGCAGGAGAATCACTTGAGGCCAGGAATTAGAGACCAGCCTGGGCAACATAGCAGATGCCATCTATAAACAAAATAAAAAATTAGCTGGGAGTGGTGGCATGTACCTGTAGTCCCAGCCACTCGGGAAGCTGAGGTGGAAGGATCGCTTGAACCCAGGAGTTTGAGGCTGCAGTGAGAGATGATCTTGCCACTGCACTTCAGTCTGGGTGACAGAGCAAGACCCTGTCTCTAAAAGTAAGTAAATACATACATATATAATACATACATAAAATAGAAATATCTATGTGTGTATGTATTCTATCATTCATTGCTCCATTGATCTAGCTATCTATATTCTATTAACCCAAGCTTGACTTCAACTTCTGCTTATCTAGATTTCTAAAATGTCCTGCATACTGCAAAACCGCCATCTCCCACCCCTCATCCCTAAAAGGAATTTATGATGAAGGGGAAGCTGGAGTGGAATCATACAATAGTCTTCGCCAGTTGTGGCTAAAATTATCTTACTTCTAATCATTTTATAAAATATCCAGCTATCTGAACACATTGCACACAGCCCTTCCTCAGGCCTTGGAAGGGTAACACAGTGGGGAGACACTCTGAAGCTTAAGCTTCGGAGCTCCACAGGTACAGGGCTCTGAAATGCTTCCACAGATACACAAGAGGGTGTGGCATGTGCCTGTCTCTGGCAGTGATGGATGTCCTCATCTGCAGGGACGCCACAGGTCTGATGGGGGCACCTGAGGCCCATCCAGCATTTACCAACCTCTACTGCACCTGTAAAGCTGTGTGTGTCACCTTTCTAACATCAGACCTCACGCAGGAGATGGGCTGGGCTTTGGGGGACTGGATCACCAATATTCAGTTGCTTTCACATAAACATGTTGAATTTCACCTTGGGGAGAAAAATATTCAACAACTGGGCCAGAAAACACTGCTATGGTCCACAGCTATAGCAAAACACTGTAATTCAGACTTCTCCCAGTTTGTTAAAATTTGCTGATGCCAATCGGTATTTCAGAGTCTCGTTAATTTTCTCATTACTCTCCTCTTCTTTTTTCCCTAGCAGCTTCTTCCACGCCTCAGTCATACCTTTGAATCTTTTACAGGAACACCATAAAGCTGGTTATCTTATCCCCTTCCATCCCTGCAGCTTGTTTGGCTGCAGAAATATTTTACGTGAAGCCCCAGGCCACATCAGATGACAGCCCAAACCACAGCCCCCAAGGACCATCTAGAAATCCTGCTGCACGCTTGAGAGTTTGAAACTGTTTTGATTCAGATGCACTAGAATCACCCTGATCTCCTCCTATGAATTTTTACATAAGTTTCTCACCACAGTAACCGCAGTTTCTCTACAACCCTGGGAGCCTCCTCCAGGCAAGCCCTGAGAACAGAGCTGTGCCCCTGGTTGGCCACATCCATGTACCAGGAATTTGCTGGGGAACAGCAACCAGCTCAGTGGTAGAATCAATGGAGATTTTTATATCCTCCTTTATCATTTCCTAATTATTTTGGGGGAGAAAAGTATGTAAGATAGGGAAACTCTGTTGTCTAGCCCTTACCAAAATTTTAGGAGAAGTGATGTTGACAGCATGAGCTTAAAGGAAATTCATTCCACTGGATTTCCCCCAAGTAATCGACAGCTGGCTACAAGGTCAAACTAAACATATCATTGAGAGCCACATACTTGGTCTGAGCCATACATTGCTGTGAGCCTCTAGGGAACCCCTTTTTCTCCAAGCAGCCTTGGTGCCCACAAGAGCATCATGAGACAAACACACAAAATAAGGGTGAAATCAAGGTTGAAGTGATTACGGAACACAAAATCTTCTTTGAAATGACTTTCAAAAGAACACTGTATTAGTCTGTTTTCATACTGCTATAAAGAACTGCCCAAGACTGGGTAATTTATAAAGGACAGAGGTTTAATGGACTCACAATTCAGCATGGCTGGGGAGGCCTCAAAAAACTTATAATCATGGTGGATGGCAAAGAAGAAGCAAGGCACCTTCTTCACAAGGCGGCAGGAAGGAGAAGTGCTGAGCAATGAGGGGAAGAGCCCCTTATAAAACCAAGAGATCTCATGAGAACTTGCTCACTATCATGAAAGCAGCATGGGGGAAACTGACCCCATGATTCAATTACCTCCACCTGGTCTCTCCCTTGACACATGGCGATTATGGGGATTATAAGATGAGATTTGGGTGGGAACACAAAGCCTAACCATATGAAACACTTTTTTTTTTTTTTTTTTATCATGGTGACTCTCTTAAGAATCTAATATATTTATCTTATATGCTTTGTGAGTCAGTACACACACAGACAGACAGAGACACATACAACCTCACAGAATTTCTTAGAGGAATTCAAGAAAAACAATAAACATGTAGAACCTAGAAAAAAGTCTGGCACATTTTAAGAGCTAAATATATACTAGCTATTATTATTATTAGGAATACAGTACCTATAAAATGTATTCATAATTTAACAACACACATTTTAACAAGCCATAACTATTGACAGATATTAACTAGTAATTATTCTGACTGCCCTAAAGTGAAAAAGATTCCAAATGCCTACTGGCACCAATGCATTTGACAGCATTGCATTTTTTTGGTGTAGTTAACATCTGGAAAATGTACACATTATCTAGGGGCATCCTCCATATATTTATTTATATATAAATCCATGCATGTGAATCTGTATGCATGCATATGTCAGTTTTATGCATTGTAATCTAATTGCAAAAATAATACATTTTTCTGCAAATAATTTGAGGAAAATTTAACAACACAATCCCCTCTCAACTGCATTTTTCCAGGACTTGCCACTGTTCATACTGTGATCTATGGCTTTTGAGATTTTTTTCCACCAACAGATATGCACATATATTTTCCAAAGAACATTTGGAACCAGAATGAACATAAAACTTTGCAACCTGCTTTGAAAGGACATTACAGTATCAGAAATATTTTTCTAGTTTACTAAATGTTCTTCTAAAACCCAATTTTAATGGTTGCCATCCTACATGCTGTTAATTTACTAACCCAAATCCTTTTTTGTTTGTTTGTTTTACTTTCAAATTTTACTGCTTGTAAGGCAAGGAAATAAACCCTAGGAAATATCCACATTTATTTCCTTGGGATAATACTCTAAAAGCTGTACTTCTAAGGTCAAAGGGCATGCACAAATTATATATATAGTCAAACCACCTTCCAGAACAGTTGTTGCAATTAACACTACAATCTGCAGTGTATAAGATCGTTCATTTTCCTTGCATCCTCACTAGTACTAAGTATCATCAGTGTTTTTAATCATTGTCATTTGTCATTTTAATTGGTGAAATGCAGAGGCCCACTAGTTTAAGTTATTTGAATATTAGGTGAGGTTGAATGTTTTTTATAAGTTCAACTGACCATTTGGCATTTCTTCATTTGTAAATTGCCTGGTTAACGCCCTTCATTCATTTTATGATTGGACTGTTTATCCATTCTAATTTGTAAGTGTTCTTAATTTAGTAAACACATTAACTCATTATCTACATTTTCAGTTATAAACATTTCTCTAGTTTCTTTTAACCTCTTAATTATTTTTGGCACATGTACATTGTTGAATATAAATGCAAATCATTTCCTACTCTGGTAGAAATGCCTACATAGAACATCTGATACTTGGGTATCCTACTGCATAAGAAATAAATATTCACCTGTATCATTCTTGATCCTTTTGTTAAAGTATGAGTACATTTAAATCTTTACTTCATCTAGAAATAAGTTTAATTCATGACATAGCATAAGAATCTAACTTTATTTTACTTTTTAAAACACTTTCACTATTGTTTCAGCTTCACTGAATTATCCATCTCCTCCCAGATGTCCTATATGAAACGCTTATAAATACATGGCTCTATTTCCGGGCTTTCTATTCTGTTCCACTGATCTATGTGTCTAAATATATCAGTGTAAACATGTTGTAATTATTATGGATCTGAACATGGCATAATTAACGCTGGTGCTAGGGATTAGCTCAGGAAATAGACAACCTGAGTTTAAATGCCTATCCTACCTCTTACTATGGATGGCCTTGGAAAAGTTCGCCAGTGTCTCTGTGCCTTAGTCTCTCCGTCAGTAAAACAGCAACAATCATCTCTTCCTTACAAAATTGCTGTAAAAGTTAAAATGAGTGTATGGATACAAAGTGCTTTAAAAAGTACCTTACGCGGAATGAACACTGAATAAATGTTAGCTATTATATCCATTTCTGAGGAGCGTTATAACAAAGTGCCACAGACCGGGTGGCTTAAATGACAGAGAGGTATTGTCTTACAGTTCTGGAAGCTAGAAGCTGGAAATCCATGTGTCAGTAGGGTTGGCTCCTTCTGAGGGAGAAGAGGGACAATCTGGTCCATGTCTCTCCCCTGGCTTTGGGTGGTTTGCTGGCAATCTTTGGCACTCCTTGGCTTGAAGATGTATCACTCCAATCCTTCATCTTTCCTGTATCTCCACACATTGTCTTCTGTGTCTCCGTGCCTAGTTTTTTCTTTCTTTTTACAAGGATACCAATCATAATGGATCAGGGTCCATCCTAAGGACCTCATCTTAAGTTGATTAAATCTTCAAAGACCTTATTTCCAAATAAGGTCACATTCTGAGTTACTGGGGATTAGGACTTCAACATACTTCTTCTGAGGACACAATTCAACCCTTAACAGCCATAATTTATGGTATCTTTTCAAGGTTTAATGACGAAGTTATCAGACAACTTAGTCTTAATAGCAAATTCTATGCCAATATTTCTAATTTTTCGTGACAAATGACATTAACTTTATATTTAGAAAAGCTGTTTGTTTATATGTTTAATATAAGAAATCATCTTTCAATTTCTAGTTGGCACAAGCATTGGGGGTGCTGGGTTGCTTGCTAAATTTTAAACCAGAATGAGTGTTAGATTTCTCAAAAGGTTTTTTGAGACTACTGAACTCATCATATGGTTTTCTATTTTTCTACTTATCCATGTAATACATATTAATTCATTTCCTAATGTTGAATTTTCCCTACAATTGTAAGATAAATCCTATTGTAGCATGGTGTATTACTCCTTTAACATACCCCTGGAGTAGATCTGTGGGTTTTGTTGTTTGGTTTTGTTTTTCATAGCTACATCCATCTTCGCTTGTGTGGTTGTCCTCTATAGTCCCTTGACAAATCACACAACCAAATTATCTTTGCTTTCTCAGGAAAGGGATTTGTGGATCACCCCGATGTGATCTTCTTCAATCATTGTATCTCCTAGAAATGACTCTAAGTATGAGGCAAAAAGGTGGCACCTTTTCCAGTTCCCACCCTGGTCATGTCAGGTTTTTATATTTCAGTCATGTCAGTTCATGTCAAGGAAGGCGGGGTGATGAGCTACCTGTGCTCAAATCCCCCTCTTTCCCAGAAGCTGGGGCCTATTGCATGTATTTGTATGAATCACTCATCAAAGCAATCCCAGTGGTCTCCATGGTCCTTGGGACCTTAAAACCCAACTCAAAAACCGACCGCATTTGCAACCATACGATAAAATACTACTCAGCAATAAAAACGAATGACCTATTGACACTTGCAACAATATGGACAAGCATGAAATTATTTACATTAACTGAAAGAAGCCAGATTCAAAGGCTACAGAATGCATGGTTCCATTTATCTGACATCCTGGAACAGCCAAAACTATAGGAAACACAAACGAATCAGTGGTTATCAGGAGTTGATGGTGAGGGAAGGATTTGACAACAAAGGAATAGCGTGGGGGGATTTGGTCAATAATTGAAAAAATACATTATCAATACATAAGGGGTAAGCGATAGGGGTATGGGGGAAACAAAATTGGCCATAAGGTGTTAATTGCTGAAACTGGGCAATAAGGGCTTATTATGTTATTCTGTATAAAATCCTTAAAAATGTACAGTTAAAAAAAATACACACCAAACGTTGCGCCACATCTGTGTGAGGCAGGGGCTCGGAAAACATGACCCTAGGGCACCCTTTACCATTCCAATTTTCTAAACCTTATCCCTCTCCAAATGGCCTACTTCATAAATATGCTATCCAATGATTAATAAAACGAAAGCTAAGGAGGGAAAAAGGGATATAATTAAGGAAGCAGTCCCAACTTTGGTCATCTAAGTAAAATGACTGTGCTAATGTCGTTGTTAATGCTTCGTGGTCAGAGCAATGATAAAATCACTCCCTGGATTACAACTTTTGCTATTTTAGGGCCTCTCTGGGAGCCCAACTGCAGCGCACAATGTGCTCCGAAATCTGAGCTTCCATTAAAGAGTCTGTTTCAGGCACAGCTTAGAGAACCCCACAGGAAGACTGCTTAGCCTCTCAGAAAACGCCCTCAGGCCTGGCCAGGCTATAGGTAAAGCCTGTGGGTCCCTGCCCTGACAGTAACTGGCCCTCAGTAAGCTGCCTTCTGATCTGTTCAAGGGTTCCCTGTGGGGGGCCTGGCTGCTCTCCTAGACCAGGAAAGACTTCACAGCCATGTAATCTATGTGCATCTTCAGAGAGGACCAGATTTGCCCACACACTCTATCCCACATAGCTCAGAGGCATAGAGGCAGCCACCTTGAGAGTACTCCTCACAGTGTGTTTGCAGCCCTACTGCTGGGGACAGGTGAATCATGGCTGGTCGGTTGATTGGTTATCTATCTACCTACCTATCTACCTATCTCCCTATCTACCTATCTACCTATCTCCCTATCTCCCTATCTATCTCCCTATCTCCCTATCTATCTCTCTATCTGTCTATCTATCTATCATTTATCTATTTATTTAGAGACAGGGTCTCACTCTGTCACCCAGGCTGTACTGCAACCTCTCAAACTCAGCCGATCCTCCAACCTCAGCCTCCTGAGTAGCTGGGACTACAGGAGCACACCACTACACCCAGCTAATTCTTTTGTTTTTTTGGTTTTTTTTTTTTCTGTAGATACGGGGTTTAGCCATGTTGCCCAGGCTGGTCTTGAGCTCCTGGGCTCAAGCAATCCTCCTGTGTCAGTCTCCCAGAGAGTGCTGGGATTACAGGTGTGAGTCACCATGCCCAGCCCGCTATTGTTTTTAAATGCCATTTCCCTCAGGAGTGCCCGATTGTTGATTGTTATCAAAGGAAAATCTCAGGAAAATTGAACAACCAGTGAAATAGCATTGTCCCCTACCTTCCCATCAACCCAAAACAGAAGGGAACTCACCTGTACCTGTACTCAAACGCACTGTAGTCTATAATGCTCTTATGCCCTTATCTTTGGCATGAAGAGATGAGATAACCTTGGCACTTGAGAGATGAGACAGCTACTACTGCCCCCATTTTACTGATGAAGAAAAAGTGCCTCCAGAAGTCATAGCTAGTGAGGAACGAGCGAAAGTTGAGGTGAGGGATGGAAATGGTTAACTCTTCTCCTTTATTCTCCGTCTCATAGAAAAGGAACTTCCACTTCTGGCATTGCAGAGGAAAGTGTTAAAAAACTTTACTCTTTCCTCCCTGAAAGTTGTGCTCATTTGACTGGTAAAGCTCACCATTCCTTGGGCTAAATTTACTAGTGGCCGCGTGTCTCCGAGTTGCATCTCTCTGATTCTGCAACACCTTTGCCCACCTGAGCTCAGGTGCCTAGGTCCTCTGATCTGCTCTTCCATCTCCTTCTGGGTTCTTGTCTTCTTTCAATTCAGGGGCAGTAAGAGCTCACTTGGAAAATGATGGTCCAGGGCCATCATCTTCTATCCTGGAGACCAGCAGTGAGAGATCAACCAGTGCCATCTGTTCATGCAACAGAGTGGGTGGGTAAGTCAGGGCAGAGTTGCTGCTGGCAGCGTGGAACTTCACCCAAGCCCTGTGCTCCTGGTTAAGAAATCCCCCCATCTCCAGCTAGCATCTTACTGCAAAGAACCACCTTTCCCCCTACGGCTTAGATAAGACTTGTGGATGATCCTTTGACAAGGCCAGACACAGGCCCTCTGAATTCCCATTCTTGGTCTCAGAAATGATTAGCTGCACTGTTTGTCTACATTAACCAGTCTGACTGGATCAAATTTTAGTCAGGCTTCACTCCTTCCCAGGCTCCCTTCTAAGGATTTGCTGACCACAAAGAACATTTCCAGTTTGGTTCATCGATCAAGCCACCTGCTCTCCCCACCCACCCTGATCCTCTCCCCATTGCAATCATCCCCCTTTTCCCATTGCAATCGTTCCCCTTGATAAAATCTTTCCTCACTACTGTACAAACTTGCACATTTTTTTTTTGGCACTGTCTCTAGTTTAGAAGGAAGGGAGACAAAGACCAACTTTCACTAGAGAGTTCAACAGTTTATGAGGCATGCTGCAATCAGGGGTCAGACAGTGCTTGCCCAGATGAAAAGGACTGGTACTAGCTTCGAGTTTTGTGTTTGTTCTGTCAGTTAGATCTCCATAGAAAAGATGGGCAAAAAGCTGAATCTTGGTGCCCTAAACACCTAAACACAGCCTGTCTCCCTCTTCTACTTTCTTTGCACTCCTCAACACCAGAAGAGGCTGTCTGAGTTCATGCTGCACCACCTATGCAACTCACTGAACAGTAAAGCAGATTTTGCATGACAAAGGACATCAGCTTCTCCCACATCTCGGGGACTAAGGGCCAACACCAGGAGGCAAAGTAGGCAAAGGAAAGTTCATTTCTCTGCTATGAAATGAAACACAAAACACTCCTGGAGAAGCATCCTTCTCTGCAGGCACCAGGGTCACCCATCACCTCTCCAGCCTGGGGGTCCCCCAGAGATGGCATAAAGGGAAACCCATGTATTTGGTCGGGCAGCTGGGAATTTGAATGACACATCTTAGGAAATGTTACTGCTTGGGGCTTTGGCCTCAGGGAGAGCTAGATGGACTCTTTGTACTTTCTCTTCTTGAAGCTTTGTTCTCCTTCCTCGATTGAGTATGGCTGGGTTCTGTAGTCTGAGCTTTCTTTGAGGACTGAAACACGTGTCTACAGATGGATGACAATGGGATTATGAGACCCAGCCTCAAAGACATGAGAGTGATGGCTGGTCTGTGGGGCTGCCCCAGAGATGCCAGCTGGAAAACGCTAAGAGCAGGTGGCCAAGTCCTTAGCAACTTTTCCAAAAACAGGGGTTCTATGTGATTCTGACCTGGCAAGCAGTAGATTCACATCCATAAAACATTTTGCAGCACAGACTATGTGCCAAGCCTGGGCTAAGTGTTTTGCAAATATTATCTCATTGTATCCCCACTACCAAAAACAAAAATCATTTGAATTAAAGTTACAGAGACTTAATACCGAAGCAGAAGCCTTTAAACCTTGTAGACAAGTAAGAAGACCTTCAAATTCCCCACCCTCAAATATAGTTCCTGTCCATTCATTTGCTTATGGATTTTCCTTTTGTTCACTCTTTTAGTACAATTCAGTGAATTTTAAACTGTAGTGTGCATGAGATTTATTCAACCAAACATAGTTTATCATGGGTGTCATAAGAGATTTCCCAAGGTTAATTTGGGCAATATGCACTTCCCAGCTTAACTGTTGACTTCAGAGGACAATCCCCACCTAGAATTCGACTCCACTTTATTACAGCTTCTGATCATCACATCAAAGCAGTGTGGTAACCCCTGGTACAGGTGGGGCAGTTCGCATTTTGAATGTCCTAGATGATCAAGCACATATTAAAAGAAGCTCTTTGGCTGTCCCTATCACTTGCCATTTAAGGATGAATAAAGTGAATGAGTTGAGTCAGAGACAAGAACAAAAAATAAGTGAATGGCTTAGCAAATTGTAGGAGATCCTTGCCATGGAATATTACCCAGCATGAACTATTAATATATGCAACTAGATGAATGAATCTTATAAAGCGTAGACTAAGTGACAAAGTCAAGCACAAAAGACTATATGCCATATTATTCCTTTTATATAAAGTTATAGAAACTGAAAAACTGTAGTATCAAAAAGCAGGTAAGTGGTTGCCTGGAGCAGGGAATTGGCAGGGAGGGAAGTTGAGAGAAGGGTGATAAAAAGCAAAAGGAGAGGGAGGGAGGGAAAGAAGAGGAGGGACTCTATATCTTGATGTGATGGCGGTTACATGATTGTGCACAATGACCAAAATTCACTATGCGTAGCCCTAAATTTTAAAGTCTAAAAATAATACCTTAATACTTTTGTTTTCAAGAGGAGGGGAAAAAAAGTCATGGTCACATACACACAAAAAGATTAGAACACTTTATTCCAAACAAAAGACTATTGAGCAATTTGGGTCAAAAGAATGCACAAAACAGAATCACATTCTTCCTTTCAAATTTCTCCTTTCACGTTTGTGAAAGAAGAGGAAAAAGAAAAAAGAAACTGCAGCACGCATTTGAATTTTTGCTTTCAGAGAGGGGCTCTAATCAGTGCAGAGAACTGGGTAACAAGTAAGACCAAGAGGGTTTAATTAAACTGAGCAATCATTAAACTGGATTTAAGAGTGCTTGTGTTTGCAAAACAACAAAATATTTACAGACATTTTCTTCATCCCCTTCATTAGTTTCAGACTCCACAGGAAATATGGAGGTTGGGAACAGGTCCTAATGAGATCATGCAAATTTTAACTACTGAGGTTAGCCTGGCAAAGAGACAGCACGGCAAAATGCTCCTGATGAAATGTTAAGTGAGGAAAGCAGGATAGAAAATGAGCTTGCACTAACATTACAAGTGATTACAATAATTATAAGCATGGTAGGGGGATGACAAGGAGGGACTGGACATTAAAATATTCTATCAGTGATGGTACAAGAGCAATGGAATTAGAGGATTATTTTCATCTCTGTTTTCCAAAATTTCTGAAATATGAATGTATTACTTTTATTTATTTCAAAATAAGAAGGTACGCTAAAGCAAGACAATCACTGGAGGCCAGGAGTCCAAGACCAGCCTGGGCAACATAGTGAGATGCCTACAGAAAATGTAGACCTCAACATAGTGAGATCTCTATAAAAACGTAGATCTCAACATAGTGAGATCTCTACAAAAAAAATGTTAAAAGTTAGCTGGGCATGGTGGCGTCCACCTGTAGTCCTAGCTACTCAGGAGGCTGAGGTAGGAGGATTGCTTTAGCCCAGGAAGTGGAGGCTGCAGTGAGCTAGCATTGCACCACTGCACTTCAGTCTGGGCAACAGAGCAAAACCCTGTCTCTAAAATAAAAACAACATAAACATTTTCTAAAATCTAATTTAGGCATGTAACAGTCATACATGTTCACTATCTCTTTGCTCTCCCTTAGAACAAGACAAAACTGGAACGAATGTCTGTAATCTACAGCTGCAGCATCTCATCTCAGGACACTGCACCTTCTCTCACTCCAGCCAGGGTCTGGGACTGCCACTGGGACAGTAAACTGCCCTTCTCAAGACCACCCGTGACCCTCATGTAGCTGGGTCCAGAGGTGAATCATTGGCCCTCATCATACTTGCTCTGTCAACAGTGTTGGCAGCATTGATGGCTCCCTCCTCCTTTCTCAGATTCCAGTGTTCTCTCTTGCCTATGCTCCACCTACCCTTTTGAGATGGAGTCTCGCTCTGTCATCCAGGCTGGAGTGCAGTGGCGTGATCTCGGCTCTCTGCAACCTCTGCCTCCTGGGTTTAAGCAATTCTCCTGTCTCTGCCTCCTGAGTAGCTGGGACTACAGTTGTATGCCACCACACCTGGCTAATTTTTGTATTTTTAGTAGAGACGGGGTTTCGCTATAGTGGCCAGGCTGATCTCGAACTCCTGACCTCATGATCCACCCGCCTTGGCCTCCCAAAGTACTGAGATTACAAGTGTGAGCCACGGCGCCTGGCCCTCTACCTACTCTTTCTCAGCCTCCATACCAGACTCTCTCCCTTATCTTGATCCCTACCTGGTGGAGTGCTTAGGCTCAGTCCTTGAATTTCTTCTCTTCTGAGTCCCATCCCTGCACATCTCATCTAAGCCCACAACTTTAAATAGTATCCATACACTGACTACTCCCAATTTCACATCCTTATTCTACACCTCTCTCCTGGACTCAGGCCTGTGTATCTAACTGCCTAGTTGATGTATCTACCTGGATGTCCAGTAGACATCTCTAGTCTCATGCGCCCAAAGCCAATATCATCTACTCTTCTCCAAACCTGTTCCTCTCAATCTTCCCTTGGTGCCTCAGCATCCCTTGTAGGTTTCCTTGGTCTTGCCCACACCACTAACAGTTACTTCATTCAATTCTCTTCGTTACACACTTTTGAGTAGAATTCTATGTTCTGCAGGAATCTTGGTTGTGTTCCATCTAGGATGATGCCCTTGGAGGGTGAGTCCTCCCCTGCTGCTTCCATCCACCCCAGAAGCCACATCTCAGCCTAGATTAGCTGAGGGTCACTCAAACGCACTGTAGTCTGTAATGCCTTCAGGCCCTTATCTTTGTATGCAGGTGAAGCATAGACCATCCTTACCCTGCTGTCTCCTCACCCTTGGAAATGGAGTTCAAGTATCAAGGCTCCCTCAGGAAAATCTTCCTTGACCATCGCTCCCACCCCAAGCTAAGTTGGCATCCCACCCCTGTGGTCTCAACACTTCACTCATGGCTACTTTGCCAGTGGTCTTATAGCCCATCTTTGTAGACAGGTGAAGCTCCAGGATGAATTTAGGGAGGTCCTTCAGCACTCAGCCCCTGCCCCATGACACCTGCTGGTGCCAATTCATGCCTGCAGGGGAGCCAGTCAAACCTGCAGCATGTTCAGCCATTGTACCTGGAGAAAGAAACTGGCAATCCGGAACTTTAAAGGTCATGTCCAAGGATTCCTGGGCTCACAGGTGAAATAAATAATCAAAACCACAGATTCGACAATACAGCTGGGTAGGATGTTCAATGAACCAAAGAACACAAATTCTATCTGAAGGCAATCCAGAAGCAATTCTTAAAGAACACTGTATACTCAGAAGAAGATAATCCGTGCATTGATCTGGGCTCATGGCCCATGAATTTGCAATCTCTAAGTCAAATGGCCACAAAGTACCTAAATGTGCAAGACCTCGGAGATTAATACTGAATGAAGGCCTCCTGACAGACAGGAAATGTCTGCACATTACTTTCCAGGTGACAGATAGGCAGATAACACCCATACATCACTGTCTAAGTGACAACATACTTTTCACATGTTCTTCTCAGTCATCCTCATCATAGCCCCAGGAGACAAGTTCATTATTATCTCTATTTTGCCTTTAAGAAAACTGGAGCCTGAAGAGGGCAGATGACTTAACAAGGTCACACAATGAGGATCTGAAAGAGCCAGAAGCCCTGGCACCAGTCCCAGGTACTCCACGTGCTCTGCTGGGCCAGTGGATGCCTCACAACCTGAGGGATGGCCATGGTCCCTTGGGCCAGTAGTGTCCAGTGTCATCAATACCCTATCTACCTCAAACTGAATGGGACTTTTTTTTTTTTTTTTCCTTTTTGAAGACAGACTTTGTACTATTGCCCAGCAGGCTAGAGTGCAGCAACGCGATCTCGGCTCACTGCAGCCTCCAACTCCTGGGTTCAAACGATTCTCGTGCCTCAGCCTCCCAAGTAGCTGGGATTACAGGCATGTGCCACCATGCCCGGCTAATTTTTTGTATTTTTAGTATTTTTAGTAGAGACAGGGTTTTGCCATGCTGGCCAAACTGGTCTCGAATTCCTACCCTCAACTGATCCACCCACCTTGGCCTCCCAAAATGCTGGGATTACAAGCATTTGCCACCTTGCCCGGCCAGATGGCACATTCTTAATACATGCTATGAACTCTCACAAGAATTCCCATATCATGACTTTTATAACTTGCCTTTTAACCTTTCCATTAAAAAAAAAAAAAATTATAGCGTGTGCTACAAAGCCCTGGATGATCTCTGGGTTTAAAGCAGCATGCAGCTAGCTAGGAAGGCCATGGCATTTGCGTGTAAAACAACCTTCTATTCTGGTAATGGATGCAGCCACGGTCTGATAAGCAGGCTGTGCAGCATTCACTAGCATCTGAGGCCAGCATTCACCAGCATTGTGAACCTTGGGAAGAAAAATCAAACAACCTGATGTCCAGCAGTACTCCTGTAAGGAGCAAAATAGGTGAGAGGAGCCCACACTTTTCCTAAACCGCATCCAAACACCTCAATCTCTGCCATGATGGCTTAAGGGTAAGTGAAATCACTTTGAATCACATCCTCAAGGTGAAGAAAGCTGAGCTCACACAGAACGGCTAATATGTGCACAGAACGCCACGGCTGGCAAATCTCCTGAACCACACGTCAATCTCCAAAACCAGCGGCTGTTAACCTCACTTTTCAGATAAGGAAATGGGGTTGAGAGAGATTAGATGAGTTGGCAAAGGTGAGTGGAGACTGGATCACAGGTTGGCTGGATTCACAAATCTGGGTACTTAGGACCTCATCTGTGGTTCCCAAATTTCACTGGTCATGTACATCACCTGGGAGCCTGTTAAACGCAGATTCCTGGGCTGTGCTCTGGGGGTTCTGATTCAATAGTTCAGGGGTTGGACCTGAGCATCCATTTTTAAAGAGCCTTCCAGGTGGATCTCATGTAGGGGGCGCATTGTCCATAGTGTGAGAATTACTGCAGCTGCATTGTGTCTTTCAGAAGAGAGAAGCGCCATCCTAAATGAAAACCGTAATGCTACAAATGATGAGAATCAACTCCCAGAAGCATTCCTGGGTCTGGGAGCACAGTTTTTGCAGAAATGCTGGCTTTTAGACATGCTTCCTAAACTCTCTCATGCCTCAGGACACAAGCTTTTCGAAATGCTAGAACCACCTGTACTAATATTTAGTGAATATTTTTAATATGTCATTTTCTTAACTTATTTTAAAAGGAAACTCCATATCACTACCAAAATGAAAACCCAGTCTCATTTGCTATAAACACATAATGAGGCTAATGACAAAATTAACAAAAACAGAAACGGAAGTAAATGTTGGCTAGATACTGTTGTTCCTCTAGGGTTCTGACCCTAGCACATGCTTTCTCCTAGGGAAAAAATGAGCATTTGTAAGTGTTGGAAGGGCAAGGAGTGACAGCAGCTCCAAAACTCAGAGGCTTTTTTTATCTAAAGAGGTATTAGAAAAGAAATGAAGCATTTTCTCTATGGAATTCAATGCTCATGGATGTCCTGCCCACACACTACCAAAAATTCCATGAACCACCAGTGGTAATGTCCCATATTTCGGGTGTCATTGGCTCGAGGCAATGTTTTTCAGACTTGAGGATGAATGAAAATCACCTGGAGAACCATGCAGATTGCCAGGCCCTGCTCCTTGGGTTTCTGATTCAGTGTGTCTGGGGAGGGGCCTGAGAATCTGCATGTCTAACAGGTTTCCAGGTAAGGCAGATGCTTCTGGTCCAGGGCCATGCTTTGAGAGCCAGCAGCCTAAGGAATTCAGAGCAGCTGAAGAAAAGAGGGCTTCATTCCCTGGCACTCTCTGATACCTACGAGGAGCTGTCAACTGCACATGAGTACCTTCCGGTACTGCAAAGTCCCTTTGCAGATTTCCAACCCCAGATATTCTGTTATCTGGAAGCCCCAGCTCCATACAAGGTCTTTATTAATCACTTTACTCCAAAATTCTTCCGGAAGCCCCCTCTAAGAGGGGCTAGACCCTGCCAGGTAAAGCTTTTAGATGGTTTGTCTCCTCTCAGGGGGTGTGGGCAGGAAGTTGCCCACTGACCCAGGGCTGCCTCAACAGACCGGGCCAGGCTGTGGGTCTGACCTGCAGAGGGCCATATCCCACCTTCAGACCTGTTGCCTCCATGCTGCAGGCTCTGCACTTGCCTGAGGGGTGGTTTCTGGTCGGCCCTCTCTCCCTGACCATGCCTAAGCCTTGTTCTGATGTCAAGCTTCCCTGCGCCCACCCCTCTCTTCTCTTCTACATCCTGGACTAGCCTGGAGCCCTGATACTGCCCTTTCCCAGGTCACAGACCCCAGCAATGGGCTGAACTAGCTCTGAGCTACTCCCCAGCAGGTTCGAGCAGCAAATAATAAATGCTTTTTTTCTAAACAACTCTTACTGCAATTCACCCCACCGCACCTTATGTTTGAAGGAGCTTATAGCAATCCTCAAGGGATCCAGGACAACATGGGGTCATGCTTTAGACAGGACAGATATTCCCCCACCATAAGCACTTTCCAGAGAACCTTGGGCCCAGACTCTGGCTGTGCCCTCCAGTGGGATGACTTCCCTGAGCAGAGAATGCATAGAGTGCATCAGAGCCACACAGGTTCCAGGGTCCACACAGCTAGGTTAAAATCCCAGCCTCTGCTTCCTCCCCTTGTGTCCAGGGACCTGTTTCTGAACCTCTCCATGTCTTACTTCTTCACCCGCAATACAGAGGAAATCATATTTACCTGTATGATTGTTATGGGGATGCAATTAAATAATACACGTCAAGCCTCAGCAAGGGGGCAGCCAGGCTTACAATGCATCCCCAGGAAAGGATGGCAACTGCCACAAATGCTGCCACCATTATTACTGATGGAGCGGCCACCTAGATGGGGGTCACTTCAACTCCTGCTCCAGGCCATCCCAGAGATGGCTATTACCAGGAAAAGGACATTTCCCTGCTAGCACATACACACTCATTCAAGACCTCAGCAGCCACAGAAGCTAAAACAACATGGGTTGGGATGTGCAGGCGGGGTTTGTAAGGTTGCCGTTGATGTGACTTTGAATGTCGGACAGGAGAAAGAGTAGGAAAACCTGAGGGTGCAGGAAGGAATAAACAAACCCCCTTCCTTCAGGATTTCCCACGCGCCCTCAGGAGTAAGGCAGGCATTGGCAGTTTCAGGAGTTGAAGCCACTGCCTCACAAGTTAAGGGGAAGAGCAAAAGGCAAGACCTGCTTAAGGGGACCAGCAGAAAGACTGCAGAAAACAGGGAGGCCGGGTGCGGTGGTACACGCCTGTAATCCCAGCATTTTGGGAGGCTGAGGCAAGTGGATCACCTGAGGTCAGGAGCTGGTGACCAGCCTGACTAACATGGTGAAACCCCGTCTCTACTAAACACACACACAAAAAATTAGCCAAGCATGGTGATGCATACCTGTCATCCAAGCTACTTGGGAGACTGACACAAGAGAATCATGTCTGCCTGGGAGGCAGAGGGTGCAGCGAGCCAAGATCACATCACTGCACTCCAGCCTGGGCAACAAGAATGAAACTCCATCAAAAAAAGAAAGAAAAGAAAGGAAAGGAAGGGAAAGGAAAAGGGACAGGGAAACAGAAGGAAAAAAGGAAAGGGAGCTAGTCATGGTGGTGTGGTAGACCCATGCCTGCAGTCAGACAGACTAGAGTTCACAGCCCAGAAGGTCACTCACTGCCAGCATGCAAGTCCACATGGAACTTCACCTCCAAGGGCTCTGTTTACTCTTCTGTGGCCCAGGTACAGTGGTACAGTACAGTGAACTGAGCTGTCAGAAGCATTAACTAAAATTCCAATAATATAAACAAATGCTATTTAGGCATGTAGGTTGTACTCAGACCCCTGTGTACTATTTCTCATCATTTTACGGAGAGGTTAAGTAACTTGCTCAAGGTCACACAGTCAACAAAGAGGAGAGCTCAGATCTTACCCATGCAGCCCACCTCCAAGTCACATGCTATTGGCCGCTAAGCAGCACCGTGTAGCACAGGGGCTGCCGCACAGCAGTTGTGAGTACAAACTGGGATGGGGGAAGGAGGCAGGGAAGGTGAAGGTTGCTTTCCCGAAGCTTCTATCCGGATGATGAGATGGGAAGTGAATCTGCAGACTCGATTAATCTAAACCCAAGCTCATTGCACAAGGCTCTGGTTCCCTGCCCCAAATTTAAACAGCTGCTCCTTCAATGTAATGGAACGCAAATGTCTGAAGAGCTTCGAATTTTAATTATCAAAGTCCTGATGACAATCTGAATCAACAGCTGCTCCCAGCAAGGCGGCCCTCAGAGATGCCCAGAGAGGGGTCGAGGGAGGGGAGGGGAGGACACAGCCTAGACAGGACACGGATGACTGCAGCTGTCTGGGGAGTCCCAACACCTGCAGCTGAGAGCTGTGGGATGGACAAACAGGCTGAAATGCAGTAAGAGGAGGAGGGAATGTCTGGGGTGCACCTGTCGCCTTGCCACAGAACATGCGAGTCTGTCATATGTCGGGGTGAGTGACAATGTAGAGGGAGGATATCAGGGGCCATGGGGAGACCCCACCATGGTGTTTCTGATGAGTAGGGCAGGAAGTGTGGATACGACTGCCCAGGGATCCAAGAAGGGGTCAAAAAGGAAGGTGTCAGAGGGATGGTCACCCAACTAAGAGGTGGCAAATGACAGTGGCTTCAAGGCCCTGCTGTGACAATAGCTCCTATGTTCCAGGTATCGGAGCCTCTGCCCCTCCCTACCCACCTTCTCTTCTGGTAAGAAACATCCCTCCCTTCCTGCAACTATTGCAGGGAAGACACTGCCACTCAACACAAAAACCTGTCCCCAATTGCTTCAATGCAAAATTCCCTCCAAGAACTGACCCTGTCAGTCCCATCTTTTGATTCTTGTCCTGTCTAACACTTTTCTTACCAGTGACGTTGTCTGGATAACCCCAAACTGGAAATACTGGAATAACAAAATGGCCAAGAGAAGAGAACATAGCCCCTGCTTTCTTTTTGGCTTTGCCCATGAAGTTGGCAAGATGGCAGCAGAGCAGGTACTGCAGGTAAGTCACCACAAGACACCCAGAAGGAAGTCTGAACACACGTGTCATTTCTAACATCCTTACCATGCGAGAGTAATTCTCTCCTAGTGAGATATTTTATGCCTTACATGCAAGGATACTCACTAAAGTGTTATTTACAAGAACGCAAAAGGAATTCAAAAACAGGAGACGAATTAAATAAGTTGCGATACACTCGCGCAGTTGAAGTATGTGTCATTATCAATAATTTAGAGTTCCAAAGAGCCCGAAGTGTGGAGACATGTTTATAATAAAATGTTAAGTAATAAAGCAGGACACGAAATCATCTGTCACATGCATAATTATTCCAATTGCATTTAAAGGACAGAGGTGCATAAATACGAATAGGAAAAAATAAAACTAAAAGAAAGTGCATTAATCACCTCTGTTCTTATGAATGGGTTTTATTTTTCCTGTGTGCTTCTTCCTATTTTCCTAAGTTTTCTACAGAAAATGTGCATTATATAGAGACTTTAAAATTTATTTTCAATTTAAAAATTCATAATAAAAGAGGACAGAGAAGTTAGGGAAGGAGAGATGGTGTTCAGACGAGGACTTGGAGCCCGTTTTGAACAAACCTGGCCTCATTCTCACAGCCCTCAGAGTCAAAATAGTGGGAAACATTTTTCCCCTTAAAGCAATTCTGCAAAATAATATTGGGTCTGATGTTTGTAGGAATACAAGTGTCCTTGGCTCCTGCAAGCATGGATCAGACAAAGCAACTCAAGAACCCATTCTTGAAACCTAAGTATTAGCAGTTGCCATGACAATGTGTTAGCAAACAATTTACTAAGTACTTGAAATTTCTCCTCCACTATTGATTACTAAATGGGTATTGGAATGACCCATTATTGCAAGTTCTGTGCCCCCATCTCAGTGCCTGATCTGGCTGCAAATGGTCCCCCAATTAGGAAGCCTGGCTGTAGGCGGCTGCCATTCAAATGCTTGGTTCCCATCCAAGAAAGCAGTCATCTGGGAAAAATTTAAGCATAAACTTGTTTCTGATAAAGCAGGGAAGAGGACAGGAAAAGGCCTTGGGGAGTGCTTACTGATGATGAGGAAGATGAGCCCTGCTTTGGAAGCACTCACAATTTTTGACACCAACTTGCAGCATCAGTGAGATGGAAAACCACCCAACTGCCGTCCTCAGTCCCTCTTCTGATGCCAACATCATCATCAGCTGAGGGGGCTGGATCCCTGCCACTGCAGGTCTTTGTTCCAGAAGATTTGGGCCCCGACATTCAACTCCATATCATTCATTCAATGAAACTCCACTAAGAGCACTTGCAATGTGATGGTGCCAAGCAAGTTCCCTGTCTTCTACACTTGTGCACAACTCTCTTTATTTTTTTACTTATTTCTATTTAATTAATTTTTCTTTAGGAACAGGATCTTGTTCTGTTGTCCAGGCTGGAGTGTAGTGGTACACCAATAGCTCACTGTAACCTTAAACTCCTCAGCTCAAGTGATCCTCCTGCCTCAACTTCCCAAGTAGCTAGGACTACAGGTACAGGCCACCATTCCTTTTTTTTTTTTTTTTTTTTTTTTTTGCAGAGATAGGGTCTTACTATGTTGCCCAGGCTGGTCTTGAACTCATGGCCTCATGCGATCCTCCTGCCTTGGCCTCCCAAAGTGCTGGAATTACAGGCATGAGTCACCATGCCCAGCCCCTCATACATAATTCTTGTGACTTTCCCTCTCTATTACTCTCTATTATGAAACAAAACTTTACACCATAGCTACAACATGTGCCTTCCAGCAAGTAGCAAGATACAGCTGCCAAATAAATGAGCTGAGCTTATGATAATAGTTGCTGCTGGTATCTAGAATATAGAAGGTTTAAACAAACAACAACAACAAAAACACTCCTTATCTTTATGCTGTTTGGACCAATCAACCTTCCTCCTTCGACCCCCTCCCCATCTTAGCCACCAACACTGCCACCAACATCCTTGGCAGTGCATTAACTTAGGGTGCCAAGCTCTCAGAACAGGGGTGGGGGGAAGGAGTTAGACTTGGACAAGAGCAGTGCTAAGATTTGAATTATATCCCCTAAGTATTCATATGTTGAAGCTCTAACCCCCAGTGTCACTATATTTAAAGGTAGGGCAGGCTCTTAAAAGGTAATTAAGGTTGAATGAAGTCATAAGGGTGGGGTCCTAATCCAATAGGATCAGTGGCTTTATAAGACGGTGAGAGATCTCCTTCTCTTTGCACACACACTCACTTAGGAAAGGCCATGTGAGGACACATGGAGAAGGCAAGTCAGGAAGAGGCTCCTCACCAGAGAGAAAACTGGCCAGAACCTTGATGTGGGACTTTCCAGACTCTGAGAAAATAAATGCCTGTTGTTTGAGCCATGCAGTCTATGCATTTTGTTATGACAGCACAAGGTGGGAGCCACTGCTTCCCAAATGCCGAAGAATTAGCATGCTGGCTCCGAAGAGAAGTGGAGCCTACGTGGGCAGAGTGTAAGGACATGGTTCGGCTCTGGATGAGGTAGAACCTTCTCATAGAAGAGGCAGAACAGGCACTGTGCAGGCTTCCAGGAGACAGAAGAGAGGGAGAGGGCGAGTACACCATGACTAATACATGCCACTGCAAGACCTCCCGCGTCGAATGGGAGTTAGATGAGAGGACACAGCACAGGCACTCAACAAATATTTGTCAAAGGATTGACACGTTTTCCTTCTAACTGGACACCAGGCATGCACAGAGACAACTGACAGTTGGTTACCAGCGGGGAGGTAGGTACCAGAGACATGGCTGGTACCAGTGAGCCTTGGAATGACAGAGTAAAGAAAATCTTGTCCAGGGATTTTCATTTCACCTACGCAGCACTAAAATTCATCCTGTCAACATTTGTCCTGACTGAATCCATCCCAGTTTTCACATGCAGCCTGGAAACTACTATCTGAGGCCACAGGAGACTCCTTGTCCCATGAATGTCACACACAGGCCTGGCTTGGGCATGAGTCCTTCAAGTTCATCCTGTCAGAGGGTGAGAAACAGAGAGGCAGACACACACAAAAGGGTTGACTATGAGAACATAGGGCTGTGCAGGTGCCTGGGGCAGACAGAAGGCAGGGTCCAGTACCAGAGATGCCGAAGACGTAGGTTAGAACCCTGGGTCTGAGCTAGAGCCAAGCCTGGGGGAAATCTGGACCTCCCCACAAGGATCCTGGACTCAAGGAAGCTCTGATAAGGGAGATGTCACTTCTCAAGGGGGCATGTGCCTGGTCTAGACCAAGAGATCAAGGTCTGGCTGCAGCTCAGGCTGCACGTAAAGGTGTCAGGCCTTTAAAAGGTGGCCAGTGCTTATCAAGGACAGAGAGGACAGAGAACTAAGCTGCAGCCCAGAAGAAGAGCTCCAAAAGTCAGAATGGGGTGGTTTCTGAAGGTCTGGCTGAGAAGCAAGGTGGAGGGGTGGTGGTAAGAAAGGAAGAGAGTCTGTGTCTCCCACCCTAGGTAGCATGTCCTGTTGTGCACCCTGGTCAGCATCACCCTGCTGACTTGGGTGACCAATGTGTCCCAGTTTTCCAAAGACTTTCCCAGTTTCAGCACTGAAAGCCCTGCATCCCTGGCAAACCAGGACAGCTGGTCACCCCACTGCCAGCCCAGGCTCCAGCGGGGGCTTCACTGATCTCCTGGAGAAGGACCTTAAAAATCCTCTATCTGCCCTGGACACCTAGGCTGCTTCTGAAACAACTGTCCCTCCTTCACGACCTCCTCAACAGGTGTCTACTGCCTTTGGAATTGGATGCTGTTAATACAAAGAAAAAAACTCAAAATAGCAAGCAATAAGCATACTTCAGAATGGTACAGAAACAAGGGTCCTCATCTTTGCCACATTGGTCAGCCTGCCCTCATTCTCACCTCTTCTAACCTCTCCTCTATAGGGATCCTTCCAAACCCAAAATCTGACCAAGCCTGCCCTATTTGGACCCATCCCAGGGTCTCTGTTGCACTGAGAACAGAATCTAATCTTTAATCTGGCCCTCAGGTTCTTTCTGGACCAGCCTCACCCATCCGTCTGGCTTCTTTCCTGCCTTGAACGCATCAGCCTTGCCCAACTTTTCAATTCCTCCAGCCTGGCCAAGCTAATTCATACCTCAGGACCTTTGCACAGGCCAAACCTTCAGCCAAGAATGTCTTCTGCTCCCCTAGATCTTTATCCTGCCACCTACCAACCCAATTTATTTGCCTGCTCAGAAAGGCCTTTATTTTTCCTCCCTGGTTCCCTGCAAATATGATCAATTTGGTCTCCCACAGAGCACAAGCCTTCACTTCACTGCACTGCAATTTTTAAATATATCTACATGTTTGTGGGCTATCTCACTCTTCCCTGAACCCTTTGATAACAAGGACTGGAATCTAACTACATTTTTCCAGCCCTGAGCATGGTGCCAGGCACAAAGTAGGCATACAGTGAGTGTTTGCTGGTCTATTGATTGATTGATTGACTAAACTCACCTCCCCCAAACCCTTCCATGTGAGAATACATTTTCTTCAAAGTTTTTAGCCATTATAAATGACAGACAAGATGTCTCTTTGAATTTCCAAACGCTTATCTCAAAGCTTTTAGTTTTGTCTACCAGCTCATGCCGCCAACCGGATGAGCCTCGGAAAGGTTCCTGTCAAAGCATCCCTCTTTTTGTTGATTTACTTTAAAATACAACTCAGTGGCTTCAAGTCAGAAGAAGAAGAGGCCACATCTTCAGCCTGTCCTTAAACATCTATCACCAGCCAGCTGAGGAGATGTGACTGTCATCTTCCCAACCCGACAAGATGATTTTTCTCAACCACAATACAAGCCCAGTGAGCCATACAATCATGGTGAATCCTCTATCAGCTCAACATCCTATGCAATTTTTCAGAGAATATGATTCTATCTGAAAATACGTGCAACAGTCTGGAACTCATTTTTCCCCAGTGCCTAACTTTCAGATTCCTATAAATACCAGACGGCCTTCCAGGCAGTGACACACCTTGGAATTATCGAACAAGCATCGCTTATGACTTTGCCTTGGGCAGTGTCAAAAGGTACTGAGAATTTACCCATCTCATTATGGCATTGCTAACAGGGTCTCAGGCAGTTTTCTGGGCCTGGAGGTGTGTCAAATTGTAGTGCCAGGAATGCCTCAAATGAGAGACAGAGAAAGAAAAAGAGAAAGAGTATATGAATGTGTGCCTGTAGCTGAGGGAAACAACAAGAGTAAGGGGAATTAAACTCTTTTAACAAAGGAACACAGTTTTCAAACAAAGAAAAAGAAGTCTATTGGTTATCTACTGCTGCATAACAAATTTCCCTAAAACTGAGCAGTTTAAAACAGCATACATTTATTATCTCACATTTTCTGTGGGTCAGGAATCCAGGCAGAGCTCAGCTGGGTCCTCCTTGTCAGCATCTCACAAGGCTGTAATCAAGATGTAGGCCAGGGTGTGGTCTCATCTGAAGGCGTCACTGGGGAATAATATGCTTCTAAGCTCACTCTCATGATTGTCAAGAGGACTCAGTTTCTCAGTGGTTGCTGGACAGACATATTAGCTCTTTGTGAACTATTATTGACCAGAGGCATCCCTCAGTCCCTTGCCTTGTGAGTGTATCTATAGAGTGTCTCACAACACACCAGCTTGCTTCATCAGCAAGTAAATGAGAGGATAATAGCACCAACAAAGAGAGAATGCTAGCAAGATGAAAGCCACAGCCAGGCGCAGTGGCTCACGTCTGTAATCCCAGCACTTTGGGAGACCGAGGCAAGTGGATCACCTGAGGTTAGGAGTTCAAGACCAGCCTGGCCAATGTGGTAGAACCACGTCTCTATTAAAAATACAAAAAAAGAAAAAAAAATTAACTGGGCATAGTGGCAGTGCCTGTAATCCCAGCTACTCAGGAGGCTGAGGCGGGAGAATCGCTTGAACCCAGGAGGTGAAGGTTGCAGTGAGCCGAGATTGCACCACTGCATTTCAGCCTGGGCAACAGAGCAAGACTCCTTCTCAAAAAAAAAAAAAAAAAAAGAGATGAAAGCCACAACCTTTTGCAACCTAATCTTGGAAGTACATCTCATCACTTTTGCCATAATTTTTTTTTTCCCAAGCTGGAGTGCAGTGGTGTGATCATAGCTCACTGTAACCTCAAATTCCTGGGCTCAAGCAATCCTCCTGCCTTAGCCTCCTGAGTAGCTGGGACTACAGGCACACACCAGCACACCCGGCTAATTTCTAAATTTTTTGTAAAGACAAGGTCTTGCTATGTTACCTAGGCTGGCCTCAAACAATTCTCCTGCCTTGGCCTCCCAAAGCACTGGGATTACAGACATGAGCCACTGCACCTGGCCTGCCATAACTTACTCTTTAGAAACAAGTCTCTAGGTCCAGTCTATACTTGAAGGGAAGGGATTATACAAAGGAACGAATATTCAGAGACAGGGATTATTGAGAGCCATGTCAAGGTTTCTTTCCACAGAAAGGCTTCAGAAAATTATGATCAGAGCCTCTCTCCTAAGGCCTGGAACATAAGAGTATTTGGGATATTCGTTCATTCATTTTTCAACAAGTATTTAATGAGTGGCTATGGACCACATACTATTCTATTATTTATTTATTTTATTTTATTTTATTTTTAAGATGGAGTTTCGCTCTTCTGGCCCAGGCTGGAGTGCAATGGCATGATCTCGACTCACCACAACCTCCTTCTCCTGGGTTGAAGCAATTCTCCTGTCTCAGCCTCCCGAATAGCTGGGATTACAGGCATGCACCACTACACCCAGCTAATTCTGTATTTTTAATAGAGACAGGGTTTCTCCATGTTGGTCGTGCTGGTCTCGAACTCCCAACCTCAGGTAATCTGCCCACCTCAGCCTCCCAAAGTGCTGGGGGTACAGGTGACCAAACACTATTCTAAATGCTAAGTGAACAAAGGCAGAAGTGAACAAAACATATAAAAATCCTTGTCTTCATAAAGCTCCTATTCTAATGGAAGGAGAAAGACAGTAAACAGGAAAACTAGTGTATTGGATGGTGGTAACAGCTACAAAGAAAGCAAAACAGGAAAGGGAATGCTGGGGAAGGGGTGGGGGCAAAGGTTGAAATCAACACCACATAGGAAGGGCCCCAGTGAGAAGGGGACATTTGAGCAAAACCATGAAAGAGGTCAAGAAGCAATCACATGGTTGTGTGGGAGAAGAGCATTTAGACAGAAGCTGCAGGCGCAAGGGTCCTGGGACAGGAGAAGGAAGCCAGGGGCTGGAGTGGAGTGACAGAGACAGAGTAGTAGGAATACGTGAACAGAGGTGTCGTGGGCATATCACGGAAAGCCTCACAGGCATTTGTAAGGACTTTGGTTTTTATGGCAAATAAGATGGAAAGCTACTGGTGGGGGGTGGCCTGAGACATAGGAGTAATATAAACTGTCTTATAGCTTAACAGGTCTCCTCTTGACTATGGGGTTGAAAACAAATTTCAGTGGGGTGACAAGGGCAGAATGCAGGAATTCACTGAGGAGGCTGCAGCTCTACTCTAGATGAGAGCCAATGATGACTTAACCCGGGGCAGCAGCACAGGAGGTGGGTAGGTTGGCTTCTGGATATATTTTGGAAGTACAGCCTAAGGATTTGCTGATGGGTTAGATATGGAGTGTGAAGGCAAGAAACAAAGAAACAAGAGATAGTTCTAAGGTTTTGGCCCTAGCAACTGGGAGAACAGAATTGAAGATTCATTTAATTCTAAACGAAGTAAAGACCAAGAGCTCAGTTTTGGAAGTGGCAGAAAACTAGGGTGATCATTAGATCAAAGTCAGAACCTCGAAAGCTTCGGCCCTGCATCCGGATGATGGAGCACAGTCCACACAGCACACTCAAGCCTCAGTTTCTTCACTGTACCTGCAAATGCCCAACACCTCCTAAGTCCCACATTTAGCTAGCAGCCCATCCCTGTGCCGTGGGACTCTCGGCTTTACACATTATGTGTACATATCATATTACTGTACAATAACTCAAGTCTTGCTGTATAGGCAAATCATAAAACTATTCCGAGAGGAGAGATTACTTGAAGCCAGCATTTAATGTGCAGCTACTACATGCCAGGCACTATCCAACACACTGCTCCTATGTTATCCACATGTATACACAGGTACTAGGTGTCATAGGATCTCTAGCAGTCAGAGACTGTGGCTCTCAAGCTCCTTGGCAGTAGGCTGGGGTCATCTTTCCCATGCGTACCTGTGTTTCTCTGCGTTAAGATTTTCAGAAATGAGGGCCATGTCTGGGAATCTGTTTACTACTGCAGTTATTCTGAGCAAGACAGTCTCTCCCTGTAAACCTTCAGTGATGGGAACCTCACGACCCCATAAGGCAGCCCCCTCCAATGTTATAGCTAGTTCTCAGAAAGTCCTCCCTTTTTATTATCAGCCAAAAGCGAATCCTATAGTTTCTATTCATTTGCTCCAGTTCACCTTGTAGAGCCACCAGAGAAAATTTCCCCTGCCTTCCAAATCACAAGCTTTTAGAGAGTTGAGAGCAGCTCTTCAATCTTCATTGGACACTGATGAGAAGAGTGCCAGCTAAAATCTGAGACACACTCTGTGAATCACACTTGGTAAAAGTGTTTTCACAAACATTATCTCATTCACCATCCATAATCACTGAAGATTAACTGCAAAGCATCATTTAGCTATTACTTCTAAATGGGGGAATGAATGGGAAAACTCCTGGAAAATTTTGTGATAATGTCAGTCTGTATCATTGTTCCCAGTCTGCAGATGAGAACATAAGTAACTCAGATAGACTAAGTGACTTCAAGATTACCTTTAAGTAACTAGTGTTAAAAGATAATCTTCAAAACATAATAAAATCGTGACTCATACAGATATAAAATAAATATGTGTTAAAGATTTTATCATCAATGATTTATCAAACATTTTATCAATGGATTTCTATAATTAATCAAGGAAGATTAAAAAGATGCTACAGGTGGTTTAAAAGAAAACCCAAAGAACAGACGCAGCTAAAAGAAATATTTAAATGGGTGTGTGAATGGATGTAAAATTTTTTGAGGGGGAAGGTTGGGTGGCTCAGTTGAACCTCTACTAGACAGGATGGAATGGGCATATCAGTGATCTATAACTCATAAAACTGTAAAACAGGTTCCATAAAATCAAAATCAGATACCCAGGAAGGATTATCCCTAGAGTCTAGAGCTAGATAATTGTTGTTTTCCACCGA
Source organism: Papio anubis (assembly GCF_008728515.1). Classification (NCBI taxonomy): domain Eukaryota; kingdom Metazoa; phylum Chordata; class Mammalia; order Primates; family Cercopithecidae; genus Papio; species Papio anubis. The sequence goes on from NC_044991.1 coordinate 70,155,537, forward strand.
AGCACCATTTTCTCCCGTACCCTAGCATAGCTATGATCTGAACATGGTTCTTTATAACTCTTCGCCCTCTAAGAAAATCTGTTTAAAACATTCACTGACTTTTTTTCAGGCCCAATCATAATATAGATGGGCCTTCAGTGGCTGGCAACATATGAGAGAAGGAGCAGAGGCGCTGAAGAAGAAAGAGTTTGGCAAGGACAGTTAAGTTCCTGCCTCTGCATTTTTCCATGTCAGTAAGAGCCTTTCCCTTCCTCTCTTCCCCAGCCTGTTTCTCACTTAATAAAGAGTTGTGCAGAGTATTTCTAGCCTAACTCCCTCCCCCGCATGCTTGCTAGAGAGTGCTCCATTGTGCAATGAAAGAAGGTAAGGGGTTATGCATGTTTTTGGTTTTACTGAAAGTCTATAGTGTTTCAATAGTCCCTTTGTTCTCTCTCTCAATAGTTCCTGTGTCTTAAGAAATTACAAATTTTCATTCTTCCTATGGCATTAGTAGTTTGGAACAGAAAAGGAAGGAAAGAAAAGAAACCAATTAAAAAATAAAGTTCTTAGGCTTAAGAACGGCATTTATAATAACTTCACAGGTCTAACCTGCACTTACTGCCGGCAGTTTAAACAGAAGGTTCCTTGAGAGGTGAGCAATAAAGAAGCCATTTAGTACTTGATCTCCAGAGAGGTTTTTATCAACTCGCTTGTCCCCTTAACCACCACTGGTTTCTGTATAATCCATAGAAAGACGAGACAAACCAACCAACTCGCTCACATTTGCATGGGCCAGACCTCTTATTAAATGAGTTTTCCCCAAATGGCAATGCTTAGCATACTCTGATGGCAAATGCTTAAATATTTCGTCAATTTCAATGGGGTATCAATTTCCCCTGCCAAGCAAAGTGGCCTTCCAGGCTAATCTGGGGTGATGGAGGGGATCCAATTCCAAAGAGTGTGATTCTGAATACATATGTCTTTAATTCCAGGTTTGCTCATCACTCCTGCCATCTCAGCCCATGCTTCCACCAACACTGGTTCAGAAGTTGGAAAAGATAAAGATTCTATTTCTGTTAGACTGAGAGACAGAGCTTGTCTATCTTCCCCCCCTCCTTTTCCTTTCCTTCTTGAGGGCAAGGCCTGTCTTGTTACTCTCTGTATCCACTGTCTCATTCAGTACCTAGCTCATGGTGCTGAGACACTGTTTGTTCAGTCAAATGCAACTAAATCCGTTGTTTTGTCTTTTTCATTCATTCACCTAGTATTTACTTGAAACTTACTAGGCTCCAGGTTCTCAGCTAAGAACTGGGGCCATGGCAGTGACTCAAACAAGGTTTTTTGCCTTCAAAGGGCTTATATTTTAGTAAGAAAAAAAGACACCAAAAAATGAGTGAATAAATGATATTATTATTAAAAATAGCATTTCATGTACAAATAAGGGCTCAGAAGTAAAAAGGTAGGGTAAAGTGATGGAGTGGTAGTTTTGACAGGGAAGATAATTCACCTTACCTTCATCTGTCTGTCTAATAGATAGATAAATAGATATAATCTTATCCATTCAGAGAGTACCTGTTGGACAGAAAGATGATCTTCACACTCAACACCACTATTCTGTCACCCACTGAGAGCAATGGATAAGAATAGACTAGCATTTATTGAGTGTCTACTGTGTGTCAGCCATGGTGCCAGGCTTTTAATACATAATATCTGCTTTAATCTTTATAATATAATCTCCCCAGGAGATCGTCCTTATTACTTTAGTTCTACCAGTGAGGATACAGAGGCTCAACATCATTAAAGTACCTTATCTGAGATCACCTCTCTATATTGCCTGATATCTCCACCCATGGTGGAACCAAGATTTGAATATAGTTTCTTCTACCTCTAAAATGCACACTTTGTATGTTATACTTTACTGGCTCTGGACCTCAGGCATTATGCCAGATATTTTGGGAGATGTAAAATGTTCAGCTAGCAGCCTTTGATGTTGTCAAAGAGCTCACAAGCTCACTGGGGAAATGAGTTGTATTCGCATAGCCATAACCAAGGAAAAGAAGACATGTATTTCAAGAGAGATAAAAACTGATGGACTAGAATAACCAGAAAAGCAACATGAAAGGGTAAAATGAATCCAACAAGACAGGACAGACATGGAAATCAGAGATGAAGTTGAAGAGGAGATGCAAGACTGTTTATACATTGGAGCACTGACAGTATTAGGCATGAGTGATACAGTCATATGTGATGTCTGCTCTTAGGTGAAAAAAAAAAGAAAAAAAAAAAAGTTCACACCTAGCTTAGACACAAGGGAACCAGAACATAATGTGCATCTCCCTGGGGAAGAGTCCAGAAAGCCACAAGTATGCTTAGAAAATAAAAACCCCACCATATGGTTTTACCTTCCCATGAAGCTGGGTACATTTCAGCACAAAAAAAAAGTGGGGGGATTTCAGCTGGGCGCAGAGGCTCACACCTGTAATCCTGGCACTTTGGGAGGCTGAGGCAGGTGGATCACAAGGTCAGGAGTTCAAAACCAGCCTGGCCAATAAGGTGAAACCCCATCTGTACTAAAAATACAAAAAAAGTAGCCGGGTATGGTGGTGCGTGCCTGTAGTCCTAGCTACTCAGGAAGCTGAGGCAGAAGAATCGCTTGAACTTGGGAGATGGGGGTTGCAGTGAGCCGAGATCATGCCACTGTATTCCAGCCTGGGCGACAGAGCAAGACGCCATCTCAAAAAATAATAATAATAATAGGATTTCTGTTATGGGATTCTACCTTGAGTTCCTTAAATTCCACAGATTTTATCACTAGGCAAGTCTGGTCCTCAGCAAAATAAAAGTGGAGAAAAGAGCTTCAAAGCCCACTCAGCTGGAAAGAGCTTACCTCTCAGAGCTGCAGTTTCCTCATCAGTGAAATAAGATGGTGAATCAAAGAATTCAAAAATCATCGTTAAGATTAAGAGATGTCATCAGGCAAAGGACTTTGCATAGTACCTGGCCCATACCAGATGCTCAATAAATGTAACTTCCAATCTCCCTCCCCTGACTCCCCTTTTCTGTAAAATATGCCTGGTCATCTACAAAATTTGCAATTGTCTTGCCTCTTCCCTATCCCTTTTTCAATACAGATATTCAATGGGTCATAAAGTCCTACCAATTTTCCTGTTCACCATTTCATTCACATACAGTCCTTCTTTTCATTCCTATGACTCCTGACCTGGCTCAACTGCTATGGCTTCTTAACCTGACTCCACGCTACGTGTTTGTACCCTCCAGTCCTTCTGAGCCCCAGATCAACCATCCTAAAACATCCTTTAATGATGTCACTTAGTGAGACAGCAGAAAGAGAGAGATGGGACTTCAACTTCACAGGCTGTTCTTAGATGCCCAGGTTGGTAGTGAACTCCTGGAGGTTAGGAAACAAACTATTAGCAAAATGGGAACATCCTCCAAGTAGAAAATTAGGCTGATGTCAAACAATTTCATGAGCTTTAATGGATAGGAGGCAACATGATATTGGGCACGACATGCTTAAAAAGCATTGCTTTCAGTGGCCCAGAAAGTGTCATGAAAGAGGCCACATCAAAGTAGCTCTTCTTTAGCACATTACAATTGAGAAGTCATTCCTCCCACTAAAAAAGGCAAAATGCAACTCTTTACAAGCGATAGGGATAGAAGAAAAGAGTTGAGCCCGGAAGAAAGAACACTCAGGCTGCAGAAACACTATGGCTGCAGTCGGAGTGAAATACAGGCCACCCAGGGGGAGCTACTGTCCTGTGAAGTCCAACGATAGAGATCTGATTCCCAAAATATCATGCAGTATCTGCAGAGGCCCAGCTCAAAGACATCCTGAAAATAGTACTTGTTATGCCATGTCCATATTGGCCGGCTGGGTCAAGAGGAGGATGGGGCACTAGGGCAACCAAGAGCAAAGGCAGGTCATTTTAACACCCAACCCATCCAGAGTTTCCAGAGAAGAACATATACAAACAAATGACACAACTCAAGTGTGGTATTTCTAAACAGGATATGCACTGGGCTTAAATTTCTTTTCCCTGTGGAAGACTTCCCCATCCAAAAACAGAACAGGCTGGGTACCCCACCACGTGCTCTTACTATACTTCACCTTCATAGCCTTTATTGTTTTTCAGATTGTCTAGATGTTTATCTAAAGTGTGTCTCCTTACAATAGACTAAGAGTGAAAGGAGAGCAGAAGCTTTATCTTGTTCTCTCTCCTATACCTGGACTCAGCTTGGGGCTTGGCACTTGGGGAACATGGCATGGGTGTATGATTGCTGGCTCTGGGTTTTGACAGCCTAAGTTCAAACCTTATCTTCACTAAATGTGGCTAAATGACCTTTAGCAAGCAGCCAACTCTTCCAAGCCTCAATATTTTTTCCTCAAAATAGGGATAGTGATGGTACTAACCATCAAGTTGATAGAGGATTTTAAGAAGTAATAGATGTAAAATATTTAGGTATTCCCCAGCATATAAGAAGTGTTCAATAAATGTTTATTATTATTAACTACTTTGGTCAGGACTCTATAAATACTCATTGAATTAATAAAGAAAAGCTTACACTAATTGCATATTAAACTCTGCAACAGAGACTTGGCATCCACAGATGTCAATATTTAGCACTTCCACTTTGCATGAGAAGGGCCAATGGTTTGTTGTCATTTACAGTTTTTCTGTTGAAACCATTTCACTCATCCATTTATTTAGATCAAAACCCAGACACGACTTGAGGAAAAGAGTCTTTCAACAGGGGTTCACACCTCAGCCAAGATTGGCATTCCAAGAATATCCAGGCAGACAGAAGCCGAGTTGCCTGGCTGCCAAAAAGGCTGGGGTTGGGAAAATGTCACAGTGCGGAAGATGTCCCAAGAAGTCCCCAGACACTCAATGGATATCATCCTAGGGCAGTAAGATCAGAGATCATCAGCTCCTGGAAGTGACCCAACCGCTCTAAAGCCAACCATTTTTGGGGATTGGCTTGTGAATGGATACGCACGCAGAGCCTTCGGGTCAGAAGCTTGTGCCCAATGCCTAAAGTTGAGCGGGGGCAGGGAAGCTTGACCTAATGAGAAGAGCTGTCCACTGAAGACTAACTTACTCTTCCTTCCTCTCCCAGGTGCCAGGCATGAGCAGCAGCAGTCTCTCCTAGGACACTCCTACCTCCGAGGGGCTTCAGTCCTCTGGAATGATGCAAATCAGGCACAGGGATGAGGAAGCACAGCCTCCAACCCAGCCTGAATCTCTCGCTTTCCTAAAAACCCCTTCTTCCTCCATGAGGGATTTGAAGCCATCTGCTTCACCATACACCATCCAGTTAATCTCTTTCAACACACAGTTCACCTCAATAAACCTTCCTGAGGCCGGGCACAGTGGCTAGCACCTGTAATCTCTGCACTTTGGGAGGCCGAGACAGGAGGATCATTCCAGCCTGGGAGTTCAAGACCAGCCCGGGCAACATAGCAAGACCCTGTCTCTACAAAAAAACTGAAAAACAACTAGTCTGGTACAGTGATGCATGCCTGTAATCCCAGCTATTTAGTAGGCTGAGGCAGGAGGATCACTTAAGCTCAGGAGCTCAAGGTTACAGGGAGCTATGATGGCACCCCTGCACTCCAACCTGGGTGACAGAGCGAGACACTGTATCAAAATAAAAAATAAAAAATAAAATAAAATAAAATAAACCTCCTCAAAATTAAGCCCCCACTTCCCAGAAAAGCTCTGCGTTTTTCCACTCCATTAACACCTTCCACATTCCTGTGTCCACTATCTTGCCACTGAGTCATGAAGACTTCTGAGAAACACACAAGGGACGGGAGAGACAACATCACAGTTTAGGATTTTAGAGCCATGGGGGGCAGAAAGTGCTTCTGCTGGAATTTCTGTCTTCCTAGGCAGACAAGCAAAGTAAACGCTGGCTTCCACATGGAGAGGAATACAAGAACCTTCAAACTGGTCTTCCTATCCCACTCATGAAGCTCTCCAAACCGCTCTTCCTCCCAACAGCAGTGACATTCCCGGAACAAAAATCCAATCACACCACTGCCTGCATTGGCCTCCCTTTAATCCTGGAATAAAATCCAAATTCCTTGAGATGGCCTACCAGGCCTACCTGAAGAACATCTCAATTCTATTCCTCCAAACTTACCTGCAGCTATTTTCCACTGGCTGTTCCCTGGCTTCATTGGTCTTCCTACAGTTCCTTGAACAAGCCACACTTTCTCCCAGCCCAGAGCCTTTGCACGTGCTATGCCCTCCATCTGGAAACTTCCCCACTTTTCACATGACCAAGAGAAGGAAGTGCCTTCCTGTTCGCCAGGTCTCAGTTTACATATCATCTCCCCAGAGAATCTGTCCCAACTACCATATATAAAGCTCACACTTGGAGGCTATCCACATTAAACTCTTGGTTGGTTTTAGTCCCAGTATTTATTGTAATTTGCAAATGTGTGTCTGTAATATCTTACCTTCCAGTGGCATATATGCTTCATGAAGGCAAAGAATATTGTTTATCTGAGTCGCTGTTTATTCCCTGTGCCTCGTACACAGTAGGAGCTCAATAAACTCACTGTATGAATGAATTAATCCACTCCACATTTTTAGGGAGAAAATGAACATTCACCAGTGTCATTTGTGACCAGACATTATAAAATGTGTGTGTGTACATATATATGTGTGTGTGTGTTATATATAGTATATATAAAATATTTATATAAAATATGTAATATTTATATATATACTTTATATATTATGCAAAGACAATATGTATCTTTACATTTATTATAATATAACTCTAAAGATACATAGTATGTATGCATGTATTAATGAATTAATTTATCTACATTGATCTAACTGATTGGCCTCACCGTTTCCATTTTGCAGATGAGGAAACTGGAGTGTGAGAGGTTAAATAAATTGCCCAAAGGCACACAGCTAATAAATGACAGCTGTTTGAGTTGTGCCAACACCAATCACAGCTCTGGATAGTTTATCTCAGTTCTGGGATTAAAGGCAAGTGTCCAAGAGCTCCCCGCAGTAGAACACAAACAGGGTATGGTGAGTACAACTGGGCTCATTTTCTTCCCCTGCATCTGCGGAGCCCACCTGGGTGTAAGGCCCCCGGACAGGCTCACCAGCCGCCACACCCCTGTAATGGCCACTGGCAGGAAGGCTTCCTCTCCCCTGTTCTACTTTATATCCTGCAGGAAGCCGGCCACTAAGGAGGATTTAACCGTGTCTGCCAGAGTGGTTGCTGTTTCTCCTGGGACTAATCTGCCATGAAGTAGATGCAAAGCTTCATTTATCACTTCCAGTGAAACATGGAAGAGATAAAACCCCAGCGGATGCTCCCTGCTTCCAGTGTCCAACAGGGCAGGGCTTGTCCCATCAGGGCCTCTAAGGTGCCTGTTTCCCTGAGGGAGGGCCCCTCCTCCCATGTCACAGGGCCATTGTCCCTTGTGCTGGGCCCAGGGCTGTGTGGTCTGGATCAGGCCAGCTGACCTGCTCTGTCCACCAGGGTCCTTCACTTTTAATGAGGTAAAATTCTCATAACATAAAACAACTACTTTAAAGTATACAATTCAGTGGCATTTAGTATGTTCACAATGTTGTACAATCACACTTCTACCTAGTTCCAAGACCCTTTCATCACCCCCAGAGAAGACCCCTGACCCATTAAGCAGTCACTCCATTTCCCCTTCCCCAGCCCCTGGCAACCACTAATCTGCCTTTTCTGGACATTTCCACAATCATATCATGCACATGGAATCACAATATGCAACCTTCTGTGTCAGGCTTCTTTCACTTAGAATAATATTCTAGAGAGTCATCCACAATGTAGCTGGGATTACTATCTCCTTGCAGGTTTTGGCCCCTGGCCAGTTAGAGCTGTCAAGTCAGAGAGCAGCACAGACAGAGTACAGAGCTGACAGCCAGCCTTTTCTCAACCTCCTCAGACCCATTAACAAATGGGGGCATCGGAATCATTGCACCTGGAAATGTTCTCCTTCTGCAACAGGTGGGCGATCCCTGGGGGGAACTTGCCCCCAAACAATGAATCACCCTGAGGAGTGCCACAGCAGATGGCAGGGCCTGAATGTGGACCAGACCCATTCAGGACACCAGAGTCCAGCCCTGGCCAGTCCTAGGAGGTCCAATACTCACAACGAGAAAGGAAAAACCTTAATATTTACATACCTGGACACTTCTGCTAAAGAAAAGCAAACCCAGAAATCTCAAGAACTAAGTAACCCCAAAAGTTTAAACTGTGCTATATTTTAAGTACAACAGATTGTGGTCTGACCTCACTGTGGCATCAGCAAAGGATGTTACATAAATGACAGAGGGTCAGAATGTTATCAGTTCCTTAGACAGGGGCCCTGAGTTGTCACTATAAATACAACCATTAGATTCTCTGGCAAAAAATTCAGTCTCAGTACTAAACACCCATTACCTCCTAGTGGGAGTATCAGAAACATGTACCATATATACTGGTATAATTCTTGCCCTAAATCTTCCCTTCTTTCTTCACTCAATGTCATGGCAACTTCCATCCAACATGAAAACAGCAGGATTTACAACGGGGTTTCTCAACTTCAATCTCCACACTATTGACATTCTGAGCAAGGTATTTGCCCTGGAGTTGTCCTGTGAATTTTACAATTTTTAGCAGCATCCCTGGCCTCTACCCACTAGGTGCCAGGAGCACCCCTCCCACAGTTCTGATAGCCAAAAATGTCTCCAGACAGTGCCAAATGTTATCTGAGGGCACACCATCAAGAACCATCCACTTCGAGTCAGGTCAAAGAGAGCAGCTACAGGGAGATTTCTGACCGAGGTTGCATGAGAATTGCAGGTATGGGATTTTGAGCCGTGCTTCCAGAATTAGGTGAATTACAATCAACTCTGAATTTTCCAGGGGCCAATTATTCACATTTACCCAACCCCTGTGCCCATACTACCTGCATTCCACCCAATTCCCAGCCACTCACAGGCAGCTGGCAAGATGGGAGACAAAAAGAAATTTGGAATCAAGAATGTAGGCTTACAGGAAAGTTGGATTATTTTATTTTGTTTAGACTTAGAGACTTGTGCTAGTTAAAATGCATCCTCCTTGCATCTTGCAAAGTTTCAATGCTGCCCAACCTTCCCCCAGCCCCTGGTGGCAGAGTCACTGAAGAAAAGGGAAGGGGTCCCCTTCCTCTCATCTGTGGATGGCGGGAATTCTCTCCTGTTCTCGGTAGAGCAGGGACATTCTAATGCTTCCCCTCTTCCTCCAGAGGCCAATCTCCTTCAGGCAAATAGACAAGGAGAGAGGTCTTCTCTGGGGGACCAGGTCAAACAATATCGCAATGTTTGAGGGCACAGAAGAACAACATATACAGAATAAGAGAAAGCATTGCTTTCATATTACAGTAAATAAAGTTTAAAAATCCCCTTAATGTCTCTTTCACTCCAGCCCTTGCTCCTTTTCTTTCCTCCCCTGGACACCAAACTTCATGCAAGAGTCGTGCTCATTCACTTTGTCCACCCTCATGCCTTTCACTCACTCTCCAATCCAGTGCATGAGGCCACCCCACCCCAGGACTCCCTGAAATTGTCTTCCCAAGGTCACCGATGAGTGTCTCTACCTTGGCACTGAATCTAATGACCACCCCTTCATCCTTATCTAGGATATAAAATTCATGAGAACAGGGAATTATGTCTGTCTTGTCCACTTTTGTATCCCTAGTACTAGAACAGTGCCCAGCACATAGTAGGTGATCAATACACATATTTCTTGAATGAATGAATGAATGAATGAATGAATGAATGAGTGAATCCCACTTGACTTCTGCAAGGTATTTCCAATGCTGACCACTCTCTCTCTCTTTGTATCCTTCCCTTGGTTTCTAGAAAGTGACATGCCAATGGTTTTCCTCCTACCTCCCCGAGGACTCCATCCATCTCAGCCTCTTTACGGTGTCTGCTTCCTTCACTGATCCATGAGCTGCTCTTCAGGGCCCTGCACCAGGACCCCTTCTCTTCTCATTCAACAACACTCTTTTCCCAAACTATGTCATGGCTTCAGTCACCACCCAGGGAGGGCAGTACTGTTTGAGCTTCCCTTCATCTTTTCATCATTTGTATCTACACCTGTTTCATCCTCTGGAGAACTACCCCTTCCCACTCCAGCCTGCCCCGGATATGGACACATATCTCAGGGTTGGCTTCTCAGAGCCTCACCTGCCCCTGGCCTGAGGGAGCAGCTCAGGGATGGTCATGTGGCCCAATACAAGCCAATGCAAGTGTCGCCCAGGATTTGAACGGTTGGTGATGAAACTTCTCTCTTTTCCAGTGAGCTTAGAGAAACAGGGATTTGGCCATCTTGCTTCCCTAAGAAAGAGTGCGTCCAAGAGTTCAGCCAGCTCACAAAAAAAATGCAAAGTGGAGAGAGGAGAGAGAGAGAAAGATCTGGAACTGGAACTATCGACCTCATGTGAGCCCTTAAATTCAGTAATGCTTGAAGGACCCCACCCCAGGAGTTTCCAAGTAAATGACCCAATAAATTTACTTTTTGCTTATGCCATTTTGGGTTGGAGTCTCTCATGGATAACCAACAGCCCCAGCTAGAGCAATGACTGCCACATCTGTATCACCAGGCCTGATTCAACTCTGAGCGTCAGACCCACATATCCAATTGTCCATGGACATTTTTATGACCTCTGCCAAATGGACAGGCTGCTGGAAACACACTCTCTGAAGCAAAATCTGGTTTGATTAGAAGAGTTCCTCACCATGTACACAACCGACCCCCCATGTTGTCCTTGTCCCACTGTTAGATATCTTGCCAACTACAACCCTATTAGAAATGTTGACTTCCTCACCGCTATGACTTCACCCCATTGCTAAAATCAGAAACTTGGAATGCTTCCATGGGGGAAATTTATCTCCAAGATGTCTGCCATCAATTCGTTGCCTCCCTGGACATGCATGTCACTCTCAGCTAAGAGGTAGGGCCTATTCCTTCTCTCCCTTTGCATCTGCTCTGGCCTTAGAGCTCGCTCCCCACCCCCAATAGAATGCAGTAGTAGTGATGTTCTGGGACTTCTCAGGCTAAGTCATAATAAACTTCACAACATCCATTGCCACCAAAGAAGCTGGACTATTCTGAAGTGGCTGTGATGGAGGGAAGCCCCAACTAGCTGCAGGAAGAAGCCGTGTAGAGGCAGAGCGCTATGTCAACTAGCCTCCAGCTATTCCACTTTTCTCAGCCCTGGTGCTAGCCATGTGAGTAGAGCAGCCATTCTTGGATATTCCAGCTCTAGCAAATGCCACTTGAAGAAGAAGCAAGGCTCCAGTTATACGGATTCATTTGAGCTGGCCAGCCATTTTTGCCTTTGATCCACCCCAGTGGAAGCATCAAACATATGGAGTGGAGACAAACCTTTCCAATGCACCTGCTCCAATTCATGACCCATGGAATCACAAACATATTAAACAGTTGTTGGTTTACATTATTAGGTGTTGAAGTACCTTGTTATGCAGCAAAGATAACTGAACCACTCAGCTAATTTTTATGTTTGCCAAACCATTCCTGAAATCTATCCAAAACCAAACATTACTCTTTAAGGTCACCCTGGCCAGAAAAATCTCTATTGTAGAACGGAGACAAAGTTATTGATTTGCCTGTCTTGCTCCCTTACCATACCTTGTAGTATTCCAGGGCTCAGCACAGTGGCTGGTACTAAGATATCCAGTATGTATCGATGAACGAATGAAAGGAAGGAGGAAGGCCTGAGTGCCACTGCCCTCCGTGAAAATGTTCTGTGAGTCCTAGAACTAACCGTCTCTTTGGGACTCTGTAGCAGCAAAGCAGTACTGCAAGTGTTATTATAATAACAGTGACAGAATCCAAGCCTAGTAATCATTAACCATCCCCAGGAGAGCTAGTTAGCTAGCAAAGAAGAAAGCCCCCTCCTCAGGGTTGGGAGCGCTGGTGCCCTGACGGCACTTGGCTTCAAACTGAACTCCCCGCGCCTTCTCACAGAGCTGATCTGTCTATAAAATTGGTGGTTTCTATAGAAACAGAAGCACTGTAGTAAAGCGAAGGGAAATCGTACATTCTGTCAGCGTACGGAGATCAATCCTGTTCTTATATGGGGCCAGGACTCTTTCACGCTTTATTTTTGAGCATCTCAACTTTCATTTCCATCCCAGCCATCTCATCTCATATTTATGAGGCTCCTGCACTGGTAATCTTGTCCCTTCTCACCTAGCTGCCTTTGTTAACTATGACCATGGGCAGAAGTCTGTGGAAACAGCGTGGAATCCCTGACATCCCCTCATGGTGCCAATAGCTCCAAACTCCCAACCTAAGAGGCAGAACTGGGATCCCTGGTGTTCTGGGGTGGCAACCAAGATGGTGGACTGAGACACTACAGAGGAGGCACCACAGCCTTCTATGTAGACATTAGAAAAACCTACTCTGTAATTGGGTACGTGTTTTACATGTCTATACCTTAGCTTTAGACTGTCTCCATGCTCTTAAATATTAATATGTCTGCAATCTCTGTTTTGCACCCCAAAGTGCAAGTGGCTTTCTAGCAGGCAAGGAGACAGAGTTTAGCTTGTATCTGAATTGCTCAGGCTGTCTCTGATCATCTACAGAGAAAATTAGAAAAGGCACAAGTTATATTTTAATATTTTAGATGAAGGTCCAAATTTTGAGGCACATGTTAACTCATGAAAATTGTCTGCTTTAATCAAGATTCACTCTTAAAATAAGAAATAGTGTGATGTTTTCTTCATCAAAGAGCACTTTTACATCTGACCAAACAGCACTAAACGTATTTTGCCTTTCTCCTGTTCTAACAAATGGCTGGTTGATGAATAGAAATAAAATGATAGATGGATGAGAGAATGAAGGATGGATGGAGGGATGCATGGGTGGGTATGAATCATGGATGTGTGGATATATGAGAGATGGATGGGCAAACAGGAGATGGATGAATACGTGGGTAGATGGATGGGTGGGTGGATGGATGGATGGATGCATGGAGAGGTGGACGGACAGGTGGACATGAATTATAAATGTGTGGATGGATGATGGATGAGTAGACAGGGAATGAGTGGATGGATGGGCAGATGAATGGGCAGATGGATGGATGGATAGATGGGGGAAGGATAGATGAATGAATAAATAGATGGGTGGGTTGGTAAGTGGGTGGATGGATGGATGATAGAGAAATCACCCATCAGGATAATTTTTCTAAGATGTAAACCTAATCATGCATCCATTTATTCATTTACATTTTTGAGCACCTACTATGTACCAGGCAAGATGTTAAAAGCACTGAGGATTCAGCACTGGATATCTGAGATTAAGGTCCCAATCCTTGAGGACCTAAGGTTTCAATATCTTTAAAGCAGTAAATAGATTTAAGGCAATAAGAGTGGGTGCAGGGAGAGGAGTGCAACATCTATCACCATGGTCCAGGTGAGAGTTGATGGTAGCTTGGTCTAAGATAATGGCAGTGGATACAAGGAGGCAGAAACAGATTCAAGAGTTATCAGCAGGCCTTGATAGCTGACTGAGTTGCACAGCCCTGAGTCTAAATCTCAGTTCAGCCACTTACACGCTGTGTAAGCCTCAATTTCCTCAGCTGTAGATTGTGGATAATTGTACCTATCTCCCAGAGTTGCTATGAGGAATAAATGAGATGAAGTATGTGAAAGAGTCAGACATAGGGCCTGGCCAAGAAAATGTTTTTAACACCAAAAGCCTCCATTTTAGGGAAAGATACCCAAACCCCTGTTTCTTGATCCCAGGCTATGAGCTGTGAGGAATATTAAACGCTATTAGTGCTGAACAGTAGTCAGAAGGTCAAGAGAGACTCAAAGGAACAGCAGGGCAGGGTCATGTGGCCATAGTGTCCAGCCTACTTCCTCCCCTCTTCCAAGGATGCAACCAGCTGTGTGCCACGAGTCTGCTCCACACCACGTCTGAGTCCACATGTCATGCCACCATGGCTAGCCATTAAAACCACTTCAGAAGCCTGGGCCCATCCATCGCAGCGCAATCACCAAAATTGAACTTCCATGGAGCCAGAATCAAAGGACTGCATAAACTAGTATTGTGTCCTCCTCCATCAGAATCATCTTGCCTCTGCATAGCCATGAAGCACAGCCAGAACAAAAATAAGAATAACTAGGCAGAAATCTAAGCAAAACAGTGTAGAAGCAAAAAGCAGGGACACCGGAACAGGTAGACTGCCTAGTTTAAACCTCACTTCTGCCACTTACTAGCTGCATCACCCGGGGCAATCTGCACAACATCTACGTGCTTCAGTTTCCTTATCTGTCAAATGGGAATAAGTACCTTCTTCTAGGCTTATGATGATAACTAAGGTGTGCAAATATGTAATGCAGCTGGACCACCACCTGGAATACAGTAAGCAGTATATAAGTGTTTGCTCTAGTTCACTGCCAAGCACTAATATGCTCCAGTTACCTGAGTACACAAAATGGACCAAAATGGACTATTCCATTTGGTCCACATGACAATCCTGAGAATGGGTTATAAAGCAGGGGGTCTGGAAATAGATCTACCAGCACCTTGCTTTATGACCTTGGGCAGACAAAGAATCTCTCTGAGACTCTTTTTCTCACCATTAAAATGGGTACAATAGCACTAACAGCAGGTACCTAATAAATGAGAGGGTGGATTTTATTTTGTACATACTCTTAAACAAAATCTTAGGCTGGATCAATAGTCCCTTTGCAGGCACAGATCTGACCCCAGCAAAGCCATTACCTCCACTTCCATGCCCTTCAGTTCATGCCTTAAATGGGTTCCTTTCCCACCAGCCTTCCTCTTTCTAACAACACTCTGTGCTGCTGCAGAATCTGCAAAGTAAACTGGACCAAGTCAACCCAAAGGAAGTTCTGAGCGTGGAGGAAAGGAAACCAAATCTAAACTAAATGACAGCTCCCTCGAGCAGGTATCCTGAGAGTCAGCAGAGGGGCAAGGCTGCATCAAGGTGGGGAAGGTAGAAAGAGTTGTGCCTTCCACCACTGCCAAGGTCTCAGCCAGCAGGTACACAGTAAGGCAGGCATGGCCACCCACAGTGTGTAGAAGACTGAGGCTCAGAGATGTTAAGAAATGTACCAGAGGTCACACAACTCAGTAAGAGGTAGAGCTGGGATTCGAAAGCAGATCTAACTCTCCAACTGCCCCTGCGATGGTACCCACCGCCATCCCTAGGTGAATCACACAAGATAAAAGCATAGGTGAGTCTGTAGTTAAGCTCTAACTTGTTGTTCACTTGAAGAAGAGCTCAGATGACCTCTGTTCCCCTGGGGGTGGGGCAGGGGTCAGGGGGAGTATCTTCTCATCTTCTCACTTCCACCTGCAGTTAACCCTGTAGAATAGAGTCTACCACACTTCCCGAAGAGCCTCTGGCCCCAGCACTCAGATGAGTCATCCATCTAAAGCTGCCCAGCCCATGGAGAAACTGAGCCCTCTCGTTTATGTAACGGCAGCAGAATTCTACCTTGCCAATTTCTTAAAGTCTCTCCAGGGAAGACCTCAGATGACTGAGCCTGGCTACCGGGGTTTCTCAATGTTGGTATTATTGGCATTTTGGACCAGATTATTCTCTGTTGTAGGAGGCTGTCCAGTGCTTTGTAGGATGCTTAGCAGCATCCCTTTCCTCTTTCCACTGGATATCATTAGTACCCCTTTCAGTTGTGACAAGCAAAAATATTCCCAGAATGGCCATATATCCCTAGAAGTGAAAAATCACCTGAGATTGAGAATCACTGCCCTGAATGGGTATATCACGGCCTGGGAGATAATGGACGAGCCTGAGAACGTCACAGGGGGAGGAGGGACTCTAAGACCTCCCGTGGGATGGCTGGACCCTGGTATGGTCACCTGAGCTGAGGGTGGGCCCTCGACTCTGCACACCGTTCGTTCAATCCTGCCAGAGTTGATTGGTCTCAGCGAGACTAACTCAGTAGATCCAACTCATAAGAGGTTGACGTGTAACTTGTATTCCAGGCTGTTGATTTCCCAGGAGAAACAGACCTTGCAAGCAGATCAGATTTTCCTGTTATCTGGCCAGTGTCTTCTTCTCCGGAGGAAGTTTGGGGAGCAAAATCATGATGAGGCTGTGGCTTTGTGAGCAGGACTGGAGGAAAGAGTTGATGGAAGACTTGGGTGAGTGCTTCTGGGCCAAATCTCCCTCCCTTGGTCGGGGAGGACAGCATCCCAGCACCTCTTATCACTTTCTGTCTCCTACAGTTAAGCCATGACCTGGTGATACGTGCAACAGTTTGCCTATCAGACAGCTCTGCCAGCCTGCAAGTTCCAGAAAGGCAAGCGCAGCGTGTTATCCACATCTTCAGCAGTAACTGCTACACAGAAGATGCTCAGTCAACGTGTGTGTTTGCTTTTTTTTTTTTTTTAATACCATTTGCAGTCACCTTCCTAAAAAGGAAGGGTGTGTGGGGAGGGGAGGAAGAAAGGAAGCAAAAGAGATTTCCTGTTGCAGAAGAAAAATGGCATAAACTCTAGAGAGGCTACCATATCTCTCTCTAATTTGACCTGAGCTGAGCAATATATCCAGGATTTAAATGATGCTGGTCACTCACTTCTTTCTAGGTCACCTTTGTCCAAGGAGATGTCCTTAGAATCACAATATTTGGAGAAGATGATGGAAGAGGAGAGGAGAGAAGGGAAAGGAGGAAAGAAGGGAGGGAAAGAAGAAAAGGGCAGGGAGGAGAGGAAGAGGGACAAGAGACAGGAGAAGGTTAAGGAAGGGTAGAAGGAGAAAAGAAAGGAGAAAGAGGGAAGGGCCAGGGAGGAGAGGGAGGAGGATTTACACAGAAGCTCATTCCCTATGGACAACATGAGTTTAAGAAATGCCGCACGCTCTATCACCCTCTTAGCAATGCACAACACACGTTGCCATATCAATATAAATCATATTAATGATCATCATCAACATTTATTGAGCTTTTACTGTGTACCAGACACTAGTCTACAAGCTTATCTGTATTAACACTGTTAATCCTTCCCACAGCCCTGTGAGGCACAGATACATTAAATAACTTGGTTACTCTAGGTTACTGGCCAGTTAGTAAAGTTGCAAGGCTGAGAAACACGGCAATTCACAGACCCCACAAGGCCCTGCATTAAAAGCCTACAATCCCAGAATTTCCCACACTTGCTTTTTATGTTTGTTGTCACACGCAGCATCTTTTAACAGGCTGTGGAACACATTTTGGAAAGCACAGTTCAAAGACAATGTAGGTTTGGCTCACCCTCCTAAGTGCATGCCTGAGACCTCCCAAAAATAAGCCTCAATTGTCATAACTGAGGGGCATAACCGTAATTAGTATGATTGTTAACCCTTATTTATTATAACATTATCGTTTATACTTACATTATTGTTCCTTAAGCTTTACAATTTCTTCATGAGTAGAGTACTGAGACTACTGTCCCCATTTTCCAGACGTAAAGGCTGAGGCTCAGGAAGACTACCTGACTTTGATCCCCAGCTGGCAAACCACGGTGTAGCCCAGGAACAAAGGCTGAGGCAATACATTCTCACCAAGACTTCATTGCAGGGGCAAAGCCAGGGCAGAAAAAGTGAGGGGAAAAGAGAAAGGAAGGAAGGAAAGGGGATGAACCAATACAAGGCAGTGCATCCCTGGGCCGGCCACAGCTTTGCCAGAAACCACCACCACCTGCTTGGGCACACAGCAGTGTGGAAGCCCTCGGCCTTAGTGCATTCCCTTCCGGGAGAGGAAGGGAGAGGAATTTATCTGCTGCCTTCGTTCCTGGCCCTCTGGTTAAAGCTTTCCCCACCACACAGATGGTTCACTCTGTTGCATGTACAGGTTGTGATACTCAAGCTCCTCCATGCAGTCGTTGGGAAAGCCAGATCCCACCCCACAGCATGGGGTTCTTCTAAGCAGCGTCTGCCCAAACTTAGTGAGACAGTTGGGATGTTATCCCCTCTAAATCTCACATTGAACTGTAATCCCCAATGTTGGAGTTGGGACCTAGTGAGAAGAAATTGAATCATGGGGGTGGGATCCTCATGAATGGTTCAGCACCTCCTTTTGGTGCTCTCCTCGCAATAGTGATTGAGTTCTCACAAGATCTGGTTGTTTGAAAGTTTGTAGCACCTCCTCCAACAACTGTCTCTCTTGCTTCTGCTCTAGTCATGTGAGACACCTGCTCCCCCTTCACCTTCTGCCTTGATTGTAAGCTTCCTGATGCCTCCCCAGAAGCCAAGCAGATGCCAGCACCATGCTTTCTGAACAGCCTGCAGTGCTATGAGCCAATTAAATCTCTCTTTTGTGTGTGTGTGTGTGGTAAATTACCCAGCCTCGTGTACTTCTTTTAGCAATGCAAGAACGGCCTAACACACTTGGGCACCAAAGACTCTGCAGCTCCCAGCTGGGAGGAAAGGACACAGGAGACTGTGACAAAGTCTCACCTTCTCCCGTAGGGGAAATGAGACAGTCAATGTTGTTAGGAGTACGGATGACAGCAGCAAAGGTCAGGACTATGCATTGGGTAAGAAGTCAAGGCTTGGGGAACAGGTGGGCCAAGCAAATCTAGGAGGCACATAAACTGAGTCCAAGATACCATGCCTTTGAATCCAAAAATGAGTGTTCCTTCATTCAGTGACAAAAAGCATTCAACTCACCAACCACCCTAGTGTCCAAGTCACCTGGATCTAAACCACCCACTGGAAATGCAGATTTCTGGGCCACACCCAGAACTAAAGGAGCGGCTTCACTGGGGGGATCCAACCATGGGGTCTGCATATTTTGAGCAAGCTCTCCAAGTGACTTTTGTGGTCACTAAATTTTAGAAACACCTAGGACAGCATCATAAGCTGCCCTGAGTATGCCTGAACTCCCCAGCTCATTTAATAGGGAAAAATCGAAACCTAGAAGTGATTAACTACAGATCAATAAAACAGAACAATGAATCATGCCAAAGGTCGGGTGGCAGTATGCAGCAGTACACAGCAAGCCAATCTAATTAGGGACCCTCGTAAACGTCACCTGCTCATAAACATTTATAAAAACAGGTTTCCTGCATATGGAAGAGAATTAATTTTTCATATAGCTGTAGGTAAAGTAAATGTATTTTTAATCTCATTCATTGATTTAATACTGTATTTCTTTTTGAAAGACTGGAGACTCAGTCTTTGTTTACTGATTTCTGTATCAGAGAAACTGCCTGAGAGAGACACCAGAGCATACTTTCTCTCCTCAGGAATAAGGGAAAACTTCTGATTCTTCCACATTAAGACTGTCCCTTGGTTCTCACAGCCCAGGCTGACATCAGATGCTACCTAATAGAGACAAATGACACAGGGTGAGGTAAGGCATGGAAGAGGGGTGTCAGTTCTGCAAGCGAGATGCTGTCACTTGTAAAGATTTTCATTAATAAACCTTCTAATATCTACTGTTGCACTGCACTGTACCCATCCCTGGAAATTTTTTAACAAACTCAGATTTAATTTTCTTTTTCATTAATTAATATTTTATTCATCTCTTCCATTAGAGCCTAATACCTCCCAATTACACATTATTAGCTCAGAGGAAAGTTGGTAATTGAGATGGTCCCAGGATTCCAGGAGTACCCTGCACAGAATGTCTGCTTTAATTAGATTTCCATTAATTACTTTTTTATCAATTAATATTGGGTACTTTGGGCCCAATACTTGTGATCTCCACATCATGCACTCTTAAATGACACCTCATTTACTGCAGTCAGTCAAGCAAAGGACCCAAAGAGAGTTCAGCAGAGAGAGTGGCAGACAGGCTCTGTGCCTCACATGCAAATGACGTAGCATGCTTGCTTGCAGGGGTGAGTTTCATCACCTAATGTGTACCTCAAGAGGCCAGGCAGGTTAGGAAGGAGAGACAGAGAGAGGGAGAGGTGGGGTGGGAGAGAGAACATGGGGGACAGGGAGAGAGGGAGACAGTCAGAGGGAGAGAAGGAAGAAGGGAGAGAGGAGGGAAGGCAAGGGGAGAGCAGGGGAGGGGAGGGGAAGGGAGGAGAGGGGAGGGGAGGGGAAGGGAAGAGGCAAGAGCAAGGGAAGAGAGGGAACAGAGGGAAGAGAGGGAAAGGTGGGGATGGGAAGAAGGGAGGAAGGGAGGAGGGGTAAGGAGGAAAGGAGGAGGGGAGGGGAGCAGAAGGGAGAGGATGGGAGGGGAGAGAAAGAAGGAAGCAAGGGAGGAGAGGGAGGAGAGGGAAGGGTGTGGAAGGGAGGAAGGGAGGAGGGGTGGGGAAGAAAGGAGGAGGGGAGGGGGAGGGGGAGGGAGAGAGGAGAAGGGAAGAAAAGGAAGGAAGAAAGGAAACCTATAGACAAACATAGTGTCTGGTCCAACCAAATCATTCACAGATAGATAAATGATGCCCAGAGAGCCAAGTGGCCTCACCAACCCTACACAACACTGGGCTAGAACATTTTTCTCCCCTCCACATTTTTCCCTGCACCTCCCTCTACCCCTTTACTAGGGGAACACATAATTTATCATCTACACTACGACACTTTTAAGAGAGAAAAGGACTGCTGTTAATAATTAGACTGGGGAACAACAGACACAAACCCCAGCACACCAAGATGTATTGTCACCCAACCCATCACCCCTCAGCTGTTAACTTATGAACCTCCTCCTGAGACAGACCCACTTTTTCAAGGTGGCAACTCTGCCTCTGCAGCCTTAATATAGCTCAGTATTTGCCTGGAAAATCAATATGCATTGATTAATGACAATAATATGATGCAATCTCCACCCTCTGAACTCGCTTAGTATTCCCACTTTCTGTCTTACGTTAAATGTTTCAGTTTACCCAGTATCTTTTCCCAACTAATTTATCAACTATTCTTTAATAGAATGTAACTTAATTGTACTCAATACCCTAACCTAATTAGGTTAGCCTAATGGTTAAAAAGTAAAGTGAAACTGGGCTACTTGGGTTTGAACTCGGTGGGGTGTCTTTGGGCAGGTTCATTAAGCTTTCTCTGCCAGCTTTCTTATCTGTAAAATAGTACCTACCTCATAGAGTTCTTATGAAGATTACATGAGCTCATGTACGTCAAGTGCTGAGAATAGTGCCTGGTTCATAGAAAGTGCTATGTAAGTACTTGCTAAATTAAATCATAATAAAAAGTTAGAGAAATGGTGATGACCAAAAGACATAACTAATTTCTAGCTTTGAACTAAAATGAGTATGTAGAAGTCAAGGAGAAGAAAAGAAAACCAGACGTGACTGAGCATAGCTTCCTGTGCTGGGACTGAGACAGGTACTTTGGATGCATCATCTCATTTAATTCACAGAACAGCCCTTGAAGATAGGTACTGCTATTATCCCCATTTTACAGATGAGAAAACAGAAGTTCAGAGAGATGTCATGACACGCCTCAACCATACAATAAAGCCAAATCCCCTCAAAATCCAGCGCAGGTGGGACGACCGGAAAAAAATAAAACAAAACCCCAGGGTTTCAGGCTGACTTTCACTTCCTGCTTGAATCCCTGTTGTTTCTAGTTTCCACTAGCACCCACCCCAAGGGAGTTCCTTGGCTCTGTGTTCCTTGGCTCTGTGAACAGCTGACACTGACTGAAACTTGCAGAAAAATTTCCTAAGTCCTGAGAGGGAGTCCAAGAGAGAACAAGGACAGGAGGCAGAGAAATAGCCCAGTGACAATGGACACTGCCTGATCTTCCACAGGGGACTCACTCCTTATCAGGGACCTTACCAGCTCATCCCATCCCATGGCCAGGTTCCTAGAACAACATCACTCTCACCTCCAAGGGCTGGCCCCCTTCTCAGACACCTTGTCCCTTCCACCACCTACTTACAAAGAGTGCCTGGGTTCCTAGGTGACAAGGAACAAGTCTGGACCCTGACCACCCAACCTACTTACTAGCTACTAGGAACTCCCTCATATACAGTCACCAACTAGATTATATGTCAATTGCAATAAATATTTTGACTGATTTATTCGTCCATTTCTGCTGATACAACAAAATACCTTAGACTGGGTAATTTATCAATAGTAGAAGTTTATTTCTCAACGTTCTGAAGGCTGAAAAGTCCAAGATCAAGGTGCTGGCATGTTTGGTGTCTGGTGAGGACCTGGTCTCTGCTTCCCAAGATGGCATCTTCTTGCTGTGTCCTCACATGGAGGAAGGGGAGCTGGAGGACGTAACAAGCTCCCTCTAGATCATTTATAAAAGCACTAATCCCATTCATGAAGACGGAGCCCTCATGACCTAAGAACCTCCTAAAGGCCCCATCGCATAATACTGTTGCATTGGGGATTAAGTTTCAACATGAATTTTCAAGGGATACAAACCTTAGCCATAGCAAAATATCTCATGTAGTCAGGTTAACAGAAGTACCTTCTCTCTGGGTACGTGTAGCTGCCAGCCTGCATCTGTCGCTGTTTCCTCTCCCCCCAGTATCGGGATCACACTATGTACATGCACACAGGTACACACACGTATACACACACAGCCCTTAAACAACTGGATTGCCAAACAACGAGCAGGTAATATAAGCAGCAGCTGCCAGAGTGATACAAGGATGTCGTAAACAGCACCAGAGCAGAGAGTAAGAAGCACCCTAAATAATTCATTTCCCTATGTTGGGAGAATATACCCAGGCAGGTATAGCTGTTCCCATTTGTAAATCACTAAGAATGAAAAACGATAACCAATATGGGGCCTAGGAAGATATTTTGTAAATTAAATAAGAATGAAGTACACAGACAATATATATTTTCCAAGATGATTTATTGCATGAAACGCCATTAAATTTCAGACTATCTGCTTTGTGTTCATAAATTCAAGATAACCGGGTTTCCATAAAAAACAATTCTTTAAAAAAAATGAGATAAACAGATAAAAAGAGATCTGGTTTTAAAAGCTAGGAAAAAAAAATGAAGATAAGTAATTCAAGTGAAGAAAAGTCTGTTTGGAATCCAATTGTTGATAAGAAAATTTTAATCCATTAAGGGGCAGAACTTGGAATCCAGAAGCAGTGCTGTGTAGAACTTTCCAGAAATGAAGAAGAAAAGAAGGTGGTGATAAATATTTCTATGGTGCTCCAAAAACATAAAACCTTATTTTATCCCTCATTCTAAGCAGATCTCCATATTGTGATACTCTTGCTCAGAGATGTTGGATATTTTACTTATGTACAATTGTGTGCTGGTTCGATAAGGAAAATAGGAAGTAAGTCCTTAAAAAGAAAGATTATAGCTACATTTCACTGGAAGGAAGTAGAATGAGCATCCTGAAACAGAGGAAAGTGTTAACACAATGTTATTCCACGTCACAGACGCTTCATAGAAATGAGCAAAGATGTGGGGGGTGCACTCCTTGGGGCAGGGCAGAGGAAAAGAAACCAATTCAACTGCCTTCTAAAGGAAGAGCATGTGGGAGGGGGTCCCACACTCACCAGGGAGGGGTACTGTGGTCAGCTGAACGATGGGCCCCTAAAAATAAGTGTCCACATTCTAATCCCCAGAACCTGTGTATATGCTACCTCACACAGCAAAAGGGACTCTGCAGATGTAATGAAGCTAAGGATCTTGAGTGACGAGAGGGGCCTCAATTATCCAGGGAGGCCCAATGTAATCACAAACATCCTTGTAAGTGAAGGAGCAGGGCAGGAGGGTCAGAGGAGAAGGCGTACTGATGGAAGCAGTACGAATGATGATGCAACGCCTTGAGCCCAGGAACGCAGGTGGCCTCTAGAAGCCAAAAAAGGCAAGGAAACAGATTCTCCCCTAAAGCCTCCAGAAGGAACGCAGTCCTGCTGTCACCCTGCTGAGTTTAGACTTCTGACCTCCAGAGATGTAAGAGAACAGATCTGTGTTGGCTTAAGCCACTAAATTTGTGTTAACTTGTTATAGTGGCAGTAGGAAACTAATACAGGTAATGTATCCAAAAGAAGAGTAGAGATGCAAAATTAAGTCTCAGTTTCTACATCTTCTGCCTAGTTTACAGGGTTGATACCTTCCTATCATTAGTTGAGGCATTAATGTTGAATAACATAATAAATGCAGAAAATCCACAGAGTTCAAAGAGCACTGAAACTTTAACATACTTGGTAAGCCTGTTGTTACAGGTACCCATGCAGACAGAAAGCCCCCAATAATAAAATGACCAGAAAGTAAATTAGAAATATGAAAGACAAAAGAGGTGTGTTATATGGATGATGAGAATACCTAAATTGTTTTTAAAAAGCAACTTTACAACAGATTTAAAAATCAGCTATACTGAATGTCCTAAACATCCTGAATAACATTTTTCCAAGCATAAAAAAAGAAAAAACAAGACATTTATATGAATAAACATTTATATAAGTAAATAACTGATCTCAGATTTCTCTACAATACTAGGCTGAAAACACTAATGATTAAATATCTGCAGGCTTTAAAGCACTCTGTTCATTTATGGAAGAAGCAGAAAAGTATTTACAAATGTAAAAGGACTCAAAAAGGATGTACAGAAACACTACCACCACCATTTACCTCCTCCCTCTGCCAAGTACTAAAGGAAATGGCCAGGCACAGTGGCTCACGCCTGAAATCCCAACACTTTGGGAGGCCAAGGTGGGCAGACCACTTGAGGTCAGGAGTTTGAGACCAGCCTGGCCAACATGGTGAAATCCAGTCTCTACTAAAAACAGTACAAAAATGAGCCAGATGTGGTGGCGAGCTACTCAGGACACTGAGGCAGGAGAATCACTTGAACCCAGGAGGCAGTAAGCCGAGATCGCACCACTGCACTCCAGCTTGAGCAACAGAGCCAGATTCTAGATTCTGTCTGGGGGGGGTGAAAAAAAAAAAAAACTAACCAAATGGGGTCATTTTAAAAAAATAAAAAATGAGTAGTTACATTTTTAAAGGTTGCTAGTGAGTGTCCAAGCAAATTAAATATGAAATTTTCTTAAAAATTGATGTAAATAGTTATAGAAAGAATATAAATGCTATAAATAGTTCTTTGTAAAAGATATAGAGATATGTTTAAATAATAATTATTAAATTAGAAACATGGATAAAAATCCCATACTTACCATCAACAACTGAGAAAATGAATGAGGCTTACATGAAGGTAGGTCAAACTATGCTACCCACCCTACCCCACACAGGGGAAAGCCAGTAAAATACTTTGTATGTTGAACACAATTAAAAAAAGTTTTAGGAAAAATTAAATTTAGACACATACTTAATGCAGCTAAACGTATCCAAGAGTAAAACCCAAAGCAGGATATAATAGGAAAACCTAATTACCCACCACAGAATCAGCAAGCTTTCTAAGGGCCAAACAGCAAATAGTCCAGGCTTTCAAGCTACATCCAGTTATTGCTGCTGCCCGTTCTTTTGTTTGGTTTTTTTTTTGTTTTTGAGACGGAGTCTCGCTCTGTCGCCCAGGCTGGAGTGCAGTGGCGCGATCTCAGCTCGCTGCAAGCTCCGCCTCCTGGGTTTACGCCATTCTCCTGCCTCAGCCTCCCGAGTAGCTGGGACTACAGGCGCCCGCCACCTCGCCCGGCTAGTTTTTTGTATTTTTTAGTAGAGACGGGGTTTCACCATGTTAGCCAGGATGGTCTTGATCTCCTGACCTCGTGATCCGCCCGTCTCGGCCTCCCAAAGTGCTGGGATTACAGGCTTGAGCCACCGCGGCTGCTGCCCGTTCTTTATTTTGTCTTGCAACCCTCTAAAAATGTAAATCCACCATTCTTAACCTGTGTGCTGTCAAAAACAGGCAGTAGGTTGCCAGCCCCTGCAACCTACTGCCTGTAGGGAGTTAGGGAGGAAGTCAAATTTTAAAACAAGCATAAGAAACAGAAAGCATTAAGTGAGATAAAAGTCAGACACAATATAGTAGTTATCATATTAGTATAAATTGCCTCAACTTCTCTAGCAAAAGAAATTGTCTCACAGACTGACTCAAAACTCAAGTATATCGAAATATTTTCCATAAGATGTGATTTTAAGCAATTAGATTCCCAAAAGGTTAAATTTGAAAGTGTGGGTGGATTTAATAGGAAAATGTCAATAGAAAAAAAAAAAAACGCAGATATACCAATATCCATATCAAAGTAAAATTCAAAGACAAGTCATTAAATAATACCAAAAAAGCTATTTTACATTGATAAAAGGCATAATTCACAAAGAAATATATCAACTATCATGACCTTTTCTGCAGCAAGTAGCAATGCATTGAGATATCAAAAGGAAATTGTTAGAAACTCAGAAATCAACAAAAATACAATAATAGTTTGAGAATTTAACACACCTCCCTTTAAGTCCTGACAGATCAAAAAGGAAAAATTTAAATAAGGAAGTCATGACTAGTATAATTAGTAACATTGATTTAAAGATATATATCAAACCTCTCTCCCTACATGGAATGAATTATTTTCCCTGTGCTTTGAGCATTTTTTCCATTGATGATAAAAATAACAATAAGGCCACACAAAACCATTACCAGATAATTTTTAAATGTTTTTATGTTGTATTATCTGACCATGAGGCCAAAGTTTGAACAAAACAAGGATATTTCAGCATTCATAAATCAATTAATAGGTTTAATCCAAAGAGGAACATATTTTAAGTTAAAAATCATATATCAGTAGATGCCAAACTGTATTTGATTAGAATATCCATTCTTGATTTAAATTCTTAGTAAAATAGTTCAATTATTATTTTAAAGTGATTCTCTACCTACTAAATCCAAGGTTATCAACAGAAAAATTATTATAATTTATACTCAAATTCAGTAAGATATCCAGCATAAAAGTAAATAACTAAACTCACCGCTTTTTCATATAACTCCACCAACCACTTTGGAAAGATAAAGCCAGGGAAGAAGACATCCTATTCTATAAATACACACCCAAAAAATGCTATAAATACTCATATATAGACAGAGGTGTGATTGCAAATGTTCACAACAGGTCCTCTGGGAAAGCAAGCCTGGATTTATAGTATTTGCTGCTTTCTGTGGCTTAACAAATGCCACAGTGACCTATTTCAAAAGACCAACACGTTACCACTGAAGGCGGATATGCAATAAGATACTATTACACAGTGTTTCCAACGTACAGACACACAATAGACATAAATAACCTCAAGAGTATAGATCATAAACTGGAGTAAAATAATTAGGGAGTCATGTGTTTTGAAAATTACCTTTGTTTTTACCTATAGTATATATAGTTGTAGGTTTCTATAACTTAAGTTTAAGAATGCCTGTGTTTAACAAACACCTCATGGAAATTCTGAAAATTTAATAGTCAGCTCTTATGAGCAGGTACCAGGCTGACTCCAGCAAATCACTGTTTTTAAAAGTCCCCAGTAACCTTAACCAGAAAGATTCAGTACTTGCAAAAATATTATTGAACTTAACTGAGAGCCATAAAACCTCAACAAATAGAGGCACATAAAGCTCATGGATGGAAAAACTTAATATGGCACTGATGCTGATTTTCTTTCAATTCATCTACACATTTAAGAAATCCCAAACAATACCCCCATTTTAATTTTCTTTGGGGACAGTGGAGAAGGGATCCTGAAAAAGCAATCCTAAATTTGATGCATAAAAATAAACATTCAAAGAATAGCTAGGAAAATTCCACAACAACAGTAACATTCAATGAGCTTAAAGCTTTTTGATCTTAAAGCTATCACAAGACTAGAAGGTGCAGAGAAGTGTGGCACTAAACACTGGAGCAGACAGAAGCTATGGTCTCAGTCCAGTGGGGTAGAAAACTACCCAGATAGGTCATTCTAGTTCCACACAGTAAGAACCATGATGGAATAGCCAAGAGGAGTTGGGGGAACTGAGAAGCTTGGGAATACCAGAGAAAGGAAGTAACATCTGAATTGATTTGCCTTTTTGGGTCATTTGAACCTTTCATCAAATTGGCTTCCAGAAAGCTTGTACAATTTAAAGTCCCATCACCAGTATATGAAACTATTTTCTAACATGCTTGCCAACACTGGGTATTATACCATTTTTATTTTGTCTTGCCTAGTAACTTAATTAGCATGCGGGCTGTTTAACGAGGCTGGTGATATTTCATAAACTTATCGGTTATTTCTATGGATATTTTTGTAGAAATCCCTCTTTCGTCTGTGTTCCCTCAGTCCCTCCTGCTCTCTTATTACAGCTGTCAATACACTATGTCACACGAGCTGTCACAGCCGCGTGCCCATCCATTTCCCCCAGAAGACTGAAAGTCAGAAGCAGGACTGTGTCTATTTGGTCACTGCATCTGCGGCAGAAGGTACTGCCCAACTTATGGTAGAAACTCTGAAAACATACACCCAGTGAACAAGACAGTGGGTTTCAGAGCATCTTCACTTGGGTGTCAAGCGCAATCACACGTGAACCACATCAAACTGGTGCTGCTTCCCCAGCAACAGAGTTCTGCCAACATTATTAACGGCAACTGGGCACAAACAAGGAGAAAAACAAAAATAGAGCGAGGCTGTAGTTCATTCCATTGTACGTGATCATCAGGCAGAGAAAAGTTCGTAAAATTCAAGGAGAAATTTCTTCAGAAAATACATTTTCCTTAAGAGATTGTTTCAATGTACCTGCGGAACTGTCAGAGAAAATTAGATTCTCCGCAAATAACAGTCACTTGAATTTCTACTTTATTTCTAAAGAGTTCCTCCACTTTAACTTCCATTTGTTGTGCTTTTACAACAACTTCTTGGAGAGAGGCATTTGGTCTGGTATTATCTACTCATCAGACTTTGGAAAGGCACTGCGGGGAGGTGATAGGACTCTTCAGCAGATGATGAGTTTATTCAAGTTTGCTGTGACATTTGTGCAAGAGCCCAGCCCTTCCTCTTACAGCTACTTAAAGATACCCTGAGAACAGGAGTGGCTCCATCCCTTTGGTGGCTGCAGTGGGTTGAGTGGTGGCCCCCAAAAGATATGCCCATCTCCTAATCTCTTGAACGTGTGAATCTGACCTTATTTGGAAAAAGAGTCTTAGCAGAGGTAATTAATTTAAGGTATTTAATTCAATTTAATTAAAGGTATTAAGATGAGATCATCCTGGTTTACCACAGTGGGCCCTAAATCCAGTAACAAGTGTCCTTATAAAAAACAGAAGAGGAAAAGACACAGACCCATGGAAAAGAAGGCCAGGCCAGGTGGAGACCAAGGCAGAGAGTGCAATGATGCGGCCACAAAGAATGCTGACAGTCACCAGAAGTTGGAAGAGACAAGGAACTGATTGTCCCCTAGAGCATCTAAGGCAGTGCAGCCCTACTGACACCCTGATTTCAGACTGTGGACTCCAGAACTGTGGGAGAACAAATTTGTGTTGTTTTAAGCCACCAAATGGATGGTAATTTGTTACTACAGCCCTAGGAACCGAATACAGTGACCAATCACATTCACCAGCCCCCTAATACCTTTGGGACATTTGTATTGCCCCACCCCAACATGCTGCCTCCTTCCCTCCTAGGCTGTTATTCAAACCACTGCAGCAGCCTCCTCACTGACCTCCCTGACTTCAGCCTTGCCCTCTCCAAGCCCACCCCCCTACCAGATGTCAGGAAGAAATTCCAAAACTCAAAACTCAAACCAAACACATTCTTGCCCTACACTTCACTCAATGCTGGCAAACCAATCAGGGACATCAGGATAAAACCCAGGACGTGCAGTCTGTGCTTGTGAATTCCTACCACCTGACCCCAGCTTGCCTCCCACACCTTATATCTGCCAAGACAAATTCCCCCAAATACCCTCTCCCCTGGCCGGAACTGACCTCCACATTCAGCCCCCTGGATCGTGGAAGCCTGTCACATGCTATTCCTTTTGCTGGGCAAGCCCTTCCCCGTTTCAAGTCTATGTTCAACTGTTATATCCTTTTTGAGGACTTCCTTTAGCTCTTCCCTTCACCTCTGCTGCCACCCTTAACAGAGCAGAGTTCTCTCCTCTGGCATCCCATTGTCTATAGCCCACTCCTGAGTTACAGCAACAACAGCCACCTGACTCCACTCATCTGTGGACCTGTCCATTTCTCCATTAGCCTATGAGCTCCTTCAGGGCAAGGTTCATCCTTATCTGATTCATCTTTGTACCCCAGAGCCTGGCCTAATACCAGGCACACAACAGGGATCCAGTGGAGAGAGAGATAAATGGGTGGGTAGGCGAAGACACAAATGTATGGTTGAACACACAAACTGGTAAAGTTCCAAATGAACTAATAAGTGGACACATCACTGAGAGACTTCAATGCAGAAGGGTGCCAGGACACAAGAGGAACAGCTGCGAGTTATGAAAATGGGCTCTATGTGGCAAATCAAAAGTCCACTGAAGGCAAATGCATCATAACAAGACTGGCATTTCCTGGAGCTTCCGGGCTGATCAATCACTTTCATATGCATCATTCATTTACTCCTCACGAAGACCTGGTGAGGTAAGGAGTTACTACTAGCTCAATGCAAAAGGAAGCTGAGGCTTGTGGACATCAGCCAAAGTCTCATGGCCAGTGAATGGCAGGTCAGTGCCCCAGGGCCTAGGTCTGCCTGCCTCTTCCGTCCACATCCTGTCATCACAAGCCTGCTCATCTCTAGCCCTCCGATCTGCCCCAGTGGGACCCTCCCACGTCTCTGCTCTAGTTGTAGAGCCATCAGGCACTTACAGAGAAATGAGTGGTGTTGTGAACATTCAACTCTGTCCATGTGGAATCCACACACACAGTATGCCTGAAAATGACTGACAGGATGGAAACTGACAAGTCATCATCTGCTTCGGGCACCAGCGATGACTGGTTAACGTGAATATTGTGTTGATTTCCGCTAGACAGAAGAAGATGTCACTTGTCGTTAATGGGGTGTCACACGTACACTTGCCTAAAGGAAAATGCTCTTTTGGTGACTGTTGTTCTCAATTTTCCCCTCATTTTATAGCCATAAAAAAGAAAAGATTCAGCAGAAAGGATGAATTCACCTAGGGGTACGATGGGAAGGCATTCTTCTGATTCATTTCCTTCTTTCTTTACCAGAACCACCAAAAGTCAGTGAAAAGGCTGGTACGAGTCAGAAGAGGGGGACCTGGGTTCTAAGAGCAGCCAGGTACTCTGGGTTCCAGATCAGAGCCTCAGAATCCAGCAGTTATGCCCATAAGGTAGCCACAGTCCAGCCAGTACCACTGGTCTCTCAGCCATTTATACTTGCCTCTGCTCAACAATGATGATTTGAATGTACATTTACAAACAATAACATAACATTACTGAGCACTTTACTATGCACTGTGGAATGTCCTAGGTAAAGACGTTACCTCCATGTAAGCCATAAAATCAACCCATGGGGCAGGTGCAGATCCACAAACCCTGATTTAAGAATTCTGAATCCTCAAAAGCTTTAAAAACCAAAAAATTTTTTCATAAGTTTGGTACAGACTTATTTGGTGCTAAGATTTGAGTTAAAGTAATACGCATTGACTAATAGTTTTTTCTATCTCCTTCTTGCTATTAATATTCATACTTTTTGCTACAAAAATATCAACATGCTTGATTTAAGGGTGCTATCACAGCCTCTGCTGAGGGACGTTATTAATACATAGGGTACATTTACTATATTGCATTCCTTTAAAAGTTAAATAAATCTAAATCCAAGCACATCTGGCCCCAAGGGCTACTGATAAGAGATTGAGAACCTGTTAAACCCATTATATGGATGAGGAAACAAGCTCAGAAAAGCTAGGAAACTTTCCTGAAGTTACAGAGCTCAAAAGCAGCAGATGAAGGTTTACATCTAGGCAGCCTTGCTCCAGAGCTGGCCTGGTTAATCGGTGGGCTTTGCTACCTTTGACAAATGCCCCTGCTAGCTGGTCTCAGCCCCACCCTCCCAGTGCAGCAGTTCAGTCCCTGTTTGTTCTTGAACAAGAAGTCAGCAGGTGCCTTCTCAGTCGGGGTATCAGGCAATCCCCAGGGTATCAGGATCATAATTACAATGCTTTGCTAAAATAAATCTCGGGATATAGAACTGTGTTTCAAATAAAGAGTCAAACACAACAATAACATCAGTCTTAGGTAACTACCAGTCAAGGATTCGAATCCAGACTTGTGCTTTCACACTGAGAAGCAAAGAAAGATGACTATTAATTGGCTGATGGTCAGCCAGTATCAAATTATCACATTTTCTCACACTACAGTGGTTATACAGACCCTAGTGCTAGACAGGCTATGTTGAAATCCTGGGTCAGCCACTTAATAGCTGTGTGACCTTGACAAGTTACATAACCTCTCTGTGCCTCAGTTTCCTTATAT
Organism: Papio anubis; assembly: GCF_008728515.1. Taxonomy (NCBI): domain Eukaryota; kingdom Metazoa; phylum Chordata; class Mammalia; order Primates; family Cercopithecidae; genus Papio; species Papio anubis. The sequence continues at coordinate 70,187,867 of NC_044991.1, forward strand.
AGAACATGGGGGTAATGCTAGCATCCCCCTCACAAGTCATCATGAGGATCCAATGAGATTGTATTTAAAGCATTTGGAATATAGCAAGTCCAATCTTAGCCTCTGCTCCCAGACAGATGATAGACAGATGATTAGGAGGGATAAATAGATGCTTTGCTTCACATTTTAACTTCTCTGAAATTGGGGCTTTTCTTACTATTGATGTGTACTTATAATGTTTACATCGTTGTTCTCAGAAAGCTGCAACTTAACTAATGGTGCTTCTTTTTCTTTATTGCATCTTAAATACGTGGTAATATGGTAAAATACTTTGGAGGAACTGGATGCATTTTTCCTCTAGTCTCCAGAGAAGAAACTGAGACAACAGCAAGTTACAGATTCAAGCTGTGTTCATAATGTGTTTCCATGTGGAGGTCACACTTTCATGTTCACAGGCAGATGAATTCTAACACCAAACACCAGGCTGAATAGGTGTTCCCATTGCAAGAGAAGGGCTGTGCACAATTTTTATTTGCATTTCAAAACCCTATCAAATGGCCACAATCAACTACTATGAATTTCTCCTTAGTTTTAGTCTACACTTCTTTTTTTTTTTTTTTTTAATTTATTTATTATTATTATACTTTAAGTTGTAGGGTACATGTGCATAACGTGCAGGTTTGTTACATATGTATATTTCAGCCATGTTGGTGTGCTGCACCCATCAACTCGTCATTTACATCAGATATAACTCCCAATGCAACTCTCCCCCTCCCTCCCCCATGATAGGCCCTGGTGTGTGATGTTCCCTCCTCCTGGAGTCCAAGTGGTCTCATTGTTCAGTTCCCACCTATGAGTGAGAACATGCGGTGTTTGGCTTGTTCTGTGACAGTTTGCTAAGAATGATGGGAGCCCCCAGCTGCATCCATGTCCCTGCCAAAGGATGCAACCCCATCCTTTTTATATGGCTGCATAGTATTCCATGGTGTATATGTGCCACATTTTCTTAATCCAGTTCGTCACTGATGGACATTTGGGCTGATTCCAGTCTTTGCTATTAGGAATAAGGTGCTGCAATAAAACATATCGCAGCATGTGCTTATAGCAGCATAATTTATAACTTTTGCATATACCCAGTAATGGGATGGCTGGGTCATATGGTACATCTAAATTTAGATCCTTGAGGAATCGCCATACTGTTTTCCATATAATGGTTGAATCCAGTTTACAATCCCACCAACAGTGTTCCTTTATTTCTCCACATCCTCTAGCACCTGTTATTGTTTCCTTTTTGACTTTAATGATTGCCATTCTAACTGGTGTGAGATGGTATCTCATTGTGGTTTTGATTTGCATTTCCTTGATAGCCAGTGATGATGAGCATTTTTTCATGTGTCTGTTGCATGAATGTCTCTTTGAGAAATGTCTGTTCATATCCTTTGCCCACTTTTTCTGATGGGTTGTTTGTTTTTCTTTGTAAATTTGTTTGAGTTCTTTTGTTCTGGATGGTTAGCTCCTTGTCAGATAAGTAGATTGCGTAAAAATTTTCTCCATTCTGTGGCTCGTCTGTCTCACTCTGATGGTAGTTTCTTTCATTGTAGAAGCTCTTTTAGTTTAATGAGATCCCATTTGTCAATTTTAGCTTTGCTGCCGCTATAGCTTTTGGTGTTTTAGATGAAGTCTTTGCCCATGCCTATGTCCTGGAATGGTACTCATCTAGGTTTTCCCTAGGATATTTATGGTATGAGGTCTAATGATAGTCTACACTTCTGTCACCTTAGGAGAGAGCCAAAGATTTTAACCTTCAAAAATTATCAGCAATGCATGTCAGAGCATTTCCAAAGAAGAGTCAAAGTGGTGGAAACTAATTGGTGTATCTGAAAGGGCTGTTTGAAGCAGTTTTTCAGTCTTCAGAGCAAGTCCCTGAATTCTCTTGGGAAAACTAGTCTTCAAACTAAAAGTTTCAAATCATGCAACTCATAAAACATGTTCAGACTTAATGACAAAAGGCAAAAGAAATAAAACTGTAAGAATAAATAAATCATAAATCAGATGTTCTCCCTGTTTAAAATCCTCCAAATTCCTACTCTTTAATTTAAATAAAATGCAAATTCACCACTGCCTTCTACCTCATGTGGTCTGTCCCCTGACCACTTCTCCCATTTCTTTCATTCTATGCTCCCTCACAAACTGCTCCAAACGATATCGCTTTTGTTGTTGCTGTTGTTGCTTTGCTTCAAACACATCAAGTATTCCTGTTTCAACTACTTTTATGCTTTGGTATTCTCCTCCTAGAAAGATTCCCACCATCCCCAACTCCTGCACCCAGGGATACCTGTGGCCCAGTGGCCCAGGATCGCCACCACACAAGGTAACTTAGACCCATGCCTTCTTTCTAATCTGTTGTCAATAAAAAGAACCATATGGGCTAGAGCAGTCCTGCTTACCTATAATGATTCATTCATTTCTAGAACAAATATTAATTGAGAGCACCTACTGCAGGCACTGCTCTGGGCACTGTGGATTAAGTAGCCTGAACATACAGACAAGGCCTTTGCATTTTGGAAGCTCACATACTAGTAGGCTGAGGAACACAATGGATGACAATTTAACAATAAGTGAGTAAGCAAAAAAAAAAAAAAAAAATCAGAGAGTAACAGGAGTGCACAGACAACCTAACTTGGTTATATGATAGTGACTGAATGGTAGGTAGTCAAAGAAAGCCTCCTAGAGGTGGTGATATTTATCGTGAAATCTAAATGGCAACAAGAAATTATCATAGAATGCCATGCCTCCCCTCCCCAAACCCATTTGCTTAGATTTGGGGAGGGCAGGCATGGCCTTCCATGCAGAGAAAACCTAAGGTGTGAACTCTTGCAAAGGCCCCAAGTAGTGAACAATCTCTTTGTGTTTTAGAAACAAGAAGTTGGAAAGTAATGGCTAGAGAAGAGAAAGGCAAAGATAAGGCCAGACAGGTAGGAAGGAGCCAGATGATGTGAGGCTCTGTAAGTCAGAAGAAAGAATTTGAAGCTGGGTGTGGTGGCTCATGCCTGTAATGCCAACACTTTGGGAGGCCAAGGTGAGCATATAACTTGAGGTGAGGAGTTGCAGACCAGCCTGGCCAACATGGTGAAACCCCGATTCTACTAAAAATACAAAAATTAGCTGCTTGTGATGGCGCACACCTGTAGATCCCAGCCACTCAGGAGGCTGAGGCATGAGAATCGCTTGAATCCGGGAGGTGGAGGTTGCAGTGAGTCGAGATCATGAATCACGCCCCTGCACTCCAGCCTGGGCAACAGAGTGAAACTCTGTCTCAAAAAAAAAAAAAAAAAAAGAATTTGAGCTTTATTCTAAAGTGAGCTACAAAAACATGTGAGGTTTTAAGCATGGAGGGCCATGAGCTGGCATCTATTTTGGAAAGATCACTCTAACTCAGGGTTCTCAAAAATAACTTTCTGCAACGAAGTCCTATATCCACATTGTCAGGTGCAGTAGCCACTAGCCATGCGTGGCTACTGAACACCTAAAATGTGACTGGTGTGACCCAGAAACTGGATATTTAATTTTATTCTATTTTAATTTTCATTTAAATATTCACATGTGGCTGGTGGCTACTGTATTGATCAGCATACCTTAACAGCCACATGAAGAATAAATGAAGGGTATGAGGAAAGATGAGAGTAGAGGCAGGAAGATTAATCAGGAGGCTACCACAGTAGTCCAGGGGAGAGATAGTAGCTGCAAGCAGAGATGGAGGGAAGACTACCTTTCCAGGTGGAGCCAAGAACGTGAGAGGGATAAAGGAAGAATAGGAATCATAGATACCACCTAGATTTGTGGTTTCAGAACCAAATGGATGGTGGTGCCATTTTGATCTGGGAAAGACTGAGAAAGAAGTACGTTTTGGGGAGGAAACAAAACCTTGAAAATAACCAGCTCCTCCCCAAGTCTTCATGTGGCAGCTTCCCTCTTAACTTTTGGACCTAAAATGTCAGCTCAAATGTCACCTCCCCAGAGGAACTGTTGCAATCTCCACCCCACCTCTTTATCCTTTCTCTCTGTGTGTTTGTGTGTGTGTGTGCATGTGTGTGTGTCATATTGCTCCATTTTTCTCCTCCCTGCAGATTATCTGCAATTATTTAATCATGGATGCATTGCCTCTCTCTTCTCCAAACTGTAAATTCTCTGTGCAGCGACTTCAGCCCCTTTTCCCACAGTGGTCCCACCTACCTGGAACAGTATCTGGCACATAGCATGTACTTAAATATGAATTGAGTTATTAAACAAACAGGAATAAATATCTTTATCTTGCCAAACAAAACATGGTTAAAACCTCAAAGAGTAGGTTTCTGGTTTGAATTTCATACAACATAAAATAGGAGAAAACAAAGTGTGCTCACACACCTGCCCAGATAATTTTGGGGATATAATTGGGAAGTAATTAATTGGGATATATTTTGTTTGAGGTTATTCTACCAGTCCTCCATTTATTCAGTTTCCAGGTAATGAGCCATCTCATCTGACAGATACAAAACAGAGATGCTAATCAGGATGGTGATTCCTAGCACTGCAGTCCCATTTCTCTCCCAGAGTATTTGGGGAGACAGCTGAGAGTGTGTAGAATGCAAGCCAGGTAATCCCAGGCTGCTGTTTTTGAAAGTTCATAAGGTCCTTGAGAGCTACTTGCCCTTAGCTAAGTGGTGTGCTTAACCATCACCCACCCATATCCCACCAACCAGTGCAGATGCTACCCCAGCTGAACAGGTGTGTGTGGCTCAATGCAATGACTTTGCAATTAAACAGATACTAATTTGAATTCAATTGTAAGGTCTTGAGAAAATTGCATAGTTTCTGTGGTCACCATTCCCCATCTGAACTCCCCAACAAGCAAAACCTCTAGATATTTTCTTGCCAACTACAGCTAATCCACATCACCCCAACATTTTTGAGCCCTAGAGTACATCTTTGCATTTACTTGCTTCAGCAAGTTAAGCAGGAGTTTCACTCAACTTCGTCATTTTTCCCATTCTCCTCTCCAACTTCACTTTCTCTGTAAATGCATCATACCTCAGCGCGTGCACGCGCACACACACACACACACACTCACACACAATCATACAATTCCACACCCACAGACACACACAGAGCTTCTTTGCAGCTTCTTTCACTCTACACTGACTCAAAGTCGTGAGAACACATTTCCTTTTCCTCTTCACAGGCTCCTGAAATGAGATCATTTCTGCTAAAAGCAATCGCAAGTGCCGGGTGAACAACTCCAGAAAATTAGTACAAGTTCCACTATGGCTAGAGACAGAGAAGAGGAAAAATCTGTTCAATTTTGACTGTATTTGCATTATCCATAAAATGAAACATGCTTCTTATTTCTTCCACTTATCCCAATTCTTAACAAAAATTAAAACAAAAGCTATAAGCTATTTCCAGCACTACCCCCAATGGTCATTTTTTATTTGTCAGCAGCATTCATACCAAATCGGAAACGTACCAGTCACTTCACTTTTTGAGTATGATTTCTCATCAGTGCTGCCGCATCATCTCCATTTCCAATGGAAGCTAAAGACAACATAACGTTTTAAAAAATAACTAGAATACATTATAGACTTAACCATGAGTCATTACAGACATTGAATAAAAGTATAACTCTGCCTCCCTGAGCCTGACATATAGACATTCTAAACAAGGAAATAATCTGTGAAATATCTGATATAGACGCAAAGGACAAGAGATTTTTTAAAAATCAGATGTGAAAAAAATATTGTTTTCCATTGATTTGAAAATAATTGAAATGAAAAACTAATATCCACTCAGTGGAATAGCATGCAGCCATTCAAAGCTATTTTTACAAAGAGTTTTTAGTAACATGAAAGAAGTGCATATGCTATGGTTACACAGAAAAAAAGGCAAGACACATGATAATATTTACAGCATGATTTCGATTATATGAAAACACACCGAAAACCCTAAAAGGAAACACAAAAATACCACCGATGGTTATCTTTGGGTAGTCAGAAAATGTATGGATTCTTATTTTTGTGAACTATTTTCCTGTATTTTCCAGACTTTGTGGATAAGTACTTTTTTATATAAAAACCTTTCATTTGGCAAATGTTTATTTTAAAAAATTATCTAAACGTTGTAAACTTCTTTTATTTTGTGAAAATGTTTTCTGCAAAAACTTCTGTCTTAAATTTCTCTCATAGTATTGTGATGATGCTTGAAGAAACAAGCCAGAATTGTCACTATGCTTATACCCACTCCCAATTTCCAAGCGGGGGCAGCTAGGTTCCAGCCAACACTACTTTTCTGGAGGCTATAGATGGACAGGAAATCTGGCAGTCTAGACGTTACGTAGAAATACCAAGGCAATCAGCACAGAAGGCTAAAACATCAAAACCAGCATGGCACACGTATGCCTATGTAACAAACCTGCATGTTCTGCACATCTATCCCCCTTTTTTGGAAAGAAAGAAAAAATAAATTAAAAGTTAAAAAGAAACTATCAGTCCAACTTACCAAAAAAAAAAAAGAGAGAACATGTTAAATAGGGTCATGAAGCACTCGATCTTATCAAATGCATTCTCTCCTCCTTTATACGTGAAGTCCCTGCAGGGCAGCATTATCATGCCCATTTGACAGATAAGAAAATGAATGTATAGAGAGAGGAGGCACCTCGCTCAAGGTCACAAATCAGTCTCCTGTCAACATCTGGGAGCAAATCCATGTCTGTGATGCTAATGATCAGGATCTTTGCATTATACAACATGGCAGCTTTCATCTGGACCACAATGATCCAGAAAACTGTATCAGATAGAGGGAGCCCTGCATATCATCATCATCAGTAAAGACCTGCACTGGACTTCCTGCCAAAGGATACCTAACTGTGTAAGTTTAATGAACACAGGCAACCAAATTCCCACCTTGTCCCTTAAAATCCTAGAGAGAACACAGAGTTGAAATTAATTGTATTTAAAGTATAGTATGCATTTGTTTATTTTTATTTATTTAGTTAGTTTTATTGAGACAGAGTCTTGCTCTGTCGCCCAGGCTGGAGTGCAGTGGTGCAATCTCGGCTCACTGCAACCTCCTCCTCCTGGGTTCAAGCAATTCTCCCACCTCAACCTCCCAGGTAGCTGGGATTACAGGCACCCACCACCACACCTGGCTGATTTTTTCATTTTTAGCAGAGACAGGGTTTCGCCCTGTTGGCCAAGCTAGTCTCAAACTCCTGACCTCAAGTGATCCACCTGCCTTGGCTTGCCAAAGTGCTGGGATTACAGGCGTGAGCCACCACAGCCAGCCTGTTTATTATTTTGGAATACTAGATCCTAAACATGTGATTACTACATCAAAATACAAGAAGATGCTTAAAGGCTCTTGATACCTCTTTTCAAATTTTCCTAATAAAAGCTTATGTGAGTTTGTATGTCCATAAACATGGTATACAAGTAACCATTTAGTTACATCTGTGCCACCTCTGGGAATTGCAATTTTAGAAAACCATCAAACTGAAAAAACAAAGAGGGAAGAAATGGAAGAATTCCTATGTCAGCTTTTGAAGAGGTCATGCATGACATAATGTGAATATCCCATTCAAATTTTTAACCACAGCACTGTCAAAGCCAGCCAGCCAGCCTGACTTAGCCCTCTTATGGGAAAATGTAGCAAGTGGTTCCGTGGTTAAAACAAGCACAGACTCATAGGAGAGTTCAAAGACCAATGAAGACCCTAGGTTCCAAATCCAAAATGCCAGACAAATAAAAGGAGAGAATGGAGGATCTAGTTGATATTTACTGATGGTCTATTTGGTACCACATTCTTTCCTATGTTCTAAATTAGTCCTTAGAATAATCTTGTGAAGACCTACATTTGCTCCCGTTTTATAGAGAAAAAGAGTAAAGATTCAAAAACGTCAACAAGGACACCCAGCTAGTAAATGCAAAGCTCAAATTTAAACTCAGACTCTTCTACCCAAAACTTTTTGATTCTTTCCCCTTATGTTTTGGTTTTAATATCACTTATTATACTTTCCAATTTTAAAGAAATACTTGTTTATTATAATAAGTACAAAAAGTAGTTTGGAAGATTCTCTAAAGAAAAAATCATGAATTGTTCATAATCTACCACCCAGAGACAAGAATTGTTAATACTTTGTTTCATTTTCTTCCATTTATTTATGTTTACATATAATTTAAATAAAATCAGTACTAGATTGTATATAAAGGCTAGGTTGCTAATTTTCAAGCTAAATATAGGGTGACTTTTGACAGGGCATTTAGTACTACTTGTAATTATCATTTTTTACATCTGCAGATTATATCAAATGAAAGTCACATAATTATTTTAGCTACTCTCCATTGCTGAACATTTAAAATTGTTTTCCTCAGTTTTTCTATCCCAATCTTGTGATAAAATCCTTTTATATTACCTTTTATGTGCATCTCTAATTGTTTCCCTAAACTAATAAATTAGAGGGAGTGGAACTGTAACAGTCCTCCCTTATCCACAGGAACTATGTTCCAAGATCTCCAGTGGATGCCTGGCACGTTGGGTAGTACCCAACCTTTACACACTATGTTCTGTCCTAAACACATATATTAATACCTATGCTAAATTTTAATTTATAAACTAGACACAGTAAGAGATTAATAACTAATAATAAAGTAGAATGATTATAATGATATTCTGTAATGAAATTATGTGACTGTGATCTTTCTCTTTCTCTCTCTTTCTCAAAGTATCTTATTGTTCTGTACCCACGTATTTTCAGACCATAGGTGAATTCGGGTAACTGAAACCACAGAAAGCAAAACTGAGAAAAGTGAGAGAATACTGTACAGGGTCAAAGAGTATGCACATTTTAAGGTTCTAAAACTATATACTAAACTGCTCTCCAGAAAGACTACAAGAATTTATACCCTGTAGATGAACATGTCACTTTATCACCACCAATACTGTCAGAGGTGTTTGATCCAGAGCAACTCCATCTTGACTAGTGGCTGGGTAAAATGAGGCTAAGACCTACTGGCCTGCATTCCCAGACAGTTAAGGCAGTCTAAGTTAACAGGATGAGACAGGAGGTTGGCACAAGATAAAGGTCATAAAGACCATCCTGATAAAACAGGTTGCAGTAAAGAAGCCCGCTAAATCCCACCAAAACCAAGATGGCCATGAGAGTGACCTCTGGTCATCCTCACTGCTACATTCCCACCAGTGCCATGACAGTTTACAAATGCCTGGGCAACATCAGAAGTTACCCTATATGGTCTAAAAGGGGAATGCATTAATAATCTATCCCTTGTTCAGCATATCATCAAGAAATAACCATAAAAATGGACAACCAGCAGCCCTTTGGCTGCTCTGTCTATGGAGTAGCCATTCTTTTATTCCTTCAGTTTCCCAACAAACTCGCTTTCTCTTTACTGTAGGAACTCACCCTGAATTCTTTCTTGCACAAGATCAAAGAACCCTCTCTTGGTGTCTGGACTGGGACCCCTTTCCTGAAACAATACTATTGTTTAAATTGTTGTCAATGTAAATCCAGAAAAATGGTATCTTTATTCTTTTTAAATTTGCTTTTCAGTAACTAAAAGCAAAGCTAATTCTTTTTTTCAGATTTTTATTGACTACGGCAATTTTTCTTACATGAGTTGTAAGAAAAACAACTCATTTTTCTATCAAGACACCTTTTTGTTGCTTATTAGTGATCTTTATATATTAAGGATAGTTAGCCATTGTGAATCATATTTGTTGTAAATATTTCCCTCAAGTTGTTGTTTAACTTTTTTGTAATTGTATTTTTACTTACAAATGTTTATAAATTTTACATAACTCCATTATCCTTTCTCATCATTTGTTTCTTGGTTTTTACACTTGGAAAGCCCTTGCTACCCCTAAAATCAAATATACATTCACCTATATTTTTGTGGACTTTGTTCTTTCTACTGCACACTGTGCTGATTCTTATTTCATTGGGTGAAACGTCAAACAACTGAAATATCCTTAAGGTTTAAAAAAAAAGGGAGAAGTAAATCTATCTGAGAGGACACATTCACTGGCAGATAAATTATGGATGATTCTGCCCCCTTTGTAATACCAGGGATGACAACTACAGTGTGCATCAAAAACTCTTAGAAAAATTCTAAATCCCCTTATCCTAGGTCTCCAGTCTGGGCCTTATGGGAACCCTAAAGTGTGATTCTCCCCAGGGAGTATTAAACTTTGGTCTAAAGGTGAATAACTGTAGAATCAGGTAGGTTTTGTCCCAAAATTTCAAATCACCCAGGTATTCCCAGAACGTCTACCCTGTGTCCAGCCCCAAATCTCAGCCAGAGAACCCAGGGAGCGCACAGGTATCCCTGGAGGGGTCCTTTTGAGACTCCAGAAGCTGGGGCACATGCAAGTATGCCTGGGGGGGTCTTCCTGAGAGAAAGCAATTAAAATTCACATCACAAAAAGAAAGAGGCTTTTTTTATTCTAAACTGCAAAACGTGGTGTGGTTAATCAGAGCAATTATAAATGGTAACATCATTATTCAAGCTTCTATTTCCACACGAAGTCATTTAAATGAATACATTTTCTGCCTTGGAGCAGTAGCTGCCAGTGAGCCTTTAAAAAGAAAAGAAAGGAGAAAAAGAAAAAAGAGAAAACCGGATGAAGCCACTGGTGCAAAACCTTGGAAAATAGGGTAGAAAGAACTCAGCACTGGGAATTGGGAGCCTGCGGTACAAACATAGATCCAACATGGTCTCATTCTGTGACCTTGGGCAAGACCTCAGTTCCCACCTGTGCAATGGGGAAATAGATGGACTTGTATTCATGACCCCTTCTTGCTCTGACATTGTGAATCTAGATTTTTACCACTAAAGGTCTAATTTTTCTACATGCTGCGTCTGCAATTTTATAGAATTCATCAATGTGTTAAATATATTCTCTTATTCAAATTCTTCAGAAGCTGTCTGTAAATGGTGACAGACTTCCCTCCCCCTACTGCAGCCTGTATTGTGTGTGGTCTTGAAGGAAGGAGCATGTGAGTGTTGAAATCAGATGGTCCTGGGGATCGAATCTCAGTTCTGACCAAGAGAGCCTTGACATTCCTTCCCCTTGGTTTGACTAAAGTTTTAAACGGTTTCTTCCTGATAAGCTCCTCATCTCCCTTTTGTTAGAGCATCTACTTTAGAAAACTTGTAACTACAAATTCTTTCTCTGCTCCTTTAAAAAAAAAATCTGCTGGTCTTTTACTGGTTTTACAACCCAAGTAAAGTCTTTCTCAAGGACCTGGGAAGCAACCATTTGAAATGTGAGCATTGAAGGAGACAGCGTCCCTATCTCCCAGTCTGCAGAAGAGTGGGAGTCCAACTTCAGTGTGCCTTCCTCCAACTTTTTAACCTCTCCTATCATGAAGATATGAGAAAGTTTACTTTTACTTTGGTAAACTTAATTAGCAAACACAGATGGCCTGAGAATTCCAGCTCTTAAGAATTCTTTGTCCCGCTAACACAGTGAAACCCTGTCTCTACTAAAAACACAAAAAATTAGCCAGGCGTGGTGGTGGGCGCCTGTAGTCTCAGCTACTCGGGAGGCTGAGGCAGGAGAATGGCATGAACCTGGGAGGCAGAGCTTGCAGTGAGCCGAGATTGCACCACAGCACTCCAGCCTGGGCAACAGAGAGGGGCTCTGTCTCAAAAATAAAAAAAAAAAAAGAATTTTTCATCCCTTTGTTTCAGGAGAGTTAAGTTCTGTCTCTCCCTGATTACAATGGTCTTGAATAATATCTTCCTTGCCCGATTAAATTTGTCGGGTGCAATTTTTACTTAGGCGGTTCCAACTGTGTAGATGTACCTCCTCCAACTTCCTTGAACTTCAGGGTCCCTATCTGAAAAGCAAACAACAGAAAAAGTCCTTCTTTTAAGGAGTGAATGATATCTTTCAGGGAATAAATCAGAACATGCATGTAATCACCTGCACAGAGAAGGTGGGAGATTGTTTGCAATATCTACTTCCCTATAACCACACCCTTGGGTTATCCCTTCCCACACTGATTGTGACTTGGCCATGTGAGTTGCTTTGACCAATAAGGCATCAACAAACATGCTGCAAGCAGAGGTTTGAAGAAGAACTCATGCATTGGGCTTGCCCTCTTGCTGCACTTGGAAGCCTGAGAACCAACACAGGGATGAACCTGAGCTAGCATGCTGGATGGGAAGCAACATGGAGGAGAACCAACGCCCTCCAGAGGGCAGCCTGCTGAACTCCAGAGATGTGAGCAGGGCACTTGAGACAGAGGAGAGAACCCAGCAGAAGCTAAACAAGCTGGCCAGAGAAAAATAACCACCTACTGGACACACACGATCGTATGCAAAATACGATGGCTATTGAACAAGCCACTAAGTTGTGAGATCATTTCTTACACAGCAAAAAACTGAAATGGCAATGCTCTCTTCATGAAGTGCTCTTATCAGTTCTTTCCAGCTCCAGAGGCCAGAATTAGACTAAGGGAAGAAGACACAGGTGGGAAGATGCCAATAAGGCCCTAAACTCATCTGAAAAGACGTGGGTTTCCTAACAAATTCATATAGCATCACCAATATGTGGCTTTCCTGATTTTGACTCAGGCACCCGTGGGAAAGGTTCACTCATTCCTGGAAGTACTGAAAGACCTTCTTTAGCTTGACAAAGAGATGTCATCCATGAGTTTCTGCCTACAGTTAGCATCAAATTTTCAAATGTACTCAGCATCCCTATGCTGCCGGCACCGGGCTGGGTGGTGGAGAGAGACAGCCGTGACTAAGAAGCCATCCATCTGTCCTCATTGAGCTCACTGTGCATGTGGGAGGTAGACCTTAATAGAGTAAACAAACAAGTAACATAATTATATCATGTGATAAAGATTATGCAAGAAATACACACAGAGCTTGGCAGAGCGTGACTGAGCCCGGGACCACAAACACCCACTCACCCAGGAGGGACGGGAAGGCCACTCTGAGGAGGTGAGATGTGAAATAAGATCTAAGGGTATAAAAAAGCCAACCATTAGGGGAAAAAAAAATCTGGCCAAGAGAATTGTGTGAAGCCCCTAAGGCAGCAAGGAGCTTCTAAAAGTCAGAAGGTGGCCAGTGTAGATGGATCGAAAGGGGAGGAGTGGTGGGAGATGAGGCCATGGAGGTGAGGAGGGCCAGCTCTGCCCGCTTGGTTTCCCCAGCCGAGGACCTGTTTGCTTCCCAGATCCCTGATGAGCAGCCTCCATCCCCTCTGCTCCTCTCCCACACCTGTCCTCCTGAGGCTTGGCTCCAGGTTGCCATCGCTGCTCTTACAATGCGGAGAGCAGAGGTTGAGGATCTGCTGACTGCAGGCATGATTCCTCTGTGCCAGGCACTCCGTGAACTTTCTGCCCAACTTCTTATAATCTATCCAAGCAGATATAATTACTACCTCCCACACACCTTACAGGCATTAGATGACCTTCCCAAGGTCACATGGCCATCCGGGGTCAGCAAGAAGCTGCCAGTGCTGGGATTTGGGCAGCAACCTGTCTGCACAGGCTCAGACTCCAGGCTGTCTCCGGTGGCTCCTTTGGTGTTGTAGTCACTTCCCCGCTGGGGACTTTGTCTCTTCTGCTCTTGTTATTTCAAGCTCTCCCATCCTTTGTGTGCACATCCTTTGTGTGTCTCTTCATGGAGCCCAAAAAGATACCCTTAAACATCTCCCCTTACATTTCACTGGGTTAAATTTAGGCCACTTTGTAGCCTGTCACAGCCATGCTGGGTGCTAAAATGCCCTACAACTCCAAGGTTGGAAATAACAATGAAAATGAGTTGAAAAGGGAGACCCAGTGTTGGCTGAGTGATTTTTTTTCTCTGCCAGTCACAGAGCTAAGCACTCTACATCCTCCTGCTGTTTAATCCCTTAATCAACTCCAGGAGGCTGAGCAACTTCCTGAGGTCACAGAGACACCAAGGCAGAGCCACAGTGGGAGTCCAGGCCCCACCAGACTGTTGTGCCTCCCAAGTGAAGTCCCCCTGGATGTCACATCCACTATCAGAGGGACATCTCCAAGCTGGGCACATGACATTAGCACAGAAGGTGGCCTGCAGGTCCTGGGCTCCTCCTGGGATCTGAGGATGCCCACGTCACACTCCTGGGACAAGTGCAGTCCACAGGGAGGTGCGGCCAGAGGCCCTGCCCCCAACCCACTAGCAATGACAGAAGATGGTTTCACACACCTTGGAGGTATTGCCCAGAGCTTCCCCTTCCACTTCCACCACTGTCGTGTTTCTGTCCAGTTTCCTGCCTTACTTCTGACAACCTAATTTTTTGTGTCTAGGCCTTATTCCATTTTCCCTGTTTAACACGGGTTGTACTTCCCTGGGCACGCTGGCCCCATCCCCTTCTCCCATGGGTTCCAATTTGCCCTTCTCTACCACCAACACATTATCCCAATCAGCCAACTCCACTTTGGTCTCAGCCCCCAAGTCTGGAGCTGACTGATCAGGTCTACCACGCCCATTTGAGTTTTATCTGCAGGACACCACCATGTTTGCTCACAATCATATGCATGCAAATACGGACAGGTGCATTCAACTGCACCAAAACATACAAGTTAATAGACATGCATTTATCCACATGTGCACAAGCACACAGCTCCCCATATATAAGCAGGTATGTTCATATATGAATGCACATGTATGTACAAACATGAGTGTATATGCAGGCTCACAGACACATACATACACACACACTTCCTCAATTCACAAAGAAGTAACCCGTCAAATGCCACAAGTCATTCACAAGCCATGAGAAGACTGGAATTGACAGACCATATAAAGAGACAGACAGAAAAAGTCCTGCACACGCCAGTTAAAAAGCCTCTGCTATTGTCTATCACACAGAAGCTTGTAAAAAGACTGCATTATCTCTGACACAAATACAGCTCTCCTCTTTCTGTAGAAGGATTGCAATAAAGATAAGAGCTTTCTCATTATTCTAATGTGGAACAAAAACAATCTTCCATTCCAAAATCAGTACGCAGAAGTAAAATCTCCTTAGTTAACACTACAGCTACCCACCCAATGATGCTGAGCTCACTCCACGGCCATGCAGCAAATTTTCTTGAGCACCTACTATGGGCTGTCACGCATGTTTTATTACTTAGTTCTCACAATAACTTCCAAAGTAGGACTCATTGCTTTTGCTTTTACAGAAAAGTAAATAGGTTCAGAGAAGTTCTTTAACTTAACCAAGTCATATAGGTAGTATAAGAAGAGCCCAGGCTTGTCTGACACCAAAGTCCATTCTCCTTGTATAATGCCAAGCATAAGAACAAAGACTTCAAGAAAGACTCAGGACATAGGAATCAGCAACAGTTAAAGGAATGAATGTGTAGCATGTGGTAAGCAGAGCCACTGAGTGCTAACAACAGAGGAGAGGCTGACCAGGTTGCTTAGGGAGTTTTAGGTGGCCTGAAGGGTGGGTGTATTGGTAGAAGACAGTGGGGTAAGACAGCAGGCAATTCAGGAAGAAGGAATGAGGAATAACCAGACATGAAGATTGAGTGAATATGACCTAACTGGGAGCTAGAGCAGGAGGGATCTTGAAAGAATGGAATGGAAGTTGCAATGGGGGCAGGACCTTGAAGAGCAGGTTCAAAAGCCTGGATGTCATTACTTTGACATTTTCATGACTCAGCAACTCCATGCCAGGCCCTGTACTAGAAAGCAGGGATACAGCGGTCAACAGAACAGAACAGAATCCAACAGAATCAAGAACCCTGCTCTTGTAGAGCTTACCTTCTTGTGGGGGAAGGGGAGGCAAACAGATGAAAAACAATGAACTTTTTAAAACATACAGACTTTTAAAAATTATATAGAAAGAAGGTGGTGAATACTACCAAGAAGAAAACCTAAAAGTAGATCAGAGGTAAGGGAGAGGGGCCATAATTGTAAATAGAATGGTCAGACTCAGCCTCACTGAGAAGATGTTCAAAGTCTCGGAGGGATGAGGACTGTGCTCCCCAGAGCCAGGGGAAGGTTGATGCAGGTATCAGCAGCAGCCAAGGTGAAGGTGGGCCTCCCTGTTCAAGGAGCAACCCAGAAGCATGGCCAGCAATGCTGAAGCCAGATGAATGAGGGCGAGAAAAGTAGAACACAAGGTCTAAATGTGCCACCGTGAACCACAGGAGCTTCGAAAGGCAAGACAACAGGGACATAAAATTAGTGCAATAGTGTAGTGAGTCCAAGCTTACCGTAGATCATTTCATTCATCTCTATCATTCATTCATTCCATGAACCGAGCAGCAGGACAAAAAGGATCTTAATATGATATTCAACTAATCGTTGACATTAATACGAAGCTCTGACACTATGCCAACAAATATTTCATTGTACACACGCTACTTTCCTAAGGCCACAGGAAATGAGAGGGGCCTCAAGCCAGGTTTTCTTTTCTACCACAAGCATTTTCAAGAGCCATGAGGTGTGAAGGCACAGACCCCAAGGTGCTCCCAGCCGCCCTGTGACTCACGGAGGTGTTCTCAGTGTCTCCAGAGCGAACCGACTTCCTGCAGCCTCCACCTGTCCATTTTAGGACAACTGGCGTTTGATGAAAATAGATCTAAGCATTCTGGCATTTTCCTCCACCTGGACTCATCCTGAGTCACCAGCTCCCCTCTTCAGCATCCCGTGGAATCCAACTCCAGCATTCCCCTTAGTACAACTTGAGAGTTTCTGAATGGAGCTTTGTCTAGCCCTAAAGGCCATATGAGGTCAGATGAGGCCAGCAAACAGAACTAGAGATTCCTAGCTCAGGAATGATGATGATGACTGTGACAAAGAAAACGACAGTAGACAGTCATCCATTCTTCCATGCGTCACTCACTGTGGGAAGGAGTTTACATGGATTTATCTCACTTGAGGCTCATGAAACTCCTACAAGGTAGATAGTATTTATATCCTATTTGCAGATGAAGAAACTAAAGCATAAGCAATAAGCAGCCTCCACACCCAACTGTGCAGACACCAAACCACACCAAGCCTAGAAAGAGAGCTGTACAGTGGGAGCTTCTGTGAACACCAGGGGCTGGGGACAGACTCTCCTCTGTGAGAGGGCTAACCCATCCATCCTTTGCAGATGCTGTCTTGGAGGCCACATCCCTGCATCAAGCTAGACCAGGTAGGAACGAACCCACACTAACTCCCACTTCCACGGTTCCAATCCTCACACGGTACTGGGGCTGTAAGAGGGCACAAGAGGCCACAGAACTCAGGGCAGTTGGTGGGCAGCCATCATCTCCACCTAGACCCCCACATCCACCCCTCCCTGCCTCCCTCTGTTGCTTTCCACCCATCCTCCCCACTGCAACCAGCTCTGTCTCCCTACAAGTTCCTCTGAGGTCATACCACTGCCCTGCCAGGAGCTTCTCCCCGAGCTGCCCTTGCACTTTCTACACTCCCTGGAGGGTTCCTACTGGCCACATGTGGCTACTTGAATTTAAATCCGCTGACATTAAATAAAATGTCAAATTCAGTTCCCCAGTTGCACGAGCCACATTTCAAATGCACGATACCCACTAGTGGTTGGTGGCTACTGTGGTGGGCAGTGCAGATACAGAATACTGCCCCCAAGGCAGAAAGTCCTGTCTGCAGCTCTGGTTTAGAGGATAAAATCCCAACCCCTCATGGAGCCTGCCAGACCTGCATGGTCTCACCTTGCTCACCTCCCAGCCTCTTCTGGCGGACACCTGGTCACACTATCACACTCCAGGCACCCAGCCTGTCTTCAGTTCCTCAAACATACCAAATGTCGGCCACCCCAGACACTCACCCCGCCCACCCCTCCCCCACGGTTTCCTTGGCTAAAGCCTCCATTCCCTCATGAGTCACTGCAAACTTGGCTTCCTCCAAGGTATCATCACTGACACCCCCACACCAAAATTCACCCATACAGATAAACAATAGTTGCAGTAATTATCATAATCTCTCCTTGCCTGTCTCTCCTTTCATGGCACTTATGAAATGTGTAACATCTTAAGGCTGCAGTTACCCGAAAGCTTGACGGGTGCTGGGGATCCTCCTCCACGCTCACACATGTGGCTGCTGGCTGGAGGTCACGTGGCCCTCTTCACAGGACAGCTTGCCATTGCTTCGCTCTGAGCAAAGGATCCCACAGAGAGGCCGAGATGGAAGCTGTAGTAGCTCTTATTACAATCGAATCTTGGAAGTGACAAATCAAAGCTTCTGCCAAAGTCCATTGGGCACACACGTCAGCCCTAGAACAACAAGGGAGGGATTCTACAAGGAGGCGAGGATTTTGTGCACCATTTTGGAGACGGGCCACTGAAGGCTGCGTGTACCGTTTGTCATTGTGTCCCCAGAGTGTTGAGCACAGAATAAGCGCTCTGTCGATGTTACTGAAACAAAGAATGACGGCCTTCTCATCAGAGGAGCCTCACTTTCCCCGTCTACAAAACCTAGGAGTCAGGCCCAAAAATATTTAATGCTCCTCCCCATTCGAAAAGTCCTGTCGTCCATGTTGACTATGCAGTCTGTGCTTGTCTTGCCCCTAGTTGAAGTGATGACATTTAAATGAAGAGCTGTGGATCTGTGCTCCACAGGTCTGCTCTCTCAGGGACAGAGTCATTGGGGTGGGGGAGATGTACGAGGCTTCCCTATCTCTGACTTGGGTCTAGTCCAGGCTTCCCATCCCCCATGTGCTACAAGCAGCTCGGTCATACATCACATGGCAACTGACAGGTTCATGACGGCCAATGAAATTATACGCACCATGCAGCAGGGAAACACACTCACACAGGACCAGCAGAGCTATTGACTTTTTATTAGATGCTTCTCCCAGGCAATAAACCAGGAGAGACAGTGGCTGCAGGGAAATACGAACCCCTAGTCAGAACCTGTGACTGGGTCAGTCATTTGCAGCAGAGATGAACATCAAGTCTTGGCCTCAGGGGTAAAGAGTCAACCAGTGGGACATGCTAGGAATGAGGGCAACCACTCAAGGTGACAGTGTGCCTTGTGACCTGCAACTGCCAACACCCATGAGCATCACAACGATGGAATAGTAACAGCTACCTTCCAAGAAGCACCTACTATATCTAAGACACTTCACATGCTTTATCCCTAATCCCTGCAACATCTTCCAGACACTAAGCCCACATTTATCCTTTATCATAAGGTCTCAGGATAACATCACACAGCATATGACAGAGAGTAAGCACTCAATAACCATTGTGTGAATGAATTAGTAAATGAATGGGCAAATGCCATCAGATTGGCATTATTATGCCCATTCTATGGAATACAAAACTTAGGTCTATCTATTTGCTCCAAGTCATGTGGGTGGTACCGAATAAAGGGCTGGGTTTGAACTCTCTACTCCCTGATTCCAAGTCTGAGACCCTTTTCACATTACACCAAATCCTTAAATATTTTGCACATGGGTGCAAGCACAGAGTAAAATTCTACCAATTTCCATGAGATAGCACAGTTCTTCATGAAAACACAGAGGTCAGGAAATGTTTGTGTGAGCAGTGAGAGATGACAAAACGTAGCACTGTTATGGTTTGGGAGAACCCGAGGGTATCAGTTCAGCAGTTTGCCAGAGTACAAGGCAAACCTTGGCCCATGTGGCTGCTGCCCTTCCTGGGTCACGGTAGGTGGGCACTGGGCTTTCCCAGTGAGGCTGACAAGGACTGTCTCGGGAGAACCAGGGGAATAAGAGATGTGTCACCCTAGAAACAAGTATTGGCTTATTATTACACAAAACTCCACTGGCTCCCACAAATCAACCCAGGTTGTTACCAGAAGGATGTTCCATCAATGTTTTCATTCCCAAATACTTGATTCGATTTCCCCAGCCACTCCCACCTCCCTCCCTTGATAGCAGAAGAGTCTACAGATTTCTATATTTTGTGATTTGCTTTCATGCTTCATTTACCTTACTTAAGTATGATTTCAACTGGGAAAATTGATGATTATAAGTTGGAATTTTGAGATGTAAACTTGAAATCACTGAGAATGTGAAAGGCAATGAGCACAGAAAAACCTCCAATCATAGAAGGTCACACCACAGTCATGTCCTTCGGGCTTCTCCCAATAACACCACAGTCCCTGCAGAGATGTCGAATGAAGACTGAGCCGCATTCACCAATGAGTAGGATGCACTTAGATGCTTTGTTTCTTAAAGGCTTGTCATTATTGGTTATTGCAGAAACAAACAAAAAAAATGTGCCGAAGTATCATGACACTTATGCACAAAACATCTATCACCTTATGCAGCCATCACTGTTTCAAAGAGATATTAAAAATCATATGTACTTTTAAAAGACATTTTAAAGTCTCAGGGAAAAAAAGGCATGATTGTGAACAATTTAGAACAGGGTTTAGCAAACTATGGTTGGCCGCCTATTTTAAATAAAGTTTTACTGGAAAAAAAAATCTATAGGAAACATATTACTAACTGGCTTTTTAGAGAAATGTTTGCCAACCCCTAATTTAGATACTGTATTGAGGTTTCATTCAGCTTATTTTTAATGTTGGGATTTATGAAGATGTTAAGTTAATAAGTGACTGATAATAAAATCATCTGGTGCATGGGATTTAGGGTTGTTTTGTTTGGGAGAAAAATTTTTTTTATGTATAAACTTATATACTAATAGGCTCAAATCAAGAATGGATAAAACTTCAGAGAGCCATAGTGTATATCAAGACCACAATACACCCTACGACCTAGGTTTACCTCTGCATCTCTCACTGACACCACTCTCACCAAAAGTGTGTTCAACACAATACTGAAGAAGATATGTCTTGGAAAAAATGCAAAATGGTCACCTCAATTATATTTTTAAACAAACTCACAGTAAAATGAGAAGTGACTTTGAAAATGTAGGTACTGTCACAGTTTCAGAACTCTAAGTCAAAGTCTTATTTTTCTTTATGAAGGGAATAAAATGGTAACACAAAGAAAGGTCAAAATCTAAATAAGAACTAATTCATTACTCACCTTAATGAAAAGGGAAGTTTGCAGAGTTAGATGATTTAGCAGATATTGTTTCATAACTGGAAACATTCTTATGTGAAACAGACAGTATTGATCAGAAAGAGTTTTTGTTAAATAAAAAGGAAAAAGGTA
Organism: Papio anubis; assembly: GCF_008728515.1. Taxonomy (NCBI): domain Eukaryota; kingdom Metazoa; phylum Chordata; class Mammalia; order Primates; family Cercopithecidae; genus Papio; species Papio anubis. Next base: position 70,209,002 of record NC_044991.1, read on the forward strand.
AAGATGACCTGGTAGGAATAAAGGGTATTAAATTAGAAAATTCAGGGGGTGGAAGGAGAGCTTTACAGGGCATTTAGACCTTATGGAGAGAAGCAAATCCAGGAGAGAAAGCAGGTGGAACTCTGAAATGGTTTGCATTCTTTTAACTACAAAAATGAGAGAAGCTGAAAACAGTAAGAATTTGACAAGGCAGAGTTAAGGGTTGTATTTACATTTATCCTGTAAAAATGCACGCTCAAGGGACTGGACCTGAGGCTCCCTTCCCGTGCTAATGAAATAATCATAGAGGCCAGCCACCTCCAGTCTCGTTCTAAAGTCTGAAAAGTTTTTCTGTAAGGCACTAGATAGTAAGTATTTTCAGGTCTGCAAGACATATATTATCTACCACAACTGCTCACCTCTGCTATTGTGGGGCAAAAGCAGACACACATAATACATAAATGAATGAGCGCAGCTGTGTTCCAAAAAAACCAAAAAAAAAAAAAAAAGCACTTATTTATATAAAAAAGCTATCTGAAATATTATATGACTCCACTTCCATGAGTTACCCAAAACAGGCAAATTCACAGACACAGAAAGTAGAATGGTGGTTTCCAGGGACTGGTGGGGGGCAGATGGAAATGGGAAATTACTGTTTAATAAGCACAACTTTTTGGCAAATGATGAAAAAGTTCCAGAAATGGATAGGATTGATGGTTGTACAACACCTGAATGCACTTAATGCCACTCAACTGTACACTTAAAAATGGTCAAAATGGTAAGTTTTATGTCTATTTTACCAAAATAAATAAATTAAATATATATTTTAAGATAAACACATAATGTAAGCGTATCTGATTCCTTGTTGCAAACATTTGTCTCACCCTCGGAGTCCCAGTGATAACTTCCACTTAATACAGTGAAAAGTCCCATGGGGTAAATTTAAAACCAGGTTCAAGCAATCCCAGCCCGTAAAAATTTCTTAAGCCTGCTAGCAGGTTAAAGAGTCTTCCAAACATGGCCAATAAACTTTTCATTCTATTAAATATTTTTTGCCAGTTGAGATGAGAATAGAAACCAAATTCTTGGTTTTCAGTTTACTCAAAGTATTGTGTGTGACATAATTTCTCTAGAAATCATGTTGAAATATTTAACATTAGTATTTAAATAATAAACAAAAATCAGCAATTAAAAAAAAAAAAAAGACTGTCCAATTCAGTCCCCAGGTCACAGTTTGCTATCCCCTACTGTAAAATTTGGAGGACACATCCAAGAGCACACATCCAAGTGACTTTGACACCCAAGTGGTTTTGTGTGATACATCAAGAATTATGTCATGAGAACTTGAGGTACGGATAAAAGGACTAAGTTGAGCCTGGACATTAATAGAACCTCTCTGCTGATTCTAGTTCATATATAGTGTCAATGCACATCCATGTTGCCTCATCTATTTCACTCATCAATGCCCATCCCTGGAAGATGGAGAAAAGGAGGAAACTCAGTCTATTGGTGCTCTGTGTAAGCTGGCCCAGGAAGCAAGGAACCTAGCTGCCCTGCCTAGCCTTTCTTCCTGACAGCCAGGAGGGTGAGGAGCAGAAAAAGGAGTTAGCATCTTTATCCAGTAATCAAGACCAAAAAAACTCTTAGTGTTTTAAATGGCATGTGTCAAGATAGCTGAGCCAAAAAAGAAAATGGAGGATTGGAAGATTAGACTTGACTAGGGAGACTGTTTCAGTTACCTGTTGCTGCATAACAGGTCACTCCCAAATTAGTTGTTTAAAATGATCACAATCATTTATGGTCTCCATGGATCAGGAACCACTAGCTCAGCTGGGCAGTTCTGGCTTGATGTCACTGGCACAACTGCAATCACATAGAGACTGATGTAGCTAAGGGCTCGTGAGCACTTCTCTCACTCTCTTCCTATAGTCTCAGGCCTCTCCATGTGGTCTTTCATGTGGACTAGTTTGGGCTTCCTCCAACTATGGCCACCTTTAATATGTTACAAGGTGACACAAAACTCCAAAGATGAGTGTCTGAAGAAAGAGAACAACAACAGTTGCCTAGCCTTTTCTCTAACCTAGCCTTGGAAGCCTCACAGCATCAATTCCACTACGTTCTATTTATCAAGTCAGTCATGAGTTTCAAGGGGAAGGGACACAAACTGAGGCATGATAAGGTTCTGGAAAAGCACACAGAACAGAAAATATTGATGTGGCCTTTTAAAAGTATACAACCTGCTTGTAATCCCAGCACTTTGGGAGGCCGAGGCGGGCAGATCACGAGGTCAGGAGATCAAGACCACCCTGGCTAACACAGTGAAACCCTGTCTCTACTAAAAATACAAAAAATTGGCTGGGCGTGGTGGCGGGCGCCTGTAGTCCCAGCTACTCAGGAGGCTGAGGCAGGAGAATGGCGTGAATCTGGGAGGCGGAGCTTGCAGTGAGCTGAGATTGCGCCACTTGCACTGTAGCCTGGGCGACAGAGCAAGACTCCATCTCAAAAACAAATACATACACACACACACGCACACACACACAATCTACCATAGGAACTACAACTCATTTGGGCCTTCCCGTTTATTTACATACGAATACAATTAAAGTACTCATGATAAAGAAAATATTCTTGGTTCTCTTTCTTTGCTCACACACTCCTTGGACCAGCATTTCCCCAACTGGTAAACCAGGCCATATGAACAACCTGACTTATCACCAAAACTCACCAACATTAGCCTAAAATATTGCATCATGCCACCTTTCTGGCAGGATTCAGAACCTCTCTGCTTGCTGATTGCCCTGACATCGCTTGTAACACAGTGAAATAACCAATTTATGTGAGTAAGCCCTATTGAGATATCGTGACACAAACAGAAGAGAAACTGTCTGGATACAAACCCAAAACACATTGTCAGCTCTCCACCCAGTACAATCTTCTCAGTGACAGACTTGAGTCACTGCAATCTCATCTATTAAGTAATGGGAACAGTAAAAAACTTTTGGGATGTTATTCTTTGGATTGTAAATTAAAGTATGTGTGGCACTGGTATGTATTCATCTGCTATGTATTTATCCACTCCCATGTCATTGAGCTCTCCCTAGGCACATAAGACCACCTCATTTCTGAGTTTCTCTTGCAGTTCTATCAAGACCACGTGACTGGATTCCAATCAACTGCACGACTTGTAGGCCACTTCCAAGCCTGACCATAAACTCCACTCTAATGCTCCACACTTTTTCTCTTCTTCCTTCCATGCTGACCTCAGAGACCAAATGTCAGCATCACAACTTAGAAGGACCCCAGAGTCACCACTTGGGAGGTGCCACAAAACCTACTTTGAAATGTGACTTGAATTAGTAATCACCTTTGTTGTATGTATTACGCCATTGAGATTTTTTTTTTTTTCTTTCCTGCTCCAAAGGTGAGTACCAAATGAAAAAATGCAAAACTCAGGTGCTATTGGAACCTGGAACAATAAAATGTTTTGTTAAACAGGTTGTCTCATACCTTAAGGAGCCAGATGCCAGGCACATATCCCAACCAAAAAGCCACTGAAATGTTGGAGCTTATTGGTATTGCAGTATAACTAAGACTAGTCTGACTAATATGTTATAACCAACATGAATATATTAATGAGCAGAATTAAAAATTCACATAAATGTTTAAGTTACAACATAAAACTTTAAAGAAATGTCCTGCTTGAGGCAGGTTACTCTGGCTATGCCCCAGACTCCTGGGAGCACATACACTTTCTCTTTTACTATTAGGAAAACTTCAGTGGTAATGCCTGAGAAACATCCTACAGCATTTGGCAGACAGCCTCTGAGGCCAGATGAAACCCAGTTCTGCCACTTCCTAACTCTTGAATCACAAAGCCTCAGATTATGTGATGGGGAAATAACTGTTATTGTATAATTTGGTTACCTGTGGGGCCAGCTGACCTAGAAGAACAGCAGAATTTGTCATAGAGAAGCAACAGCTCTTTGTTTAGGGAAACATCTCAATCTGCTTATAAAAGGTGAGGCCTATCAGGACATGGCTAAGATGAAAGGGCATTGGCTGATGAGAGTTCCTTGTATTGGTTATCTACTGCTGTGTAACAAATTACCCCAAATCTTCCCAGCTTAAGATGACAAACCTTTGTTTAGTTTTACATAGTTTGTATTATTCAGAAGTTCAGGGGCAGCTTATCTGGTGCTTCTCTGGGAGGGTCTTTCATGAGGTTGTAGTCAAGATCAATTAATAAATAGTTAAAAGTAGAAACAGCCCCACTGATTCTATTTTAAGTCACAGTGTGTACTGAAATCATTCTAGCAAGGGGAAGAGAATCAGAGCTGGGGGAACTGGGAGAACCAGGTTCTAATCCCGTATCTGCCTTGTAAAGTTGCGTGAAGCACGTGACACACCCAATTTATGTATCCATTTCAGGGCTCAGGTCATCCTTAAACCCCTCCTACCTCTGAAACACTAGACTCCTTGGGCTCAGTGGGCCACCCTGAGATGCCAGGCATGAGAAACAAGGACAGGTGAGCAACCCTCCGCTGAAGACAAAGGTCAGGTCTTCTGAGTTTCCCCAGGAAAGACTGTCTTCATCTTTCCATACTCTCAGAAGATAGGATCTTACCATCCAACCCACCGCATTTCCCCCCAGAGAAGAAATCCCATGTCTAAAAGCAAGAGCCTCTTGTTGTCTTTCGCTTCTTCCTTTTTTGAAAAATCTGTTTCTATTGTGACACCAATCCAACCCATTCCATTGCTATCTACTTTCTAATTTTTTAATAATCAGGGTATCACTCTGTCGCCCAGGCTGAACTACAGTGGTCATAGCTCACTGCAGCCTTGACTCCTGGGCTCAAGTGATCCTCCCGCCTCAGTTTCCCAAGTAGCTAGGACTACAGGCATATGTCACACATCGCTATACCCAGCTGATTTTTTATTTTTTTGTTTAGAGACAGAGCCTCGCTATGTTGCCCAGGCTGGTATTGTCATCTACTTAACACAGTTCAACCCCTCTCCGCATGCCATGGTAGAACACAGGAGGGGTGACAACCTGATTGCCAGGTGAAAGAAGAGAGTTCCCAGCACCAAGTGTGCTTCCAGGCATATTAGGCAGGGAGTGAGGCAGGAAAGGAGGAGGAATGCCAGCACACATGTGAGCAACTTCTATATGTCTGGCTCCTTGCATGCGCAATTTTAAAATCCTTACAGCAACCAGCTGAAGTACCCACATGTTACAGGCAAAAAACAGTGAGGCTCACTCCAAGCAGTTACATTGGCCAATACCCTGCAGCAAATGAATATGAGAAGTGAGATTTGAATAGCATATGTGAACCCAAAGCTGGGGTAAAGAAGAAAAGAAGGAAGGAGGAAGAGGGAAGATATATCTGTGTTTCCTTCCAGACTAGCACAAAAATGAGAAGGTAGCTCTCCTTAATGGGACACGTTGATGGTATGAAAGGTTGAATCCACTTTGTACACACAAGCTCCTTCTGCTATGAAAGAGATTTAACAACCTCAGTGAATCCCTAGGGTGTATGAAGTGGTGATGGAGATTATTAGAAAAAAATTCTTATCTATCTTCGATGTGGAAGGAAAGGGGGGCCCAAAATAGTCATTCTAACCAACTTGAATCATTACTTGAGAACCGGGACAGCATATTGTCAAGCGTGGAGACTCCAGAGGCTCAGTTTCAATCTAAGCTTTGACACATATCAATGTGACCTCGAGCAAGTCTCAGAATAGCTATGTGTCTCAGCGTCACTATTTGTAAAATGGGGACAACAATAGTATCTACTGAGAAAATTTGTTAGAAGGATTAAACAAGTCAATAGATTTAAAGTGCTCAGAAGAGTAGCTGGCATACTCTTCTGTAATACTCAATAAATGTTTGCTGCTATAATAATTAGTGGTGAGGAATGTGTACTCCAAAGCCAGACTGCCAGGATTGTAATTCCACTCAACCATTCCAAGCTCATGACCATGGAGAATTGACATAGCCTTTCTAAGCTTCCATTTTCTCATCTGTGAAAGCAGCGAGAAAAAGAAAATCTATCTTAGAAGAGTTGTAGCAGATGGTATTTTCCAAAGATGACTACAACAGTATCTCCCACCCCCATTTGCTTCTACACTGTGACTTTGCCACTGCCCCATTAATATGGGCAGCCTCTGCCTCCCCTTGAACCTGGCTGTGACTGTTAACCTTTCCACAAACAGGATGGACATAGCAGAAGTGATGCTGTGTAACTTCTGAGGGTGTATTAGAAAAAGCCAGGCAGCCTCTTCCTGGTTCAATTGAAATGCTCACGTTTAAAACACAGCCTCCATACTGTGAGGAAGCCCAAGCAATTCAAGAAGAGGCACACTTGAGAGAAACCGAGCCCTCCAGCTCACAGCTAAGCTGAGCTCCCAGCACTCACTTGATAGTCAGGGAAGCGAGCCATTTTCCAGCCCTCAAAACTGTACTAGCAGATACTGCATGAAACAGACACAAGCTCTTCCACTAAGCCCTGCCGAAAATGAATATGCATGAGCAAAATAAATGATTGTTACTGTTTTGAGCCACTAAGTTTCTAGGTGATTTGTTATGCATCAATAGTAACTAGGACAGGAATGCTGGGGAAATTACTAAATGACAATAAAATAAGTACTTAGCTTAGTGCCTAGGATGTATGACGTGCTCTTCAGCTGTGATCATCGTTGGTACTGTTCCGTAACTTCCCAAAGTCACACAGCTAGTAAAGATCATGACCAGGGTTCAATCTGAGGCCTCCGGTCTCACTTCATATTATGCTGAGGATCAGGAAGGTAGGCAAATCCAATGTCCAAGGAGCCAAGCACCTCTCCTTCCACTGAGCTGGAAGGCTGGAGTATCAAGACGATGGGAAAATGGGCAATGCCTCTTTGTGGCTCCTACACTCAAGTTTGGATTGAAAGCAGAGACTCCAGAGACCATGGATGAGGGAACATTGGCTAACATTCTTTCTTTTCCTTTAAGCTAAGTACCAAGAGTGTGATATCGTCGTTTCTCAAGGGAAAAGCTACCCCCTCTATGGAAAAGTAAAATATGCAAACATTGACCAGAGGATAGATGGGAATGCATAATTCACAACTAGCTGTCTCTCTGGACCAAAGCAGGAAGGAGTTGGTTGAACTTCAGGTCAGAAAAAAACAATTCTAGCTGTTGCATTCCAGCACCTAAGTATTCAATTACCATAAAGTTTTCTGCCCCTGGGGAGACCACTGGAACCTGCATCAGCATCAAAACCTTTCTTAATATGATTCTGCAGTAAGCTGAGATATGCAGCACCCTGGCAATTGATATGCAAATTAAATAAACAAAACGACATAATAAATAATTAAATCAGTCTAACTTGATGAATGAATTAATCATATTCGAGTGATGAGAAGAAGCTGGCACTGTCACCCAGAAGATCATTGATTTGAGAAAAATGAAACATTCATAACAAGGCCATTTCAGCATAGGATGTTGCCTCCTATATTGATTACCTGCACTAGCCTTTGAAAAGAATAGGTGCTCAATAAATATTAGTGGAATCAAAAGAACTTTTATCACCAAGATCATCTCTCTGCAGTATATGGAATTATTCATTCAATAAGTGATTGCATCAACATTTTCTCATTTCAATCTTATTTAAGAATAAAGCAACTCTGAGAGGGAGACAAGGGCAGATATGTACTGATATCTCCCATCTTACAGTTGAGGAAAATGAAGCTAAGACTGACTGACTTGCCCACTGTCACATGATTGGAGTAAGAGGAACTTAGACTCAATTTGTGAGTCCTGGCATCTATCACCCTCCTCTGCACTCCACTGACGGGGATATTTGCAAGTCCTGGCATCGATCACCCCTCTCTGCACCCCACTGATGGAGGTATTTCTGTCTACATGAGTAAACGTGTATGCAGGGAGAGATGCTACAGCCACCCACTACTTCTCCAACCATTTCCTGTAATAAATCAATTCCAGATTAATTTCAAGTTTATACCTGAATATATTTTGTGCCTCCACCCATTTTTGCCTTTTGTTCAGTTACTATACATAGCATCTCCTTACAGGCAACCAAGAAACGGAGGTAGGCATGAGGAAAAGAAAAGTACTGTGCAGCCATTAAAATTAATGATGAAGAATATTTAGCCACATGGGAAAATTTCCACAATATATTTCTAAGCAAAAGCATAAAGGCTTTCAAACTGCATACATATTATCCACATATAGTAATAGACACACACATACACAGAGACAAAAAGACTGAAAGCATACATCAAAAAGCAAACAGTCATTATTTCCACATGGCGGGATTATAAGTGGGTTTTATTTCTCTCTTTGGGTATTTGTAAATACTTTTAGAAGTTTATACAATAAGAATGTATTAACTTTTGTAATACATTCCCAGGGGTTCGAGACCAGCCTGGGAAACATAGTGAGACCCAGTCTCTTAAAAAAAGTTGTTGTTTTGTTTTTTTAAAATCAGTTGGGCTTGGTGGTACATGCCTGTAGTCCTACTTACTTGGGAGGCTGAGGACAGAGGATCACTTGAGCCCAGAAAATTGTGGCCACAGTGAGCTTTAATTGAGCCACTGCACTCCAATCTGGGCAACAAAGTGAAACCCTGACTCTAAATAAATAAAAATGACTCTCAGCCCATATCTAATAGAAGTCATATATATTTCAGTATTTTGTTTTAAAGAGGATTTCTTATCGATAAGGCTAAATTTTGAGGCTGTGTGGGATGCGAAATAATTTAGAACTTCATCCCACAATGAGATGGGATATGCCCTCAAGTCAGTGGCTCTGAAACAAGATGAAGTAATTGCAAAAAGAGAAAAAGAAAGTGAGGGAGGGAGGGAGGAAGGGAATAAAAGCCTGCCAAAGGAAAACTCCCTAGCTTTCCTAGAAAGACCCAGCCCTTTCGTCCTTCCCAATCCCCTAAAGGGCTAAATTACTCATAACAGAATATAAACTTCAGAGATAGCCTTTAATTCTGGTTCTAACAGAGATTTGATGGTGCCAAGGAAAACAAGTTATGTATCAAAGAAAAATCAACCAGGCTATTCAGAATAAGTAAGAGACCTGAAAATATGCACTTCCATTCCAAAATGAGTTAAAAACAATAACAACAACAAAAGGCAGAAGGGAGAATCATGCAGCACATCTGGGGTGAAAAAAAAAGAGAAGTAAATAAATTTGTAAGTGAATTAAAAGTTTGCTGTGTGACAGCAATGACTTGAACTCTCAAAGAAATTGAAAAAATCATGGAAACAATGTATCAAAATCTAAAATATGAAATTATAAGACAATAAAATGACATGATGGAGCTAAGAAAAAAAGTTAAATCATAAATTCACCATAGAATGCAAAAGAACATAATGAACCAAGTCAACAAAGAAATTATTTAAAAAATCAAAACTCAAGATCATCAAATAGAATGCAGAAGTACGTGACAGACTGAAAAAAGCAATCCAGGAGACCGTATTAGAGGCAAAAAATAAACAACAAGGATCTAGAATGAGCGGGCCCAAAAAAAGGATTGAGAAAGCAAAATAGAAAGTACAGTCAGTGATACAACAGAAGAAAATATTCATGATCTTAAAGAAAATCTAATTGTGACTATTAGCAGGACTCGTAGGTGACAGAAAAAAAATTGCTAAAAAGCAACCAATATGGAGAAATAGCCTAGTGAAATCCCTGCATATCAAGGATTAAAATTAAATTGCACAGCGTGTCATTCAACACTTGGTCCCCTACAAAGGAAAACATCTTTCAGCATCTCTATATTCCAGGAAACCACAGAGTAATAACCATGGAGATTTAAGGGAAAAGGTATTCTTCTTCACCCAGCCAACCAGTTTTTCACATAAAGGGAGAAAAAGGAGGAGGAGAAAAGAGAAGATGATCGTGAAGACATTGGAAGGGAAGAAAAAAGATGAAGGAAAAGAAGAGACAAAGATGAAGAACATGATATTCTCAAAATACAAGGATTCATGAATGCCCTGTTGCTGAACTGACAGCTTAGAGCCACACTCTAACCAAAAGTTCAATTAAAATATAGATTTCAAAAAATGAGTAAGCAGTAATATGAAGGTATCTTAAATTCTTGATCATATTCAAAAACAGAATTGAGTCTAAATAATCATGGCATAGTTATACAACTTTTTAATTGTAAAACTTTATTTAAAAAAATTTAAAACCTACAGCTAGAAATAAAAGTAGATTGTGGCTTTCCCTATAGCAAAGATGGATACTCATAACAACAACGACAACAACAACAACAACAACAAAACAGATGTAAAAGTAAAGGTATCAGTTAAAACTAAAAGCAGATATGGGATTAACTTAATAGTAGGATATTCTTAAAATGAATCCAAAACCAATAAAAACAAGCACATGATATTTGTCTAGAAGAAGACTAAAGCTGTAACTCAAAAACAGAAAATAAAGACAAAAATATACCAGGAAAAAAATTTAAAGAAAATGAAAGCAGGGATTACTCCTTTGTATATGATTAAGCTGGATTCAATAAGAGAAATAGTCTTAAGTTTTACCAAGAAAGGTCACTTTCAAATTGACAAATGGCACAATCCACAATAAAGATGTAAGTGTCAAATGCCCATGGTCTGGATTACACAGTATCAAGCATTGCAAAAAAAAAAAAAGAAAAAACACTGAAAATAAAAGGCTACAATGCGGATGTTGTGGGGCTGATATGGTTGGGCTTTGTGTCCCCACCCAATGTCATCTTGAATTGCAATCTCCAGGTGTTGAGGGAGAGACCTGGTGGGAAGTGATTGGATTGTGGGGACGGTTTCCCCCATGCTGTTCTCGTGATAGTGAGTCTCAGGAGTTCTGTTTTAAAAGTGGCCATTTCTCCTGTATATGCACTTTCTTTTTCCTGCTGCCTTGTGAAGAAGGTGCCTGCTTCCCCTTCTGCCATGATTGTAAGTTTCCAGAGGCCTTCCTAGCCATGCTTCCTGTTAAGCCTGTGGAACTGTGAAGTCAATTAAACCTCTTTCCTTTATGATTACCCACTCCCAGGTAGTATTTGTTATAGCAGTGTGAAAATGAACTAATACAAGGGCAGTGAAAGAAAATAATAGCAGTGACTAATCAGAAAGATAATAAGTATTAACATAGGGCATCTGATTAATACTATTAAAATCAATATACTTTGTGTACTGTAAACAAAGAATTTAGTTCCTTTTCTAACACTCACTAAATCGTTATAAAATCAACCAAAATTAAACAACCAAGAAAACACCATTAAGTTTTCAAAAAAGAAATTAATAATATAGATTACAGTCTCCGTTTACACTACAATAAGCCAGAAATTAATTTCAAAAGTAGAACAAAATAATTATTTCAACAGCTTGGAAATAATTTTTGGGTCAAAAATAAAACCAAAATAGCAATTACAGATTTTTAGAGAATAGCAATAATGAACCCAATACATATCAACATACATGGAAAGTAGCCAAAGTATACTAAATGTAACTTTCATAGACTTAAACACTTTAATAACTGAGCAAGAAATAAAATGTCAATTATTTAAGAAATCAACTCAAGACCCTAGAAAATAAAGAGTTGAATGAAGCAGAAAGAAAGGCTTAATGAAGATAAAGGCAGAAAACGATTCATTAAAAAATAGAAAAACATCAGAATAAATAAATCTAAAATCTGGTTCTTTGAGAAAAAGACAATAAACCATTAATAGATAAAACATGAATTAATCTCATCAAAGAGAAAATAAAAGCATAAACAAAAGTAGAAATAACAAGGAAACATAGTTACAGAAAAAATTTCAAAGACTCATTCAGTAGAAAATACTTCATCTGTCAAATTTCAGAACTTGAATAAAATTATATATAGTGTACATACACATACATACACATACACACATACACACATACACCCCTCTCAAAAGAGCAATGGATCCAATCATTGTCTAGGGCAATTCTTGTGTCTTTATTTGTTTATTTTTATTCATTTATTTTTTGAGACAGGGTCTCACTCTATCACCTAGGCTGGAGTGCAGTGGTGCAATCACAGCTCACTGCAGGTCTACCAACTGGGCTCAAGCAATCCTCCTGCATCAGGCTCTCAAGTAGCTGAGACTACAGGTGCATGCCACCACACTTAGCTATTTTACTTTTTGTAGAGACGGGGGGTGGTAGTGGGGAGGTCTCCGTGTGTTCCCCAGGCTGGTCTCGAACTCCTGAGCTCAAGCTCTCCTCCTGCCTCAACCTCCCGAAGTGCTGGGATTATAGGCTTGAGCAACTATGCCTAGGTTTTTGTGCCATTTTAAGTCCCTTAGAACCTTCCTACACAAAATGTGATCCCTGAGCCAGCAACATGGGCATACCTGATTAGTCATTTTTCCTTATATTTTGTTTGTGATTTAAAATCCCTTTTGCAATACAGACTTTTTAAAACTTTTAAGTATCTCGACCATTGTTTTTATGGTTTCCTGATGGTTCAGGTGACTGCCAGTTTGAAAGCCAGACTCTCAAGCCCTACTCTGGACCTACTGAATCACCATCTGTATTTTAACAAGCTCCCAGGTGATTCATAGGCACATTTGAGAAGCATGGTTTTAGATCTAAAGAGGAAAGCTTCCATTCTTTAAGAATAGTACATAAGAGAGCTATAGATTATTTTATTTACACAGACTCGAAAGTCCAAGTTGAAATTTCTAGCAAGAAGAATCCAACACTTCATTAAATAAATACCATTCAACAAAGAAGTGGATTTCATTTCAGGAATGTGACAATAGCTTATTGCTAAATTTATTAATAGAAAAGAAGAATATAAGTGAATTTACTTTAAAATTATTTTACGCTGGGAAAGGCTTTTTTGAGTACAACCCCAAGCCAAAAATATAAATTCAGTGGTTCAAACACTTCATAAAAGCTTTTAAAAATCTGTATTGCAAAAAACGTTTTAAATCACAACCGAAATGTAAAATAAAAAAGACTACAAATATATATGAAGCTTCAAACAAAGGATTATTATCTATAATGTACAAAGAGCTACTGAAACTTATAAATAAAAAGACAATGGATGAAGGATATTAATCACTTCACAAAAGAAAAGCAAATGATCAATAACTATGTTCGTCTCTTCACTCATTCACCAGCAAGCATTAAATGGCACTGATCTAGATTCTGAGGACTCAGCAGCAAATAAAACAAAGTAACTTCCTATAAGATTATCTAACTAATAATTAATCAAAAATGTCAATTAACAGACTGGTACCTAACAAACTGGTAAAAATTCAAAAGACAAATTAATATCCTGGGTCGACAATTATGTCAGGAAATAAACACCTTCATACATTCATGATGGGACTTTAAACTGCCACCAATTGTGCTGGAGTTTAATTTAATAAAATAAGGCCTAGCTTTTAACAGAGTATATCCATAGAAAATAGACAAATATGTATGAAGATCTTCTTCACAGCATTATGCACAATAGTGAAAAGAACCTTCATGTCCATCAACAGAAGAATGGCACAATAGCATCACTAACATTTTTAATCTATTGCTATTTGTTCATATATTAGGTATGTATTATTTGTTATATCAATAGCAGAATAAAATACTCTTGAAATATTTATTTCACATTATTTCAGATCCAAGGCTAAGATATGTTAGAGGCCACAGAAACCCTAACACATTTTACATGACAATGATGAAATAACTTGTGTGGGAATTTGGCTTTGTATATAAAATATACACGTTTAGGGATGTAAGCATCACTCAAAGCTTCATGAAAGACAGATCCAAGGCTGCCTATGTGCCTCTGATAGCTGAGGCTGACCGTCTCAGAACCACACTCAAACACAGGGTGGTGTTCAGATGCCTTCATCATCATGTTCCTCCTACAGTTCACATCCTCTCCTTTGCATCTCAACCGCACCCAGGAACCAGAGGGCTTTTTTAAAAAACACACAAGTTAAATCCCAGCTCTTCCTCCATTGGTTTCCTATTGCTCTAACCACAAAAAGGTAAGGTCCCGATTCTAATGGCCCACGAAGTCCTGAGTGACAGTCACCAGCTCCTGCCCACTCTACAACCGCATCTTCTTGCTTCTTTCCTGTGACTCCTGGTGCTCTGGCCACATGAGCCTTCTAACAATTCCCAGAGCATTCCAAGCCCTGTGTCACCTCAGGGCCTTTGCACACATTCTCCTCAAACTGGGTGTTCTTTCTCCCGTTCTTTTCAGAGCAGGCTTTTCTGTCCTTCAAGTTTCAGCTTAAAGATGCTCTCTGCAGGCTGGTTCTACTCCCTGGCCACGGCAACGCCCTGCTTGTCTCTTTCAATGCACTTCCCACAATCTGGGGGAACCCGAGGAGAGAACTGGCCATAGTTCGTGCATTAATTATTTTTTTATTCACTGGGTGTCTCCTTCACTGCAATGTATGTTCCAGAAAGCTGACCCTGTGTCTGTTTTGCACTCCACCGAATCCCCAGCAGTCTAGCTCAGAGCCTGCAATGCTGACAGCACTCAAATTCTGGTCCATGAATATATGAATGTGAACACAAAAATTTGAACAGTACATCAAAAACCTTATATAAGTTAAAAAGAAATATTTGTGATCTTTTCCTCAATCCCCAGAAAATAATCACAAGAAGTACACAAAGATTAATATCCAAAGACGCTCATGACAACATTCTTCTAACAGCAAAAACCAGAAACAACCTACAAGCCCAACAAGAGGAAAAGATTTTAAGTTAGTATATGGGATGGAATAGTCAATTATAAAGTCTATCATAATGTGGTAAATTTTTACAGGGGAGTAAGACACAATGTACAGTTGGACTCTAAACTTATAAAATCAGCATACAATTCTTTATGCAAAATAGAGGAAGCATATATTACAAAATGAGTCATGGTTTGTTTTCTTTCATATATTTCCTGCGTTTTCCACTTCTACATATTTTTTATGTTTTGACAGTGAGCAAGAGGATACATTTTTAAAAGAGAAATGCAAAATAAACATCATTTTTAAAAATTAATAAAAGAAAGAAGTCACTCCTCCCCATGAGTATAACCTTTAGGTCTCATGAGAAAGAAAACTTTTATTTTTAAATATATTTGAAATAATTTCAAATATATTTGAAAATAAAGCAGAATGGCTATACCCAATCAAGAAAGACTGCTCTACTTAAAATTGTGTGAGATTCTATCAACACGTGAAGCATATGTTAATTTATTCTGGTTCCCCAAACCCATGGAAAGAATCATTCATATAGGCGGGCTTTCACCTCAAAATCTACAGAAACCCTGTACATCCACCAGTTCTCAGTCCTGTATCTACCTGCCTTTGTACTATCTGCTCTGGTCATTCCATCAGTGTCTCTCTTTGCTTGTGTGTTTCACGCTCAGCTTCCCTTTGAACTTGACATCCTTGCCGCCCCTATTCTCCCCAGGGGCTGTCTTCTCTCCTCGGTTGGCCATGATATGAAAATAGATGAGAAGCATTTATTGAACTGTCTTTGTTTTTCTCCCATTAAAATAAAACCAGATGAGTGAAATCATCTATTTACATTTTTCTCAAAAAGAACTGAATTAAATAGCTGTTGGTCCTACAGGTCACTGACCCTCCGCTGCTCAGTAGTGCCCCTCACCAGAGGCCCCCAGAAAGAGATGTCCTTGCTGAGAAGTCTAGCACTTGGGCACATAAGCAGACACTGATGATAAGCTGATTAGAACTGTGAGGCAGGGTATGGTGTGGCAATGTAGAGTCTCCACAGAAGTCCCTGAGGCCACACACAGTAAGTGTGAGGCTTCTAAGAGGTCACAAAAACAGTATCTTATTCTAATTCGAGGGGAACCACCTTCATACATCAGCATGAATTGAACCCAGGTGAATCTTGCCAGAACAATCATAGCAATTAGAACAATCTGAAATCAATGTAAAGCAACGTCTAGAGAGAGACGATCATAGCTCATGAGATCGTCAAGTCAATCAAAAGGTTAAACAGGATTTGAAACATCCTCACTTAAGTAGAAAATAAAGTACCCAGCAGAGGAAAAGTGAAAGCTGTCTGTTAACTATGCAGCTCTCTCCTTTGACAATTTAAAGGGTTCCAAGTAAACAGCTGAACCTCAGGAACAGAAAGGTATTTTTTGGTTCTGATTTTTGACTTGGAAACAGAAACACATATTTGATTTTAATGGTTCTCAGAATGGAAATATTGGCTTCTGAATTTAAATACAGGCAGCATCAGATCTTATTATTCTGCTATCTTTAGCCATTTTTGCCTTCATGCGTTATTTATCATTTCACTTTCAATAACTTTGATATGTAAATTAAAGCCACTGTACCAAATGTTATGATTTAGATAAAGATCTAGAAACACTAATATTTCCCATTATGGATGTTGCTTATCCAGCTGAATCCAGTGGAATTACCCAATTTGAACCATGTAGGGGAATGTCTGGACAGAGCTCAGCAGACTTTAGAGACCATTTAAAATCCAAACCCACCACCCAAAGCTTTTCTACCATAAGGGCTTGTTGGTTTGTTGATGTGGCACATTATCCAGTGACTTTAAAATCATGACTAAGCTTTCTTTTTCAAATGCAGGCAGAATCATTCCTTGGCCCAATTTGAAAAGTGCTATGTCTTCAGGCTCAGAAAAATTGTTAGCATAGTTGTTGATACTTCAGGCATTATCTGCACTTACCAGCTCTGTGACCTTGGCCAAGTTATAACCTCTCTTTGCCTGGGTTTCCTTAACTGTAAAATGGGTGAAGCAATAGAACCCGCTAGGAGTGTGAAATAAGAAAAGCCAAGTAAAAGTGCTGACTTAGCTCAGTCCCTGGCACATGATAAGCACTCAATAAGTGTTAGTAAATTATTCTTCCTGAGGCAGAATGCTGCAGGAATGGCTTTGCCACAGATTTAAGGATTCACTCTTTAAAGACTGACAGATGGCCAGTCTTCAATGGACTAAATGTTTATGTCCTCTCCAAATTCATGTTTTGAAATTCTAACCCCCTGAGGTGAGAGTATTAGGAGGTGGAGGCCTTTGAGAGGTAATAAGATCATGAAAGTCAAGTTCTTATGAATAGGATTAGTGTCCTCAAAAGGTGGCTCCAGAAAGATCCCTCGCCCCTTCCACCATGTGAAACTCCAGCAAAAAGATGACCACTTAGTAAGCACTCTCCAGACACCAGATCTGCTGGTGCCTTGATCTTGGATTTCCCAACCTCAGAACTATGAGAAATAGGCCGGGCATGATTGCTCACACCTGTAATCCCAGCACCTTGGTAGGCCAAGGTGGGCAGATCACTTGCAGTCAGGAGTTTGAGACCAGCCTGGCCATAATGGTGAAACCCCATCTCTACTAAAAACACAAAACTTAGCTGGGCATGGTGGTGCATGTCTGTAATCCCAGCTACTTGAGGGTCTGAGGCAGGGGCATCACTTGAACCCGGGAGGCAGAGGTTGCAGTGAGCTGAGATCACACCACTGCACTACAGCCCAGGCAACAGAATGAGACTCCATCTCAAAAAAAAAAAAAGAAAAAGAAAAAGAACTATGAGAAATAAATTTCTGTTGTTTCTAAGCCAATCTATGGTATTTTTGTTACAGCAATCCAAACTCGAATTAAGACACAGGCTCCTAGTGAGCCCAGAGAGCCACAAAGAAAGAAAGTCTAATGACTCTCTTGACCCACTCAGGCTGCCTTCCATTGCCCATCTCCTGTGCTCTGTGATAGTCAGAGTGAACATTAAGCTACCTTGGTCACTCAGGCACCTCTCAGGTGAGTTTGGGGCTCTCCACCTGACTTCACATGTCAAGGGCTTCCTTCTGGAAACATGTGGCAGGCTTCATGAGAAGATGGTGGCCCATGAGTTCTTGTTCAGCTAATGATCCTGATACCTTGGTGAGCAAGAAAGCGCTATGGGCAGCAATGGCAAGATAGGGCAAGGGGCAATGGGGGCTGTGAGTCTACCTCAAGGTCAATGAATTTTTTCCCCAGCAGTTACCACATTTCTTCCCCAAATAAGTCAGAACGTGAGAATTATCACTGAAAAAAAAAGACTAAACATAGACAATATTTCATCTCTCAATCCATCTGTTCATTCAATCATTCACCCACTCACTCACGTATCCTTGCATCCCCTGTGCCCAGCCCTGTGAGAGACGCTGAAATCTCATAAAGATGCCCAGGAGGTAGCCCTTGTCCTTGGGAAGCCTACAGGCTACTGGGGTAAAGGCCTATCAATAAACACAGCCCGGAGTGTTATGGGCCATGAAATGCTGAGCTGGGATTTTGAAAGACTAAAGAGACATGGGCAAAAAGAGGTTCCAGGAAAGGCAACTGGCAGGTGCAAAACTGCAGAAGTGAGAGGGGCACTATCCAGTCTTCAAAGAGAAGAAGGGACAGGAGAATGGTGTAAGATGAACTTCAGGCCTCAAGGGACCTTGGAGGCAGGCTGAAGCACTGACTGCAGCTGAGGGCAATGGAGGGCCATCTCATGATGGGTAGGCGGGAGAGTGACATGCTGGATTTGCATTTTAGGAAGATCGTTGTGCCATCTTTACCCCTGGTGCACTCTTGACTTTTTCCATTCATTGGGCATCTGTGATGATGGCTACATTTACATAAATTCTCATCATCTGACCCCCTCAGAGACCCAGGGTTCCTCACACTTCAGTACCCTTTATTTCAGGTTTACTCGAGTGGAGCAGAGAGGAAAGCATCTCCCAGCTGGCTGCAGAGCTGCATTTCCAGCTGCCTGATAGATTTCACCAATCTGCCCTCCAAGAGCCAGTGTGAACGCAACACATCCAAGGCCAAACTCATCATCTTTCCTACCAAACCAGCTCTTCCTTCTTAGTCTTCCAGTCACCCAAGTTCAAAAGCTTCTTCTCACTCCCTGCTATATCCCATCCCTCACCAAGGCCTGCTGTGTCTTCCTTCAAAAATGTCCCCACCTCCTCCCTTTCTTTGCAGTGCCATTGTTTCACTCTGTCCCCACATCATGAACTCCTCCCACACTGACCCACCTGGGTCCTCTGTCCCCATCCTCCCAATCATCAGCCTGTCTTCCATTATCAAGTCACTTCCTGCCAAAGGTGGCAGACTGCAAACTCCCTGCAGTGTGGAGCCAATGATCACTGGTAAGGCATCCAAGACCCAAGCAGTTGGGTCTCAAAGAGGCTTTCCAGCAGCATCTCTTTCCTCACACTCACCTTGCTGATCCTCCCCATTGAGCAAATCACCCAATCCACCTATCACATCCTACTCTGGCTTCTGCTCATAGTGTCTACTGGATCAAATAGTGTTCCCCAAGAACTTATATTAACCTAGAACTTTAGAATGTGACCTTATTTGGAAGTAGGGTTGGATGAGATATTGAGGTAAAGCATTTAGCATGTAGTCTCATACTTAGTAGCAAAACATATACTGGCTGACAGCATCATCATCATCAACCACAACAATCAACATCATCATCGCATTATCATTGAACTGTTTTAAAATACCTTGCATCAGCTAGGAACAGAGAATTGCATGAATTCACCACTCACAAGAAAATAAATAAATAAATAAATAAATAAATAAATAAAAGGCACCCTTCAAGATTAATGCCCACACTAACCATGAGTACTAAGCAGGTTCTTCACGTATCAAGGACAGTGTATTATTACCCTCATAAAATTCCTTTCTTCCTAAAAGATTAAAGAGCTGGGGAAATTTCATTCCACTCAGCTTCACAACTCCCCTGAGAGACAGGCAACAGGTAAGCATCATTTTTCCATTGTCCTCAGGTGCATCAAAGCAGAGCCAAGAATCAAGGTGGCCATCCCTAGAGCCAGAGGTTGCTGTCTCCCCAGGCCTTGAGAATTAAGAAGACATGGGCCATCCTCTTGCTTATTCTTTAGGTATTCTTTGCCTACTCTGAAAACAAATTAGTATGCTGCAGGGTGTTGGTTCTTATTCATTCACTTATTCACTCATTCATTCATCCAAAATCATTGAATGAGCCTATGTTCCCAGAAACTCTACTAAGAATCAGGCAGGCTACAGAGAATAAGAGGAGCCAGAGTCAAGTGTGTCCACCTAAGAAAATGCCCAAGCCACAAATGGCCAGAGTCTGTCCTGTCTCCTGAACATGAAGGGGGAATGCTTCTAAAACTTCATCAATCTTACATGTCTCCTCCTGTAATTTTTAATACTGGAATTTAGAAATTCAACTCAATTTCAACAAATACTCCAAAAGATGATGATCCCCCAAACAGGAGTGTTTCTTGGCCAGAAGTAAGACCCACCAGCCCTGCTGCAGCCATCATGCTCCAGAATCAAAGATACGCATGAAGTGGAGATCGATGCCTCAAGTGAAGATGCTCCAAGGAATCAGAGCCTTTTATTGTTGCACCTACCCAGACTGAAAGGAATCTCAGCATAAAATGAGAGGAAGCTGGCAGGTATTTACATTCACAGCAGCATTACTCATGATGGCCAAAAATTGGAATCAACCCAAATTTCCACCCATGGATGAGCAGATAAACAAAATGTGGTTTATACACATGTGATGGTTAATATTGAGTGTCAACTTGATTGGATTGAAGAATTCAAAGTATTGTTCCTCCATGTGTCTGTGAGGGTGTCGCCAAAGGATATCAACGTAAGTCAGTGGACTGGGAGAGGCAAACCTACCCTCAGTCTGGGTGGGTACCATCTAATCAGCTGCCATGTGGCTAGAAGAAAGCAGGCAGAAGTTGGAAGGACTTGACTTGCTAAGTCTTCCAGCCTTCATCTTTCTCCTGAGCGGGATGCTTCCTGCCCTCGAACATCAGACCCCAAGTTCTTCTGCTTTTGGACTTTTGGTCTTACACCAGTGACTTGCTAGGGGCTCTCAGGCCTTCAGCCACAGACTGAGGGCTGCACTGTTGGCTTCCCTACTTTTGAGGTTTAAGGACTCAGACTGGCTTCCTTGCTCCTCAGCTTGCAGATGGCCTATTGTGGGACTTCACCTTGTGATCACGTGAGTCAATACTCCTTAATAAACTCTCCGTCATCTATACATCCATCCTATTAGTTCTGTCCCTCTAGAGAATGCTGACTAACACAACACAGGATGGAATATTTTTCATTCCTAAAAAGCAACAAAATTCTCACACACGCTACAACATGAATGAATATTGAGGACACCGAGCTAAGTGAAATAAGCCAGACAGAAAAGGACAAACATTGTATGATTACATTTAAAATGAGGTACCTAGAGTAGTCAAATTTACAGAGACATAAAGTAAAATGGTGGTTATTAGAGGCCGAGGGGAGTGGGGAATGGAGCGTTGGTGTTTAAGGGGCACAGAGATTCAGCTTCAAAAGATGAAAAAGTTTGAGAGATAGATATTGGGGGTGGTTGCATAACAATGTGAATGTACTTAATGCCACTTAATTGCACACTTAAAAATGATGCGTTCTGTTATATATATTTTAGTCACAATGAAAAATAATTAGTGGGTGCAATCAGGGGACTTCTCCAAAGCCACAAGAAGAATGTGCAGTGCTATTGAGGATGCTGGTGGTGTCTGCTCAGTTCCCCTTTAGTAGACTGGTGCACTCTACCCCTGCCCCGGGGAGTTGGCTCCTTGGCAGCCCACAGGAGCCACCTGGAGGTTATTCCCCCACAGATCCATCACCGTCACCATGGGGATGGCCAGTGGAACTCCAAGAAGGTGCAAATTATCTCTTGCCTCCAGGTGGAACCACTCTGTGGTGCATCTCATGCCCCAGGGCTCACCCACAGGCTTGGTTAACTTTCTTTCCCTCACTTTGCTCTTCTAAGAGCAAGCCCTCCATAAATCATTCATAGGAATCCCTGCCTCAGGCTCTGTTAGGAGGACAGTGTTTCTCAACTTTGTTTTCATTACTGCCCTCCTAAGGAGTTTTTACGGATATTTTTTCCTAATCACCCACTAACAGGTATACTGTATATCTGTTTATGTACCATATACATATCTCTGTGTTTTTTACAAAAAACATTATAATTTTTTCACTCTCTAATAACTCATTTTTATTCTTTTGGAGGTGAGTTCATCTCCTCTGAGCATGCCTGGTCTACAGAACCTGAGCTAACGAAGTGTGGATTCGCCTAAATGACCCATGTGTGGGGTATGAAACTGTCCCTCAAAGCATTGAGTGCTTCAAAATGATTTCTGCTGCCATCAATGCATTTTATTCACAACAAGCAACCATCAAACCAGCCAATCCAAGAAAATATACAATCTGCCACCTCTTATGTGCCCAGAGGGTGTGCTAGACCCTGAAGAGAGAGAAAACAATGAATAAAGCCAGATTCTTGAGTCTGTTTGCATGGGGAATAAAAGAACAAAAAGGTGGTGCAATCACTAAGACAGAAAACAGGGGGTACGTATCTGGAAGTGGTCCACCCTACCCAGAGACAATACCTTTTTGGAGTCTGTGGATGCTCTAGGGATACACAGAGTCAACAGCAATTCATTTTGCTGTCATAGGTTAAGCACTCCTTGAAGGAGAAAAGGGAGATCTACTGCTGTTACTGACTTGTTCACTCATTAATTCACTCAGCAGACATTTCTGAGCACCTACTTTGATACCCTACACTGTGCTATCCCTGGGGATACAATACAAACTCAGCAAGACATAGGGGGCTAGAAGAAAGGGCTCCAGGCAGACAGAACTGGGTTTGAGTCTTTAATGGCTTTGTGATCTTGGGCAAGTTCCTTAAGCACTTGTGTTGCTGATCTATGACATGAGGAGAATAATAGCAAATATCTCAAGGGATTGTTGTGAGGATTAAATGTGATACTTAACATAATAAGGCAAGGCCACTCATTGTCTTAACACACAGAAAATACTCAACACATACTAGGTATTGTTGATTCTTTCATTACCAACTGGATACATTCCCTTCCGTCAAGTACTTGGTGCAGAGATAATGATTAAAACATGGTGCCATGTTGCATTATGGGAAAAACACATCTATTCTCTCATTTTTGGAAAAAGAGTTCCCCTTGAGGACCTGGTAACCACATGGCACTTCCCTGACATGACTCCTGGCCATTCACTCTGATGGCTGGAACCCTCCTCTACAAGTCTGTCGCTCTGTTATCTGCATATAACAAGATAAGCCTACACTTCCAGCTCATTTGGCAGATACCATGAGGAACTAATGCCTGCAACTGTCACCGTTTAGTGAAAGATTCAATAAACGGGGTATTTTTTCAAGTCCAGCTTCACAAGCCAAGCTGATGTTTCATTCCCCCAGCATTAATGCTGCCACATGCACATCAAAATGGGCACCAAGGGACAGGGCATTATTTTCCAGCCACAGTGAGACACCCAGTGACTTCTGAGACTACAGCCATATATCCACATGACCAGATGAGGAGAATTAAAATCAGCATTCCAGGGATGGCATCACCAACGCTGAGTTTCAGGGGGTGATTTATTTATTATGTGATAATGGCCCAAATGTATACACTACTCCAAAATCTGCCATGCAAATTCAAACATCTTTGTAATCCCTGTTTACAAAGCACACAGAGAAATTAAAACAGGCTTAATCGAGCAGTGTTTGTGCATATTAATGAGCCTAAATTCTAAATCTGGATTTTGGAAATAAAAAGGGTAAAAGAGGATTCATTTCAGACTAATTTGTTTTTGAATATGACACTTTGCATGTCAAATAGTACAGGGGATGTGAAAGTGGGGGCCTAGATAAGCATTTTAAAGCATTTCCACACAAGGTATGGGGCATAAGATCTGTTAAAGAAAAAGAACCACTTTCCATGGTCTACCTAAGACTTTAATGACACAAATCTCTCTTCAGTCACCTGTGTCCTGTTCAGGGAGGGAACAATAACGGTTCTCCACTGTGACCATAGAATCCTTCTCTTTTATTCCCTGTATAAACTTTCCTTTGGCTTATCATTATTTATCATGCTGTCAGTGCTGGGTGTCATAAGAGACATGTTCTTATAACTTGTATGCTAAGGCACCTGTATCTTAGGAAACAGAGAGGTAGAGGGAGGCCAGCCTCTGAATTCAGAATCAGATAGACCAGAGTTTAAATCCCAGCCTTGCCTCTCACCAACTGCAAGTGACTTACACTCTCCTCCTTGCCTCACTTTCCACAACTGCAAAATGAAGTGATAATTCCTATCTTTTAGGCCAAACGTACAAAACAGTACATAGTAGGTGTGCAAAAGTACTAACTCCATTCTTCGTGCTTTTCTTTGGAGCAATAATAAATCAGGGAGGGACCAAAAATATTTTATGGGTATTACAATTCAGTGAATAGCCAACACCCAATTTCCTATGGTCCATGTATTCAGGAAAGTAAAGAGAAAAATCAAAAAGATCCCAAAGAGGACACTTGGGAACAGGGATGGATATTGGGATGGGGATGAACATACACAAGCATGTGCCCTCTGGCTTGCTTTGCTTGGCATAAGGTGCATGATACAAGCCTGGCAGGCCTCCAGCAGTAATAAGAGTTACATGTGGGGCTGTGGAATCAGATATCCTGGGCTAGACTCCATGCTCTGCCCCTTACAAGTGGCTCTGGGCAAGTCACACCAGTCACACCACCCTTCCACAGACTGGTGTCCTCGCTGTAAAGGGGACAGCCAATGCAACCTCCCTAGCTTTGTGATTCATGTAAGTTACACCTGTCAGCAGATTCCTTTGCAGATACAAACATAAGATAAGAAAACAGGCCTGCAGGACTATGCCCTGATCAGAAAGGTTCACAGAATAAGAAAACACACTAAGTATTTCAAAAAAAAAAAAAAAAAAAAGTCAGCCCACGTCCGCATTGTGACATGTCCCCTCTCTCAGAATCTGACCTTAGGGATCCCAGATGGTTCCAGACCATCCCCAAGCTGAAAGCGCCCTGTTCTCTCCTGAGGATTATCTAACCTGAGAGCCCCTGCCCCCTTCACTCACAGGTCTTGTCCAAGGGGGTCTACAGATCACATAAGGTTTCAGAATTTGGGGATAGGGGGTATGGAGCAAGGTCCCCACTGGGGCAGCTGCACCCACAACCTCCCCCTCTTTTCCCCATGTTTCCTCCAGACCCTGGGCACTGTGGAGCCACGAGTGGGCTGGTCATGCTGCCAAGCAGGACCCTTCCTTGCTCTGCCATCAGGCTCTGGCTTATAACAGATTCTCACTGTTCCATACAGCCTCTCCCCTTGCCTCTGGCCCTCTCCCTCTATTACTTCCCTCTGCTGTCTTGCCTGTCTGCCCGCTTCATCCTTCCTCCCTGGACTGGGGTATCCCCTTTCCTTTCTCTCTGCCTGCATCAGCGTCCCCTCCTTTCCCTACCATAGCTCTCCATGCCTCTGTCTTGGTTGCTGTCTCTGTCTGCTCATTTCTCTAACTGCTCTCAGGCCACCACTTTTTTTTTTTTTTTTTTTTTTGAGGCAGAGTCTCATTCTGTCTCTATCTCAGCTCACTGCAACCTCCCACTCCTGGCTTCAAGTGATCCTCCTGCCTCAGCCTTCTGAGAAGCTGGGACTATAGGTGTGTCACCACACCCCGCTAATTTTTGTATGTTTAGTAGAGACAGAATTTCACTATGTTGGCCAGGGTGGTCTCCAATTGTGACCTCAAGTGATCCACTCACCTCGGCCTCCTAAAGTGCTGGGACTGCAGGCATGAGCCACCATGTCCGACCCTCTCACTGACTATCTCCTTTTGTGTTTCTCTCCTTCCCTCTCTGTCAGTCTTTCCTTCTCTTTCTCCTGATTTCACTGGGTAATCCCCCATCTCTGTTTCTCCCTTTCATGGCAGGGACTAGGATGAGGTTGGGGTAGTTATTCGACCCAGGCGCAAAATTTAAGGAGGTGCCAAAACACTTAGTAATCCAAACAAATACTACTTTAATGTAATATTTTTAAAAATCAAAATTAATGCAAAAAAAATCCCTGTTGAACAAAGAATCAAAAATATAAGGAAAGAGGATCTGTCCACCACTCTGCTCCTTGCCCCAACCTAATCCACTCCTAGTCTGAAACATTACTGAAAAGAACAGGTGGCTGACCCATAGGCTGTAGTTTATCCATTTGATTTTTTTAAATATTGCATTAAAATATCATTGATCTCGATGATTACATTCTGTGCAAAGGGGCATGCTGCCTGTGTTTGGGCCCTGTGACCTTTCTGTGCGTTTCCTTCCCTGTCTGTTCTCTAGTTCCTCTCTGTTTAGCCTCGCCCTCTTTCTCTGCTTCTGCCAAACTGTGTCTCCCTCCCTCCTCCTGCCCACCTCGGTCTTGCTCTCCATCTCCGCGTAGCCCCATGTGTGTTTGCACACCCTGTTCCTGTTATGTCTCTCGGTCTTCCCCCTCTGCATATCTTTGTCTCCACTTCTCCCTGGGACTTTCTCTCTCCCTTGTCACCCTCCCCACCTCCCCTCATCTTGCCTGCACCTGTGGCCATCCCGTCAAGCCCGAGCACTGCCAAGAGTACAAGGAAGGACAGACGAGCTTCCTCCTGGCAGGAAAGCTGGACTGGGATGGAAAAGCTCCAAATTCCATCCTGCCTTAGACCTCTGAATCTGCACCATCTGCCAGCACTCCTGTGAAGGCTATCTTAAGCAATAGATGCCCTGTGTCCCAGAGGTAGAGGAGGAGGCAGCTGGCAGATGCTGAAGTCACATGTCATGGACAGAAGGTAGTGGGCACCGAGGCAGTGAGCAGAACAAGCCTGCTGGCAGGAGCTGGAGGTGCTGCGGCTGGGAGGGCTCAGATTCCCCAGGACAGGGCAATTCACCTTCCATGTGGCCATCTCAGGCAGCAACTAGAGAAGTGACACAAGCGGTATCTGCCTAACATGGCTGGATGTGCCGGGGATATCATACTTTGTTTAACTTAACCCTAGGTATGATTTTTCCTGTTCTGCAACTGAAGGAACTGCAGTTCAGAGAGGTTGAGGGATTTGCCCACAAGCTCACAGCTTGATTCAAACTTAGAACATCTAAGGGTCCAAAAGGTCTAAAGAACCAGCCCAGGGCCCTTTCCTTTACCATCTTATCTATTTAAGAACAAACTTCTCACAAACTCAGAGGAATAAGAAATAAAGGCCAGGCAACCCAAGAATTCTCTGTTCATTTTTTGGAAAACAACATACAGAGTTGGCTAAATGATTTGAAAAAACTAAAATTACATTCTCCAGATTACAGCAAACTCAGAATAAATTACAAATTGATTAAGTAATTAAATGCAAAAAGAAAAACATAAAACATCTAAGAAGAAATACAGGACTGTATCCCGCGATCTAAAGGATGAAAAGACTATTTTGAGGGTGACATAATATCATACAAGAAAAGGTTGACTGATTGCATTTTTAAAAATTGAGAGTTTTTGAATTGCAAAAGACATAAATAAGACTGAAAGGCAAATGTAAAATGGAGGGGGGAATCTTCAGTCTATATGACAAAAGGTTAATATCCTTAAAATGTAAAGCATGCTTATTAACCAACCAAAAAGTCAACCCAACAGAAAATACGAACAAAAGGTTTGAACTGGTAATTTATGGAAAGCACTCAACCAAAGCAAATAAATAAGAAAAAAAATGCAAACAAAACTCATGGATTCAAAATTTCAAGTTAAACTGATATACTTTTTTTCACATTTAAAGTTAGCAAAGCTTAAATATCCACTATCATCAAGAGTTTAAGGAACTGGAAACTTTTACAGAATTAGGGAGAATGGACATTGTTAGAGCTCTCTATTGAGAAATGTGGCAATATTTATTAAAACTTCAAATGCATATTCCTGCTGATCCATTCATTTCACTCTTTGAAATTTATCTTACTGAAAAACATGCATCACATGCATGTTTATCACAACATTGTCTGAAAAGGCAAAATATTTGAAATATCCTAAATGCCCTACAACGGTGCTGAGTAAATTATACTATATCTAGGTAATAGAATACAATACAGTCAATAAAAGGAGTAAAGTAAACCTATATGAACTATTGTAGAAAGATAATTATGATGGTTGATTTGGGATGTCAACTTGACTGGATTAAGGGATACTCAGATCACTGGTAAAACATTAATTATTCTCAGGGCTTCAGTAGGCATTACCCATCCCATTTCTGCTAAAAGGGAAACCAAGGTGGTTTGGCATTTGATCAGAATAATTGGGCTGTGACCAGGCACAGTGGCTCACACTAGTGGCTAAAACTAGCACTTTGGGAGGCCAAGGCAGGCAGATCACCAGGTCAGGACATTGAGACCATCCTGGCCAACATGGTGAAACCCCACCTCTACTAAAAATACAAAAATTAGCTGGGTGTGGTGGTGCACGCCTATAATCCCAGCTACTTGGGAGGCTGAGGCAGGAGGATCACTTGAACCTGGGAGGCGGAGATTGCAGTGAGCTGAGATCACGCCACTGCACTCCAGCCTGGTGGCAGAGCAAGATATCATCTCAAAAAAAAAAAAAGAGTAATTGGACTGCCCCAGCTGTGTCTGTGAGAATATTTCCAGGAGAGACTGGTGTGTGTCCATGGACTGAGTGGCAAAGATCCTCCCTCAATGCAGGCAGCACCATCCAATCAGCTGAGGGCTCAGATGGAATAAAAAGTTGGAAGAAGGGTGATATCTCTGGCTCTCCCAGAGCCAGGAGCCCTTCTTCTCCTGCCCTTGAACATGAGAATTTCAGGTTCTCTGGCCTTTGGACTCCAGGATCACTCCAGCAACCCCCTGGGCTCTCAGAACTTCGGTCTCAGATTGATAGTTACACCCTCGGCTTCCTTGGTTCTGAGGCCTTCACACTTCGACTAATCCCTGGGTCTCCAGCTTGCTCTCAGCCTCCATAATTGAGTGAGTGAATTCCCCTAACAAATCCCCTCTCCTCTCCCTCTCTCTATATGTATGTGTGTATATATACACAATATATATATGCATGTGTGTCTGTCTCTATATAATTACATATACAAGTCATATATAATTATATATTATATGTAGTTATATAGAACCGAGATATATATATATTATTGGTTCTTTTTGGATAACCCAGACTAAAACAATATTCAAAAGAAAAAAACGTAGAACAAAATACATAGATATCCAGATCCCTTTCAAGAATACATGTGTATGTGTGCCTGTGTATTTATATGTAGGGAAACAGACCTAGAGGCACAGACGGCAACAGTGCATCCATCAGGGAGAGGGAGGGACAAAGGAATACTCACCCTTCAAACATCATCCTACTGTTTACATTTGGATAACGAGTGCCTGTTACTTCTGAAATCTTAAGAACATTCCCATAATTAAGAAGTTGGCAGACGTGATTTAAAATAGAACAGTTTTACAAATAGAAAGCACCCTTTTCCACCTCAACCCTGCCATGCCCCACCACCCTATGTGATCAGTGAGAGCAGCCTGCCCTAAGCGTGCGGGGAATCTGAGACACCATTCCCATGCACACGTGACATGCATTTATTTGTAATTAAATTAAACTTTATTATGTTTTGAGGTTTTCAAGGCCCCATGACATATTCCGAAGCAAAGCTAGAGGAGGCACTGCCTTTTATGTCAGTGATGCTTCATATTTTGTGTTTTATAAGCTCTATCTTTCCCATTGTCACAAAGATCCTATTAAGGATGAAGTTGCTGCTGCTGCCTATTCTACTGAAGAACTTTAGGCACCTGCTTTGAGCCAGGATTGGAACCCAGGTCTGTTGTAAAGCCCATGTGCATTTCAACCCAAGCCCTGAAGATGACCAAAGACACTCCATGCCAACTGACGAAACCAGATTCAAAGATACTATACAGAAACCGCTTACCCAGAGTACTATTAAAATCAAGAATATCCAAGATAGATATATTAAATTATCATGTGTATCCCCCCCAAAAAAATAAACAATTAAAGAAATTAAAAATAGAGAGTTAATATCTACCCAAAGGAGACAATGATGAGATCCTGACAAGGTAAGCTGACAGAGAAAATGCTCCTCTCATACAAACCCCATCTTTGCAAAGTCCTGATTTGAGAGACTACAGAGAGAGACCCTAGGGAAGGTACTTCCTAAACATATGTTACCTCAATTTGTTGAGGAACTGCAGCTCTAATAGCTGAGCCTATGGCTATAAAAAATTCTGGTCTTTTCCCTCAGGTTAGGACCACCTCTCAAAGACAACAACCTGATAATTTTTGCCCAAAGTCCACACTGGAGCTCACCCACCTTGGAAACCAAGTATGGTGGCATGCTCCTATAATCCCAACTACTCTGGAAGCTGAGGGAGAATTGCTTGAATCCAGGAGGTGGAGGTTGCAGTGAGCCAAGATGACACCACTGTACTCCAGTCTGGGCGACAGAGCAAGACTCCATCTCAAAAAAAAAAAAAAAAGCCTCCCAAACATTTGACCTATTTTGGAAACCAATAGTGGTCTTGAATTCAGTTGGATGGGGTAGGTCATACTTCCAGACAAGCAGAGGACCCGAGACAGGTGGGCAAGTTCCCTGGTCTGTTCTGCCTGGGCCCCAGATGTGAGACGGTTGAGTGGGGGCTGAGCTGGGGTGTCTCAGGGGCCCTAGTTAATCTTGGCCAGAGTCCTTTCCAACCTAGCCCTAACAGAGGAGATACAGACAGTTAAGGTATTCAGATCACTGAAGCATTGTTACTAGGTGTAAATCTTAACAACTGCACTCAACTGTAACAGAAACCAAATTAACCTGACCTGAATGAATTAGGGTTTTATTTTTCTCATGTAATGGGAGATACAGAAAAAAAAAAAAAGAAAGAAAGAAAAGGCTACTGGCATTGAGTCAAGGGTGTATGGTTGTCAGGCTGAGATCTCTGCAATTTTCTATCCACAGAGTGTCCTTGTGGTCACAGATGACTCTCCACCTTTAGCATGGTATCCCCGTTCCAGGCAGGACAGAAGAGCAGGGAAAAGGACAAAAGAGGCATGAGCGACTGACTTGGCTTCCCTTTTAAGGATCTTTCTTGGAAGCCCCACCCACAGCTTTCCCCTCCACCTCACTGGCCAGAACTCCATCGTGTGGTCACTCATTCTGCAAAGAAGGCTGGGAAATGCAGCTTTGAAGCTAGACACATTTTCCAAAATAGTCAGAATTCTCTAGTGAGGGTATGGGAAGAATGCATATTGGGTAAGCAACTAGCAGAGTCTCTCTGGCCAGATAATCCATGGGAATAAACTTTGTGAATTCTTCAGTGCACTGGTGGTGGAAGGGTGGCACATAAGATTAGAACGCCCTGGATTGCTGGCAATGGGCCCAACTGTTGCACTGGAGGACACTCTCAAAAGTCCGCCAACATGAGGAAGGCAAATTGTCCTTGCACCATAGATAACTGTGGTTTTCCCAGTCTCACCTTTGCCCTCCGGAGAGCTGGATACTGAGTAGAAACTGATAACACTAAGTATTAATAGGCATTACATGATTCTATTTCCTTTTTGACTGAGGTCCAAAGATCATCTAAGGTGATGGTACACCAGTAACCTAAGAAGTAAAAGAGTAGGTCAAATTGCTCATCGTATGTCTGGATAGGGGGCTGATTCCAAGAGCTGAGCATGCTGGGAAGAGGAGAGTCTCTCCCAGAACAGGCAGAGAGGACCTGCATGATGGCAGGGGAGGAGTCATCTGATCCCATCAGGAGGTGGGGTGAAAGCTAGAAGCAAAAATAGAATATGTAGCATCGAGCCCCAAATGGGGAGGATATAACAGCTGGGTAAAAAAGCATAAGAACACACAAGGCTGTGTGGGAGGGTGAGATGCCAGGCGGCCTTCAGCAGTTGCAGTTTGTCTTCTACCTTGCTAGAGCCTGATATTGAAGAGCTGGCAACATGGTTACTCCAGACCTGCAGGGATTTAAAGGGATATTTAAAGGGATGCAATTGTAACTCCCAGATGCCTGAGGACACTAAGGGTGCCCAGCCAAGGCAAAATGGTTGCAGGGGCAAAGGCCCTCATAGCAAGGGCGGGTCCCTCCAGCCTACCAGCCAACCTCTTCTGAAAGGAGAAAAGATATATACATTGACCTTGATGTTAAGAGCTTCTTCATACTGAGAAGTACTTCTGTGCTTGATGATTATAAAGATGTGTGTAACATCAAATCTGCAGGATCAGTCCCAGCCATAACAGAAAATGGCCCTACACCTCTGAAGTAAGCCAACTCCCCAAACAAGGTGGATTGCTCAGCCTCTGTAACTTGAAAAACTTTGACCTATTTTGTATCATGACTGTGTGTGACCTGAAGCATCCTCCTCAATGTTTGTCAGCTGCATGCTCATGCTGCTCTGGCACCAGTTGTGTGCAGGTCGTAAGTGTCAGCTCCATGTGACAGAAAACTAAGTGTTCATCCCCTCTGATAGGCACAACAAAAGATGCTCCCCTCCGAGGCCAAATAGGTGGCCCATGCTGCCAAGATTTCCTTCTCACACAAGCCTGAAGAAAGTCCATGTTAATCTCCAACCGTGTTGCCTCCCTTCCTGAATGGAACTGAGACAGGTAGGCACCCCAGGCCGGCTGGTTGCTTGGCATCTCCTCACACTGATGTTCCTTAAATATCTGTTCAATGTTTATTTAAAGAAGAGGCAGAGAACTGCCTGAACAAAGGCCTAGAGGCCACAGCCTCCTCTCATCTCCAGCACAGTTCAGCTCTGGCCCAAATCTGCATCTCTCTCTCAACCAAGCCCTGTAGCTGCCCTAACTTCTCCCCATAAAAGGTCACTTTAGAGGCTGTGTCCTGTTATTGGAGATCACCCCCTGGCCTCACCCTTTACCCCAGATGTCTCATCAAACTGCCTCTGGCCCCCACACTGAGGTTCCCCCTAAGACAAACATCCTGGTAAATACAGCTTTGTTTGCTTTCATCATTTATTCCCAGGGATGCCTAATGTCCCTGGATTGCCTGGCAATCGGCTCTGCTGCCTGTCAGTGGATGTGTCTCTGGGGACAGCAGGCTCCCCACAGTCCTTGCAGCAGTCCAGCATGGGAGCTGGAGGATGAGCACAGCGGGTATGAGCACCATATGCAAGGCAAAGTGCCTGGGCACAAAACAAACCCCTGCTCCACCACAGACTGGCTCTGAGAACATGGGCAAGCTACTCAACCTCTCTGAGGGTGGCTTCCTCTGCATAATGGAGCAATACTAGTGCCCACCTTATATGGTTGCTGTGAGGAGTAAATGAGTGCATGGATATTGTTCATCACAGTACTTGACACAAGTACTGTGTCAAGGCAGAATTAGAATTTAGTATTAGTACCAGTGTTACTACTAATACAAGAGGGGTTTAAAAAAAATGGCTCTGAGGCTGGCAGATCATGAGGTCAGGAGCTCGAGACCAGCCTGGCCAGCATGGTGAAACCCCATCTCTACTGAAACTACAAAAAATTAGCCAGGCATGGTGGCACGCTCCTATAATTCCAACTACTCTGGAAGCTGAGGCAGGAGAATTGCTTGAACCTGGGAGGCAGAGGTTGCAGTGAGCCAAGATCACACCACTGTACTCCAGCCTGGGCAATAGAGCAAGACTCCATCTCAAAAACAAAAAAAAAAAGCTCCCAAACATTCCCATGTGAATCGAATACGCAATTTAAAATGCTTACATGAAATGGTATTAATAAAAATATAGACTTGAGTAGAAATGCTGACTTGGCCACTATACCATTGGGCCTGCACAATGTCCAGTGTTAGATCCCAAGAGCTGGGAATGAGACTCTTCCAAGATCATCCCCAATGGCATTTCTCAGGCCAACACATGTTAGGGTCATCACAACCTCACAGCTGCCAATGGCTCCAGCTTCCATGCCCAGCCCACCCCTGGGAGAACCAACTCTGTAGCCTCACTGGGCTGCTTTGGGTACCCAAAATGCATCATAGACTTCCTTGTCTCTTGACCATGGTTTCTTGAGCATGCTGTTCCCTGGCTCTTCTTGCCATCCTGAAAATTTTAAATGTCTCAAAAGATCATTCATACACTACTATCTTTCCAACACCTTCCTTGACAGAAACACAGCCATGGCCTTTCTGTGGTCCCAGAAGCTTTGTTGGTGTCTGTATCCACTTACAGGATGACCTGCCCTCCCACCAGACAATGAGCCTCCTGTGGAATATATCTTTAGCTCACCATGCCTGATACTAACTAGATACCTTCCAAATGTTTAACGATTAAAAGAAGTATTAGAGATAAGTTTTACTTGGTTTGTGCACAGCTGTGTATGCACAAACACATACACACAATGTCTCCTAATGACTATTTGAAGGCAATTTCAATGTAGAAAATACAACGGTATCACAAATTTCAATAAGTCAGGGAAACCAACTTCCAGAACACAGTCCATCCTTTTACACTGATGGTAAAAGCATTAGCAGCACTTTGGCTTGTGTGGCACTTAACGGTTTACAAAGCACCTATAAATGGAAGGATCCTGAGGGCTGGAGGACACGTTCTCAACATCTAGCCTAATTTCCTAGGTAAAGCAGGAATCTCCTAGAAAAATCATGACTCAGGTTTCTGTAGCCTCTTGCCAACGCATCCTGTGCCCCAGAGTTTCCTACCTTTTAGAATAATTCACAGTCTTTTTAGAGATCTCTAATCATTCAAAGGTTCCTGTCTTAGGTTGAGTCAAACTTTGCTTCCCAGGACTTTTCACCTATCAGTCGTGGAATATCTCTCAGAAACACACACACACAAAATTTCTCCTGGCAGAATTCAAATTCTATTGATAAGTCTCATGTCCACCCTAATCTTCTATGAGGTGATCCATCTCCAGAACTTCAGTATTTCATCCTTCGACTGGGATCTCAGACTTGTCACCTCTCCGGCGCCCTTGCTTAGGAAGATGCTACACTGGCCTTCTAGGAGGGATGCCAACAGGTGGCATAATGCACACAGTAGGTGCCTGACTAGAAGAGGAGACATCACTCACTTGGGTGTTTCGGTCTTCAGTGCAGTTATGTCCTGACTAACTGTTCTGGGATGAATTGTGGCCCCTCCCCCAAAATTCATATGCTAAATCCCTATCCCCCTAGTGCCTCACAATGACACTATATTTAGAGACATTATTGTTTTGTTGTTTTTCTCTGAGACGGAGTCTTGCTCTGTCACCCAAACTGGAGTGCAGTGATACGACCTCAGCTCATTGCAACCTCCGCCTCCCAGATTCAAGCAATTGTCCTACCTCAGCCTCCCAAGTAGCTGGGATTACCGGTGCCTACCACCATACCCAGCTCATTGTTGCATTTTTAGTAGAGATAGGATCTTACCATGTTTGCCAGGCTGGTCTCGAACTCCTGACCTCATCATCTGCCTGCCTCGACCTCCCAAAGTGCTGGGATTACAGGTGTGAGCCACCGAAGCCCAGCCTAGAGATAGAATTTTTCTAATTTTTAATTTTTGAGTGTACATAGTAGGTATATGTATTTCTGGGGAACATGAGACATTGATACAGGCGTGCAATGTGTAACAATCATAATAACCATAATAATCATAATCTTAAGTGGGGTATCTACTGCCTCAAGCATTTAGCCTTTGTGTTACAAAGAATCCAATTATATTCTCTTAGTTATTTTAAGTGTAAAATTAAATTATTGGCTGTAGTCACCCTGTTGTACTATCACATAGTAGGTCTTATTCATTCTATTTTTTGTGTCCATTAATCATTCCCACTACCCCCTCCACACACTCACTTCCCTTCCCAGTTTCTGGTAACCATCCTTCTATTCTCTATTGTTTTAATTTTAGCTCCCACAAATAAGTGAGAGCATGTTAAGTTTGTCTTTCTGTTCCTAGGCTATTTCACTGAACACAATGACCTCCAGTTCCATCCATGCTGTTGCAGATGATGGGATCTCATCCTTTTTGATGGCTGAATACATATACACACCATGGTGTATATGTACCACAATTTCTTTATCCATTCATCTGTTGATGGACACTCGGTTGCTTCCAAATCTTGGCTATTGTGAATAGTGCGTCAATAAACACGGGAGTGCAGATATCTCTTCAATATATTGAGTTCCTTTCTTTTGGGTAAATACCTAACAGTGGGATCACTAGATCATATATGGTAGCTCTAGTTTTAGTTTTTAAGGAACCTCCAAGCTGTTGCAGAGAAGGTCTTTAAAGAGCTGATTAAATTAGACAGTTACAGCCAGGCACGGTGGTTCACGTCTGTAATCCCGGCACTTTGGGAGGTGGAGGTGGGTGGATCTTCAGGTCAGGAGTTCAAGACCAGCCTGGCCAACATGGTGAAACCCCATCTCTACTAAAAATACAAAAATTAGCTAGGCGTGGTGGCACGCACCCGTAATCCCAACTACTCGGGAGGTTGAGGCAGGAGAATCGTTTGAACCCAGGAGGCAGAGGTTGCAGTGACCCGAGATCGTGTCATTGCACTCCAGCCTGGGTGACAGGGCGAGACTCCATCTCAAAAAAAAAAAAAAAAAAAAGTTAGACATTTAGGGTGGGCTCTAATTCAACCTGACTGGTGGTTCTTATGAGAAGAGGAAATTTGGACAGAGAGAGAGACAGCAGGGACGTGTGGCACAGAACAAAGACCACGTGAGGACACAGAAGGTGGCCATCTGCAAGCAAAGGACAGAGGCCTCAGGAGAAAACAAACCTGCCAGCACCTCAATCTTCAACTTCTCTAGCCCCCAGAACTGTAAGAAAATACATTTCTGTTGTTGAGGACACTCATGGTATGGTAATTTGTTATGGCAGCCCCTCACAAATGAAAACACTACCTACATGTGTAACTCGCTTCTATTACCTACACAGCACCGACAGCATTTAAGTTGCCAATTTCTGGTCAAGAGATGAGTGACAAGACACCTTCTGGAATAAATCCCAGAGCCAGTTCTGCTCCCTTTCTGAGCTTCCAAAGAGCGACATGCAGTCCCAACAGCATTTCTATCCCAGCACTGCCCACCACCTTGAGAAACACTGATTTCTCTGTTGAAAGGAAGCAAAAGACCCTTCCCTGATACAGACCAGAATTTTCTGAAGTAACGTCTTTATTTTTAATGAAACATAAAAGGACAGCAAGAATATCAAATCATAAGGCAGAAGAGTCACTGCTAAGTCCTTTAAATTACCATACCTGTTCCTGCACAACCCAGTAAGCCTAATGGAGAACAGAGGGCATACCCTATTGTCCCCTGCATGGACTCTGTTACGAGCTGCTCTCCCACACATGGAGAGAGGCTCTTCCAGAACTGCAAGACACAGGCACACCTACTTGGAGTGTCCCTTTTATTCTTGCTTTGCCCTTTGAACTTGATGCATAGCAATATTTTCCTAGTAACAAACTTGGTTCCCACCTCCACCTCCCAACTTCCCTGAAGTGTCACAAGTAAAATACTCTCTCTTCCTCCACCTAGCTCTAGAAGCCTCTAACATCCATCCTGCACTATCCTTATCTCTGGTTTATCCTCATCTCAGGGAACTGAATGCTACTATGAAACAGATCCCCTTTTAAAATGACATAAGTACTTTGGTCTTCTCCCCACGGTTCAGCTATTTCAGGGAGACAAGCAGAGGTCACAAAGCATGCCTAAAAGTAAAATACCATCCAGGGGTACTGGGCCACCAATGGAGCTGCTAAGTGCTACTTCCTTTGTCCTGGGCATCTGATAGCCTAAGGCAAGATACAGATCCCTAGGGGCTGAAGACAGAGTGAATCAAATCTGATCCAAATGCCTAGGAGCAGCAAGAGCTAAGTTGAGAAAACCTCCAGTAAATGCCAAATCTGAGAGCAAGAGAACTGAAATCAGGGCCAGGGTCAGAGGGAATAAATGAAATGGAACAACAGGAAGGCAGCAAAGGAATGGGAGGGTCCAGAGACACGGGGTCAAGAAGAAAGAGTCAGGCCTCTTATAGTCAATTCTTTATGTATCACCCCTTTGAGTCCATCACCCAGCAAGAAGGCTGTGCATCTTCAAGTCAGGGCAGGAAAAGAGGAGACTGGGCAAGTCATCCATCTACCTCCTCTCAGCTGTCTGCCCAGAGGTACAAGCTTTGAATTTCCTCTCCTAACCATGATATCTATCTTGTCGCTAGGATTCTCTGCTCTTTCCACAATTTATTCCATCTTGTGACTGATTGGAACAAGTCTTTAAAAGGGCATTTTTCAAAGCCATGATGGTACAATAGTCACGCTGTCTGGCCCTGACAGCTCCAAACAAGTTACAAGCCCCAAAATTACACAGAACAGCCGTCCATCAAGCATTGCCATGGTCTACTGGCTGCTTGTGAGATACAGTTAAGTCATGCATACAGGCCACCAACAGGCAATTGTGATTGGAAGTGCTTCGGCTTTCATCACCAGCTTCGGCAGCAGAGAACATGGCCTCACACCCACAAATGGCAGCTTCCAGAAACAAATCAGATGTATCATGTAGCACTTAATTCTCCTACCTCAATGGCCATGCATCCTACAAACTGGCTCCAAAAGACTCCTGGGCAGTTAGATTGGGGTATCACTTGTATATAGTCACACAGTCTATGGTAATTTGTATTATTGCTCAAAATACTACTGACCAAGCTTTCTATCTCCCCATGCCATTGATATTAGTCTTAGCCATGTGATTTGGAATGCTTTTCCTTGGAGGAAGATTATGTATCACTGATCCAGTGGTCAAAGGCTTAGCCTTATGATTTCTGGCATCCTTCCTAATGGAAGAACATACACCCTCACTTTGTTGAGCTTAAGAGTGGCTACGTGATTTGCTTTGGTCCATTAAATGTGGACAGTCATGTGTCATTTCCAGGAGTTTAAAATCTAGCTCATAGTTTTCTTCAGTCTTTGCTCTGTTCCACAGACCACCTATTTCCTAGACAGAGGCTGTTGTATCAGCCTAAGTACCAGATTAAAGGCCATGTAGGGTATGGCCACAGCCGACCTGATATGTAGCACAGATGAAAATTGAATTTTGTGGTTGTAGTTTACTGGATGGGGAACATTCATTTTTGGAGGTTATTATTGAAGCATAATCTAGCCTATCCTAACTAAAATATCTTCTTCCTTTTTCTCTTTTATTCTTCCACTAATTAAGCACCTACTAAAAACTGAGAATGCTTTATAAATTGAGCACCTACGATGTGACAGGTACTGGGTTGGGCGGGGAATGCAAATAAAAGACATACATAATGGGAAGACCCAGATGTTGCACAAATACATTTTGATACATTGTGGCAAGTTTTACAATAAGATGCATCAGCAGCCTGAAGGAAGCTGTTGCTCTGTCTTCTCTACCAGGAGTTGTGGATGACTTTATCAAAATACCCGTCATATATGATGCTCCAAAAATAAATAAGGTTGACTGAATGACTTTGATATTGGATTTGAATTTAAGAAAAAGATCAGGGGTTTGGTTGGCAAGGAAGAAAGAAAATGGCATTCCAGTAGCTGAAAAGGGGGAAAGGACATTTCAGGCCAAAAAAAAAAAAATGGCATAAGCAATGCTGTGAATATACCTCTACTGTTCAGTGAGGATGGAGCTTAAGATGGACAGATGAAGACTTAGATAAAATGATTTTGGATAACTGCACTGGAATCAAGTTGAGAATACCTGAAAGGCCATGCCAAGGAGGTCTGACTTAGCTGTGGAGGTTATGGAGGAACAAATGGAGACTTCTAAAGCAGGGGAATGAGGTAGTCTTCCTGCCACAGGAGGTGGGGTGTGTAGCAAGTGATGTGGTTGGGTTTGGGAATCATAAAAAATGAATTTCACTCTGGGTAACATGAGATTACAACATTTACAACAGCAAATCTCCAGTGGAGAAAGGGAAAAGCACAAATCCATCTTAGATCAGCTTCCCTAAGAAACAGACTCCGAAAAGAAGATGAGATGCAAGAAAGAGGTTTGCTGAGGAGAGCTCCTGAGACCATCACCTGGAAAGGAGTGAAGGATGCAGGATAGAGCAGAGGAAGAAGTCCAGCTGTGATGTAGTTGCAGCACAGTCCTTGGCTGATCACCCAGGGAGCTCTAAACTTTGGATGGCCCATCAGAGTTGTCCCAAACTGAGGCAAGAGTATCAGACTGTCATACTCTAACATCAACCAGGCTTTGGATATGGGTTACCCCCAGGAAAGAGGTGTAATCTTGGGCAAGGAACCTCCTTTCCACAGAAGGACATTACCAGGACAAGACTCTGCTAAGCTGTCGGTGGCAGTAAACACTCTGAGCAGCCGAGGCAATGAGTGCCTGGGTGCTGAACAGAGAATCTGAATCTGAGAGGCAGCTGTTGGCATCCACTACACACCCTCTCAAGGAACAACAACTTGCCTTCCACCACGTGAAGACACAGCAACAAGGCAACATCTCTGAGGCAGAGAGCAAGCCCTCACCAGATATTGAATCTGCTGGAGCCTTGATCTTGGATTTCCCAGCCTCCAGAACTGTAAGCAATAAAATTCTATTGCTTAAAAATTACCCAGTCTAAGG
This sequence comes from Papio anubis, assembly GCF_008728515.1. NCBI lineage: Eukaryota > Metazoa > Chordata > Mammalia > Primates > Cercopithecidae > Papio > Papio anubis. The sequence continues at coordinate 70,249,437 of NC_044991.1, forward strand.
TATTTCGTTACAGAATGCTGAAGGGACTAAGACACTGGCACAACACTTTCTAATAGGTTCTATTTTTACAGACAAGAACATGGAGGTTCAGTGAGGTTATATTATCTGCCCAAGTGATCATGGAATCAGACTGAAATTTAACTTCAGCAGTGTCTGACTCAGAGCCTACATTCTTCTCATACATTTTGGTGTTTATCTTCAAAAGGTATGAATCTCTCTATACAGGAGCCACACTACAGGGAAGACCAACCAAAAGGACAATCTAAGGGACTCTCTCTGGAGAGGAAGACCTTCAATGCCCTTTCATGGGTTCTCAAAAACACCTAGGGTCTGAGCCTGATCAGTACTTTGAAATCCTGCTGCTCAGGGGTTTCTGCATTAGGTAACTCTACTCCCCAACCACAAAGGCTCTCCTTGACCTTCTTCCCTGCCCCAGTCAAGGCAGAACTTGGCTTGAAAGGAAATTTAGTGAAGACTGGGAAATAGGTGACCGGAGATTTGGGGCAGAATGGCCAAAAATCATCACAGGCACCACACATGAATACTACAAGTGCCAGGCACTATCACCCACATCACCCCATTATCACTCCCATTTTACACTTAAGAAAACTAAAGCACAGAAACCTGAGTCCCTTGTCTGAGGTCACATAACATGTATGTGGCTGATCCAGAATTTTGTTCTTTCTTCCCGCACCTGCATCAATACAGAGTGAAGCAAAATTTAAACATCAGTTCCTCAGGTGCACTGCCTACATTTCTAGTGGTCAGTGATCACATGTGGCCAGTGGCGATAGCGGGTAACGTATTGAGTAGGTCATGTCTAAGAATATTTCCACCATCACAGAAAATTCTATTGAATCGTGCTGATAAGGGCTGCTTTGAGGTCCTGGGGGAGCAAAACAGCTTCAGTGATTATCTAAATTTTCTCTATGCCCCTCACCCACTGTACCAAATCTTTTCATTAAAATAAAATAAAATAAAAAAACAGTGGCAAATAAACCTAATTAATCTGAGGGGGAAATATATATAATTAATTCAGAAGGGAGAAGGGAAACCATTTTTGTACCTGTTTATGTTCACTTGATAAACAGAGGAAAGCTAATGCCTCTGTAGTTCCAGAAGAGTCCACAGGGGAATTGGAATCTCTTATCTTAGCCCCCCACAGAGCGTCAGGCCTGAGATCAAAGCAGATCTGTGCATGTCATTACAGCATTTCCTCCCCATCCCTCCTACATTTTCAAGTCTCCTTGGTTCAGGAGAATGGCCTACATTACCCTGCCAGTAAAAAGTGAAGCCTTTATTCCACAACAATACTAATAAGTAAAAGCAAAATAGCAGCAGCTAGATATCCAACTCCCTTTCCAGACACCTCCCAGATACAAATGCGCAATGCGTGATACAGAATTGCAGAGGTTTTGGCGGCTCTCTGGTCCAAATTTCCATCTATAAAATTTATGCCAAGCCATCGTGTCCTTAAACTTGAATTAATTTGAATGTCTCTAGCAGTGTGTATATCTGTGTGGTGTGTGTGGCACCTGAGACCTCCCAAAGAAGACAACTATTTTGATACCTAAGAATGTCACAATAGAGGACACATCTTTTACATTGTATCCAAATTTGCCTTTTTGTGACCACTGCCCATTTCTCTTGGATCTCTCTTTGGGGACCTAAAGAACAAGTCCAGGGCCACACGTCAGTAGATGTGAAGACAAGACTTAGGACCCCTTGAGCCTTCCTCTTTACTACATCTCTGGGTCTCTCTCCTGATAGTCTCAAGGTGTGGCTTCCAGATACCTCTCTCCCTGGCTGCTTCCTCCCTCCATGTGTTCAGTTGCACCTGCCCACCTCCTGCTGAGAGATGGTCAGCCCCACTCGAGTCCCAGTCTGTAGGGGATGGAAACAACCCTCTCCACCACCAGGACCCATAAGTGAGGGCATTTGGGAGCTCACACCTTCAGAAGTTGCCACACCGAACTGCCGCACCATCCACACAGGGGCTCCCACCCCCTGTGCATCTGCTTCTGGACTCCTTCCCGGCTTCTCATAATAAAGTCCAGGTTAGGAAGGAGCAATGCTAATTAGTTATAAGTTGAATGCTATTATCATAATAATGAAAAGATGAGTAAACGCAAGATCTCCTTCTTTCACAGATGTATTTACAAAAGAAAGATTAATAATGTCATTTTACCCCCAAATCTGCAAGGAGCTCAGCAGATGAAGCACAGAGAAGATGGGAAGGTGGAGGCAGATGCTAAGGTCATCAGGAAGGAGGGAGAGTGTCCCTGCTCTACAGAAAAACACTGAGTTCAGTGACCTTAAGTAGCTCTAAAGGTCATGCAGCAAGTGGTGGAGCTGGGATTGGAACCTGGAATGTCCAACTCCGGCCCTAGAGCTTTCGCTCCTGACCACCCTGCTGCCTCTCGCCGCACTACGCCTTCAACTTCGTGATTCCAATATTGGGTAGAGGGTACTGGCCCCATTTTATAAAGAGGAAGACTGAGCTCTGACAAGTAACTCATTTGCCCCAGTCACACAGCCAGAGAAGCTCTGAGAGGTCCGGGCGCCTCTGCCCCGGAGCTCGTGCTCTTTCCTGATTGTGCATTCCATTCTAGAAGAAACCTGTCTTTCCTGACCCACAGAAAGAACCATCCGAGCAAGTCCCAGACAGGGGTGACACAAAAGTGATTACCTCAGGCAGCCAGGTCACAACAGCCTCTCAGTACAAGAGCCCAGACTTTGGCATAAAGTTCAGAACCAAAATGCACCTGGAAGGAAAGAAGGAAACCCCCTCCCTTTGATGCATCTTGTAGAGGCAGGGATGGGTGAAACAAACCAGGAGCTGAGTCCTAGTCACAACTGCCACTGCTGTTACCTGCCTGGTGTGTGTTATAGGTTGGGGAACACGGGAACGCCTGATGTGGCTACTGCAGAAGAAGTCAGGACTCTCCAAACCCCTACAATCCTCCAAGAACAAATGAATCTTCCAGGAGGTGGAATTTTAAAAAGCTGAGAGACGATGTCTTCACTAACTAAAAAAAAAAAAAAAAAATTAAACGGCCTCAGGGTTCAGAAACTGAAAGGAGAAATAGTCCTAATCCTAATATTAGGCTGGTGCAAAAGTAATTGCGGTTTTTGCCATTAAAAGTAATAGCAAAAACTGCAATTACTTTTGCATCAACCTAGTATTTCAAAACTATGAACCCAGATGTTAGAGGCAAATAAATTCGTAGTAGAATGAAAAAGGCCAAGAAACACTAATGCTCCATCCCTCCTGTTGACCAAACCCAAGGAATTCCCCTCTTCAGCACTCCAGAACTGGATTTTGTCTGTGCTTAACTAGGATTACCTGCTGGGGAGGGGGGTCCCTGTCTGGCCTCACAACACCTGCCTTCACCCCTACCTCAACCCCACCCCAGCCTTCTCCTCAGCATGTCCAACCTCTATGTATGCTTCAACACTTATTAGTAATAATGCTGGGATTAGGGGACTCACCCACTAATTCTACCCACCTCCAATGTGATTTGTAGAGGAGTCACAAGCAGAATAAACAAGAGACAAAGGAAAATACAGCACTACTTTCTGGTTGGCTGGGCTTGGGCACCCAACTGCAACTCTGAAACCTCAGGGAAGTGAGAACAGGCCCCTCATAGTGCCCCAGCCCCTCAGCAGTCCAGAGCAAAGGAAGCTGGCCCAGTACACCAAGCCACGAACACACCCAAGGGTCTGCAAGAACACTCCTGCCTTGAAACCACCCAGGAAGTGGATCCAGGCTTTACCAAGAGCCCTTGGACATTTTGGAGTGTCTGGAGGTCTGTGTTTTCTCTCTGCCTAGACCTCAACTCTCTGTAGCAGAGGTCAGCAAAACGCTTCTGTAAAGGACCAGAGAGTAAATATTTTAGAATTTGCAGGCGGCAACTGCTCAACTCTGCTACTATAGCACAAAAGACAATAAAACTTCATTTACAAAAACAAGTGGTAAGTTGGACGTGGTCATGGGCTGCATTTCCCTGCCAGGCTGTCATTTTCTGGCCTCTGTTCTAAAGGACAAGAGTTCTGTCTGATTCATCCTTGTTTTCGCCTTTCAACACTGTGGGTATTCCATAATCCTTTGTGGAAGGAAGGGAGGAAATTTGTTTTCAAAAACCAGATGAACAAAGATAACTACTGAGACCTGGCAAGTCCTAAGGTGTGCTTGGATGTCAAAGCTCAAAGATTAAGTGCAAAGAAGTTCCCAACAGCTTAGGAAAACAGAATGTGGAGTCCACTGAGCAAGGTTAATTACTCTCCTGTGTCAATTTTTTTCCACACTTACAGCAGACCACCTAGTTGAGGAAAATTCCAGATAAAGCACCGTTGTTGAAAATGTACATGTCATCACCATCATGTCCAAGACTGATATTCATGCTTCTGTCCGGAAGGTGAGGATGCAAAGGAGTCTGCCCTGAACCATAAACGTACAGTGGATAACGTTCCTGGACCAGCAATCACACACCAGTAACGCTCATTCCCCTGGGCACCGGGGAGTCTGTCCAAGCATCAGTGAGGGCCCAAACCTAACGACAAAGGCAAATGCAGCTGGAGAAAAAAACTCCTTCTGGAATGCTTCCTTCGAAGTCAGCAAAGAAAAAGCAACAAGACTGAGTTGTATGTATTATGAAACTGAATGAGCTGGTCATGTAAATCCCTTGTTGCTTTAAAAAAAAATTTTTGTTTTGTTATGTATTTCCCTCACTGTGTATCCTGGCATCTCACTGTGTATCACTGCCCCAGCTGCAGTGCAGTGATTATTCACAGGTGGGATCATGGCATACGACAACCTTTAACTCCTGGGCTGCTCCTCCTGCTGCAGTCTCTAAAGTAGCCGGGACCGCACGCATGCACCACTATGCCCAGCTTTATTTTTACATTGCCTTCCCAAAAAAGGAGAAAAATGCAACCTAGTCCATATTATTCAATCTTGATAATTGGAGGAATAACTCATCAAATTTGTCATAAGCTTTCATGGGATGTAGGGTGAAGGCAGAAGAGAAGAAAGAGAAAATTTAATTTTGTTTTTTAGAATTTACCAAAAAAAAACCCATAAATTCCAAAGATTAAATTCTACAGCTCACAATGGAATAAAAATTGATGTTAGCTATAAAAGGTTAGATATTTAAAACCTCAACTCCAAAAACCTTAAAACAATATGCTAACCTATTTCATCAAGGAGGAAGTAAAATATAATTACAGACCAGTTAGGAAAATGGAGAAAAAATACCATTTAAGACTTTCAGGTTGCAGTTAAAGCTGTATTCAAACAAATCTACATACCTTGACCTTTCCTATTAAGTTAGAATGAGAATTTTAAAAATGACCAATGAACTTATAAGTTTAAAATATATAGAAATGCAAGAAAATGAATAAACTAAAAAGAATGTTTAATAAATTCGAAATTTTCTAAATGATAGGACTGATCCATATAATAGCTGGTTCTTTTCAAAAGACTATAAAATACATATATCTTTGGCAAGAGGGAAAAAGATAAAGAAACAACATTAGAAATTGATGAGGTGAATACGCCAAATTCAATTCTTCTTTCATTCTGCAAGTATTCATTCATCACCTGTGAAGTGGCAAAAACTGGTGACATAACAATGAATTAAGCAAAATCTCTGCTTTAGCTCACTGTAAAGGAAAAAGATAAGTAATTGCATTTATGGTGAGTTATGAAACATACGCAAATTTTATGAAAGACTACTATGTGAAACTATGCTAGAAAACTACATCTCCTAGAAATGCACTATTTTACAGGAAAATACAAAATCAAAACCGATTTGACTACATAAATAACCATTATTTTAAAACTTAAATATACATCAAATTTGCCTTCAAAAACGGTGCAATGACAGGTGGCTTTGCAGGCTACTTCTGAAAAGCTTTCAGGGAACTGATGATTCTGATGCTTCATAAACTGATCTACAGCCAAAACAAGAGACAGGGACCTCATGCCCTTTAAGCCACCAGTAAAACCCTGATACCGAGCTAAAGTGGGACAAAGCAGAGAACAAAACAGCTTCACTTTGGGATGTTAAAGGTAAAATCAAATACAACTCTACTATCTGTTACCCAGAATTGTGAAAGTGAAAAAGTTCTGAAACCTGTTTTGTTTGTTTGTTTCACAAGTGACCTGGTGGCAATGGCCTGTGCTGTCCACACTCCCCTCCCTTCCACATAACCCTCATCGGGCGCACCTATGACGGAGGCGTACAGGAATGTAAAATCTCCAGCTTCCTTGTCCCAACAGAGACAGCCCTAAAGAGTCATCTATACTGTTTCCAGAACTCCCTTGTGCAAGTGAGCTAGAGTCACCTTCTGGGAGACTTTGCGTGGTATCATACCCTTGTTGGTTTCCTTCTCTTCCATCTGTGTATCCTGGGAACACTTCTGAATCAATCACTCTCATATGAACCCTTGTCTCGGGGTCTGCTGCTGGGAAGCCCATCTTAAGACAGTAAAAAAAATCTGACCTAAACTGCTTTTGTGGATACACCTGACCTGAGCCTATTTATAGCATTATTTCTCTGACTTCACTTTGAAGTCATATGTTTGGTTGCACAAATATTAACGTGTTTGATTAAGGAGTACTTCCTCAGACTCTACTGGGGCTTTTACATAACATTCACAATATACACATCATATTACCTCCCTAAAATCTAATAAAATATGAATTACAAACACATTTTGCCCAAAGGGTTTCAGACAAGGGATTAAGGAGCTGTATAAAATACTAGTAAATCAAATCTAGCACTATATTAAAGGGATAAAAACCATAGCCAATTAAAGTTAATTACAACAATGGTTTAATATTTAGAAATTTAGTTATACAATTTGTAAAAATAATAGGTCAATGGAGTAAAACCACATGACAATCTCAACATTTGTTCCTCATATAAAAATAACCTAGAAATAGCATGTGAGTTCCTCAAAATGATTAAGAATATTTATGTGAAAAAACAGTCATCATACTTAATAAGATTTCAGGAGCATTATAATTAAATCAGAAAAAAAGGATATCTGCTATTATTATTTAACTTCATTCTGGATTTTGTAGCACAAGCACAGCAATAAAAATAACAGAGCTGTAAGTATTAAAACAGAGAAGACAGAAGTATCATTATGTGTAGATGATATTATTGTCTACCTTCAAACCCAAGGGCATAAAAACTGTTGGAAATAAGATTTTTAGTATGGGAGCCAGATATAAAATATGTGCCTAAAACCACATCTATTTATACGAGCAATAGCCAATTAGAAAATATAACAGAAACATTTAACCCATATAGAAAAGAAATAAAGATAAATAAAAAATAAACAAGAAATATGCAAGACCTTAAAAAAGAAAACTCTTAAACTCCACCAAAGGGCACAACACAAGCGATTTGAGTAAATGCCAGGAGGTATCTTGTACTTAGATAAGAGAAACCAACATTGTGAAAATGCCTGAGGTCTCTAACTTAATCTATAAATCCAATACAGAGCCAACCAAAGTTCAAACAAGATTTCAGGGGGAGCACCTGACAAAATCATTCTAAAATTTTTCTGGGAGAATAAAAATGCAAAAATGCCTGGGAAACATTTGAGACTTTAGAGTACTGGGGGAATAATCCTCTCCAACATGAAAACATATCACAGCTACAGTAGTAAACCAAGATAGTATCGCTGTATGGATAGAAAGAAATAAATGAAAGCTAATTAGACCCCAAAATACATATTATTCTGGTTGCATATCCTGTAAGTAGAAAACATATGAATTATTCAGTAAGAGGTATTAGGACAACTAGCTATCATCTTGAAATAAAATGATAATAAAATAAGATCTCTATCTCACTCCTTACACCAAAATAAGGGCCTGATATGTTAAGGATTTAAATTTAAAAAAGAAAGCGAGGAAAGGAAGAAGGGAGGGAAGGAAAGAAGAACCATAAAAGTACCAGAAAAAAAAGAAAGTATATTTCATGAGAGTGAGGAAGGCCTTTCTGATGAAGACATGAAGATGAAAAATCAATAAAATACTGTTCAATTCCCAGCTATGAATGAAAACATATGGTGTTTGGTTTTCTGTCCTTGCGATAGTTTGCTCAGAATGATGGTTTCCAGCTTCATCTACGTCCCTACAAATGACATGAACTCATCCTTTTTTATGACTGCATAGTATTCCACTGTGTATACGTGCCACATTTTCTTAATCCAGTCTATCATTGATGGACATTCAGATTGGTTCCAAGTCTTTGCTATTGTGAATAGTGCCACAATAAAAATAAGTGTGCATGTGTCTTTACAGCAGCATGATTTATAATCCTTTGGGTATACACTCAGTAATGGGATTGCTGGGTCAAATGGTATTTCTAGTTCTAGATCCTTGAGGAATCGCCACACTGTCTTCCACGATGGATGAACTAGTTTAGGGTCCCACCAACAGTGTAAAAGTGTTCCTATTTCCCCACATCCTCTCCAGCACCTGTTGTTTCCTGACTTTTTAATGATCCTCATTCTAACTGGTGTGAGATGGTATCTCATTGTGGTTTTGATTTGCATTTCTCTGGTGGCCAGTGATAATGAGCATTTTTTCATCTGTCTGTTGGCTACATAAACACTTGGACACAGGGTGGGGAACATCACACACCAGGGCCTGTTGTTAGGAGATATACCTAATGTAAATGAGTTAATGGGTGCAGCACACCAACATGGCACATGTCTATTGGGAAATAATTTGAACGTGGAACATTTAGCATTCTTTTGCCCAGTGTTTCCCAAAGTGTGGCACCCAGACCAGCAGCATCTGCATCACCTGGGAGCGTGTGAGAAATCAATTTCTTGGATCCACCCCAGACCTACTAAATCAGAAACTCCAGGCATAGAGCCAGCAATCTGTGGTTTAACAAGCCTTCCATGTGATTCTAATATAGCTAAAGTTTGAGAACATGTCTCCAATCACTTACGAGTCAAGAAAACTAAGACTCAGAGAGCTTAAATGACTTGCTTTAGACCTGCAGCTAGAATGCGCCAGGGCTGGGATCTGAACCCAGAGCTTTCTGTTTAGCAAACCACGGCCTTACACACTGGGCTACAGTACTTTTTAATGTATTGTTTGTGTGGTATAAATTCAGGGAATACAAATTTACTTTTAAAACTACAAATAATGTTCTTAAATGTCGTTATAATTAGCTTTAGAATTGGCTTTTTAAAATTTATGAAGGTGACAACAGAGCAGGGAATTATGCTAATCTTATCTCCTTTCATTTAATTCCATCTACATCACAGGACTCGTGTGTGGACAACAGGGACAAGTTTGCCCTGTCTCCCCAAAGTCAGCAACATCGAGTTGCAGGAAAGCACCTAAAAGAGCCTTGCCAGCCTTGGGCAAAGGCCATAACGTGCCACCTACTTCCCTTAGATCATCGTACAAGGGCTACCTCTTCCAAGAATCATTTTCGGCTGGAAAGTAAACCTAGGTGTCCTATGGTGAGCAAATGTGGTGTTTACTGTCATGCCAAATATTCTGTGACAAGTGTTGGGAAGCTGCAGTCCACAGGCCAAATATGGCCCACTAGCATTTTTGTAAATAAAGTTTTATTGGAACATAGCTAAGCTTATTTGTTTGTGTATTATCAATAGCTTTCATGCTACAGTGGCAAAATTGAGTACATGAGGCAGAAATATGTCCCACAAGACCTAAAATATTTACAACCTGTCACTTTACAGAAAATGTTTACTGACCCTTGGTCTAAATGGTTGTCACTCAAATCGAAAGAGAACTGATTTTTGCATGACTGAACTCAAGTTCGAGGACTGACATGTACCCGAATCTGATGTTCAGAAAGTCCTTTACCCTCCCTGAGCCTCAATTTCCCCATTTGTATAATAGCTGCTCCACTGAACTGTGGTGATGATTAAATGGAACAAGACATGTTAAAGGCCTGGTGCACAGCGGGTGCTCATTACCAGCTATTTTCCTCTCTTCCCCTGCTTAGGTACAGAGATTCCTAAAGACCAGCGGTGCCATTGCTCCAGCACATAGTAGGAACATTGTTTATTCGGGGCCAATTCCCTTTGCAAATTCAGAATGCAGAGGCTCTACGAAGCCTGTAGGCTGCAATTTAAAATGTCTCATCGTCCAGTGATCCAAGGGGTAATTTACTAACCAGGCAGCACACTTAGACACTATACATCATCTCCTGAAGCCAAACTTGTCCTGCCCAGAGCCAACAGTCAGCTCTGGCCTGAAAATGAAAAATGGGCTCCTGGGGATAGCGGAGGGAAAGAGAAAGGGGCATAACTGCAAAACTCTGTTCCCACAAATCACTGCCTCCAGAAGAGTCCCCGCTTGGTGACCTTAGACTCTTTCACAAGCAGAGGTTTTAGAACTCTCAGCTGCCTCAGAACAGAGAGCTCAATCTGCCTCTTGGTCAAGCACAAGAGCAGCCACACAAGGTAAGTTGCCTTGGACCCAGGTAGTGAGAAGGGCATTCTTCCACCCACCCTGCACCCGCCATCTCTCCTCCCACCCGCCATCTCTCCTCCCACCCGCCATCTCATCTCTCCTCCCACCCGCCATCTTTCCAAGATTTCCTCTCTCCCAAGCGCTAATGGTTTATACCACTTTCTCCTTCCAATTTGAACTTCTGTCGTCTCAGATCATCTTAACTGTGGTTTTGTGCCACATCTTTTGCTATTCTCCTCCTACTCCAACCATGTTACCATCCATATGTAGAATCATCAATTTTCAGTGCCAAGTATCCTATTGCCTGGTGTACTGTGCAATGGTCCATGGTCACGTGTGGCCCATCTGAATCACAGAAAGGATACAGACAACCTGTAAGCACTGGGTGAGATAAACACATCATGCCTCTGGCCTCCAGGACTCTGGTCTTAATGAAAAGGAAGCCTTCTTTTGCCAGAGCGAGGTGCGCCAGATGCCAGGAACCTGGTCCCCTGCAAGGTGAAGTGTTGATTGCAAATACACTGCATCTGGCAGGGGTGTGAGAGGCTAGCAAAGGACGCCCTCCCTCAGCCCTCAGAGAGGCACTGGGAACATCCTTTGATGGGTTAATTGTACTGATTAATTTCAGTACAAAAGGTAGAAGAGTGAAGAGCTCCATATCCTGAGAAAAAATGAAAGACAAAAAGACAAGAGGGTCAGGAATTAGGGCAAGAAGGAAAGAGAAAAAAATAAGCAATACTTAGTATTAACTCAGATTTTATTGTGTGCTAGATATAAGCTAAATAATTTGTCTGAATTATCCTGTTCAATCCTCATAACCTTTAAGGAAGATTTGAGTGTTGACTCTGTTTTACAAATGAAGAAATCAGGTCTCAGAGAGCATAACTCATTTTCCCAAGGTTACACAGCCTACAGGCAGCCAACCCCGCCTTCAGCCTTCCTGCCTCTGAGGTTCACAATCCTAATCTGCTTCATTCCTTTGCACAGATGTGAGTTAAAGTTCAAGGACAGACCAGGGAACACGCACAGAGACCCCAGGCCACAGACTTGTAAAATTATCCAGTCCAGCCTTCCTATTTAACAAATGGGTAAACTGGCCGGGCCCGGTGGCTCACGCCTGTAATCCCAGCACTTTGGGAGGCCCAGGCGGGTGGATCACGAGGTCGGGAGATCGAGACCATCCTGGCTAACACGGTGAAACTCCGTCTCTACTAAAAATACAAAAAAGTAGCCGGGTGTGGTGGCGGGCGCCTGTAGTCCCAGCTACTCAGGAGGGAGGAGAACGGTGTGAACCTGGGAGGCGGAGCTTGCAGTGAGCCGAGATTGCGCCACTGTACTCCAGCCCGGGCGACAAAGTGAGACTCCATCTCAAAAAACAAAATAAAATAAAAAACACACAAATGGGTAAACTGAGGCCTGAGGCAAGAATATGACCTTTTCAGGGTCACCCAGTGAGTCATCAGCCTGAATAATGTGAAGAAGATGATTTATTTTTATTTATTTATTTTTTTTAAGACAGAGTCTCACTCTGTCGCCCAGGCTGGAGTGCGGTGGCCAGATCTCAGCTCACTGCAAACTCTGCCTCCCGGGTTCACGCCATTCTCCTGCCTCAGCCTCCCTAGTAGCTGGGACTACAGGTGCCCACCACCTCGCCCGGCTAGTTTTTTTGTATTTTTTAGTAGAGACGGGGTTTCACCGTGTTAGCCAGGATGGTCTCGATATCCTGACCTCGTGATCCGCCCGTCTCGGCCTCCCAAAGTGCTAGGATTACAGGCTTGAGCCACCGCGCCCGGCCAGGAAGATGATTTTTTAATAAAGTGCTTTCACATCACAAGGCTGAGAAGTGGGTAAGAATTCCCTACTTCCTAGTTTTGTGATGTCTTACCCAGAAGTGGGTAAGTCTTCTCAGATTCAGAGCTTCTTTCCTCTTCCTCTGTCTGCTTGCCCCACCACAGAGAACCGCTGACATGCCCAAGTCTGGTCTCTTGTGATGCTAGCCTAAGGGAGTCCCAGGGCTTGTTCAATGGACAGACACCCAGGAGAAGTGTCTGCGAGATGGCATTATTGTGGTTCGAGTGGTCCAAGGCAGATGGAGCAGGACCCTGGAGAGCAGCAACAATCCGGCTGCCAGCATGAGAAAATGATTAGGCCTAGGCAGAATTTGGAGCCCCTGCCAGCCTTAGGTCCTGGCAGGAGACCAGAAAACAAATCCAGCCAGGAAGCCCAGCAGAAGGGCAAATCCACAGGCGGGCAGGGGCTGAGAGAAGAGAGAAGGTGAGTCTCACCAGAGGGCAGTTGACCAGGAGTGGCCACCTGCATACGTGGGACTTAGGGCAGCCTCAAAGGCTGGTGGTGACAGTGTCTGCGAGGGAGACTGGCCAGGGAAGATTACAGTTTCCCACTCTCCAGGAAGACTTGCACAGTGGAGAGTGGGCTGCATAGCCACTAATCCTTTCCAATGTGTCACTCCTGCTGTGATCAAGTACATTATAAAGTCCTCAGGAACAGATTTTATAATGTACTGTAAAGGGGATTGAAAAAGGGACACCTCCTTCTTTTCAGAATTGCCAACATGGATGGCATGGATTCAAGTCTGGCCTCAGCACCTCCCTGCCGCATGGCCTTGTTATTGAGGCAGCCCCTTCAAGCCTGTGCTACTCCACCTGTAAAACAGGGTCACTGATAGCACCCACCTCCAAGCATTGTCAGGAGGATTAAATGCAGCAAGGTGCATAAGACACTCAGCACAGGGTTCTTCTCATCCTAAGTAGTAGACAGCCAGTGTAGTGCACGGTGCAGACAACTCAATAAAATATTATTGAACAGATTATAAGTTTCATACAGAATTCATTTAACTTGTTAAAGCAAGGAAGTGAGGAGCTGCGGTGTAAAGGCTTTTTGCTTTTAACTACTCAAAATCAAATTGTTATTCCACTCTCCTATCCCTGCACTCAACGCTAAGGTTATTTGGCAGGTCTGGCATATGACTACTTAAGATGGGGTAACAGCCTCTAATTAAGCCTTAAAATGTCACTGTAAGACGGGCAGGCAGGAAGGAATGTCTCCTCAGGAAAACATTTCTGGGCCAGGCTTGGGCCAGAGAGCTGTCAATCAAGAGATTATTATGTTTCAGAGTATTACACCCAAATAAATGTTGAGACCCAGGAGGGAGTATCCTTGAGGATAATTTCTTTTAGAAACAGAGCACCCAAGTCCAAGGGGCAGAGGATTTGGCCCAGATCCCCTAAGTTAGTAGCATTCCTTCCAAAATACCTCTTCTCCCTAAAATTCCTCCCTTCAGTTAATTTCATTAGCGCTATTTGGTACTGACACAGCCTCCATGGGCAGATCACATACAATAACCCAATCTTTGTTTATTGAGCAACTACTTTGTGCCAGGCACTGGGGCAAAGCACCAAGCAAGATAGAGACGAACTCTTTCTTTTCTCTTTTCTTTTTTTTGAGTCACAGTCTTGCTCTGTCACCTAGGCTGGAGTCCAGCAGTGTTATCTCGGCTCACTCTTACTTCAACCTCCTGGGCTCAAGTGATCCTCCTACCTCAGCCTCCCAAGTAGCTGGGACTACAGGCATGCACTACCATGTCCCGCTAATTTTTCTTTTTTTTTTTGTAAAGACAGTGTCTCACTATGTTGCCTAGGCTGGTCTCGAACTCCCGGGCTCAATCAATCCTCCTGCCTCAGCCTCCCAACGTGCCAGAATTACAGGTGTGAACAACCACACCAGGACAATCCCTACCGTTTTGAGTTTATAACCTCCTGGGAGAAGAAGGACAAGCATAAGAATACAAATAATGATTCCAAACAGCAATTACAGATGACAAAGGGAAAAAGGGATGAAAGGAGGCAAGGGAGGCAAATTTAGATTCTATAGCTAAGAAATGTCTACTGAGCCAAAAAACTTGGAAACTCACAAGGACTAAGCCATGCAGAGTTCAGGAATGGGCATTCCAAAGAGATGGAAGAGTGAGTGCAAAGGCCAAGAAATGGGTGCACACAGGGGAGGGGATAAGAGGTGAGTAGGGGTAGTATCATGCAGCATCTCGCAGACCACACTAAGATTTTATTCCAAATGCAAAAGGAAGCCAGATGCAACAGAGAGCCATGAGGGTAACGTGTTCTGTTTTATGAATTAAGACAATCACTGCAGTTGGCAACGAAGAAGGCTAGCAGTGGTGGGAACTCAGAGAAGCATCAGGGGCCCATACTAATGCAGCTGTCATATCTGTCCCATCCAAGGCCTAAAAACGCTACTGAGGCCAGGCACGGTGGCTCGCGCCTGTAATCCCAGCATTTTGGGAGGCTGAGGTGGGCAGATCATGAGGTCAGGAGATCGAGACCATCCTGGCTAACACCGTGAAACCGTGGCTCTACTAAAAATACAAAAAATTAGCCGGGCATGGTGGTGCATGCCTGTAGTCCCAGCTACTCAGGAGGCTGAGGCAGGAGAATGGCATGAACCTGGGAGGCGGAGCTTGCAGTGAGTCTGGGTGACAGAGCAAGACTGTCTCAAAAGAAGAAAAAAAAAAACCTACTGAAAACTTCCTCCCTGGGCTAAGATGGCTTGGGCGGTGGGGCTGAGGTGGGGCTGCGGTGGGGGCACATCCGCATGCTATTCTCCCGTGGCTTCACCTCATCTCACTAGGAATCTCCCTGGACCCAAGGAACCAGTCATCCCAATACCAGCATCCTGCACAGTTCCGAGACTGGCCCTAAAGACAACCTGGGTTGCAATGAACACTTATTCAACTAAAATGAACTCAGTAGGCAATCCCTCAGGAGATACAAGCTCTGCTATTGACGATGGCTCACAGTGAGACAAGGATAATGGGTTCAAATCTTGTTAGCAAAGTCAGAGAACTGAGAAATTTCTGAGAGCTCCAAAGAATAATTTCCCTTCTGCTTTCAATATTTTTGCAGGATGAGATATCCTTCATAGGGCGGCCAGGAATAATTCTTGGGCAATTATTCAGCATGTCTTGGACTGGTTTTGCTTCTTTTCATCAAGTTAAAGATCATTCAACGCCACAGTTTCTTTTCAATACCACCTTCCCTTCCCCTCCCTCCTCCCCTCAGATCTATGCCTCATAATGTTTTCCCCATTCGCTCTCCGCCTTTCTCCCCCATCCTCCTCCACGCCTGATGCTTCTCATGTTTCATCTTTCTTGAGAACCCACAGTGCTGCGCTTGAGCTCAGCAACTCCCAACTTTTTTATTTGACATCCCAGTGTGTCTCCAGTCATCTCCAGGGGAGTTTTGAAATTCATTTTCATTCACTTTAATTTAAAAAAGAAATATAGGCCATTTAGTTCTTTTAAGAGGGAGAAATGGAGTGTCACTCAACCAGCAGGGAGGTGAATCCTGACTTCAGCTATTAGCGTATTGGGCAAAGTGGCTCTCTTTCAAGCATTCTTGGTTCTTGGGTGGCTTAAGCAAGTAGTGTTTTGCTAATGTCTGAGAGACATTCACTCTTGGGGGGCAGGAAAATAAAGTTCAGGGAGAAAAGAGACATAAGAAAACTAATGCTTTCTATTAACTCCATTTCCAATAAAGTAGGAATTCAACTAAATAACTCTCATCGCTCATCCATTAAGTCATTATATTCAACAACTTATTTAGTATTTAACATTTTGCAGGACCTAGTAATGATGCTAATCATACTAATGATGATGATGATGATGATGACAATGATGATAATAGCAGCTAACATTTTATTCAGCTCACTCAATCTGTGTCAGGTAGAGCTCTACAATAATTACCTCAATTAATCCCCCACAGAACTCCATAAAATAGGGGCTCTTTTGTCCCTACTGCAGAACAGAGGCTGAGAAAAGTTAAACAAAATTACCCAAAGTCCCACCAATTTAAGTGGAATTTGAACTCAGGACTGTCTCATCACCACCATGACACACTGCAGCCTTGTCTCAGGGTTACAAAGGCAAAGAAGGCACAGCCTTCCTGCAAGGATCTCACGTTGGTAGTGGGCAAAACGGGCAGGTAATCAACTGCATGGATCATTTGGAAAAGCCACTGAAGAGAACCTGGGAGTACAGAGGTGGGGTCCCTGCCTCAGCCTGGAAGCAGAGAATGCATAAAGATCTACTTCCAGAAGGAGGTAAAGAACTCCTGGGAGTTGGCTGGGCAGAGGGGGTGGGGTCCAGGAGAAAAGGGCTTCCAGAGAGATGAAAAAGAGAGGAAGGGGTCACTCAGGAGGATGGACCATGCCTGAGAAATGCAGATATATGGAAGAGTCTGGTGCCAGGGGTTGGTGGATAGACGGTCCAGGAGCCCTGGCTGGGGAAACTGTCAGGGGTCCAGTGGTTATTCAGTTGCCTTCTGGCAGGCTAACTATGGGTCCCAGGGAGCCAGCGAAGGGGGTGCACAACAGTGTGGCACAACCAGTTGTGGAACCTTAGACATGGCCCCATGGCAATCCAGATTTGGCGATACAGAAACAGGTTCAGGGAGCCCACCAAGAAAGATGTTTGATAGACATCTAAGCAGGCATGAGCAGACGAGGGCTTGGCCCCAGGCAGTGGCCCAGGGGGTGGGAAACAGCAGATATTTGAGAGAGGCTAAGGAGAGAGAAATGATGGGTGTTGGTGACCCTTATAGAGAAGTCTAAGAATACTGGCCATTATTTTTCTAAATTCTCCTGGGGAAAAAATGTTTCTTCTTTTATTTTTCTGGCGATAGTGAATTTCTAATGTATGTTTGCCATCTGCTCCACAACAGAGAGGCAAATAGGATTAACAAAGTGACAAAGTTTATGACATGGAGAGAAGCCCTGTCCTGTCCTTGGGCCTGTAGGGGGAGAGAGATGGCTGACCCAGAGCAGTCTTCCTGCAAGTGACCCTCATGAAGACACCTGCTGGCCTCTGCCCATCCACCCTCCATCAGAGGTAACACATCTGCCCTGTTCTTCCCCACAACACCCTTGGCCTGACTCCCAAGAGCAGCAGGGGTGTCAGATGAAGCCGTCAGCAGGGATACCTGATGGCTAAACAAGAGAAGGAAACGAGGCTTGAATACTCAGCAGCTGGTTCTGCCTCAGAGGCTGTTACCCTGCTCCCCATCTCTCCTTCAATCCCAGGAACAGAAGAAAAGAAGACCAATCACCTCTCAGCCCCATTATTCTAGATCCAGGTCCATGGTGGTAGAGCAGATTGTGGAGGTTAACATTCAAATTCAAACAGTAGCAGCATTCTGTCAGTACTTTTAATACGAAAGAGTGTATATCCTTTGGATAAAGCAGACCCAATTTATATATCTAATGTATGATCTCTTGAATTCATAAAAGGCCAGGTAAAACATACATACAAACATGCATACATACATAGACACATACTTACTTTGAAAGCTCAAAACACAAAGCCATCTCTCTACTTCAACATCTGAAAAATATTATCTTTTCAATGTATTTCCCAAGAAGTAAGAAGACGGTAAAAAGGAGTATAAATAACAGAAAAAAAAGTATAAAACCTGATTATCATCTTGAATCCCAATATCTCAGACACAGGTAGACCCAAGGCTTTGGAGAATCCATTCCTTGTGTACAACTCAATTCCTGCCGAGCCTGTGTGACCAGACAGACAAGGGCAGACTGGCTTTGTGTTTAAACCCTAAATGATACCATTGACATGAGGCTTTCAGTTCTCCTGCCCAAGTATTTCCTGGGGAAATCACTCTGGCGAATAAGCTTTCCTGGGGGCAACTGGCACCCTCTTTCAGCTCTAAATATGCTTTAGGAAGCAGCATGAGGCCTGTTCATCCCTGCCCTGTTTATGTATCTACTAAATGAGATAGGAGCAAGAAGACCTAGGCTCAAGGACCTGCTTTGCCACTACCCGACTATAGAGATTAGACTAATCATGGGATCTCCCTGAGCCAATAAGAGCAATTGCTAATATTTCCTGAGCTACTGGGGTACCATCGGCTTTATGTTAAGCAGTTTACATGGATTATTTCAGCCAATCCTTCCAGTGTTTTATGGTACCCCTTTCAAAGGGGAGGCTGTCAGTGGGAGTGCTGGGCAGCTGACCACAAGCATCCTCAGTGTGGTCTCCGAGCTCCAGGTCACCACACAGGTTGCCAAGGAAGGGAGGATGCAGCTTGTAACAAGGCTGGTTCATTCAGCCCTTACTATGGGGCAGGCACTGCACTGACCCTGTTGGACAACAGGGAGAGACAAGAGCGTGGCGCTGCCTTCAGGGAGGGCTGTGGCATTGGGACACACGATTGGTGGTGATGGCATTGGGCTAGTTCACTTGGTTTAGGTAGAATTTCAGCTGGACAAGAAGATGGGAAGGGAGTTCCAGGGAGAAGGCACTATAAGGACAAAGGTCTGGCCAGCTTAGCTACTAAAGGCCCAGACTGGTGCTGAGCAAGGCCACGACCACACAGGCAGGGCATTCACAGGCCGTCTACGACCAGCTCCCCTCATTCTACATCTCTGCTCATTGACAGACCCAGACCTGGGCCCGTGGATTTCTGCTCATACCACAAGGTTCAAATCCATTACAGAAAACCAGTAATGACGTAACCTTTGACACTGGGTAAACATAAGCTCTGATCCTGGGTCTACCTCTTCACAGATGAATAACCTTGGGCAGGCCACTTCACTTCTCTGAGCCTCATCTGAAACATGGAAATCATGTGACTATTATAACCCAAATGTTGGGGTGCATAGCAAACTTTCCATTCACCCCTTTGCTGATAACAGAACCTCCCTCTCTGGTGAGGAACTCATCCCATGGGATACAGATGGGCCTGATCTCTGTCCTCCGTTCCCACTGTCAGGAGCACAGGCCTGAAGCCTGACCAATCAAAGCCGATCCCATCTCCTGGGAGCACTGATAGGTTCTAAAATGAGAAAGTGACCCAACCTCCTTCAATCTGAATCCTCCCAGGGCAGTTTTTTGAGACTGTCAGAAGAAAGTGGCTCTATTCTCTGGCATGACAAATTCTACAAGTGACAGAAATCTAGAGCATCTGAATATATAGAACATTCTAGAGAATGAGCTCAATAGAGAGAAAGCAAAGTATAATAGAACCAAGATATGGAGAGGTGGTGAGAGGCTGAAAGCATGTTTGCATGTTCCAGTGACAGTCTTTGAGCTCTTGGATCCAGCTATATCTGAAATCCGGGCCACTCCTTAAACTTCCTACATATATGAGCCAATAATATTGCCCTTCCTTTACTAACTCCAGTTTGAATTGGGTCTCTTGCCACAAAGGTCCTGTCCAAAGCCTGGTAAGTAAGTTGGCTACAAAGATTAAATAAGTCGCAGTTAAGTCAAACGGCGAGCCCCTGCTTTCTGTGCATTTCAATCAATGCTCTTTCCCTTCCCTTAGTTCCAGTTCTCTTGTCCTAGGCAGATGTGAATCTGTAATAACTACAGAATATTTGTAGACACTTAAACTGCCATCAAAATGTTCTTAGACAAAACTAAATCATTCAGTTATAAGAGTAAGACACAAACATTTGGCCAAATCATCTCTTTAAAACTCCGCTCCAATCCACCCATTTCAGGAAGCTGCCCCAGATCTTGGTCACTTATGGTCCCTTCCAGCCACATTCTGTAACTGTTAAAAAAAAAAAAAAAAAAAAAAAACTACTACATTATTTTATAAATCAAATTCCTGTGTTTCAACTGCAACTCTTACTGAACTGCAGCTGTATCTCTCTAGGAAAAGAATCTCATCAAAGACATTATTTGACTCTAAAATTCAGCAAGCTTTAAACAACTAAACAGTTAAAGGAAAAATTATATAGCAAGGTAGATAAATAAAATCCTATTTCACTAATAACTTTTTTCACCAAATTGAAATTATATGCCTCCAGGGGAACCAACATGAAAACAATTAGGTAAAAAAAAAAAAAATTACTTGAAAATGTAGCAAACTTTTACAAACTAAACTTTTAAAGGTAATTTTGATTTTACATTTTAAAGGATAAATGTGAATGAATGAAAAATTCCTGGAAGTACTTTTGATACTTGAACTAATGGCCTCATGGAAACAAAATAATAAAAGATGAGCTGAACACAGCACACGTAATAGAAGAATCTTGGGCTCTCGTCATGGGATTCCCCATGTCCCCAAAGACAGCCCAGTCTGGCAGCCCAGCCTCCCTTACTGGCATGAGGTAAAAGCAATTGCCTTTATATTGGTAGACTTGGCAGGAAACACAGCAACACAACAGGGGTAATGATTCAAAATTTAGCATAAATGAACAAAGAAACATGTTTACTGAGTCTACCTGGCTATTCTGTAAAACAAAACATCACGTGCTATCTATAAAAAGCCAGTTCTCTGGACTACAAAAGCAGTTCACTTACTCAACAGATGTTTATTGGGTATTTGGTGTGTGCCATGCACCATGCAAGGGTTGGAGACACAGCACAAAGCTAGGTGTGGCCCCTGCCCTCAGGGAGCTTTCAATCTTGTTTGTGCAACAAAAAGTGTGCAAATAATTGCATAATTCTGAACTTCAATGGATGTGTTTGCATTTTAATCTACAAGTTTATTAATGCTTTGTGAAGAACTTCAAAGAAGATGAGGTCATTCTATTTCCCTTTTAAAAAATAGGTTTATTGAGATATAATTCAGACACCATACAATGCACCATTTAACATGTACAACTCAATAGTTTCTGGTGTAATCACAGATCTATGCAACCATCACCACAGTCAATTATAGAGCATCTTCATCACCACAAAAAGAAACCATATCCTTTACTAATCATCCTTCAATCTCCCCAAATGCTTCCAACTTTAAGTAATCACTAACACACTTTCCATCTCCACAAATTTGCCTCTTCTGGCATTTCTTTGCTAAGTTCAACATAGAATTACCAGAAAACCTGGCAGTTACATTCTTAGGTATAGACCCCAAAGATGTGAAAATGTAAAGGCGTTCAAACAAAAAAAACTGTACCTGAAACGTTCATAGCAGCATTGTTCACAGTAGGCAAAGGTGAATATGGCATATCCATATGCTGGAATATGCCTCAGACATAAAAAAAAGGAGTGAAGTACTAACACATGCTACAACATGGGTGAGCCTTGAAAACATGCTAAATGAAAGAAACTAGTCCCAAAACACATATGACTTAATTCCATTTATATGTATTTCCTTGGCCTGAAAGTTATCTTCTTGTGTTCCTTCTCCCTCTTCCCCATCACCCACCCATCCTCTGTGATCTCACATCCACCCCCTCCATTCTGTCCCCAGGGCCACTGTTCTGGATGCCAGCATCAGTGCTCGTACCTGGATCATGGCAGCAGACTCCTCTTTGGTCCATTGCCCCTGGGCTTTCCCCTCCAACCTACCCTATGCACCAGCTGCCAGGGTGGTTCCTCTAAACACAAATCTGGCAGGGCTGATCACAACCCATGAGTGGCAGCTCCATCCACCGTCATCCACTGAATTAAAGCAATCCCCATCACACACAAACTCCCAGGCACCAGCACCCATCATTCACATAACAGACATGGAGCCATCCAGCATGATGAAGTTCCCTGGATCCTGCACTCTTCACTACCCACTTGTGTTCCTGCCTCTGTTTGTGCTCTGCCTGGATTCCTGCCTTCGTCTTTCCTGCCTAGAAATACTGCTCTGTCTTCCAGATAGTTCAGTCCTTCTCCAATACTGAGCTGGCCACCACCCTGGCGACTGCTCTCCGCAGTGTTTGAGGACTCCTTAATTAATCACTGCTAAAAACCAGGAGCTGTATCTGCTAACCACTCTATCCCCAGGAACTAGCACCAAGCCTTCCTTGCACATTTTCCCAATGAAAATGATGGAGAAAGGAACAAAAGAAATGGGGGAAGAAGTTAATACATATTTATCAGAAATTAATACATATTTCTAAATAACTTAGGTACCTAATTATCAATCAACAAATGACTACTGTCTCAGATATTGAAAACATCTTGGCCTCCTTAAGCGTTTTTTCCTCAGACTCCCCCAGTCTCATGAGGGACAAAATAAAACTCCAGAGGTGAAAACAATAGCAACAATAAAGAAACCGCAAGAAGCCTCAGCTCAAGTTCCAACCAGGATAAGAGTAAGAAGTCCTGCCTTCCTAGAGTCTTGTTCATTTTAGAAGCTTTACCTCCAATCTACTTGAGAAACAAAATAGGGACTGGTAGAGAAGAGTTAACAGAAGCATCAAACTGGAGACATTACTAAGGTTTTAGGACCTTGATTTTAAAACCTTGGTTCTCAGCCAGGCACAAGGGCTCACACCTGTAATCCCAGCACTTTGAGAGGCAGAGGTGAGCAGATGGCTTGAATCCAGGAGTTCAAGACCAGCCTGGGCAACACAGTGAAACTTCATCTCTACCAAAAAATACAAAAATTAGGCATGGTGGCATCTGCATATAGTCCTAGCTATTTGGGAAGCTGAGGACAGAGGATGGTTTGAGCCCAGAAGGTCAAGGCGGCAGTGGGCCATGATTGCACCACTATACTCCACTCTGCGCAACAGAGTGAAACCCTGTCTCCAAAGGCGGTCCCTGAGTCTCTGCACTCCCAGATCCCACAGGCACAGGCACTGCCTTCATTTTCTATTTTTCCTGGAATCCCTAGGCACTGATCTTTTCTTTCTGATCATGATAGGAGGAAGCTCATGGACTCTATAGTCCCTGAAAGCACCTCTTTTCAGGTAAGACACATAAAGGCAAAATCACAGATAATCCATTTGCCTCCAGTGTTATGGGGGAGCGGGGGAAGCAGCAGAGACCGCATGAAGGTTCATAGATTATTCTAAAGCCCCGTCTAGTTCTAACTCTCTATGATACTTGGCAGAGAACAAAATAGCATGAAATAATAGCAATATGCATGAGCCCAATCAAAGAATTTCTTTTCAAAAATGAAAATGCAAAGGTGTTGTTCATGATGATTGAAAGCAAAAAATAATATGTAGTGACATTTGAGATTGGTCTTGATCACTCCTGATTTCTAAAATCTCCCCATCACCCTACCACTATAATTTCCCACTAATTACTACAAGCAATTTTATTAATATACTTTTCAGCCTCATTGCTGCCTTGGGCCACAACATTTAAAACAGTGAGGCTCCAAGTCATCTGTGAGCCAGGGTCTGCCGACCCTGAAAGCCCAGACCTTGAGGGAGCTAAATTCATTGCTGAGCTACTCTGGTCCCCAGGCATGCAGGAATCAACTTCAGAAACATGAAAGAAATGATACGTACAACTCAAAATGAAGCCTGATTTGGAAGCATGTAAGTTTGGCTTGGCCTCCTTCAGTTCCTGTCGACTAAGGGGGTGGGAAAACTGTCGAGGAGACATTTGGGCTTTATCTTCTCCTCCCCTTTCACCCTGGGTATAAACAGCATCCATCAGCATGCTGTTCACCAATATTAAGTCTTTCCTGGGACTCTGACAGGTAGAGCTTCGAGTGATTGTGGGCTGGGCAGAGACAAAGCAAACTGGAAATGAGGTATCCACTGCTCTAGCAAACAGAAATCTGTGGTTTTCTCTGAAACATTAGTGGAAGCACAAAGAATAGACAGTCGAGGGAATTAGGAAGATAAATTTTCTTTCTTTCCTTCCTGGCATGACCAGAATTGTCTGCATTCCTCAAGCAGCAAGCTAGGCAAGACAGTGAGACCAGCTTCCTGGTTCTCAAAGTAAATTATTTATCAGGAGCTGAATTTACTGCTCTCCTGACTAAACTGTCAAAACCCTGCCATTTACACCAGCAGTTATGCTGTGTGATCACCGAGATGCTTAGGTTTCCCTTAGCCTCTAGGTTAAAAATGAATGGGTAACAGCAAACTGGGGGGTCGGCTGAACAGACCAGCCCAGACTTACTGAATTCACCTTCAGCCAAGACCTCAGAGAGATGTTTCCATGTGTCTGAAACCAGTAAACTTAGCACAATGTAGAACTATTATATTAGACATAAATCTTTGGAATTATCTAATTTAACCCACTAATTATCTAAAAGAAAACTGAGGACCAAAGAGGAAATGATTTGTCTTGGATGAACAAAAAGAGTCAAATCCAAAACCTGAACTCTTGGGTCCTATTCATTGTACTATCACGGATATTGCCAACCTGAAATGGGGGCCGTAATGGGAATGGAGGTAGAGACAGCCATCCACCAAAGAATTGTGGTTTCCCTCTTTCATGGCATAGTGCTGGCTCTAGGAACTACATCTTCCCATTCTTCCACCCACTCCCATCCCACTACCTTGCAACTGAGTCCAGCCATAGGAATGCATCCTAGCCAGTGAAATGGGGATGGAAGTGCTGTATGATGCTGCTTCTGGGTGTGACGCATGCAAACCTCAAAGCCAGAGCTTCTCCGTGCTTTGCCCTATCTAATGGCTGGGTACAGGGAACTTTAAGATCATAGGAGATAGTGAACCTAGATCTCCAAGTCACCTGAGGGAACAAAGTCTTTTAAAGATGAGGCATACACATATGGTCTGTTGCTGGAGCAAGATATAAAATTTTATTGCGTGAAGCTACTAAAAATTTTTTGGGGGGGTGTTATTCATTACAGCACCTGCTATTAACCTAACAAATACCAGGAACAACTTTATAGTCGAAAAGATCTTCAGGTACATTGAGCCCAAAGCAAAACTGAGAGCCCATGAAAAGAACTTTATTATAACAGTGGGAAAACATTAACAAATCAAATAATAAAAATGATAATTTACCAATTTGCCAACTTGCTCATCAGAGTCAAACAGATTGTTCCAGCTTTCTGAGGGAGAACAAAACCCAAGTAAAGGTTAGCCTTGAAAACAAAGTATTTTTGCAAAGGAAATATTTCCTCAAGTGTCCTTATTCCTACTTCCTTTCATCTCAAAAGCGATGGCAAATGAACTATTGATGCATGCAACAACTTTGATGAATCTCCAGGGCATTGTGCTGAGGGAAAAAAGGCCAATCTCAAGGGGCTACATACTGTCTTCATTTATATAACATTCTTGAAATGACAAAATTGTAGTGATAGAAAACAGACCAGTAGTTGCCAGGGGCTGGGGTGGGGAAGAGTGTGTCTCTTAAACAGTAACACAGCAGAGTTTCTTTGTGGTCATGGGTCAGTTCTCCTCCTGACTGTGGGGATAGTCACTTGAATCTACACACTTGATCAAAGTTCACAGGAGTAGAGGGTCAGTTTGGTGCGTCGAACTCAATCGTGGTGAACAGTTGCGTTGGTGGTGCCGGTGATCAGGGGAAGAAGGAGGGAGGGATTGAAAGGAAAGGAAAAAGGAAAAGGGAATGAAAGGGAAGAAAAAAACTAAAAAAGAAAGTGCATGTGAAAACTAGTGAAGTCTGAATAAGGTTGATCTCTAAGTTAACGATTTCCTGGTTTTGACAATATTGCTATGATTAGGTAAAATATTATCTTTAGAGGAAGCTGGGTGAATGGTACAAGGAACTCTGTACTATGTTTGCAACTTCTCGTACATCTGAAACTATTTCAAAATAAAAATGTGGAATTTTTTTAAGTGAGAGCAAAGGCCCTGGACCACCAGTTCTGAGTCGTGAAATATACCTTGTACTTCCAGATCAGGCAACATGAATATGATAACTGCAGAGAGTTCAGGGGCTACTCACAGGACCCTTGCCATTAGTCACATGATTACTTGTTTATTCTTTGTCTTCCTTCTAGACTATAAATGCCTGGAGGTCAGGAGCCAAGTCAGTTTTGTTCCCCACTCAATGCCTAACCTAGTGCCTAGTACATAGAAAGCACCCAATATATATGTGTGAGATGAACAAAAAAACAAGAACGGGAATAGGCAAGGAAGGAAGTATCACTCACACTTTACAGAGAGGCAATGGTGTACAGAGGTTTCCATGCCTTGCCCTTGTGCACACAGCTGGAGGGGAGCAGGGCAGGTACAAAAACCATCAGGGCTTCCAGAGACCCCAGTGACCTTTTCTTAGTGCCATATGCCTCTCAACAACTTAGATCCCTGGTAGTTGCTTTATCTTACAAAATAAAAAAAGTATGAGGGGAGAAAAAAAGAGCAGACACACGAGAGAGAGAAATCAGAGAGATAGAGACAGAGATATGAGGAAAGTAGTGACAGAGATCGGGTGAAAGAGGGCAAGAAAGAGGGAGGAAGAGAAAGTGAGTGGGGAGAGAGAACAATGAAGAGAGAGAGGGTAAGAGAGAAGGGAGAAAGAGATCCAGAGAAAGAAGGAAGGAGAGAGGAAGAGAGAGAGAAAAGAGGATGGAAGACAAGAGAAAATCTGCCCCAACATGGAAAATGACATTGAACAAATGGATTCCAAATTTTAACATGGCCCCACACCATAGGCCCAGGCCTCTGTAACTCCTCTAATTGCTCAGAAATGGTATTGTAATGTGAACAATATGTCATTAAGCAATAAACACTTCATGCAAAATAACAAAGTGGTCATCAGTGAGATGGAAACTAGGAATAACCAAGGGAAACTGTGTTCCACATCTCTCCATGCTCCAATTATTAGACTGTGATCAGTGGCTCCTTTTATCTTTTGAGAAGGTGCTGCAGTTTTCAGTACAACATAATATAATGTGAAATGCAATACACCAAGACTAAGAAAACCTTATTTTTTTTTCTATCTTACAGAGGGAACAAGAGATTCAAATTTGAATTCAGGCTCTGCTATCTTCTTTGCAGCCACTGGGACCCAAGCTGCACTGGGGCCCACTGGAGACCACCTGGGGTGACCAATGAGCATAGCATCAGAGTGCGGGAGCAGAGTCTTCAATGTGAGGTGGCACCAGGTAGGGCATGTCAAGGTCCTGCAGCCACTGGCAGCTCTTCCTTTGAAACCAGTCTACACCCTGCCCCCAGCCCTTGCACTCTGAGTCTGTGATGGCAGGGGCAGGTCTGATGATCTCAGAATCAACTTTGGGGTCATTCTTCTACCGTCTTGGAGAATAGCTCCTGGCTTCCGTTAAGACTGCTGATTCATACTAATCTCCTTATCAAACAGTTGCTTGGACATAGCCTTAATGTTCTTTTTTTCAATATGTATAGGCTGAGAATTTTTCAAATCTTTAAGTTCTGATTCCTTTTTGCTTAACAATTTCATTTTTTAGTCATTTCTCTCTTCCTGCATTTTACTATGAGCAGAGAGGAGGAGCCAAGGCATACCTTCAACATTTTGCTTAGAAAGAGCTTCAGCTAAATATCCAATTTTATCATTCACAAGTTTGACTTTCCACAAAACACTAGAACATGAAGACAATTCAGCTAAATGCTTTGCCACTTGATCAGAGATTGTCTTTTCTCCAATGCCCAACAACATGGCTCTCATCTCCATCTGAGACCTCAGCAGAGTGGCCTTTACCATCCATATGTCTACCAACATTCTACTCAGCATTACTTAAGTATTCTCTCAGGAGGTAGAGGCTTTCTCTTGAGCTTTCCTCCTCTTCTGAGCCCTCACCAGAATCACTTTTAAAGGTCTGTTCAACAGCCAGGCCCAGTGGCTCATGCCTGTAATCCCAGCATTTCGGGAGACTGAGGTGGGCAGATCACCTGATGTCAGGAGTTCAAGACCAGCCTGGTCAACATGGTGAAACCCCTCTACTAAAAACACAAAAATTACCTAGGCATGGTGGCACACACCTATAATCCCAGCTACTCAGGAGGCTGAGGCATGAGAATTGCTTGAACCCAGGAGGTGGAAGTTGCAGTGAGCCAAGATTGTGCCATTGCACTCCAGCCTGGGAGTACAATGTATTTTGAGACAGAGTGAGATTCTGCCTAAAAAAAAATAATAAATTATTTTGTTTTTATTATGTCTGTTCAAGGCAATGTAGGCTTTTTCTAGCACGTACCTCAAAACTCTTCCAGCCTCATTATGCAGTTCCAAAGCCTGTTCCCCATTTTTAGGTGTTTGGCACAGGAGCACTCCCATTTCTCAGTACCAATTTTTATCATAGTCCATTTGAGCTGCTGTGACACAACACCATAGACTAAGTGACTTATAAACAACAGAAATTTATTTCTCACTGTTCTGGAGCCTGGGAAGTCCAAATTTAAGGCTACAAAAAATTCTGTCTGGTGAAGACCTGCGTCCTGGAACGTGGATGGTCTTCCTCTTGCTGTGTCCTCACATGGTGGGAGGGACACGGGGGCTTTCTGCAGTCCATTTTATAAGTGCACTAATTTATAAGAGTTTTCCTTCCTGGCATAATCACTTCCCAAAGTCCCCATCTCCAAATAACACACATCAGGTGTTAGATGTCAATCAACAAATTGTATGGGAACATAAACATTCAGTCTCTAGCAGTCACTTTTCATCTATGTGACCATGAGCAAGTTAATATTTTAAATTCAGCTTTTTATCTGCAATACAGGAACAACAATACATACTTTGCACGGTTATTGTGAAGATTGAATGAAATAATTTATACAAATGTGGCTAGCACAGTGCCCAGCATGCATTTAGCACTTAACAAGGACCTCTGTGTTCTCCTCCAGAGAGCTCTTCCTCCAGAAGCGCAACACAAAATGTTGCACACGGTAGGACCATTCATATGACGTTCTACAATCAATAAAATGTGCCTAGTAAGAATCAGACTTGTTTGGGAGGAGGAGAACTAAAGGGCACAAGGGTACTTTCTGGGTGACAGATAGGTTCTGTATTTTGGTAAGATTATAGGTGCTACAGGAGTGCATGCATTAGCCAAAACTTTATAACCCATACATTTAAGATCTATGTACTTTACAGTATTTAAATTATACCTCAATAAAAAATTTAAAATAGATAGCTAGATATCTAGATAGCCAGGTATCTAGATAGCCAGATCTGTAGGTAGGTAGGTAGGTAGGTAGGTAGGTAGGTAGGTAGGTAGGTAGGAGGGTGGATGGGTGGATGGGCCGATGGGCGGATGGATGGATGGATAGACAGTGTACCTACTTCAGCATGAGGCTCACAATAAGCACTCCACATGTATTTCTGAAGTTCCCGAATCAAAATGAATTCCTCTTAACTCCTTTCCGTCCCTACTCTCGCTCCTCCTGAAACCATCCACTCAATCGTAGGGTGGCACAGCCAGTTCTGAAAGTGCTTCCTTCTATGTGCCTGAATCCTGGTCCCTGACACTCCTGCCCAAGAGGCCAGGTGGATGACATCTGCCCACTGCCTCCTCATAACAGAACTCAAAGGTCTTGACTATCAGACGTGCTCGGCCTCATGTTGAACACCTTTAAGTCCTTCACTGTACTCGTTACCTTCAATTCTTCAAAATCTCCTTGGACCGTGAGCCCAAATGGCCCTGTAGATGTCATCTTTTAAGTATGTGTCCTCAACGAATGGGCTCTGGGCAGCTCTACTGCTGTGAATTGGTATCCACCATCTGTAGCTCATGCCTGTGGTTTGGTGCATAATAATTTCCAATATCTACTGAGCACTTACTCCATGTCTAGCACTGTTCCAGATACAACATGTTTTCACTCCTTTAGCCTCCAAAATAAATCAAAGAAGTCTATATCCTTCCCATTTTACAGATCTAAGCCAACAGAATTTCAAGGTAACGCTTTTCAGACCCCATTAAATCCCATCTGCAAATCTGATCTCCACACCTTTATCCCACCCATCATTATAATGGAATTGCTGTGACTCAGGCAGAACAACTCTTG
The DNA here is from genome assembly GCF_008728515.1 of Papio anubis. Classification (NCBI taxonomy): domain Eukaryota; kingdom Metazoa; phylum Chordata; class Mammalia; order Primates; family Cercopithecidae; genus Papio; species Papio anubis. The sequence goes on from NC_044991.1 coordinate 70,279,567, forward strand.
CCTAACATACAAAGCAGGAGCTCAATTTAAAACGTGACAGTGGAGTTTTGAAGGAACAATTGATTGATACAACAATAGGTGAAGCTTAAAAACATTATGCTGAGCAAAAGAAGATGAACACAGAAGAGTATATACTGCATGTTTCCATTTCTAGAAAAGATCAATTTAATCTATAGTGACCAAAATCAGGTCACTGGTTGCCTGGGGCTTAGGGTGGAAGGAAGGACTGCAAAGAGGAAGGAGAGACATTTCTAGGTAATGAAAATGTTCTATGCTTTGATGAGGGTGGTGATTAGCTGGGTATGCACATTTGTCAAAACCCAAACTCTGCACTTAAAACGTGTACATTTTATTGGATGTGACTAAAGCTGATATGTTTATGCAAAAACAAAGAAAAGCCTTCTGAGCCAACAGCTCTAGCTTTGAATCTCGCTTTGTCTTTTCCTGGCTGGGTGACCTAGGACAAGCCACTTAACAGATCTGAGCCTTAGTTTCAGGCTGTTGTCAGGGTTGGAGACAATACATGCCAAACAACTGGGGGGAAAGCAGGCTTTCAATAAATAGCTTCTATTATTACCGTTAATTAATAATAATGAGAAATAATAATCTGAGTAACAGCTTCAATTCTCTACTTCACTTCGCTGGGAGATCTTGAACTGCTAAATGTTCCTTACTATTAGCTTTCCCTGAAAACCAACACATACTCTTTTGCAGCATGCAATCACTTTAATGCTATGCTAGAAGAGATCATCAAGAATGAATACCAAATGTATGTAGATTAAAGAATTCATGTTTATATATGAATATGGGCCACGAAATCTTGGATTAATTCAAACTTAAACATGGCTGACAGTTACTATTTTCTTTCCAAGGAATCAGATTTTCTGCCTAGGTAACTCCATAGGAGTTTTCTGCTATATTGTTACACAGGGTGTAATTTCTCTAATAAGGTCATTGGGGGAAATAAAGAATTCTGGACTCTCTAATCCCTTTGTATTACTTTTTCCTAAGAGTGTCTTTCTCAAGGGATATAGTATGGGGTCAGCATGGCAAATTTCAAATGTATAGCAATCTGGTTTAGGTCATTTTCAAGCTAAAATCTGTAAGCTCGTATCTTTGTTTTTGGTCACTTACCTCCAGACTCAGAAAATTGCTTTGTGGAGAACTGTTCAGCTCTATTTAGGCTTATAAATAATTTATCCAAAGCTCAAGCAAAGGTGAATTAGAAACTTTCTAGGTTCTTGGTAGAACTAAAACTCAGAGTGAGGTCACAAAAAATTAAACAATAATGGCAAATCGTATGTGAAAATGAATGAAAGGGACTAGGCAGAAGTGGCCTCAAAGTTGCAAAGGTGTTAGTCAATCCATCTTTCAGTAAATTCCTCCAACCATCCTTCATTTGGGGAACATCATTGTCCCACTGTTAGTCATCCAAAGAGCCAACTTCAGGATGTGAGGGCAATCTAGCTGCAACATTTGTCATCCCATTGACTCCCAGGATTGATTCAGCTGATCTGGCTGGCTACGCGAGTGTCCCCTTCCTCCCTCACCACTCCATGTGATGTGCATCCCTCGTGAAGCTGCGCACTGGGTCAAAGAGGATGACCATCCCCGAGAGTAGGACCCATCTTCATTAAAGGGTATACCAGTATTGGCGCTCCTCTGATAGAATCTCCAAACAAAGAGCCAACTTCTTCTGCTAAATGCCATGCTGGTTGCATTCCAGTGTGCTCTCAGTCTTAGGACAAATCAACTCAGTGTCATGAGTCATCTCCCTTTTGGCAGAAATCCCTAAATGTTCTGGCTTCACAGTGAGTGCTGGAGAATTGAGAGCCTTCTAAAGACTTATGGAAGCTCCAAAGAAAAGAGGAAGCAGTCATTACCTAGACAGGAACCAGGGAAATACAGCTCCTCAACCCAAAAAGCAGCTCTGCAAGTTCCCACGTTGTTAGGCTCCATTCTGAGTTCACATGAAACCAAGTTCATCAGCTGATGAACTCAACATGAGTTCAGAGGTGTCAGAGAGTAAAAGCTAGCTTACAGTCCTACTTGGACTCTTCAGGAAATAAAATTTGCTAATAGCATGGTACTTTTATTTTATGATTTGACTTTCCTTATATTGACCCATGGACTTTCCATGAGACCCAAACAACTTTTCTTTAAAAAAAAAAAAAAAAAAAATTCCCTTCTATGGCACAGACTACTACCTATTCATCCTACCCCATTTCCTCTTCTTGGGAACACAGTGAGACTACATTTCCCAGGATCCCTTGCAGTTAATTCCTAAATTTACACCTGAATTCTAGCAGATGAAAGGTAGACTCTATATGATAATGGCAATTCTTAGGCCTGGCCCATGAAAACCTCCTACCCCATCCTCCACCCTCTAGTTTCCCATCACCAATTGAATTTCACAAACCTATAGGAAGACAGAGCCACAAGATGGAAAATCTTTAGTCCTGAATGACTAAAGAGTATAGTCCTCTGCCACCCACACTGGAGTGATGGAGAAAACAAATTATTATATTAAGACAATGAAATGTTGAGGTTGTTATAAGAGTTAGCCTGTCTTGACTCGCATACCTTCCTCTATGGTCATCCTCTCAAAAACTCCATTAAATGATTTCAAATAAAAACAACAACAACAACAACAACAAAATGTTAGCACCTAGCTTATGCAAGACAAATACTTTTAGATCAAATCTCACAAGTCAGCCTGAGAACTGCTGCTTCAAGCTGTGAACTGTCTGAGTGTCCTCATCCCCTCCTCTCAACAAACATCAAGTTCAAGTAAGTCTCCTGGAAGTCAAGAGCTGACAGGAGCTGGCTGATGTCAAGCAGGAAGCCCACATGTCTCAAGCCACCTATGGTAACACTTCAATTACCCACCACCTGCTTATCATGAGGTTCTGAGTACAGCTTTTTCCACTGTCTCCCAAAGAAAAGGTTAATGGAAAGTGTCAAGATCCAACAGGCCGATAAATCCCAGCCCTTGGTTGAGAAAACAGAGCTTATTTCTAGACTCAGTCATGATTCTGGATGCTAGCTTATATTACCCTGACCCCTCCTGTCTTTACGTTTGCCCTTTCCTCTCTGGTGGACATGGCTTGCCCTCATCAGTGAAGATGATCCTTCCATCCACAGTCAAAACTTCCTCTCTTCCAACCCACACTCTAAACTGAAGGAAACTCCAAAAGAAGAAACCATCTCCTTCCCCTTTGCATCTCCTGCCCCAAGCACACAGGAGGTACACTCATCAGCACAGGATAACTACTATAGCAAAAATCTTGATATTTTGGAGACTTAAAACAATGAATGTTTTCTTTGTTTGCATGCAACAGTCCAACATAGATTCACAGACCCAGGATCCTATAATTCCACCAAACTCTGTGGCCTCAGAGTCAAGGGAGGAGAATTCAAATCACATTAGTAAGGATTTACAAGCAGCCAGTCCTGAAAGTGGTATTTGTACATTACTTTCACTCACATTTCATTGGCCGCAACTCAAAACAGGCCCACACCTAATGACAAGAGGGCCTAGTAAAGTATTCTCACTAGGGCTTAAAAGGAAAGAGGAAATGGATTTTGGTGACCACATCATTGTATGTGACCCAGTAGGGGAGGGAATGTCTCACAGAAGGCAGTTAGCCAGCTTGTAAGGACTTGATCCAGAGATCTGTTGGTAGGAAAATGAAATTTCCCAGAACTATGCAAAGGAGATCTGCTACCTGAGCACAATGAATCAGATGATGTACACCAGAGATTCAGGTCAGGTGGGACCTCACGCAAGTTGACAGCAAACTATCTGAAAGGAGAGGCTCACAAGTACATGAAACAGACCAAGAAGGGTGTAAGAGGGAAGACAAGGTGGTGTTGCCTCACAGATTCATGCTGGCTGAACCAGGCTGACTCCTGGTTTCCCACACAGTCGAAGAGCTCAGAGTAGGCAGACCTCTCATTTTACAGGTAGGGAAACAAAGGTGTCCACAGAGTTAGAGCAATTTGCAAGTTGCACATCCAGAAAGCAGGAGAACCAGGACTGGAACTCTTGTCCCTGACTCTATCACTCCCAGTCCACCATGTCAGCTGTGTATACCCCAAATCTGCAAAAGTCTAGGCCTTAAAAAAAATAGCTACCAGCCAGTTTATTCTCTCAGACAAAAGATTTCCAGAAACCATGTCTTCCACCCTAGTATTTTGTTCTTCCCAACTCTCTCTCTCCTTCCAAATTTACATAAACTGTACACGTGGCAGGTGCCTGTATGAGGTACAAGGACAAAGGCTCTCACACACCCACCACAGTCTGTGTCACCCAGATGGCTTCCTGCTCACGCAAGAAGGACTTGGCTCAGTTTTCATCCATAAATGTGTCTTCATTTGTCCCTGGAGGCCTTTCTGTCACCTACGGGAGCACTTCTCTGCAAGCTCTGTGAATTACAATCTTCTAGAGGATATGTTCCAGACAATGAACTTCTTTCCTTCTGTCTTTTAAAATGAGATTAACCCAAGAACATTGCAGAGGCTCCCAGTGATAAGCATTTCTCAGACTCCCTAACACTGGTGCAGGAATAACTCGGTATGCTTTTCTGAGTCAGAGAAAACCTAGAAACCCAGGCCTCATCTGAAGAAGTAAGGGAGACAAACAGTTATTTCTGGCTACATTCCCATGTATTTCAACCAAATTGCACTTCCCCCCATCCAGCCATTCTCCCTTGTTCTCCACCTACCTCACCTTAGGTCACCTCTACCATGTTCCAACCTGAACTGTGGGGCATGGCACGGAGTGGTGGAAGGGTAGGGAGGGTGGCACCATCAAGGCGAACTCTGAATTCCTGGGAGAGCGGCTTCATCTTTGTTCCACAGCAGGGCTCAGCAAACTTGATGGGCCAAATCTAACCCACCCTCTCTTTTTGTAAATAAAGTTTTGTTGGAACACAGCCCTTAGCCAAGCTCAGTTGTTCACATATTTTCTCTGGCACTTTTTGTGCTACAATGGCAGAGCTGATTAATTATGACAGAGACCCTATGGCCCACAATGCCTAAAATATTTACTCTCTGGCCCTTTATAGAAATGTTTGCTGAGCCCTGTTCTGCAGGAATAAAGCATCAGTTTTCTTTCAAACGTATGTTCATAGCAGCATTATTTGCTATAGCCAAAAGGTGGAAACAGCCCAAATGTGGGTCAATGGGTGAATGAATCAATTGTGACATATCCATATGAAATATTATTCTGCCATAAAAAGGAAGTACTGACACATGCTACAATATGGATGTGCCTTGAAAACATGTTAGGTGAGAGAAGCCAGACGCACAAAAATCACATATTGTGTAATTTCATGTATATGAAATATTCAGAATAGGTAAATCCATAGAGACAGAAAGCAGACGCGTGGTTGCCAGGGAATGGGGAGTGGGGGTTGGAGAGTAACTGTTCAATGGCTACAGGATTTCCTTTTAGGGTAATAAAAGGTTTTGGAACTACATCAAGGTGGTGGTTACAGAACACTGTGAATGCACCAAATGCCACTAAATTGCTCACTTTAAGATGGTTATTTTATATTATGTGAATTTAACCTCAATACATTTTTATCTTAAAAATATGTAATTTTTTAAAAGAAAGGAGTCAGTCTCTGGAGATTTTGGAGCAGAGGAGTGATATGATCTGAGATGTACTTTCAGGTAAGAACCAAGTAACGCTTACAGGAAGGGAAGTCCTCGGATGACTCTTGGGTAACTGGGAAGAGGGTGGCAACAAATTAGAAACAAAGGGCAAGGCACAGTGGCTCACGTCTGTAATCCCAGCACTTTGTGAGGCAGGAGGATCACCTGAGCCCAGGAGTTCAAGACCAGCCTGGGCAACATAGGGAGATCCCCATCTCTACACAAAACTTTAAAAAAATAGCTGGGTATGGTGGCACCCACCTGTAGTCCCAGCTACTCAAGAGGCTGAGGCAAGAGGAACGCTTGTATCAGGATTTCTAGGCTACGGTGAGCCATAATCATGCCACTGCACTCCAGCCTGGGTGATGAGGGGAGGAAGGAAGGGAAGGGAAGGGAGGAAGGAAGCGGGGATGGGAATGGGGGAGGGGGGAAGTGGGGAGGGAGGGAAGAAGGCAGGCAGGCAAGCTGCTCAGAAGCTAACTTTAGGAAGAAGGGAGGGAGGGAAGCTAACTTCAGAAG